>NC_057827.1:42712500-45112500 GCF_910594005.1 Cervus elaphus | reverse complement strand
CGGATTATGAATTACTTGTTCCCATAATTTTGGGTGGATAACTATCTAACTTTTTGCTGATTTATACTTTAAAATCTCATATAAGTATTCTTATTAGTTATCTGAGTAGGCATCACTTGCATCTAGTTTATCTTGGAGGGCATAATAGGAAATAAAGTTGTTCAACTAAGTGCTTTATCAAGACAGTTTTCTATCTGAAGCAGGTATTTGGTTACTATTGCTTTAAAATTTGTCCAAGCTAAACTTCAAATTTACAAGCTTTTGCACAACAAAGGAAACCATAACAAAATGAAAAGACAACCTATGGACTGGGAGAAAATGTCTGCAAATGATGCAACTGATAAGGGCTTAATTTCCAAAATATACAAACAGCTCATACAACTCAATAACAAAAAAAACAAAACAACCCAATCAAAAAATGGGCAGAAGACCTAAATAGACATTTCTCCAAAGAAGACGTACAAATGATACTCAAATCACCAATTATTAGAGAAATGCAAATCAAAACTGCAATGAGAAAGGCCATTAGTAAAAAATCCACAAACAGCAAATGCTGGCGAGAGCATGGAAAAAAGGGAACTCTCTTGCACTGTTGGTGGGAATGTAAATTGGTGCAGCCACTATGGAGAATAGTAAGAAGGTTCTTCAGAAACCAAAAAATAGAGCTATTGTATAATCTAGCAATCCTACTCCTGGCCATATATCCAGACAAAAGTAAATAAAAAAGATATATGCCCCCTGATGTTCACAGAAGCATTATTTCCAATAGCTAAGGCATGGAAGCAATCTAAATATCCAGTCCACCAATAGAGAAATGGATAAAGATGTGGTGTGTGTACATACATATACAGTGAAATAGTACTCAGCCATCAAAAAGGACGAAACAATGCCATTTGTAGCTACATGGATGGACTTAGAGACTATCACACTAAGCAAAGTAAGTCAGAAAGAGAGTTGAACGCCATATAATGTCACTTATATGTGGAATCTAAAATATGACACAAATAAACTTACCTGTGAAAAAGAAACAGATTCACAAACAGAACGGACTTCTGGCCGTTGGGGTCAGGGGGTTGGATTGGGAGTTTGGGATTAGCAGATGCAAACTATTATATATAGAATGGAAAAACTGCAAGGTCCTACTGTGCAGCACAGGGAACTATATTAAATACCCTGTAATAAACCATAAAGGAAAACAAACAGTTCTGCTTTACAAGCTCTAAAATCTAACCAAGAATTAAACAAAGCCATTAGGAGCCACAGAGATGGATGTATCATGTTGGCTTCATACAGAAACACTTGTTCTAAACTACACTTTGGCACAAGTCCACTTACTTTTGATGAGGCACACTAGGAGGAAGAACCCTCTATTTATGGTTGCAAAGGTGACAAAGATGTGTTCATTACCTACAGGGTTTCTTTTATTAACATTCTTGAGGATTTAGGAAAGAGTAATGCCTTGCCTCTCAGTTCTGCTTCTTTTGAGCATCAAGCTCTTTTTTAAAAAAATTTACTGAAGTATAGTTGACTTACAATGTTGTGTGAATTTCTTCCACACAACAAAGTGACTCAGTTATATATAATTATGTATATATGTTATCTACTAATCCCAAACTCCTGTTCCTTTCCTTCCCTATTCCCCCATCCCCTTGGCAACCACAAGTCTGTTCTTTATGTCTGTGAGTCTGTTTTTGTTTTATAGATAAATTGATTTGTATAGCACTTTAGATTCCACATATGAGTAATATCATATGGTATTTATCTTTCTCTTTCTGAGTTACTTTGTTCAGTATGATAATCTCTAGGTCCATCCATGTTACTGCAAATGGCACTATTTCATTCTTTCCTGATGGCTGAGGAATAGTAATCTTCTTTATCCATTCATCTGTCAGTGGACATTTAGGCTGTTTCCATGTCCTGGCTATTATCAATAGTGCTTCAAGCTCTTTTATTTAACCTCATAGAAATGGACAGTCTTATAATGGCCCTATGTTTCTTTCCCTGTGACTGCTTGAAAATACATGGCATACTTCTAGCACACATCTAAGTCCCTTAATAGCACGCAAGTTATTTACAGACTTCACTTCTGACTCCATCTGATTTTAATTGTCCTTTCTCTCCTTTTTATAATATTTTTATTTTTTGCCACTTTGTATAGCAAATTCTTCCTTTCAAGAAGATGGTGAGCTATAAATGATTCAACTGTAGAAGACAGAAGGAAAAAAGTCATCTACCTAAATAATTTCCCAAAATTCTCATTATGTTTTTTTTAGTCAGTGACAGCTACAAATAGTTGAGAGAGGGAATAATTGTTCAGAAAACTCATACCAAAAATAATAAAACTCATACCTGAAGGATATTTCAACATTTTCTTTGATTAATATAATATGCATTCCTGTTTCCACCTATATGTGTGTTTTTAAAGAACAATTAAAATGAATTACGGGCTACCCTGGTGGCTCAGTGGTAAAGAATCTGCCTGCCAATGCAGGACATGTGGGTTCAGTCCTTGAGTCAGGAAAATCCCCTGGAGAAGGAAATGGCAACTCACTCCAGTATTCCTGCCTGGGAAAGCCTATGGACAGAGGAGCCTGGTGGTTACAACCCATGGGGTCGCATAAGAGTTGGACATGGCTTAGCGACTAAACAACAACAAAAAATGAAGTACGGTGTTCATATAGATTTCCACCCAGAACTAAATTAAATTTTGGCTTGTGTTTCTCAATGATCTGCTTTTTCAGTTAGAAGCATTTCTTATTTTTCCAACAGTGAAGGTGTAAATACTTACAGGCACGTGGACTTTTCGAAACATCTCAGCCCCCTTGTGTGCATCCATCAGGGCAATGTCCTGAGGCGTGGAGACGATGACAGCACCTAATCCAGGGAAAACAGACGTAGCGAAATGATGCTATTATCTAATTCCTTACGGAAAGAGTACTTCCAAAATTCTGTTGACTACACACTGAAAGAGTCTATTATATTAACTGCTTAGGTAATGTGTATAAATTTCACATACATGAATAGGAAAGATAAGGAAATGTCTATTTTGTTCTTGCCAATTTTTGACTCCTCACTCCTAAAATTAAAACTGACGTGTGATTCATGATCACAGCTGTATCAGCAGGATCTTCTTCCCTTTCACACACACACAATGTGCCACCTAGAAGATGCACGAGGTATGCTTTACTTTCAAGAACCTAACAGCCTACCTGGGGAGACGCCCCCAAATTAGGGATTCAACACAGTGTGCTACCAAGGATTATAATAAAGGTAGACTTAGGGTGTTATGGAGTTATGAAGGAAGAACAAAGGAAAAATAACTAACTGAATCTACAGAAGAGGATGGTGAAGTTGATCATGAATGGGGTGAGGAAACAGGTGATAAGAAGAAACAAGAGGGGAAAGTTTTCAGAAAGAAGTGATACCCCAGCTGAGTTCTAAATCTGTATTACAGAAAACTCGGTACTGTGGGTTACACTGTAGAGACCAGTTTGGTGGGGATAAAACTAGGGGTTGTGGCAGAAACTTGGATGGAAACAGTGGTAGTCTGAACTAACGCAGCATTGAAAGTAGATGGAGATGGAGGCTTTCCTGGGTCTCCACTATGACCCCACAGTAACCAGATAGTTTTGAGTTTTGAGGGAAAGTGCAGTGCAATTTTTTTCTGTTAAGTAGAAACACCAGAGACCTGGTTATGATTTGTAGACACTGTGAATTTCTTAAATTTGGGGGTTTCTTCTAGATGACAGACTGAAAAAAATGAACATATTTTAGATCACCTGATGAGCACAACTTACAATTAAATATTTACTGCTATGACATCTCAGCATTCCAAACCACCAAATTAGCAGTAGTACTCTGGCAGAGCAATGAAAACAGAAGTAGGGTTAACAATAAATAACTGATGGCATCAAGTGAAGGGCAAATGATACTGTTACAGAGTACTACAGAGTCTGAAGGGACAGTCTGAAGAAGACAGAATAAAGTAGCAGCAGAATCAAGTTCTCACAAAGCACGTGGCAGGACTGGCCCACTAAACTCAGAGTAACTGTGCAGTAGCAGTTAGCCGCAAATTCATCTCGCAATTGGTATTTTCATTACAGCAGAAACTTCATCTTTCATATTAAATTAATGTCATTAGTTTGAATTTTATTGATCTTATACATTTGCTTGAATTTAATTTGTAAGTTTTGTAGTTTTTAAAAATTATATAAAAGCTATAAGCTTACGGAATTTGTGTTTATGCTTAGTTAAGTAGCCTACTAATAACAATAAGTCTATTTGGGGCATGGAGCAGATTATTTTCCTTTAGAAGAAGGGTTTATTCATTAGTCAAGCTTCAGAAACACTGGCTTGGAATTCAAACAGAATGAGAATTCAAATTTTTATTCCATAGCTGACTACCAGTGTGACAAGGGGAATAACTTAATCTCTTTGAGATTTAGCTTCTAATTTACAAAATGGCATAGTAATACTTAGGTCACAGGGTGCAATAATTTAATGAAGTAATGTACATAAGATATTCGACATGATGCCATAGGTAAATGTTCAATAAATGATAGCTGTTGCTGTTGGTTATATGTTTTATTATTTTTATTACTATTATTAGTAAAAATGTCCTAGAAGTTGTTGGCAAGGTCATTCTCATATTTGCCATCAGGCAGCTCATCCTATTTTTTGAACTGTTCCATGGATCACTACATTCTTCTATTTTGATTTATTCTTCCCAAGAAACCCAAAACAAACCAACATTTCTCTTTTTCCTCTTTTAAAGACTGATGGAAATAACTGTTGTGCAAAAATATACTCAACTCTGCACATCCAATGTGTTTCCATAATTTGCCACCTTCCCAGTTCTGTTATCATATCCAGGCATTTGGAGAAAAACTAATTTCAGTTCTGCCCCCATTTACCTGTGTGACTAACCTTGGGCAAACAACTCAGAATCACTCCAGGTCTCAGTTTCCTTAGCCGTAAAATTAATGCAAGGGCAGACAGTCTTCAAGGTCTCAGCCAGCTCTCTGATCACGAAATTTTGCATTCCCTCTTACTGTAGTTTTCAGTTCAAACAGGCTGCCTCAGTAATCCTATTTAAGCAGATGTGAAATACCACCTCCCCTAAGAATTATAGTCCCTCAATCTCAGAGCCATTCTCTTCACCTGTAAACAACACCCCCCGCCCCACCTTGGCTATTTCCTCCAAATTCTCTCATAACGATAAATCAGTACAGAGGGGTTTTCTATTAGCCCTAAAAAGTACCTTTAGCTTTAAGAGGATATAAACATTTTTTGTTTGAAACACACTTCATCTACTGTTTGTACTACTACTACACAATATAGTTTCATGGATGGTTATGTTTCTCAATTTTTAATCAAACAAAATAACCCAATGCTGTACACAAAACAGGCACTTAACAAAGGATCAGGGATTTAAATAACTGTCCTATGTTTTTGAATTATCCTAGACTACAGCTGTAAGAACGCCTTGTAACTCCTTGAACCAGGAGTCAAAAGCTCCAAATTCTGGTTTTGTTGACTATGCTAATGTATTATATAATCTTGAATAGCTCACTAAATCTCAATATATCTCAATTAACTTCTCTATAAAATGAACCTATTTCCACTGGTCTTATTTAAAGAGCTGTTTCACTTTTTAAAAAACAACATAAAACTGTTACAAAAATGCTTAGTGATAGCTATTAAGACCCTAGAGAGAGGGATTAAAGTGTCTTGGTTTTCTTTTACTTAACGCTAACACGGTATCACAAATAAGCATCCATGATGCCTGAGTTTGTTTGTAATTTGAACAGTACCACTCATACATCATAACACATTTCTGACAAGGACAGACAACGATCATCTTCCATGTTCCATAAAATGCTCACAAACCATGTACACATTCCACTGGAACTACCAGCTACATTCATAAGAGTTTTTGGTGTAAGATTTTTTTCCCCTTAAATATATGTTTTTAACTATTGACTAATTGCAATGCAATCAGTCTTCAGGATGCAGCTTTGAGAAAAAAATTTCTAGCCCTTATTAAACAATACAAAAACATAACTGACCCATAGAGAAATCACTACACCTCTTTTGCTGTACCAAACTTTAGTGCATCACACATCTAACTATTCCAGACACCCTAAAGTGACCTCTACAAATTATAAAGAAATAAGGTAAACAAAAGAGAAACAAAACCTCCAGTAAAATTAATCATTAACCAATCTGTGCATCACAATGCACATTTTTAAGTTTTAAAGGAATTATGGTTTTTGTTACTAATCTCTTAACTTAAAATATGATCTCTAAACCTGACATTACAGTTTATCTCTACAATTCTTGACTTTCTAGTTAATAAATTTTAATTTTTCTCACAGACCCTGGAACATGAACCAATATGAACTAGCCTAGATTGTTCCCCTCTATACCATCACTGATGATGTCACTTCAGTTTTGTGATGGTTTGTTAGAAAACTTGTGCTCCCTCCACTGAGCACAAGAAATACTAATAGCAACAAAGAGAATGTTTAGTTTGCAATAAATATAATAATTTTCAAGGGGGTAAAAACACAGTATCATAAAGTGCCATCTCAAGAATTCCATGAAGAATTTTCTATCCATTTTCTAGGGTAAATGTCTAAGTCTAAATAAACAATATTGTTTAAATGTTATTTTCCAAGTTGTAATCTATGTAAACAGCTTTTTACTAACTGGGATTTACTATAAGAGGTTAATTGTCTATCAGATTCTGCAAAGTATGCAAACATCTTGAAAAATAGTTATTTAGAGTATTGTCTTAACTGCTAATTCTCTTGAGTATTGAGAGGAAATTGTATCTATAACTGCATATCTAGATTTGGGTCCGAGTTCAGAGCAGTTAGTTCCAGTATTCATGTATGGATGTGAGAGCTGGACCAAAAAGAAAGCTGAGCACTGAACAACTGATGCTTTTGAACTGTGGTGTTGGAGAAGACTCTTGAGAGAGTCCCTTGGCGTGCAAGGAGATCCAACCAGTCCATCCTAAAGGAAATCAGTCCTGAATATTCATTGGAAGGACTGATGTTGAAGCTGAAACTCCAATACTTTGGCCACCTGATGCAAAGAACTGACTCACTGAAAAAGACCCTGATGCTGGCAAAGATTGAAGGTGGGAGAAGGGGATGACGGAGGATGAGATGGTTGGGTGGCATCACCGACTCGATAGACGTGAGTTTGAGTAAGCTCCAGGAGTTGGTGATGGGCAGGGAAGCCTGGCATGCTGCAGTCCACAGGGTTGCAAAGAGTCAGACATGACTGAGCGACCAAACTGAACTGAACTGAAGCATTTAAAACTAATCATTCCAGATGTTAAGCTGATCATAATTATACCAGTGTGGAATTACTCAACTATGGCATTCTAAGTCTCCAAGGCATAAATTGTATCTAATTCCCATGCTTGATTGAGAATTTCAGTGTTGGAACCTAATAAAAATATACAACAGAAACCGCCCTTAAGTATACCTGGATGAGTAATTCTATATAATCCTTTAGCACGTCAATGTAAAGTCAACTAACACTTAAAAGAAGAAATTAACTGCTACCCTTAACGTTCACAGTGCTCTAATATTTAGTGCTACTGATGCTCGGTGATTTATTTAAAGATACTTGCAGCAAAATAATCATTTTCTGCTAGCTTAGCATAAACATAATTGTTTATTGACTATAAAGGAGATTTGCTTCAGTATTTTTTAGCTCTCCCTTGCCATTCTTCTCTATAACTCCCAAACTTCCTGAACTGTAAACATTATTGCCTGTAATATCAATAAATGTCCACTAATATTAGCATCAGATTAAGTAAAACAAAATTAAAAAGGCAAATTCACCTTAAATGTACCCCCAGATTGTGTTTCAACAGGGACTATAAATAATTCTTTCATGAGTCACTGTTTTGGATTCTATACGCCATTCCAACAGAGGAGTGAATTAGCTATAGTCACAAAGGGTATATGTTTTACTAATTTAAAGATTGATCATTATGTTGCTCACTTTAGAAATGAATTTTGTCACAGAAAATTATGCCAATTGATGCCAAAAAGCATTATAAAACACAATAATTAGTAGAAATCATAGTATTTCAAAGTCATTGGTGAGAGAGAGCATGTGCATTTTTAGTTAAGAATTCAAGTTTGTTAAAGGAATCTGGACACACACCTGCTATTTAGAAAGAGAGATTAGCTCTTCAATAATGGAGTCAGAAGGCAACAGGCTTCCAATCACCTCACCCTAATGATGAACTCACTAGGGGTTTCAGACTGCATTCACTGTGAACCACTGAGGACAAGAGAAGTTTCCAGAGATTCTACAGAGCTTGGGCTAGAACCATACAGTTCTCTCATATTCTACTCACAAGCTATTTCTCTCTCTCATTCTCATTCTCCCCCTCAGTTCTGATATTATCAGTAAAGATTAAATCCTGACTTCTCTCCAGTCTTGAGTCCATCTTTATGTTGATCAGTAAACACCTAGAGAAGCCTACTTGTTGTACACAAATGTCTCTGCAATGTTCTTCTATATGTGTCTGTTCATGCTGGACTCTTAAGATTTAATATTTTGGATTTCAAACTCTGTTAGATGCACATAAAGCCCACAAAAGGCTGTTTTGTTCATAACGGTACATATTCCTTTCTGAACACATTCTTTCTCCAACATGAACGCCAAAGAAGAGAACTGCTATACCCTGATTACCTTAACTGTATTTAACCAGGTGTATTTCACAAAAGAAAGGCTGAGATTTTTCATGGAAAAGCTTTGCTCCGTTTTCAAATCATACTTAAGATATGAAGACATTCTTCAGAGCTACACAACACTCTGATCAAATCTTTAACATATATGACAAAGTGCAAAAATTTTTAAATGACAGATTGTGAGTCTCATCCTTTTTCTACATACAAATGTTTAATAGATTTAAAAGTAGTTTTTAATATGAATCTGACTATCCATTGGCCATTAACTATTCATTGAACTTTAAGATATTAAAGAATTTTAGCTGTCAGACATATGATGAACAAAGTGCCTAGAAATTCTTCTAAGACAAAACTGATTGAATGCTATCAGAAGGGTCCCATCAAAACACAGGCTGGATAAATCAAGGAATTCTATCATCAGATAAGTTGCTCTAGACGGAATGATCCTGAAATCTACATAAGAATCATTTGGGGAAGTTTTTCAAATCCTAGGTCTTTCTATGTCATAGTTTAAAAGTTGTTAATTTTTAGGCTATTTCCTTGAACTGTTAACTGACACACGATAACTTCCACCTATAATATATGCTGACACAAATACAGGGGCCCTGCTTCTTAAATTTAATTGGAAACATTATTGTTCATTAACCAATAGCATTATATTTGCTTTATAATTTGATTTCCAAACTAACAAAGACTGAAGTTTCAGACTGAATATCAGGAGTGTCCCTAAAGATAAAACACTGGAATACAATTCCTAATCTTTAATCCTTGGCTACAATTTGCCTAACAAAAACAACAACAAAAAATTATTTTGGAAAGAATTTTTACAATTTGATGGATAAAACAGTAATTCTCTTCTACATCATGTGATTATTTGCCAAATATCCTTTAATTATAACCCTGCCCAAAATTTTCATGGAAATACACCAGGAGAGAAATCCAAAACTGACTGTCTCCTTTAGTTTCATACTACAAACTGAAAACACAATGAAGATTTACTATCTCTGAATACTAGGAAAATCTATGACCTAAGTCTGCCACCTATCAGGTATTAGCATGCTTTAAACTATACAGTTTGAGGTAATTACAAATTGTAAAATATTGGGGAAAAATATCACTAAAATCCGAAGCAGCCAAACATGGCCCATGGTAATTTACTTAATGAAGGCAACAATATGTTTCCGATCCTTTCATGTTATAAAAACTACTGTTGGGCTTCTCCAGTGACTCAGTGATAAAGAATTCCCCTGCCAATACAGGAGACACAGGTACAAGCCCTGATCTGGAAAGATCCCACAGGTTGTGAAGCAACAAAACCCACGGGCCACAACTATTGAGCCTGTGCTCTAGAATCCAGGAGTCGCAACTACTGAAGCCCCTCACCTGCCCTAGAGCCCATGCTCTGCAACAAGAGAAGCCACCGCAATGAGAAACCTGCACATTGCAACTAGAGAGTAGACTCCACTCGCCACAACTAGAGAAAGGCCTGCAAGGCAACAGAGACACAGGACAGCCACAAATACACACATAAATAAAATTACACACACTCACACACACGCACACACCCCACTGTCAAAACTGGCAGTCAGAGAGTATTACTATAAAAGAGATAACTGAATAGCCCAAGCTGGTGGTGGGAAAAATACAAGTGTGGGCTTGGACTAGCATCTATGATGAGTGAATAGGAGTTCAGTTAATGTGGCAAAAGGCCCACTGCCTTTCACAAGCAATAAATGCCGTTCACTTTAAATGATGACTGAAATATTAAGGTGGCTTAATTTAAAATTCCCATCTCATCTCATTTAAGTGAGTAAGAGGCAGAAAGGCCTCTGGCTTTCCTTCTATCTGCAGTGTCCAGACAGGAAGGGCTCCAGACAGGAAAAAGGGCAAAACCTCATTTCTATAACGCAATGCCAGTCTGCCAGCGCAGCTTCTCTTGAGTCCGTGGGTGTTTAGCATATACTGTCTAGCTGCCCACCTGCCACATGCAGCAGCTTCTCCCTCTTGCGGGGAGTAATGAGGACAGTACCCACAGCAGGACCACCCGGCTGCTTTCTGTGCCCTTCCTTGGAAGTAAAAGGAAGAAGACCAAGGAGGGATCACGTGCTCCCCTCATGAATGTTCAGTCTTTGTCCCTTCTATTTTAAGAATCATTTCCAGAAGTTTTATTCCCGCATCTATTTTTACTTAATAAAGCGAAGGAGAACTTTTTTTTTCATAACCCTATCTTATCAAAATAAACCCTTCTATCCATTACTCCCCACTGCAACAAAATATACTTAACATCACAATTTATCTCCAATATAAATATTCTGTTCATTAATTTGACGACAGTAAAATTTTGCCCTCTGATAACATGAATGTTCACTAATTTGACTGTATTGAAATCTGTATTAGCTTCAAATTTTCAGAAGGCAGGAGTCTTTGTACTTCATCGATCACAAGTCACTAATTCACAGTCAAAATGACAACCATGAAGGAAAAAAAAGCTGCTTTGATTATTTTCCACTTGCTGTGCTCCACTTACTTCCTCTCCTTCTTCCCCAGGCTCTGCTTCATTCTCTGTCCTGATCAACCCAGGCAGCTGACCTGTGTGAATTCTATCACCTGAATTTCCTTATCCTCTGGCTTTCAACAGGAATCTGCCATAGCAGGTACCCAGGAGAGAAGGCTGTGAGAGGAGAAAAAGGTGGGGCACTATAAGTACCACACACACTGCTTCCTCTCTGTCTTGCAGAAGTTCTGCGCTTGCCTGCATTCCTCTGTGGTCAGAGCTCCCAACAATCAGCCCCTCTACCATGACTTCAGCAGTCACCAAGTCACACTAACATGGTTCACTCTCTGCTCCTTCAGGCAGACAGTAAAAATTCCTGACTGTCACTAGCCTCTGGGTATTTCTCTGTCCCTTGCTGGTTTCCTGATATTGCCCACACCTCGGTAACTAATCTCTTCATTAAACTCACTCTGTTAACTCTTTTTAAGATGTATCATCTTTTTCCAGCTAGGACCCTGACTAATATAGCACCTTAATATGAGTGACTCACTAAAACTCTCTAGTCTCTCAAAAAATAAAAATATGCTTCACAGATTTCATGAGAGGAATAAATTCTTCACTTAATTCTAAGAGTTAAAGTCATCTAACAAAGGAAGAAAAACATTTTAGGCAACATCTATTAGAATTCAAATAGTAACATGGTGCATATATTTTCAAACTTTCAAGGAACTTATAATGTTTCTCAAAGAAATATTAATCCTCTTCCATTATGGAAGAGCAGTTTAGTATTCGATAATTCCGAAGAGTACATCACTATGCCAAAAAAAAAAAAAACTACAAGTCAACACTGGAATATACCCAACTCAATATATGGCACCAACTAATTTACAAGCAAAAGAAACAGCAAACAAAAACTCAGCAAACTGTGCAACAAAAAAAAGTAAGAAAAATAACACAACAAAACCATCACTGGTAACTCTGGCTTCTCCCGTTGACAGATTCAACAAGACAAGAGCAAATGCAAGGACTATAATTGATTATTTCTCACCCTCTATTCTGTCTCCTTTCCCTCTAGAAATTACTACAACTACTAGATACTTGCAGTATATAATGATTCAGTAGTCCATGGAAGCTCAAACTTAAATCATTAGCCATTAATACTGCTGTCAACACATTTATCACTATTGTTGCTACACAACACTTTTAACAAATAAGAGGAGGATTTTTTCTTTAAAGTTTCCTCTTATAATGAGCTTGTCATCTATCCCATGGAACAAAATGGAACACATAAAAAGACTTGCTAATTAGCACTTAGAAAGATCTTTTACTTGTACAGGTCTGTCTCCATAAATTTTGCAAAACGATGTCTCTTTACAAGCATAAAACACAATTTCATTCTCAACATGGCTTGGAGAAATGCAAAGTTCATATAAAGATTCCTAATTCACAACATTTCACACCCCTCTAAAAAAACTCTTCTAAAGTGTTCAAGTAGTTTCTAACAACTACTATACATTTATACGGGGCTGTTATGTTCGTTATCTCATTTGTTCCTTCTAAGTCTATGGGGTAGGCAGGTATTCCACACATAAGGATAATCAGATATTTAGTCCCTTGCCAAATATCCCTGCAAGTAAATAAAAGAATTTCTTATTATCTTACAATGGAGCAGCACTAGTGACTCTCATCAGTAATTTAATACAGAGCCTATTGTTATTATTGTTGTTTACTCTCTAAGTTGTGTCCACTCTTTTGCAACCCCTTGTCCATTGGATTTCCCAAGCAAGAATACTGGAGTGGGTTGCTATTTCCTTCTACAGGAGATCTTCCCGACACAGGAATCGAACCTGCATCTCCTGCATTACAGGTTTACCTGATTCTTTACCCCTGAGCCACTTGGGAAGCCCATAATACAGAGCCTGCATGTAACCAAATAACAAGTGCCCACATGCATACTATTATCCCAGACACCAAAGAAAAGTTAGTATCAAAAGGTATCAACTAACCACAAGTATGTTACATATAACACAAGAAAAAGGATGGCATAAAGAAGTCCCTAAAATGAAAATACTTTTCACTCAAAGGAAGAGTTAAATAAAATCTGTGTTGCTTTTGAATTGGGGTGTTGGCGAAGATTCTTGAGAGTTGCTTAGACTGCAAAGAGATCAAACCAGTCCATCCTAAAGGAAATCAGTCCTGAATATTCATTGGAAGGGCTGATTCTGAACCTGAAACTTCAATATTTTGGCCACCTGATGCAAAGAACTGACTCATTGGAAGAGACCCTGATGCTGGGAAAGATTGAAGGCAGGAGGAGAAGGGGACAAAAGAGGATGAGATGGTTGGATGGCATCACCAACTCGATGGACATGAGTTTGCTCAAGCTCTGGGAGTTGGTGATGGACAGGGAAGCCTGGCGTGCTGCAGTCCATGGGGTTGCAAAGAGTCGGACACAACTGAACGACTAAACTGACTGACTGATGTTTTTAAAGGTAATGCTTTAACTGATACACAGAAAAGAGCTCCCAGGTAAAAGCAGCTGGGGTAGGAGAGATCACAGGAATGAGTTAGTGGGCTGTTAAGAAAGATAAGGGGGCACATAAGCAGTGACAACTAGTCAACTAACTATGTCATTTATTCAATCAATATTAATTGCATAAGGCATTGCCCAAGGTACTCTTGAGAAATACTACGATAAATGGGGGAAAAAATCATTGCATTCAAACAGCTTACCGCCTACTTGGTAAGATAATACCAAAACAGATAAAACACTCATTCACTGATCAACATTTCCTGAGTGATTACAGGAAGGCACCGAGTTCGGCCCTGTGAGAAACACAAAGATGAACGAAACAGAGGCTTTACTCTCGAGGGTGTAACAGTCTGGTAGAGAAGATAACATAGTTATGCAAGTGTTGAACGAAGAACGTAAGAAGTGCTATAGAAATCATTCAAATAAAATGCTATGTGAATTCCAAACAAGGAGAAACGGTTCCTAACTGGGAGGTTGGGGGAAAATGGAAAGTAGTAGCCATTAGAATAAAGAGTAAGCAGGACCAAGGTACCCAGTGAATGGGGAAGGAAGACATTCTAAGTGAGGGTCAACTGTGTCTTATATTAGAGAAAGTAAAGGAAGGGAAGAAGGGCAGTGGGTATATAAGGTTTAGGGGGAGCAATCCCAGGTTACATGAAGGAGTTTAGTGGGAAAGGAAAGGAAGTCGAATCACAGCGGGGCTCAAATGAGAGCTGAAAAAGTCTCTGGGTTTGTGGGATATGGGACATAAGAAAAGTAGAACACAGGCTATCCTAAAAGAGCTCTAAAGTCAGTGATAAGAAAAAAGGAAAATAAGGTTCATAGTTAGAGAAAAATAATTCAGGTAGGTCTAGAAAGGCAGACACGATTCTGTCAGCCTGTTCCAGATTATATGAATTGATGAAAGCCATGATTCAAGCCAGGCCAGTAAGTCTTTGGTTGGTGCCCTTCCCTCTAAATCCTGGGAACTGGCTCAATTTTAGCATTTATTTAGAAACATTAGCTGTGAAATGACCACGGCCTGAATAAAACTACACTTCAGGACCTAAGCCTGTAAGAAAGATACATATACAGAGACAATCACCAATGCACCTGTCCCCTCAACATCCCCTCACATCCTTTCTTGTATGTTTCTGGTATGTTCTGCTTGTTCTGTTTTTCTCATTATAAAATTAAGACATGTTCACTATAGAAAATCTAGTCTTCGCACTGCTATTAACTTTAACTTTGACATAATAAACCATCATTGTATTAACATCGACAGCTGCAATTCTATACTGAGAGCCAGTGTTCCTGGAAACCAGTCAAAGTCCCAAGACCAGTATGACCAGCCCAAAGACAACACTGGTCTTCCCAAAAATGATTTGGAGGTCTCCTAGGGCTTCCTGGTGGCTCAGACAGTAAAGAGTCTGCCTGCAATGTGGGAGACCTGGGTTCCATCCCTGGGACAGGAAGATCCCCTGAAGAAGAAATGGCAACCCATTCCAGTATGCTTGCCTTGGAAATCCCATGAACAGAGGAGCCTGGCAGGCTGCAGTCCATGGGGTCGCAAAGAGTTGGACATGACTGAGGGACTAATACTACTTTCCCAAAGCCCAAAGGAGACTGCTTCTAGACTGCCTTCAGGTCTTCCCTAGGATGTATAAAGAGGCCCAAAGCAATCTTTCAGGAGTCAGAAACAAACAAACAAGCAAAAGCCTTGAATACAGGAGAAACCAATCTAGACCACTGGTTGGATACTCACCACATAGGGGTGCACTGGTTTAGGCATATTCACAGACAAGTTTATTTTTATCAAAGATAACATAGATTAGAATATTTACAACCTAAATGGGTGGAATGGACTAGAACTAAACTTAGTAAATCCATGAGTCAAATATTGCTGGGCTTTCTATTAGGGCAGCATGACGTAGAGCTTGACAGTATAAGTTTTAAACCCAATCAGAACTAATACAGACCTCAGCTATGACGCATTTTAACTGTGTGGCCTTGAGAAAGTTACTTAACCCTTCAAAAATTTAAGAAAACAGACATAATATAACACCTGTGATCCTCAAATAAAAAACTAATACATGGAAAACTGTCATTAAGTGGCAGTTTGTTAATAACAGCCAATCATCATGGCAGCTGTTTACACAGAAATGTATTGTCTTTAAAGAATGAGTGTTTTCTCAGCAAAGGAAACCATAAACAAAATGAAAAGACAATCTATGGATTGAGAGAAAATACTTGCAACTGATATAACTGACAAGAGCTTAGTTTTCAAAATATATAAACAGCTCATACAACAACAAAAAAACAAATAACCCTATTAAAAAATGGGCAGAATACATAAACAGACATTTTTCCAAAGAAGACAAACAGATGGCCAACAGGGGCATGGAAAGATGCTCAAACTGCTAATTATTAGAGAAATGCAAATCAAAATTACAATGAGATACCACCTCACACCAGTCAGAATGTCCATTATTGAAAAGTCTACCAATAACAAATGCTGGAGAGGATGTGGAGAAAAAAGGGCACTCTCTTACACCATTGGTGGGAACGTAAGTTGGTGAAGCCACTATTAAAAACAGTATGGAGGTTTCTCAAAAAGCTAAAAATAAAGTTGTCATATGATCCAGCAATCCTACTCGGGCATATATCCAGAAGAAACTATAGTTCAAAAAGATATTTGCGCTATGTTCACAACAGCACTATTTACAATAGTCAAGACACAGAAACAACCTAAATGTCCATCAACAGATGAATGAATAAAGAAAATGTGAGATATATATATGTATATATATTATATATATGCAGGGGTTAATAGTCAGCCACCTGTTGCTCTGGCTAAGCCATGAGAAAATCACCATGGGAAAAGAATAAAAGCAAAATACAGCAATACAGCATAACCCAAATAAAAGTATATTGGGTTGATCAGTTGGGGTTGTCATGCCCTGCTAAGCTAAGGAAAAACATAGTGTGAACCTTGGAACGCTGGGTCAGCAAAAGTCCAGAACACTGCTTGTGCACACACTAAGATGTTTTCCCAAGGCATAAGTGGGTCTATGACCTCCAGCGAGGTGATACTCCTTGTACAAAAAAATAACAAAGATTGTTTAATCAATAAAATGGGAGAGTGACTGGGAACACAGGAGGCTGACTTCATTGTAACACAAAAGATACTTTCTGCTTGCCAAGACAATAAATAAAAGTGACATGGCTCCGAGGAACAGGGCTCTTGATCTAAGAGGTCTTGAGTCCACCCATCCCATCTTTAAACCTTAATTCTGTCTCTAGTTTCTTTTTCCCAAACTGCGTCAACCACTTTCGATCCCTACCTGCTGTGCTGGGTGCGCGCACACACACACACACACACGCGCGCACACGCACGCGCACACACACACACACACACACATACTCAGTGGTTTTAGTCATGTGTGCCAGGCTCCTCTGTCCATGGTATTTTTCCAGCAAGAATACTGGAGTGGGTTGTCATTTCCTTCTCCTACATATATATATATATACATGTAGGGGTTCCTGGGTGGCTCAGTGGTAGAGAATCTGCCTGCCAGTGTAGGAGACACAGGAGATGTGGGTCAACCCCTGAGTCTGAAAGATTCTCTGGTGGAAGAAATGGCAATCCACCCTAGTATTCTTGCCTTGAAAATCCCATGTTCCATCTATAGGTATTATAAAATATAATATCCTTGTAGCTTATATTATACATAATATTTTGTATCTCTATTCCCTACCCCTATACTGCCTCTCTCCACTTCCCTCCCTCAACTAGTAACTACTAGTTTGTTCTCTATATCTGTAAGTCTGTTTCTTTTTTGTTATATACACTAGTTTGTTGTATTTTTGGAATTCCACATAAAACTGACATTGTACAGTATTTGTCTTTCTCTGTCTGACTTCTCTCACTTAGCACAATATTCTCCAAGTCCATCCATGTTGTTGGAAATGGCAAGTTTTCATTGTTTTTTTAACAGCTGAGTAGTATTCCATTGTGTGTATGTGTGTACACATACTCACCACATCTTCTTTATCCATTCATCTATTGATAGGCATTTAGGTTGCTTCCATATCTTGGCAATTGTAAATAATGTTGCTATGAACATTGGGGTGTGTTTGTCTTTTTGAATTAGTATTTCCATTTCTCTCAGATATGTATCCAGGAGTGGAATTGCTGAGTTATAAGGAAGTTCTATTTTCAGTTTTTTGAGAAACCTCCCTACTGTCTTCCCCAGTGGCTGTATCAATTACATTCCCATCAACAGTGTACAAGGATTCAGATGGGACTTTTAACCTGAGGACAGCAAACCTTCTGAAATCATACATAAAAATTGTGTTCCTGTAGGTACAAATACATTTCCATTTATACATCAAATTATCAAAAAAAGATCCAAGAATCAAAAAAAGGTTTGGAATACTTGTCTAGGGGAAAGACTTGATTTAACCATCCCTGGATCCTGTACAGTGCTAAGCACCTACTTTCACATGGATAGCATTTGTTGCTTTGCAACCTCAAGTATACTTCAATAAAAAATAAAAAGGCACAAGAGAGAAACGTAAACAAAAGCTTGAAGAAGCAGCAGTAGCAACAGCGGCAGCAGCTACCGACCATGGAGTACAGCACAAACCCAGTTGAAGAGTTTTTCCCAAAGGCAGATTTTAAGAATGACAACAAAATTAAGAAGTAAACACTGTTTCTTCATTTTAAAAAAACAATTAAAATTTATTAATAAATCATAAAATCAATGTTAGGTTTATGTTTAATGCAATCTTATAAATATGTTTTCCTCATTCTAGAATCATTCTCTCACCTTATTGTAAAAATTACTGTTTCTGAATGGTGCTTACCAGGGGCTAGGGGTAGGAGGGAATTCGGAGTTATTGTTTAATGGGTAAAGAGTTTCAGTTTGGGAAGATGAGAAAGCTCTGGAGATGGATGGTGGTGATGGCTGCACAACAGTGTGAATGTACACAATGCTACTGAATCGTCATGCACATTTGACATAAGTTCTAAAAACACTGCTTTTTATTCTCATCTAACATTAATTACCTATTAGAGGGTAGACTCTTCATCAAAGGTAAGAAATAGAGATACTAGTTAAATTTTAGGATATTAGAAATCCTCAAAGGAGAAGTAAATCTTAACCCCAATCTACACATTGTTTGTTTTAGAGTATAAGCACAAATTAAACAGGGTGATATAATCATAAATCCTGTCCACACAGAGGGGCTATTATCTGAATAAACAAAGGAAAATTGCATAGGGACATCAGCTTATCTGTGAGAAGTAAATTAAACTTTTTCAAGGTACCAATTCACAACTCAGGGAATAAATAATAATTTAGCCCAACTTTATCAATATTATCCACATAAATAAGAGTTTTGGAATCTTGCAACAGGCATTTCAAAGTTCAAGGAGTACAACTTATTCAATAAACATCTAGTGATCACTCTTGATATCTAAAGAATAAAAGTACCAAAACTACTCTAAAAAGAAAAAAATACAGACTATTTAGAACTCTGACTACAGAAAGGACAAATTGCTTTCCTGTTTTACTGCACTTTACTCCCATCTCATGCATTATAATTTGCCCCAACAAAGTAAAAGCCTCAGGCTCCAGAAAGGTTATAAATCTATTTAAAATATCAAAAGTAGTCATAATTATTAGTAACATCATAATGATATTTTCTAAGAATGTATATATATATATCATCAAATACCTAGTTTCTAAACTTTTTGGTGACTGTCCATATCTCCTGGTTATTACCAACAAATAATGGATTTGAAAAGACATTTTAAAATTCCATTATTTTCCTCAAAGTCCTTATATGCATATAAGAGAGATTTACAGAGAGATTTACAACTATTTCTGCACTGGAATCTAGGAAAATCCTTAGAAACAGATTCAATATAAAAGCTAATACTAATATTTAAATTCCATTGCATAAAAAGATATCCACTACCATACTGAAGTGTTGTGTATTTTGCATTTGATGTAAACTAACATTTATTGCTCTCAACTTTAACATTAACTAATTGGCAGGATATAAACTTTTCCCATAGTTGTATTTATCAAAAAGCCAAATTTTCCCAGTGTTTATTCTTATTCAATATTTATTCAATAAATATTACTGAGTGCCTGGCACATATCAGGCACTATGCTGTAACTGCTGAACGACTGTGAACCAAACAGCCAGGTTTTAACTAAATGATACTTCAGCACTACTTCTTTTCTAAAACACAGACTTACATCACTACCTTTTCAAAGTGTCTTTCTTTATATTTTTGTAAACATGCTTATTCTGGCAGTTCTTTGAAACTTTTGTTCATGAATCTGGTCTCTAAAGGTAAATTTATAAATGATAATGTTTCTAGGACACAAAAATGTTTGCCTGTCATAGTTCGTTTTACTGTATGACAATAACAAAACATCAAGGACAGCACAAATTCCATTTAACTGTAAGACTTACCTGAAATGGGAATATTCTGTGAGACTGATAACTGTACGTCTCCAGTTCCTGGTGGCATGTCAACGACCAGGTAGTCCAGCTGACCCCAATCTACCTAAAAACCAAGACGACACAAATAATATCACTGTAAAAACAAATGTGGTGAATAGTGATGTAAACAAAAAAAAAATTAATAACAAATCTAAAATAGCTTTCATTTGAGCTATTATTAAGTTCCAGGGATTATGCTGAGGGCTGATACAGATGTATAAGAAACCATGGGTGTATAAGAGACCATCTTTGCTTCTAGCAGACCTTCTCTGACTAATAAGGTTAAATTTTCAGATGATCCCACAAAACACACACATACCATAATGATGATCCCACTGCACAATGGACTTCAGCACCAATAATCTATTTTCACTGAGAACAGCCCTAATTTTACCTAAGGAAGTCTTAGCTTTTTGTCCTTTGAGTTTTTAGTAATGTTTCCTGTAGCAGATCCTACTATAGTTTTCAATGTTTATTATTTTTCCTTCATAAAACACACTAATAATGAAAACTGAAACTTGATAAGAAAATTTTATAAATATAAATAGACTTACAAACTATTAACATTTGATTATTTCTTTCCAGGCACTTTACTAAGTATCTATACCTAGAAAAATGCTCAGCCTCAATTAGACAGGTATCAAAGATACTTCGGGGCTTCCCTAGTGGTTCAGTCAGTTTTTAAAGAATCTGTCTGCAATGCAGGTGACCTGGGTTCGATCCTTGGCTCAGGAAGGTCCCCTGGAGAAGGAAATGGCAACCCAATCCAGTATTCTTGCCTGGGAAATCCCATGGACAGAGGAGCCTGGCAGGCAACAGTCCATGGGGTCCCAAGAGTCAGACACAACTTAGCGACTAAACCACCACCACCATCAAGGATACTTCAAGCTCTTTTCCCCTCAAATGGTTCTTCCTTACGAATCCCCAGTTTCAGCAAAAGGCCGAGGGGTCCTCTCAGGTGCCTAATGCAAAGACTTGGGATCATGTGTAACTTGTCCCCTTTCCCTCACCATTTATATTATGCTTTCTAAAAAATCTCTGAAATGTATTCACTTTTTCTGCATGACGAAGAACCCAACATGAACCACAGTCATTTATCACTAAAATCTCCCAACCAATTTCCCTGTATCAGCATTGCCCACATAAGTCTATTCTTAATACCACAGAAAAAAATGATTTGATAGTGCAGTGTTTTTTTTTTGTTTGTTTGTTTAAAACTTCTCTATCGCTTTTAGGATAAAGGCTAAGCTTAAGCTTTAGAACTTCTGCCTGGTCTTCTTTACTTGTTAATTCTTCCTCATTCTTTTTTTTTTTTTTTTTTCCATTTATTTTCATTAGTTGGAGGCTAATTACTTTACAATATTGTAGTGGTTTTTGTCGTACATTGACATGAATCAGCCATGGATTTACATGTATTCCCCATTCCGATCCCCCCTCCCACCTCCCTCTCTACCCGATCCCTCTGGGTCTTCCCAGTGCACCAGGTCCAAGCACTTGTCTCATGCATCCAACCTGGGCTGGTGATCTGTTTCACCATAGATAATATACATGTTTCGATGCTGTTCTCTCAAAACATCCCACCCTCGCCTTCTCCCACAGAGTCCAAAAGTCTGTTCTGTACTGAGGCCTCAGCTTGAAAGTTACTTCCCATAACTTTCATTAAAGATTAGATATGGTGTTCCTATTATGTAGAATAGGTGTTCCTATTCTAATCATTTGTTCATTCATTCAACCAGCAAATGTTTACTGAGTATCTACTATATACCAGGCATTGAGCAATAGCTATTCAATTAATTGAATAGTATCATGGGCCCTAGTCTCACAGAATTTACAATACAGAGGGAGAGAGATATTCAACACAAAATGATATAACCTGTGCAAAAAAAGGTTAGTGAGAGAAATTGAAAGATCAACATAGCTGAAAAGCAGTGCAAGAGGAAAGTGACATTCATTTACTATTGTTTCAGTATCTATCTTCTCACGAAACTGTAGATGACTTAGACATATCTAACATAGAATGGACATATAGGAGACGCTCAAATTTTCTTTCAAGGAATGAATTTGAGCGTCTCCTATATACATACATGCAAATACTTACAATGTTTTGAAAGGAAATGGAAATTATACTGTGTATCCTACTTCTTAAAACTTAATAATGTGAAATAAGCCTTTTCCATAAAATCACGTATTTCTTAAAATATGATATTGGGTCTGATGGATTCATTTATGTTTTAACACATTTATTCAACATATATTTACCGAGAAATGATTCCAGGCACTGTTCCAGGTGATGAATAGATGAATAGACAGCAATGAAAAAAACAAAGTCCCATCCACCAAGCAACTAAAGTTTTAGTGAGGGAGACAGGCAGATAAACAGAAAGACAAACAGTAAAAAGTACTGCAAAGAAAACAAGCATCCCTTTCTATACAGAATTACTTGGCTCTTGATTTGGATATATCCAGATCAAACAGCAAGAGACATTTTAAAAGTCTTCAATTTCTGAGTTTCAGAGAGCGGGTAGTAAGAGTTCAGACAGCTAAGAATTTATCAAAGGAGTTCTTTGAGTCTCTTCAGTTCCCAGGGTCAGATAGTGAGGAACACATGAAGAAGAGAGAAAAGGAAAAGAATGGTGTAAGGGACTACCTTCGACAGGGTGGTCAGAGCCTGAAGTGAGAAAAATAACTGATGCAATTCTTAGAAAGCATTCTAGGCAGAAGCACTGGCAAGTGGAAAGGCCCTGAGATGGGGATATGCTTGGTACACTCACAGAATATGTAGGAAGGCAGCACAGCCTTTCTAAAACAGCACTCCCCCAATCATCAGTCTCTTTCCTTCTCTGAATGTGCTTTCTTGAAAACATTTATCAATATCTGACATTATATCAATATCAATATCTGCCATTATATACTGACATGTCTTTTAGGAATACTATGATATTTCTCAAACACAAGTATTTGATACTGATGTAACAATACATTTTAAGAGAATGATGAAATGATGAACATGAAGTAGTTCATTTTCAATATGGGGTTTCTTGTTTGAAAACAGCTATCCCTAAGTTACCCATGGCCATCATCTATGAAACTATTTACAAAAAAGATAAAGGATACTTTTCATTTTACATCCTCTACACTGAAACTCCTAGCACTGGCAGACTGACAAGCCTCTTTGTTTCAGAGGACATCAAATGAGTGGTGCCAACAATTTATAATTGTTGTTCCTTGGCATTTAATCATATTTATCACATTGGCTCAAATTTCTTACATCTTTAAAGAGAATTCTTATTGTATTTCCAAGGACCTAAAAATACTGCACTGGTAAGGCAATGAATTTCAAATGACTCTTAAACTGAATTCAAATTCTATGGGAAAAGTAAAAAACCTGGCCCAGAACCTTCATCACACATTGTAGGCATTTCACCAAGGCTTGGAGACTTGAACTGAATTCAGTATCTGACCTCCAGTTTTATGGTATTCACTAATATATCAATATATTGCTATTAATGAATATATAATAATTAATATAAAATTAACATAATTAACACATTATTGTTGTTCAGTCACTAAGTCATGTCTGACTTTTTGCGACCCCAGTTAACAATTAACATATTAATATAATATTGAAATGAAATGTTAAATGCTCAGTCACGTCCTACTCTTTGCAACCCCACAGACTGGGGCTCACCAGTCTACTCTGTCCATGGGATTTCCCAGACAAGAATACTGGAGTGGGTTGCCATTCCCCTCTCCAGGGCATCTTCCCAACCCAGGGATCGAACCCAGGTCTCCTGCACTGCAGACAGACTCTACCAACTGAGCCACCAGGGAAGCTCTCAAGGAATATAATATTAATATATTAAAATATACTGTCTGCCAGAAAGTTCCAGTTCTCTTGTAAATGAACTACCAAAGCATTGATTTTAGAATGATTTGGGGATTCTTTACATTCTATTCAGTGTAGATTTACTCACATAAATTATTTATTACTAAATGCAGGGAAATAAGTACTAGCAAAACACCCAGGCATCTAATTTAGTAAAACCTAGCAGCAGATCCTGGCTTCCCGGGATACTTAATGGTAAAGAATCTGCCTGACAAAGCAGGAGATACAGATTCAACCCCTGGGTTGGGAAGAGCCCCTGGAGAAGGGAATGGCAACCCACTCGTGTTTTGCCTGAAAAATCCCATGGACAGAGGAGTCTGGTGGGCTACAGTCCATGGGGTCTCAAAGAGTCAGACAGAACTTAGTAACTGAGCACACAGTACAGCAGAAGATCCAGATTTTGGGGTGTCATGGAGCACATACAACTTCGGTGGTCTTCTCTAAGAATAAGAATGCAAAGTCAGAAATGCAAAACTAGGTGCAAAAGTAAATATTTATTTAGAATGTAAAAGAAATCATCATAACATGTTAGCACCTTAGAGTTCCTTTCTCTGAGACCTCCGGAACACCAGAAATGCTTACAGAGAAATTGTCCCTGACTGCAACTGGCTTCCGCTCTCCACTGAGAACATTCTAAAACCCAAGACAGTGTGGAATCCTGAACGTAAGCTTCATTACCCTCAAGGTAACTCCACCTCTGGTAAAACCTTCTCAGCTCCCTCCCAGGCTCCAGACTTAAAGGATCCCAGTGGGACAGACTGAGTCAGTCTAGAGGTGGAGTTACCAAGGTGGTTCAGAGATGCCCTGTGGATAAAGAGGCAGCTGTTGCAGCAGAGAACCCAGCAATGCAGTTAAGAAGTCAAAACAGGTGCATCAAATCCAAAGGGGCACATACACAGTGCAATAGGATAATTTAAAAATAATCCAGTGGCCAGGGCAATTGAGAAGGATGGGATGTGGTACAGATTAGCGGCAACAGTTCAGACCTCAGTCTGCCAACAGAAGCCCTGTGAGAGATGCCTCTTTTACATAGTTATATGTAACTTTTAATTTCCTCCAAAGTGTTTGAGATACAGGACTTTTGGAATCAAGTCAGTCACTGAGCTTTTGTCCAAAGTCATTCAAATAAGATTAGAACAGCTGTTTTTTTTTGTCTTATAAATATGCATTTGTAATTGCTAAAACAGCACATCTTATGGTATTGCTTTTTTAATTGCTCTTTCTCTGTTATTAAGACAACCAACACTTGAAGGTTATGCCATCAGAAATAATTACTAAATCTCTGTTAAATTATTTTTATTTTCTGTTATCTTACTATTTATCTTTTTTGTCAACCTTATTCAGGGAAAATATTTCAGCTAGCACTGACTGGGGTAATTCTAGGCTAATATGTCTTCCCCAAACAATATTTTGTGTTTTAGTATTCAAAATAATGCCTGATAATCAGAGAGAAACCCAAAAACTCAAATAAAGGTAATTCCCTCTTTACTGAGGAATGACTGGGAGATAAAAATGTGTCTTATATTTGGACAGATAAGGTTATGAAGACAGCAGGACATCAGTTATGAAGAGTATGGTGCTATGAATGGGTAAAGAAGATGGACCAGTTCCTTCCACAGATACTTCTATTAAGAAGCTAACCAAAACAGCACTTATCAGGCCTCAATGCAGAGGATGCTGGGAGTATGAGTGCAAAGTGTCTGAGTTGTAAGTGTTAAAAAGAAACAGCCCATGGATGCATTCCATTTTTAGCTTCTCAGCTAAAGCTTCCAGCTTCTCTGGAGCAGTGTACCACAGTCAGCCTCCAGTGTAGTGATTTCCATCATGAGCACTACACAGGCCATGTTTAAGTACCACAGGGTCAAGACGTGCTTTTCCAAAGCAAAGGCAGAGTGTCCCAGCTATCCTAGGTTTGTGAGCAAGGCCAGTGGGAGCCAAGTGAAAACAATATCAGCCAGGGTGGGCCCTGGGTCCCTGGGGATTCGGGGAGGCACATCACTGCCAAGAAAGAAGAGCTGGGGTTATGACCTGCTGGAGCCAAAGTGGTGGCCAAGAAGAATTACACTCCTGAGATGAAAAAGGTGTGACTTAAGAACAAAAAGACAAATCATGAAGCAGGAGAAAGGGGAGAAAAATCTAGACTGAATCATTTAGAAGTGGACTGTAACTCGAAAACCTATTCATACAATGCTTAAAATATTCCATCGGTAACAGGGCAAATTCTAAAGGAAGTTGGCTAAGTCAGACATTGCCTCTTCCCTTCCTGTCTGCTCTTAATTGGTCCTTGAATAGTTGGTTGACTCTTACGCCCACCTGATTCATAATGTCGTGTCCTGACATCTGACTCTGGCCATCCATCTTCTATCCTGTACCTAAGTTGCTCCTTCCATCCCGTACCTAAGTCCTGCTGCCTCTCCCTGATTTCCTGGTTCTCCAACCACTGTTAAGCATGATTTAACCCTAACAGCAAATAGAACAGTACTTGTACTTTGCTCAGAATCCCAAACATGAAACCACGCCACCTCTGGCATAGGAGATGCAGCTAACCTTGTCTCAGACCCATGGACAAACTTGCCAGGCAAATCACCAAGCTACTAGGATTTTTGCTTCAACTAACTTCCAAGGTTTGAAGAGGTCTTCAGCTCCAAGAATTCTAGGTAATTATTTTTATATAAAATTATCTCCTTAACTTCAGTGTAAGTTCCCTGACAGAAGAAGCCATTCTTTATGCATCCCTGGACTCTCTTTCCACAACTAATTCCCTCCATAATGAACCAGTGTTCAGTGTTCAATCCACATCCACTGAGTGTAATTCCGAGTCAAGTTATTACACTATCAAAACTAATTTTTTTGCCATGTGAGGTACCTTTTACATAAAATATAGATCTAAAATAGAACACAAATTAGGATTAAGTCTGAACCATAGCTTTTACTCTGCTCAGTGGCTTATTCATAAAATCATACAACATTTTATTTTGGTTGCAAGAAGAAAATTTCTACAAAGATGAAATTATTTAAATAATAAATAACATAATAAAAGCTTGAATAACAAAAAAAAAATTCCACTTGAGTTGATGACCTACTGACTTGCAGAAATAAATGACACAACCAAATTTAATGAACTTATCCTTGAGACTATTTTGATAAGAGCTAACCCAGTTATATGGTGAAAACACATTATTCGAGTTATAACAATGATCTAAAACTTCTTTAATATTTTCATTTTTTTTCAGATAAAAATTCTCTATTCCATTTTCAAATTTCTTTCTTGCCATAGGAAAAGGAGGTGGGGTGGAAGATGTCTTGAATAAATCCCTCCAGATACTACCAACCCAAATGACAGCAATAATGTTCTGTGCGAGAAAGAGAAACTTTATTCTTTATCGTTCCCTTTAACATCATCTTTCATTTCATTTTATCCTTCTCTTTAACACCATCTTCCATTTCATTAACTGTCCTAGCAGAGAGAGAGAGCAGACTGAACCTGCCAACACGGAGAGTGTCAATTCACAGATGACTTCTGACCCAAAAGTTGATAGATGGGCTCATCTTTGGTAATTCTGTGCCCAGTTTCTGAAGCAATATTTAAAAGATTATCCAATTCCCAGGTCCAGCCCACAGACACCCAGGTAAATCTACAGTAAAACTTCACGGTATAAAAATAATAATGTTACCACAAAAGTAAGAATACATATTATGAGAACATCTCTCTAAGATCTCCAGACTCCTGCTTTAGACCAACTGCTTATATATACAGATGTTCATAACCTAGGAAGATGATGTTAGTAAAGGACAGGACTGCTACCAAAAAGGCCTAAAATATTACAAACTTGCCTGAAAATCAAGATGTTTTTATTTTTTAAAAATACTATGGGCAGGATGGTGGGAGGGATGTACAAGTGGGAGGGGACATGGGTCCCTATGTCTGATTCATGTTGATGTTTGGTAGAAACTAACACAGTACTGTAAAGCAATTATCCTTCATTTAAAAATAAATAAATTTTTTAAAATTACTAAAAGATATTTAAAAAATAAAAACTCTCCTTTGTTTTTTATTATAAACCTAAAGGCTGAAGCTTCAGAATTTTTTTTTAAGTAGGAGTAACAAACCACCTTATTAACCTAATTTGCAAGCTTAGTCACCCACTCATGTCTGACTCCTTGCGACCCCATAGACTATAGCCTGCCAGCTTCCTCTGTCCATGGGATTTTCCAGGCAAGAAGACTGGAGTGGGTAGCCATTCCCTTCTCTAGGGGATCTTTCCGACCTGGGGATCAAATCCGGTTCTCCTGCAGCGCAGGTGGATTCTTTACCATGTGAGCCACCAGGGAAACCCAACCTAATTTGGGACAGTTTATAAAATATATTTAGATGTGTAGGACTCTCTCTAAAAAAATTGAAAACTATTAATACTCTTTTTAAGAAACTCCTTAGGAAAAATACTGTATTTGGGAGGATCCAAGGTCCTGAAGGAGGTTCTTAAAGATGTTACAGAACTGCAGGGACCTTCTGCTCCTGGAAAGCAATCTACCCAATGTATTAATAGTACTGAATGCTAGGGGGGATCTGACTAATTGTTCCAGATCATTTCTTGAGCTCCATTACCTGTCATCTAGAGTCCTACACTTGAGCCTTATGGTGCATCAGAAAGAACTGGGTTAGTGAACAGGGAAGAGGTGGGGGGAAGCGTCTTCAGGTAACAGGTAAAGGAGAGCAAATGGCAATGAGTAGTTTTTGAGAGTCTAAGGTAGATACATTTATGTAACACTGCAAAATGGGTACTATAATTTCTTTTTTATACAGGTAAGAATATTGAGGATTAGAGAAGTTAAGAAAGTTGCCCAAGATGGGGCTGATGGTGAGTGACAGAGTTGGGATATAAATTCTGGTCTGTGTGACTCGTCACGTTTCCAAGTCTCCCAGAGTATCAGGAGCAGCATCACTATTCCAAGCCCATTCTCCAAGGCCTTGTTCTATTAGCACAACCCCAAGAACAAATGAGCTTTACTACACCACTTTTTCAGAGTATGATTAAAAAAAAAAAGTAAACACTACAGACTCACAGAAAATTATTTACTTACATAATATAAGTAAGAAATAGAAGAATCATTTGTTTCCTTATTTTTCCCATTTACTGGTTAATTAGAATGATGTTTCCTCTATTTCTGAGTATTTTTTACGGTATGTCATAGTATTCTTTCCTTACATGATCCTTTAAGAGTCTTTTACGTATTAAAGCAAGATCAACCAGTCAATCCTAAAGGAAATCAACCCTCAACCCTGAATATTCATTGGAAGGACTGATGCTGACGCTAAAGTTCCAATACTATGGCCACCTGAAAGAGCCAACTCATTGGAAAAGACCCTGATACTGGGAAAGACAGATAGCCGGAGGAGAAGGGGGCGACATCCAACATCTTTGTTGGATGGCATGAAATGGTTGGATGTCATCACTGACTCAGTGGACATGAATTTGAGCAAATTCTGGGAGACAGTGAAAGACAGGGAGGCCTGGCATGCTGCAGTATATGGGGTAACAAAGAGTCAGTCATGACTGAGTGACTGAATAACAACAACAAATTAAAGTAAGGGTCTTATAACCATGGAAATGTTGACTATGTGTTATTAAAGAATATTAATAGTAATAATAATAACCCACACTAAATTTTGGTTTTGTTTTCAACCAATAAATCATAAATCATAGAATCATCATTCTACCAACCATCTACACACAAAATATTATGTGGAGCAATTGTCTGAAACAAAGTAAATAACTTCTCAGGACTAAGACAGAAAATAAATATGCTTTTGCTACTGCTAAGTCACTTCAGTCATGTCCGACTCTGTGTGACCCCATCCCTGGGATTCTCCAGGCAAGAACAATGGAGTGGGTTGCAAATACCTACAATTTTGAACACGGTGTTTCTTAAACTGGCCCACTAGGTTTTAATCCAAAAATTTAAAGATCTAACATCAAATAGAAAACCAACTGTGAGGAATCATAGCTCCATATGAAGCTACATTTTAAGTATGAGCTATTATAATGCAGCTTTAAGATTTCAAATTCTGATTCAGACATTAATTACTATGATTTTTTAAAAAACGGCACTGGAAAGAAGGAGTTCAGCAAAAATCAAGACTATGAATCTAGCTGGATATAGATAAGAATCCAGATAGCTCTTCATCAAACAGAAGAGTTCTAGTCTGGGAAACTGGTATACCTAAGTTCCAATCATTTTTGTCTCTAATTAACTATATTATCATGGGTCAACTAATTAACCTCTGTGGCCCTAACTATCCTCTTCTGCTAAAATCAAGTGTTAAAATTAAATAATCAGTAAGATTCCTTCAAATAACTTAAAAAAAGAAAATGTGACAATGACTTGTTTGTGTAAGCTAAAAAACATTTGTGAGAGATTTGCTTAGAGGAAAAAGTGAATAAAAAGTATTCTTATCCAAAAGCACCAAAATGACAACACAAGCTTTTTAAAAAAATTTTTTTAATGGGAGCACTTTATATAAAAACAAGAAAGATAAGAGCAAACTGGTATATTTAGCAAATTTATTTCATGGAATGATCATATTTCTTATGGAAAAAATTAGCTGAATTTTACAAAGAAATATAAATTTGTTTTGATCAGTCCTAACTACCATCTTAAAATATCTCATTCTGGCTTATCTAGGAATTAGTATGTTATATTTCTATAAAATGTCATAATTTACAAAATAGATGCATCCTGAAAAGTTGTATGGGGAACTACCACTGAGGTAAGGAGTGGGGAGGGGATTCAATCACAGACCCTTAAAGGCAGAAGACCTAACCCAGTTTTCCCACTAATACAAAACTTCTTTCCATAAACACTCATGATGGAGATACACTTAGCCAACAGCAGAAAGTTTGAGTCATTCCAATGCTTATCACACATTCAAATACAAATTGTGGAATAATTTACACAAAAAGGATGGACAAAAGTTGTCACTTAAGAATTTTTTCTGTTTTTTTCTTTTGCTATATATAAGATCAGTTTACTTTAACTTACTTTATTTCTCCTACAACACAGCTCAAAATATGCTTTGTTTTCTGATTTGCCTTTGTTGGTATGGTGGTTTAGTTGCTAAGTCGTATCCTACTATTGCAACCCCATGGACTGTAGCCTGCCAGGCTCCTCTGTCCACAGGATTTTCCAGGCCAGAATATTGGACTGGGTTGCCATTTCCTTCTCCAGGGGATCTTGCCAATTCAGGAATCAAACCCAGGTCTCCTGCACTACAGGCAGCTTCTTTACCAACTGAGCTACCAAGGAAGCCCTTTGTTTGGTATGGGAACCTCTATTTATAAAGACCTCCTCCTTTTAAAAATATGAATAAGCACCTACTAAATTATAAGGATTTAACTTGAGACTACAGACATATACTTGAGCTTTTAGAAAATAAAAAGGATTATATATGTAGAATAATTTTTGTAAACTGATGTGCTTTCAGTAAAGAAGGGTGGAGAGGGAGGTGGGAAGGGGGATCAGGTTGGGGAATACATGTAAATCCATGGCTGATTCATGTCAATGTATGACAAAAACCACTACAATATTGTAAAGTAATTAGCCTCCAACTAATAAAAATAAATGGAAAAAAAAATGATTTGGTTCTAACCTTAAAAAAAAGAAGGGGAGATATCAGCAGTTTTAGGTATAAGGGTTGTGTGAAAGTGTCAAAAAACAGGTTAGTCAGAAAGTCAGATATTAAGGTTTCATTATTAATTGATTGCCTGAACTTAACCAAGCTGCTTAACTTGGGGTGCCTCTGTATCCTCATCTTGAAATGGTTTTCAACAGAGAATTTCAGAGATAGCAGAGACTCTAGAGATTATCTTGTACAAAAGCCCTTTTAACAGATCAGCTGTTAAAAGTCGTGTCCCACTCTTTGCAACTCCATAGACTGCAGCACACCAGGCCTCCCTATCCATCACCAGCTTCCAGAGCTTGCTCAAACTCACGTCCATTGAGTCGGTGATGCCATCTGACCATCTCCTCCTCTCTCGTCCCCTTCTTCTGCCTTCAATATTTCCCAGCATTAGGGTCTTTTGCAATGAGTCAGTTTTTCACATCAGGTGGTGAAAGTACTGGAGCTTGGGCTTTAGCATCAGTTCTTACAATGAATATTCATGACTGACTTCCTTCAAGATGGACTAGTTTGATCTCCTTGCAGTCCAAGGGACTCTCAAGAGTCTTCTCCAAAACCACAGTTCAAAAGCATCAATTCTTCAGTGCCCAGCTTTCTTTATGATCCAACTCTCATATCCATACATGACTACTGGAAAAACCAAAGCTTTGACTAGAGGACCTTTGATGGCAAAGTAATATCTCTGCTTTTTAATATGCTGTCTAGGTTGGTCATAGATTTTTTTTCCAAGGAACAAGTGCCTTAATTTCATGGCTGCAGTCACCATCTGTAGTAATATTGGAGTCCAAGAAAATAAAGTCTGTCACTGTTTCCACTGCTTCCCCATCTATTTGCCATGAAGTGATGAGACCGGATGCCATGATCTTAGTTTTTCGCATGTTCAGTTTTAAGCCAGTAAAAATCACTCTCCTCTTTCACTTTCATCAAGAGGCTCTTTAGTTCTTCTTCACTTTCTGCCATATGGGTGGTGTCAGCTGCATATCCGAGGTTTACTGATATTTCTCCTGGGAATCTTGATATCAGCTTGTGCTTCATTCAACCTGGCACTTCGCACGACGTACTCTGCATGTAAGTTAAATAAGCAGGGTGACAATATACAGCCTTGACAAACTCCTTTCCCAATTTGGAACCAGTCTGTTGTTCCATGTCCAATTCTAACTGTTGCTTCTTGACCTGCATACAGGTTTCTCAGAAGGCAAGTACAGTGGTCTGGTATTCCTGTCTCTTTAAGAATTTTCCACACTTTGTTTTGATCCATACAGTCTAAGGCTTTAACGTAGTCAATAAACAGAAGTACAGGCTTTTCTGGAACTCTCTTGCTTTTTCTATGATCCAACAGATGTTGGCAATTTGATCTCTGGTTTCTCTGCCTTTTCTAAATTCAGCTTGATCATCTGGAATTTCTTGGTTCACATACTGTTGAAGCCTCGCTTAGAGAATTTTTAACATTACTTTGCTAGCATGTGATAAGAGTGCAACTGTGTGGTAGTCTGAACACTCTTTGGCATTGCCTTTCTTTGAGACTGGAATGGAAACTGACATTTACCAATCCTGTGGCCACTGCTGAGTTTTCCAAATTTGCTGGCATATTGAGTGCAGCACTTTCACAGAATCATCTTTTAAGACTTGAAACAGCTCAACCGGAACTCCATCACCTCTACTAGCCTTGTTCATAGTGATGCTTCCTAAGGCCCACTTGACTTCGCACTCCAGGATGTCTGGTTCTAGGTGAGTGATCACACCATCGGGGTTATCTGGGTCATTAAGATCTTTTTTGTACAGTTCTTCTGTGTATTCTTGCCACTTCTTAATATCTTCTGCTTCTGTTAGCAGAAGATAGCATACATACTGAAGATGTATATAAAAGATAGAAGACAACTAACATACTGTTACCATACCATTTCTATCCTTTATTGTGCCCATCTTTGCAAGAAATGCTCCCTTGGTATCTCTAATTTTCTTGAAGAGATCTCTAGTTTTTCTCATTCTATTGTTTTCCTCTATTTCTTTGCACTGATCACTGAGGAAGGCTTTCTTATCTCTCCATGCTATTCTTTGGAACTCTGCATTCAGACGGGTATATCTTTCCTTTTCTCCTTTGCCTTTCACTTTTTTTCTTTTCTCAGCTATGTAACTTCTCAGACAACCATTTTGCCTTTTTGCACTTCTTTTTCTTGGGGATGGTTTTGATCACTACCTCTTGTACAGTGTCACGAACCTCTGTCCACAGTTTTTCAAGCACTCTGTCTATCAGATCTAATCCCTTGGATCCATTTGTCACTTCCACTGTATAATTGTAATGGATTTGATTTAGGTCATACCTGAATGGTCTAGTGGTTTTCCCTACTCTCATCAATGTATGTCTGACTTTGGCAATAAGGAGTTCATGATCTGAGCCACAGTCAGCTCGAGGTCTTGTTTTTGCTGACTGTATAGAACTTCTCCATCTTCAGTTGCAAAGAATATAATCAATCTGATTTTGGTATTGACCATCTGGTGATGTCCATGTGTAGAATCATCTCTTGTGTTGTTGGAAGATGGTGTTTGCTATGACCAGTGCATTTTCTTGGCAAAACTGTTAGCCTTTCCCCTGCTTCATTTTGTACTCCAAGGCCAAACTTGCCTGTTACTTCAGGTATCTCTTGACTTTCCACTTTTCATTCCAGTCACCTATGATGAAAAGGACATCTTTTTTTGATGTTAGTTCTAGATCTTGTAGGTCTACAAAGAACCATTCAACTTCAGCTTCTTTGGCATTAGTGGTTGGGGCACAGACTTGGATTACTGTGATATTGAATAGTTTGCCTTGGAAATGAACAGAGATCATTCTGTCATTTTTGAGATTGCACCCAAGTACTGCATTTCAGACTCTTGTTGACTATGAGGGCTACTCCATTCCTTCTAAGGGATTCTTGCCCACAGCAGTAGATATAATGGTCACCTGAATTAAATTTGCCCATTCCAGTCCATTTTAGTTCACTGGTTCCTAAAATGTTGATGCTCACTCTTACCATCTCCTGTTTGACCACTTCCAATTTACCTTGATTCATGGATCTGACATTCCAGATAAGGAAACTGAAACTGAGAAATCAAATGATTTGCCTAAAACTTACTCTGCAAAATAGGGATAATAAAAATACCTTTTTCTGATATATAGAGGTTTTCTTCTGAAGCGGAAATGAGATCACTAATTTTCTAAAAAGCATTAAATAATTAGTATCATATTGAAAAAAGTTACTTTAAAGAGCAATTTGTCATGTAGTGCAAGTCAATACTAAAATTTCTCTCAATGAGCTGCTGCTGCTGCTGCTGCTAAGCCACTTCAGTCGTGTCCGACTCTGAGCGACTCCATAGACGGCAGCCCACCAGGCTCCCCCGTCCCTGGGATTCTCCAGGCAAGAACACTGGAGTGGGTTGCCATTTCCTTCTCCAATGCATGAAAGTGAAAAGTGAAAGTGAAGTTGCTCAGTCATGTCCGACTCTTCATGACCCCATGGGCTGCAGCCGACCAGGCTCCTCCATCCGTGGGATTTTCCAGGCAAGAGTACTGGAGAGGGTTGCCATTGCCTTCTCCGTCTCAATGAGCATGTCATGTCTATTCTTCTAATCAAGTGCTAAGAAAATATGTGTCGATTTCTGAGGTCACCACATTCCAAAATGGTCTGAAAATGTAATTTAGAAATATATTTTCCATATGTTTAGATGTCATAAGCTGATTTAAATGGCTTTTTGCAAATTAAAGGAAATTTCTCACCAGTAAAATTAAGCATGAAAACATTGTGTCAAAGTACAATTTAAAAATATATAAATGACTAAAAATAAAGGCTAAGAAAAGAGCAGAAAAGAAGTCACATCTGTTGTTTGAATATATTAAATTTCTACATTTTAGTGACCTGTATCCTGCTCCTGTTAAGTAGACCTGTGACCTACATATCTGAAGAAAAAACAATAAATGTACTGTCAGAAATGATTTTTCCTAGTGAAAACTAAAAATGTAGCAGCTTTTTAGCTGCTACAAACTACAAACGACCAAGCTGCGTTTAACAAAGGATTTTGAGAAAGATTAAGGATGGAGAAAGAACAGAGATGAAGATGATACAGATACAGATTGGAAGTAGGTTTGTGGACAGAGGGGGGGAAAACACATGAAACAATCTACTTCCCATCTCATCAACTTCCGAATTTCCCAACTTCCTAAACTACATAATTACTTTAGAAGTATCCAATAAGACATCTAAGAAACCTGAAACAACCAAATTGCAAAGAAATAGAAAAACGGACTGAATTTTATGCATCTCATTAAAAGACTATTAAATGAACAGCTGTTCCTTCATTCTCATTTATGAACACTGGTCATTATACCCAGACTTGTTCACAATAATCTTGTACCCTGGTGAGCAAGGGAATGTGGTAATGTATCTAGAAATTGTTCTTTCCTAAACAGGTATCTGGTGTTCTCTTATTTATCTTAATATTGCAGATCACACATTAATATGCATGCCTAAAGCCAGAATATAAGAGGGTACACAGAATCATCATTATGGAGTTTAACCCTAAGAAATTAATTCCAACATCTGCATGTGCCAAGTGCTGTTCTAGGCACTGAGAATACAGCAATGAACAAACTAACTGAAGCTCCTGTGCCCATGAAATGGGGACAGGAGGACAAAAACAAACCAAATCTGGTATATCACTTGTAATCTTGATGAAAGTCATCTTTTGAGACCTCAGTTTGTTGTCTATAAAACTGGAAATTAATATTACTAAGTATCATTAGACTCTTCTCAAACAAAAACTACACCAAAAACCTGCAAATCAATAGAACTTGCACTACAATTTTCCTGTATCTATCCCTGCCTCCAGTGGTACACACATAACAGAATGCAGTCCAGAGTAGGAAGTGTAAGCCATGCCATGCAACAGAAGAAAAATAATTGGATAATGGTGAGACTCAATACAAGTGTTAGTTGCTCAGTCGTATCCTGCTCTTTGCGACCCCATGGACTTTAACCCACCAGGCTCTTCTGTCCATGGAATTCTCCAGGCAAGAATACTAGAGTGGACAGCTATTCTCTTTTCAGTTCCGACCTAGGGACTGAACTCTGGTCTTTTGCATTAAAGGCAGATTCTTTACCATCTGAGCCACAACTAACTCTAGTTAGTAAGCTATGGTTTCTCAAATAAGATAATAATGTCATATACTGCTATTCTGGAACATATTTTCTCTTAGTTTCAGTACTAATGTCCAGAGAAGTCATTTTTAATTTAAATATCACGGCTATCTGTTTAAAAAATCTTTGTTATCAACTAGACTACTGTTTTCGGATTATGAATTTCAAGGCACATTTAACATGAGAATTCTTTTTTCTCTTCCAGTTGAAAAATAATATTAATAATTTTGTTTAATATGATGAACACATACTTTTTCAAAATTGCATTGGCATAGGCATATAGTATGAAGTTTGATTTCTTGCATTTAAAACAGCAAACTAGGGACTTCTCTGGCATTCCAGTGGTTAAGACTTTGCTTTCCAATGCAGAGGGTGTGAGTACAATCCCTAGTTAGAAAGCTGGGCTCACAGGCCTTGTAGTCAAAAAAACAGAAGCAATACTGTAACAAAGATTCAATGAAGACCTTAAAAATGGTCCCCATTTTAAAAACGACAGCAAAATAGTTATGGAAGAACAAATTAACGGCTGAAGTTCTGACCAAGCTACTTTAGCATCAGAAAGCAAGGATATCTAGATGTAAGAAATTAACTCCATGAATCAGGTATAGTCTTAGTAATTCTGAAATATTAACATAGAGGACAATAAGTCAGAGTAAAGAAATATATGAGGATTCCCAACATAAAATGTAAGTTAACTTTATGGCCTGAATCAATCTGCTAGTATCTCCCCTCTCTCTCTGAATTCCTCAATCAGTGACATATTAAAAAATAAAAATAGGAGAGAAGAAAGACCAACAGGGAGAAAACTAAGTCTAAAACTTGGGCACAAACCAAGAAAACTGGAAGAAATGTGTACTAACAGTAGAACCAAGCTGCTATCCTGTTTAAATAGTAAATCTCTCTCTAAAGGGCAGAAGACAAGTCTCTCATTCACCATTTCATCTTCAGGCCAGGTACACACATGCCCAATAAAAAGTCTCATTCTGTTGAAAAACAGAGACAATCAGAAATCTTCCACAACTCCTACCACCAAAGCTACTAACCTTCGTCACCACAGCCCACATTCTTTCCATATAACATACTGCTTTTCAATAACAGTTACCCCCATCCCTTCTATCCCATTCTCTTTCCATCATCCTCCAAAGGAAGTAGAGACCTAGACATCTCTTACATAGACTCTTTTTTTACATTAATTTTTATTGGAGCATAGTTGATTTACAATGTTGCGATGGTTTCTGTTGCACAGTAAAGTGAATCAATTATTAAGTAGACTCCTGATGAAAGTTCAGAACATAACATTTTCAGGGTTCTATAAGACAACTTAGGAATGACTGGTTAGCATTCTTCAGCTAGGCCCTTTCAATCAGCAATCATCTTAGGCTTGCGCTAGACATTTGGCAACAAAATTCTGCACATGAAACTTTTACCAGTACTCCTAATTTTGTTCTCTGACATAGTCATTCACAGAAATATGGAGCACCTAAAATCAATACGGATAGTTATTGGGTGGTTTGCAGGCTCTGGGTTTTATACTAGGAGGTGCTATAGGCATCATCACCATAGGAAAAGTAGACTTCCTACTGATGGCCATCAAACTGAGGGAAAAACCAACTACCCATGAAGCTACAAGTAAGATGTCTGGCTCTTTCAAAAACTCCTTCCTCATTTTAAGTTTATTTTCTTAAACATATATACTCAATTTCATAGGTCCTGTCATGTCTTTGAAAACCATTCAGAGTTTAGTTAAGCAAGAAACTTTCTGAGACACAAATGATTCTGCAGGACTATCTTTAACCTAAAGACCTATGCACAATACCTTATGCTCTGATATAGTTAGTAAAGATTTTTGCAAGCTACCCTCAACTCTGTGTTTTGAAAATACAGGACCTCTGTCCTTTTCCCATAAAACTAACTGTGGCAACAACTCAATTTCATTATGAGTAATTACAGCACGACTAAATAAATTTTCTGATTTACTTATTTAGTTCCTGTTAAAGATTTTTTCAAAAACTGGTTCCCCCAAGAATATACAATGGAGAAAGTGTAATTTCTTCAATAAAAGGTGTCAGAAAAGCTGGACAGCCACATGCAAAAGAAGGAACTTGGACTCCTATCTTATACCACACCCAAAAATCAACTCAAACTGGATTAACAAATTGAAAGTAGATCTGAAACGGTAGAACTCTTAGAATAAAATGGAGTTAAGTTCCTTGACACTGGTCTTGGCAATGACTTTCTGAATTTAACACCAAAAGCAAGGAAACAAAAGCAAAAATTAACAAGTGGGACCACATCAAACTAAAAAGTTTCTGCACAGTGAAGAAAGCAATTAACAAAATGAAAATGCAACCTACTGAAAGGGAGAAAATATCTGCAAATCAAATATCTGATAAGGGGTTACTATTCAAAATGCATAATGAATGCATAACCCCAACAGCAAAAACCAAACAATCTGATTTTAAAAGGAAGCAGAGGAACCAAAAAGACACTTGTCCAAAGAAGACATATAAATAACTACAGGAATATAAAAAGGTGCTCAAAAACAAAAATTAATCAATGAGAAATGCAAATCGTTAAAAACCACAGTGAGATATCCCCTGTTAGAATGAATATCATCAAAAATACACTGAGAAAAAAAAAAAATACACTGAGATAATAAGCGTTAGCAAGAATATGGAAAAAGAGAACTCTTGTGCACTATTAATGGGAGTGTAAATTGATGCAGTCACTACGGAACACAATATGGATGTTCTTCAAGAAACTAAACACAGAACTACCATGTGATACAGCAATCCCACTTCTAGGCATATTTCCAAAGAAAATTAGAATAGAATAGCATAAAGATATCTCCACTCCCATGTTTACTGTGACCTTATTCACAAGAACCAAGATATGGAAACAACCTAAGTGTCTATCAATGGAGGAATGAATAAAGGAGATCTCTCTCTCTCTCTCTCTCTCTCTCTCTCTCTCTGTCTCTCTCTCTCTCTCTCACTCTCACACACACACACACACACACAGAGGAATATTTTTCAGCCATGAGAAAGAAAGAAATTCTACCAGGAACAACAACATTGATGGACATAAAGCTAAGTGAAATAAACCATGTAGAGAATGACAGATACTCAGTCGTGTCTGACTTTTTGGGTCAGCTGGACCGCAGCATGCCAGGCTTCCCTGTCCTTTACTATCTCCCGGAGTTTGCTCAGATTCATGTCTACTGACTTGATGATGCCATCCAACCATCTCATCCTCTATTGCCCCCTTCTCCTCTTGCCCTGTCTTTCCCAGCACCAGGGTCTTTTTCAATGAGCTGGCTCTTCACATCAGGAGACATAGTATCACTCATATGTAGCATTTTTTCTAAAAAACCTCAAACTCATCGATACAAAGTAGAAAAGTAGTTGCTGGTGGGGGGAAAAGGAAAGGTTATTAAAGAGCACAAACTTTCAGCTATAAGATGAATAAGTTCTGAGGATCTGCAGTAAAACATGATGATCATGGTTGATAACACTATCCTGAATAACTGAAATTTGATAAGAGAATAATTTAAATTTTCAAACAAAGGGAGAGAGAAAGAGAAAGAAATGAGGAGGAAGAAAGGAAGGGATTCTCAAAAAACTTAGTACAATGTTAAGGCACCTAAGAAAACATCAAATTCATTTGTGAATCTTAAACACACAAATTATATATCCTAAAAAAGTGTTATTGCTTTCACAAAGAAGTTCAGTGCAATAATTTCTTTTTTATAAAGAAAAAGTGGCTCAAACTTCAATGTCCTTTAAAGGGAGAATGGATAAGTAAGTCACCATTAGTTAACAAACTGGAGGAGTTGCTGGGCATCTGAAGGTGGAAATGGGGCCCAGCATCCACCGGCTGCAGCTGGGCCCTAACCACTCTACTCCTTCTGGTTGAGAAGGGCTCGGCCAAGAGCACCCAAGTCACTCCACACGGCCTCCACGGCATGGCATGCCATCGCTCTGCTGGCAGATCCCTATTCCCCCACTGCAGGCCTCCTGTACTCTCCTGTTTAAGTGCATACCCCACACCCCAAACGACCCACAGAGGAGCACTGGCAGGGCCTTAATCAGTCCCAGGACTCCAGTGCCTGCACCCCCACCCTCTGTACTGCATGGATACCCGTGAACCCCAGCAGCAGAGACCACATCCCAAACTCACTGGTGAAACAGTTCAGTGAACTATGTGAGACTGAAGCCCCCAAACTGAATCCTTGCCCAGAGCCTGCTCTGCCTCCAGAGGCATCGTCATCTGACCTGGAATTGCCTGTGGGCAGTGGTAATCCCTTGAGGACCAGACATCATCTTGAAGTCAGACTGAGCTTCCTTCTGGACAGGAAGAAACAGGACAACTCACCAAAACCCCTATTGCCAGCCTTGAGAGACCCCGAGACTCTCCAGTCTTCAGGTTCTAAGCACAATGGATGGGAAATAAGGTACTAGGGAGGTCTCTGCTCACCATCCTGTAGGATGACAACTCCCCCAGGACCCTGTCACAGGTAAGCAGCCTTCTTCCCTGAGTGAAAATGCTAGAGAACTAAAGGAAGGGGGTTTTGAGAACTGAATGACTTCTAAACACTGGAGGATAAGCTTGGGAGCAAGGCCAGGACCAGGACAAGGGAAATCCGCACTTCCTCTGGTGGACAACTAGGCCCTATGAGATCCTGGAGCCTGATGAAATTCTGTCTTTATAGCCCTCTCCCAGGGAGACAGGAAAGGCTCATTTTCTCTGACTCCTCCTAAACCTAAGATAGGACTATAAATGAATGAGCCTTTAGAACTCATTCTAAAGGCAATTCCAGAAGAGATGTTCCAAAAAGTGTAATTATCCAAGGCAACATCCTTGGAGTAAGTATATTATGTCATGTTCATTTCTATCTTATTCTCTAAAATCTCACAGCTAGTGCTTTCTACATGACAAACCACAATAAACTAGCATTAAATAAAGAAATAAATGGGGAAATAAGCAAAAGAGCAAACAAACAAGCCCACTTAGAATAAAATATGTCTTGATCAAGAGTCAAATCTAAAGAAGTTCTCTGGTCTGTAGCAACTAACAGGAGATAGTTAAGGCGAGAAGCAACAGCATCATGTTTCCAGTGGAAAGGCCATGATCTAAGACTCCTGTGCGCCAAACATGGAGGATGGTGAGAGGAACCACCCTGGCCATAGCAAAACCAGCCCAACTCTGGAGCTCAAAACGTGCTCTGGAGCGGAAGTATCCTGAGGACACGAGGAGGAGAAAATCTACCAGTCTTCTGTGTTTCTACTTATAAATATTAGGATAAAAATTATTTTACCAGTGAAACATATCATTTTACTCAATAACCATAAACAACAACTTCCTTAAGCAATTATTTTGAATGACACCTCATATATGTATGTACCTATTTTTATTTGTACATATTTTTACAGACTCATTCCCTCTATGAATTTACCTATAAATTATTTCTCAGTTCCCTCATGATGGAAGACATAATTATAAGTGTCTATTATTCACATAAGCCAAGAAATGTTCGCCAAATTTTTATATCACATATAAACACATATCATAAAACTTAACCTCTGCTTATCCAGATATGAAAAACAGCTTTTAGACATGATGTGACATTAATTACCCAAAATACAAATATTTTTAAATAAATGCTAACAGAAGATGTGACATTTTGTGAATTTTAAAAAATCTTTCTGAAGCTTTGCTACACAGTTAATTCTCCCACACATGAGCCTTTGAAAACATTAATAATGAAAATGCCAGCTGAATATTAAATACTTTCATTAGGCAACAACAGTATATACTGTTAATATTCCAAATGTAAAAGATTAATAATTTACCAGCTGCACAAACATTTCACTGATTCATTCAAAACATTTATTAACCACCAGCTGCATCTGCCAGGTATTCACCTGAAGTGCTGGGATTTAAAAGTGAACATGCTAGTCAAGATCTTATCACCACTACTATGCAGCTTACACTCTAATGGTGGAAACTGTCAATAAATAAATATAAAAGAAAATGTCAAATCACGGTAAGTGTTGTGACAAATAAGATGAAATGATTATCACAGCCAGCTCTTCTGGGATAACACTAAAATAAGACCTGAAAAAAATTAAAATGAGACCTGAATTTTAAGAGGGAACAGACACTAAAGGTCCAGGAAAAGAGGGTTGTAGATAGAACAGCAATTTCAAGGGCCCTAAAATGGGAATGAACTTGTAGTACCTGAGAAAAAGGAAGAACTACACTCTGAACAAAGGTAAACATGGCAGAGATGAGCTAAGGAGAGGTCATCTTAGGTAGAACCTGCTAAGATAAATACTTTTGACTATAGGCACAGTGACTTCTTGTTTTGCTTCCAATTTTATTAAAGGAAATTAAGACATATGTGAGAAAAGCAAAATGGATCCTGATATCTTTATTATCCAGCTTCAACAATTATTAATTTGTAGCTGGTCTTGCTTAATCTGTACTTTTACTTATTCCCTACCTACTCCTCAGACATCATTTCATTTTAGTATGTATCTCTAAAAGATAAGGACTCTTATAAATATAACCACAATCAATATTATCACCATTATACATTATTTTCAATAATAATTTATTACTATCATCAACTATGTAGATAAGTGTTCAAATTTCCCTGTGTATCATTTTCTGAAAAAGTTTACTGGTTCAAATCAGAATCAAAATAAGGCCCAGACATTGCAATTAATGTTTCCTGACACTTTAAATCTATAAACCATTGTTCCTTTATTTTTTTCCCCTGTAATTTATTTGTTGAAAAAACTGAGTCCTACAAGATTTTCCAATTCTGGATTTCCTGACTGGACCTCCCTGTGTCACTTAACATGTTCTTCTGTCTCCTGTATTTCCTATAAACTGGTAGTGAGATAAGGTTTAATCAGATTCAGGTTAGAATTTCAAACAAGACTGCTTCATAGTTTATGCTACGTACGCTAAACAGGAGGTAGATAAATATATAGTATACTCTGTCTCTGTCTCTCTGTCTGTCTGTCTGTCTGTCTCTCTCTCTATATATATATGCTGTGCTGTGTTTAGTCACTCAGTGGTGTCCAACTCTTTGCAACCCCGTGGACTGTAGCCCATCAGGCTCCTCTGTCCATGGGGATTTTCCAAGCAAGAACACTGGAGTGGGTTGCCATGCCTTCCTCCAGGGGATCTTCTCAACCCAGGGATTGAACCCAGGTCTCCCACATGGCAGGCAGATTCTTTACCAGCTGAGCTACCAGGGAAGTCTATAAATATATATATATGCAACCAGTGTTAATTACTTAGATCTATTATAATATTTCATTAAGAGTTGTAAAATGCTGATGACTATAATTCTATCATTCCTTCTTTATCAGCTGAAATATTTCTGTAAAAAATTTTCTTCATCAATTTTATGGTTAACAGTACAGGAAAAGTAAAATAAATACTTGATTTTCTTTATATTCAAGTTTTACAAATAATAAGATGGTTGCCTAGCATATGGATGATTTTAAGCAGGGAAGGTTTTTTTTTTTTTTTTTTTTTTTTTTTAAGCAGGGAAGGTTTTAAAGATCATTCTGAATATCATTGGAGAACAGAGTGAAATATAAGAAAGAGTGAAAGCAGAGATATCACCTAGGAGGCTCCTGCACTATTCTAAACAAATGATGATAGATTATACTAGGTTGGTGGAGAAGATGAGAGAAGTAGATAGATTTAAGATCTATCTGGAATGTAAAATCTATAGAATTTGCTGCTAAGTGTATATATAAGGTAGGGAATGAAAGAAATTAAGAATAAGTCCTAGATTTTTGGCCTGAACAACTTGTTATGGGAAACGCTAAGGGATGCACAGATTTAGAAATCAAAATCATCTAGGTAATGATATGGATGAAATTCAGTCAATATTTACTCAACTTATTATTGGTTTTTTTTTTCTTCCTTATCCTAGCTGCAGATAATCAAAATTTTCAGCAAAGAGAAATAAAATACTGTTATTTGTTGTTTTCTATAAATAATATTTCTGCTCAAAAATAATATAAATTCCTACTTTTTTTCTTAGAAAATTCATTTTCTCACCATATCCCTTCATACATACATCAACAAAGAATACACTGGGTTAAAAATTTCAAAGAATAGTATTAAATATTATTTTAACCCACATTTATTATCAATCTTTTATATTTTCTAATGTGTATGCTATGCTGTACTAAGTCATTTCAGTCCTGTCCAACTCTTGGCAACTCCATGGACCATAGACTGCCTGGCTCCTCTGTCCATGGGACTCTCCAGACAAGAACAGAGTGGGTTTCCATGCCCTCCTCCAGGAGATCTCCCCGACCCAGGGATTAAAACCATGTTTCTTTAGTCTCCTGCATTGAATTCTTTACCACCAACGCCATCTGGGAAGCCCATATCATCTAATCAGTTCAGCTCAGTCGCTTAGTCATGTCTGACTCTCTGCAACCCCATGAACCGCAGCACGCCAGGCCTCCCTGTCCATCACCAACTCCCGGAGTTTACTCAAACTCATGCCCATCGAGTTGGTGATGCCATCCAGCCATCTCATCCTCCGTCATCCCCTTCTCCTCCTGCCCCCAATCCCTCCCAGCATCAGGGTCTTTTCCAATGAGTCAACTCTTCGCATGAGGTGGCCAAAGTTTTGGAGTTTCAGCTTCAGCATCCATCCTTCCAATGAACACCCAGGACTGATCTCCTTTAGGATGGACTGGTTGGATCTCCTTGCAGTCCAAGGGACTCTCAAGAGTCTTCTCCAACACCACAGTTCAAGAGCATCAATTCTTCGGCGTTCAGCTTTCTTCACAGTCCAGCTCTCACATCCATACATGATTACTGGAAAAACCATAGTCTTGACTAGATGGACCTTTGTTGGCAAAGTAATGTCTCTGCTTTTTAATATGCTATCTAGGTTGGTCATAACTTTCCTTCCAAGGAGTAAGCGTCTTTTAATTTTATGGCTGCAATCACCATCTGCAGTGATTTTGGAGCCCAGAAAAATAAAGTCTGACATTATTTCCACTGTTTCCCTATCTATTTGCCATGAAGCGATGGGACCAGATGCCATGATCTTAATTTTCTGAATGTTGAGCTTTAAGCCAACTTTTTCACTCTCCTCTGTCACTTTGATCAAGAGGCTTTTTAGTTCCTCTTCACTTTCTGCCATAAGGGTGGTGTCATCTGCATAGGTCACCACAAATAAGGAATATACAGAGTCAGGATACAGAAAAAATGAGAAACAGATTAAAAACATTACCATTTAATAAGTTATAATGAATTAACCTTGGGGGAATATTTCACTTTTTAGATGCTAATTTTCCAATCTCCCATTTCTATGTGAGTAATAATAATTCAAATTGTCCTGCTGTTTTCCCTTGCCTCTTTCTACAAAGGAAGATGTGGAATGTTTAAGAGAGAAGAGAGAGAAAAGAGTCTAACCTTAACATTTCATCAATAACAAAAATAATTAAAATTATCTTCTAAATGACAAGATTTCTAGATATATTATCTAAATTTTCACACAGGAAAGGAATGTCAGATGTGTCACAAACTATTTCTATATATAGAACTTTTAGAATGTTATTCCATTTCGATAATATACATCTACAAAATATCTGATTACCTAGTGAGTTAACAAATAACTCCTTTCATAATGTGTTATTCATATACATATTGTATTTCTCGATAATAGTTTACCAACGCTTTTGATCTCCATTAGGTCTTATAACTACGTGTAAATACAGCTTATTTAAAAGGAACTGGGTTCCAAAATAGAATGTCTTTCTTTTTAATATGCAAATAATAGCTCTGGGTTATAGTTTCCAGCCTCAACCAGTGTCTTATTAACTGGACTTTACTGTACTACTCAGAAGAAGTAAAAGAAACAGTTTTTCCAGCTACAAATCAAAGTATAAAGATAGAAAACAGTATAAGCACAAATACAATTCCAAAAATTACCAATGCAGGTCAAATATCTCTTAATTAGAAAGAGAGATATCCTGAACCTACAGGGAACTGATGAAAGAAAGGAGTCTGCCCATGACATTTTTGTACCTGTTTTATATCCCTAGATATGTTCCAATGTCTCCTGGTTTACAGTTCAGGGGAACTTGAATAGAATTTGTATCCTGCTATTGCGTGAAAACTATATAAATCTCAATTATGTTGAACTGGTTCATAGTGCTTTTTAGTCTACTACATCCTTCCGCTTTTCTGTCTATTCATTCTATTAATTATTGAGAGTTTGATATTGAAACTCCAACTAGAAATCTTTATCTTTTTTAAAAAATAATTGCAATATATACTGAAACTGTATGTAACCTTGTTTGGTATTTTCCAAGTATCCTATAAATGTGTTATCATACTTTAAACAAGAAAAGAAGGAAGGAGTCTGAGTTCATTTAGAAAAGCAAAGCCATTAAAATAAATAATAAAAAACCTTCAACATAATGTATACACTGAAAGCGAAAGTGGCTCAGTTGTGTCCAACTCTTTGCGACCCCACAGACTATACAGTTCATAGAGTTCTCCAGGCCAGAATGCTGGAGTGGGTAGCCTTTCCCTTCTCCAGGGCATCTTCCCAACCCAGAGATCAAACCCAGGTCTCCCACATTGCAGGCACATTCTTTACCAGCTTAGCCACAAGGGAGTCCCAATGTATATATTAAAATACATAAAATAATTCTATTATCCCATGCACAGCTATAAAATATTTTGAATTCTGAGATAAAATTTTCCCTTAGGTACTACATTTTATCTTACTTTTAAATGCTTTTCTTGACACTTATTTTTAAAGAAACGTAATTAAGTGCTCTGTGATTCTGTGTATTTTTCTTACTCAGAATCATGATGAATGTTTTAATGCAAATCAGTTCCATCAACATCTTTACAGATGACAAATTGTATTTTGAATATAAATTATTCAAAAATGCATAGTCAGAAGATTTCTAAACAGCTTGTTTAAATATAGAATGCACAAATTTCAGACAATGTATCTATTCATTATCTGTAATACAAAACAGGTCCTTTTATTTATGTATGTGACATAAGACTAACTTACTTAGTCTTAAATTTCTTTATTGCTCTACCTTCTCCATGTAAAAGATCACATTTTTTCCCATATCTATTTCATTCCCACTGGCTCCCTCTTGGTAAAATTTTCCCTATGTTTCTTTTTTTTCATTCTCCTTATCTAGATGCTAAGACTTCCCCAATGTAAATAACTGACAGTTTGTTTCTTCATTAACTTTCTAATACATTATCCTTAATCTGAGTAAGGTGAGAAACAGGGTTATGGGCTAGCTTGAAAATCAGCAAGCCACATATTTTCATTCCTTTAACCTTTCTGATTACTATTTCTTTGAAGAAGTGAAGTGAAGTCACTTAGTTGTGTCTGACTCTTTGCAACCCCATGGACTGTATGTAGCCTACCAGACTCCTCCGTCCATGGGATTTTCTAGGCGGGAGTACTGGAGTAGATCTCCATTTCCTTCTTCAGGGGATCTTCCCAACCCAGGGATGGAACTCGGATCTCCTGCATTGCAGACAGATGCTTTACCATCTGAGCCACCAGGCTATTTCTTTGATTTCCTCTCAAAAGGACTCTGCTTTGTCCTACCCTTAATTATAAAGAAATAGTGCAACATAGTTTCTGAGGAGTTGGTTAGAATGTCATCCTAATTACTTGAAATAAGCAGAGATGCAGATCCAGAATTTCAAAGATTATCTGATCCTGGGGGAAAACTGTTCTCTTGTTTTAGGTTGATTAGCAGCAGGACGAAAAGGCAGTACCACCATGAGATGTATGTTTTCCAAGCAAACCAGATAGATTTGGTTTCATCAAGTAAACCAGACAGATTCAGAGTCACAACAAAACAGGATACTCCCTCATCAGAAATATTTAGAATCTTAAATTATATAGGAAATTCAAAATTGAAACAAAGAATATTGGAAATAAAAGCAAAAATAAACAAATGGGACCTAATTAAACTTAAAAGCCTTTGCACAACAAAGGAAACTATAAGCAAGGTGAAAAAACAGCCTTCAGAATGGGAGAAAATAATAGCAAATGAAGAAACAGACAAAGGATTAATCTCAAAAATATACAAGCAACTCCTGCAGCTCAATTCCAGAAAAATAAATGACTCAATCAAAAAATGGGCCAAAGATCTAAACAGACATTTCTCCAAAGAAGACATACAGATGGCTAACAAACACATGAAAAGATGCTCAACATCACTCATTATCAGAGAAATGCAAATCAAAACCTCAATGAGGTACCATTACATGCCAGTCAGAATGGCTGCTATCCAAAAGTCTACAAGCAATAAATGCTGGAGAGGGTGTGGAGAAAAGGGAACCCTCTTACACTGTTGGTGGGAATGCAAACTAGTACAGCCGCTACGGAGAACAGTGTGGAGATTCCTTAAAAAACTGGAAATAGAACTGCCATATGACCCAGCAATCCCACTTCTGGGCATACACACCGAGGAAACCAGATCTGAAAGAGACACGTGCACCCCAATGTTCATCGCAGCACTGTTTATAATAGCCAGGACATGGAAGCAACCTAGATGCCATCAGCAGACGAATGGATAAGGAAGCTGTGGTACATATACACAATGGAATATTACTCAGCCATTAAAAAGAATTCATTTGAATCAGTTCTAATGAGGTGGATGAAACTGGAGCCCATTATACAGAGTGAAGTAAACCAGAAAGAAAAACACCAATACAGTATACTAATGCATATATATGGAATATAGAAAGATGGTAACGATAACCCTATATGCAAGACAGAAAAAGAGACACAGATGTATAGAACAGACTTTTGGACTCTCTGGGAGAAGGCGAGGGTGGGATGATCTGAGAGAACAGCATCGAAACATGTATATTATCAAGTGTGAAACAGATCACCAGTCCAGGTTGGATGCATGAGACAAGTGCTTGGGGCTGGTGCACTGGGATGACCCAGAGGGATGGGATGGGGAGGGAGGTGGGAGGGGGGTTCAGGATGGGGAACACATGTAAATCCATGGCTGATTCATGTCAATGTATGGCAAAAACCACTACAATACTGTAAAGTAATTAGCCTCCAACTAATAAAAATAATTGGGGAAAAAAACAAAACAAAATTGAAACAAAGAAGATGCCTTATAGAGAATACCACTATAAATTGTAATAAGCAGTATTTAGAGTTACTGTGGCTTTTAAGAGTCATATAACACATTCACCAACTAACAACTATTTAGGACACAGGCCACTCTAAGAATCACTGAAAATTTTACTTGCCAAATCTCCTTTCACAAGGTATGAATACCTTTGGTTTTCACTTTATTCAGAACATTTTCACAATAGTTTATGATTTCTAAGTATAGACCTAAATTATATCAATTATACTTAAGTAACAATTTCTTGATGGCACTTATAGAGGTATCACTGTAATCAATAATGAATGTGCAAATTAGATTTGAGGAAGAAAGGCATTTTGGATACAGCAATTCTCACCTAAAGAATGAAGTCTTATTAAACTTAAAACAATGACTCTTCTTCTTCTTGCTTTTCTTTCTCATATCTTTTTCCCTTTCTTAATGTCATAGCAGTGAAGGAAAGTTATCAACTCTAGAAGATTTTGGAGAAATCAGGAAGAAAGGAAATGATGAAAGCACACAAAAATAGAGCTTTGAATAGGGAAAGGAACCAGGAATTGAGAACTACTGCAGATATGCAGGCAAGTGCTGAAGTGGGTAGGGGAAACAAGGAACTTTCTGCCATTCAAACTACTGAAGTTCTGCACACCCTGAGGAACAGCATCACTGAGGCATCTGAAAAGTTTGAGTTCTATCATTTGTTAAATAATGTGACAAACACAACAGTTTCTATTTTCAGGGTAACTTCATCTTTCTTTTCTATATGAACTCTCACACAAAAATCTCCTCAAAAATATTTTCTCTCTATAAAATACTTTGGAATAAATTTAACCAAGAAGCTGTAAGATCTGTACCATGAAAACTATAAAATCTGAGCAAACTCCAGGAGACAGTGGAGGGCAGAGGAGCCTGGCATGCTACAATCCATGGGATCACAAAGAGTCAGTCACAGCTTAGCAACTGAACAACAACAACATCCAAAATATATAAGGAATTCATATAATTCAATAAAAAAATAACCCAATTAAAATATAGGCAAAGTTCTTGAATAGACACTCTCCCAAAGAAGACATTAAAAAGGCCAATAGTTACAAGATTAGGTTCTCAGCATCACTAGTCACCATGCAAATGCAAATCAAAATTATAATGAGATGTCACTTTATACTTGTTAGAATGGTTATCATCAAAAAGATAAGAGATAAATGGTGGCAAGAATGTAGAGAAAAGGGAAAACTTGCAGACTACTGGTGGGAATATAAATGGGGACAGCCATGATGGAAAACAGTATGAAAGTTCCTCAAGAAATTAAAAACAGAACTACCGTATGATCCAGAAATCCCACCTCTAGGTAAACATTTAAAGCAAACAAAATCACTGCCTCAAAGACATACTTGTACTCCCATATTCATTGTAGCGACTCACAACAGCCGCGGTTCAGAAACAACCTGCGTGCCACATGTGAATCAGTGAATGAAGATGTGCACGTGTCCTCAGCCACTCAGTCATGTCTGACTCTGTGACCTCATGGACTGCAGCCCAAGAGGCTCCTCTTTCCGTGGAACTTTCTAAGCAAGAACCCTGGAGTGGCTTGCCACTTACTACTCCAGGGGATCTTCCCGATCCAGGGATCCAACCTTCGTCTCCTGCATCTCCTGCACTGGCAGGGAGATTCTTTACCACTGACCCACAAACCACACGGGAAGCCCCAAGGATGTGGTGTGTATATACAATGGAATGTTGTTCAGTCTCAAAATGGATGGAAACCCTGCCATTTGCAACAACATGGATGAACATGGAGGGTGTTATGCTCTAAGTGAAATGAGCCAGACAGAGACAGAGAAATACTGTATGGTATCACTTATATGTAGAATCTAAAAAAGAAGTTGAACTCATGAGCAGAGCAGAATGGTGGTTGCCAGGGATTAAGGGGGTAGAAGAAATAGGGAGGGTCTGGTGAAAAAGGTACAAACTTTCAGTTACAAGATTAATAAGGTCTGAGTATCTAATATATACTGGAGAAGGGAACAGCAACCCACTCCAGTATTCTTTCCTGGAGAATCCCATGGACAGAGGAGCCTGTCAGGCTTCAAGTCCATGGGGTCACAGTCGGACACAACTGAGAGACTAACACACACACACCTCTTATGCACAACATGATGACTACTGATGGTAATCTAATCAGAATTTGTCAACAGGGTGGAACTTAAGTGTTAAAAACAAAAACTTTTAAAAGCAAAAAAAAAAAACCCCAAATATGTGAGGTGGTGAAAGTGCTAATCATGTTGGAATCTTTTCAAATCATCATGTTATACTGTTGAAACATATTTTAATATTATTTCTCAATATACCTCAATACAGCTCAAAAATAAACAAACATACATGCATGTATAAATAAATATCAATCAATCAGTCAGTCATATACTAGATACCTTTGAGAGTGAGCACTGAGTGGGAAGAAATATGAGGGAACCTCCAGGTATTAAAAACATTCTAGATCTTGGTCTGGGTAGCAATTATGCAGGAGTGTATAATATAGTAAGATTGGTGCACCGTACTTTACTGTTAAATACTTTTGAAAGTATTTTTAAAGTTAGAGTGGTAGAAAAAAATGCAAAAAAAGTCAAGAAAAATCTAAAGCAAAAAGTAACATCACAAATGGCTGCCCAGACCCTTGGGAAGCAATCTGGCTTTATAATATAAACTCCTTGAAATGCAGAGAAGATATTTTTCGTACAAATATTTATAATGGGAGGGAAACAAAAACACTGAATTTCTAACAATGGGGAAAACTTGGGAAGACTGAGTTATACATACTCATTCTGAAGTGTATAGCTTTTGTCAGGAGCTACCTTTATTAAGAAAAGATTTTATGTGCCACTGCAGTAGTTTGTGAAGCATCCTTCAGATATTTATCACAAAAATGAAATATAAACAAGAAATGTGCCTTTCTCATTGTCCAAGATTATGAATACATATCTACCCTGATTTTTAAAACCAGGGAAGCAGTTCTGCTTCTCAGCTAAAAGATTAGTGTGAGACATCTAAGCAACAGACACGGAAGACAGAGGTACTGTTCCCCGAGACTATTCTGCTATTTGAACCATACATTCAAATGTCTGTAGTCCCTGATCCAGATATCAGTTGTGTAACCAAACAAGGTAGGAATGATAGCATCTAATCTATAATTTTCCTACTGTTTGAAACAGCTAATAGTTGTTTTTGCCACATTCTTCCCAGTTTGCTATCAATTGAAAAAAGCAATTTAATATATATCCATTTTTGCATGGAAATTTACTATATCTACAGGAATAACAAAAATGACACAAAGATACTAGCCTAGAGTGATAGTTCTCAACCAGGTACAATTCTGACCTCATCCTCAAACCAGAACATTGCCAAGGTCTAGAGAAAATCTAAATTGTCACAAGTGGAGCTGCTGTGGGCACTAGCAGATAAAAGCCAGATACACTAAATATCTTCCAGTGTACAAGACAGCCAACCTTCCCCTGCCAACAAAGAAATTACCCAGTCCAAACCTAGAGCTGCCATGATAGGGACTAAAAAATTTCATGTCATCAGAACAACTCTGATTTATCTTTTTGGCTACAATCTGGAGCCAAAAAGCCCAGATCCACAGAGGCTATACAGCATTCATAGAAGACAGGTGGTTGCTGTTCAGTCACTCAGTCATGTCCGACTCTTTGCGACCCCATGGACTGCAGCATGCCAGGCTTCTCTGTCGTTCACCATCTTCTAGGGCTTGCTCAAACTCATGTCCATTGAGTTGGTGATGCCACCAAACCATCTCGTCCTCTGTCGTCCCCTTCTCCTCCTGCCTTCAATCTTTCCCAGCATCAGGGTATTTTCTAATGAGTCAGCTCTTTGCATCAGGTGGCCAACATACTGAAGCTTCAGTTTCAGCAGCAGTCCTTCAAGTGAATATTCAGGACTGATTTCCTTTAGGATTGACTGGTTTGATCTCCTTGCAATCCAAGGGATTCTCAAGAGTCTTCTCCAACATCACAGTTCAAAAGCATCAATTCTTCAATACTCAGCCTTCCTTGTGGTCCAATTTCCATATCCATACATGACTACTGGAAAAACCAGAGCTTTGACTAGATGGACCTTTGTTGGCAAAGTAATGTCTCTGCTTTTTACTATGCTGCCTAGGTTGGTCATAGTTTTTCTTTCAAGGAATAAGTGTCTTTTAATTTCATGGCTGCAGTCACCAACTACAGTGATCTTGGAGCCCCCCAAAATAAAGTCTGTCACTGTTTCCACAGTTTCCCCATCTATTTGCCATGAAGTGATGAGACCAGATGCCATGATCTTAGTTTTCTGAATGTTGAGCTTTAAGCCAACTTTTCACTCTCCTCTTTTACAAGGCTCTTTAGTTCTTCTTCACTTTCTGCCATAAGGGTGGTGTCATCTGCATATCTGAGGTTATTGATATTTCTTCTGGCAATCTTGATTCCAGCTTGTGCTTCATCCAACCTGGCATTTCACATGATGTACTTTGCAAATAAGTTAAATAAGCAGTGACAATATACAGTCCTGATGAACTCCTTTCCCAATTTGGAACCAGTCCATTGTTCCATGTCCAGTTCTGTTACTTCTTGATCTGCATACAAATTTCTCAGGAGGCAGGTCAGGTGGTCTGGTATTCCCATCTCTTGCAGAAATTTCCAGTTTGTTGTGATCTGCACAGTCAAAGGCTTTGGCATAGTCAACAAAGCAGAAGTAGATGTTTTTCTGGAATTCTCTTGCTTTTTCAATGATCCAGCGGATGTTGGCAATGTGATTTCTGGTTCCTCTGCCTTTTCTAAAACCAGCTTGAACATCTGGAAGTTCACGGTTCATGTATTGTTGAAGCCCAGCTTGGAGAATTTTGAGCATTACTTTGCTAGCATGTGAGATGAATGCAATTGTGCAGTAATTTAGACATTCCTTGTCATTGCCTTTTTTCGGGACTGGAATGAAAATTGACCTTTTTCAGTCCTGTGGCCACTGCTGAGTTTTCCAAATCTGCTGGTATATTGAGTGCAGCACTTTCACAGTATCATCTTTGAGGATTTCAAAGAGCTCAGCTGGCATCCCATCACTTCCACTAGCTTTGTTTGTAGTGATGCTTCCTAAGGCCCACTTGACTTCACACTCCAGGATGCCTGGCTCTAGGTGAGTGATCACACCATCAGGGTTATCTGAATCATTAAGATCTTTTTTGTATAGTTCTTCTGTGTATTCTTGCCACATTTTCTTAATATCTTCTGCTTCTGTTAGGTCCACACTGTTTCTGTCCTTTATTGTGCCCATCTCTGCATGAAATGTCCCCTTGGTATCTCTAATTTTCTTGATGAGATCTCTAATCTTTCCCATTCTATTGTTTTCCTCTATTTCTTCTCATTGATCACTGAGGAAGGCTTTCTTATCTCTCCTTGCTATTCTTTGGAACTCTGCATTCAGATGGGTCTATCTTTCCTTTTCTGCTTTGCCTTTCGCTTCTCTTCTTTTCTCAGCAGAAACCTGCAGATGTACTAAACCATTTTCTGAAACCTTATCTGTGACAAGGTATACAGTATTCCTGCTGCAATATTTAATATATTTGATTAAAATAATATGCAACATCTATTTAAAATGAGGTAGCCAAAGCAATACTCAGGGAAACATTTATAGACTGTACTTACATCTATGGTTCAAAAGAAGAGTCAATTAAAAAATAGAAAAATAATAATAAACTGAGAAAACAGAAAAGCAATTTAAAACTGAAGAAATTTATGCTCTAGAGTACCAAAAAGCTAAAGACAACCTTGACAATAAATCACTACAAAGATATTCTAAGAGAAGAAAATTATAACCCAACATCCTTTAGGAACACAGATTTTAAAAACCTCTAAATGTATTAGAAAAAACAAATTTATCAAAATATAAAAATAATTAAACATCATGACAAAGGGATTTAACCTCATGAATACATGTTAGATCTAATTCATATAACTCATGTAATTTATTACACTAGTAAAATAAAAGACAAAAACTGTATGATCATCTCAACACATATAGAAAAAGCATTAAACAAGATTCAATCCCCATTCATAATATTAACAATTAGCAAAGTAGGAAGCGAACTATCTGAAGTTAAGAGATGGGATCCGTAAAAAAATTATAGCTTACTTATGTAATGTATTTACTTCATGATGAAATACTAAATGCTTTTCAAAAAGTCAGGAAAAAGATGAAGAAATCCATTCTTACTGCTGCTACATTATACTGAAAAAGCTGGTCAGTGCAGCAAGCCAAGGCAAAGAAATAAAAGACATAAATATTGAAAATGGAAAGCTTCTTTATTCCTAGATGATATGACTGCATGGTATGCAGAAAACTCAATGGGCTCTACAAAAATTGCAATAATAAATGATTCTAGGAATAGAGGAAGATATAAGATCAATATACAAAACTCAACTGTATTTCTATATACTAGCAATACACAATTCCAAATGAAGTTAAAAATAAAACAAAAAGGTATCTAAAAAATAAGCCTAACAAAGATGTACAAGTTTATTACACTACAAAATGCTACTGTAAGAAATTTCAAAAGACCTACATAAATGGCAAGATAAATAATGTTCATGGATCAGAAGACTCAATACTGCTATGACAGCAAATCTCTCCAAATTGAGGTATCAATTTCACAAACCCCCCAGCAAAAGTCCAGCAAACATTCTGAAGAAACTGACAGGTTGATTCCAAAATTTCCATGGAAATAGCACACAATCTAAAATTCCCAAAACAATTCTTTAAAAAGAAAACAAATCCAGAAGCCTTACCCTATAGCTATTATACTAAGTCGTATTGGCATGAGGCAGATAACAGAATACATAATCCAAAAAGAGACTCCCCACACACATACACAAATATCTATCTACCTTTCTATACATATATACATACACGTATTTTTCTTTCAACCAAGGCTTCAAGTCAGTTAAATGGAGGAAAGTGTCTTCTTAAATTTAGTGCTAGAAAACTGGACACATGCATTAAAAAAAATGAAGTTTAACTTCTTTCTCACACTATACACAAAAAATAATTTGAGATGAAGCACATGTCTAAACACAAAAGACAACCAAAATTAAAAAAGAATCTGTCCACCAAAAGACATCATTTAAAAATGACTGACAAACATGAGAAAATATTTTTCTTTCTTTCTCTTTACCTCTCCTCTCTCACATGTGCACATACACAATCTTGCTAGCTCTAGATAGATCGATGAAATCACATCTAATTATATAACAAATATGTGACTATTAATCGAAATATTACAAATCAACAGAAAACAACCATCTAAGAATGAGCAAAAGACTGAACAGACTCTTCGCAAAAGAAGATATTCCAGCAGCTAACAACCATATGGAAAAGTCCTCACACTTTTTGGTCAGCAGAGAAATGCAAATGTAAAACACAGTAAGATACCACTACACTCTAAGCCGAATGGCTAAATCAAGAACAATGACAGCACCAAATGCTGGCAACAATACATGGGAAATGGTAATCTCATACACCGCTGGTGGAATTATAAAATCACTTCGGAGAACTCTTTGGTAGCTTCTCATAAGGTTAAATGTGTATCTAATCTATAACTCAGCAACTCTATTCCTAGGTATCAACACATAGAAAATACCTTTTAAATGTTCATAACAGGAACTCTATTCATAATAGCCAAAAAACAGAGACAAACCAACTGTACCTCAACATAAAGTAAATAAATTGTGGCATATTCATATGATTAAATATTATTCGGGAAAAAATAACAAATTACTAATACATGCAACATTGATCATCTCAAAGACTTTATGCTGAACAAAGGCAAAACTATTCTATGATCATAAAAATTCATAAAGTGGCTTCCTGTGTGGGGTGGGGAGAGGAGATGACTGAAAAGGGGCACAAGGAAAGTTTCTGTTGTCATGAGAATGCTCTTTATTTTATTTTGTATATTGGACACAGCATGGGTGAACCCAATATCAAAATCTCACCAAAATGTTCACCTATCATCCTTGTATCTTATTATATGTAAGTTATACTTCAATAAAACAAAAATAACCAATAAACTCAATCAGCAAAACCAAAAGCATTTTTTCCTCAAAAAAGACCAATAAAATAAAACAACACTTTAACAAGTCTCACTAAGGAATTAGAAGAGATTTGATATTATAAGAGATTACTAAGTACAATATCATACTAATAAACTTCAAACTAGATGAAATGGATCATTTCTTAGGAAACCAGAAATTTAAAAACTGACACAAGAATAAGTAGAAAACATGAATGAATAAATAACACAAGAAAATAGTCAAAGATCAACTTATAACCCAAAAGGCATTTGGTCCAATGGTTTTTAAGAGTTCCTTCAATGTGGAAAATTTGTTTTCATTTTCTTAAGATAAATATCCCAAAGTGGAATTGCTAGATTGTATCAGAGTTCTACTCTGAATTTTTAAAAGAATCCTCATACTGTTTTCCATGGTGACTGTACCATTTTACATCTCCAACAACACTGCCCAGGAGTTCCCTTTTGTCCACATCCTCAGCAATGCTTCTTGTTTGTTGTCTTTTTTTAGAACAGTCATTCTGACAGGTATGAGGTGCTATTTCATTGTGGTTTTGACTTTATTTATTCCTCAGTATTTTTTAAATGCAACTGCAAATAGGACTGTTTTCTTAATTTCTCTTGTTGTTAGTGTATAAAAACGACAGATTTTGGATATTGATTTTGTATCCTGCAACTTTACTGAATGTGTTTATTAGTTCTCACAGGTTGTTTCTTTCGGTGGTGTCTTTAGGGTTTTCTATATATAAACTCACGTCATCTGCAAATAAAGATAATTTTACCTTCTACTTTCTGAGTTGAATGTCTTTTTCCTGCCTAATTGCTCTGGCTAGGATTTTCACTAACATAAAAGTGGACAGACTGAATAAAATAAAAGTGGAGAAAATTGAATACTATAGGGTAAAAGTGGAGACAGTGAACATTCTTGTATTGTTTCTCATCTTAAAGGAAAAGCTTTTAGCTTTTTCCACTGAGTATGATGTTAGCTGTGGGCTTGTTATATGGCCTTTATTATGTTGATAGAGAGCTGGACTATAAAGAAAGCTGAGCGCCAAAGAATTGATGCTTTTGAACTGTGGTGTTGGAAAAGACTCTTGAGAGTCCCTTGGACTGCAAGGAGATCCAACCAGTCCATCCTAAAGCAGATCAGTCCTGGATGTTCACTGGAAGGACTAATGCTGAAGCTGAAACTCCAATCCTTTGGACACCTGATGCGAAGAGCTGATTCATTTGAAAAGACCCTGATGCTGGGAAAGATTGAGGGCAGGAGGAGAAGGGGACGACAGAGGATGAGATGGTTGGATGGCATCACTGACTCAATGGACATGGGTTTGGGTAGACTTGGGCAGTTGGTGATGGACAGGGGAGGCCTGGCGTGCTGCGGTTCATGGGGTCGCAAAGGGTCGGACACAAGTGAGCGACTGAACTGAACTGAACTGATACCACTTTGCTGAGAGAGGTTTTTTTTATATATCACAAATGGGTGTTGAATTTTGTCAAATGTTCTGTCTGCATCTATTGAGAAGATAATATAATTTTATCTTTTATTTTGTTAATGTGGTGTGTCATATTAATTAAACCATCTTTGCATCCCTTGGTTAAACCCCACTTGTTCTTGGTGTATGATCCTTTGACTGTATTGTTGAATTTGGTTTATAAATATTTTGTTAAGAAGTTTTGCATCTATGCTCAAAGGGAAACTGGTCTATAATTTTCTTTTTATTCTTGTGTGGTTTTGGTATCAAGATGCTGTCAGCCTTGTAAAATGAGCTTGGAAGCAATTTCTCCTCAAGTTTTTGGAAGAGTTTGAAAGAACAGGTATTAAATGTTTTGGTAGAATTTACCAGTGAAGCTCTCTGCTCCTGGACTTTGTTTGGAGTTTTTTGATTACTGATTCAATCTCCTTACTAGTAACTGGTATACTCATGTTTTTATTTCTTCATGATTCAGTCTTGAAAGACTGTATGTATCTAAGAATTCATCCATTTCTTCTAGGTTGTCCAATTTGTTGACACAAATAGTAGTTCATAGTAGTCTCATAATCCTTTGTATCTCTGCAGTGTTGGTTTTAAGTTCTCTTCTTTCATTTCTAATTTTATTTATTTGAATCCCATCTCTGTTTTTCCTAGTGAGTTTAGCTAAAGATTTATCAATTATATCTTTTCAAAGAACAAGTTCTTAGTTTCATTGATCTTTTCTATTGTATTTTTAGCCTCTATTTTATTGATTTCCACTTTGATCTTTCCTCCCTTCTACTAATTTTGATTTCATGTGTTATGTTCATGTTCTTATCTGTCTTCTTTAGGTATAAATTTGACTGTTTATTTAAGATTTTTCTTTTTTCATGAGGTAGGCATTTATCATTATAGACTTCCCACTTAGAACTATTTCCCTCTTAGAACGATGTTTGCTGCATCCTGTAGATTTGGGTAGATTTCTTACGGTTTCCATCTGCATGAAGCATCTTTTACCATCCCTTCGCTGTATATGAGTCTTTTATTAGCAACAAATATGTGGTTCTTATTTTTGTACTCATGGCTATTACGTCTCCTTCACTGGCAGGCAGGTTCTTCACCACTAGCGCTACCTGGGAAACCGTGTGTGTGTGTTGTATGCGTGTTATGTCACTTAAGTTGTGTCTGTGTGTGTCTGTGTATGCGCTACGTCACTTCAGTTGTGCCCGACTCTGTGCAACCCTATGGACTACAGCCTGCCAGGATCCTCTGTCCATGGGATTCTCCTGGCAAGAATAATGGAATGAGTTGCCATGCCCTCCTCCAGGGAATCTTCCCAACCCAGGGCCTGAACCTGTATCTCTTACGTCTAACCTACACTGGCAGGTGGATTATTTACCACTAGTGGCACCTGGGACACAAACACATACATACCTACAGTAACAAGTTAAGTTCAAAGTCATTCTAATACTCTACAATTTTGCTCCCTGCCCAATGTTTTAAGTTTTCTGATGTCATATTTTACATCTTTTTTAATGGGTATTCCTTAACTAATTATTGTAGTTACAGTTATGGTAAATATATTATTTTTGCCTTTTAACTTTCACACTAGTTTCACAAGTTTTTAATCTAATACCATTAGTATAAATTTATATTTACTGGTGAGGTTTTTTATCTGTTTTCTTGTTACTAATTAGTAACTTCTTTTTAGCTTAAAGGTTTTTCTGTTTTCCTTTCTAACATCTTTTGTAAGGCCAGTTAGTATGGATAAACTTAGCATTTGTTTCTCTAGAAAGCTCTTTATTTCTCCTTCAAGTCTGAACAATAATCTTGCCAGGCAGAATATTCTTGATTGAAAGTTTTTTTTTTTTTCCTTTCAGCACTTTGAAAACAGCATGCTGTTCCCTTCTGGTCTGAAAAGTTTCTATACAGAAATCAGCTGATAGTATTATGGGTGTTCCCCTCTAGGGACATACCTCATTTTACTGTGCTTCAGCTTATTTTACACTTTGCAGATATTGCATTTTTTACAGCTTGAAGGTTTGTGGCAACCCTGCATTATTAGATGATGGTCTGCAATTTTTAGCAATAAAGTATTTATTGAAAAAGATTTGTACATTTTTAGAAATAATGCCATTTCACTGTTAACAGTAGAGTGTAAATGTAACTTATATATGCACTAGAAAACCAAAATGTTTATGTGACTCACTTTATTTATTTTTTTGCCATTTTTTTTTTTTTTTATTGCCATGTTCACTGGATTGTGGTGCTCTGGAACTGAATCTGCAATATCTCTGAGGTATGCCTGTAGACCACAGTTGTTTTACTCTTCTTTTTTTTTTTAGGAGTCTCTCTTTAAGTTTTTATATTTTATATTTATAATCTATATAAGATAAAAGCAACTTGAGAATTATCACAGAAGCATCTACTGATAGCAACAAGGACAGCTCACAAAGAAGAGGGCGAGGGAGAAATCAGCCAGGTTAATAATGATTGCAAAGTAATACAATTCGAGGAGAGACAAGGAGAATAAGAATCCCAAAACTTGATCACTAAACGGTTATTCACTTTCTCAACTATGAAACTGGTCCCAGAATCTCATTATAGTTGATGCTTTTGTAAGTTTCTCTATCCACAGTAAACCTAGATCTGACTTCCTATGGGCTTTGTAAGGACACTTTCATATTCTAAGGTGGTTCTAACAAGATACTTAATACATCTACTCAGTAAATACTTTTCAAATAAATCTATCAGAAATGTTATAACAAAACACAGGAAAAGAAATAAGCCCATTTAAGAGGCTGTCAGTTTCCTCACTTGGGTTAATGGGAATTAAATATCAAGTAAAAAGCATCTGAATCTGGTAAAAATCAGAGGGTTTTCAATGCTGTGACACAAAGTCATAGAAAGTACTAGTGTCAATTTTTCCCTCTATAGGGAAACTTGGATTTCATCTGACAATTTCTATGCTAGTTTCAGTGCAAAGCAATTTAGAAATAGACAAGTCAGAAACTCCTTAAAAATACATTAGGGCCTATAATGGAAATGCTGACAGATGCTTCTCTACAATAATGCCTGGTGAGACTATCTTTTACAAATGACTACATCACAATATGTATGCAAGTGTTGTATATTAAAATGCAACAATGCCTAGCTTATAATTAAATCAAAACCATGAAAACTTCAGTAGAACATGTTATAAAGAAAGTGTGATGTGACAAGAATTTATATGAAGTTAAAATATAATGCAAACAAGGACTTCTTAGAACTTACTATTTAGAAGATTTAAACAAGAGAAAATATCAACATAAACACTAGTAATACAAGTCAGAGAAGTACAAACTCAGCACAGTCTAAAATGAAGTGAAGTTGCTCAGTCATCTCTGACTCTTTGCAACCCCATGGATTGTAGCCTGCTAGGCTCCTCCATCCATGGGATTTTCCACGCAAAAATACTGGAGTGGGTTGCCATTTCCTTCTCCAGGGGATCTTCCCAACCCAGGGATCAACCCAGGTCTTCTGCACTGCAGGCAGACTTAACCTTCTGAGCCACCAGGGAAGCCCATACAGTCTAAGATAGTTTAGTTCTATGGTGACCAGTGTATACCATAGTTACTTACAAAATCATATCCATTTTTGAGACAATCATATCCCGAGACTAAGACCAAAGTATAAACTTAAAATACAGATATAAGTTTAAAAACAAAACAAAAAAACCCCCTCAGTATTCCTTCTTCTAGAATCCATGATCAGCACTCTGCTCTTGCAACACTTCCTGCCATTATACCTCATGCTGTCTTTGGTTTTGACAGTTATAAGCTACCATCTCCAATAACCTTGTTTTGAACTCTCCACACTTATACTGCAATATATAATGGTAGTCAAAGCAATTCCCTGGTGGCTTATATGGTAAAGAATCTGCCTGCAATGCAAGAGACCCGGGTTAAATCCCTAGGTTAGGAAGATCCCCTGGAGAAGGAAATAGCAACTCATTCCAATATTCTTGCCTGGAGGAATTCCATGGACAGAGGAGCCTGGCGGGCTACACTCGCAAAGAATCAGACTCAACTGAGAGACTAACACTTTCCGTTTTTTCTTTCAAAGCAATTTGGATCCTAAGACCCAGAATAAGCAATTCTACCACTACCAAAGAAATATGGTAAACCTTCATTTACTAAGAAGCTAAAACTAAAGAATCAACTTCATGTTTCAAAGCAGACACCCAGAAGTATTACACAGACAACTTCATTATAAAGCTGTATGCAGATAACAACATACATTTCATGATACCAACACATAGTTCATCTTAAAACAAATAATTTACAAAGTTTTCTTAAAGGATACCATTTTCTCTATTTTCATCTAATGAAAATACTGTATTTGTCTACTTGCATTGGTGTGTCCTACTGAGTTATTCACTGACTCAGAGGTTCTCAACAAGGGACAATTTGTTCCCCAAGGGATATCTGGCAAAGTCTGGAGACATTTTTCATTGCAATGAGTGAGGAGAGGGACGCTACTGATTTATTGTTGTTGTTTAGTCACTACACTGGGTTGGACTCTTTGGAACCCCATGAACTGTAGCACGCCAGACTTCCCTGTCTTTCACTATCTCCCAGAATTTGCTCAAACTCATGTTCCAATGAGTCAGTGATGCCATCCAACCATCTCCTCCTCTGTCATCCCCTTCTCCTCTTGCCTTCAATCTTTCCCAGCATCAGGGTCTTTTCCAGTGAGTCAGTTTTTTGCATCAGGTGGCCAAAGTATTGGAGCTTCAGCTTCAGCAGCAGTCCTTCAATGAATATAAAGGGCTGTTTTCCTTTAGGATTGACTGGTTTCATTTCCCTGCAGTCCAAGGGCCTCTCAAGAGTCTTCTCCAACACCACAGTTTGAAAGCATCAATTCTTCAGCGCTCAGACTTCTTTATGGTTCAACTCTCACATTTATACATGACTACTGGAAAAAAACACAGCTTTGACTATATGGACCTTTGTTGACAAAGTGATTTGTCTGCTTTTAATATGCTGTTTAGGTTTGTCATAGCTTTTCTTCTAAGGAGCAACTGACTTTTTATTTTGTGGCTGCAGTCACCATCTGCATTGATTTTGGAGCCCCCCAAAATGAAATCTGACACTATTTCCACATTTTACCCATCTATTTGCCATGCAGTGATGGGACCAAAGGCCATGATCTTCATTTTCTGAATGGTGAGTTTTAAGCCAGCTTTTTCACTCTCCTTTTTCACCTTCATCAAGGCTCTTTAGTTCCTCTTTGCTTTTTGCCATTAAAGTGGTATTATCTGCATATTTGAGGTTGTTGATATTCCTCCTGGCAATCTTGATTCCAGTTTGTGATTCATCCAGCCCAGCATTTCGTATGATATACTCTGCATATAAGTTAAATAAGCAGGGTGACAATTTACAGCCTTGACATACTCCTTTCCCTATTTTAAAACAGTCTGTTGTTCCATGTCAAATTCTAAATGTTGCTTCTTGTCCTGCATACAGATTTCTCAGGAGGCAGGTAATGTGGTCTGGTATTCTAATCTCATTAAGAATATTCCATAATTCGTTTTTATCCACACAGTCAAAGGCTTTAGCATAGTCAATAAAGCAGATGCTTTTCTGGAATTCTCTTGCTTTTTCTATGATCCAGTAGATGTTGGCAGTTTGATCTCTGGCTCTTCTGCCTTTTCTAAATCTAGCTTGTAAATCTGGTAGTTCATGGTTCACATACTGCTGAAGCCTAGCTTGAAGGATTTTGAGCATAATTTTGCTAGCATGTGAAATGAGTGCGATTGTGTAGTAATTTGAACATTCTTTGGTTGTATCTGGTGGTCAAAGTAAAGTCCAATGCTGTGAAGAACAATACTGCATAGGAACCTGGAATATTAGGTCCATAAATCAAGGTAAATCAGATGTGGTCAAATAGGAGGTGCCAAGAGTGAACATCGACATTTTAGGAATCAGTGAACTAAAATGGACTGGAATGTACAAATTTAATTCAGATGACCATTTTATCTACTACTCTGGGCAAGAATCCCTTAGAAGGAATGGAGTAGCCCTCACAGTCAACAAGAGTTTGACATGAGGTACTTGGTTGTGATCTCAAAAATGACAGAAAGATCTCAGTTTGTGTCCAAGACAAACCATTTAACATCACAGTAATCTAAGTCTATGCCCCAACCACTAATGCCAAAGAAGCTGAATGGTTCTATGATGACCTACAAGATCTTCTAGAACTAACATCAAAAAAAAGATGTCCTTTTCATCATAGGGAACTGCAATGCAAAAGTAGGAAGTCAAGAGATACCTAGAATAACAGGCAAGTTTGGCCTTGGAGTACAAAATGAAGCAGGACAAAGGCTAACAGAGTTTTGCCAAGAGAAGGCACTGGTCATAGCAAACTCTTCCAATAACACAAGACAACTCTATGCATGTACATCACTAGATGGTCAGTACCGAAATCAGATTGATTTATATTTGCAGCCAAAGATGCAGAAGCTCTAAAAATAAGACCTGAAGCTAACTATGGCTCAGATCATCGGCTCCTTTTTGCAAAATTCAGGCTTAAACTGAAGAAATTAGGGAAGACCATTAGGCCATTCAGATATGACCTAAATCAAATCCCTTATGATTATACAGTGAAGGTGACGAATAGATTCAAGGGACTAGATCTGGTAGGCAAAGTGCCTGAAGAACTATGGATGGAGGTTTGTAACACTGTACAGGAGGTGATGCTATGGATATCTGATGAGTATCCAACAGCTAGCGATGCTGCTAAAAATTATACAACGTACAAGATAACCTCTTCCAAAATAACTATCTGGCCCAAAGTGTCAATAGTGCTGCTGTTGAGAAACATTCCACTAAATCATTTGTTTTCTTACCAAGTGGCAACTCATAGTTTCCCTTATTTTTAACCCAAACAAACATATCAAAACATCAACCAAAAACCAAGAACTAAACTTAATTAAGGAGAGTGAAGAGGAGTGAAAAAATGCAGATAATCGTACTCCTTATAAGGGGAGTGAAGAATGCAGATAATTGTACTTGAAGTATGCAACTGACTCACTCATTCAACATATGACCGTACTGTGATCAGATTACAATCTGATCACAGTCCTAGGCATTGAGGACATCATGGTGCTAAGACAAGAACTCTGCTTTCATCTAGCTTATGTTCCAATGATTCCAGGTTGAAGAAATATTCAAACTAAATTAAAAAACCTTCCATTGCTGACACATTCTGGAAAACTGGTGTAGCTATGCACACAGTTCCCAATGATAGAGCACTCATTCTATTTTTGGACGTGTCTTCATTTTAATGAGCCAAAATAACCTTCCCTGTAGTTTTCACCCTCTGTTCTGCTCTCCTGAATCATAAAGAACAAAGCTCTGTTCCACATGACAGCCCCTTACACATTTAAAGACAGCTCTCATACATCTCTGAATTTTGTCTCCCAGAGGCTAAAACAATTCCTCCACTACTTCTGACAGTTCTTCATAAGACATGATCCTTAAAACTGAATGGAAATGAATAAAAACACTAAGATTTTGCAAGAATTTTGGCTATTAGTAATTGATAAATTTTCTTGAGCTATCCTTCTCAAACCCACAAAACTGTTTTTAAAAAGAATATTTACTACCTCCATGTACAATATACTTGACATTTTATATGCATCATCATATTCAACTATCACAACAATCCAGTGAAGAACATAATTCTATCTTCACTTAAGACATGAAGAATTCATGCTCAGGAAGATAAAAGGAAAGAAACTGTGATACATATACACAATGGAATACTACTCAATCATAAAAAGGAACGCATTTGAGTCAGCTCTAATGAGGTGAATGAACCTAGAGCCTATTATACATAGTGAAGTAAGTCAGAAAGAGAAAAACAAGTATCATACATTAATGTAAATATATGGAATCAAGAAAGGTGGCACTGATGAACCTATCTGCAAGGCGGCAGTGAAGACACAAACACAGAGAACAGACTTATGGACAAGGGTGGAAGGGGAGGAATGAGAGGGTGAGATGAATGGAGAGAGTAGCATGGAAGCAAATACACTACCATATGTAAAACAGATCATGAATGGGAATCAGGGAACTCAAACTGGGGTTCTGTAACAACCTAGATGGGTAGGAAAGGGTGGGAGGTGGGAGGGAGGTTCAAGAGGGAGGGGACATAAGTACACCTGTGGCTAATTCATGTTGTACGGTAGAAATCAGCCCAGGTGGGATGCATGAGACAAGTGCTCGGGCCTGGTGCACTGGGACGACCCAGAGGAATCGGGTGGAGAGGGAGGTGGGAGGGGGGATCGGGATGGGGAATACGTGTAAATCTATGGCTGATTCATATCAATGTATGACAAAACCCACTGAAATGCTGTGAAGCAATTAGCCTCCAACTAATAAAAAAAAAATTTTTTTCAAAAAAAAAAAAAAAGAAATCAAACCAATATTTTAAAGCAATTATCCTTCAATTAAAAATAAATTTAACAAAAAAAAAGGTATCTGGGGAAAGGATTAGTAAAGAACAAGTCAGTTACACAGCAATAAACATTCCTTTCATTAAAAATAAAAAGAAAGATTCAAGCAATTTTTCGAGATCATATGCCTTATCCTAAGCCCATGCTCTTTTCACTATACCATGTTATCTAAAAATGGTGCTTGTGTTCACATTTTAATTCAATCACTGAGTTTTCATTATTTCCATGAACCAGTCTTTCAATGAAGCTAAATCTCAGAGTACTTTATGCCTGCATAAACAAGAAACTTGCTCTAATATAAAAGCATTGTAACATTAAGTGCCTTTTAATAAGAATATACATAAATTTCACTCTACCTATACAATTTTCCCTATTATAAATTGAACTCTGCTTGATTAACAAATTCTATGTAACACATGAGTTCACAAGTTGCTATACCTTAAGAAAACAATCTAATTAAGATAACATTCACTTGAAATCTATACACTATTAGCTATACTGAAATACAATGTCAAATATTCTTAAAGCTCATTCATGGAAATCAGGAAGAATAATATAATGGCAGTGATTAATGACAGACTGGATATGCAACACTGAATAACCTCTTAATCTCTTTGGGCTTCTCTGCTCTAACCTAAAAATGGAGAAAATAATAAAACCTAACTCACAGGGCTGTTGGGATACTGTAACCGGTCCTGAATGGGTCTCCCTACTTCCACCATTCTCATCCGTTCCTTCCCATTCCACCTACTTCTATTCTAAACACAAGCAGCCAAAGTTTAAAACAAAAATCCTATCACATGATTCCACTGCACAAAACCTCCAGTCGTTTGAGTCATTTTTGGAACAAAGTCCAAAATCCTTACCAGAGTCTGTAAAACCCTAAATGATCCAATCCTTGGCTTCCTTGTTCACTTATTCCCTCCTCTATGAACGTTCTTCCCCGGATGCCCGGATGGCTCAATCTCCTTCCTTCCATTCAAGTCTGCTTTAAATGTCACCTGCTCATATAAGCGTTGCCTAGTTTCCTCTACTTATTTCCAACAGCACTCATCAGTAACCTCTACTATATTATGTTTTTTATTTATTTGTTTATTTCTGTCTCTCCTACCAAAAAATATTAACTAACCCATGAGAACAGGGTCTTTATGTGTCTCACCACTGTATCTCCAGTACTAAGCATGGTGCCTAGCACATTGTAGGTGCTTAATAGTGAATCCATGAAATAATGCAAATAAAGAGCTTAGGACAACCATTTGGGAAACAGAAAACATTCAAACAGTGTTAACAACAATAATAACTACTATTATTACTACCAATACCAGTATTTCTGTTATTTTTCATACATTCATTAAACAAACTACCTCTAAACACTGACTTTGTGCCAGGCATTGTACTGTGTAATTTTTTACATGCTGATTTGGGGCTTTGGAAAGTTTTTGAAAACTAGCTAGAAAGCCACTGGCATAGGATGATAGTTGCAATTCACAAAGTAAAATACCTCCAAAAGGCTTCTGTAATTCTACTACTTCCAGAATTTATGGTTTTTCCTTTAACTTGATCTGTACATCCCATTAGCCCAGGCATAGTACCAGGCAATATTAGTCAATAATAAAAAGTTAACAGTGGGGGGCGTTATCATTTCCCTCTTTAACATTTTTTCAGGCTGTTGACTTTTCTTAAAACCAAAACCCAAGACATACTCCAGCCATCAACAACTATAAAATATATGAATCACCAAAGCTACCCAGAGGCACTGATTATATTAACAATTCAAATAAGGTTACAGGTGAGGCAGCTATGTATAATAGTAAAGAGTCCCTTCCCAGCTATATATGACCTCATGCAAGCTACTTAGCTTCCCTATGCTTCTGTTTCCTTAACTGCAAAACAGAAGGAAAAAAAAAAAAACTACCTCATAAAGATATTATGGAAATGAAATAAGATAAAAGAGGTGAGATTTCAGGCACACACAGACACTAAATGTCTGCTCTCACAGCTCATGGAATATAAGTTCAAGCAGAAGTGTGGAATTTGGCAATGCTTTATGCTTTGTGTAATGTCCACAATATCTGGCACAGATTCAGTAAATATTGACCTTATATTACATCATATAGGGGAAACATACCTAATTACACAGTGTTTAAATGTTAAAAGCATCAGAAGCCAAGATTTGTCCAAGGTTTTGTGAGTCACTAATGAAGAGAAACTGATAACCATGCTCTTTACAAGATGGAATCAGCATTTCTCTAGACTTGAAAAACCCCTAACATTGTCATTATTCATATGACTCCCCAAAAATCATGTCTTTACTCATTTGTTCAAGCCAACACATCCTGAAATTCAAGTGCATGCCACCTATTATTCTAGGTGCTAGAGATAAAAAGAATAATTCTTGGTCTATCATCAACCCTTAAAGGAATGCAAGGGCTTTTAAAAATAGCTCATCTTAAGGGTTATGGAAGCTCTGAAGAAGGAATCAATTATTTTAGGAACAGCTTTATAGAAATGTTCTCCAACAGAGGTTTCTGCAAGGATGAAAATGTTCTTTAATATGTATTGTCCAATACAACAGCCACTAACCACATATGGCTAATATAAATGTGAAATGGAATTTTTAATTTTAATTAATTTTAATAGCCACAGGTAGCTAGTGGTTACTTTACTGAATAGCAGCAGGGCTTTACAGAATAGGTAATAACTGAGCTGGAATCTTAAAAGAAGGGAGTAAAGAACTGATGGGGGTAGAGGACAGCTCAATCCCATTCCCAGGAAATAAGGGCACAGATAAGACAAAGGGCTGTGAGAAGGATTTCCTAACATGTTTAGAGAAGGCTGCCTGGGATATGTAAAATGTGGAAAATAGAAGTGAGGTCAGAGGGTTAGATAGAGCCAAAATATGACACCTATGAATATCAAGCTAAGGAGTTAAACTTTATGTACCAGAGAGGGGAACACATTAAAGACTTCAAATTCAGGGAACATATGAATATGACCATATCCACAGCTTAGAAAGACAATTTTGACCATAAGAGGAGCCATACATTGAAAGAAAGAGGAGACCAGAGAGGTAGCTTCAGCTATGGATGAAACTACTGCAGTTCTCAAAGTAGTTTCAATGATTCTGATGACCACAATCACAGGGAGAAGAAAGATGAAAAAACAAATTCAAGAGACATTTTGGAGATAAAATTAGTGAGATTTAGAAAACTGAGATATGGCACACAAGAAAGAAATCAAAGTGAAAGCTGCTGGGGTATCAGCTTGGAAAAGCAGATAATTTAGTCACTTTCTACATTGACTGAAGGGATAAAGAAAATTTAAAGGCTCTTGCTTACAGTTGTTTGTCAGAAAACATTCTAAATATCCATTAATATCTTAAAAGTTAAATAAATTTTGTAATTGTGTGAGATAGTATAATTACTAAAATTATTTTTAAAGAATATATAATACCAGGGTAAAATACCATGATGTGATAAATGAAATAAGTAGACTACAAAGCACCATATACAGCATGAACCCAATTTTGTTCTGTATATTGGTAGAATATTTTTTAATTGAAGGAATATGCCAAAAGTCAATAGTAGCTTACTTTGACAGTGAGGTAATGGGCCACTACCTTCTGTCTTCAACATTTTTTTTCTTATTGTCTTATTCCAACAATTACAGAATATACTTTCTCTAAAAATAAACTTTCACTCTAAAGCACTGTACTTTACAGGTACAGTGACTCAGTGGTGAAGAATCCACCTGCCAATGCAGGGGATACAAGAGACATAGGTTCTATCCCTGTGTCGGGAAGGTCTGCTCAAGGAGGAAATGGCAACCCACTCCAGTATTCTTGCCTGAAGAATCCCACAGACAGAGGAGCCTGGCGGGCTTCAGTCCACGGGGTTGCAAAGAGTTGGACACAGCTGAGCAACTAGGCACGCATGCACCGTACTTAGAGCACCCGTGGTAAGCCTACTGAAGTGTGCAGCTGTGGCTCAAACGGAGGGGATGTTTTACTGGAGTATATTTGCTGTACAGTGCGGTGTCAGTATCTGCTGTAGCAAAGTCAATCAACCGTGTGTGTAGCATATCCTCTCTTTTTATTTCCTTCCCATTTAGGTCACCACAGAACACTGAGTCGAGTTCCCTGCACTATACAGCAGGTCCTCATTAGTTATCGATTGTATACACAGCAGTATGTATATGTCAACCCCAATCTCCCAATTCATCCCACCGCCTCCTTTCCCCTTGGTATCCATACATTTGTCCACTATGTCTGTGTCTCTATTTCTGCTTTGCAGACAAGATCATCTTTACCATTTTTCTAGAATCCACATATACGCATTAATATACAATATCTGTTTTTCTCTAAGTTACTTCACTTTGTATGACAGTCTCTAGGTCCATCCACATCTCTACAAATGACCCAATTCTGTTCTTCTTTATAGCTGAGTAATAGTCCACTGTATGATATATATGCGTCACATGATCTTTATCCATTTCTCTGTTGATGGGCATGTAGGTTGCTTCCATGTCCTGACTACTGTAAACACTGCTGCAATGAATGCTGGTGTGCAAGTAACTTTTTGAATTACGGTTTTTCTCTAGGTATATATGCCCAACAGTGGGATTGCGGGGTCATATGGTAGCTCTATTTTTAGTTTTTTAAGGACCCTCCTCCATACTGCTCTCCATAGTGGCTATATCAATTTACATTCCCACCAATAGTGTAAGAGGGTTCCCTTTTCTCTACATCCTTCCCATTTATTGACAGAGGGAATATGACATGACCATTCCCCAAAGTCTTCTACTGAAGGTTTGTTATGGGAGACTAAATTCAAGACAAATTGAAAAAAGCAGTTTTTCTCCATTTGAAAAATTTACCACAATTACAAAGTATAAAATGGATTCTTCCCCATTAAATTTATTTATAATGTCTTATCATGTATAGTTTATGTCCACATAGTTGTGACTACAAGAGGGAATTTGCTGCAAACCTATCTTTTATTCTGTGTAGTCATGCAAAAAAAAGATTTATTCTGTTCATACTAAATTTCAATTACTCAGGCTCACTTGATATACAGCAGACACTGTATGCTCAAGAAGTGGTTCAGCAAATACTAATTTCTTTTATAGGTACATCCAGTCCTTTTTGCATTTAGCAAAAGCTCAGCTTTCCAAGCCCTACATTTAGATTTACAAGGAAATCCTAATCTGGTATAGATAAGCCTACCAGAGAGGCATATGGCTATGACAAATCCTCCTACATTCTGGATGTGAATAAAACACAATTAGATAAGCAATGTAATAACTCTTCCTTCACTAACTAGAAAATGAATAGATTTTTTCCAACTATAATGTTAATCACTCTGCCATATGATAGGTTTTTTTTTTTTTTGTCTTGGGAAACCACATGTACATTAAAAAGGGAATCTTAACCTAATATTTCTAGCCACATGCCTAGTCTTATTCTTATCATTTTATAGGAAAAGAAAGTAAAGGGCTAAAATTAAAAGCATTTTTCTATTTCAGATGTTTAGAAACCTGGTTTGTTCTCCTTAACTAAAATTAGTTGTGCATCTTATTTCTATGTTTTCTATGAAAACACACTTGTAGAGAAGCAGGCTTTTCTCTGGGACATTTGGAAATAAGCCTCAGGGCTAGGTGGTAGCAATGGGCTCATCCAATAAATCTGACGAAACTGACTGAGGTCAGACAGTGAGACAGTAACAGACCTGGGCCCAAGGCCAGGTATCCTGGCTTGAAATCAGACAAGATTACAGTTCTAAAATTAAAACATATTTTCCCTCAGAGTTGAAACAGGGAATAAGCTTTTACAAAACTAGTTAGTGACAACCGAGAAACATCAGCTAGCTTCCAAACCCAGAAACTGCCTCAGATGTTTTAGCTAACTACCACATACTACACAGTGGGCAGGAGTCACTAAAATAATCACTCCACAGACAAAGAGAATCCAGAAATCTGCAACAGCAATTAGCCACCAGTATCTTACTATGTTTCTGTGATCTGATGTCCATTTCCATGGAAACAGAAAAAGAAGTGAGAGGCAGCCAAGAGAAGAGATGTCGGAACTTGTCAGGTTCAGTGACTAGAGCTGAAAGCTATAAATGCCATTTTTTTTTTTTTTTTAAACAAACAGCATCAGCTGACTTCTGGCACATAATCGATTCTCAAGTTAGGCAATGTCAGCTTGCTTGGAGAAGCATAAAGCTGAAGAACAGGCTTAGGTTTTTTGTTTTGTTTTTGAAGGTCTGGATTAAGGGAGAAGGAGATGCAAATTAGAAGCAAACGGTTCAAAATTCTACATTCCTAATATATAAGAACACCATAGAATTGTTTCAGATTTCACAAAGTGAAGAGGAGGATTTCTTAACTGTAATGGGGGGGAAATGTAAGCTCACCACAGACCATTATCTGTAATGAACAGCAAGACGACAGAGGCAGGGAAGAGACAGAAGGCAGAGGGGCAGCAAGTACAAAGGCCCTGAGACAAGAGAGTGTGTGCGCCTTTCAAGGCACTGCAAGCATCACAGAAGGCTTTCCCAAAGGAGGTAACACCTAAGCCAAGACCTCAAGGACTAGATGGAGTAACAGAAGAGAGCATTTTGGCAAGAAGAAAGAGCACGAGGGACGTCCTGGAGGCAAGAGAGCAAAATGAATCCAGGAATAGCAAATAGTTTAGGACAGCTGAAGCAGAGAGTGGGAGTAGGCGAATGAGCTGTGAGCAGATCAAGAAGGGCTTTATTTCCCAACTTGGATTTTTGAACTTTTGTCCAGAAAACAACAAATTGTCACTAAAGAGTCTAAATCAGGAAAGTACATGATGAGATCTGCATTTTAAAAAGATTAGTCAGACTATCTCAGATTACAGAGGGACATAGATGTAGAAGTCTTACAGCTTTCCCAGGAGAGACAGAAGGGGGAGTGCAGGAGGGGCAGCCACAGAGATGGGAGACTAGGACACAATGAATATGGCAGGTGGAGGGGAGAAGGACGAATCAAAGATGACAACCAGGATTTTGGCCAGAACAGGTACATGTATGGTAGTGTCAATCACTGAGTCTCTGTCACCAGCACAGAAGGAGGAGTTTCAGGTGTGGGAGACAATGATGAGCTCTCATCTGGACTCCATGACTTTGAGATATTGATGGGTGATGATCAATCCAGCAGGCAGCTGCCCATGGGATGGGTGTGTTTACCACTCAGGAGAGATACATAGGGTGAATATAGTATCTGGGCTTCAGGGCTGGATGCTATTGCCCAGGGAAAGCACAAGATCAGACAGGATTCCAAGAGAGAGAGCTGTAAAGGCTTTAGACTCAGTTCAAATGTTGGCTGCACCATTTACTAAGTAGGGTCACTTAGTCTCCAAGCCTGTGAGTTGGGATAATTATACCTGTGCTAAGGACAAATATTTTTTAAATGAGTAGAGAAAGAAGAAACTATAAAGGAGAAAGAAAAAAAGAAGATTAAAAAGTAGATATCATAGGAAAATGTAGTATTATGAAAACCAATGGAAAAGCGTATTCAAAAGTAAAGTTAATACATCAAAGAGATGTGTTAACTTACTGCAAACAAATCAATTAAAATGAGAAAAGTATACAAAGGATTTTTTTAATAGACATTTCTGGGGATCCTGGCTAAAGTAGGGTGAAGGTGACAGAAGTAGATGATAAATGAAGGAGTGAGACAGATTCAGAAAATTCCTTCAAGAAGCTTGCCTGCAGAAGAGAAAAAAAATTAGACTGGCAAGATGAGTAAAATGAGCACTTCCAGAGGACAAGATTGAGGGTATACCATGAGAATGGGTGGCTGACATAGAATGGAAGTTAAAGACACTCACATTAAGGCGAAAACCTGGAGAAGAAAATGGCAACCCACTCCAGTATTGCCTGGGAAATCCCATGGACAGAGGAGCCTGGCGGGCTGCAGTCCACGGCACTCTTTGTGTCATAAAGAGTCAGACACAACTGAGCTACCGAACAACAGCCACGAGCTGTCAGAAGTCATGCAAAACATGATGGACAGAACACACACCTAAGACTGGCTTCCTCTCATCCCTGAGCTTCAGCTGAATGCTAATGTGTGCCACTGGGGCCCCCTTCAGGACTGAGTCACTCATTCTTCCAACTGCTGGGAGTGCTGGCAGAGGATGTCACTCAGCTGAGTCACAAAGGCATCCCAAGCCTAAGATCGTGCATCCCACCTGGGGATAACCCACATGCAACAACCAGCCCATGATGGAGGATAAAGGCCTGGCCAAGGGGGTGATCCCCAAGAAGTCACTCCATCTCCAGAACCCCCAGGGAATGTGCTGAGGCTTGTGTTAAACAGTAATACAACAGACACAGCCATAGAGAACAAATATATGGACACCAAGGAGGGAAAGGGGTAGGTGGGATGAACTGAGAAATTGGGATTGGCATGTATACACTACTAGGTATAAAACAGATAACTAATGAGAACTTACTGTATAGCACTGGGAGGAGGGTGGGGGAAGGCACAACCTGCTTAGAGACACATATTAAGTTAACCTTAAAAATGCATTGCAATATACAGTAGGTGCTTTCCAGGTGGCTCAGGGGTAGAGAATCCACCTGCCAAAGCAGAAAATGCAGGTTCAATTCCTGGGTCGGAAAGTTCCCCTGGAGAAGGAAATGGTGATGCACTCCAGTATTCTTTCTTCTTTTTTTTTTTTTTTTGCAGATAGTGGAGTGCAGTTTATTACACCGGCGGGCCCAAGGCAGAGTCTCCTCTTAGCCAAGGACCCCGACCAGCATTTGTGAAAATCTTTTATACCCCATGTGTACGTGTCCAAAACCACTACCCCAATTCCCTTGAGACTTACATAAACAAAGGAAGGGTAAATACAACTACAATAACCCCATCATTCACGTGTTATGTGTTCAAACAGTCAAGAATCAATAAGCCCGCAGTTACATTCCAAATAGTTAATAACCAATAAGCCTGTGCTTACATTCTGATAGATAGTGTCCGGAGGCAGGGGTGATTAGTGTCTGTTTTCTCTTTTTCAAGTATTCTTGCTGGGAAAACCTCATGGACAGAGGAGCCTGGCAGGCTACAGTCCATGGAGTTGGACAGAGTCTGACACAATTGAGCCACTAGGCATATGCAGTAGGTGCAAACAAATACTGCTTGATTCTGCTTTTACAAGGTACCCACAACAGCCAAATTTATAGCATCAGAAAGTACACTGGTAGATGCCAGGGGCTGGGGATGGTGTGGGAAGGGGGAACAGAGAGTTAGTATTTAATGGGGACAGAGCTTCAGTTTAGGAAGGTGAAAAATTCAAGAAATGGATGATAGTACAAGCTGCATAACAATGTGAATGTACTTGGTGCCACTGAATTGTACAGTTAAATATGGTGAAATAGTATGTTTTATAGTATGTGAGTTACACAGCAATCAAAATTTTTTTAAGCTCTGTAAAAAAAAAGAAGGCAAAGAAATTGAAAGACCAGGATACTAACTGGATTATCCATATGGACTCTGAAGTTATCCAAGATGGTGGCTAGAACGGGAGTAGAAGGAAATGCCAATATCTTTAGCAACTAAAAAAGAATGACGGGACTTTTGTGGTGGTCCAGTGGCTAAGACTCCAAGCTTCCAATGCAGGGGACACAGGTTCAGTCCCTGCTCAGGTAATTAGAGCCTACATGCCAAAACTAAAGATCCCACCTTGCTGCAATGAAGACTGAAGATCTTGCTTTCTACAAAGACCCAGCACAGTCAAATAAGTTTAATTACTTAAGTATTTAAAAAAAAAAAAAGAATGACCAAAGAAGAACAGGAGACGTCGACCGTCGACTGTACTTTTTGTAACCATGACTATCAAAAGAGAATGTAAGTATGGAGGCGTACCAGAGCAGAAGCTGCTCTAGGAAACAATGTGTCAGACCTTATCCTAAATCCATGGGTACACAGTAAGTGAAAGAAGAGACACATCCACTTAAGAAGACTTCATGAAAAGTGCTGTCTACGAGGAACCGCAGTTTTCAATAAGGGCAAAGAGACAGAGAGGAGTTCTCAGTTAAGGGTATTAAGGAGAATACATTTAATACAAGTAGGGGCTCCAGAGAACATCAAAACAAAGCTTTGGGAAGAGGAAAGTAAATTCAAGTTTAGGAGAGAAGAAGTCCCAAGCACATAAAAAGATGAGAAAAAATTTGTAATGACCAGAGAGGATTATATTGGGGTAATTACCAAAATGGCAGGTATTATGAGGCATAATGGAATTAGCAGACCTCAAGGTTTCCAAAAGAAGCAGTCTAAGTAGCCTTTCTACAATTGAAAAAAACTGTACTTTCAAGGAATTCCCATATTGAGTGACAATACCTAGAAACTCTCAGCAACAATGTTTTTAGTGTACTAGGTGAACACTGTGGAAAATTCTGAAAGAGATGGGAATACCAGACCACCTGACCTGCCTCTTGAGAAACCTGTATGCAGGTCAGGAAGCAACAGTTAGAACTGGACATGGAACAACAGACTGGTTCCAAATAGGAAAAGGAGTACATCAAGGCTGTATATTGTCACCCTGCTTATTTAACTTATATGCAGAGTACATCATGAGAAATGCTGAGCTGGAAGAAGCACAAGCTGGAATCAAGATTGCTGGGAGAAATATCAATAACCTCAGATATGCAGATGACACCACCCTTATGGCAGAGAGTGAAAAGGAACTGAAAAGCCTCTTGATGAAAGTAAAAGAGGAGAGTGGAAAAGTTGGCTTAAAGCTCAACATTCAGAAAACTAAGATCATGGCATCCGGTCCCATCACCTCATGGGAAATAGATGGGGAAACAGTAGAAACAGTGTCAGACTTTATTTTTTTGGGCTCCAAAATCACTGCGGATGGTGACTGCAACCATGAAATTAAAAAACGCTTACTCCTTGGAAGGAAAGTTATGACCAACCTAGATAGCATATTAAAAAGTAGAGACATCACTTTGCCAACAAAGGTCCGTCTGGTCAAGGCTATGGTTTTTCCAGTGGTCATGTATGGATGTGAAAGTTGGACTGTGAAGAAAGCTGAGCACCGAAAAACTGATGCTTTTGAACTGTGGTGTTGCAGAAGACTCTTGAGAGTCCCTTGGACTGCAAGGAGATCCAACCAGTCCATCCTAAAGGAGATCAGTCCTGGATGTTCACTGGAAGGACTGATGCTGAAGCTGAAACTCCAATACTTTGGCCACCTCATGTGAAGAGTTGACTCATTGGAAAAAACTCTGATGCTGGGAGGGATTGGGGGTAGGAGGAGAAGGGGATGACAGAGGATGAGATGGCTGGATGGCATCACTGACTCGATGGGCATGAGTTTGAGTAAATTCCGGGAGTTAGTGATGGACAGGGAGGCCTGGCGTGCTGCGATTCATGGGGTCGCAAAGAGTTGGACACGACTGAGCGACTGAACTAAACTGAACTGAACTGAGGTGAACACTCAAGTTTAGCTTAGGAATACATTCATTCTGGAAGCCAGTTTTATTCACATTGTATGTGTGTAGTGAATAATCTAACCTTGCTCAAAAAGACCCCTAAACACTGACCTTTGACTTCAGCTTCTGGGAAGTCATCTCCAAGGTCTCTGTTTTCCTGGGCTGATGGGATAGCCAGGTAGTAACAATGTGATTTAGAATGTGGGCTTTCTCTTTTCGGTCAAGCTCAGAGGAGCTAGAGACTAAAGACTGAGACCAGCCTCAGAGAGTCAACGATGACCATGTCACAGAGTCCCAGCAAAAGCTCTGCGAATACCAGCGCTCAGGTGAGCTTCCTTGGTTGGCAATACTCCATGCACAGAGTCACACATCAATGCCAGGGAAGTACTGTGTCCCAGCTCCACCGGGAGAAGACAATGGAAGCTCCATACTTCATGATAATCCCTCAGATACTGCGTTAGGCACTTCTTCCTTTGGCTGATTTTAATCTCTTTTTCCTGTAACAAACCATACCCATGAGTGCGGTTGTTCTCAGTGAGTTCTGCAAGTCCTTTTAGCAAATTACTGAATCTAAGGATGGTCTTGGGAATCCCTGGATTTATAATTAGTGTCAGAGCGAAGGCAGTCTAGTGGGACCCCTCTAAATTTATATTTGGTCTAAACTACAATATCTGTTCTCTCTAAATCAGTATGTTTGCCAAAAAAAATGATTTGAAAAGAACTCAATATATGAGGTTAGCTGAAATTTGTCACTGAATAGTAACTAGTCTATTCTGCTATCGGTGACTCTTTGCTCCCATAAATTCCTCTGAACTGTGAAGAAGTCTCAACAAATAACCACTAAGAAAAGTAGGGTTGAGGATTCATCTAGATATAATAGACACTCACTATATCACTGAGACAGAAAGTCATTTCCCTTTACTGAATCGCAGCTTATTCTGGGTAACTGGGAAATGCCATAGCATCTCAGTGAAGTGTGATCAAACCCAAATAATGAATCCCTATAAAACTATTTTAATTTTTTAATAAGGCATTCTATAACTACTACACTTTATAAATGGTTTGTCAAATTTCTCATTATCAAACACTGCTGAAAAGACTTTATAACTCACCTTCATATAAAAACTGTACCAAAATAACATATTGCCTAAATTTTTAAAAATGCAATTGAAGTGGAATGAAAAGGGTGTTTAACTAATGGATGTTATTGTAAAGAGATTTATAAAGACATTCTCTCACATATGTCTTACATGGTACAAAGCATAAAATACAAAATATACAGTCAAATGACAAAGGAAAGGTCTCAATATACTAATACCTATTAGTATTTCAGAGATGATAGCAAAAGGTGTGTTTTCATTGTAAGTGAAAACTTAAACCTTTGAGATTTCAGTTGTACAGTTTAGTTAAAAGCTCAGCCTAGGGAATCAGAAAGATTACTTGTAGGACCTGCTTTACTTATATAATGTCTTTATGCATCAGTTTCCTCATATGTAAAAATAAGAATAATAGTATCTATTACACAGATAATTATCTATTAAATGAGATAATCAAGGCAAACAGCATAAGGCTCAGTATATAGTAAGAACTCAATATTAGCTATTTTTAGTAGTTTAAAATTATCCAGTTATAATACATTAATTCAACCTATCTAATCTGATGCTTTCTACATTGAGGATCTGACATATCTCTTGCTTTGGACACACACACACACACACACACACACATACAGGCTTGGCATAAATACAAAAATAAATTTTCTTTAAAAAGGATGTTTTAATTCACCATGAGTCATTTCGTTCAGTGCACTTTTTATCAACATCAAATAAACATTAAGTAAAGGTTCACAGAAACAAAAAGAAACTATGCCATCAAGTTCCACGCCTTTCTTATCTACAATTTCTCTAAATCTAACCACCGAACAAATGAAAAATGTCAGAGGATAGGTTGCTGTAAAAAGTAAATAGGGAGACACAATGACTGACATCCCAAAAATTGACACTGGGAAGAATAATCTGGCAGTCTCTGGCTAAGCAATAAGGAGGAAAATTAAGTTAGTGATGAGGAGATGAAAGAGGATGAACAGGTTGCCAAAGCTGTCACCAGCAGTTTAAAACAGTCTTTCAACAATAAAAATACCTGACCAAAATGAATGGCATAGAATCATTCTGCAGTGACTGCGAAAAAGATGAGAATATAATTCAATCAGCCCCAAAGCGGTCACAGTTAAAATAATTACTATATTTTCCATATAGAAGACATCATAGATTGTAAGATATACCATTATTTTATATACCACAAAAAGATTAAAAAGTTAATAATTAAATGTGATGTCAAGATTTCATGATTATAAAATATACTCCAATTTCAGAGATACTGAAATTTGAAAAAATAGGTATCTTAAAATCAATTAGGTACAGTATCTATTTAAATAATAAAAAGGGGTCAAAATCCTATAAAGTCCCCAGTAACAACCATAACTCTCCTTATAGCCTGTTTGGGATCTAGTCAAACCTTTTTGGAATTTGAACAGCTCTAACAGGCTTCTAACTTGTGATTCTGACCCATGATTCTCCCTCTGGCCCTAAGGAAATAGAAAAAGCCCTGTCCATCCAAAAGGGCTACAGCTCTAAGAAATTCTCCTAAGGGCCCAGTAAGTAAACTTACTTTATTAATCTTGATCTTTATTAAGGCTTAATTACAACTGCAGAAGACGAGGTCCTACCTTTTATAATTATCCTCTATCCTAGACTCGGCTCAAATCATTGTAGCTTATTCTTAAAAGTCTGGATCAACAACATAAAAGAATCAGAAAGTCAGGAATTTTGAAGTGTTCAAGGTAGAGATGGGAAATTATAAGGTTTGGGTAATTAGTCTACTTTTAACTTATTCATTTCCTAAGGCAATTATTTTAGCCTCATTGGTTTTTGCTGCCAATGATTTGTATTTGACATCATTCCATCGCCCTTTGATTAATGTATTTCACTGGCTTGGCACAATTTTCTAGTAGTGATTCCTTTTGCACTAATTTTGATTGCTGACTTCAATTTAAATGAGACAGCCCATTTTGTCAATTCTCTTAAAAACACGACAGGATTCTGTATGCTTCCTACTTATGTCAGAGTTACAGTGAGAGCCATCTTTAATTTGAAATGACTGTCCAAGGACCCCTATTACTTCCCCCTGGTAGTTACACAAAGAACGAAATAGGGAAAGCTTCCTGTGCTGTTAGACACAAAAGAATACTAAAGCATCTTTGCCTGATCAATGAAACACTGACCAAGTTTAAACCACAAAAATGACTTCAACTTCCTGGTACCTTCCTATCCTTTCTTTCTTGTTACTTCCTTTCCTGCTCTCTTTCCAGATGCAAGGCCTGGAGTCAAGCCAGATGCTCTGTTTTTCTTTATTTGTCCTTACTTCCCGATTTAGGTGTCAGAAAAGTCATAAATGAAATCTGCTGTTGTATTTCACTGGGACTGAATAGTCACACTGTGCCTCCCCTCCCATTCTATGTCCTGAAAATATGAATCCTGATTCTCTATGTTCACTACTGAGAATGAAAAATTGATATGATGGGACAAAATCATGAAGGCCCCATCTCTCTCATTGGGAAGCACCAAAACCACTGCCAGGGAAGTAAAACTGGTAATCTGAGTCCACAGTTTCTATCACTCCTAGAGGGTGGGTGAGCCTACAAATAGGCTGAGAACATGTTTTTCACTCAGGCAAAAAGATCTATCCAAAGTGAACAAGGGCTTTGAGCTGAGAAGAAAAGGGAAGACCAGAAATGAGAAACTGAATACACTACTGAAAAGTTCTAGGGAAGAAGGACATTTAACTAGACAGATGACAAAGCCTATCCTTGCCAAAGGGGTAAGCCATGTGAAGAAATAGCTAATGGTGTACCAAACGAGAAGGGATATGAGATGACATGCTGGTTCCTGCATCCAGACCAGAGCAAGATATGACTGAAAGACCTAAAACCTGAGAAAGGAATTCATGACCACAAATAGGAAAATTCATCTTCCAAAGGTACTAGGAGTAGGGCTGATCCAAGAAGGCCAGTCACTGATAGACAGCAGAGGATAATCTGACTCAGGTGTATATGGTCAGAGGGTTGGAGCAGGAGGCCTTCTGTGGGTGTCAGGTTAGAAAAGAAACTCTGAGAAGCAGGGCCCTCCCAAACTTAGAAATTGCTTCAACCCAAAACTACACAGAAGAATAGCAGGGCTATGCAGAGAATATCAGTGGCTGACACTGGACAAAACAAGAACCCTTCTTTTTATATATATACTTTGGTTGCTTTACTTCTATTGTTTTCTTCATAAAATTACCCACTTAAACATTCTGGTCCTTAAGTAGTTCTATCAGGTGACAAAGTATCTCTATGCCTGTGTTAACAGGGATCAGCACACATGAGTAAATTGGTGAAGTAATGACACGTTAGATCCACTCTGATTCTTGAGAAACTTAGCATAAATGGCTTGGGGTGGGGATTAGGGAAGTCGGTGCCAGCCTAGAACACTGTAATAGCTTGTATTCAAAGCTGCGTATATAAGAATAGTCATCATGGTAAGCTGGAGGAACTCATGTAAGTCATCTCTGACAACTGGTATTTTAAAAAGGGTATTTTAAGTTGGAAAAAATAACCAGCAATTTATATTCATAAGCTATTTCCAACTCCTGAGAACTCATTCCCTTTCAGTGTGACTGCACGGTTCCCTCTATGACATGGAACCTAAATGAACCTGTGAAACCTGGTATCATAACAATACCACCAACTTGAATGGTCAACACTATATAATATTCAGCTTTGTCCTCTAAGTACCAGCCTTGACTGCCTTAAACAAAACACTGTAAAACAGTATCATTATCAAAATGTCTAACATTCTAAACATCTTGCTTATGACCAAAAGTCAAAAGTAGGTCTGCAACTAAAAGCCTTGGTATTTTCAAAGGTGGAAATACATCTTACATAATCCTCGTGTCCTCAGCATCTAAACAATGCCCCCCCAAACACACTAAGTAGCCACTTAAATATGTGCTGCTGACAATGACAAAAAGTATGATGACATTTTTAAAGTATAGAATTGTACTGTATCTGTAGAAGTACAAGTATCTGATACTGTACAAGTATCTGGTTGTGAAATGAATGAATAAATGCAGTGATCAAAAGAAACCCCTGCCAGGTTAATCAAATTGAGCTATTTCTTAGCTAATACTGCCTCAGAAAAGTATTTCAAAGAACTAGACTTTAGTTATATTGTATCTCTGTTTCCTTGTTGACTAATCTGTAGTTTTAAAAGGGAAAGGATAATTAAAAACTAGGCTTAACATGCTTGATTCTGTCACCTCAGAAGTCCCAAAGAAATCTAAGAGTGGTAACTGAGATATCACACAGAAACTGTGCCTCATGTTTAAAGAGTTTTTAAGGAAAATTTATGTCTTTAGGTGCCTGAAAGACTACTGTCCTGTCTAACTGAATTCATTAATGTTCTCTGTTCTTTAACGCTTCATGGAAGCCTAATAAAGTGTTTTTAAATATGAGACTTGCTAAGTATCTGATGATGCAAAAATCATAGAAATGAATAAGGTCAGATGCCCAAAAGTGACAAGGAAAACATTCAATAACTTGATCTACATTTAATGCATAGTCTGAGAAACTTTTCCATGCAAGGCAATAAATTTCTTTGGTATATTTAGACATGGCTAACTTAATTATCTTAAGAACATCATTTAACACTTTATTTCCTTGACTAAGTAGCTAGGAACTTCTGAAATTTAATATACTGTATTATAATTCTTAATGATTATTAGTTATATAATGTCAAAGGAAGACAAATAGATAATTTCCTTAGAAATTGTTTAAACTATGAATGACTAAAAGAAAATCATTTAAAGTAATATTTTCATGCCTCCATATATCTTAATAATCAGAAGACCTCTGATCTATTACCACTGCCAAATAAGGATTTAGATATGCTATAATTAAGTACAACTAAATATTAGCAATTATTGAAAGTTAAACATTAAATTGTTCAACAGTTTACTATAAAATGAACTACTGTAATAACTGGTGTAATAATAATTTTGTTTATAGAATACTGTTTGAAATCAAGTAGATTATAGATTAGAAGATGTTCTTGTTACACTGTCTGTATGTTGAAATGTTAATAAAGTTTCATATATATTTTTCCTACCACACATTGGCCAATACTTAATAAACCTTGGTTGCCTTAAACTTTAAATACAGAAAAGAATCTGGCTGTTAATTATCCTGTTAAACACTGGGAAAAATACACCCATTATAGCTTCTTGTATAATCACTTGCCATTTGAGAAATGATGTATCAAACTCCTTTGGCTCTTCCCATGAGAGGTACTTAGGGGGCTCAAGAAATTTTTTCCATTTTATACAGGATTAAGCAGAGCTTAGCCCACACTCAAAAGCAAAGTTCTTTAGGAAACCAAAGGCTGAGAACATTCCTTATTCAGAAGTGAAATTCCATTGTCAGGGAAATCACTAATACCAGCTATCAAGGGAAAATGTCTCATTCCTATTGCAGGATCAGCTAAAGTGAAACTGCTTCTTTAGTTGCTAGGAAACAACCAACTCATTATATGCCATTATCAGAGCCCTAGAGAAGAAATTGGCATCTGCTTCACATTTGGGGATTCTGGAGAATGAACTAAAAGCACCGAGATTGCTGCCAAAATCCCTGGTCCCCAGGGTTTACACTGTGACCACAGCAGGTGCTGACACCAGACTAGCCTTTGAAGTTTTCCTTCCCATACTCTTCTACTAACTAAAATTATTTTTCCAATATCCCACATTTTTAAAGTCAAAGATTCTAAGACAAGACTTTTGTTTGAGTTAAACTAATTATACCTATGTTGAGCACCACTTAAGAGGAAAAAAAACATTACTCCAGAATCAACAAATAATAGAAAAATTTTAAACTATCAGTTATTCATTGAGTGAAATGATACTAAATGTCTGAGCCTTTAATTATTTAAAGTCAAAATGGAAAATAAAAGGAAATTATTTCCAAAATCAGGAGAATAAAAAGAAAAACATAAAGATAAATCTACTATTCAAAATTACATTCTAGCATTTATCTGCCTAGTTTTCCTAATTGATCATAAAATTTAACTTCTATTTTTATGGGCTGGCATGCTTTCCTGCAACTCATCACAAAATGCATTCATGAACACACAACATTTATTCATCAATCTCTTCCCATCCTTTTAGCAGATGAGGTTGAAAGAAGGTAGGGAGATATTATGCAGATAAATTAACTAGACACTGGCAACTGAAACCATGAAACACTCCCTATACAACTGCTTCTGTATCCAGAAAAATAAGTTATGATTCAGAAGAAGCTGCAGACGTTGGGAAAATCAGTTGACAAACCATCTTTCTTTACAAAATTACAAAGAATGATCCTGGCAGAGCTCCCCTACTTTAATATACAATAATTCTTTGTCCCATCTCCCACTCTAATGCTCATCTTATTTTGATTATTTATACCTGACACTCTTGGCTAAATAATATTCCCCTGATACTACTTCATACTTTTATTCTCAAACAACTCAGTTCCACTCCACCACCATGACAACCTTCTCCCAGCCTGGCTCTTATCTATATCTTATGAAACATCATTTCTACTAAAGGTTGCCAGACTTAGCAAAAAAAGATAGAGGACACTAACTCAGTTAAGTATGAATATCAGATATACAATGAATACCTTCTTACTGTGAACATGACCCAAGCAATATTTGGGACATATCCATACTGAAAACTTATTCACTGTGTATCTGACACCCAAACTTAACTAGGTATACCTTGCATTTTATCTAGCAACCCTATTACCATCCAACCATGAGATAACTTGATCCTTGACGTTTTTCTCACTTTGAGAGAAACGTGCCTTTCTTCAACAACACCAAATTTTCAAATAAGGAAGGAAGGAAGGCCCAACCTTGCTAATGCCCCTCCCTTCCCTAACAAAACTATTTGAAATTTTCTATACTTGTTCCTCCCAAGCTACTGAACCACTTCTTCCCCATAAAGGATGATTCTCAATTATGTGATGCCTCCAATTTTACACTCAGCCTCCTGATCACTTCTGACTGCCTGTCTTCCGGGAAACCAGACCTTGAATTTAATGTTTCCTTCATTAATGCCCTGGATGTGTTTCCTGTCTGGACTTTCTGCCATGCTGATCCTGGATCCAACAACAGGTTTCGCCTATGTCAGCTTTCAGGCTTTGAAGAGTTGCTAAAGACAGTCACAAAAACTCATCAAACCTAAAAAATCATATTTAGCATCCAGGGGGCCTCGGCTGTTGCACAGGGCTCATTTCTCTCATCTTTTTTTTTATTTCTCTGAAAGCAGCTCAAAAGCACTGCCTCTAGCCCAAGGTATAACCAAGCTTGATTTCAGAACCACCAGCATTAATAAGACTCACCTGGGATAATCTATTAAAAATGTAAACTCCTTGGCCCTCCTTTGGACCTAGTGAGGAACATGTTCAAGTGGGGGAGTGGGATGGGAAGGCTACAAATTTGAATTTTCAACTAGCTCCCCAGACAATTTTTATAAATACAGAAATTTGTGAACCAAATTTGCTCACCTGAGTGAACTCACTATCTTTCTCCTTCCACTGAGAAGATCCAGGAAATAACAATTTTGGTTAACCTCTTTTTAGTGTCAGTTATGATGGGGTTCCCTCATCTGTTCTTCTTTTCATTCTACTCACCAAACTTGGACTGAAAACTTATTTTCTATAAATAATCCATAACCTTTTAATCCCCTTCCCTTTTGCCTCTTTCATAATATTCCTCTTTCAAGAATCCTCTCATTTTCTCATCTTCAGTCCTTCACTATATTCTGCACTTTGGAAAAGGTATGCCTGCCCTACTTGGAAAACAAATGTAAAGGGTTTTCATTTGATACCATTCCTCCTTAAGCTTCCACCCTGTTTTTCTTTCCTTTTCCCCACCACTGCTGAATGGCCTATTTTATATTATGGGCTTTATACAACTCTACCTCCAAGATCCTGTTACAAATTCATTCTTAAACATCTATCATCTGACATTTTTCATTCACTATACTACTAAAGGGTCATAAATGGTTACCTACCATCTATTATTTCTTGCCCTTTTTCAATCCTCACTCTCACTGACCTATTCTTCTTGAAACTAGTGGTTCCCAAACTTATCTACACAGTGCAATCAGATGGAAGGTTCCAAAAACACTGATGCCTAGGTAACACCCCAAGAGTCTATGATTTACTCTGTCTGGGGTATGACTTGAAATTTGAAAATTTTTAAAAATTCCCAAATGACTCTACTATGCAGATATGTTGAAAAACCATGGCTGCAAACACTTTATGACATTAGTATCCTTAGTTCTTTTCCTACTTGAACTACTTCTTTTCTTCTTGACTAATTCCTTTTCCTCACAAAATCACCACCTCAAACTAGGAATATTAACCAAAGAGAATTCTGCTACTGTAATTGATATAACTGAAGTCATGAAATTAGAAGAGATGTCTCAGGGAGGATGGTGGTGATTATGACAATAATAATGACACCTAATATCAACAAATCTAATCCCCTACTCATTAAAAGATGTATCATTATTTTATGTCAGAAGAAAAGAGGGGAAACACCTATGATGAGAAGGAGTCTTAATAGAAGAAACTTTCATAAAGTTGGGGCCCTAAAAGACTAAACTCTCTTCAACTAAAGGTAAATAAAACATAAATCCTCAAGTGAGAAATAAATTTCAAGGAAATATGCACCGCTCCAGGCTGTGGCAGAAGGCAGAAAAATACCTCCTAAAGACAATGAATCAAAATTGGTACCCATGGAGCTTTCCGTCTGAATTCTGACCACCAGACTGGTCCCCAAAACCTTTAACAGAGAATTCTATTTAAAGTTGCCTCAAGGGGTGGGAAGTGGGAGGGAGGTTCAAGAGGGAGAGGATGTGTGTATACCTATGGGTGGTTCATGTTGATGAACGGCAGAACCGAACACAACATTATAAAGCAATTATCCTCCAATTAAAACTAAATTTTAAAAACAAATAGTTGCCTCTGGTTGAAAACGCCCCAGATGAATGAAGAAACAACACAAAATGTCTCTGGAAGAACCAGAATTCAAGCCACAGATAAAGGAATTCTGAGAAGTTATCACTCATAAGATGCATTCTGATTAGAAAATGTTAAAATCTAGAGAAAATCTAATTTGTATTAAGGTTGACAAAATACAGTAATAACATGGCACACTTATATAACAATTACTATGCTTTCTAAGTATATTACACATATAAACTCATTTAATTTTCATAATGTGGTAGATACTATTAACCCCATTATATTGGTAAGGAAACTAAAGCCCAGAGAGCTTTCTGCCCAAGGATATACAGCTATTACACGTGTGTTAAGCATTGGACTCAGGCAGTGGTGGCTCCATCGTCCATGCCCTTAGGTACTGAGCTATGGACATCAATTAGACAAATTAGGGAAGATTTCTTATTGGAAATAATGAAAAGCAGAAGACAATGGAACAGCACCAGATGGTCAATATGGAAATCAAACTGATTATATTCTTAGGAGTCAAAGATGGAGCAGTTCTATACGCTCCTAATTGCAAAATGCAGGCTTAAATTGAAGAAAATAGGGAGAAACACTAGGCCATTCAGGTGCCCTAAACCAAATCCCTTATGATTATACAGTGGAGGTGACAAATAGACTCAAGGAATTAGATCTGGTAGAGTGCCTGAAGAACTATGGACAGAGGTTTGTAATGTTGTACAGGAGGCCGTGACCAAAACCATCCAAAAGAGGAAGAAATAGAAAAAGGCACAGTGGTTGTCTAAGGAGGCTTTACATAAAATAGAGAAAAGAAGGGAAGCAAAATGCAAGGGAGAAAGAGAAAGATACACCCAACTGAAGGAAGAGTTCCAGAGAATAGCAAGGAGAGATAAGAAAGCCTTCTTAAGTGAACAATGCATAGAAATAAGAGGAAAACAATAGAATGAGAAAGACTACAGATCTATTCAAGAAAATTGGAGATTTCAAGGGAGTATTTCATGCAAGGATGGGCACAATAAAGGACAAAAACAGCAAGGAACTAAAACAAGCAGAGGAGATTAAAAAGAAGTGACAAGAACACACAGAAGAATTACACAAAAAAAGTCTTAATGATCTGGATAACCATGATGGTATGGTCACTCACCTAGAGCCAGAAATCCTGGAGCATTACTTGAGAAGCATTACTACAAACAAAGCTAGTGGAGGTGATGGAATTCCAGCTGAGCTATTTAAAATTTTAAAAGGTGATGCTGTTACAGTGCTGTGCTCAATATGTCAGTAAATTTGGAAAACTCAGCAGAGGCCATGGGATCAGAAAAAGTCAGTTTTCATACCAATCCCAAAGAAGGGCAATGCCAAAGAATATTCAAACTACTGTACAATTGCACTCATTTCACATGTGAACAAGGCTATGCTCAAAATCCTTCAAGCTACGCTTCAGTAGTACACGAACCAAGAACTTCCAGATGTACAAACTGGGTTTAGAAAAGGCAGAGAACCAGAGATAAAAATTGCCAACATTTGCTGGATCATCAAGAAAGCAAGAGAATTCAAGAAAATATATCTACTTCTATTTCACTGACGAAAATTCTTAAAGAGATGGGAATACCAGACTATCTTACCTGTCTCCTGAGAAACCTGTATGTGGGTCAAGAAGCAACAGCTAGAACTGGACACGGAACAACAGAGGGTTCAAAATTGAGCAAGGAGCACCACAAGGCTGTATACTGTCATCCTGCTTATCTAACTTACATGCAGAGTACATCGTGTGAACGCCAGGTGGGACGAACCACAACTTGAAGTCAACACTGCCGGAAGAAATATCAACAACCTCAGATATGCAGATGATACCACTCTAAAGGCAGAAATTGAAGAGGAACTAAAGAGCCTCTTGATGAGGGTGAAAGAAGAGACTGAAAAAGCTGGCTTAAAACTCCACATTCAAAAAACTTAAGATATGGCATCTGGTCCCATCACTTCATAGCAAATAGAAGTGGAAAAAGTGGAAGCAGTGACAGATTTTATTTTCTTGGGCTCCAAAAACACTGTGGATGTTGACTGCAGCCATGAAATTAAAAGACACTTGCTCCTTGGAAGCAAAGCTATGACAAACCTAGATAGCATATTAAAAATCAGATATATCACTTTGCCAACAAAGGTCCATATAGTCAAAGCTCTGGTTTTTCCAGTAGTCACGTACGGATGTGAGAATTGGACCATAAAGAAGGGTGAGCACCAAAGAACTGATGCTTTTGGAGTACCACGGACTGCAAGGTAATCAAACCAGTCAATCTTAAAGGAAATCAACCCTGAATACTTATTAGAAGAATGATGCTGAAGCTGAAGCTCCAACACTTTGGCTACCTGATTAGGAAGAGCTGGGTCATTGGGAAAGACCTTGATGCTGGGAAAGATTAAAGGCAAAAGGGGGTGGCAGAGGATGAAAGGGTTAGACAGCATCACCGACCCAGTTAGACAGCATCATCAACTCAATGGACATAAATTTGAGCAAACTCCAGGGGATAAAGGAGGACAGAGGAGCCTGGTGTGCTGCAGTCCACTGGGTCACAAAGAGTTGGACACGACTTAGCAGCTGAAGAACAACAAATCCTAATGAAAACAGTAATATGCTTTTCCACAAAATTGATAAGCTGAGTAAGAAAATTATTTGGAAATGTGAAAAAACCTAAAGTAGTCAAAGTAATCCTAAGAAAGAACAAAGTTGGGGGACTCTCACTTTCTGATATTAATAAGCCTTCTAAAGAGCTACAATCATTAAGACAATATAGTTTTACTGTAAGGATTCAACTATTACTGGAACACAACAGTGTCCAGAGATAGACCCCTATACAAAACTTAATTGATTTTTGTCTAATGTATCAAGTCAATTCAATGGGGAAAGGGAAGTCTTCTAAACAAATAATGCTAGAAAAATTAGATAAACTATTATAATGTGTATTTTCCAATACCACCAAGCAATTAAGTTAACTCTGACACTATCTACCTGGAGATAGCATTAGATTCCATACTAAGGGCTTAGTCCCACAAGACTGCACCCAATTCAGATGCCAATCACAAATCCAGGCTGTTACATGTGCTTTTGGGCTAACTGGCTATTAATCAGAGGTTCTCAAGATCCCTCTCCTTAAGTTCAGTTACAAGCATGTCTCATTTTATTATGCTTCACAGATACTGCATTTTTTACAAATTGAAGGTATGTGGCAAACCTGCATCAAGCAAGTCTACCAGGATCCTTTTTCCACACGAGCATTTACTCACTTTGTGTCTCTACATCACATTTTGGTAATCTTTACAGTATTTCAAACTTTTTCATTATTACTGTATTTGTCACTGTGACCTGTGATCACTGACCTTTGATGTCACTATTGTAAAAAGATTATGACTTGCTGAAGGCTCAGATGATGGTTAATGCTTTCCAGCAATAAAGTATTTCTTAATTAAGATATGTATAATTTTTTTTAGACATAATGCTACTGTATACTTAACAGACTAAAGTACAATGAAACACAACTCTTTGTGCACTGGGAAACAAAAAAATTTGTGTAATGGCTTTATTGTGATACTCTCTTCATTGTACTGGTCTGGAACCAAACTTAAAATATCTTAGGTGTGCCTGTATTGTACTTGAGCAGCTCACAGAACTCAGAGAAATGTTTACTTACATTTCCCAGTTTATTATAAAGGGTATAGGATACAGATGAAAGGGCAGATGAAGAGGTGCTAAGTACACAGGGCAAGGTTCAGAAGGGCTCTGAGCACCTTCTGTCCCCATGGAGCTAGGGTATACAACCCACCCAGCACATGGATGTGTTTTACAACCCAGAAGCTCATCAAATCTTGTTCAAGAGTTTTTACAGTGTTTAATCTGCAATCCACCCCACATCCCCTTCCCAGAGGTAGGCAGGTGAGGTGGAAAATTCTAACTCTCTAAATACTTGGTCTTCTGGTGACCAGTCCCATCTGAGGCTATCTAGAGATTCCACCCTAAGACATCTCCCTAGCATGAACCAGCTGGCGTGGTCAACAAGGGGCTCCTTACGAAAGACAAAGGACAAATCTACCACTCAGGAAATTCTAAGGGTTTAGGGAGCTTTGTGTCAGAACCAAAGGACAAAGAATAAATGTATTTCCTGTTATCACATAACAACGAAAAATATAAACTTTGATCATTATCTCACTTCACACATGAAAATTAATATAAACAAGCCAGACCTATAAATTTTAAGAGAAAAGAAATATACAAAAATATCTCTACAACCTTGGGGTAGACAGGCAAAGATTTCCTACAGAGGACACAAGCAGCACTAAGCATTAAACATAATTTTTTGATAAATTGGATTTCATGAAAATTTAAAACTTCAGCTCATCAAAAGGCAAGCCACAGACTGGGAGAAATATTCCCAATATATGTATCTGACAATGGACTCATAGCCAGAATACTCAATTGTAAGAAGAGAAATGAGCCAAAAAAAGTGAAGGACTTGAACATACACTTTATGAAAGAAGATACAGCAATATCTTAACATGCACATAAAAAGGGGCTTAACATCACTGACCATCAGGGAAGCACAAACTGAAACCATCAGAAGACAGCATTTTTACAGCCACCAGTGAAGAGAATGATAACACACACAAAAAAAGATGTGAAACAATTGGAATCTTTACGAATACTTGTAAAAGTATTTACAGCAGCATTATTTATAATAGCCAAAAACTGGAGACTACACAATTGTCTATCATCAGAAGAATAAATAAACAAAATTGGGTTATATTCATGTGAGGGAATTACTACTCAGCAATAAAAAGGCCTCAGCTACTGATACATGCTACAAGGATGATTTTTAAAGCGTTAGGCTAAGAAAAACAAATGAGATGCAAAAGGGAATTATACTATAAGGTTCCCTGATATGAAGTATAAGAACACACAAAACTCACTTAGAGTGACAGAAATCACAACAGTGATGGCCTAAGGGAGCCCAAGGAAACTTTCTAGGGGGGGATAAAAATGTTCTCTATCTTGACTGGGGTGTGGTTACATAGTTATATATGTTTATCAAAAAATCATTGAACTCCATACATAAGATATGTTCATCCTACTATATCTGTAAGTTTAACTCAGTAAAACATTGAAAGAAAGGAAAAAGAACTTTTAAAACAGATTTTAGCTCAAGATGGCAGACTGACCACAAGTACTTATCATCTCCCCACAAATTAGTATCTGGGATGAGACAAGAGAAGAGCATCTGAAACAGTGGTATTCTATTTATTTTGTCCTAAGTGATGAATATAAAGGTATTTTCTCTTTGGGATAAACCATCTATCTGGACCATTATGTACATGTATACATGCTATATTCTGTACATGTGTTATATTCAATTTTTTTTTAGTTGGCCAATGAATCAGGTACCCTCCACAATTCACTGCTATATAGAGCATTAAGAAATGAAGGAAATTTATTGCTGACTGTAGCCTTCAAGGCTCCTCTGTCCATGGGATTTTTCAGGTAAGAATACTGGAGTGGTTGCCATTTCCTTTTCGAGAGGATCTTCCCAACCCAGCGATCAAACCTGAGTCTCCTGTGTCTCCTGCACAGAGCATCTAACCAGCTATTGTATTTTCACAAAGCATGCTCCTCAGAACACCAACCTTTGGCCTGTAGTTCTGTGTCTCTTCTCACTGACTTGAATCTCTAAGTGTCTGATTACTGTGGAAAGTGGAAGAATTTCCACCTTCTTGTGGCCATCCATAAAGCTTTAAGAGGAATTCTGAATCATTTCCTGTTGAGATTTCTAACCCTAACATAGGAGGGGGAAAGCTGATAATGACAATGGAAAAATGTTGCCTGCCATATCAGTAAACAAAGGATTTGCAGCCTTCAAGCCATTGCCTGGTAGGCTCCCTGACAGTTAGCCCTGAGGGAACTCAGGATAGAAACAGAATGCCTGTCATCTAGCAGTCTGTCAGCTGCTGCAGCCACCCGGACGGTGCACCCTGAGCAAGCTCAGAAGTAGAAAACACAGGATACTGGCCGCAGAGAACGGAGGGCCCCAGATAACTGAGGGATGACTTCAGTGAGCCCAAACTCTTGCATCTTCCTGTACATAAACAAGCACTAAATTCCTTAACTTGAGATATGTGGTTTTCCTTAGTAATAGTAATTTTTTTTAACTTTTGTATTTTATACTGGAGTATAGCCAATTAACAGTGTTGAAAGAGTTTCAGGTGGACAGCAAAGGAACTAAGCCATAAATATACATGTATCCATTCTCCCCAAATTAACGGTAATCTTTTGACGTTCTGACTACCTGGAAAACTTTGCTGCAAAAACTCATATATCTTGGCTCCTCCTGAAGAAGGAATTCATAGGGCCTGGACTCCATCTCAGGCCTGTTCATGCTGATCATGCTCGGCCACCTCTCCAATGGACTCTGCACTCTGTGTTTAGTGTCTATGGAAACGACAACAGAAGGATAAGTCTCCCTCCGGACAGGGGAATCTTGAAGATCATATCCAGGTTACTCATCGCCTAAGAGAACATACACTAATCACCCCTTCCTCCAGACAGGCCATAAATTTTTCTGTACCTATTGGAGTGTAACCTCGTGCTTACTGATTAATGGCTAATTGTTTAACTGTCTGAGCACATGGCACATGAATGATGGGGTTATTGGGATTGTATTTACCCTTCCTTAGTTTATGTAACTCCCAAGGAATTTGGGGTGGTGGGTTCGGACACATACACACGGGGTATAAAAGATTTTCACAAATGCTGGTTGGGGTCCTTGGCTAAGAGGAGACTCTGCCTTGGGCCCACCAGTGTAATAATAAACTGCACTTCACTAACTGCATTGTCCTTCTGAGAGAGTTTGTTTCCCAGAACGCGTGGCTACAACACTCCCTTACCACTTCGAAGCAGTCACTTAGAGTTATCTGAGAGATTGCATCCCAGGATTAAGTCCTCAGTTTTGCCCACCAAATAAAACATAATTCTCAACTTATAGGTTGTACTTTTTTATCAGTCAACAATATTAAATCAGAATTCTCCTTCTGTGTTTCCAAATTTTCATTGACGCTAATTATAAACTGAATAAAAATTGTTTTAAAATTTCCTTAAAGGGAAAAAAAAAAAAAAGCTGGTTTAATCCACAAAAATAAAGGTCAAGATCACAGAATGGACAGGATGTTGTTAGGAGTATAACTGAAATAACCAACTATGGGATCTGAGTGTAAAAGAGAAAGAAATGTAGCCAAGAGACTTAAATGTGCTGGGAAAATAGAAAGTTTCTGGGAACAAAGATCAGAAAGCAAATTTATCAGAACTCAAGTAGCAGAAAAATAAGACAAGATGTTACAGGGGAAAAGAAGAGTTTCAGAGTTCAAGAAATATCTACTTACTTTAATAACTGGAAATTAATATAGGAGTACCTATGATTAGAACTGTTAACCTATGGCATGGTGCCTGACCTAAAGTAAAACGTGAATAAATAAGGGGTAACTGTTGTGAGTCAGTGGAGAAAATGCAAAATACTTATAACCTAGAAGATAATTAACTATAAATATACAGCAACTAAGAAAAAAATGAAATTTATTTCTATAAATAACATAGAGCCCATCTGATATTTTTAGATAATCCAATCAAATGTTCTCTTCCTTAAGGATAAATTAAAGTTGATTGGACAGTTACTATATATATAAATATATAGCCATATGTACTCAGAGTAAAATAAAATTTCATTTTCTTCTGAAGCAATTTTAAATCATAAACACGGTGGTTTAAATAATTTTTTCTACATTTGAGGAATTTCTACAATGCCCTTGTAACTCAATATGGCCACAATGAAATTAACCATAAATCTAAAGAAGACAGATTACTTATAAAATAGCCATCCTCATTGTACTGCAGACTCAACAGAGTCTGAAGAGAGAAACAGAACAATATAAAATAAGACATTAGAGATTAGCACTAATAAGCAATGGGAAAGATTCAACCACATGACAGTGGAATTTGGTCTTGGCGCCACATAACTCATTATAAACTCAGTCTATCAACTGGATTCTTTTGCAAAACACCTCAAACATGACTGGAAACTTTAATGACCCCTCAGTCAGCAAATATTTACCACAGTGTACCCATAATAAAATTCTACTTAAAGCAATTTTATTACCTGCCTCAACAGTTTCTCAATGGCTGACATTACCATAAGACCTCTCCAAACAAGGGGGGCAGTCTCTTCAACCAGGAAGCCCATGGACATGCTGCAGAAGGAAACCAAAAATACAACTAAATTACATAAGGTAATCAATATTATTCTGAAAACTAACATAAAGTAAAAAAAAAAAATATGCTCACCAAGCAATACCATAATTCAAAAGAGGCCGCATTAAGTTGCCTGAAATAGAAAAAAACATCTTTTAGAAGAGTAAGTCACAGACTTCCCTGGTGGTTCAGTGGCTAGGACTCTGTGCTTCCAATGCAGGGGGCCTGGGTTCAAACCCTGGTCAGGGAACAAGATCCCATGTGCTGTAACTAAGACCTCATGAAGTCAAATAAATAAATAAAATATATATTTAAAAAAAAAAAAAGAAGAGTAAGTCACTATACATAAATATAATCATCAAACAGTGTCAAGTTAAAAATATAACTAAGCTATTGGAAGAAAAGCTATGATGAACCTAGACAGTGTATTAAAAAGCAGAGACATCACTGTGCTGACAAAGGTCCGTATAGTCAAAGCTATGGTTTTTCCAGCAGTCATGAATGGATGTGAGAGTTGAACCATAAAGAACGCTGGGTGCCAAAGAATTGATACTTTCAACTGTGGTGCTGAAGAAGACTCTTGAGGGTCCTATGGACTGTAAGATCAAACCAGTCAATCTTAAAGGAAATCAACCCTGAATATTCACTGGAAGGACTGACGCTGAAGATGAAGCTCCAATACTTTGGCCACTTGATGTGAAGAGCTGACTCATTAGAAAATACCCTGATGCTGGGAAAGATTGAGGGCAGGAGAAGAATGAAGTGACAGGATGAGATAGCTGGATAGCATCACTGACTCGATGGACATGAGTCTGAGCAAACTCTAGGAGAGAGTGAAGGACAGGAAAGCCTGGTGTGCTGCAGTCCATGGGGTCCCGAAGAGTCAGACAGGACTTAGCAACTGAAAAACAACAAAACTACTCATATTGCTACTGGTAAATTAATACACCTCAATTTGCAAACATCATACCAAGCATACAACTAACACACCCAACAGATGCAACATCTAAAAACAGGTGTGATATAGTTTCAGAAACACTTCATCTATAATTTTCAGGTGTTCTAAAAAATAGCCTCAATAAGTAATTCTGTCCATCAATTTCTTACTTCAAATCTCAACATAATACAAGCCAAATGTGAAAAACCCAAAGCAACATAGTACTCAAGAATACAAGACTGAATGTTTCTCCTCTAGGATCAGGAGTAAGACAAGGATGCCCACTTTTGCCACTACTACTCAACATAATACTGAAAGTTACAGCCAGAGCAATGAGGCAAGACAAAGAAATAAATAGCATCCAAACTGCAAAGGAGGAAGTAAAGTCTCCTCATTTCACAGATATTATGATCTTATATATAAGACCCTAAAGATTCCACAAAGAAAACTATTGGAGCTAATAAGTAAATCTAGTAGAAGATACAAAGTTAAAATTAAAAAATCACATTATTTCTTATACACGTAACAATTTAAAAAGGAAATTATGAAAATCCCATTTATAACAGCATCAAAAAGAATAAATACTTTGGAATTAACTTAATCAAGGAGATAAAAGACTTGTTAAATTAAAACTATAAAATATTGCTGAAAGAAATTAAAGAAGACAAAAATAAAAACACATCCCATGTTCATCAGCTGGAAGACTTAACATTAAGAGGCAATATTACCCAAAGTCACCTACAGATTCAATGCAATCCTTATCAAAATGCCTTTAACATTTTTTGCAGAAATAAATCCATCCTAATATTCAGATGGAATCTCAAGGGATCCCCAATATGAAAATCAATCTTGAAAAAGAACACAGCTTGAGGACTGATACTTCCTTATTTCAAAGCTTACTACACAGCTACAGCAATCAAAACAGTGGGGTACTGGCATAAAGGCAGACATATAAACCAATGGAATAGAATAGAGACTCCAAAAATATACTCTCACTTATATAGTCAAACGATTTTTTCACAAGGAGACCAAAATCATTCAATGGGGGAAAAGCTGCGAAAATTGGGACATCCAAATGCAAAAGAATGAAGTTGGACCATTACCTAACACAAAAAATGAACTCAAAATGGGTCAAAGCCCTAAATGGAAGAGCTATTAATTATAAAGCTCTTAGAAAACACAGGGCAAGAGTTTCATGCCATTGAATTTGGTGAGGCTTTCTTGGATACAACACCCAACAAGGGCGACAAAAGAAACAACAGACAAACTGTAGTTCATGAAAGTTTGTAAATGTTGTGCATCAGGAGAAAATATCAACAGGGAGAAAAGGCAATCCACAAAATGGGACAAAATATTTGTAAATCATTTATTTTATAGAGACTAATACCCAGAACATAGAGAAAATTCTTAAAACTCAATAAAACAACAAAATTCAAAAATAGGCAAAGGAAGTGAATAGACATTTCTTCAAGGAAGATCTACAAACGGACAATAAACACATGAAAAAATGTTCAACATCACTGACTGTTATTAAAATGTGAATCAAAATTACAATGAGAGATCACCTCACAGTATTAGAATGGCTGCAATCAAAATATAAAAAATAAAAACCTACAGGAAATAACAATTGGCAAGAATACAGACAAATGGGAGCGCTTGTGCACTATTCACAGGAATGTAAAATGGAAATGCTACAGAAAATAATATGAGTTCCTCAAAAAATTAAAATAGAATTACCATACAATCCAGGAATTCTACTTCCTAGTATATACCCAAAAAGAATTAAAAGCAGGGACTCAGTGTCCTGAAGAGATTTTTGTACATTTGTGTTCATAGCAACAGTATTCACAATAGTTAAAATGTGGAAACAAACCAAGTGCCCATTAATGAATGAATGGATAAGCTAAATGTGCTATAGGTATACAATGGAATATTATTCAGCCTCAAAAAAGGAAGAAAATTCTGACATATGCTACAACAAGGATGAATCATGAGAACATTATGCTGAGTAAAGTAAGTTTGCCACAAAAAAGAGAAATACTGTATGATTCCTCTTAAACGAGATACTGAAAGTAGTCGAAATGATAGAAAGTAGAATGATGGTTGACAAAGGCATGGGGAAGTGGTAATAGAGAGCTACTGTTTAATGGGCAGAGTGTTTCAGTTTTACAAGATGAAAAGAACTATGGAGATAGTTGGTGGTGATGGTTGAACAATATTATAAATATATTTAATATCACTGAATTGCAGTGTTAGAGAAGACTCTTGAAAGTCCCTTGGACTGCAAGGAGATCCAACCAGTCCATCCTAAAGGAAATCAGTCCTGAAAATTCACTGGAAGGACGGATACTGAAGCTGAAGCTCCAATACTTTGGCCACCTGATGCGAAGAGCTGACTCATTGGAAAAGACCCTGATGCTGGGAAAGATTGAAGGCAGGAGGAGAAGGGGATGACAGAGGACGAGATGGCTGGATGGCATCACCGACTCAACGGACATGAGTTTGAGCAAGCTCCGGGACATGAAGACGGACAGGAAAGCCTGGCGTGCTGCAGTCGATAGGGTCACAGAGTCGGACACGACGGAGTGACTGAACAACGTACACTTAAAAATGGTTAAGAGGGTAAATTTTAAGTTATGTGTTTTTTACCACAATAAAAGAAAGAAAAAAAAAAAACTTGACTCTCTAATCTGAGACAAGAAATTGTATTAATCCCAAGAGAAAACCAATGTACTACTTATGCTCACAACAAAACAAAGAAAATACACTTCATGTGGCAAAAGAATATTATATAGTTTCTTTTATCAAACCATCTGTGCAGTCATGCCTTCAGTCATTCTTGCTACCATATACTACTTCTTCACCATAACAAAGTATATAAGAAGCCCTCTTACCTTATATACCTTAGACAAGTACTGGGCTAAAAGTTTAGGACAAAATCATAAAAATCTAGCAGAATTACATTTTCAGATTTTATCATATAGTCTTCAGTTCTTTCTCCTCTTTAAAGAGGTTGAAATTTAAAATAATGTATAAAACATATAGGCATGGTTTATATAAGAAATCCATTACTGAACTCTATTTATTGGATCCCTACACAAAGAAAAGGGCTTCCCTGATAGCTCAGCTGGTAAAGAATCCGCCTGCAATATGGGAGACCTGGGTTCGATTCCTGGGTTGGGAAGATTCCCTGGAGAAGGGAAAGGCTACCCACTCCAGTATTCTGGCCTGGAGAATTCCATGAACTGTATAGTCCATGGGGTCTCAAGGAGTCGGACACAACTGAGCGACTTTACTTCACACAAAGAAAAAGCTATGGCCCTTCATTAAAAGAATGGTGAATAAGAATGCATTTTACTGTTCCAAGCTAAAATGTTTAAGAATGCATATATTTCTTTACAGCTTCCCTCTATAACTTCTGACTAAACTAACAAGCTCAATCTTCCCCATAGCTAATTTGGTAATAGGACTCTTTCCCACATAACTTCATCAATTCTTTTCAAAGCATCCAAGTTACATTTTCAGAGTAACAACTTTCTTTCATTCTGCTTTGAATTTCATTCTACTTTCTGTTTTCTTCAATAACATATGCATAATGATTAAAGAGTCAAGTAGTACAATAAAAATTATTACTAAATGTCAATAATCCCCAACTCTCTATTACTCTCCAGAGCCAAGAACTCTTAACTTTTTTGTTGTTGCTGTTTCTTGTTTTCTAATTTATTTTATTTATTTTTAGTTGGAGGGTAATTGCTTTACAACACTGTACTGGTTTCTGCCGTACCACAGGTATACATACGTCCCCTCCCTCTTGAACCTCCCCTTCCACCTGCCAACCCACCCCACCAGCTCTAGGCGGTCACAGAGCACCGGGTATGAACTCTCTGCATCATATAGTGAATACCCACTGGCTATCTAGATTACATATGGTAATTTATGTCTCAATGCTACTTTTTCAATTCACCCCACCCACCTAAACAAACATTTCTGCAAAGACATATAGATGGTTAATTAACTGACTTTTTAAACTTCTTATGATTAATTAATCCTACACTTACAGAAAGCTACAAATATAGCCAAAGTCCTCATATGCCCTTCACCTAGCTTTCCCTAATGTTAATAATTTATATAACCATAGTGCAGTTAGTCACAACCAGAAAACTAATATTGATACTATACAATTAGCTAATCTACCAAACCAAAAGTCTGACAGTTTTTAGTTATGACATATTATTTAGCTCTTTTCCACAAACACTGACACACTTTTTATGCACCCATCTTCCCAATGCAATTATATCACACAATTTTTATTATATAAATCATGTAAATGTTAGTAACAGCTGAGCAATACAGCACACAATATTATTTTTCCTTTGTCTCTCTGAACTGATAAGATCTTTGTGCAGAATGTGTATATGTGTTTCCTTCATTTTCTATGTATTTATTAGCTACTTGTTCCTAAACTATTTTCCAGTTGCACAAGTATCAAATTCATTAATCAAATGCACTAGGTATTTGAGTTCATCATCTTGAACTAGGCTCTGTTGAATCCTTTATAATGTCTTTTGAATAACAGAAGTTCTTTTTATGTAATCAAACTAACTGATTTTTTTCTATTATACTCTATCCTTTTTGGGTCTTCTTTAAGAAAGCCTTTAGTAATACAGTCATTGAGACAGTCTCATATTATCTTCTGAACCTCCACGGCTTTGAATTTCACATCTAAGTCACTAGTGCAAGTGAAGTCGCTCAGTCGTGTCCGACTCCGCAACCCCATGAACTGTAGCCCACCAGGCTCCTCCGTCCATGGGATTTTCCAGGCAAAAGTACTGGAGTGGGTTGCCATTTCCTTCTCTAGGGGATCTTCCCAACCCAGTGTTGAACCTGGGTCTCCCACATCGCAGGCAGATGCTTTACCATCTGAGCCATCTCAGTCATTAAGCCATCTAAAATTAATTTTGGTGTGTACTGTGAGGATTCACTTTTTTATTTTCATGTGGATAATAAACTGTCCCATCATCAATAATCTGCAGTGCTAGCCTTGTCATAAATCAGGTTTCCATATATGTGTAAGTCTGTTTCTGGACTACCTATTCAGTTCTAGTTGTTTATCTGTCTATCCTTGAATCCACACCAAACATGGCATATGGCTCAGCTTTATAGTAAGTCCTCTTATATATATAGCTCAGCTTTATAGTAAGTCCTCTTATATATATAGCTCAGCTTTATAGTAAGCCCTCGTATGTATATAGCTCAGCTTTACAGTAAGTCCTCTTATATATATAGCTCAGCTTTACAGTAAGTCCTCTTATCTGGCACAGCAAGTCAACCACTATTCTCTTGTCTGTTCATAGACCCTTTGCTCACCTATAATACGTAAATTCAACTTGGTCATCACTTTTGACAAGTGGAGTTTTGATTAAATTTGCAAGACTATTAGGAAGACTGAGATTTTTATAAAATTTAGTCTTCCTATCCATGATCATCATTTGTTTTCCATTTATTGACATTTTAAAAAATTTATTTATTTTACTTGGAGGCTAATTACTTTACAATATTGTGGTAGTTTTTGCCATATATTGACATGAATCAGCCATGGGTATACGTGTGTCCCCCCGTCCCAAACCCCACCTCCCACCTCCCTACCCAACCCATCCCTCTGGGTTGTCCCAATGCATCGGCTTTGAGTGCCCTGTTCCATGCATTGAACTTGGACTGGTCATCTATTTCACATATGGTAATATACATGTTTTAATGCTATTCTCTCAAATTATCCCACCCTTGCCTTCTCCCACAGAGTCCAAAAGTCTGTTCTTTACATCTGTGTCTCTTGCTGTCCTGCATATAGGGTCATCGTTACCACCTTTCTATTTCAATAAAACTTAAAAAATTTTTCCACATGAAATTTGTACATTTGCCAGATTTGTTCCCAGGTGTCCTATATTTCTGAAGCTATTTGTATCTTTTTTGAAACTGAACTTTCTAATTCTTTATTGGTACTAAATAGAAGTTTAATTTTCTCATATATTAACCTTATATCTAACCACCCAATTAAATTTGTGTCCATTTTAATAATTCTTCTATAGATTTAAATTTATTTCTACTTAAATAATGATATTTTCTGCAAATACTGACAGTTTGCTTCTTTTATTTAATTCCTTATTCATCTATGTTAGCATGTGTTGGAACTTATTCTGCAGGTTAGGAGTGCCTGTATAATGTTAAATAAAGCTGTGATACCAGTCTTTTCCTCTTACTCATAATTTTAAAAGGAATGCTTTTAATAGTTCACCAGTGAGTATGATTCTTGCTATATATTTTTTAGAGATACACTGTATCAGGTTAAAGAAAGTTCAGATAATTTTGTCCCTTGTTTGAGAAGAGTTTTGATCATAAATGGTTGCTGGGTTTTGTAGAATGCTTTTTCAGCATCTTTCTGAATTATACTTTTTCTACTTTAATATGCTAAAATAGTAAGCTAAATTAACAAAATTTTACTGATACTGAATCAAATGTGCTTTTCTGTATTAAATAGAATTTAATCATAATATAGTTGTTTTGTATAATGTTGGAATTTGTTTCCCAACATTTGCTTCAGTCTTTTTACATACATCACTTAGGGAGACTGTTCCATAATTTTTCTCTTTTCATCCCAGCTTTCTAAGGATTAACTAGCCTCACAGATAAGCCTCTTAAGTTGTAAAGTATTATATACTTTTCTATTCCATGAGTGAGTTTGTGTAAGATTGGAATTACCAATTTTTTGAGTGTTGGCTTGCTATTTTCATCATAGTAAGATTTTTTACTGATTCCATTTTTTAAAATAACTATAATGATCTACATGTTTTATTTATTTCTTAACCTTTGTTTTAGTGATACATATTTTTTCAGGAATTTTTTATTTCAGAAAATGTTTAAAACATTTTCTCATAATTAAAACTAATGGTTGCATCTGTCAATTCCCTTATTTCCAATTTATTTATCAGTTCAGTTCAGTTCAGTTCAATCACTCAGTCATGTCCGACTCTTTGCGACCCCATGAATCACAGCACACCAGGCCTCCCTGTCCATCACCAACTCCCAGAGTTTACGCAAACTCATGCCCATCGAGTCGGTGATGCCATCCAGTCATCTCATCCTCTGCCGTCCCCTTCTCCTCCTGCCCCCAACCACTCCCAGAATCAGGGTCTTTTCCAATGAGTCAACTCTTCGCATGAGGTGGCCAAAGTACTGGAGTTTCAGCTTCAGCATCAATCCTTCCAATGAACACCCAGGACTGATCTCCTTTAGGATGGACTGGTTGGATCTCCTTGCAGCCCAAGGGACTCTCAAGAGTCTTCTCCAACACCATAGTTCAAAAGCATCAATTTTTTGGCGCTCAGCTTTCTTCACAGTCCAATGCTCACGTCCATACATGACCACTGGAAAGACCATAGCCTTGACCACATGACCACCAAAGACCACAGCCTTTGTTGGCAAAGTGATGTCTCTACTTTTTAATATGCCATCTAGATTGGTCATCACTTTCCTTCCAAGGAGTATGCGTCTTTTAATTTCACGGCTGCAGTCACCATCTGCAGTGATTCTGGAGCCAAAAAAATAAAGTCTGACACTGTTTCCACTGTCTCCCCATCTATTTCCCATGAGGTGATGGGACCAGATGCCATAATCTTAGTATTCTGAATATTAAGCTTTAAGCCAACTTTTCCACTCTCCTCTTTCACTTTCATCAAGAGGCTTTTCAGTTCCTCTTTACTCTCTGCCATAAGGGTGGTGTCATCTGCATATCTGAGGTTATTGATATTTCTCCCAGCAATCTTGATTCCAGCTTGTGCTTCTTCCAGCTCAGCATTTCTCATGATGTACTCTGCATATAAGTTAAATAAGCAGGGTGACAATATACAGCTTTGACGTACTCTTTTTCCTATTTGGAACCAGGTTGTTGTTCCATGTCCAGTTCTAACTGTTGCTTCCTGACCTGCATACAGGTTTCTCAAGAGGCAGGTCAGATGGTCTGGTATTCCCATCTCTTGAAGAATTTTCCACAGTTTATTGTGATCCACACAGTCAAAGGCTTTGGCGTAGTCAATAAAGCAGAAATAGATGTTTTTCTGGAACTCTCTTTCTTTTTCGATGATCCAGAGGATATTGGCAATTTGATCTCTGGTTACTCTGCCTTTTCTAAAACCAGGTTGAACATCTGGAAGTTCTCGGTTCACGTATTGCTGAAGCCTGGCTTGGCCAATTTTGAGCATTACTTTACTAGCGTTGAGATGAGTGCAATTGTGCGGTAGTTTGAGCATTCTTTGGGATTGCCTTTGTTAGGGATTGGAATGAAAACGGACCTTTTCCAGTCCCGTGGCCACTGCTGAGTTTTCCAAATTTGCTGGCATATTGAGTGCAGCACTTTCACAGCATCATCTTTCAGGATTTGAAATAGCTCAACTGGAATTCCATCATATCCACTAGCTTTGTTTGTAGTGATGCTTTCTAAGGCCCACTTGACTTCACATTCAAGGATGTCTGTCTCTAGGTGAGTGATCACACCATTGTGATTATCTGGGTCGTGAAGATCTTTTTTGTACATTTCTTCTGTGTATTCTTGCCACCTCTTCTTAATATCTTCTGCTTCTGTTAGGTCCATACCATTTCTGTCCTTTATTGAGACCATTTTTGTTTATTCAGTTCAGTTCAGTTCAGTCGCTCAGTCATGTCCGACTCTTTGCAAACCCATGAATCACAGCACACCAGGCCTCCCCGTCCATCACCAGTTCCCGAAGTTTACTCAAACTCATGCCCATCAAGTCGGTGATGCCATCCAGCCATCTCATCCTCTGTCGTCCCCTTCTCCTCCTGCCCCCAATCCCTCCCAGCATCAGGGTCTTTTCCAATGAGTCAACTCTTCGCATGAGGTGGCCAAAGTACTGGAGTTTCAGCTTCAGCATCAATCCTTTCAATGAACACCCAGGACTGATCTCCTTTAGGATGGACTGGTTAGATCTCCCTGCAGTCCAAGGGACTCCCAAGAGTCTTCTCCAACACCACAGTTCAAAAGCATCAATTTTTCAGCACTCAGCTTTCTTCACAGACCAACTCTCCCCACCCATACATGACCACTGGAAAAACCATAGCCTGGACCAGACGGACCTCTGTCGGCAAAGTAATGTCTCTGCTTTTTAATATGCTATCTAGGTTGGTCATAACTTTCCTTCCAAGCAGTAAGCGTCTTTTAATTTGCATTTATTTAATTCTACATTACCAGAAAGTTGTCTAAATTATTCATTTTTTTTTTTTTTAGTTCTGTTAGTCCTCTCTACTGTATCTTTGCTTTCAAGTTCATTAATTTTCACTCTTAATCACTTTATTCCTTCTACTATCTCTGGGTTGACTGCATTATTCTAACTTCTTCAGTTAAATAGTTACCAGATTTATTTTCAATTTCTTCTTTTTAAATATAACATGACTATTTATCTCTAAATATTATTTTAGCACTATCCCATGTTTTCATTTTCATTATTTCTTCTTTCAACCATACGTTATTAATCAACTTAATTTCCAAATGTGTAGCTGTTTTAAGTTACTATTTTGTTATAAACTTCTAAATTAATTGTGTGACAATTAGAGAATGTGGTCTGAATGTATAATCTTTGAAATTCACTGAAACCTGTGTCAGTGGCTAGCACACAGTCAATTTTTGCAAATGTTCCACTTATATTTGAAAAGAAGAGTCTATAGATAGCCATTAGAGGAAGCTTGTTTACAGGTAGCAATTCCTCACTTTCAGTAATACTTTTGCTTTAAAAGTCTTCAAAGTCTATCTTGTCTATTAATATTATACCCACTTTCATTTTGCCTGATTTATCATTTTCAATCCTTTAACTTTTAACCTATATACATTTTTATGTTTTAAGGAGCAACTCTTCTAAATAGCTTTAACCTATCTGGATTTTGCTCTTGCTGTAATTATGGTTTTAGGTTTTGTTTTATCCTGTCTTACAATAGTATTCTTTTAACTGGAGAGTTGCATAATATTAATATTTATATTATTGGTACATTTCAATTCATATCAACTATTCTGTATTGTACTTTCTCTTTGCCTAACTTTTTTGAGGAGTAGCCTTATTTCTTTATTGCGATTCTTTCCCCGATTTCCCCCTTTTAAAATGGAAATCACACGGTCCAGTTCTACTCTTAAACATGTAAACAAACATTTAAAGTATAAAGTTAATCAATACTGCTACCTTTTGCCATCTGAATGCTTAAAATCTAATGATTCTCTCTCCCAGGTCAAATTATATGCTATTGTTTTCCTAAATTTTAGTTCTATCTGGAAACCTCTCAACCATTATCTATCTCTTTAAATAATGCCTCAGTCACATTTTCTCCATTATCTCCTTCTAGGAGGTCTTATTAGACCTATGACAGACCTTTTCATGCTATGTTCCATGCCCTTCAAATTTCTTTATTTTCCCCCAATCTTCTCTATAGGTTACATTCTGAGTATTTTCTTTTCATCTACATTCTAGTTAACTGATTTCTTCTTTAGTTGTGGCTAATCTTTTGTTTTATCTGTCTTTCTCCTCACCTCCCCTCCTTCTTTGGTTTGCATTCTACCCAAAGACAAGGTCAATATACATCCCTATAACCACCAATGTAAGGAAGAGATATTTCACTGGTCATTTATTAAGGATGTCATCCTTCAGGCATCCCAGCTTTTTACATGATGATTCTCCACTGAAACTTCTTCCCCTCCCCACCACCTAAGGTGCCAAACTTCATCTCCATTCTCTCATACACAGATCTATAAAAATACAGGTCCTAAGCCAACAAGGATCAGCAGGTAATACCTGGGTAGACATCAATCCAATGCTAACCAATACTAATTAGCTCACACTTTCTTATTATTTCTAAGTTCTCAGAAACTCTCTTCCTTTCCTACTACCTCAGGCATGCATTGAAAAGTACTTTTTGTTAAAATCCCACATAACATTTTAAGGTATGCCATTACAGGAACAGTTTTTCTAAACACTGTCTGCCTACCTGACAACTAAAAGTGGAAAGCTGCTGATTTTTATTCAGTGATCTTATAACCCCCCAAAATATCTTGTAGAACTCTATTTGTCAACTAGTTTTCTACTTATATCTTTGAATTTTCAAGGTAGACATATTACATCAAATTCATGACAATTCTATCTTTTCCTCTCCATTATTAATAATAGTTACTTCCTTTTCTTGTTTTAGTGCATCGGCTAAAACCTGCAATAGTAATGGCAGCCTCATCTTGTTTTTAATGTAACAGGAAAAAGATTACACTAAAGTAAATTAAGGAAATATGAGTATCATCTATTCCTTTACTCCTCCATTTGAAATATAGATGGTCTGAGTAGTTTGCTCAAAACATGGGAGTGAAGTTCAAACTGGAATTAGAAATTCAAACTAGGTGTTATGGCCTAAATGTTTGTGATTTCCACCCCCCACCTCCACCATCAAAACTTAGGTTGCAAACCTAACCCCCAATCTGATGGCACTAGGAGGTAGGGCCTGAGGACTAAATGTTTGCGATTTCTGTCCCCCACCTCCACCATCAAAACTTAGGTTGCAAACCTAACCCCCAATCTGATCGTACTAGGAGGCAAGGCCTGTGAGGCAACTAGGTCATAAGAGTGGAGTTCTCACGAATGGGATGAGTGACCTAAAACAGACCCCAGAGAGTTCTCTGGCCCTTTCTACCATGAGAGCACATAATGAAAAGATCTGTGAATCAGGAGGCAGGTCCTCACCAGACCAAAATCTGCTGGCACTGTGCTTGTCGACTTCCCAGACTCAAGAACTGTGAGAAATAAATGTCTGTCTACAGCCATACTACCCTGAACACACCTGATCGCGTCTGATCTCGGAAACTAAGCAGGGTCGGGCCTGGTTAGTACTTTGATGACAGAAATAAATGTCTGTGATATAAGCCACCCAGTATATGGTATTTTCGTAACAGTAGCCTGAAGAGACTAAGACATTGGGTCAATCAAAGTCTTTTCACAAAACTGAAAATTAAAATGTCTAACACCGTAAACTCAATGAACAAGAGTTTGAGCAAGCTCTGGGAGATGGTGAAGGACATTGGGAAGCCTGGAGAGCTGCAGTCCATGGGGTCGCAGAGTCAGACACGACTGAGTGACTGAACAGCAACACGGTAAAGAAACAATCTTTAGTCTACTTTATTAGTATGCTAATTCCTAATCCAGAGAAAATGCATACCTTAAGTATCGCTTGTACTTTAGTGAATAATCAATTATAAACCGAAAGCTCAGCAATGTGAGCAGATTCATCACCATGTTAAATGTTTTTTTCAAAATTTAATTGTAAAAAAGGTAGACTGAAACTCAAACATCTATTGCATACACATTAAAGAAAAAGGCACATCCTTCACTATCTTCTCCTATGTAAGTTGGAGTAAACAAAATTGATACTGCCTAAAAGCATTTTAGTTTAATTAATACGACTACCAAAATATATTGCTGGCACAGGCTGAAGCCATACATTTAAATTAACAGAGAAAGACTCTGAAAAATAACTCACAATTACATGTACAAATTAGCTTCTCTGCCCTACACTTTTATTTAAAGAAAATGCGTACGGCCATTTCCCCACATAAACCTAACAGGAAAACTAACACGGTACTGCTGCAAGCTTGCATAGATACTTTGGAATCCACTGTCCCATGAATAATAGCATTTTGAAGAGACTATCATTAGCAGAACATACCGTGACACTGATCATTATTTCCCACTTCCTCATATCTTCACAATAGCTCATGCATTTAAGCACAAAAGATTCTTACTGTAAGTCAAACTATCTCAATTGCCACAATGCCACTCACAGAATGAAAGACACACTGTCGTATCCTCCTCATTCTGTTACCACAAAATTCCATCATTTCTAACAGGTGTGAATTTAATTAACGGATTATATGTCACCAGTGGATTTCAAACCGATTTAGAGACTACTTTCATATTATAAATTAATTGTCAAGCTAGAATAGACACTGTGACCACGTCAAGATTAAAAACTAGATAAAAAGGAAATGGGCATAAGAAAGGCTGTTTTAAACCTTTCTATTAAAGTTGACATCATTAAATGTTCCAAAGATAACTCTGATCTAGAATCAAATCTTTTTCTGTAGCAATCCCACTGTTCATGAATCAGCTAAATAGTAGACATTCCCATTTACTTGGTATTAGCAATAAGCCTGAAAAATCTGTACCTTCTACTCTGTCCCTTAGCTCCAAAAATAAAGTATTTTAAACACAGTTGAATGCCAAGGTCAGGAATATATGTCTTGAAAAAAATTATAGTTTGATATCATATAATTAAAGGTATTAAATCCATTTTTAAAATGCAGACAGAGTGCAGCCAAGAATATAGAACCTCATCTTGTGAATTTTAAGAAGTATTTAAACATAGAATCAAGTAAATAATAAAACAGTTTTATAAAAACAAGCCTTTACCCACATATTAATGAGAAGACACTCAAAGGTATAAGAACCTTCAAAAAGTAAGAAAGGACTGCCAGTGCAAATCTTACAATTTCACTTTCTCACCATCCACTTTTGTATTCCTTCTTTTCTTTCTAAAACGAATAACCTTTCTTAGGAGAAATAAGATGCAAGGAGTTGTATCCACTATTGTTCTTTCAGGAGAACTTCAAGTGGTTTGGTGACACAAAGTAGTCCCACCAATTAATAGTGCCTAGGAAAGGTTTCAAAAACCTACTAGGTTACCTAGAAGAAAAGAAGAATATGTGCAAACCTGGATGGCCCAAAAGTAATAATATGGTACATATTAATAGAAGGGGAAAGGAAAGAGATCTAGAATATTAGAGAAGGGAGCAAAAAGTATGAACACAAAGCAAATTCTTCAATGCTTTGATTGTATACTTATTAATCATGGAGAAGGAAATGGCAATCCACTCCAGTGTTCTTGCCTGGGAAATCCCATGGACAGAGGAGCCTGGTGGGCTACAGTCCATGGGGTCACAAAGAGTCAGACACTCTGAGCAACTAATACACCTATTAATCAACATTACAATTGCATTTATCTTCAGCATACTTTTCATTTTTGTACCACCTTAGAACCGTACTATACCATCCCAGGAATCCACTCATCTAAGAACTGAAAGCCATTCAAGCAAATCTTTCTCAAAATCTAACCCTTTTCCCAATTAAAATGCTGCCTCTTTCTTTTCCAACCCATTCCTTCCCTCAATTTAAAACTCTCATTTTCTCAAGTGGGGGGGTTCCCCTTAGGAAAAGAATCTGGTATGAGTAAGCCACATTGAGAACTTAAGTTTTGTAGAGGATATAAATATTTTTTAAATAGAAGCTGCTCTCTAGAATAATATAAATAAGATGATATATAAAGAGATATTTTGGAGGAAGGATTACTATCTCAAATTCTTATCAATCTAGAGCAATGATCTTCTGATTTTCTTCATTTAGTTAGTGTGTGTGTGTGTGTGTGTGTGTGTGCTCGCTCACTCAGTTGTGTCCAACTCTTCCTTCCCCGTGGACTGCAGCCTATCAGGCTCCTCTGTCCATGGAATTTTCCAGGCAAGAATACTGGAGCAGGTTGCCATTTCCTCCTCCAGGGGATCTTCCCAATCCAGGGACTGAACCCACATCTCTTGCGTCTCCTGCACTGGCAGGCAGATTCTTTACCACTGCACCACCTAACTACGTAGCAAATATTTACTGAGTAACTAGAAATACAGGGACAAACTTGGCATCCTACATCTGAATCTTGTCAATTTACACTGCAGAGTTTAACAAGAAGAAGTGAAAGGAGGACTAGAAAAAAATAGGTGATAACAGGATTATAGGTAAGGATGATAAATACTTGCTTCACATACTCCAACAACCCATATACCACAATTCCTGGCCTCCAGCCTACTTTACACCTGCTTTGGCATCACTAATTGAGCACTAACTGATCACTAACTGATCACATTTTTTCTTGCTGCAACCAGATATAGATCAGAATTTTTTCAACATTTTGTTCCAGATAACCAGTTAGTATTTAAGTTGAAAACTATGTGTTATCTCCAAGATAATGGAGTAGTCAGGCATCTGTGAAGGAAAAATTTTTTAAGATGACAGAAGGAAACACATTCAGTGTAGAAGAATAACAAAAATAGCAGTTATGTGTCATACAGCACTGAATAGATACTTTACAGATACCATAATTCACTGAATCCTTAAAACAATCCTACGAGGCAGGACTATTTCCATTCTACAGTTGAGGAAAGTGGAAGGCTATCCCAGTCTCTAATCCCTTTCTTGCGTGGCAGCCTCCAAACCAGCTCTCCATAGCCATCCCCTCTTCTAATCTCCTCCAGTATCGAACACTTAACAAATGGGTGGGAGGCATGGAGAGAGTGACATGGAAACATACATTACCATATGCAGAATAAATAGCCAATGGGAATTTGCCGTATGACTCAGTGAACTTAAACCATGGCTCTAGGATGGGGTGGGAGGTGGGAGGGACGTTCAAGAAGAAGAGGACATAGGTATACCTAAGGCCAATTCATGTTGACGTTTGGCAGAAACCATCACAATATTGTGAAGTAATTTTCCTCCAGCTAAAAGTAAACAAATTTATTTTTTTTAAATGTTACCCTATATGATTATTTATCTTTTTCATGCCTCTTTCTTACCTCTCCAACCAATAACATATTCTTCTTGTTCAGTATAGCTGGTACTCAAAACTACATGTTGACATAATGGCCAAAACGGTTTTGTAAATAGATAAAACAGTCAAAAGTAAACAGATGTAAAGTAAACCTGCACACCCTATATTTGGTCACTCAGGCATTTTCAGTACAGTAAAATATTATTACCATTATTTATTATTATTATTATTAGTTTCTTTTTAAGTTGTAGCATGTGAACACTTCATTGTGGCATGTGGTATCTAGTTCCCCCAACCACTTATTGAATCTGGGCCCCCTGCTTTGAGACTGCAGAGTTCCAGCCACTGGACCACTAGGGAAAGCCCCAGAAAAGCCAATTTATTATAAGAAATTAGCCACTTCTAGCTGTGGCCTTGAAAAGTTTCCTTCATATGACACATGAAGTATTTATATGTCATACTTCTTATAACATAGTCGAGGATCAGAAAACTAAATTGCTCAAAGATAAACAGCTAGCAACGAAACAAGTAAGGATTTGAGTCTAGGCTTGTTTCATACTAAGACTCATATTCTTACAACACACATCTCCAAAGAAGCAGAAGGTTTAATTAAGGTCATGCCAACATACATGAGATCAGAAGATAACACACAGTTGAAAGAGTAGCAAATATAGGAGCATGTTTTCTTTCTATTGCTTGATGATGCCCAGACGAGTTTCCTGAAATGATTTAACTCTGAAAGACCAAGTTATTCTATAATTAATGTGTATCATCTTTTAAGCCAACAGAAAAGTCTTAACTAGGGTTATGGCTGTAGAATTATAATTGACTATGTTTGGTTATCTTGATATATCCTCTATCTTTTATACAAATTTCTGTAATTTATATGACATATAAAACTGGCTTTATTAACCCACCAAGCTTTTAAAAATCTCAAATTCATTTTTGAGCAGCTACAGCAAGCTCCAAGTACAGGGGATTCAGGAGCTGGAATTTGAAACATACTAGCAATACATGCCGACAAGGCAAAATAAGATAATTTAACAGCAAAAAGGCAATGGCACCCCACTCCAGCTGGTAGGCTGTGGTCCATGGGGTCGCTAAGAGTCGGACACGACTGAGCGACTTCACTTTCACTTTTCACTTTCACACATTGGAGAAGGAAATGACAACCCACTCCAGTGTTCTTGCCTGGAGAATCCCAGGGAGGGGGGAGCCTGGTGGGCTGCCGTCTATGGTATCACACAGAGTCGGACATGTCTGAAGTGACTTAGCAGCAGTAGCCACAGCAGCAAATTAGCAAAACAGGAGTGACATTCTGGGACAAAAGCTACCTTAGCCATATGACAAGGGCTTAACACAAAACTGAGCTTCATACAGTAACTAAAATACCTATTGATGTGTATACTGTGAAGCAACAAAACATAAAAAAGTTAGACAAAATTATGACTGCCAACATTTAAAAAACACAAGAATACAAAGTACAATAGAGAAAATAAGTAGATGTACAGCCAAAGACAAAACTCTGGTTACAGTGCACTCTTTACACCAGTGCGGCTAAAACGATACATTAAACTCAAGAGGAAAGGAAAAGATACAAGGCATAAAAATGAAAAACCATCTTAAGAAGACTACTGAAAAAAAAAAAGACCTAACATGACAGCAACAAAAATAAGCCATAATAAAGATATAGCTAAAAATGTTAGTCTTTCAGTTGTGTTCAACTCTTTGCGATCCCGTAGACTACAGTCCAACAAACTCCTCTGTCCATAGAATTCTCCAGGCAAGAATACTGGAATGGGTAGCCATTCACTACTACAGGGGATCTTCCCAACCCAGGGATCAAACCCGGGTCTCCTGCATTGCATTCTTTATCATTTGAGCCACCAAGAAAGCCCAAAGGTATAGCTAAGAAATGTAAATAAACATAAATTACAATAAAAACATTAAAAACTAGGAAATAAAAGAAATAATACATTTACAAATACTCAGAGGCAAACACCTTTCAATAAGCATTTTGCATACACAATAAAAGCCTTAACATTACCCATTAAGTTATACTAGATATCTGGGAACTTATATGAATGGTCCATATATCAGAGTATATAGATAAGAAAACAGAAAAAAAAAAAAAAGGATTAATAGGAAGCAGAGTCACTAATGTCTGTGGCCCCACAGTAATCTGAAAACTATTCAGAAAGGTAATGAAACTTTGCAGTGTTAGATAGCTTTTTATTTTGGTTATGGGCTACCATTAAAGCATTTATAAAATAGTAACTGATTTAAAAATTCTATTCTCTGCCACTTAAAATTATAGGCAATTAGCTTAAATAAAAGTTGCAACCCTACAAAAGACTAAATATAAATTACATTTCTATAAAAATGAGTTTTATTTTAAGGTATCAATGAACACTCACCACTTAAAGAGATTTCTTTCCATTCACTCTCTCATTCAACATATTAGTGAGCATCTACCATATACCAAGGGCCTTCCCTGGTTGCTCAGTGGTAAAGAATCCACTTGCCAATGCAGGAGACACAGGTTGGGAAGATCCTCTGGAGAAAGAAATGGCAAACCATTCCAGTACACCTGCCTGGGAAATCCCATGGACAGAGGAGCATGGCATATAGTCCAATGGGTCACAAAAGAGTTGGACACGAAACTGATTGAGGCTCCTAAAAGCAAAGAGCTAAACTTGTCAAAGTCTCGTGAAAGATATGCAAATATTAAAGCAATTATTTACTCCCCCTTGACAATATAAAATGTACACTTAAAAGCATTAAAAAAAATAATGTCAGCAGTCTCAACTCCAGGTGCATAGCATGTTATCTTCTCATTATCTCCAATTATACAGTTAGGTAAATTAAGTTGTCTAAAATATTTAAAACTATATTTAGAAATCAGATAAACCTGACACTCTCAAACCTTACAAATGCCTGACAGGGTAGCCTTACAAACTATCAAAATTACTCTAAATACCCAAGCAACTCTTGTAAGTTTAATAAACAGAAATAATAAATGAAATAAATCCAAGTATCTTGAATGCTCTAACACTTTAGAAATTTAACCAAATTATTTTAAATTTTTCAAGTTAAAATCTTCCTAAATGTGCTGTAGCAGCAAACTGGGGGAAAAAAAAAAAAAACCTGGTTCCTAAACACCTTGTGGAATAAAACTGTCTTATCAACCCTGTATGGATTGCATGCAAATTCTTATGTGAAAGAGAAATAAACTACCATGTTTAAGCCAATATTGTGCTGTTTCCTTTCACCCACAATAAAAAATAATACAAATTAATACATGTTTAATATCAATGAAACATTTCAAATTAAAATTACAAAGCTAACATGAGATTCTCTAATATGTTTAATTCTCTTAAATGCTTCAAAAACCTTTAAAAACAAATATACATACACAGTATCACAATGATTATAAAACTTTCTCTTAAACAATACAGACATGTTAATACTAATGGATTTGATTTGTTTCATAAGATAGCACATTTACCACGACATGGTTTAGGAGTATAGTTTATCAGTAAGCATCAAACAGGGTTACAGAACCTAGGGTCTTCTTCCAGGAGAGTTCTACTTGGCTAGCATGCTAAGTTTTGTCGTGTTGTTTTTGTTGTTTTAATAGTTCTAGGACTTTTCAGGCCAATGGCTTTTCTTACAACTCAATATATCATGTTTCTTCAATTTTTTTAAGCAACTTCCCAACACATCATTTAGTTGCCTCTTTGATTTGGTAACAGTCTGTATGGTGGCTCGCTGGTAAAGAACCCACCTGCCAATGCAGGAGACATGAGTTCAATAGTATCTCACGGGAAGATCCCTTAGAGAAGGGAATGGCAACCCACTCCAGTATTCTTGCCTGGAGAATTCCATGGACAGAGGATCCTGGTGGGTGGGTTACAGTCCACCGGGTCATAAGAGTTCAACACAATCTAGTGACCAAACAACAATAACAACCTTCTGTATACTATACTCAGATTCAACCAAATCTTTAGTGACTGACTGGATTCTGCCTTCTTTCCTCATCTTTCTCACCTGGCTCAATGCCACAATGCTACATTCATTTACATTCATTTTACTGGCAGCTAAGACACAACAGAGAAATATTAGCTTATTGCTGTTGCTTTTACAAACGATAATCAAAAATTATGTATGACAGAAATCAACTCTTTAAAACAGAAGCTTACATGTCTACCATTATTGATCACTTGACTTTCACAGCTAGCTACTTATACAGTCTTACCATAAAGTTCAGTTCACTTCAGTCACTCAGTTGTGTACGACTCTTTGCAACCCCATGGACTGCAACACGCCAGGCTTCCCTGCCCATCACCAACTCACAGAGCTTGCTAAAACTCATGTCCATCAAGTCAGTGATACCACCCAACCATCTCATCCTCTGTCGTCCCCTTCTCCTCCCACCTTCAATCTTTCCCAGCATCAGGGTCTTTTCCAATAAGTTGGTTCTTTGCATCAGGTGGCCAAAGTATTGGAGCTTCAGCTTCAACATGAGTCCTTCCAATGAATATTCAGGACTGATTTCCTTTAGGTTGGACTGGTTGGATCTCCTTGCAGTCCAAGGGACTCTCAACAGTCTTCTCCAACACCATAATTCGAAAGCATCAATATTTTTGGTGCTCAACTTTCTTTATAGTCCAACTCTCATATCCATACATGACTACTGGAAAAACCATAACTTTCACTAGACGGACCTTTGTTGGCAAAGTAATATCTTTGCTTTTTAATATGCTGTCTAGGTTGGTCATAGCTTCTCTTCCAAGGAGCAAGTAACTTTTAATTTCACGGCTGAAGTCACCATCTGCAGTGATTTTGGAACCCAAGAAAATAAACTCAGCCACTGTTTCCCCATCTATTTGCCATGAAGTGATGGGATCGGATGCCATGATCTTAGTTTACTGAATGTTGAGTTTTAATCCAGCTTATTTACTCTCCTTTTTTTCACCCTCATCAAGAGGCTCTTTAGTTCTTCTTCACTTTCTGCCATAAGGGTGGTGTCATCTGCATATCTGAGGTTATTGATATTTCTCCCAGCAATCTTGATTCCAGCTTGTGCTTCTTCCAGCTCAGCGTTTCTCATGATGTACTCTGCATATAAGTTAAATAAGCAGGGTGACAATATACAGCCTTGACGCACTCCTTTTCCTATTTGGAACCAGTCTGTTGTTCCTTGTCCAGTTCTAACTGTTGCTTCCTGACCTGCATACAGGTTTCTCAGGAGGCAGGTCAGGTGGTCTGGTATTCCTATCTCTTTTGGAATTTTCCACAGTTCATTGTGATCCACACAGTTGAAGGCTTTGGCGTAGTCAATAAAGCAGAAATAGATGTTTTTCTGGAACTCTCTTGCTTTTTTGATGATCCAGCAGATGTTGGCAATGTGATCTCTGGTTCCTCTGCCTTTTCTAAAACCAGCTTGAACATCTGGAAGTTCTCAGTTCATGTATTGCTGAAGCCTGGCTTGTAGAATTTTGAGCATTACTTTACTAGTGTGTGAGATGAATGCGATTGTGTGGTATTTTGAGCATTCTTTGGCATTGTCTTTCTTTGTTTTTCCATGGACCACATCAAAAGCAGATCAGAAAGAGGAAGTGGGGAGTGGTTAGGGCATTTCATTTCCTGACTTTCCCTCTGTAGGATGATCTTCAGCTAGCTGGGTACCTCCACCGACTGTCAATGTTTCTCCCAAAGCAGCCATCTGTGCAAGAACAGTCTCCTTCTAGGCTTAATATGCTCCCTCTTCTAACCTCTTCAGGCCTAGAAATAGTAACCACTATCAACAGTTACTACTTCAACTGTTATCAACAGTTATTATCCTACCTCTTGTGGTTTCCCCTCCCACACTTATACATATTTACAAATAGTCCCTCTCAGATAATTTGAAAAGCACACTTCTGTGCTTCTGGTGAAAAGTGATCCCAAGAAACAGTTGCTTGAAATGTTGATTTTGCTGTTGTTCAGTCTTCAGTCATGTCCGACTCTTTGCAATCCCATGATCTGTAGCATGCCAGGCTTCCCTGTCCTTCATTATCTTCTGGAGTTTGCTCAAACTCACATCCATTGAGTCAGTGATGCCATCCATCCATCTCATCCTCTGTCGCCCCCTTTTCCTCCTGCCAATCTTTCTCAGCATCAGGGTCTTTTCCAATTATTAGCTGGCTCTTCGCATCAGGTAGCCAAAGTATTGGAGCTTCAGCTTCTGCATCAGTCCTTCCAATAAATATTCAGGGTTGATTTCCTTTAGGATTGACTGGTTTGATCTCCCTGCTGTCCAAGGGACTCTCAAGAGTATTCTCTAGCACCAGAGTTTGAAAGTATTGATTCTTTAGCACTCAGCCTTCTTTATGGTCCAACTCTCACGTCTGTACATGACTACTGGAAAAACCATAGCTTTGACTATATGGACCTTTGTCTGCAAAGTGTTGTCTCTGCTTCTTAATACGCTAAGTTTACCACAGCTTTTCTTTGAAATGAGATTGAGATTACTCTAGAAACTCAGGAATAATCTCCACAGTGAGAGAAAATGGGGCCAAAGGTAATGCATTTAACGTTATCAACATTAATGATTACATAAATCAGATGAAGGGCAAACTGGGAGATACTGTGGTGTGATATATAATTTTATGGCAATTAGCCAGAATCACAGGGTACCCAGATACTTGGTTTAACATTATTCTGGGTGTGCCTGTGAGGGTGCTTCTGGGTGGGATTAACATTTGAATCAACAGACTGAATATAGCAAATTACCCTCCCCAATGTAGGTGAAGTGAAGTGAAAGTCGCTTAGTTGTGTCCAACTCTTTGCGACCCCATGGACTATACATACAGTCTGTGGAATTCTCTAGGCCAGCCTACTGGATGGGTAGCCTTTCCCTTCTCCAGGGTGTCTTCCCAACCCAGGGTTCGAGGGATCAAACCCAGGTCTCCCGTATTGCAGGTGGATTCTTTACCAGCTGAGCTACAAGGGAAGCCCAAGAATATTGGAATGAGTAGCCTACCCCTTCTCCAGTGGATCTTCCCAACCCAGGAATCAAACTGGGGTCTCCTGCACTGCAGGCAGATTCTTTACCAGCTGAGCTATCTGGGAAGCCCCTGTAGGGCAATGCAGGTGGGCCTCATCCAATCCATTGAAGGCCTCAATGGAATAAAAACGCAGAGTTAGGGAGAATATCCTCTCTCTGCCAGTCCTCAAGCCAGAACATCAGTCTTCTCCTGCCTCCAGGCTCAGACTGGAATTCACACCATCAGCTCTCCTTGTTCTCAAACGTGTGGACTTAGACTGAAACCATACCATCAGCTCTTCTGGGTCTCCAGCTTGCTGACTGCACATCTTGGGACTTCCTGGCCTTCTTAACCACATAAGTCAATTCCCTATTATCCATCTATCTATATCTCCTATTGGTTCTGTTTCTCTAAAGAACCCAGACTAATACAAATGGCTATGGAACTTAACTGCTATGAAAAAAGAAAAAAGTGATTGTAAAGACTGTGGACTCATCTGACTTCCTAGAGAGCACATAGGAAGGAAAAAGAAAAGCTATTAACGTATCTTTGCTTCTGGCCATAAAAACGTAAAAGCAGTATTTACCCTATAAATACCCAGAGCCCCAGCACCCCACCCCACTAACACATACAAACTTGGAAAAACTACATTTTCAGACACAGGACAACAGGAAGGAAGCCCACAGTCCTTGAAAGAACGGAAAGCAGAAGATGAGCCCTACGACTGCCCCCGTTTACTGCCCTTGAGGTAGTTTCCAGACTGTGGCACAGGAAGGGGGAATCCAAACAAAGCCCAGTAACATGGTGAATTGAGAAAAAAATAATCAGAGTTAAGTGAACCAAAGGCAGCAAGAATTTATGGGGCAGAATATCAGAGAGGAGGAAGCAACACAGAGAACTCCAGGGAACTGCACAGGGGACCTGAGGAGTCGCTGTTGAGTATTCATCTGCACATGAGTAAGAGGAAATTCCCTGGGACTGAGGAAAGAATCAGCAGAAAGCTGCAAACTGTACAATTTCCCAAGATCACATATGGCTGGGAACATTTGCTATATTCCCACCAGCCAGAGAGGAAAGATTTACCAATACATGGTAGAGTCCTCTGGAAGTAATCACAGTAGTATTGGGGTAAACTAGCCCTGGACTGAAGTCAGTTCTGGACCCACTCTAAGTTTAAAAGTTATCCTCAGAGAATCAAATTGATTTCAAATAACTTAATTACATATAACAGGAACTGGCAAACTTTTTTTGTAAAGAACCAGACAGTAAATATTTTAGTCTTTTATATGGTTGGACCTCTTGAACTGGGCAATGTGTGTCAAGATATCCATGACAATTGAAGTTGACTATCTTCCTAAAACCATTCCCATTTATTGTATAAATAAACTAAGGCTTGGAGAGTTTAAGTCAACTTGCTCAAAGTAAATGAAGATAATAATATAGCCTGCAGTCAAGATCTGACTCCAAGTCTCTCAGACTGTGAAATCCATGATAACAATTCTGTATTACTATCCCCTTGTAATAAGCCCTTTGCTATCCCAGTCTAACAGATAAATTTCATCATAGCATGAAAGTTGCTCAGTTGTATCCGACTCTTTGCAATCCCATGGACTATACAGTCCATGGAATTCTCCTGGCCAGAATACTGGAGTGGGTAGCCGTTCCCTTCTCCAGGACATCTTCCCAATCCAGGGATCAGGCCCAGGTCTCCTGCATTGCAGGTAGATTCTTTACCAGCTGAGCAACCAGGGAAGCCCAAGAATACCGGAGTGAGTAGCCTATCCCTTCTCTAGCAAATCTTCCCGACCCAGGAATCTGGAGTCTCCCGCATTGCAGGCAGATTCTTTACCCCTGATGCTATCATGTTAATTGACGCATCCTCTGTCACTATCAACTACTTGTAATAACAGTGAAAGGCAGTGAGCATTTACTGGGAATCTTTATATTTATTTTTTTACTTATTTTTTATACAGCCTTCAAAGTTGTAAACCTTGCCCATGGGCAGTAAATGGTGATATCAGAAATGAGGGTTGGATTAGCGAGATCCCAAAGCCTAATATCTTTCCACCACAGCACACTGTCTTAACCGCAGCACAAATCACAGGCCTCAGAGTGGTCCAAAATTGAGAAGTGTAAGAAAAACTATGTCCCAAACCACAGAAAGGGAAGAAAGAATGCAAGGGGGAAACTGAATGGCTATTTGGGAGGGGAAAAGCTTCACTGTGAAGTATGATGCATTCTCTGTGTTTCTTGGCTCATTATCATTTCCGTTTCCATTAAGGTCCAGTTTAATTCTATCAAATTCATAAAGACATTTTCTACTTCTCCTTGCCCTCTCTAGTCTCCTATATTCTCCAAAGCAATCATGTAATAGCATAAAATACATTACATTGCTATTTCTGAGTGTATATTAATCAGATTACAAGCAGCTTTGAAGACATCTTTTGTATCTTATAGTCTACATTCTAACATCACTGCAGTGTCTGTGTTAATAAAGATCATATTCAAGTATTATACTTTTGAAAAATTAATTAGAAATTTTTAAAAAATAGGTTATCAACTCCAGGTACCTTAATGCCAAAATAGTAAACAAAATAAATGGAGAGAAAAGTCCCAGTGCAACTCTACAGGACTTCTTTACAAAGAGCCACCTTTAAATAATATTTCCAGGCTTCCAACACAAACTAATTCATTTACAAAGCACTCGCTTCCACATTACTTTAAAAAAGGAAGAAAAAAATGAGGTCAATAATTTCCTGAAATCCATAACAAGCATTACTAAACCAGAAACCAAGAATTCTGACTTCTGGTTGAAGAATGTCCTACTAAACAACTAGGTCTCCAAGTACACTCTCTGGTCCTCTAGAGATCCCAAAAAACCTTTCAGATGATCCAAGAGAGTAAGACAATTTTCTTTTTTTTTTTTTTTCCATTTAATTTTATTAGTTGGAGGCTAATTACTTTACAATATTGTAATGGTTTTTGCCATATATTGACATGAATCAGCCATGGATTTACATGTGTTCCCCATCCCGATCCCTCCTCTCACCTCCCTCCCCACCCCATCCCTCTGGGTCATCCCAGTGCACCAGCCCCAAGCACTTGTCTCATGCATCCAACCTGGGCTGGTGACCTGTTTCACCATAGATAATATACATGTTTCGATGCTGTTCTCTCAAAACATCCCACCCTCGCCTTCTCCCACAGGGTCCAAAAGTCTGTTCTGTACATCTGTGTCTCTTTTTCTGTCTTGCATATAGGGTTATCGTTACCATCTTTCTATATTCCATATATATGCATTAGTATACTGTATTGCTGTTTTTCTTTCTGGTTTACTTCACTCTGTATAATGGGCTCCAGTTTCATCCATCTCATTAGAACTGATTCAAATGAATTCTTTTTAATGGCTGAGTAATATTCCATGGTGTATATGTACCACAGCTTCCTTATCCATTCGTCTGCTGATAGGCATCTAGGTTGCTTCCATGTCCTGGCTATTATAAACAGTGCTGCGATGAACATTGGGGTGCACGTGTCTCTTTCAGATCTGGTTTCCTCGGTGTGTATGCCCAGGAGTGGGATTGCTGGGTCATATGGCAGTTCTATTTCCAGTTTTTTAAGGAATCTCCACACTGTTCTCCATAGTGGCTGTACTAGTTTGCATTCCCACCAACAGTGTAAGAGGGTTCCCTTTTCTCCACACCCTCTCCAGCATTTATTGCTTGTAGACTTTTGGATAGCAGCCATCCTGACTGGTGTGTAATGGCACCTCACTGTGGTTTTGATTTGCATTTCTCTGATAATGAGTGATGTTGAGCATCTTTTCATGTGTTTGTTAGCCATCTGTATGTCTTCTTTGGAGAAATGTCTGTTTAGTTCTTTGGCCCATTTTTTGATTGGGTCGTTTATTTTTCTGGAATTGAGCTGCAGGAGTTGCTTGTATATTTTTGAGATTAATCCTCTGTCTGTTGCTTCGTTTACTATTATTTTCTCCCATTTTGAAGGCTGTCTTTTCACCTTGCTTATAGTTTCCTTTGTTGTGCAAAAGCTTTTAAGTTTCATTAGGTCCCATTTGTTTAGTTTTGCTTTTATTTCCAATATTCTGGGAGGTGGGTCATAGAGGATCTTGCTGTGGTTTATGTCAGAGAGTGTTTTGCCTATGTTCTCCTCTAGGAGTTTTATAGTTTCTGGTCTTACATTTAGATCTTTAATCCATTTTGAGTTTATTTTTGTGTATGGTGTTAGAAAATGTTCTAGTTTCATTCTTTTACAAGTGGTTGACCAGTTTTCCCAGCACCACTTGTTAAAGAGGTTGTCTTTTTTCCATTGTATATCCTTGCCTCCTTTGTCAAAGATAAGGTGTCCATAGGTACGTGGATTTATCTCTGGGCTTTCTATTTTGTTCCATTGATCTATATTTCTGTCTTTGTGCCAGTACCATACTGGTAAGACTATTTTCATAAAAGTACTAAGATATCATTCAGCCTTCCACTCAGTCAACTTTTGCACTGATGGTCCAAAAGCAATGATGGGTACTAGAACTAATGATGCCTTAGCACAAATCAAGGCAATTGCACCAAATGTACTAGCAGTCATCAGACTCTCCCCCAGAATGAACTGCAGTCAAAATAAAGGCCAGCCCAGATGACATAGTGAAATTCGTTTATTAAATCTTGACCCTTGAATACACATCTTTTTAAAATTCTGTGTGACAACACAGAAAATACATATAAAGCATCTCTGCAGCACACAATTACAATCCTCAAGGGAAAGGACTTGTATAATCGTTTGAGCTGTAAGCTAACTGGCTGTATTTTTCATGGACCACCATTTTTACTTGAAAGACAAACTTAAAGACCACATGGAGGATAAACCTGTGGTTGCCAAGGGGCAGAAGGGTAGGGAGGGAAGGAATGGAAATTTGGGATTAACAAACTATCATATATAGAGCTAATAAACAGCAAGGCCCCAATGTCGAGCACAAGGAAGTATATTCAATATCCTGTGACAAACCATAATGGAAAAGTGTATAGGTATACACACACACACACACACACATATAAACATATCTGAATCACTTTGATGTACAGTAGAAATGCAACATTATAAATCAACCACACTTCAGTATATAAATTCTTAAAATGAAACTACTACTTGTCAAATTTTGGTGTAGCATCAAAGAAAACCGACACTTATTTGAAATTACTAAAATATCATTCTCTTTTTCTAACTACATGTTTGTGTGAGGCTGGAATTCCCTCATATATTTCAGCTGAAATACTGCAACAGACAGAAGGAAAAGCTAGTTATGAAAGTCAAGCAGTTTTCTATTAAGTCAGACATATAAATGATTTACAAAAGTATAAAACAATGCCACTTTTCTCACTGATTTTTTACCTCAGAAAATACTTTTCATTAAAATGTTTTTTTATGTTAATAAGTATGAGCTTGATGTTATTTTTAATGAATTAATAAAGTTTTTTTTTTAATTTCTCAGTCTTAACTTTAACTTGATAAATATCAGTAAATATAACCTCCTGTGTAGCTCAGCTGGTAAAGATTCCACCTGCAGTGCAGGAGACCCCAGTTTAATTGCTGGGTCAGAAAGATCCCCTGGAGAAGGGATAGGCTACCCACTCCAGCATTCTTGGGCTTCCCTGGTGGCTCAGATGGTAAAGAATGTGCCTGCAATGCAGGGGACCTGGATTCGATCCCTGGGGGTCAGGAAGATTCCCCTGGAGGAGGGCATGGCAACCCACTCCAGTGTTTCTGCCTGCAGAATCCCCATGGACAGAAGAGCCTGGCAGGCTACAGTCCATGGAGTCACAAAGAGTCGGACATGACTGAGCGACTAAGCACAGCACAGCACGTTAGCAGAAGCTGTGTGGGATCCTCAGCCATTTTTAAGAGCGTAAAAGGCCCCACAGACCAGAAAGTCTGAGAACTACTATACGGTGTGCTGTGGTTGTGCTCAGTCGCTCAGCTGCGTCCGACTCTTTGCAACCAACACTCAGAAGAATATGAAGATAAGTAAACAGTTTATAATCTAAATATTAAAAATGAAAAAATACAAATTTGTGAGAAAAAAAATCTCACTTCACATCTGGTTGCACCCAGGGTTAGGATGTAAGGAGATGACTACCGTTTATTTTGGAGGAAATGGATAGAGAAGAGGAAAAGCCAACTCTAGGATAAACTAATAGATTCTCCAGAAAAATTCCCAACTCCCCACAGCCCTCAGTTATAACTACCATTTCCTATCTCTGCTTGGAATTACAAAGAAACAGAAGTGGGTAGAGAGGAAAGAGAAAGGTTACAGAAATGAGACAAGCCTCAGGCACATTTTAAACAAAGGGCTGTCTTGGGGTGGAGCTAGAACGTGGTAGTTTACATTCTGATTTATAAGTGAAACATCCCATACATACTGCTCATGACAGAACATATCAACCATAGTCCCAATGGCCATTTTTAACACTAAAATAAAAAACAAAAAACAAAAAAAACCACCATAATCTTTCCATTATTTGTTCTCAACATGCCCAAGTCTTTTGCTCTTTCAAGCCTTATCAGGATCCAGGGCTGGCTGTATGTACTACATCACAGGAAGATTAGAATTAGAAGGTCCTCTCCACCTCCATGGTTCTCTGTTCATACCTCTTCGTACATTACATTGTGTGCTGACATTTCCCGTCTCTCCCACTGTAAGCTCCTCAAGAACAGAGTTTACATCTTACTCATCTTTTTCCCCTGGAGCACAGCACAGTACCATTACAGTCATGCTCAGTTTCCAAATGATTTATCTCCCAGAAGCCAAATGTAAATATTTTATAAAATACATTTCTTCAAGAAGCACAAGTTGTGCACATTTACAAAACAGTAGTTTCATAAACTGAAAACAGAAATATTATCAAATTTAAAATACATAATATTTAATTCTTACCTAATTTAGCCTCTCTAAAAATGTTGACCCCATGCAACCAGATGGACTTGCAAGCCATGGACTGTAGCCTACCAGGCTCCTCCGTCCATGGGGTTTTCTAGGCAAGAGTACTGGAGTGGGTTGCCATTTCCTTCTCCAGGGGATCTTCCTGACCTAGGGACTGAACCTGAACCCAGGGTCTCCCACATTGCAGGCAGATGCTTTACCTTCTGAGCCACCAAGGAAGCCCAAAAATGTTGACCACTTCATCCTAAAGCTCCCCCTTGCCTTCCAGGATGCCATTTCTTCTTGTCTTCCTAGTTCTCTGGTCACTCCTTCTCAGTCTTTCTCTGATCACCTTAGGTTATTTCCCCAAAATTCTATTCTCAGCCCCATACATTACTGCAATCTCTCTCAAATTCTTTTGGGTTACATTATCTAAATCAGGAATTCCCAGCGTCAGCAGAAGTGACATTTTGGACCAGACAATAATTTATTGACTTCCCTAGTGGCTCAGTTGATAAAGTATTTGCCTGCAATGCAGGAGACCCAGATTCAATCCCATCCCCTGGAGAAGGAAATGGCAACCCACTCCGGTATTCTTGCCTAGAGAATTCCATGGACAGAGGAGCCTGGTGGGCTACAGTCCATGGGGTCACAAGAGTCAGACTCAACTTAGCAGTTAAACCACCACCAATAATTTATTGTGGATGGCTTGTGCACTGCAGGATACTAGCAGCATCTCTGGTGTCTACCCACTACGTTCCCCCCAGTCACGACAATCAAAAACATCTCTAGTTATTTTTGACAGCACATTTTCATATTGGCTCCCCATCCCCATTTTCTCCTTCCTCAGCCCAGTTTTACTCCTTAATAAACTATTAGTGTGCAGGGCTCTGCTTTCTGGGGAATCCAGTTTTTCCAAGAAAAGTCTGTGGTTTGTATATTGCAAGGGAGATCCCAAAGCCCATCAAACTGCAAGCTGCTATTTCTGCTTTCTTTTCCTTAAGTGAAATACCTCAGTGGCAGCAGAATGAAATCAAAACTTACTGTCACTGCTTCCTCACTCACCATGTCTCCAAACCTATTACAAATAACAAGTTCCAGAATAAACAGTCTCAAATAACATCTTTATACTAATGCATTCACATAATAATCTTTGTCCATGTACTGTTTTAGCCTGAAATGAGGATGGTCTAAGGAAAAGGATAATGCATGCTGAGATTCTAGTTCCTTTACTTTTTCCAGGTTGTTCTGTCTCAGAGCAGGGATTATGAACTCTGCCCCTTCCATCATGGCCCACATTCAGGCCCCACAAGCCTCTATCCTTTATAGGTAACCAGATCTATACTCAACATTTTAAAGTTAAAATGTGAGGCAAAAGTGGCACTGTCCTACCACGCTGAAACAATGTGAACAGCCATTTCACGCCACGTAACATAATTCTCAAGTGTCAAATTACTAACCATATGGGTTCTTTCTCTTTTCCTAAAATGGAAAAAAGTGGTATGAGTCATTCATCTACCACAAAGACTAATGGCTAAGAAAATATCTTAAAACTGTCTATATTATTCGTTAAAAAAATAAATATTATGATTGCAAATTAAGTTACTCATATGCCCAAAGTAGAAAATAAAGTATGCATCTAATGTACAAGAAATTTAACAGAAAACTTCTTTTATTCAACTAAGATTGACTGAGCATCTACTACATAACCAAGTCTAAATGAAACTAAGCCAGAAAGCCTCTGCTCTGTGATGTTCTACTGTCTGGTAGAGGAGACTGAAAACATTAAACAGATAACTTACCCTTGCAATTGCAATAAGGAGAGTGAGGAGTGAGAGAAGGAGTCAAAGAAGAGAATCATTAAAATTGAGACTTGATAGCAGATTTAGTTGTGGAGGAGGGGTAGAAGACAATAGAAATGTAAGGTGTCTCAGGCAGAGAGAATATACTATGTGAGGGTCCCCAGCACAGAACATGGCATTTTTGAGAAAAAGAGGCCATGGAGAGTGGTACTCATTGAATAACAGAACAAGCTTATTAGAATTGAGGCAGTGGAAGTAAATAGAAGGCAGGGGCCAAATGACAGAGGTGTTTATAACATTGATCATGTTACAAATGGTAATACAGGTAGCAATAAGAATTTTAAATATAATAAGCTCTGTCACTTTTTGTAACACAAAAATATAGTTTTTGGCTATAATTCATAACAACTTGTACACTAGTGAAGTTTCCAAACTGAACAACAGAGAAAGTTTACAGCTAAGCTTACTAAGTCTCCCAAAGTGAAAGTGAAAGTAAAGTCACTCAGTCCTGTACAACTCTTTGCGACCGCATGGACTTCCATTCAGTTCAGTGGCTCAGTCGTGTCCGACTCTTTGCGACCCCATGAATCGCAGTACACCAGGCCTCCCAGTCCATCACCAACTCCTGGAGCTTACTCAAACTCATGTCCATTGAGTCGGTGATGCCATCCAGCCATCTCATCCTCTGTCGTCTCCTTCTGCCCCCAATCCCTCCCAGCATCAGGGTCTTTTCCAATGAGTCAACTCTTCGCATGAGGTGGCCAAAGTACTGGAGTTTCAGCTTCAGCATCAATCCTTCCAATGAACATCCAGGACTGATCTCCTTTAGGATGGACTGGTTGGATCTCCTTGCAGTCCAAGGGACTCTCAAGAGTCTTCTGCAACACCACAGTTCAAAAGCAACAATTTTTCGGCGCTCAGCTTTCTTCACAGTCCGACTCTCACATCCATACATGACCACTGGAAAAACCAGAGCCTTGATTAGATGGATCTTTGTTGGTACAGGAATGCCTCTGCTTTTTAGTATGCTATCTAGGTTGGCCATAACTTTCCTTACAAGGAGTAAGAGTCTTTTAATTTCATGGCTGTAATCACCATCTGCAGTGATTCTGGAGCCAAAAAAATAGTCTGACACTGTTTCTACTGTTTCCCCATCTATTTCCCATGAAGTGATGGGACCAGATGCCATGATCTTAGTTTTCTGAATGTTGAGCTTTAAGCCAACTTTTTCACTCTCCTCTTTCACTTTCATCAAGAGGCATTTTAGTTCCTCTTCACTTTCTGCCATAAGGGTGGTGTCATCTGCATATCTGAGGTTATTGATATTTCTCCTGGCAATCTTGATTTCAGCTTGTGCTTCTTCCAGCCCAGTATTTCTCATGATGTACTCTGCATATAAGTCAAATAAGCAGGGTGACAACATACAGCCTTGACGTACTCCTTTTCCTATTTGGAACCAGGTTGTTGTTCCATGTCCAGTTCTAACTGTTGCTTCCTGACCTGCATACAGGTTTCTCAAGAGGCAGGTCAGGTGGTCTGGTATTCCCATCTCTTTTGGAATTTTCCACAGTTTATTGTGACCATGGACTGTAACCTGCCAGAATTCTCCATCCATGGGATTCTCCAGGCAAGAGTACTGGAGTGGGTTACCATTTCCTTCTTCAGGGAATCTTCCCAACCCAGGGATTAAACGCAGGTCTCCAGGATTGTTGGCAGTCGCTTTACCATCTGAGCCACCAGGGACGTGAGTCTCCCAGAGAAACCTCACTGCTCCATTTTCTCCCAGTTCTGTAATGATGGCTCTTTTACAGAGCAGGTTGATTCCCTGTGTTGAGACCATAAACACACTGAAGAAACCCTATACTGTTAAGCCTAGTACAGTTAACATTGTCAAAAAATATACCCAGTTTTTTCCCTTTTGTAATGGTGGTAAAACATTCATAACATAAAATTTACCATCTTAATCATTAACTATACAAGAGAATGATGTTAAATATAATGTTGTCCAACCATCACTACCATCCTTCTCCAGATTTCTTTTCATCTTAAAAAACTGAAACTATATATCTACCAAACAATAATTCCCCATTTCCCTTTCCCCCAGCTCCTGGCAATTACCATTCTACATTCTGTCCTTAAAAAATTGACTAAGTACCTTATGTAAGGGGAATCACACACTATTTCTCTTTTTATGACTGGTTTTACTTCACTTAGCATAACATCCTCATGATTCATCCATGTTTCAGGTTATGTCAGAATTATCTCTTTAAGGTTGACTAATACTACATTCCTGGAGAAGGAAATGGTAACCCGCTCCAGTATTCTTGCCTGGAGAGTCCCATGGACAGAGGAGCCTGGTAGGCTCCAAAGAGTCAGACACGACTGAGCAACTTCACTATCACTAATACTACATTGTATGTGTATACCATATTTTGCTTAACCATTCATTAATTGATGGACACGTGGATAGCTTCTGCATTTTATCTACTGTGGATAACACTACGAACATGGGTATACAAAATCTATCCAATCTTAAAGAACAAGATGGCATTTCAATCCATTGCCTGATATAGATGTATGCCACATAGACAAAAATCTAGAGTGGAAGTGCAGAAAGAAAATGAAAAAGATGCCTTATTTCATTATTTGTGTGTGTGTGTGAAAGTCAGTCAGTCGTGTCCGACTCTTGTGACCCCATGAGTTATACAGTACATGGAATTCTCCAGGCCAGAATACTGAAGTGGGTCCCTTCTCCAAGGTATCTTCCCAACCCAGGGATCAAACCCAGGTCTCCCACATTGCAGGCAGATTCTTTACCAGCTGAGCCACCAGGGATAGCATGTCTAATTTCTCTTCTCTCTTGACAGCCTCCAAATCCAGACCATCAAAACTTTTCATGCCTCTTAGTATAATTTCCTTATTAATGGCCTCTTGCCTTTTGCCCTGGAGTCTCCAATTCATGGATGAACTATTTCCCTTATCTTCCACTTCAAAACTCATTTTACATTCTGCTTTCACCAAACTCGGTTTTTCTGTCTTAAATGCTTTACTTTCTGTTAGCCCAAAAAGAAAAAAAAAAGGAGGGGGGAAGCATATGTTTTGTTAAAATATTCCTCAAAGGTTTCTAAAGTACTCACTGAATTATTAAAGTAACTATGAATCAGCAATAATGTGTTCTGTTTTAAAAAGCAAAAATTCAGAGAATACATACATAAAAACTAGAGTATTACAAACAAAATTGCAAACTATCCCTCCACAATACCTAATAATAGTAAGTTTCTTTTAATTTTCCTCATTTCAGAGAAGACACTGAAAATGTCCTCATAATGTTGAGAAACACTGAAAATGATCAAAGATTAGGAAGGGGAAAAAAAAAACCACGTTTTTTTCCAGTCTGGGGTTAGACTAGAAAAGAGAATATGAACTGAGGTAGAAATTACTAGGCAGACAGTGTAGAACTCTAAGACCTCAGTCTTGTTTTCAGTAAACATCCCACTCCATTGTCCTGAATTCCTGGAATGTATCTTTAGTCTGATAAATTATCAGCACTCAGATCCAGGGAAGGGTAGTAATTAACATCTGTTTCATATTGAGTTCAGTTCAGTTGCTCAGTCCTGTCCGACTCTTGGCGACCCCATGGACTGCCCCATGCCAGGCCTCCCTGTCCATCACCAACTCCTGGAGCTTGCTCAAACTTATGTCCATTGAGTGGGTGATGCCATCCAACAATCTCATCCTCTGTCATCCCCTTTTCCTCCCACCTTCAATCTTTCCCAGCATCAGGGTCTTTTCAAATGACTCAATGCTTCAAATCAGGTGGTCAAAGTATTGGAGTTTCAGCTTCAACATGAGTCCTTCTAATGAATATTCAGGACTGATTTCCTTTAGGATGGACTGGATGGATCTCCTTGCAGCCCAAGGGACTCTCAAGAGTCTTCTCCAACACCACAGTTCAAAAGCATCAATTCTTCAGCGCTCAGCTTTCTTTATAGTCCAACTCTCACATCCATACATGACTACTGGAAAAACCATAGCCTTGACTAGACGGACCTTTGTTGGCAAAGGCATGTCTCTGCTTTTTAGTATGCTATCTAGGTAGGTCATAAGTTTTCTTCCAAGGAGTAAGTGTCTTTTAATTTCATGGCTGCAGTCACCATCTGCAGTGATTCTGGAGCCGAAAAAACTAGTCTGTCACTGTTTCCACTGTTTCCCCATCTATTTGCCATGAAGTGATGGGAATGGATGCCATGATCTTAGTTTTCTGAATGTTGAGCTTTAAGCCAACTTTTTCACTCTCTCCTTCACTTTCATCAAGAGGCTCTTTAGTTCTTCACTTTCTGCCGTAACGGTGGTGTCATCTGCCTATCTGAGGTTATTGATATTTCTCCCAGCAATCTTGATTCCAGCTTGTGCTTCATCCAGCCCAGCATTTCACATGATATACTCTGCATACAAGTTATATAAGCAAGGTGACAATATACAGCCTTATGTACTCCTTTCCTGATTTGGAACTAGTGTGTTGTTCCATGTCCAGTTCTAACTGTTGCTTCTTGACCTGCATACAGATTTCTCAGGAGGCAGGTCAGGTGGTCTGGTATTCCCACCTTTTGAAGAATTTTCTACAGTTTGTTGGGATCCACACAGCCAAAGACTTTGGCGTAGTCAATAAAGCAGAAGTAGATGTTTTCTGGAACTCTCTTGCTTTTTCAATGATCCAACGGATGTTGGCAATGTTATCTGGTTCTTCTGCCTTTTCTACATCCAGCTTGAACATCTGGAAGTTCACAGTTTATGTACTATTGAAGCCTGGCTTGGAGAATCTTGAGCATTACTTTGCTAGCGAGTGAGATAAGTACAACTGTGTGGTAGTTTGACCATTTTTTGGCACTAACTTTCTTTGGGATTGGAATGAAAACTGACCTTTTCCAGTCCTGTGGCCACTGCTGAGTTTTCCAAATTTGCTGGCATATTGAGTGCAGCACTTTCACAGCATCATCTTTTAGGATTTGAAATAGCTCAACTCAAATTCCATCACCTCCAATAGCTTTGTTCATAGTGATGCTTCCTAAGGCCCACCTGACTTCGTATTCCAGGATGTCTGGCTCTAAGTGAGTGATCACACCATCATGTGTGTGTTATGTATGTTAAGTATCTTGACCTTTAAATTGACTGGTTAGAAATAATGTGACTTAAGGAAGGATATAAAAACGGCTGTAAGTCCCACCTTGGGGGGACTCTTTACTCTCAGTGTCTATGCTGAAAACTTTGTACTTTTCTCCTCTTTAATAAATCCTATTTGCTTGCTACCATAAGTGTTTGCATGTTTGTAGATTCCATTCTTCAGCTCCATGGACAAGAACTCAGATTCCCGTCTCAGAACTACAAATAGCCTTAAAATGTATGGCTATATTACAAATGTACCCTCCTATCAATCTACATATCTTAAGGGTAGCCCTCTGATATAACTCAGAAAGCAAAAGAGGCATAATAGGACACCAATCTTGTCTTGGGGCAGGTGCTAATTGTAAACACAAAGATGTAAGGACTATTTGACATATAAGCAGACACACTGGTCAACACTATTTGCTGTCATCCTGTGAAAGAAAGCAAAAATTAACAGGTAGCAACTACTAAAAAATGGCTTCCCAGGTGGCTCAGCAGTAAAGAATCCACCTGAGAAGGCAGGAGACATGGGAGGTGTGAGTTTGATCCCTGGGTCAGGAAGATTCCCCTGGAGGTGGAAATGGCACCCACGCCAATATTCTTCAGCTTCCCCCAATATTCTTTTTTGTTTGTTTTTTTTTCCTCCAATATTCTTAGGCTTCCCTTGTAGCTCAGTCAGTAAAGAACCTGCCTGCAATGCAGGAGACCCGGGTTCAATTCCTGGATCAGGAAGATCCCCTGGAGAAGGGAAATGGCAACCCACTCCAGTATTCTTGCCTGGAGAAGCCCATGGACAGAGGAGCCTGGCAGGCTACAGTCCATGTGGTCGCAAGAGTCAGATACAACTTAGCTGCAAAACCACCACTGGTATTCTTCCCTGGAGAAATCCATGGAGAGAGGAGCCTGAAGGGTTAGAGTCCATAACATCACAAAAAGTCAGACATGAACAAGTGCCTGACTATGCACACACAGCTACTAAAGTACACTTGGTTGTTCTGTAGATAAATAAAGCATTTCTTCATTGACTTTATGTGCTACAACCTTTGGCTAAGATGGTTTGCAGCAGAACACATAGAACTCCAAAAAAGAGGCTGCCTATTCTGCAACTCAGAACTGGCAAAGAAAAAAGGAAAAGGGTTTTACCATACTAAAAAAAGTATTTAGTTCAGACTATTCAATAACCTGTGTAAGAAACAATAAGCCAAGTGAAGGGTAGACTTTTGTCTTGATAAAGTAGGGTGACAGGATTCTTCAAAGAACACAAATCTCATCTCTGAGGGATTTTAAAGATTTTAAAGATAAAAGTGCCTAAAGCCAGATTTAACAAGATCAAATTAATAAGATTTCAGTTCGGTTCAGTCATGTCCAACTCTTTGCGACCCAATGAATCACATCACGCCAGGCCTCCCTGTCCATCACCAACTCCCAGAGTTTACTCATACTCATGCCCATCGAGTTGGTGATGCCATCCAGCCAGCTCATCCTCTGTTGTCCCCTTCTCCTCCTGCCCCCAATCCCTCCCAGCATCAGGGTCTTTTCCAATGAGTCAACTCTTCACATGAGGTGGTCAAAGTATTGGAGTTTCAGCTTCAGCATCAGTCCTTCCAATGAACACCCAGGACTGATCTCCTTTAGGATAGACTGGTTGGATCTCCTTGATTCCTTCAACTCCTGATTTGCACTTTGCCTTAATATTCTGGGCTTCCCTGGTGGCTCAATGATAAAGAATTCACCTGCCAATGCAGGAGACGTGGGTTCTATCCCAGGGTAGGGAAGATCCCTTGGAGAAGGAAATGGCAACTTACCTCAGTATTCTTGCCTGGGAAATCCCATGGACAGAGGAGCCTAACAGGCTACACAGCCCATGGGGTTGCAAAAGAGTTGGACACAATTCAGTGACTAAACAACAACAATTTAATATTGTAGGTATAAAACAGATTGTAAACAAAATCCAGGAAGGCAGCAAGAAAAAAAGTCATTTCTATAACACTGATTATGCAATATGTCCCAGAACACTTTCCAAAGATAATCAGAGGAACTTTAGCATCAGATGAAACCCAAGAGTCCACAAGACAATGATCAGAAGAAGCAAATTATAATTGAGAAACTTTCGGAACTGTAACTACTGCATCAGAATTTAATTATTCAAGTCAGTAACTTCAGTAACACCCCTAACTCTCTGCCTTGGAAGAAAAAAGGTAATTTCAGAAATAAGTAGAATTCACTCTCATTCTTTATGCACTTAAATTACCTTAAAAAAATTTAGTCACCTCTTGGCAGTTCTTGCTGGAGATGACTGCTATTATAAAAAGTCATTTCCCCAAGCTGATTTTCCACATTTTCTCTGTCTCTTCTGTACACACATTCATTTCATAAACTTGGAAAATGCTTATTAAGACAGAGAGAGCAGAATATTGTGACATGAGTAGAAAATCTATCCCCCAACAAAAGAAAAGTGAATCCTACTTGAAAAAAAAGGCTCATAGTTAATCATTATTAATAATCACTGTGTCATCCTCAATAAAATTACTTGACATTTCAATTTTAGTAACCTTTCTCCACAGGCCTTAAAAATTTTCCTACTTTATTAGCTAAATATACTTTAAGACATTCTTTAGTAAAACTAAGTAGTGATAAATTCACAAGTGTGATAAAGTGTGAATTCATCATCATAAAACTGTGAAAGAAAGCAGATTTCTACCAATAAAAGTTAACTGAGAAAGTTTAGTGAAAATCCTCAACAAAAAAGAGTATTACATTAGTGCATTAACAACACATTTCTGTGTGTAACTACCATGTAATATTTTCTTATAATTTCAACTGAAAACCTTCCTAGTCAATAATTTCTAGGACTATAGTTTGGCTATACTATATTATGAAATCTGCATATTATGTTATTTACAAACTTAAAAAAGAGACAAATGACTGGTATTTGTTCTTTAGACAAAAAAAAAAAGTTTAACTCATGCTTAGATGATAATTTCTCAAACTACACATGGATTTTATTCTAAATTCCATTAGGTTCCCAAAGCAGCTGGTCATTTGCACCCATTATAATGTCAACCTGGTGAGGTTTTTGTACAATACTCTCTCTACAAACTGGCTAGACTTTCCATTACCATAATTTTGCATACTGCATACCAACATAGAAAATCACTGTTGTCCTTTTAAGCTGATAGAAACATTTTCAGCTTAAGAAATCCAAAACGATTATAAACAAATTTTTCCTCAATTACTGAATTCACTTCTCTAGAATCAAATGTAAAATTTCCCTTGGTGATCAAGACTAAAATATCTAAGTACAAGAAGTGTGGTTTTTCTATAATCTCCTCAACAAGAAAAATATAAGAGAATGCATCTGCCAACTTTAACATGGAGTAAAATTAACAAATTGATCAAAACTACATTACCATATGTCTGCTTAAATAATGAACAAAAAAAGACAATCCTGAAGTCCCATTCCCCCTATGGTTGTGTAGCTAAGTGCAAGAACAGGGGAAACATTTATAAAGCTAAGATTCTGCTCACAGTTCTACCTCCCCAAAATCTGAACCGCTGAAAACAAATCTTTTTTCTTACTGTTAATAAGATAATTTCATGTTGCACTGTGCTTTCTTTAATAAACAGTAATACAGGATAAATTAAAATGACAAAAACATAGAAAAGTCAAAATGATGCCAATTAGCACAACGGGAGCAGGTTTATCTAAGATTCAAAAACCAATTTAAAAGATGGGCTTTCAAGAATCCACACTCTTCTAAGTGAATGCCTTAATCGTTCAGTTTATTTCTTATGGGACTTGAGATCTGCTTGTCAACACACATTCTTTTCAGGCTTTCCAAGATTTCCAGTAGCTAATTTTTACCAGAAAGTCTATTTAATGGCAGCCAATTTGCAAACATCAAATTTAAGAGTACAGCTTCAGGAAAACAAGAAAGAAATTAAAGTTCACTTCAAGTATTTATACGGGCATAGACTGAACAGACTACTTAAGAAAAAATTGACACCAAGGGCTTCATTTTGCCATTACTCATGTGCTACATGCACTAGTTTTCATGCTACTTAATCAAGAGACAGACATAAAGAGTCTATCATTTAAAGTACACAAATTCATTACTTCTTTGTGTAAGTTTGACATTTTGGCTCATGGCACATATTTGTAAAGTAAGTACGCATTCCACTAAAAGGGCAAAGAACAAAGAAACTAGAATAAATTAGCTTTCTTTTAAGTTTCTATTTTCACAAAACAAGAAAACAACTTAAGTGGATGCTTGTAATGTAGGACGGCTAGGGTCACTTTTATCATCACTAGAGCCTTAAATTCCTTCAAAGTAATAGGAAGAATCCTTATTATCTGATAAGCAGTTATTCAGAACTTAATGCTGTAACTGATTTCAACAACTACAGCACGAACAAACCACCTCGGTGGTAGTTTAGCCCCTAAATTCTGTCCAACTCTTGCAACCCCATGGACTGTAGCCTGCCAGGCTCCTCTGTCCATGGGATTCTCTAGGCAAGAATATTGGAGTGGGTTGCCATTTCCTTCTCCAAGGGATCTTTCTGACCCAGGAATCAAACCTGGGTCTCCAGCATTGCAGGCAGATTCTTTAACGACAGAGAGATGAGGGAAGCCCATCTCAGCACCAACAAAGGCACCTTAAATAGCAGATAATGTCTTACTACCTAACATTTAATCACAAAGACAAAAATAACACCTTCTGTTATGTACACAGAAAATTCAATATAAACTCTTCAGTAAATACAGGCATTTTGTCCTAGATTCATGGAAAATAAAAGGTCCAATAAGAAATAAAAGAAATTATTCAATCTCATATGCTTACTATAGTTACAAATAAATTTTAGTAAAGTGTCTTCACTCAAAACTATTTTTCAAGGAAAGTTACCAGTTGTTTCAATTTTTCTTTTTTTGAGCATAGAATTTCCTTGTTCTTAAAGCTTTATATTTAATAGTTTTGTAAGAAAATATAATAACAACAGTTATAAATATTAAAGATTTATCCAAAAAATTACTCTCTCCTATTATTGATGGCAATGAAGGCTGGGGAGAGAAATCAATGCTGTACGGTTTTTTCAAAAACAATTTAAAATAAATATAACAAAAATCCGATTAGAGAAAATAATTTTCAGCTCTTCTAACAAATAGTTAAGTCGCTCAGTCAGATACTTTCTATTCAAATAACCCCACACACCCACACATTTTATATACAAAGACGATGATGAGCTAAATTTGACCATGTACAGTGTTCCAAGCACTGTGCTCCATATGCACTGCACTTACCGCAATTTTGTAGTTAAGCAATGAAATATAGCAATTCTATCTGGCAAGTACAAGCATTTAACCCTGTTTTACACATGAGGACACAAGTCATTCAAAGCTACACTGTTAATCAGTGACAGAGCCAGAATTCAAACCCAGGCAGTCTGGCTCCACACCTTATCGTGCAGTGTGCATGAGGTATACACGGCATGTGGCACAACGCCCGACACCCAGCAGGTACTCAATAAAAGTGGAGCTACATTGCCGTACTCTTTATCTCTTCTTTACTTACTCTGTGATAATTCGGGATTGCCTTTCAGATTCATCATCTTTGGAATTGAAGGGCCATACACATCCACATCTAACAAACCAACAGCCTTCGACTGTAAGAAAACAGAATTTACCATAAGATTTCCCCACTCTTCATCAGAGATAAAGTGCACAGCAACAATAAGTCTAACTACAGAGAAGCTAATTTGTAAAATATTTCTAAATCATAACCTAAACTTTTAAAGCAACAGTGAGGTAAAAGAACATAAACTGCCCAGTGTAAATATTTTTTGTTGGTTTCCTAATCTCTTCCAGTTAACTGACCAAAGAAATCCACTGCACACACTTTAAACACTGTGGTTCAGATCTCCCATACAGTCACAAACAGACTAAGATTTTTTTTATCTGAGAACTAACAAATTACATGCACACAATGTTAAAATAATGGTTTACAACAGCAAACATAACCCCAGGAAGATGGAGCATTAACTTTTGGAAAGACTATCTAACACACCAAAGAATACAAAATAAGGGGAGAAAATCATGGAAACAAGACCATAATTAAAGCAAGTGAGGAATTCTGATGCAAATCTGGCATGGAAATGCTAATGAGGATAGTGGCAGACATAATACAGAGGCAACCTCTTATGTGCAAGTCACAGTAGAACACCCAACGTCTTCCAGAGAATTCATAAACAACCAAAACTGTTTTCTTTGATGATTTATGCAGCTGCCCAAGAGCAGAATATCTGACTGGTCTCTTCACTAGCTGACAGTTAATCAGCAGATTAACAAAGAAAGAGAAACAAAATTCACTATCTCTAAATAGGTCTTTTTTTCTTCTCCCCCCACCACCTCCCTGCTCTTTCTCCTTTCACAGATTAAATCAATTTGTTACTGGTTTTTCTCATATACAAGCAAACAGAATGCTAATTCTAACACGTGCTTTTGAGTTCTGTTTCCCCAGGACATACAACTCATCCGGTTCTCTCCCTGTATGCTGGAAAGATAAAATTCTTTACAACTCTCAAAACTTTTTAACACTAAACAATCTCTCATTTTCTGTTATCTACCTATTTCCAGACACAAAATTACTTTTTAAACCTGTCTGGTTCCTATAAATAGACAAAATAAGGTACATTCAAATTTATGCCCCTAACTTTAACTCAAATGGCAGTTCTAAGAAAATCATTTAATGTCCCTCTGTGACTCACAGAAGCTAAAGGACTCAAGATTACTATCTATCTCTCAGTTTACTGTAAAATACATGAAAAAGGAGGAAGAATACATTACCTTTAATAGAATGGTGATATATAAAAACTGGGTTTAATACTTTAAAAACTCATTTTGAGTGTTAGTTTCTAGCTTTCTCATCAAAAGTAGGTATAACACCACCTTACAGAGTTACTATGAGGAGTCAATGAGAACTGTAAATAAAATCCTTAGCAGAGTGCCAGGACCCAGAAGGAATTCAAGTGGTAGGAAGAAATAATCAGGAAAAGTCTAGGAGGTTCTTTGGGTGATTTAGCATGGCATGTGTTTAGAGATTCTGATTTCTCCACAGAGCTGGCTGTGGAAGTCTAGTTTATCCAGGTTCTTAACATAATATTTCTGATTAACCTTCTTTCGTCCTTCCCTCTCCTCCTACCTTCCCTGTGTCCCTCTCTCCCTTTCACTTTCCTCTCTTCCTACTGGTCTTTGTACCTTTCTCTCCTCTGTTTCCTTTTTGATGTATATAAGCACCGGTACTAAATTCAGGTCAGTCAGTAGCTTTAAAAAGGTAGAACATTCAACGAGAATTTCTGACCCAATTTAACTCCTTTTCAAACCACAAACAAAAGAATTCAGGTGAATTGAAAATAGGAGTAAATTCAATATGGATAAAAAGATTTTCAAACCTAACAAACGTGGATAACTTAACTATTGTCTATGGGTCTGCTAATATTACAACTATCACCTCTTTTCCATATCTTTTCCATGACACCTATAAAACTAAATGCTATCATAAAATAATAATAATGCCAATTAAAACAAAAAACATTCTAAGATTCTTTGTCCTTGCTCTCATTTATTTTAACATTGCTTTCAAAGTAACTTGAAAGGGTTAGGTCCCAGGTTTCAAATTAATCTTCTAAAAATACCTGTCAAGTAAAATAACTTAGTTTTCTAAGTTTATGTTTTCATGAAACAAGAAAACAACTAAGTGGGTGCCTGCAATATAAGATTGCCAGCTCAATTTTATCATCACTAGATCTTTAAGTTTCCTTCTGTTAGGTAGGAATAGGGAAAAGGAGTCCAGAATGGCGGTGGCTAAAAGACCTGGAAGGGAAAAGCCCGCGAAAATAGAACAAAGGAAGGTCCGAGGACCGGAGTGAGAACCTCAGGTAAAACAAACAACACTCCTGGCTGGTCCAATTTATATAAGACAGGCCCAGGGACAGAGAAACATACAAAAAGAGGAGCCAAAGCCCTCTTCTCTCTCTCCCCCGTGTGATGGGGCGTTCTTCTCTTCACGTTTTTGGGTCGACGTGCTCTCACGCCTCGAAGATGGATTTTCTTGCTATTATCTAAATAAAATAGAGCTGTAACACTGAGCCGTAACACTGATTTATTTAAGAGCTACAACACGGTCCGTTTGAGACTTGAGAGCTATAAACACGGTCTGTCCTCCGAGAGCTGTGACCCGCCAAAGGGGCTTTAATGTCCGTCACTCCAAATTTTTGTTGTGACGAGACAAAGAACCGAGGAGCATACACTCACCTGACACTTCAAAATGTTAGGAAGAATCTATTTATCATCTATCTGTCCTGTCTTCTAGAAGAAAACTATGCTTGTCTACAAGTGAGCCCTTGGCATCATGGGTTAAAACAAAATTGAAGACCTGCTCTAAAATTTGCTGTGGTAGGAATGGATTTTGCATATATACCTAGATATCTGCTAGTATACATTATCACGTAAGAATAAAGAGGGTAGGGAGGGAGATCACAAGAAGCTAATTTCTTCTGCATCCTAGAGGATGGAACTAAGAATAATGGAAAATCCTCTACAAGTCTCTACTGACTAACTAAATTTAGTACTAATGCTTACATATATCAAAAAGGAAACAGAGAAGCAAAGGTATTGAGACGGGAAGGAAGAGGGCAGGACATAACTGTTAAAAGAATGACACAACCATGAAAAACAACAGGATAAGACCAAAACAGGTTAGAACATACTAGGCTCAAGATGGAGGAAGATTCGACTTCCAGTAGACCTTGAGCCACACTATATGCCCACTGTAATATATTTGCATATGCTAAATATACACCCACAGGTGCCATGACAGTTCAGAAGCCAATTAAAAAAGGCCTAAAAGGGGGGAAAGTTATGACCAACCTAGATAGCATATTAAAAGGCAGAAACATTACTTCGCCAACAGAGATCCATCTAGTCAAGGCTATGGTTTTTCCAGTGGTCATGTGTGGATGTGAGAGTTGGACTGTAAAGAAAGCTAAGCGCCGAAAAATTGATGCTTTTGAACTGTGGTGTTGGAGAAGACTCTTCAGAGTCCCTTGGACTGGAAGGAGATCCAGCCAGTCCATCCTAAAGGAGATCAATGCTAGCTGTTCATTGGAAGGACTGATGTGGAAGCTGAAACTCCAATACTTTGGCCACCTCATGCGAAGAGTTGACTCATTGGAAAAGACCCTGATGCTGGGGCGGATTGGGGGCAGGAGAAGAAGGGGACAACAGAGGATGAGATGGCTGGATGGCATCACCAACTCGATGGACACTGAGCTTGAGTAAACTCCAGGAGTTGGTGATAGACAGGGAGGCCTGGCGTGCTGTGATTCATCGGGTTGCAAAGAGTTGGACACAACTGAGCGACTGAACTGAACTGAACTGAAAAGTGAGGGGTGCCCCATCTCCTGAAAATCCCCACTCCTTCTCTAAGATGGTTAGACTATTCCTGCTACTCCTTGTTTGTTGTTTAGTTGCTAAATCCTCTCAGACTCTGCAACCACAGGGACTACAGCCCAAGGGGCTCCTCTGTCAGTGGGATTTTCCATGCAAGGATACTGGAGTGGGTTACCATTTCTTTCTCCAGGGGACGTTCCTGAGCCAGAGATCAAACCCCTGTCTCCTGCATTGGCAGGCGGATTCTCTACCTCTGAGCCACCATGGAAGCCCATAAAAACTAAATTACGTAGACCACTACCTACCAGCCACAGCCAAGGTCTGCTCTCACTTTTCAACAGGACTCCATGCCCTGGGGTCAGCTCTTACCTTCTAAGAAGAGAGAGAGAGAGAGAGAGAGAGAGAGAGAGTGTGTGTGTGTGTGTGTGTGTGTGTATTAGTAGATCAGTCATGTTGGACTCTTTGAGATCCCATGGACAGTAGCCCACCAGGTTCCTCTGCCCATGGGATTCTCCAGGGGAGTAGGTACCCTGGGGTCAGCTTTTACCTTCTAAAAAGAATGTGTGTGTGTGTGTGTGTGTGTGTGTGTATTAGTAGATCAGTCATGTCAGACTCTTTGAGATCCCATGGACAGTAGCCCACCAGGTTCCTCTGCCCATGGGATTCTCCAGGGGAGTAGGTACCCTGGGGTCAGCTCTTACCTTCTAAAAAGAATGTGTGTGTGTGTGTGTGTGTGTGTGTATTAGTAGATCAGTCATGTCAGACTCTTTGAGATCCCATGGACAGTAGCCCACCAGGTTCCTCTGCCCATGGGGTTCTCCAGGGGAGTAGGTAGCCATTCCCTTCGATCTTCCCGACCTAGGGATCAAACCTGGATCTCCCGCATCACAGGCAGATTCTTTACCATCTGAGCCACCAGGGAAGCCCCTCAAAAGTGTATCTCTCTAAATGAACCTGCTTTCATTTTACTATGGCTAGCTCTTGAACTCTTTTCTGCATAAGGTCAAGGACCCTCAACTGGCAGCCCATCCCAGGTACTCAGTCAAGACCTGGGACATGACCATCCTCTCATACCCCATTTTTCCTGCAATATACAATGGTCAGTAGGAGGAGAGGAAAGAGAAAGAGGGGCACAGGGAAGCAGGAAGGAAAGGATGGAGGAAAGTTAATCAACAATGTTGTACTAAGAAACTCTATAAACTAGGCTTCCACAGCCAGCTCTGTGGACAAATCAGAATCTCTAAAAACATGCCATCCTAAATCACCCAAAGAAACACCCAGACTTTCCCTGATTATACCCCCCTCAACACCTGAATTCCTGCTGGGTGCCAGGCACTTTAAAGATTTTATTTACAGTTCTCATTGACTCCTCATGGCAACCGTGTAAAGTGGTATTATACCTACGTTTGATGAGGAAGCAAGAAACTAACATTCCAAATGATTTTTTTTAAACTATTTCCTCCTTAGAATGAAGCTGAATGGAAAATTGAACACAAAAATACCAACCACATAAAACTCCACCGTAACTTGAACATGACCTATCTACAGAAGACTTAGATTAAAAAACAGGAGTCAGCACGATTCTCCCGACAGGGCCAAATAATATAAAATATTTTAAGCCTTGTGGACCATTTGATCCGAAACTATTGAACAGTGCCACTGTAGCACCAAAGCAACTATAAACAACATGCGAACACAAATGAGCATGGCTCTGTACCATACTTCATTTACAAAAACAGACAGGATTTAGTCCACAGGTCACAGTTTGCCAACAGTGATTTTAAAAATAAACTTTTTCATGACAAAGTTATTCAGCTGCCCAACAACCTAATTTTGGTGAAGCCAAGAGCAGGCAGAACACAGTCATCCCTTTGGTGTCAGAGGAGCTATCTCAGTAAAGATTTACTTCCTCATCCTTAATTGGCTAGTTTTAAAAAATAATAAGGCGGACACATTTTAGGCTGTTTCATTGGAACTTAGTATGTCTTGTTTTGATTTTATAAAATGCAAATAAATCAGTGTTCATTAAATAGAAACTCCAAAGCCTGTATTAATTAAAGTATACTGTACTTTGATTGTGGCACAGCTACCAACCTGATAAAATTACTACAGCTACAAAAATCAGCTGAAACATATCTTCAAGTCTAGAATTCAATAATATGCAAAAGATGCAAAATAAACTTTGTTTTTCAAAATTTACACCACTATTTTTCAATAGGCTCCTATTTTAAGTCACTGTAGGAAAATAAATGAGTAAGGTAGAGGTTACAAATAAATATATGCGGCTGATTGTTCAACTAAGTTTTATGATGCCTTTCCGCCTCATTCCTCCTAAAATAATTATATTTAGTCAAGAAAGGTCCAATTAAGATTTCTTTCATTTCAGTCAAGCCCAAGAGAATAATCACTACAAAAGCCTCATCAAATACACAACAGATGAAGAAAATGATTATTAGCAAAAAAAAACCTTGTAAATGCACCGTTGTAAGGTGGGCTTTCCAGGTGGTTCAGTGGTAAAGAACCTGCCTGCCAAGCAGGAGACGTGAGCTTGCTGCCTAGTTCAGGAAGATCCCCTGCAGAAGGAAATGGCAACTCACTCCAGCATTCCTGCCTAGGAAATCTAATGGACAGAGGAGCCTGATGGACTACAGTCCATGGGGTCACAAAAGAACTGAACACGACTTAGTGGCTAAACAACAACTATTGTCAAGTAGAACTGCCATCATAAACTTAACCTAATATGTTGGTACCTAATATTATACTCTTTCTCTGACTCTCCTGCAGTACTCAAACTCTAGCAGACAACAAAAACACTACAGATAAAACCCCAAGATACTACTTAGATTTTTGTATTTGTTTCTTTATAATTCACAATACCCTGTGAGAGCTAGACAAGGTGGCAGAATTATTCAGAGTGATTATAATGTTTCATTACCGCTGCATGAAAGCTGGAATTTGAGAGCCTACAAGTCCCGTTTTTTTATGTGTGTTGGATTTCAAAGCCTCCAGCAACAAATGTGATAGTGCTTTGTTCTTCCAACAGAATTATTACTAAAGAAGACTGCAAAGCTTCATGATGTTCTTTTTATCCATGACATCTGCTAATAGACCCCATCAAAACAACATCTTAGAGTGGTCTACCTGATTATTTGTAAGTAAACATTCATTTAAGATTAAGACCTACTCAAAAGTGTCCTTTCCATAGAGGTATCCAGTTAAGAATCCCATGATTATCTACACATTATATTACATTTAACCTTGGACTAGAATTTGGGATTTATTCAATTTGAAGCTTAGTCAAGCCTCTTTTTCCTCTCTCTGTTAAGCTTTAAGTCAAGCTGTCATTCAAAGAATTTAAATCTCTTAGTAGAGAAAAATGCTTCTTATCTTGTTCTTGTTGTTCAGTCACTGTCGTGTCCAACTCTTTGCAACCCCATAGACTGCAGCCCGCCAGGGTCCTCTGACCTCGACCATTTCCTACAGTCTGCTCAAATTCATGTCCATTGAGTCAGTGATGCTATCTAGTCATCTCATCCTCTGCCGCCCTCTTCTCTTTCTGCCTTCAATCTTTTCCAGCATCAGGGCCTATTCTAATGGGTTGGCACTTCACGTGAGGTAGCCAACATACTGGAGCTTCAACTTCAGCAGCAGTCCTTGAAATGAATATTCCGAATTGTTTTCCATTAGGACTGACTGGTGTGATCTCCTTGCACATTCTCAAGAGTCTTGAGACTCGAGGGATTCTCAAGAGTCTTCTCCAGCACCACAATTTGAAAGCTTCAGTTCTTCGGTGCTCATCCTTCTCTATGGTTCAACTCTCACATCCATATATGACTACTGGAAAAACCATAGATTTGACTAAACGGACCTTTGCTGGCAAAGTGATGTCTCTGCTTTTTAATATGCCGTCTAGGTTTGTCATAGCTTTCCTTCCAAGGAGCAACTGTCTTTTAATTTCATGGCTACAGTCACCAACTACAGGGATATTGGAGCCCAAGAAAATAAAATCTGTCACTGCTTCCACTTTTTCCCATCTATAAGCCATGAAGTGATGGATGCCATGATCTTAGGATTTTTCATGTTGAGTTTCAAAAGCTTTTTCACTCTTCTCTTTCACCCTCATCAAAAGGCTCTTTAGTTTCTCTTTACTTTCTGCCATTAGAGTGGTATCACATCTGCATAACAGAGGTTGTTGACATTTCTCCAGCAATCTTGATTCCAGCCTGTGATTCATCCAGCCCAGCACTTCACATGAAGTATTCTGTATAGAAGTTAAATAATATACAGTGACAATATACAGCTTTGACGTACTCCTTTCCCAATTTGGAACCAGTCAATTGGTTCATGTCCAATTCTAACTGTTGCTTCTTGTCCTACATACAGGTTTCTCAAGAGACAGGTAAGGTGGTCTGGTATTCCCGCTCTTGAAGAATTTTTCCACAGTTTGTTGTGATCCACAGTCAAAAGCTTTAGCACAGTCAATGAAGCAGAGATAGATGTTTTTCTGGAATTCTCTTGCTTTCTCTATGATCCAAAAAATGCTGACAAATTGATCTCTGGCTCTTATGCCTTTTCTAAACCCAGCTTGCACATCTGGAATTTTTCAGTTCATGTACTGCTAAAGCCGAGCTTGAAGGATTATGAGCATAACCTTACTAGTATGTGAAATGAATGCAATTGTATGGTAGTTTGAACATTCTTTGACATTGCCCTTCTTTGGGACTGGAATGAAAACTGACCTTTTCCAGTCCTGTGACCACTGCTGAGTTTTCCAGATTTGCTGGCATATTGAGTGCAGCAATTAAACAGCATCAACTTTTAGGATTTTAAATAGCTCAGCTGGAATCCCATCAGCTAGCTTTATTTGTAGTAATGCTCCCTCAGGCCCACTTGACTTCACACTCTGGGATATCTGGCTCTAGGTTAGTGACCACACCATCATAGTTATCCAGGTCATTAAGACCTTTTGTATATAGTTCTTCTGTATGTTCTTGCCACTTCTTAATCTCTTCTACCTCTGTTAGGTCCTTACCGTTTCTGTCCTTTATCATGCCCATTCTTGCACGAAATGTTCCCTTGATATCTCCAATTTTCTTGAAGAGATCTCTAGTCTTTCCCATTCTATTGTTTTCCTCTACTTCTTTGCACTGTTCATTGAAGAAGGCCTTATCTCTCCTTGCTATTCTTTGGAACTGTGCATTCAGTTGGATATAACCTTTCCCTCTCTCCCTTGCCTTCCACTTCTCTTCTTTCTTTAGCTATTGAGGAGTAAAGCCTCCTCAGACAACAATTTCCCCTTCTTGCCTTTCTTTTTTGGGGGATGGTTTTGGTCACTGCCTCCTGTACAATGTTACGAACCTCCATCCACAGTTATTCAGGCACTCTGTCTACCAGATCTAATCCCTTGAATCTAGTTGTCACTTCCACTGTATAATCATAAGGGATTTGATTTAGATCATACCTGAATCATCTAATGGTTTTCCCTGCTTTCTTCAATTTAAGCCTGAATTTTGTAATAAGGAACCAATTATCTGAGCCACAGTCAGTTCCAGGTCTTGCTTTTGCTGACTGTATAGAGCTTCACCATCTTTGGCTGCAAAGAACATAATCAATCTGATTTTGGTATTGACCATTTGTTGGTGTCCATGTGTAGAGTCGTCTCTTGTGTTGTTGGAAAAGAATTTGCCATGACCAGTGCATTTTCTTGGCAAAACTCTGTTAGCCTTTGCCCTGCTTCATTTTGTACTCCAAGGCCAAACTTATCTGTTACTCCAGGTATCTCTTGACTTTCTACTTCTGCATTGCAATACCCTATGATGAAAAGGATATCTTTTTTGAGTGTTAGTTCTAGAAGATGTTGGAGGTCTTCATAGAAATGGTCAGCTTCAGCTTCTTTGACATTAGCGGTTAGGGCACAGACATGGATTACTGTTATGTTGAATGATTTGCCTTGGAAACAAACTGAGATCATGCTGTTGTTTTTGAGGTTGCACCCAAGTGCTGCATTTCAGACTCTTTTGTTGACTATGAGAGCTACTCCATTTCTTCTAAGGAATTCTTGCCCACAGAAGTAGATACAATGGTCATCTGAATTAAATTCGCCCATTCTCATCCACTTTAGCTCACTGATTCCTAAGACGTCAATGTTTAATCTTGCCTTCTCTTGCTTGACCAAGTCCAACTTACCTGGATTAATGGACCTAACATTCCAGGTTCTTATGCAGTATCTTTCTTTACAGTATCAGATTTTACTTTCACCACCAGACACATCCACAACTAAGCATCATTTCCCCTTTGGCCAAGCTGCTTCATTCTTTCTGGAGCTATTAGTAATTGCCCTCCACCCTTCCCCAGTAGCATATTGGATACTTCTGACTTGGGTGGGGGTGGAAGGGATGCTCATCTTTCAGTGTCATAGCTTTTTGCCTTTTTATACTGTTCATGGGGTTCTCCAGGCAAGAATACTGGAGTAGTTTGCCATTCCCTCTTCCAGTGGACCATGTTTTGTCACAACTCTCCATCATGACCTGTCTGCCTTTGGTGGCCCTGTATGGCATTACTCATAGCTTCACTGAGTTATGCAAGTTCCTTCCCCACAACAAGGCTGTGATCCATGAAGAGGTTCTTAATTCTTAGTTAACATTAAATAACTTTGTCCAACCATTACTACTTCTGACACTCAAAGTGATAAGAGAACAATTTCCTACTATATTTATCAAAGGACTGTCTAAATCTTCAAGTTCAACCAAGAAAGAAAGAGGAACAAGGGCAACATAAAGGGAAAAGTTCACATGGCTAGACAGAGGGCAGAGATGAGCTCGTGAAAAGGACAAAAGAATCTCAAATGATGAACTGTTTATAAACAAGCTAGAAATGGAAGAGCATCAAATTAAAGACTATTTAAGATTAAAAACAAAACAAAACCAAAAAACACCAAAAGAGATCATCTTAATCTTCTGACTGCTTTTTAGCCAAGAAGAAACCAGTCCAGGGATGTCATAGCTGGGTCTAGCTTCCAAGTCTCTTTCCAACATACAATAAGGTCTAATTACTAACACTCACTCACCACTCCTCTTTCTTTTCTTCCCCTCTCATCTCTTCCCCTACTATTTTTCCCCTTTCACTCCATTCCAGACATACGGCCCCTGGCAGTGTATTGAACACACCAGATTTGCCCCTGGAGAAGGAAATGGCAACCCACTCCAGTATTCTCGCCTGGAGAATCCCATAGACGGAGGAGCCTGGTGGGCTACAGCCCACAGGGTTGCAAAGAGTCAGACACAACTGAGCGACTTCACTTTCACTTTCACTTTAGGACTTCTGTAGTTGTTATTTCTTCAGTGAAGAATGCATACCTCCAGGGATCTACCTTTTTCTGTCACTTTCTTCAAGTCTCAATTCAAACATCACTATATGGTGAGGTCTTCACTGGGCACACGCTGTTTAAAACTACAACTCCCTCATCGTTACATAGCATATGTCCTTTCCCCATCGTGTTTTTTCTTTCTTCTTAGCACCTATATAAATATTTAACTTACTATATATTTACTTATTTATCTTGTTTATTTGTCTCACCCACTAGAATACTAATTTCATTAGGGTAAAGAATTTTGTATGTTTTATTCACTACTGTAAATAGAATCTAGAACAGTGAGCAGTCATGGAGATACTCTGTGCTATCTCAAGAAATTTTGATTCAGTAGGTCTGGGCCAGAGTTCAACAAACTGCATTTGTAACACTCTCAGGTATAAGATGACCACAATGTGAAAAACAGTAATTTGGATAGTATGGAAAGCAAAGATGAAAATTTGCTCTAAGGCCCATGCCTTGGGATCAACAGGATCAGGGTAACAGTCACCTACAGTAAACAACAGGAACAATGAAGAGTGTTCTTTTTCTTTTTTTAACTATAAGATAGTAGTTTACATTCTGCCATATGGGTAAATAGTCACATGGCATGGGACAAATGTATATAAAAAATTATTGTTTATCTAAAATTCAAATTTAATTTAGTGAGCATATTTTTATTTTCTAAATCTAGTAACCCTACTCCAGCCTCTTCTCAACAGGGCAGTCAGAATGATTCAGAGTTGAAACATAAGTCAGATGATGTCTACTCAAAACCCTTCACTGACACCCCTTCCTACATTTCATCCATGAAAAGCCAAAGTCCCTACAGCTCACCAGACACCACATAATCTATTCAGTTTCTCATACCCTTGCCTTCCAGTCCTGTTAACTTTCATCACCTGTTAACTTCAGTCCACTTTTACTCCAGAAGCCAAAGTGATGTTTTTACTACTCAGTGAACATAAGCTAGACATGGCCCCATGTATTAGCCTTTGAACTGGCTTTCCCTTTTGTCTGACACAATCTTCCCACAGATGTCACACAGATTACACTCTCATCTTCAAGTTTCTGCTCAAATGTCACGTTTTCATTGGGACCTACTCTATTTTGAAGTGCAAACGAAACCCACCCTCACATAAGCACTTTCTCTCCCCCTTATCTTAGACTACTTTTATCACTTTCCAATATGCAATTTACTTACTTATGATGTCTAATATCTATTTATTGTCAACTCCATAAGGCTAAGGATATCCCCAAGAACCTAAAATAGCAATAGTAAAATAAATATTCATTGAGTGAATGGGTGGATGAATGAATGAATAAACCTCCAGTGTTCCTCTACATAGTATCAGGATTGGTTACTTGATCCCTTGAGATCTAACACTCTAGGAGTTCATGAAATTCCCTCTCCTAATACCTCTACACTAATAGTTTAAGTTAGAGAATTCAAAATTAACTAATGCAGGTAGAGTTTAAAATATCTAGTATTTAAAAAAGGGGGGATCATACATTTCCTTGCAGTCTATTCTTAACCACCACTTTTTTCCAAGAAAATCCAATGTTATCTTCATTTTTCTACTGATCTCAACTCCAGAAAAATGGGACTTCATAGAAGAAAATCTAGTGCAAATACTGGTTATAGTGGGCTGCTGTAAAATACATGTATATATATATGATAAGAATATACTATCTTTAAAAAAAAAAAGCACACTATCTAAATTTTTTAAAACTAAACCCACAATATAGTGTGAAAGGGCTCATTAAAAAGAAGGCAATTTTTATACCTGTTCACTACGAAGATTAGGTTCAATCCAGAGTTTTAAACATAAAAAGGCTGTTTTTCTTTTTAACATAAAAAACATAGAAGAGTGTGTGTGTGTGTGTGTGTGTGCGTGTGTGTGTGTGTGTGTGTGTGTGGAGTTCCTTTCCAGAGTACACACACACACACCACAGAGACAGGCAACATCTTATCTTCTTTAACAAAAAGTAATTGCCTTAAGTTCTACATTTTCATCTAGCAAGTAACAGAGAAAGTAAATTAGGAATAAAACAACTAAGATTAAGAAAAACCTTGCATCTTTGGTCTTTATAGTTAAAGAAAAAAAGTATCGATGCTTTTAGTAGAGTCTTCAAAATCAGAGAAAAATTAGGAAGCCTTCTATCACCATGGTAATACAGATGCAGAAAAAGATACTTCTAGATACTAACGTCTAAAAATAATAATCATCTTATCTGCGACACCAACCAGCCACTTTTTTGACAGAATCTAAGCCTACAGAACTACAAACCTAACCAAATAAGAACCTTCTTTCCCAAATCAGATAAGGTACTGCAGCAAAAGCACTGAAAACCAACATCAATTCCTTCAAAATGTCCTTAACTAAACTGCAATGCAGGGAAGAGCATTTACAATTCTGAGAGCAGCTCTTGCAAAGAAAAGCAATGCAGCAATGCAGGAATCAGATGTAAACAGAGCACCTGATCACCCTCCAGATTCAAAATCATAGGAGCCAAGCAGCTGGTTTTACAACCCATGTCTTCATGTGTCCTCTGCTCTCCTTTCACCAATTGTTTCAACACTGCCCTACCAAGGATTTAGGGTCCTCCTTATTCCTCAAGGAGATGAGATGGAAACAAACTACTGAGAAGAAAAAAATTGAGAGAGAAGACAGGAATTGGTGAGAGCCAAGTCAGGGAGGATGGGGAGAATAATTAAGAAAAAGAAAAAAGACAGACTGTTACTGTGAGAAAGATCTGGATAACTTCTTATTGTATGCAATCAGATCACGAAATTCAAAGGATGTGGAACAGTTCTGCCACCAATATGTTATAAACTAAATGAAACTAAGGAAAAATATTATTGAATGTAAAATTTGGATAACTGTTCTCTTTCTAACCCATAATCAAATGCAGCAACTTCCATTCCATTCCAAAGAGAGAAAATGAATTTCTGGCAACACGCTGCACTTTACCAAAAGAAATTTATAAGGTAGGCCAAAGAGTGCTGAGGAGGAAACACATAGCTTCTTTAGAGCTATTCAAAACAAAATCGCTATTGCTTCTAATGGGAAATTTCAAAGTAAGTTGCGCATAACGCTTTCCACCTAAAACTATAAAGGGGAAAAGCTGTCTGGGGCTTTTTACCTTCTGAAAATTACCTTATAAAACAATATTTTTATTTTATTGTTTGGTAAGTGTGGTTCATGTACCTGTGTGCTTACAGAGAAAGAGGAAGAGTAAGTAAGGGAAAATTTCTAATGCAAGATTGGCTTTAGATTCTAGTTTAACATACTTCCACCCCCCTGTTACAGAATTAATTAAAAACAAAAACAAAAAGCACAGCCTATCTTTCATTTTAATATTTTAAATTAAGTTTCTTATTCAGTACACAATTATTCATATAAAAGATACAGACAGGTAGACACAAATGTCTCAAGTCAATACTATGCATACACATTAGTGGCTATCTGTTAGCAAGCAAAACTGTATATATATTCTGTAAAATGTATTTAGGGTTAGATAATTCAGGATTTAGATTTAGATGCATCACAAATGCATCCATATTATAAATGAAATTAATAATAGTATTGTATTCAAATATTTATATAACTACACAACAAACAAAAATAAAGTCCAAAAACCTCAAGGTACTATTATGGTCACAAAGAGTCAGACACAACTGAGCAACTGAACTGAACTGAACTATTATGATCATCAAGTATAAAATGATGTTATAAAAATATCATTACCTAAACCCAAGTAAATTATATTTCTGTAATTAATATCAATTAAATGCCTACTGCAATTACACCATACTTTAAAATATCTCAATACACCTTGATACAATATTTAATTTTTATTGAAGTATAGTTGATTTATAATATTATGTAAGTTTCAGGTTATAACATAGTGATTCACAATTTTTTAAGATTATACTCCACTAACTACTGTTAAAAAATGCTGGCTATATTCCCTGTGCTGCACAATATATTCTTGTAGCGTATTTATTTCATACATAGTTCAGTTCAGTGCAGTTCAGTCGCTCAGTTGTGTCCGACTCTTTGTGACCCCATGAATCGCAGCACACCAGGCCTCCCTGTCCATCACAAACTCCCAGAGTTTACGCAAACTCATGCCCATCGAGGCGGTGATACTATCCAGCCATCTCATCCTCTGTGGTCCCCTTCTCCTCCTGCCCTCAATCCGCCCCAGCATCAGGGTCTTTTCCAGTGAGTCAACTCTTCGCATGAGGTGGCCAAAGTATTGGAGTTTCAGCTTCAGCATCAGTCCTTCCAATGAACACCCAGGACTGATCTCCTTTAGGATGGACTGGTTGGATCTCCTTGCAGTCCAAGGGACTCTCAAGAGTCTTCTGCAACACCACAGTTCAAAAGCATCAATTTTTCGGCACTTAGCTTTCTTCACAGTCCAACTCTCACATCCATACATGACTACTGGAAAAACCATAGCCTTGACCAGATGGACCTTTGTTGGCAAAGTGATGTCTCTGCTTTTTAATATGCTATCTATGATGGTCATAACTTTCCTTCCAAGGAGTAGGCGTCTTTTAATTTCATGGCTGCAGTCACCATCTGCAGTGATTTTGGAGCCCAAAAAAATAAAGTCTGACACTGTTTCCACTGTCTCCCCATCTATTTCCCATGAGGTGATGGGAGGTTGTTGTACTTAATTCCCTACCCCTATTTTGCTTTCCCCCCTTAATTTTCCCCCATTGGTAACCACAATTGTTCTCTACATCAGTGAGCCTGTTTCTTTTTTGCTACATTTGCTAGTTTGTTGTATTTTTTAGACTCTACATATAAAGGATAACACACAGTATTTTCTTTCTCTGAATGACTTATTTCACTAAGCATAATACCCTCCACATTCATCCATGTTTTTGCAAATGGCAAAATTTCATTATTTTCTGTGGCTGAGTAGTATTCCATTGTAAATATATCTTCATCTATCTATTCATCTATTAATGGATACTTAGGTCGCTTCCATTTCTTAGCTTTTGTAAATAATGTTTCTATGAACACTGGGGTGCATGTGTTTTTTTCAAATTATTGTTTTTGTTTTCTTCAAATATATATCCAGCAGTAGAACTGCTGGATCATATGACAACTTTATTTTTAGTTTTTTGAGGAAACTCCATACTGTTTTCCACAGTGACTGCACCAATTTACATTCCACCAACAAAGTGCAAGTGTTATCTTTCCTCCATATCCCATGATGCAATATTTTTAAGGGAGGATCAATAAAAAATGTTTTTCAAAATATTACCAGCTTACTCAAAGTTCAAAGAAAGTTAATCCATTCTATTGCCAATTAGCAAAAATATTTTTTTATAAATTGAAATCAATATTACTTAATACCATATGAATCACATGAGTAATTATTTTTAGAATTTTTAAAAAATAACTAAATTATTAAAGGCATAGTAGAATGCAGAAAGAAGCTATCTAGTATTTGCATCACCAAATAGATGGCATTGTGGCTAAGTTACTAACCTCATCAAACCTCAGTTTTCTTACCTATAAAAAAAGATTAAGAAGATACATAACCTTACAGGATTTTTGAGAGACCGCAGAACAGCGTAAATTTGTGAAATTTGTGAAACTAAGAATAGCTAACAGTTATACAGAACTATAAGCCAAGCACTTTGTAAATACTCTAGGTATGTTAGCTTATGTAATCCTCACAACAACTTCATGAGGCAGGTGTACAGTATAATGTCAAGGCATGCAAAGATCAGTAATTTACCTACAGTCACATCTGTGAGTGCAGGAGCTGAGAAAGGAGCCCAGACAGCACGCCTTCCGAGCCCACAGGTGCCCACTACGGCAGGCTGCCTCTCTCCTACAAGACACAGTAAGTCACATTCCCTAGCACAAAGTAAACAGCCAATGTAAGCATCTTCTCCCTTACACCAAGACCTCCTTACGCACTGAAACAGGAAAAACAAGCGTTCACTCTCAGTGGGTAGTTATTTATCACTAGACAGTCATCCACAGTAACATTCCAATTCTTAACCCAGGCAACTGCATAAGCCCCAAGAAGAACAAAATGATCCTAAATGTGCACTTACTACTTTTATCAGAATTGTCTGGTTTTTGTTTTATAAAAGCAAGAATCCTGCCTAGTTTAAGGTTTTATATGAGATTTAGTGAAAAATAGCCTCTACTGAATATTAAATAATGTATTTCACAGAAATGGATTAGTAATTCTGTACACTGACTGATTTTTAGGTTATATACTTATAGAGATTATACAGAACAGACACAGCCAAAAATGCAGTTCGGAAAATAAACAGAGCTTATATGCTCAAGCTTAGAAGATGTTTGGCTGGGCCAAAAAAATCAATTATTGATTACAGTGGATACCAAGTAACAAGAAAAGCAATTTATTATATTTGGCTTTTTATTTTCTTTTTGTTGTAGCTTTACAGAAATGTGTTTCTTTGCTAAATTAAACACCCAGTACTTATTAAGGTACATGAAAATAACCAGTTACTGAATCCTTACAATATGGCAGTCATTAAGCTAGACATACTACATTAATACCGTGTGTTTCAAAAAGCTATGTAAAGTAGCTATTTATCGGTGATGTTGTTGTTATTACCCATTTCACAGATGAGGGACCTGAGCTCTGTGAGTCAAGTGCTTTGGCCAAGTTCACACAGTTAATAAGTGAAGAACTGGAATCTAAAGTCAGGTTTGCCTAAAACCAAAGTCCACATTTTTCCTACCAAATATACCTAAACCAAGCTGTGCATCAGAATTACCTGGGGAGCTTGTTAACAAAATTGATGGTCAAATCCAAGATCTAAAAATAATCAAATTCCCAAAGATTCTGATTTATTTAACAAGCTCAGGTGATTATTATGCAGCAAACTGACACTGGTCCAAGAAGTAGTCCTTAAAAATGAGAAGCGGACATACATACACCTGTGGCTAATTAATGTTGATGTATGACAGAAATCAAACCAATACTGTAAAATAAACAATTTAAAAAAAAAAGACTGAACTACCTCCAACAGTCTCCTCCAAGTTCCATTAGGTTGGTGATTAGAAGGTACAATAATAGGGTCCTAGGCCTAGGACTGGAGAAGGAAATGGCACCCCACTCCAGTACTTTTGCCTCGAAAATCCCATGGAAGGAGCAGCCTGGTAGGCTGCAGTCCATGGGGTCACTAAGAGTCAGACACGACTGAGCGACTTCACTTTCATGTTTCACTTTCAAGCACTGGAGAAGGAAATGGCAACCCACTCCAGTGTTCTTGCCTGGAGAATCCCAGGGACGGGGGAGCCTGGTGGGCTGCCGTCTAGGGGGTCGCACAGAGTCAGACACGACTGAAGTGACTTAGCAGCAGCAGCAGCAGCAGTAGGCCTAGGACGGTATTCACCCTATAAGTGGTATTAACAGGTTAAGGACCCAACTCAATTTTAGATCAGGAAATACACTTTGGTAAATAGCATTACCATCTCTTCACTCACCACCAAAACAGGAGCCAATCTTAATTTCTCCTTTACTTTGAATTTATCTCTTAAAGCGGTCTGTTCTTTTGCCTTTTTACTACTAGAGGGTATTAGCATCTCCGATAACACTACTAATTTCTAGCCTCTGAGAACTCCTACTCTCACCTGTTCTTTCCATCAGCAGAGCTCACCTCCCACTACAAAGGTGGGAAAAAATCAGATCCCCCATTTTCCCAGCTTCCTTTGCAGTTAAGTCACTGTCATGAGATCCAATCTTGGTCAGTCAAGCTAAGAGTGGTTAGTCAGTTTTCTTCTCTAACAACAAGACAGCCCACCCTTTTAACTCCTGTTTGTGATTGAATGAGAGCCATCTTGTGATCATAAAGATTAAACCAAGAAACACGCAGCAATGCCATCCTAGAGCCCTGATATAATTGGGTTTCTTTTAACCAACTCTTTAACTTACAGATTTCTTTCATGTGAAATAACAAACCCCTATCTTCAGCGAATTTTAGTTGATAAGTCATTTCTCACCCTTCTCATTACAAATGCCTCCCTTGCCTCCCCATCTATCTCTAATTTGTTCTTCACCATCACTATGCATTTTACCTTTGAAAAGCATAGATTTTATCATGAACTGTACACGAGCAGATAATTTTCTAAAGTATCCCACTGATTACAGGACAAAATTCAGAGACCTTTACATGTTGTATGCATCCAGGCTATTTTCACCTGGATCCCCCATGAGCCGTCTTGTCCCAATATAGCAGAAACTATAATCACACAGACTACTTCTCACCCCAAACACCTTATAATTTCCTGTTTCTAGGACTTTGCTTACATAGTTCCTTCAACCTAAAATTCTCTTCTATTCTGCTTTCTACCAGCCAAAATTCTACCTAGTCTATAAGTTACTGCCTCTGCTAAAAACTGGAATTAATTTCTAGTTAATAACTCTGATAGTAACACACTCTGTTTATACCCGCCAACTGCTACACTTGCCACATTCTTCCTTTTTTTTTTTTTTTTATTAGTTGGAGGCTAATTACTTCACAACATTTCAGTGGGTTTTGTCATACATTGATAAGAATCAGCCATAGATTTACACGTGTTCCCCATCCCGACCCCCCCTCCCACCTCCCTCTCCACCCGATTCCTCTGGGTCTTCCCAGTACACCAGGCCCGAGCACTTGTCTCATGCATCCCACCTGGGCTGGTGATCTGTTTCACCATAGATAGTATACATGCTGTTCTTTTGAAACATCCCACCCTCACCTTCTCCCACAGAGTTCAAAAGTCTGTTCTGTATTTCTGTGTCTCTTTTTCTGTTTTGCATATAGGGTTATCGTTACCATCTTTCTAGATTCCATATATATGTGTTAGTACACATTCTTCCTTATATATACATAAATGTGTATCTGTCTGGCCCACAAGATTGGAGGATTTGTGAAGGTAGCCCCCATGTAAACACAGTAAAACGAGTGACTGGTACAAGATGGTCCTTGGATTGTTCAACTGAACTTGTCCAAAATCAGTAGATGTTCTCAACTATGTCTTTTAGCAGCCAAAGAGATGAAGACTATATTTTAAAGGGAAAGAAAAACTGCAACAAAAATATTCAGGGGATTTGTGAAAAGTATTTTGGAACCTCAAAACTATTTTGATTTTAACGTACAAAATAAAATGTTTTCATTGTTAATTGATAAATAAGAATCCTAAAAAAAAAAATCCTAAAGATAATGCAAAGTCTTAGAAAATGATCAAAATACTTACTTGCATATGCATACTTTCTTATGATTGACATATTCTATGTCAGCCAGTAAACTGTCCTTCCTCTATCTTATTATTATTTTAGTCCAATAGAAACACTGTTGGGAAACTCAATTCAAAACTACATGAGAAACCACGTTAACACTCACGAGGATGACTATAATCAAAAAGAGAAAATAAGTAAAGCATTGTTGAAGACATAGAACCTGGAACCTTCATATAATGCTGGTAGGAATGTAAAATGGTATACCCAGCAATTCCACTGCTTGATATACCCTCAAAAGAACTGAAAATATATGTGCATACAAAAACTTACACACAAATATTCACAACAGCATTATCCATAATAGCCAGAGTGGGAACAACCCAAACGTCCATCAACTGGATGAAACAGATAAATGTGTTATAACTATACAATGGATTATTACTCAGAAATAAAAAGAAATGAGGAAATGAAACATGCTATGACATGGATAAACCTTGACAATATTATGCTAAGTGAAAGAAGCCAGGTACAAAAGATCATGTATTGAATGATTCTACTTATATGCAATGTCCAAAACAGGCAAACCTATAGAGACAGAAAATGAGACAGTAGTCCTCATAGTCAATAAAAGAGTCTGAAATGCAGTACTCGAGTGCCATCTCAAAAAAGACAGAATGATCTTGGTCAGTTTCCAACGCAAACCATTCAAAATTACATAATCCAAGTTCATTCCCCAACGCTGATGCCAAAGGAGGTGAAGCTGACCAGTTCTATGAAGATCTACCACACCTTGTAGAACTAACACCAAAAAAAAAAGATGTCCTTTTTATCACAGGTGATTGGAATGCAAAAACAGGAAATCAAGAGACCTGGAGTAAAGGCAAGTTTGGCCTTGGAGTATAAAATGAAGCAGGGCAAAGGCTTTAACAGAGTTTTGCCAAGATATCACACTGGTCATAACAAACACCCTTTTCCAACAACATAAGAGATGATTCTACACATGGACATCAACAAATGGTCAATACCAAAATCAGATTAATCAATCTGTTCTTTGCAGCCAAAGATGGAGAAGCTCTACACAGTCAGCAAAAACAAGACCTGGAGCTGACTGTGACTCAGATCATCGGCTCCTTATTGCAAAATTCAGGCTTAAATTGCAGAAAGTAGGGAAAACCACTAGACCATTCAGGTATGATCTAAATCAAATCCCTTATGATTATACAGTGGAAGTGACAACTAGATTCAAGGGATTAGATCTGGTAGAGTGCCTGAATAACTGTGGATGGAGGTTCGTAACATTGTACAGGAGGCAGTGACCAAAACCATCCCCCAAAAAAGAAAGGCAAGAAGGGGAAATTGTTGTCTGAGGAGACTTTACTCCTCAATTGCTAAGGAAAGAAGAGAAGTGAAAAGCAGGGGAGAAAGGGAAAGATATAACCAACTGAATGCACAGTTCCTTGCTATTGCAAGGAGAGATAAGGTCTTCTTCAACGAACAGTGCAAAGAAGTAGAAGAAAACAATAGAATGGGAAAGACTAGAGATCACTTCAAGAAAACTGGAGATACCAAGGGAATAGTTCATGTAAAGAGGGGCACAATAAACAACAGAAATGGCAAGGACCTAACAGAAACAGAAGAGATTAAGAAGAAGTGACAAGGACAGAAGAACTATACACAAAAGGTCTTAATGACCTGAATAATCATAATGATGTGGTCACTCACCTAGAGCCAGATATCCTAAGTGTTAAGTCAACTGGGCCTTAGGAAACATTACTACAAACAAAGCTAGTGCAGGTGATGGAATACCAGCTGAGCTGTTTAAAATCCTAAAAGATGATGCTGTTAAACTGCTGCATTCAATATGTCAGCAAATCTGGAAAACTCAGCAGTGGCCACCGGAAAAGATCAGTTTTCATTCCAATCCTAAAGAAGGGCAATGCCAAAGAATGTTCAAATTACCATATAGCTGCACTCAAGTTGCATGCTAGTAAGGTAATGCTCAAAATCCTTCAAGTTAGGCTTCAGCAGTACATGAACTGAAAACTTCCAGATGCACAAGCTGGATTTAGAAGAGGCAGAAGAACCAGAAATCAAACTGAATATTTGTTGGATCATAGAGAAGGCAAGGGAATTCCAATAAAACATCTACTTCTGCTACAACGACTATGCTAAAGCCTTTGTGTAGATCACAACAAACTGTGGAAAATTTAACAGACCACCTTAGCTGTCTCCTGAGAAACCTGTATGCAGGTCAAGAAGCAACAGTTAGAACTGGACATGGTACAACTGCCTGGTTCCAAATTGGGAAAGGAGTTAAAACACGGCTGTATACCATCACCCTGTTTATTTAACTTATATGCAGAGTACATCAGGTAAAATTCCAAGCTGGATGAAGCATAAGCTGCAATGAAGATTGCTGGGAGAAATATCAACAACCTCAGATATGCAGATATGATACCACTCTAATGGCAGAAACTGAAGAGGAACTAAAGAGCCTCTTGACAACAATGAAAGAGGAGAATGAAAAAGCTGGCTTAAAACTCAACATTCAGAGAACAAGATGGCAGAGGAGTAGGTGTACGTAGAGTACAACTCTCTCCATGGATCCATCAGGAATACATCTTCAGACACAGAAGTGCATGCAGAATACCAGCTGAGAGCAGAAAGGAGTAACTGACCAGAGGAAATGAGTATATAGAACCACGCAAAATTCAGTAGGATGAAGGAACTAGGTGGAAAAACAGGGAGCATTAGTAGGACTGGATGGTGGGGGAACTGAAGCAGGGGACCAATCCCCGTTTTGGGGCAATCGTTTGAGTCAGAGGTGGAGAAGGAAACGGCAACCAACAACAGCATTCTTGCCTAGAGAATCCTGTGGACAGAGGAGCCTGATGGACTGCGGTCTATGGGGTCGCACAGAGTCGGACACGACTGAAGCGACTTTGCATGCATGCATGCATTGGAGAGGGAAATGGCAACCCGCTCCAGTATTCCTGCCTGGAGAATCCCAGGGACTGAACAATAGAGAGGCTGGCCCATCAAACACCTGATGCGCTGAACTAAAGAGCAGGATCCCACCCAGGGTGCCCCTTTAAGTGACTGATGTGCCCAAACACAGAGTAGGACCCCACCCAGGGTGCCCCAAATGTGCCTGGAAGAAGACTCTGATAGGACCATGACTCCTACGGTGGAGGCAGTCCATGTCCCTGCACACTTGGCGCCGCCAGGGTCCCCGCAAGCCAAGCAGCTGCGCCGCCTTCACGCTCGACTCACTGGGGCAGAGCTGCCACAGGCAAAAAGAGTCTTGCGCCTATGCATGCAGGGTCACTTCAGTAGTGTCTGACTTTCCAACCCTGTAGACTGTGGCCTTTTCTTTTTCTTTCACCCTCTGCTGTAGCTGTCAATTTTATTGGCACTATGAAATCTAACTAAGCTTTTGGGCTTTTTTTTCTCAGTCACATTTTTTATTGTTGTTATAAACCTCTGCCTCTACATTTGGCTTTTGCAGTTCTGTGGAGTTTTCCTTTTTTTTAATTTAATTTTTAATTTTTTAACCTATTATATTTTTCCTACATTTATTCCTTTGTTTGCCTTTCCTACTGTTCTTTTCCCCTTGCAGTTAATCTTTACTATATATAAATCTTCTTCATCTACGTCTATTTAACTATACATATCTATTCTTTCTTTTCTTTCCTTTCCACTCAACATATTTGTTAGTTTTATTTTCATTGCTTTATTCCCCACTTGGCATCTTGCTTTAGTTTTGTTTTCCAGTTTGTGCTTTAGTTAGTTTTGTTCTTAGTGTGTAAATATAATTTTTTATTTCCTTTGTTCGCTGGGTCAATCTACTGTACTTTATTTTTGTTGGACTGTTTTGACTTTGCTCATGGGTGTATATATATATGTGTATATTCCATTATTTTAATTATTATTTGCCTGATTTTGTAACTGCCATTTGTCTGGGGTTCATCTTTTGTTTCTTGTTTTTGGATATTTGTTTTAATCTCACTTAAATGCCATAACAAACCACTTGTGGAATCTTCATTCCTGACCAGAGATCAAGCGCTGAGCCTTTGGAGTGGGAGCACTGACTCCGAGACCCTAGACGACCAGAGAACTAACCCTAGGGAGTATCAAACAGTGAGAACTCACACAAAGGAAACCGGCACCACCCAACCACCAGCAGCACCCTGCGCAGGGTGCCTCATCTAAACAACAAACAAAACAAAAATACAAACCCAGTCATCAGCAGACAGGAATACCCCCTCACTCAGCCTTGCCCATCAGATGAAAACAAACAAATAAACAAAAACTCAGCACAAATCTTACCCTATATAAAGCTTACACAAACCACTGGATCAACCTTAGGAGGGCAGAAACCAAAAGGAAGAAAGAATTCAACCCCGAAGCCTGGGAAAAGGAGACCTCAAACACAATAAGTCAAAAAAAAAAAAAAAAAATGAAAAGGCAGAGAAATACTACACAAATGAAGGAACAAACTAGAAACACATAAGTCCAAATAAATGAAGAGGAAACAGGCAAACTGCCTGAGAAAGAATTCAGAATAATGACAGTAAAGATGATCAAAGACCTTGAAAAAAAATGGAGAAAATGCAAGCATCAATTAACAAAGACCTAGAAGAATTAAAGAATAAACATACAGAGAAAAACAACACAATTACTGAAATTAAAAATACTCTAGAAGGAATCAATAGCAGAATATCTGAAGCAGAAGAATGAATCAGTGAGCTGGAAGCGCTAACTCACTGGAAAAGATCCTGATGCTGGGAAAGACAGAAGGCAGGAGGAGAAGGGGGCAACAGAGGAAGAGATGGTTGGATGGCATCACCAACTCAATGAACATGAATTTGAGCAAATTCTAGGAGATAGTGAAGGACAGGGAAGCCTGGCCTACAGCAGTCCATGGGGTCACAAAGAGTCAGACACAACTTAGCGACCAAATAACAATAGAAACAGAAAGTAAATTAACGGTTGCCTAAGGCTGGAGTACAGAAGGAGATTGAAGAATAATGGCTAAGCCATATAGGGTTTCTTTTGGGGTAATGAAAATGTTATAAAACTGATAGATATACTAGTCTGTGAATATATTAAGAGCCAGTGAACTGTACACTTAAAATAGATAAACTATATCTATTTGTATGTGAATCTAACTGTATGTAACTGTATGTGAACCATATCTCAAAACCATTAAAAAAAGAAATGTTCAGACCCCAGTCAGTTATAACAATTAATAAGCCTTAAGCAAAGATATTGATTACTTATTAGTAGGTAAAAGAGTATAGACTAAAAGGTGCACTTCTGTCCTGACCAAAAGTTGACTGGATATTTTGGATACATTTGCTGATACTTCACAATCAGGAACAATTCTACTATATACAAAACTTGACAATGTGCACGTTATTTTTCAAAGGCATCAGGAAAATGTATCTGACATCAACTCAGTTGTACAATAAAGAAGTCTCGGATGGAGGGCACCCCTGACTTCTTCATCTCCTCTCTTGTATCCAATCCATCATCAAGACCTACCAATTTTACTTTCTTCTCCATTTCCACTGCTAAAATCCGATTCTAAGACATCGCCCATGTTCTGCTACTTAGGTTACCATGATAGCCTGAACTGGTCTCTTGGGCCCATTCTAACATCTCTACCATTCTTCATGCAACAGTGAAATAATGTTTAAGCAAATCTGAACATTTCTATCCCCTGCTTATAACTGCTTCCCACTGCCCTTAGGATAAATTCTAAACTTCTAAAATCCTTGACATGGTCTCCAAGGCTGCTATTCTCCCTCTCATACTGACTGCCACCTCACTGGCCTTTTTTACATTCGTCCACCTCTCCGTGTTCCTTTCAGTTTAGGGTTTTCTGGCACAAAGGTCCTTGCTCTCCAGGAGTTTTCATTCTAATGGGGGTGACGGGGTAGGGGAGTGGGAGAAGGAGGCACGAAGGAAGAAGAAAAGTTAAGAATTTGGGGCAATAACAGTTGTTAAACTGGAAAAAAAAAAAAAAAAAGAACAGAGTACTGGGAAAGACAGCAATGGTGGCTGTTGGAAAGAAGATGTAACCGCTGTTACTCCCTCAGGGAAGTCTTCCCTGAGCCCTCAGATTAGGATCAGCACCCTGTTACATGCTTTCCTGACAACAGGATTTCTCCTTTGCAGTACTTAGCACAGATGTAAATAAACAACTTGAACTGTCTTATTCACCACTCTATTCAAAATGCCTACCATAGTGTCTGACATAAAGCAGACAGTTAAACACACTTCAAAGGAATGCCTTGGGTTCTCCAGTTTCACAACATGAATCATAAAACCACAGACCATGTGATGTAATCAGTTAACCTAGCCAACTATGCCAGAACCAAAACCAAGAGTTACCAAGAAAAACCAGAGCTTGCCCTGCAAGCTTCAGCAACACCCACTCTGCTGCCTTCAGTTACTATTGCCTATGTTACAGTCCCTGCAGTCTCAGAAGATATACACTTAAACAACATCTGGCTTCCATCTTCTCTATATAATCAAGTATAAAAATAAAGCATCATTTATATTATCACAATCATTTCCATGGCAAATATGAAAATGTCAGAGCCCTAATTCAAGGACCCAAGTGTAAGTACCAGCTTTGCAGGGAATTCTGTCAAAGGCGGATGTTACTCAAGTTCCAATTACAGGACTTGTTTCCAGGCAAGTCTCTTCTTTCCTGAATTCAATTTCCTCCTTTAAAAACGACATTTCAGGGGCATTCCCTGGAGGTACAGGGTTAGGACTCCGAGCTTCCACTGCACAGGGCACGGGTTTGATTCCTGGTCAGGGAACTAAAATTCCACAAGCTGCATGGAGTGGCCAAAAAATAAATAAATAAATACTTTCTGTAAAAGAAATGACATTTCAGGGACTCCCCTGGTGGTCCAGCGGTTAAGACTGCACTTCCACTGCAAGAAGCATGGGTTCAATCCCTGGTCAGGGAACTATTAACAAGATCCTGGGTGGCACAGTCAAAATAGTTTTAAAAAGACGTATCACAGACTCTTAAATTTCCCTTTTTCTTTTGAGTACTTATAACAATCTTTAGTCCTTTTTTCTCCATTACGAAAACAATTTCTACTACCAAACTACTTTTGCAAAGATCTGATGCTCAAAACAGGTATTATTTATTACTATAACGTGGGAAAAAAATTTTTTTTAAGTATTCACAAGCTCTGTGGTGTGACCACTGCAAATACAAAATTGGGAGCTAATTAAGCTCAATCATTCTCATTAAATGGAGGAAAACAAGTAATATGTAGATTTGGCCCTTGAGTATTTGGTCAAATGCCTATGAACCATAGTGTTTAGGGGAATTCTAGCCCAGTATTGTTGCAAACATCCCTCTTATTCCACATATGTCCTCCACCACCATCTCATCCCACCAGAGTGGTCTGATCCTTCCTTTGAAACTTAATCCTCTGAAAAAGAATAGAGACCAGTGGTCTAACTAAAAAACAGTCTCTCTGTTTAAAAAAAAAAAAAAAAAGTACACAAATTTCCCCCAAAACATCCTTTGCCTGGATGAATGCTACCCTTAGTCACACACAGCTGGCGTCTGCTCACTAAAATACTCTGTTCATAAACAAGCCCCCTCTATCCTATTATCACTGGCATCTATTAATTTTCAAATTGTCCCTGCCATGATAGAATTTCTATGCTATGTAGCTTTTGGAAATTAACCATTCTAGTCAGTACCCAATTCATCCTGACATGGTTTTTTTTTTTTAATTCCTTAGAGAACTTCTAAAAGAACGAAGCTTTCCACTATTTTAAGCCAAAGAAAGTATGGGGAATTGGCTAATAAAGTAACAAGTAGACAATTGCCTAAAACCAATGTGCTATACCAATTAGAACATTTAAAACCAATGTCTTTTTTTTAATCTCTCTACAGGTTTAGCAACTTGGACAAGTCTTAAAATACATGCATTCCATTATCACAATCTTAAAAATGTACTACTTGATATAAGACCATTTTCCCAAATCCCAAGTTTCAGTTCGGGATGACGAAATAGTTCGAGTGATGGGTTTGGGACCTAAGTACTTAATTAACACTACCTCTACCACCAAGGGCTTACCTGGTAGCTCAGCTGGTAAAGAATTCACATGCAGTTCAGGAGACCCTGGTTCAATTCCTGAGTTGGGAAGATCCCTTAGAGAAGGGATAGGTTACCCACTTCAAGATTTTTGTGTTACCCTGGTGGCTCAGATGGTAAAGAATCAGCCTACAGTGAGGGAGATCTGGGTTCAATCCCTAAGTTGGGAAGATCCCCTGGAGGAGGGCAAAGCAAACCACTCCAGTATTCTTGCTTGGAGAATCCCCATGGACAGAGGAGCCTGGCGGGCTGCAGTCTGTGAGGTCGCAAAGAGTCGGACACCACTGAGTGACTAAGAACAGCACATAGCCACCACCAAGGCAGACGACAGTGCCAGCTATCATCTTTAGCCTAAACTCCTGCAACTGCTACTAGCAAGTCTCTCCGCTTTCATTCTTACTCCCCTACAGTCTATGCTCTACAGCGCAGCTGCATCCTTCTAAAAAGTAAATAAGATCATGTCACTGCCCTGGTTTAAAAATTCACATCGTACTCAGAAAAAAAGTTCTGAGTTCCACCATGGCTTATAAGGCTGCATGATGTGGCCCTGCCAACCTCTCCCCTGGTCCACTCTAGTCACACTGGCCTTCCTGGTATTCTTTAAACAATCCGAGTGGAGTCCACGTCAGGGCTTCTGTTCTTCCCCAGGCCCAGTTTTTCAAATTACTTAGGTCTCTGCTCTGACATCTTTAGACAGTCTCTTCCTGACAACCCAATCTAAAACAGCACCTCCCATCACTTTCTATTTCCTTACACTGCTTTATTATCTTTCATAACTCTTGCTACTACCTAAAAGTATATATTTATTTATTGTATCTCTTCCACCAGACCGTAAACTCCTTTAAAACAGGAATGTGAACTTTTTTATCATTGTATCTCCAGGACCCAGAAAAGTACTCAGTACATAAGTACTTAGTAAGTACTTGAATGAATGAATCAAAGTATCTCTATCTGTAGAAGCACTGAGTATTTTCATTTCTTACAGATAGACTTTATTGAACATTAAAGGAAATCATGTTATTTGAAATAACCAAGAGGAACCTCAACAATCCAAGTTTCCATTTTTACCTTTTCAGAGTCTGACCTTGAAAACAGAATAAACCTTTGAATACGGAAAAATGCAGGCAGTGTGGCTCACAACACAAAACTCTATTAGTGTAAATTTCACCTCAATTTCTAAAATTAACTATTTATAAAATACTTTGAACACAATGCTGCAAAGCAACTATAGCCAATAAAAATTAATTTAAAAAATAAGTAAAAATGTTAAAAGGCTCTTCTATCAGCATAAGGCAAATCCCCATAGTCTCTGCCCAGATCATCCTCCTCTGTTCACCAGTTTCCCACTGAGGAAACAGAAGAGCCTGTCAAAGCTCAGACTTCTAAGGATTACCATAAATATAAAGTTCTCCCTAACTTTAGCTACAAACTGGTCATTTCAGAAGATGTACTATTAGATGTCTATAATACCTGAATCCTTAATTATCTTAATTGCTCACAGATGCCTTTAACTCGTCCATCTCTGTACAACATAAACCACATTTCACTTGGCAATGGTATAATACACATGACTTAAAATCTATGTCAAGTCCCTCTCCATCACTAAGCAGTAAATGGAAATTCAGCATTTGTTATTCTATTGCATATATAAGCACAGAGGCCAAAAGACAAAATCACAAACCAATGGAATTATGCCCATCCAAAATGAGAATTTTCATTAATGTTTCTTGGCCAGAATAGTCTTCAGCTGCACAGAATGTTTTAAATAGCCTAATAAAAATAGGATACAGATACCCTTTTCTCTCTTAGTAAGCTGTATTTTTAATAATTTTTAAAGAAAATACATATGTGGGGAATAGGATTACATTTGCTGGTCATCTTTTATTTAAGTCACCCCAAATAGCCCAAAGGACAGGACTAGATAGAGCTTTGGTCAGTTTCCATGGTGACTGACAAAGAGCCCCATCGCATTCCAGATAACATTCCAGCACAAATTTGAGAGCAAGGCTGTTCCAGGGTTTGGAGAAACCATGTGTGTCTTATCTTACTCAGGAAAAATCTAAACATAGAGCAACCGTATCTCCATGCAGGGCATGGAAACTGCTTTCCAAGATTACCTGAGTACTTTCTCTCTTTAATTTAAGAATGTTACATTGTTTAAAAGTCACAAGTAATAAACCAACTTGTCATTTATTGCTCTTACAAAATCCTAGCTTGTTATCTGTCCTGACGGTGATAAAATCATCTTTTAAAGAAACAGTAGGATAGAGTTCTTCCAGCTCAGCTGAAAAATAGGTGGTTACTGTACTTTATCACTCACTCAAGCAGAACATGCTGCCTGCTCTCATAAATGGCCATTTCAGACTTTTATAGACATACAAAGGAGACTTATGTCCTTTTGGAGGACAACAGAGAAAGACTTTCTGAAGAAGCTTCTTAAGAATAATAGCTAAAGAAGTATTTAAAACAGCAATCCATTTTCTGTAAAATTTGTTGATGTGGTTAATTTGGCAAGGCATTTGAGAGATGAAGGAGGAAGTAAGGACACAGTAAGAGGTTCAAGCTTATAATTATTTTGTCTTATTACACCAACAATAAATAAAGCCTCTTTAAAAGTTTTTTTCGCTTTCATCTGAACGCCCATTGACCCATTTCTGCACAGCAGTGCTGACCCCAGCCCTTTCACACACTGCAGCTGCCAAAAGTGAACTATCACATGTTCCTGACCAAAAAGAAATAGGCTGGAACAAAATTTGTAACGTGAACTATTTCCAGGCCAAAACTGAAACTTTAAAATGCTACAAACGAAAACAATACTATTCTGGTTTCAACTTTATTCTCACAGGCTTTAATCTTATCAAAGCTTCTTTTAAATCTAATCCTTGCTCACTTTCCTAAATTCTGGCACACAATGATATTTCAAGTATAAGGTTTTTGGTTTTGTTGTATATGATTTAACTGAAATAAAATGTTGACACACAGAATGTAAACTCCCTAACTTCAAAGCTTCTCTGAGCATAACTCTCCCAAGACAAATATGACTCCTTGGTAATTTTATAGACATTTTAGAAAGTCCAGTAACTCATTCAAATCTTTAGAGAATTCTACTAAAGTGAAATTTGTTTTCAGTCACCTAGAAGCATTTACTGAGTATATAATAGGACAGGCAATAGTAGCAGATAATTTAAGATACAGTCCCTGACCTTGTGTAAGTTATGGTCATTCTAATGGCAGGAGATAACTGTATGAACCAATGAGGAAGAAGTGACGTTGACATTATGTGAAGCCACTAAAAAGGCTTCAGAGAGGAAGGAGGTTTAGAAGAGGAATAAAATTGCCAACATGAGACCTGAAGAACGAAAGGAACTGGGCAAAGAAAACAAGGAAGACAGCTAATGCAAAGGAGCAGCTGAAGCAGTCAACCACACAGTGGGAATTTAGGTCGACACAACCTGTAAGAAACTGCCTGCAGTGCCAAGAGGCCTGGGTTCGATCCCTGGGTCAGAAAGATCCCCTGGAGAGGGAAATGGCAAACCACTCCTGTACTCTTGCCTGGGAAATCCCATGGACTGAGAGCCTGGTGGGCTACAGTCCACGGGATCACGAGAGTCGGACACGACTTAGTGACTAAACCACCACCACCAACCTTTAAGAGGAAGTTAAGCAATTTGGACATAGACCTGTATGCAGTAAGAACTATCCTACAGACAATGTAAGGAATCACTATTTAATTCAAGGTGGGAGAGACAATAAAGACTAATTAAGAGGTTATGAAAACTCCTAAGTGAAAGGTAATAAAAGTCTTACTTCTGTTCATGATAATGGAGAAAAGGAGATACTTCCAAATTTAAAAAGGCCAGCACTTAGGAACAGATATATAAAAGTGGAGTGGGATTGGAGAAATGAAAGACAGGATAATATCAAGGTTTCTACATAGGACACCAATAGATGTGGTGTGATATTTTTAAAACATGGCCACATATTTACTAGTACCCCACCCATTATGAAGTGAGGTCTATGCCTCCTCCCCCTTGAATCCGGGAAGCACATGAGTACTTCAGTCCAGAACCCAGCCTGACGACCAAGACTAGGTCACAAAAGGCCATACACCTTCCTCCTCACTCACTGGGGCGTTAACTCTCAAAGCTCTGAGCCATTATATAAGAAGTCCAACTGCACTGAGGCTGCCACACTGCGATGAAGCCCTTGTGATAACGGAAAGGCCAGGTAAAGGTACTCTAATCAACAATCCCAGCTAAGCTCAGCCTTCAGATCATCCCAGTCCAAGGACCAAGCATATGAATGAAGAGTCCCAGATAATTTCAGTCTGCAGTCATGTGAATCTTCCCTGATGAAGCCCCAAATGTTGTAGAACAGGACAAGCCACCCCACCTACGTTTTAGGCAGATTTTTGTCCCATAGAAAAAGTAAAGTGAAGTTGCTCAGTCGTGTCCAAATCTTTGCAACCCCAAGGGCTGTAGACTACCAGTCTACAGTCTGGTGTCCATGGGATTTTCCAGGCAAGAGTACTGGAGTGAGTTGCCATTTCCTTCTCCAGAAGATCTTCCCAACCCAGGGATTGAACCTGTGTCTCTGGCATTGTAGGCAGACGCTTTACCATCTGAGCCACCAGGGAAGTCCTGTCCCATAGAAACCATGAGCAAAATAAAATAGTCATTGCTTTATATAACTAAGTTTAGGGTGGTTTGTTACACATCAATAGAAAACTGACATAAGTAATGGTAGCATATGAATGAATTATCAAAGAATACAGGAACAGGAGGTTTAGGTGAGGAAGAATATTATGGTAGTTCCATTTCAATGATTTAAATCTGACAGATCTGTAGAACACCAAGTGGAGATGTTGAACAAACTACTGAAAATAAAGGTCTGGATTTTTAAAGAGAGACAGATGTCAAAGAAGCAGTATATAAAGACAAAGGGAAGGCATGTAAGTATAAGGGAGAAAAATGTTAAAATACAGGAATGGAGCAATATGAAAAGTTAGAGAGGAAACAGAAAGGGTTGGAGAAAGACAGAAGAATCAAGATAGAATGATAAAAAAGTCAAATAAATAAAGATTCTCTAACACGTGAGCCACTGTGGTCAGCAGTATCAAATGTAGCAGGGTAGCAAGTAGAATCAAGCAATTTGGACAGAGAATATATATTTGGTGGAGAGCTGATAACTACAAGAGGAAATTCAACAGCATAGTAATAAGTCAAATTCCAGAAGTTGAGAAATAAATGAGAATTGGGTAAACCAACACAGCAGGTGCAGACAACTCTCTCAAGTATGGCTATAAATGGAAAGTCAGAGGGGGCAGAGCTTGAGGGGACCCAGGGGCTAAAGAAGACCTGCTGATTCATTCACTCACCCAACAAATACACATTTATACTTTTCAGTGTGTGTGACATGAGGAGCTCTCTAGACCAAAGGGAAGGAATGAGTAAAGATAAACTGAAGATAACCAAAAGGAATGTATGAGTCAAATCCTAGAAGAGGCAGAAAATGAAGGATCAAGAGTCCAGTAGAGGTATCGGGTCTGAAATCTCTTTCCCTGAGAAAGGAGAGGAAGGTAGTCACGATGATCACAGAAAGATACAGATGATAGAGGGAGAGGCAAACAAGTTACCAAGGAAAAGTCCAGTTTTCAAGTTGAATAGGAGGCAAGATCACATGCTAGGGGGGGTAAGAAATGTGAAATGTAACAGACAGATTGAAAATGGGAAAGATTTAGAAGAGCATCTGTGGCAAATGAGAAGAGAATTAGACCAGAGACAAGTCAAAAAGCATCTAGTCACACAGAGATCCTGGCTCCAACTGAAATAACAATCTCCCAAACAGGCACTCAGGCTGTAAATTAACTAAGATGCGGACAGCGGTAGGGCTTTTTCAGCTCTGAATTCCCATGTCAAGCACAGAACCTAGGAGATGACAGGCCCTCAACACAAGTTTTTATAAAAGAATGAATGAACAAACCTATATATGAAGGAATAAGACAAAAGTACTCTGCTAATGTTAGTCACTCATTCATGTCCGACTCTTTGCGACTTCATGCAGTGCAGCCCACCAGGCTCCTCTGTCCATGGGGATTCTCTAGGCAAGAATACTGGAGTGGGTTACCGTGCCCTCCTCCAGTGGATCTTCTCAACCCAGGGATAGAACAGGTCTCCCACATTGCAGGTGGATTCTTTACCAGCTGAGCTACCAGGGAAGACAAAAGTGCTTCACTGGAAATCTATTCATTCTTTTCATCGATTATAAACTGATAATCCCCTATGAAAGTAATATGTATGGATATGTGTAGTGATAACAATTATCAAATATTTGTAAGAAAGTCATTATAAATTTATTTATAACTACTAAAATAAATATATTTCTTATCCTAAAACAAATTTTTAGTTTTAATTAAGATTTTTGCTCTAGTTACAAATAGATCTTCTGAGTCTCTCCTCAGTAAATGTCAAAATGTGAGTTCAAATTCACTTAAAAAACACTCTTCTTGCCAAGAATTACTTTTGAATTGAAGAACAAAAAGGAGGAAAAATGATTTTGCAATTGCTCCTTTTGGATCTCTTGTCCGAGTTTCCTCTCCAGCTTTAAAATATCTATACTTTGAACACTAAAAGTGCACCCTTCCTCCAAAATGGCTAACCATTAACAAAACAAAATATTTTTATAAGAAATGTGCATGTTGTATATACTTCCAAGCAATGATTTAAAAAAATTAAGAACAGGTTGCTTTAATATACTGTAATTTCTTTACAACACTGGCATTAAAGAGAAGATAATCCCCAATATTAGCTGAGTAGTATACATCAGGATTTCCTATGAATTGTGAAAAAGTTTCATTCATATTTAATCCAAATTCACATTATAACTAACATTATAGTTAATGTGTCCAGGCTGGCATTTAGAATACTAGAACAGCTAATGCTCTGATTGGCATTTACTATATGCCAGACCACGGGGTTGCAAAGAGTCAGAGGCGACTCAGTGGGAACAACAGTGTGCCAGGCACTGTGCTAAGTGCAGCATATGTATTATCTCCTTTAATACCCACAGCCTTAAGAGGTAGGTACAGGCAAAAGTTATACAGGTTGCAAGAAGCAGAGCCAGAATCAAGCCCAGGTCTATTTGCCACCAAAAAGCTGGACTGTTAGCTGCTATATACATAACTATTAATGAAGAAAATCATAGTGTTTTAAGTGACACTACATATCATGTTCTGTTTCCAAGATCAATGAACTTTTCAAAAACCAAAACCTAAATCTTGAACTAAAACTTCCCAGTTTTTCCCAACATAATCATAGAACTTCAAAGACTTAAGACAATCTTAATTATGTTTAAGTGCCTCTCATAGTAATTTTGTGAAATAGAGCAGTACAGCTGCAAAGAATAAGTGTGAAGACATTATGTAATCTTGGGAAAAAAATAAATATTTTGAGATAAAAATCAATGGAAAAAAAATAACCAAAGAAACACAAACTCTTTGAAGATTATACTGCTTCCTGTTCCATCTTTCAGTCCAATTAAAATTCTACTTAATGATTCATTGTAGCAATGGAAAATAAGTAAAAACTTAAAATAAGTTTTTGTTAAAATAGTCATGTAAGTAAAATGCATATCAATTTTTATTTTGAGACATTACTTGCAAAAAAATTTTATTTAGTTACAATACTAAGAAGTAATTTAAAGCTTACTATGTATCAGCCATTGTGCTAAGCATTTCACATTATCCCATTTAGATTTCAATTTCATTTGCTCAGGGGGGAAAAGGGCATAATTTAGCATTAAACAAATGATAGATAGCTTATCCAACACTTAGAATCTACATATGTGAAATATATTAGTATATATATTCACAACCACTCTTCACTTAACGTGTTCCACTGTCATTACCAACATTTACCAAGAGCCTACTATATACCATCACTGGACTAGAGACTGAGAATTTTAAAAAAGGGAATAAGGCCAAGATCCTTGGCCCAAAAAGGTTCCTAAACTAGCATAGAAGTTAAACAAGGAAACAGATCTCTAAAATAATATGAGAAGTACTAGTCCTGTCCTCAAAGCATCATAGCAGAGAAAAAAAACAGCTGGAATCACCTCATGAAAGATAAAATAAAGGTCTGAAAAAGATATGGCATTAAGGAATGAAATGAGAAGACGTACTCCAAAAGCTCTGAGTGGTAGAAGCAGCAGGAACAGGTTTGGAGGTGGGAGGGAATCACATGACTGTCACAGGACAAAGACAATTACAAGAAAGAAAAGTTTGGTTTTATACATGTTGAGCCTGAATGTCTGTAAAGCACTCAAGTGGGCATCTACAGTAGGTGAGGCAGCCAGGTCTGGCACCCGGAGAGATACCTAGGTTGCTGATGCATTTAGAATCCAGGGCACATGGGTAGTCACTGGGGTAGTGGGAAAAGATGAGATTACTGGACAGTATAAAATGAGAAGAGAGCCAAGTAGAAAGATGGAGCACACTATCATTTAAGAATCAGGAAAAGAATAGTGTGCAGGCCACTAAGCCACAACAAGCCCTCCCATCCCGCACCATTCCTCAAAAAACAATGCAAAACAAACCTTTGCACTTATATACTATGAAACCCATCTATACACTCGATTCATGCATGTAGCAAACATTTGTTGTCTATTTCCTAAGTCAACAGCCAAGAATAAAGACAACACAGTTCTGAATCATAAGAATCTAGCTATCATAGGAGTAGTATAACAAATAGGCTAAGGGCACAGGATCTAGGCTGGCATTCAAACCTGGCTCTGCCATTTACTTCCTGGGTGAGCTTGGGCAAAATACTTAGCCTCCAGCTGCTTCTGCTTCTTATGTACAACAGGGACCATAACAGTATCTATTCCCATATGGTTGCTATGAAGAATAAATGAATTAAGAAACATATCATGAGGAACAGTGCTTGACATATGACAAATGTTCGATAAATGTTATTTTTATTATTTGCTATATAAAATTACCAGAATGGTTACATGGGTACATAATAGTAACAGTAAATAGTGCTACTGGATTTCACAAAATGGAAGAAAGACACTCACTGGGACTGAATTCAGGGAGCATGTCACTAAGTACCTCTCAGGGCAGGCTGGCTCATACAGTGCCTCGGTGTGAATCAGAATGCAGTCTACAGGTACACATGAAAAGGACGATACCCTGGATGTCTGTCATAACTCAATTCCCTTGAGAAGTACTCTAGGGGCAGGATATAACCAGCACAAGCCATGCATTGCAGCCTGGAGGAGAGGACCTATAAAGCTGAAGAAAAAGTAGAGAACACTCCAGTAGAAACACAGAAGAAACACTGTAAGCTATTAAGAACATATCAATATAGTCAAGCTCAAACTGGCAACAGCAAGCAACCCAGACTTGCCAGAGCACAGGGACCATTTAGAAGAGCTGAAGATAAACCCAGAAAGGTGGATGGGAGCCAGATTATAGAAGATCTTGAAGCTCACCAAAGGCATTCAGGGTTAAATGGGGTTCCAGTGGTGCTCAAGTAAGAATAATCTGGCATTATGTACTGAATGGATTTGTGCTTGGGCAGGTAAGAGGTGCTTGCAGCAGTCTCCTATTCTGGGAGGCCCTTAAAGGCAGGGGCTGTATTTCATGCATTTCTATATTCTCCAAAGTAGCAAAGTTCTTGGGGAAGGGTAGGCACTCTGTAACTGTTTGAGGTATACATGAATGAATGAACCAAAAAGAAGTAATATGAGGTTTAATTAGAGTGGGAACAGTGAGAAGAGAAAGATACACACTGGAAAAATATTGCAGAGACAAAAAAGCACATTTGCTGGCTGATGAAATGTGACAAGGATAGGGCAGAATCAATAAAGACTGTAAAACTGATAAATATTAAGTGTACTGCATTATAGGTTTCTGTGAAAGGCAAATATAATTATGTTCACAAAAATGCTCTATGAAAAAAAGACAGCTTTTCTCTGAAATAAAAGCTAGTTGTCTTGGACAGAAACACTATTATATTTGACCTTGGACACAGTTCATCATTTTAAGACATTTATCTTCCTCTTGTCTTCACTAGATTATTAAACCTTTAAGAGTGCACAGTGTGCCTACTCTGAAACAAATTATGATAAAACCTTATTAAGTGTTGTTTAAGCACATTTTCTCACTCACAGAAGAAATGATTACTGAACTGAAATGATTACCATCACCAAAATAGACACACACATACACAAAAAGACATATATACACTTATGTAAATATATACACACACACAAAACAGTTTTGTTAATGCAGTCTTCGTAGGCATGTTTACTTTTCTTTATATACCTATACTCATGGTGTCTGACGGTGAGTGTTAGAGGGGCTCACTAAATGTCTGTTGAACTAAAATAAACTGAAGTAAACTGATTTAGGAACATCAGGAACATCATTTAGGAAAATTAGGAACATCATTTAGGAACACAGCTCATCACTGGATTCTGGTGACCTTTACCTTCCCCTCTCCAGTTTCAGAGCTTCTCTGTTCACTAAATTTATACTGTGGAAGAATGAGATCCACAATAAAAGCGGTTAAGAAGATAGAAACAAGAAAGACTGAAATATATGATTGGTAATATGTATAATCACTGTTGTGCCAGAAAATGTTTAACAGTGGCCCAGGGTGAGGTGGGAAGTCTAACTTTCAGTATTTGTCAATTTTCATTAAATACTCCCACCATGGCCTATTTTGAGCTAACAATAGGATATCAACTGCAAAATTCTTGCAAATTTGACAATCAGTTCTCACAACTAGCATCAGCCAGCTCCAATATACCACAGGATTGAATATTTAAAATGCATGGTACACATGACAGGATCCCAAATTCTGCCCTGTAACACTACCTTCTACATCCCCAAAGGAAAGTACAAAAGGCAAAGAAAAGGCAGGGAAAATTCACATCCTACTCCTATAAGGCTTTTATTTCCATCTATAAAGTAGTCTTCTTTTGAACTGGCAAATGATCCAGCTCAGAAATTTTCTTTTGCCTTGGCCAGTGACAACCAAACTGTCTTGACCACGTTTCCCACCTGGTGAAAAATGTTCCAGTATACAACCTCAATACATGTTAATATATGTGTTGACTTTATTAGAGCCACTATACTAATTTACTATAAGTTATAAAGTATATACAAAAAACTTAAATTTTAAAAGATAAAAATTCATACAAATAAAGAAAAATTCCACATCCCAATGACTATCTTACATATCCCCTGTGGTTTATATAACCCTGTTTATAGAGATTATTAAGACCAACATTGTAAGTAAAATGACTAACTTCCTGGATCTGTTTCCTCCAGGCCAACAAACAAGTCTTATTAGATCTTCCCACTGCGATGCTGGAAAAGGACAACCCAAGGAAGAAAGGAGAAAACAGTTAGCAAGGTCTTGGGCAAAGTTGGCTTAAAGGGTAAGCAAGTCAGAGACACCTCTTACAACACAAGCTCCATGGAATTAAGACTCCATGGGAATGAATCAGGGTATAACCAGCCCTCCCTAATTTAAGAAAGATGGCGTCCTTTCTTCAAGGTAATTAAGTGCTTTAATAAAAAGTATTCTTTAAAAAGTAGTACTGGCTTTTTTAAATTTTTTAAATTTTAAATAGGTTAATCTTTCCTAACCTGTTCACTTTTATTTATTTTTTTTTATTTTTATTTTTTATTAGTTGGAGGCTAATTACTTTACAACATTTCAGTGGGTTTTGTCATACATTGATATGAATCAGCCATAGAGTTACAAGTATTCCCCATCCCGATATTTCAATAAGGTTGCCTAACCATACAGAGTATCTCTCTTCTATTCCAAATTCACATTGAAACAAACAAACAAAAAAGTTTAAAACTAAATTAAAAACAATCACACAAGAAAACAAAAAGGGTGCATTAGCAATTTAGAGTTCTAAAAAATTCTAGATGTATGGTTCTCAAACTTTAGCATGCATCAAAATCATCTAGAGGACTGGTTAAAACACAAACTGTAGGACTCCACCTTGAGAGTTTCTGATTTAGTAGGTCTGGGGCTCAAGATTTTATGTGTTTAACAAGTTCCCAGGTGATGCTCATTCTGCTGGTCAGAGGACCACATTATAAGAACCACCACGCTAAGTAAATAGAGATCATTAAACGGAACCTTTTTTATTAATTCTAATTAGCATCTTCAGAGAGACTCAAACTAATGGTACAACCATAATTTTAATTTAGTTGATTAGGAAAAGCAACTGCAAAATAGGGAAACAGTTCTGAAAAACTAGAAAAAATATAATTTCCAAATTAAAAATAAAAATAAAAAGGGCTAAATAACAACCACAACCTAATATAGCAGTGTGGAAAATTGCGTAAGACATCTTTCAAAACACAGAGCAAAAGACAAAGAGATGGAAAATATGAGAGAAAAATTAACAAGCATAAACAGTCAATATCTACCTAATAGATTTCTGGAGAGAGAACAAGCACATCACAAAAAATAATCAATGAGGAAATCTTCCCTAAGCTGAAAAAGACTCAAGCCTTGTACTGCTTGCTCAATTTCCAAACAGGCAAAAAAAAAAAAAATGTAATGCCAGCAACCAGACACATATCTGTGACATTTCTAAACTTAAAAGACATAAAGGAAATTCATAAAAGCCTTAAGGGGAAAAACACAGGTTATTACAAAGCAGTATAAATCAGACTATCATCAGATATCTTATTAGCATGCTGGAAGAAAATGGAAAGCTGTTTTCAAGGTTCAGAGAGTAAATTATTGTGAACCTAGAATTCTACATCTAGTCAAACTAGCAAATATGAAGGTAAAATAAAGACACTTTTGGAAATTTAAGGACTAAGAAAACTGACTTCCTGTATCAGTTTCCTACTTCTACTGTAAAAAATTATCACAGAAATTCAAATGGGTTTCAATGAGCTAGAATTTAGGTGCTGACATGATGCCATACCTTTGGGAGGCTCTAAGGAAAAAAAAACATTTCTTGCCTTCCCTAACTTCTAGAGGCTACCTGAATTCCTTGACCAGCAATCCCCTTCCATTTTCATCACCATTATTAAATGTAACCAGTACTTACGGCAGATTTTTTAGCCCCTTAAAGACATGCAAATAACTAGAGCTATGATATACAGCCCCTGATAGAGTAAATGGAAAACATGAGTATGCTCTAAATCACTGACTTAAAAATGTTAATAAATTAGTAGTTCTATTAATAAATACCTACCGAATCATTCGCTGCTAGAGCAAGTGCAAGGTTCACTGTAAGAAACAAAAAAGTAATTAAACTTAGTAACTTTCCTTCTACCAGAATTCATTTTGCCTTTTAATATTTTCAATGTAATAACCAAAGCAAATAAAATTTTAATATAAATCCTTTATTAAAAAAATAAACAAGGACATGGAGAGACTATAGAAAGTAAAAAAGACAAAAAGGAAAGTAAATTTCAGCATAAGCAACAGATGCCTGTCTCAAAACTTTAAATAATCCCTTTATCACATGTTACAACTGTGTTTAAATAATATATTAAATGTTTTATTCTCGGCCTTTTGGCTAAGATCAAGTGTAAATAATATATTAAATGTTTTAATCATATTAATGTATATATTATTCAATTATTTTCAAAAAATACTTTGCAGAAAAATACTTTTTAATAAATAAAAATGGAGCTGATCCTATTGTTTTTTAAAAATAAATGCTGGTAATACAGGAATTCCAAATAATCTAACTCACAAATACCTACATAAATGAAAGCTTGGACCAGTGAGAAGAGGGAAGGGAAAAAGGTAAAAAGGTAAGACAGTGAAACATTTTCCCAAAAGTGCCTATTAATAGTGAATCTCAGACAGAAACAGGGAAAGCAGTAGGCCCCAAAACCACCGTTAACCCAGCAAGAGAGATATGCTACATCTGAGATGAGAAAGAGGTCCAAAAGGAATACATTCCCAAACTGATAAACAGACCCTCATACTGTGGATCACCATTCCTTACCGGACAATGTTCTAGATGATACCGATACTGTTTCTTTTGAAGTATTTAAGAACATAAACTCTCAAGGCAGACCTGGTTCAAACCCCAGTGTCCCCACTCTGTGTTTTATAATCTTGAGTATTTTTACCCCCAAGTATGTTTCCTTCTCGATAAAATGAGGTCCTATTTCATAACTGTTGTAAGAATCAAATCAAATTCTAAGTGTAAAGTACTCAGCCTAGGGAATGGCACTTGACAATTCATTATTAAATCATTATTAATATTTAATATTTGATTTAATCATTAAATGGAGAAATTGAAAAAAAATAAATAAAGCAAAAAAAATAAATCATAAATTATAAAATAATTCTGAATTTCAGGTATGCTGTAGGTTAAACATAATCCAACTCTGAGGCAGAGTAATTCATTTCAATGTGAGGATCTTTCTCCATTTACACAATAGAATCTAAGAGCATGTTTGCATCAATCAAATGTCCTCACTCTAATCCAAAATATTTCTAGCACACATATTCAGATGGGAAATATTTTGAGACACTTCGGAACTGGAATAAATATGTATAAGGTAAAGAAATATAATGCCAACAGAGTTACATAGAAATAATCTATTTCTAAAGCAGAGACAGCAGTTATGAAAAAGTATAGATCAATTATTTGAGATAGATGGTATGGTGCTAACAAAGATGAAAAGCAAGGAAGGGATGCTTACTAAAGCACATATATGTCACACATTGAACATTTTCTCATATACTTTCCTGTCTAAATGCTGCCAAAGCCCATGGCATTAGAAGATCTTATAACCAAAAACAATAAATAAATTTGTTTTAAACAAGTGCTAGCATACAGATTTGACAAATTATATTGCACAAAACCCAAAGAACTTGTGGCTATTATCATGAAAACGCCTTCCATCTTTAACCAATTCAAGTAAACACAGAGCTTGCAAAGGGATTCACACCACTGAAAACAGGTATTTTTTTGGAAACCTTAATTTTCAAAACACAAGTAGAGATGGATTCTAGAATTGAAAACTAAGAACTTCCGAATTTTAAAAACAAAATGTTAAATAGATAGATTGTACGTCCTTAGGAAAGAAAGCAAGAGTGTGTAGGATACAGCATAAATTCATTAAGAACAATCACTAACCATCTTTAATAACAATATGGTATCTATCAAGTAGTATAGTGGGAGCCTATCATAACTACAACACTTGTAAAATCTTAATTTCTTCAAAATATCTGAAAAACGCTTCCACGATACATTCAGGTCAAAATGGGGAGGGGGGGAGGGGAACTAAGCTAATAACACTATATAGTTGGATCTATAGCTGGTTATACAACTACAGAACTGCTATATCCAGGAATTACCAAATATGGCTTTGAGTCAAGACACAGGATCGCTAGTGAAAGTCACAGAACTCTGTACCTGACCCTTTTTATTTCAAAATGTCATTGGTTTCAAAGGAATTAAGTAATTTTAAGGTACATATATGCCCCAAGTTTAGATTGATATCTGAGAAAAAAAAAACTTTACAGATCTTAGGGAGGAGATGCAAGATGGAGTAGGGAATTAAGAGGTACAAACTACTATTATAAAATAAATAAGCTACAAGGATATATTATACAACACAAGGATTAGATCCAGTATTTTATAATCACCGTAAATGGAATATAATCTTTAAAAATTGTGAACTATGCCATTTACCTGGAACTTACATAATACTGTACATCAGCTACACTTCAATTTGAAAAAATGCAGAAATTTGAGTTAAAAGCTGAAAATAAATACATGAATATATACAAGATCTTAACAGTGAGGAACTATGTCAAAACTAACAAAATGAAATATAATAAGGATAGTTATTTTTTTAATCAACTGCAAAAAGGATAGATTGGGTAAGATCTGAATTAAGCCATTCCTATTAAAATGACTGAAAATTTTAAGTGATTCAACAAACCTTGAGAGATTTATGACTTCAAATTGATAATACAAGTTGCCTCTGTTGAACTGGAAGAAGGGGAGCTACCTTTTTACATTATTATACTGAAATTTTTTTTTTAGAAATAAAAAGTTTCTTTTGAAAAAAATTGGGAATACCTGTTCATTAGTCCTGGATGGTACCTCTTACATTTCTAGTGGGACTTCTTTTATGGGTTCTGAAAGCAGCATTTCAGTCACAATGAAATCTATAATCAACTTGCAAACTCCACCAAAAAAAAAAATCTCTGTTCCAGTATTAATATAAAGATCTAAAGATTACATGTTTTAAATAATTAAAAGATTTTCAAATATTAGATCTATTTTGACTTTATAAATGCTGAAAAACTGTTATGATTAAATGAAAACAGGTCACAATAATGTAAACAATCTCATTGCAACTACTTAGCTAAATATACACTGAAAAAGACTAGAAAAGAATGCAAACAAAACAAATAAGTTTAGTATTTAAAAAACAGAAATAAATTTAGTATTAAACTTACTAAATGCTTTAAAAATAATAACAACCAAACATTGAGTACTTCTATGTAGGAGACAGGGGGCTAAGTGGTTAACTTGTTTAATTTGCATGACCACTCTATGAAAAAGATTATCATCACTGTTACTTTACAGTTAAGTAAACTGAAGATCTGATGGGCAACCTGACTACCTTTTCCTCAGTTAAGGAGTCAAAGACCTGGCAACATATCTAGTTCTGCCTAACTCCAAAATCTAAGCCCTCAATCACTACCAACTCCTCATACTAAGGAACCAGCTATTAGAAACTTCACAAATACTTTTTCAAGAACAAAACTATAATTTTAATATTCTGCACTTGCCAGTTGGCCTAAAATTCTACTCAAAATGAGAATATCCTATAATACCTGCTGTAGTAGACTTTCCAACTCCACCCTTTCCAGAAGCCACAACTATAACTTGTTTAACACCTTCTATCGGTTTCTGCTTTGGAAGTCCTCGAGACATGATTTGTGATCTTCTTTGTTTTAGGGTCTCACTCTCAGCGCCAGAGAACTTGAGAAGAAGAAAAAACAGTTTTAAAATAAGCTATCTCCATTATTACGCGGTTAAACAATTCGGTATTTGCGATTAACAGGTCTTTCTTTTCTACTTTAATTCTGCTCATTTCCATTAGTTAGGCCTTTAGTGTTATTTACAAATAGCTGTTGATCACAACTGCAGAGACACATTGTTTAAGTTGAAATTTATTTGCCAGGCGTTAAAAATGGAAAGTAAGTAATCTCCCTCTTTACGGAGTTAAATCCCCACGTGTTTTCCTTCTCTTTAACCTATTTTCTAAATAAACAACACTAAGAAAGCATGTGCAAGTCACACATCCATGTTCTAACCCTTTATGCCTCGCCCTGGTCCTACTGGGGGCCTGCGTGGAAAGTGGGCACATCCAGACAACTGGGGTCTCACTGAGCAGGGGAGGGGGCCCAAGAGGGACTGAAGTGAATTCTTGGCAAGAGGCAATAGCAGCGCACCTGCAGAGAACCTGCCGCCCCGGCGCCCCAGATCTCCGACCCGCCCGCCTCCACCTGCCCTGCAGCACCACGGACCTGGCGCCGACAAATCAATAGTCGGCTTCCCCCAAGCGGGACACAGGCCCCGCCGCAGCCCCGAAGCGACACTCCACCAGACACCAGCAAACGCTGCCAAACCCCCATGACGCGGAATACTGCCTGAAGCCCAAGCCGGAAACCGTCGCGTCTGGCGCGGAGTGATGACGTCACATAGCAACGCTCGGCTTCCATTCCCTAGCGATTAGCCTCTGAGTTTTTTTAGCCCAGGAACATAACTTGTCGTTGTCTCATCTGTAGCCAGGTACAAACATTTTGTAGCGTTTTACCAAATGTCTGTGAAATATTTTCACGTATGTCCTCCGATTTGCTCCTCACAGAAGTTCTGGAGTATGTAGGTAGGAGACTCTTACTACGATCCTCTTTTCGTAGATACGAAAACTGAGACTTCGAAAGTTTAGAAAACTGACCCGACTAAGAAGTAGGGAGTGGTGGGAGTTAAAAATGACTCCAGGTGTTCTCACAGCGCAGAATATAGTCACTTAAACACTGCCACTATTAAGGATTTCTTTTCTCCTGAGTAATCTATAGTAATAGTCTCTTTTGTGTTGGTTTTTACTGCTGTGTGCTGGTAATTCTCTGAAAGAGAAGTCAGGGTGCTTTGCTAGGCTCGGAAAAGTTTAGCTAAATAAAAAAACAGGTCTAATGAAGCAAATTTCACTTAAGAAGCAACTTGAGTGAGACAAAGCTTGAAGGAGGAGATGGAATTTATCCTGGTAAAAGGGAGGATGTATCCATACAGTCAAAGCAGATGAGAGTGAAGGAAATCACTTTAGGGAAGAAAGCTACAAAGCTGATACAAAAACCCAACAAAAATAAAAATAAATGAAAAAAAAACAAAAAACAAAAGGATCATTTAGGGTGTAGAGTGATTTACCCTCACATATACCCCATATTTTCTATGGTTGAGTTTTGTTTCATTTGCTTTCTATCTGTAGAAAGTTTATTGTATAATCATTCAGTTTATTTTACTCTGATCTTTAATTTCCTTAGTTTTAATGCAGCTGTAGCATAGCAACCTCAAAGAATTATTCTAAGATTTAAATCAGATATTACTGGGAAAAAATCCATTCAATTTAGACGGTGCTGAAAAAAATTCAGTTCCTTGCTTTTCCTTCCCCAGTCTCAAGCTTTGTTACTTCCTTCAGTCTTCTTTATCATACATTAAGTTTAACACTCCTAGGTTACTGTTTTATATCACTTTCTTATTTTATTATTTGTGATATGTTTTTATGGTTAATTTTCTCAATTTTTAAATTTGTATCTGCTCAATTTTTATAAATTATAAGCCAAAAGAATACAGTTAAGGAGAAATAGCTGTCAGAATAATTCATTTACTAAATAAGAAATGCTGAATATCTGTTTCTCTCCAGGTAACTTTGTAAGTTCTTCCAGACTTCTCCCAGATTCATTCATTTAGCAAATATTTATTGAGCAACAAATATGCACCAAGCACTACCCTAATCTTAGGGTTTTCAAAACTAAACTATACTTCATCTTCCTACTCAAAGACTTTACAATCCAATGCAAGAGACAGAATAAGTTGACATACAATTACAGCATGGTTTGATAAGCATAAGAGAAAATCACTGAGTGATACAAAAGTATAAAGGAGGAGTACCAAATTCAATCAGGAAAGGCCTCTGAATAGGGTAACATCTAAGTCAAATCCTGACTATGGGTAATATGTAGGAGTCTGTGGGATAATGACTACAGGGTTGTTGTGCAGAGGGAAGAAATGAATTGTTATGAACTGCAGATAATCTGTGTGGCTTGAGGATAGACTGTGAGGTACAAGACTGAAAGAGATGAGGCTAGGGGTTGGTAAGGTAAAGACTGCCCAGATCATAAAAGGTTTTATACATCCTGTGAAGGAATTTGGACTTTATCTTGAGGGAACTTTATAAGGATTTTAAGCAGGAAAGTAGCATGATCAAACATAACAAATCTGTTGTGTTTTAGAAATACCACTATGACTGTCAGGCAGAAAAAGAATTGGAGAGGCCATAACAGAGGCAGGGAAATGGCAGGTTACTGCAGTAATCCAAAAGAGATGTTGAAAGCTTGACTTAACATCTCTAAATTTCACTTTGCTTATCTACAAAATAGATAATACTTATATGTAGTTGTTCTGAGATTGAACTTAAAACAATGTACATAGAATGCCTATCACATAGTACAATATTCAATGAATATTAGCTACTGTGATGCTTATTGGTGGTATAGAATTAATAATGTGGGCAACTACATAAATGGTACTGACACTCTCTGAAAGAAAACATAAGAGGAAAAAAACTGAGACCAATGTCTATAGAATGAATGAATGGTTAATTTGATTTATCTTTCCTCAGAGTGGGCTTCCCTTGTGGAAAGTGGCCTCCCCGCCCTCTTTTCTGGTGGCTCAGACAGTAAAGAATCTGTCTGCAATGCAGGAGACCAAGGTTCGATCCCTGGGTCAGGAAGATCCTCTGAAGAAGGGAATGGCAACCCACTCCTGTTATTTCTTCTTCAATAACCACTGCCATACAAACACATATACACCCATGGCCCCTTCTCAAAAGAGTATTCTTGTTCAGCTCCTAAGAACTGCTAAGTCATTTGACCCATCCCCATGGTCACAAATTGGATTAAAGATTGACATACAATCAAGATTGGACCACTCATATTCTTTCCCCAGAGAACTTAAAACATAAGAGATGCTACTCAATCTTAGTTTGCATTTGAACTGGTATGACTAAAGTGACCATTTTCTAGTTTGTACACAGAGAAATATAAAAAGCCAATGCCAAGAAAGAAAAATAAAGCAGACAATAAGAGATCATGTGTCCAGAGAAGGAAGGGAGGACAGCTGTACTGGTTCATAACAGTTTTCTGGTTCCTGCTTCTAGTCCACCATAAAGTTCAGCTATACTTCCTATCCTTAGGTCCATAAGATATATCTTCCAACAAATTCTCTTCCTGCCTTGGCCTAATTTGGGTGGCTTTCTGTGGATTTGTAACTATGGTGAGATAAATTTTATACTTATAGAGGACTTCCCCCATAATTTCTTGTACCTCATATAGCCCTTCCCTGTTTGGACAAACTATATGGCATTGTATTATGATACCCTGAGGTGTGCCAGTCATTGAGTGAACATGACAAGCACAATGGTGATAAACACAGTAACAAAAGCTAACAGCTAAGGGTAACAAAATGGAAGTATGGCAAGAAGATGAATTCCTGGTTATATAGTGAAGCTGCTATGCCAGTCCTGGCCTGTGTCTCTGGACCTCTTGTATGAGATAATCAATTGTTTAAACCACTGTTGGTTAGGATTTGTTTTATTTGAAGCTAAAATTATCTGCGCTTATCACAGCTCCTAAGAAGGAACCCCATAAACTTTGACTACCTCTCCTCATTCACCTAAGATTGAGCCCCAGTGAGGAAAGGGGAAGAGAGAGCCTCAGATCAGTTAGAGGGATGTGAGAAGAACAGAATCAATGCCCGCATTCCCAGATAGAACTCAGTGTAGTGGCAGGGACTACAGAATAAAAATGGCTGAGTGTTGTGTTTAGGCAAACAGTCTGAGGCAGCCTCATTGTATTTGCCCCCCACAAAGAGCCACAGGAATGACTGAGAGAAAATGGATCCGTAAAGAGACCTTGGTGGTGGTTTAATCTCTCAGTCATGTCTGACTCTTGCGACCCCATGGACTGTAGCCCTCCAGGCCTTAAGATCAACTAAATAGACATTTCTCCAAAGAAGATATACAGATGGCCAATAAGCACATGAAAAGATGCTCATCATAGTTAATTATTAGAGAACTGCAAATCAAAACAGCAATGAGGTACCACCTCACATCAGTCAGAATGGCCATCGTTTAAAAGTCTGCAAATAACATATGCTGGAGAGGGTGTGGAGAAAAGGGAACCCTCCTACTCTGTTCGGAATGTAAACTAGCACAGCCACTATGAAAAACAGTATGGAAGTTCCTCAAAAAACTAAAATCAGAGTTGCCATATAATTCAGCAATCCCACTCCTGGGTATATGCCCAGACAAAATCACAATTAAAAAAGACACATGCACCCCAACATACACAGCTGCTCTATCCACAAGAGCCAAGATATGGAAACAATCTAAATGTCCAGTGACAGATGAAAGGATAAAGAAGATGTGGTGCACACACACACAAACACTCACACACACACACACTCACACACACACACACTCACATACACACACTCATACACACACGTGTGCGCACACACACTCACACACACACTCACACACACACACACATACACACACTCACTCACACACACACTCACATACACACACTGGGATATTACTCAGCCACTAAAAAGAATGAAATAATGGTATTTACAGCAACATGGATGGACCTAGAGATTACTGTAGTAAGCAAAGTAAGTCAGAAAGAGAAAGACAAATATTAATACCATACTATATCACTTATATATGGACTCTAAAATATGACCCAAATGAACATATCTGTGAAACAAAAACAGACTCACAAATACTGATTTGTGGTTACCAAGGGGAAGGGTTCAGGGGAGGGAAGGACTGGGAGTTTGAGATTAGCAGATGCAAAGCATCCCAAGATGGATAAACAAAAAGGTCCTACTGTATAGCACAGGGAACTATATTCAATATCCTGTGACAAACCATAATGGAAAAGACTATGAAAAAGAATGTGTGTGTGTGTGGGTGTGTGTGTGTAACTGAGTCAGCTTGCTGCACAGAAGAAATTAAAACACAATGTTGTAAATCAACTATAATTCAATAAAAATTTTTAAATAAAATACACATGCATGATCAGATGTGGACAACTCTTTGCGACCCCTTGGACTGTAGTTGTCCAGTCTCCTCTTTCTTTTGGATTTCCCAGGCAGGAATACTGGAGTGGGTTGCCATCTCCTACTCCAAGGTAACTTCTGACCCAGGGATCTCCTGCTATGTCTCCTGTGGCTCCAGCATTGGTAGGCAGATTCTTTACTACCTAGGAAGCCCCAAATAAAATCATAATGAAATACAAAAGAGAAAGAGAGCTTAAGGTAAAGAAAAATAGTAAGACTTGGTAATAATCTGCATAGTTAAGTATCTGACATTTCAATGGATGCTGGTATGGGTAGATAAAGACCACAAGAATTACATTCACATCACCATGTGAACACCTGGACACTATACAGAAACTATATATATGGAGTCTGTGAGGGGGTCTTACTTATCAAGATGAAGCTTCTACCACCCTAAGATAATTTAACAAATACTGATCAAAACAAAGAGAATTATTTTGAATGTCTCCTATGCATACGGTAATAGTATGTATTGTTTTCCAGAAAGAAAGTATCTGTACCTGCTAGATTACTCTCTCTCAAAATATATACATCCTCCTTAGGTGATCAAGAACTCACTGAAAGCTCAGGTACGCACACAAATAAGAAGCCTGCTTTATATCCTGCCCATAAACCTCAGGTACTTCCTCAGGGTTGCACAACTTTGCTCAACTCACTAAAGAAGAGTAGGGTCTTGTGGACCAATTCTAAATAAAGCTCACAAACTAGTGCTACTTCCTTCAGTTTAAGGTGACTATCCCCAACTGAGTCTCTCATCCTGTTCAAAGGGCTCACCAAAATGAAACCTTACCCCATCTATGGACTTGTCTAAATGACAGCCCCATTAACTGACCCTATTTTGCCCCATAGTGTGATTTGTTTCTGAATCTCTATTCATGACTAAGCATGAAACTGGCTTTCATCTATATCTAATACAAATGTTCACATTAAAATATGTGGAGTAATTCTGCTTAGCAGAATAACTTCCCAGTGAGCCAGGCTCTCTGTAGGAAACCTGGTCTACAAAGTTTGTGGATTTTCCTGTATCAAAGACTTTGCTAGCCTTTCAGTACCTTAGCTCACATAAAGTTCTGTCAAAGAAGCTCTGCCAGGACATGGAAGCACCCTAGATGCCCATCAGCAGACGAATGGATAAGAAAGCTGTGGTACATATACACAATGGAATATTACTCAGCCATTAAAAAGAATACATTTGAATCAGTTCTAATGAGATGGATAAAACTGGAACCCATTATACAGAGTGAAGTAAGCCAGAAAGATTAACACCAATGCAGTATACTAACGCATATATATGGAATTTAGAAAGATGGTAACGATAATCCTATATGCAAGACAGAAAAAGAGGCACAGATGTATAGAACGGACTTTTGGACTCTATGGGATAAGGTGAGGGTGGGATGTTCTGAGAGAATAGCATTGAAACATGTATATTATCAAGTGAGAAACAGATCACCAGTCCAGATTGGATGCATGAGACAAGTGCTCAGGGCTGGTGCACTGGGAAGACCCAGAGGGATGGGATGGGGAGGGAGGTGGGAAGGGGGTTCAGGATGGGGAACACATGTAAATCCATGGCTGATTCATGTCAATGTATGGCAAAAACCACTACAATATTGTAAAGTAATTAGCCTCCAACTAATAAAAATAATTGGGAAAAAAGAAGCTCCTCATTCTTATTTTTAAAAATTGCACAAAACAAATATATGTACAGGGTTTCCCCCAGTATCTGAAAGTAGACTGCTCCTATGAAACCATATGAAAGCTGAAAATGGTGTAAAGCAAAAAAGTAATCACCTTAGGATATATCTTACTAATAGATGCATAAAATATTGATAAATTGAGATAAAGCACCAATGCTCACAGAAATAGTTAAAAGCTACGGTGACTTAGAAGGAAAGCTATAACAAACCCAGACAGTATATTAAAAGCAGAGATATCACTTTGCCAGCAAAGGTCCGTATAGTCAAAGCCATGGTTTTTCCAGTAGTCCTATACAGATATGAGAGTTGGACCATAAAGAAGGCTGAGCGCCAAAGAATTAATGCTTTCAAAATGTGGTGCTGGAGAAGACTCTCAAGAGTCCCTTGGACAGCAAGGAGATCCAACAAGTCCATCCTAAAGGAGATCAGTCCTGAGTGTTCATAAGAAAGACTGATGCTGAAGCTGAAGTTCCAATACTTTGGGCACCTGATATAGAGTCACTGGAAAAAACCCTGATGCTGGGAAAGATTGAGGGCAGGAGGAGAAGGGGACGGCAGAGGATAAGATGATTAGATAACATTACTGACTCAATGGACATGAATTTGAGCAAACTCAGGGAGATAGTGAAAGACAGGGAAGCCTGGCATGCTGCAGTCCATGGGGCTGCAAAGAATCAGACACAACTTAGTGACTGAGCAACAACAAAGGGTCCAACAAACAACAACAAAAATGGTGACTTGTTGCTGAGATGCTGCATATAGTTCCTGGGGAAGGAGCTTGAGGTGCCAACTTGCTGCTCGGGGGGCACTGCCTCTATAGACACTTGCTGTAAAACAAATGCTGAACACTATTTTCACTTTTCACCTTTTTTTCATAATAGTAAAAATCCTCTTCAGATTTCATTTAGTGAAAATAGGTATTTAATGTAAGGTCCTTCATATAAACAAAGTGGCATAAAGCAAACTTTCGAAAACAGGGGAAATACCTGTATGTTCTTAGACTCGATAGGCTTCTGATAATGCCTCCAAATGACTAAAACTTCACCTCTAGAATGAGACAGGATGGGTTTCTAAATGCCAGTATACAAAACTGGGTAAACCATGGGTGATTTGACATTTGAATTTCTGATTTATATGATTGAACTGAATCCTTGGGCAAAGGTCAAGGGCTCACATTATAACTGAATAGACTCTCTTTTTAATGCTTAAACCTTCAAAGAAGATCCTACTCTGAAACAGAAGCCACACTATCAGAATTCAGAAAAAGTATTTTTCTCCTCAGGCAAATACTTGCTACACCCAAGGCCTTAGTATTCCCAGTCTTTTGCTTTTTTGTTTCATTTGCTCCAAGCATCAAACCTGTATTTCTTCAGCAAAGTCCTTCCTACCCTTCAATTCTATACTATAAATGAGAAGACATAAGTTTCTATATGACTTAGCTAAAAACCTGACTTCACTCTGTATTCAGAAGAGAATTTTCCTGTGTACTTCAGAGAAGGACAATTGTACTTCCAAGGACAATGACAAAGCAGGGCCCTGTCAAGATACCAAACCTACACTTCAGCTAATAAAAAGGAAACATGTAGATGTTTGTCTGTTTGAAGCTGCTACCACAATATTAGAATGTCTTCTTTGATCATGTGGCTTACATAATATCTCAGTCTACTTGGCATGGTGGTACCCAATCTTGTCAATTCATTTCTTGACCTTTTCTATTTAGGATTTATGAACCATAGATATTATACATGATGTGTCATAAATACTGCAGGCACAAAATTTATTCAGTCCTTTTATGTGAGTGAAGAACTCCTACCAAATCACTATAATCTCTCAAAATACATCTATTGTCTGATTTAGAGCAGTAGAGCAGAAATACCAACATTAAAGGTTATAATATCAATTTGCTCTAAGATAAACTGGCAAACTTAAAAATAGGAAATGTATCTTTGTCTTCAGCCTTCCACACAACTCTTAAGCTGCTGGAAGTGCTCCAGTTCATACCGACCAACCTTACAAGTACTTATTTCCATTTTCCATGGCATTTCTTCTGCAGCTTAAAAATAAAAGCAAAATAGGATTTTCCTGACTTCCCATTCAGGCTAATGAACTTATTCTCAATCCTGTTAGAGGCCATCCACTAACTATAACTCAACAATCCAAACACTATTGAAGTGATAATTACTAATCTCTCCCATCATAGGGTTTTGCAGTCTTTGCTAGTCTTCAAATAGATACAAATGTTTTCACATAGAAAATGATCATTTTGTGCATAATTGCTCTCAATTGTTTAATAGCTGGTGTTTTGACTTGTTAAGAATACAAAGAGCTCTCTTAATTACCTGATGAAGTTTTGTCAATTACTCAGAGTCAACAACCTCATTACAGTAATGCCACAGTAACTCTTTTGATAATTTCTAATCATATCCAAGCATTATTATTTTATTTAACTTTATTTTATCTGCAGGGGAACATGTTGGCATGTAGGGTTTCCCTGATGGCCAAGTGGTAAAGAACCCGTCTGCCAATGCAGGAGATACAGGAGATGTGGGTTTGATTCCTGAGTCAGGAAAATCCCCTGGAGGAGAGCAAAGCAACTCACTCCAGTATTCCTGCCTGGAGAATCCCATGGACAGAGAAGCCTGGCGGCTACAGTCCATGGGATCACAAAGAGTCGGATACCGCTAAAGTGACTTGGCACTCACACATGCAAGCACTGCTGGCCTGTGCTGTTGAGAATGCCATTTTTAGTAGATATTGCTTATCAATATAACAAAAGTGATCTCATGTGCTGATAAACCATTTGTTGATAAAACTCATATATGTGTGAGACTATTTTTCTCTAACATTTTTCTGAAGTACAACTCTTTACTACTTTTTCAGGGTCTGATGTAGGCTATTTCATTTCATAGCTGACAGTAGTAGATGAAGAGCAGAATAGTGGAAGAAAAAATAATGTGCTTAGTAGTTTATACTTGCTTGTGATACTGTATTGCTAACTAAAAAATTCTATTAAGTCATTCCCATTAATTCCTTCTGGATTATAGAACTAATTGAATACTATTTCTTCTTTTTTTTTGGCCATGTCATGTGACATGTGGATCTTAGTTCCCTGGCCAGGGTTGAACCTGTGCCCCGTGCAGTGGTACTAACCACTGAACCTCCAGGGAATTCCCCTGACTAAGATTTCTTAACGGGCATCTCTCTTGGTAGACTGTCGTATGTCAAACTAATCAGTTCTTTTCCAACAGACTCTAAGATAGCCCAAATGATCCCTGTCTCCTGGCATTTACACCCTTGTGTAATCCCCTCCCTTGGTGAGCAGGACACACAACTTGTGCTAACCAATACAACAAAGGTGATAGGATGTCACTTCTGTGATTACATTAGGTAAGATCGTAACTTCCGGCTTTTTTGGAGACCTCTTGGGCTTCCCCAGTGGCTCAGACAGTAAAGTGTCTGCCTGCAGTGTGGGAAACCCAGGTTCAATCCCTGGGTTGGGAAGATTCCCTGGAGAAGGAAATGGCAACCCACTCCAGTACTCTTGCCTGGAAAATTCCATGGACTGAGGAGCCTGGTGGGCTACAGTCCATGGGGTCGCAAAGAGTCGGACACGACTGAGCAACTTCACTTTGGCTGGCTCTGAAGAAGCAAGCTGCCATGTTATAAACTGCCTATGGAGAAGACCTTTTTGCAAGGAACAGCCGACAGCCAGAAAAGAACTGAGGTTCTCAGGAAAACAGGCTGGCAAGGAAATGAATTCTGCCAGCAACCATGTAAGACTGGAAATTGATCCTTACCAGTTGGACTTTCAAATGAGACTCCAGCCCTGGCTGACCTCATGACTGAAGCCTTGTGAGAGATCATGAAGCAAATAATTCAGTTACATTGTGCCTGGAATTCTGACCTACATAAACTGTGAGATAATAAATGTATCATTTTAAGCCACCAAGTCCATGGTAATTGATTATGCAGCAATAGATAACTAATACTACTCAGTAACCCAGATAGCATTTCTAATAGGCAATTTTTAATTGAAATATAATTGACATAAAAGGGCAATTTTTTTACCATATGAAAAAATATGTATATTTTGTTAAATTAAATCCTTTGTGTATTTTGAACCTTTATCGAGAGTTAAATGTTATTATTTGAGTACTAACAATTTATTAAATTTTATATTAATTTTATCAAACCCCATAAAATAATACTATATCATTAGATGTTAGAGAATAGGGATGTGGCGACAGTGAATTGAAGACTTTCTTTGCATCACAAACCAAGTTCAGTTTTTCTTAGTAAGAATTGAACCTACTTTTAGTGACAATTGAACTTACTTCTTAGTGAAAGAAAAGCTAGAGAGTACTACAGTTCTATAATTCTGCTCTCCTCTCAGTGATCAAATAGTCATCTCTTCAGTTATATAAGAAATTAGAGTTGGAGCACTATTCTCCGTCTGCATTAGCAGTTCATTATCATTCTTCAGTAATGCAATTAATCTGGATACAAGTATGAAGAAGGTGATTTTTTGTACATAATCTATAAACTAAAAATAATACAAACAAGAATTTTCCAATGACACTCTAAATAACAGTTAACTGCATAGTTGTAAATCAGCCCAGAATTGATAAAAGATGATTCAGTACATATGAAGCAATCAACTAATCATGCTGCACACATACATAGGTTACCCACACCCCAGGGAAAATATAATACATTGTGTTCATTAGAATCTTTGATAAGGCAGACAACCCATGTTGACATTGCAGAGAATTCTGCAGTATTTATTCCTAAAACTATCTGCATAGAAACTTCTTAGGCCATAATCTGTACAACTCTGTTATTTACTGAATCTTATATCTGAAAGATTCCAAAGCATTTTCACACACATTATCCTGTTCAGGTTTCACAACTGCCATGAGGTTGTCAGTAAAGTTATTACTAATACCATTTCTAGATAAGGAAAAAAAGAGTCAGAGACGTTAGTTTATTTGTTTTAGGTCAACTTGCTAAAAGCAAAATGGAAATCCAGGTCTCTCATTACCTTTAAGGAATATTGTTGAAAAAACATTATTCCATTTTGACCAGCTATCATAGAAGAAGCACCTAGGCAAACCAGTACCACCTCTGCAAGAAGAAATCCGAATTCCTACTCAAGTGCTTAATTCAGTAAGCATTTTCCACATTTAACTTTCACATATAAATTTAGGCTTCATTAGCTTTAGCTAAAAGTAATTTATTTCAGAAACCCACAAGCATATTTAATGGATAATATATTCAATTTTTCATTAAAATATTTTTTGTATCCCAATTACAATAATTTATAATCCCCCACTCCAGAGGGCAGGCTACAGTCCATGGGGTCGCAAAGAGTTGGACAAGACTGAGTGATGATCACTTCCTCTTTATAATTCCATCAATACTTGAAATTATGTCTCAAACCCTGCTGCTGCTGCTGCTAAGTCACTTTCAGTCATGTCTGACTCTGTGCGACCCCATAGACAGCAGCCCACCAGGCTCCCCCGTCCCTGGGATTCTCCAGGCAAGAATACTGGAGTGGGTTGCCATTTCCTTCTCCAGTGCATGAAAGTGAAAAGTGAAAGTGAAGTCGCTCAGTTGTGTCTGACTCTTAGCGACCCCATGGACTGCAGCCCACCAGGCTCCTCCGTCCATGGGATCCTCCAGGCAAGAGTACTGGAGTGGGGTGCCATTGCCTTCTCCGGTCTCAAACCCTACTTCTTCCATAAAGCTTTCTCTGATAATTTCATCAAGTATTAATCTTCGCCTTCTTTAACTGTTGTTAATATTTTATTTAACAGAGCATGAATTTAAGGTGCAATATTATTGTATTCATTTTAAACAGTTAATAAAACTAGCCTGTTTCAGGTCTTTCTAATACAACCTGCTTTCAATTACAGTTCAGTATCTTCGTGACCCAGATAATCACAATGGTGTGATCACTCACCTAGAGCCAGACGTCCTGGAATGTGAAGTCAAGTGGGCCTTAGAAAGCATCACTACAAACAAAGCTAGTGGATGTGATGGAATTCCAGTTGAGCTATTTCAAATCCTGAAAGATGATGCTGTGAAAGTGCTGCACTCAATATGCCAGCAAATTTGGAAAACTCAGCAGTGGCCACAGGACTGGAAAAGGTCCATTTTCATTCCAATCCCTAAGAAAGGCAATCCCAAAGAATGCTCAAACTACTGCACAATTGCACTCATCTCACACGCTAGTAAAGTAATGCTCAAAATTGTCCAAGCCAGGCTTCAGCAATATGTGAACCGAGAACTTCCAGATGTTCAAGCTGATTTTAGAAAAGGCAGAGGAACCAGAGATCAGATCACCGATATCCGCTGGATCATTGAAAAAGCAAGAGAGTTCCAGAAAAACATCTATTTCTGCTTTATTGACTATGCCAAAGCCTTCGACTGTGTGGATCACAATAAACTGTGGAAAATTCTGAAGGAGATGGGAATACCAGACCACCTGACCTGCCTCTTGAGAAACCTGTATGCAGGTCAGGAAGCAACAGTTAGAACTGGACATGGAACAACAGACTGGTTCCAAATAGGAAAAGGAGTGAAAAAGTTGGCTTAAAGCTTAACATTCGGAAAACTAAGATCATGGCATCTGGTACCATCACCTCATGGGAAATAGATGGGGAGACAGTGGAAACAGTGTCAGACTTTATTTTTGGGGGCTCCAAAATCACTGCAGATGGTGACTGCAGCCATGAAATTAAAAGACACTTACTCCTTGGAAGGAAAGTTATGACCAACCTAGATAGCATATTAAAAACCAGAGACATTACTTTGCCAACAAAGGTCCATCTGGTCAAGGCTATGGTTTTTCCAGTGGTCATGTATGGATGTGAGAGTTGGACTGTGAAGAAAGCTGAGGGCCGAAATATTGATGCTTTTGAACTGTGGTGTTGCAGAAGACTCTTGAGAGTCCCTTGGACTGCAAAGAGATCCAACCAGTCCATTCTGAAGGAGGTAAGTGCTGGGTGTTCATTGGAAGGACTGATGTTGAAGCTGAAACTCCAATACTTTGGCCACCTCATGCGAAGAGTTGACTCATTGGAAAAGACCCTGATGCTGGGAGGGATTGGGGGCAGGAGGAGAAGGGGACGACAGAGGATGAGACGGCTGGATGGCATCACCGACTCGATGGGCATGAGTTTGAGTAAACTCCAGGAGTTTGTGATGGACAGGGAGGCCTGGCGTGCTGTGATTCATGGGGTCGCAAAGAGTCGGACACAATTGAGAGACTGAACTGAACTGAACTGAACTGAACTGCTATAACACAGCCAGGTTTATTTAAAGTGAGGCACAATATTACTTCTATATGCATTCATAGTACTTTATCTTAAATTGTATCCAATTTGGAACATTATTACATATTACTTTTTACTATTTTCTAATTATGTCTTCTCTGACACAGAACTCTATGGTATTTGAGGACCAGAGCCATATCATAATGATAATTTATATCATCTATACATAGCCCAGTGCTAGGCATTATAGGGGTTCAGGAATTACCTACTAGTTAGTTATTATGACAGCAAAGCAAAGTGGAAATGTCAGTGCAGTAGAGAGGTTAGAAAACCTGGAATATTGTCAGAACTCTGCTCCTAACTAGCTACTGATCTTGAACAAATCATTTAATTCTATTTCTTTATATATAACATGAAGAAATTAAACTAAATAATCTGTAGATGTATCTTCCAAGTGTATACTGAATTAAGAATTGAAGAAAACAAAGTTGTGAAGCTTCACTTTTCCTAAATTGATGTTGAGAGAAAACAAGGGAAAATAGTTTAGAGATGCTACAGAGCAGAAAAACTTCAAGGGTTGTTGCCTTCTTTAAATAGGACATACATCAAAGAATAATATGTAGATTTTTCACATTTTACATATACTAGTTCATCTTGGACGTACTTTCTATTCTGTCTTCTGGAACCTAGATTCTTAATTTTTCATGCTCCAGAGAGTCTTCAACTCTAACCCCAGGTTCTATAAGGAAATTAGTGTTCAAAGTCCCTTCTGAGTAAACAATACAAAATGGAAGACATAAAGACTATTACAGATTCTCTTCTGGCCTGGATCATAGAAAACCCTGTCTCCTTCGTGACAAGGTATTAAAATATATCAACCTATATAGGTATCTATTCCTAAAAATGTCAAATTAAAAATTTCAAACTATCAAATTTTTTTAATATCAAATTTAAAAAATCAAAAATATCTTTCATCATATCTCAGATCTATAGATTTAACAAAATCGCAATCATAATCCCACCAGTTACCAAGCTGACTCTAAAATTTATATGGAAATTCAAAGAATCTAAGATATCCAAAATAATCTTGAAAAAGAACAAAATTGAAGGACTTCTGACTTTAACATTTAAAACAAAACTACAGTAACCAAGACAGTATATTAAGAGTATAAGACTCAGTAAATAGAGTAATGAAAGAGAAGAGAGAACAGAAAAGATCCACACTTACACAGATTTTTGGTTTACAAAAAAAGCACCAAAGTATCCAATTAGGAAAGTCTTTACAACAATGATAGTCGAATAACCCTGACTCCCACCAAACACCATCAAAGTGGATGATAAACCTAAACATAAAAATTGTGATTTTGGAGTAATCAAAAGTTTTTAGATGGGTCATACAACACAATATCTATTAAAGAAAAAAATTGAAGAATTAAGCAATGATCAAAATTTAAAACTTCTGTTCATCAAAAGATACCATTAAGAAAAAGAATAGGCAAGCCACAGATTGGGCTTCCAAGTTGGTGCTGTGCTAAAGAATTCACCTGCCAATGCAGGAGGTGCAGGAAATTTGGGTTTAATCCCTGGGTTGAGAAGATTCCCTGAAGTAGGAAATGGCAACTCGCTCCAGTATTCTTGTCTTGAAAATTGCATGGACAGAGGAGCCTGGTAGGCTACAGTCCATGGTGTCTCAAAGAGTTGGAGGCAACTGAGCACGCATACACGAGCAACAGATTAGGAAAAGATACTTACAAAATATGAATCTAATAAGGGAAGGATTAGATTATTATTAGATTATTAGATCTAATAAGATAAAGGACTGTTATCTAGAACTTGTGTAATATGTAGCCAATGCAGCTATTTCAATTTAAATGAAATATAATTAAAAATATACTTCCTCATTTGCACTAGTTGCATTTCACAATAAATATATTCCACTATGCAGTAAATTCTATGGGACAGCACTGGTCTAGAATGTTAAAAAAAAAAAAAAGAAAGAAAAGAAAAAACCCACAACTGACAATAAAAAGACAATCCAATTGAAAAAGAATAAATATTTGAAAATATGTTTCATAAAAGCAAAGATACATGGATACCCAATAAGTACATGAAAAAAAGACTAACATTATTAGTTAACAAAGAAACGCAAATTAAAATTACAATGGTATATCATTACAACACACCCACTAGAATGGCTAACATGCAAAGAAATGACAAAACCAAACGCTGACAAGCTTGTGGGGTAACCGGCACTTTCTCACAGTATTGGCTGGAATTTAAAATGGTATAACCACTTTGGATATGAATGTAGGCAAGCTCCGGGAGACAGTGAAGGACAGCAAAGGCTGGCATGCTGCAGTCCATGAGGTCACAAAGAGTCAGACATGACTGAGTGAACAATAACCACCACTTTGGAAAACAGTCTGGCATTAGAAGATCTAAATATATACCTATCCTAGGACTTGGCAATTCCACTCCTAGGCATAAAATGAAGACAGGTTTCCCACAAAGATCTGAACGCAAGTGTTCATAACAGCTTTATTCATAATAGCTAAAAACTGGAAATAGCCCAGATGTACATAAATAGAAGCTAGCTATTGTGTGCTCAGTCGTGTCTGACTCTTTTCAACTACGCGGACAGGAGCCCACCAGGCTCCTCTGTCCATGCAGTTCCCCAAGCAATATTACTGGAGTGGGTTGCCATTTCCTCCTCAAGTAGATCTTCCCAACCAGGAATCAAACCCACATCTCTGGCATCTCCTGCATTGACAAGCAGATTCTTTACTACTCACGTCACCTGGGAAACCCACATAAATTAGAAGAATGGACTTTAAAATTGCTTTATATTTGTAAATAACAGGTAGTGAAAAAGAACAGACATGAAACAACATAGATAAATCTAAAAAACATTATGCCAGTGAAAGAAATCTTACATGTGAGAGCATATACTGTATAATTCAGTTTATATAAAACTCTAACATAGGCAAAAATAATCCATGGTGGAGAAAAACATTAGAACAGTGAATCCAGAGGAGGTGAGGGCAGAGGTTATTCGAAAAGGGGCATGAGGGAACTTTCTCATCTGGAGTGATGGTATTGTTCCATATGTCATAGTGGTTTGGGCTACCCATGCATATGTGTAAAACTCAGTGAACATACACTTAAGATTTGCACATTTTATTACAGTAAATTTCACATTTTAAAAATTGTTTGGAACTGTAGCTATTAATACATATACTGGACAAAGTATTTTGGGAGAAGTACACTGATATCTGCAAGTAACTTTACAATGCATCAAAAAATTAGATGGTTTAGATAGAGGGATGAATAGATGGATATGTGACAGAACAAGCAGAGTAAAAAGTTAATAGCAGGTACTTCCCTGGCAACCCAGTGGTTAAGACTCTGCACTGCCGATGCAGGGGGCAAAGGTTCAAATCTGTGATGCCTGGTCGGAGAATAAGATCACACACGCCACAGAGCATGGCCAAAAGATTAAAAAAAAAAAAAAAAAAAAAAGTTAATAGTAAATCTAGGTGGTATGAATAGATTTCACTGCAAAATTCTTTCAATTTTGCTATATGTTTGAATTTTTTATAATAAAATGTTGGTGAGGGGGAAAAAATAAAAGATACCCCAGGCTTTTCAAAGAATTCCAGTATTAAATCTCCAAAATAAAAATTGAGAGAAAAATATGTCAAAATCATATTTTTCTCTTGCTCTTGTCTATAGCTTCATCCTACAGGTCCCTGAGCTGCATTTCCCTATCTCACATGAGATAATTCCCTCCCTTCAAGGATTCTGAGTATTATCAAAAAAGAACATTCAGAGTCTTTGCAACTGCAATTTTTACTTAAAGCTCTGTTTTTATCTTCTGTTCCTTTATCTTCTGTGCAAGAAGATAGGCAGCTTCTGATTTAGAGTTTTTAGATTTTGGTGTGTGTGTGAAGTCGCTCAGTCATGTCCAACTCTTTGCGACCCCATGGACTGTAGTCCATCAGGCTCCTCTGTCCATGGGATTCTTCAGGCAAGAATACTGGAGTGGGTTGCCATTTCCCTCTCCAGGGGATCTTCCCAACCCAGGGATCGAACCCAGGTCTCCCGCATTGCAGGCAGACGCTTTATCCTCTGGGCCAACAGGGAAGTCCCACCCAAATCAAAATGCTAATGTGCACTGACTAGTAATATTTCCAAAAATAAAATAAAAATGAGTCAGGAAGAAAAGAAACCAATTTTTTTAAATGTAAGTAATGCTATTCTCCAATAAAAGAGTAAGGTTATGAAAAGAGCGGAAGGAGAGAAACTTTAGAGAAACTTGAAAAACACTACCTCAGTCAGGTGATCAGGACCAACATCAACAGAGATAGGTCATTGTTGATTGTATGTGCCTGTTATAATAAATAATCTGACTGCCCTTTATCCCTCGTTCCTGGGCGGTAGACTCTAAATCCTTGGAATTTTCTGTGTAATCAGAATATCTGTGTTATTTCTGAGCCCCTTGGACCATACCTGAGTTTATGCTAATAAGATACCTTAGGATGGAAGCTGGCCATGCCAGAGAGACCAACCAGGTGAGCCAAGTGATATCAGCGCAGCCTGACCCCCCCCTCCACGGAGGGGAAGTATACTGGAGAATGCATCCAATTACATTGTCAATGATTCAATCAATCATGCCTATGCAATGAAACCCCAGTAAAAATTCTGGACACCAAAGCTCAGAGGTGCTTCCTGGTTGATGAGCAAATTGATGTGCCAAGAGAGTGATGCACCCTGATTCCATGGGGAAAGAGCATGGAAGTTCAGTGTTTGAGATCCTCCCCAACTGCACCCTATGTGTCTCCTCACTTGGCTGATCCTGATTCGTATCCTTTCTAATAAAGCTATAATCTTAAGCATACTTCTCTCCTGAGTCATGTGAGTTGTTCTAGTGAATTATCAAAGCTTCAGGGCTGTGGGAATCCTTGAATTTATAGCCATCTGGTCAAAAGTGCAGGTGGGAAAGGAAACATCAAATTTGCAACTGGTATCTGAAGCACAGGTAGTCTTATTGGGAACTGTGCCCTTAATCTGGAGTCTGCGCTAACTCCAGATGGTTAACATCAGAATTACGTTGCAAAGTTGTAGTACCCTTGATGTGATGCAACGAAAATGGCACTTTATCTCTGTGGTCTTCCTCTCCAAAACCCCTAGTCTAATCATAAGCAAAAACATAAAAGAAATCACAGTTAACGAACCTTCTATAAAATACGTAATCAATACTCCTCAAAATTGTCAAGGTCATCAAAAGCAAGAAAAGTGTGAGAAACTGTCACAACCCAGAGGACCCTAAGGAAACATGATGAAAAATTTAATGTGGTAACCTAGACAGGATCCTGGAAAGGAAAAACTTAAGAGACCTGAATAAAGTATAGACTTTAACTAATAATAATATATCAATATTGGTTTGTTAACTGTAACAAATGTAACACATTAAGGAATGATATTTATAACAAGCAAAAGTGAATATGGGGTATATGAAAATATTCTGTACAATCTTCACAACTTTTCTGTAAATATAAAATTATTCTAAAATAAAAATTTTATTAAAAACAAAGGATGTAGAGAAAAAAGAAAAATGGATATCTAAGGACCAAGAACATAATACTACACTAAATAAATCAGTGATGAGTTCCTGTTGATTGACAAAGTTACAACCGCAAGTATCCAGGAATCTTAAGTCAATTCAACAATTTTTTTTAAGGAGTTTTGTAGTTACTTATTTTAAAGTTACAGGACTTCAAAACTCCTTGGCAATAAACAGCTTGGCTGTCTCAAGTCCTGCTTCCCAGAGGGAGCTCCGTGCGAGCCTGGCCCGGGCCGTGAGGTCCGGCACCCCGCGCCCCGGTGAGGTCGGGCGGCCGGACAGTCAGAACTCGTCGATCTTCCTCTTCAGGTACTTGAGCATGGAGTCCATGCCCTGCGCGGAGCCCCAATCTTCTTGAGCACCTCACACTCCTGCTCATTGGCCTGCTCCAGCTCCAGCCTCATGTTGCAGCGCACAAGGGCCTTGGATTCCTCCAGCACGATGGGGTTGCAAGAGGCGAGCTCCTTGATGTGAACCATGACTTCCTGGATGAAGGTCCCAGGCCAGAACACCTGGGAGACCAGCCCTTTGCCGCACGCCTCCTGTGCTGTTAGCTTGTGCCCTCTGAGCAGCATTTCGTTGGCAGATGCTCCTCCCATAATCTTGGGGAACATGACGGTGGAACAGCCGTCTGGACTCTGTCCGAAGGTGGAATAGGGCGTCTGGAACCACGCCTTTTCGCATCACAGACCACATCACAGAGAGGCAGGATGGATGCTCCTAGCCCCATGGCTGGGCCATTCACAGCTACGATAATAGGCTTCTTGAACTGGGTGAAGGTGTTCACGAAGTTTCTGATGGCCTCGGCCATCCTGGCGCTCTCCCTCTTGCGGTCATGCGTTAGGCGCCAGATGGAAGTAGAGGCAGTCCAGGCCGCAGCAGAAGATGCTGCCCACGGCGCTGAGCAGCACCAGCTTGCTGTCGTCGGCGGCGGCCATGCTCAGCACGCTCTGCAGCTCCTTCATCACCTCCGGGTTCAGCGAGTTGTTCTCAGACGACTTGGTGGACAGCAGGATGTGGGTGAAGCCGTCCTGTTTCCGGACCACGATGTCCCGGTACTTGTAGGCGCTTTCCCTCTGCCGCACGCTGAAGTGCAGCCGCTTGTCAAAGGGCTGGTCTCGCCTGTCCTTGATGAACTTCCTCTTCCCAGCCTTCACGCCCGTGACTAACGTCTGCAGGGGGCTCGTACCATTGGCCGTCAGCGCGTCCATGAATCGGGAGGTGCCTTTCCTGTGCACGGCCAGCCCCGTGGCCATGGCGGCCTTCACGGGCCTGACGCCTGCGGCAACATCGGGTGTATCCAGGGCCGCCTCCCCATCCGCACCGGCTCCACCCCCGGACTCAGTAGGGCCCCAACCGGATTCTCGGCCACCGCCCCCGGGGCCGCTGTGTCCTCCAGCCCGTGCTCCACGGGGTCCGGCTTCTCGGGGCTCTCGTCCTGAAAGCCGTCCAGCACGGTCCCGCTCTTGACGGGGCTCTTGGGCACGAGGATCCTGTTGCCCGACCGGGCCAGGTCCATGTTCTTGCAGGTGGCCAGGCCCCGCGCGGGGCTCTTCTGGAACTTCTGGCTGGCAGTAAACAGCGGGCTGCTCTTGGCCTCGTGCTCCTTGCCCACCACTAGGGCCTTGGGGGCTGCCTTGGAGAAGCTGCTGTTGGTGGATCTGGAGATCTGCTTCTGGCCATTGTTCGGGGAGGTCCGGTTGGCTCTGGTGAAGGTGCCCTCCTTCTGCTTCTCGGTGTGGCCGCCGGTTGAAGTCGTGGATGCACTCCTCGCAGTTCACCAGCTGCTGCTCTGGCTCCCAGGTGGAGTCCTCCCTGCCGTAGCCTTTCCACCAAACCAAGTACTCCGTCTCCCCTTTCTTGTTTTGCCTCTTGTCAACGATCCTTTCAACCTCCTGCAGCTCCTCGGAGGCCATGGCGCGCCTCACTGGGCAGGGCCAGCAAGGCCACCCTAGTCATTTTGAAGACTCCCAGTGGTCTGCTCCAGAGCCCCTGAACACTCCTATATATAGGGGACCACACCCTTATGATTATGAGGTCAGTAAGTCCATTCCTGAGCCAATGGCAGCCTTCCCCCAGCCTTGGCATCACAAAGCCTCATCCTGAAACCTCTGAGGGTGGATGGGGAGCAACTCAGTTGAGTTGCTGGGAGAAATGAGGCATTTTTCATGATCCTAAAGAGTCCGCCAATCTCAGCTGCCATCCTCATCTCTCTACATCAACACAGATGGGCCACATGGCAGGGAGAGTGTGTCTCCTCCAAACCTTGCCTCACAGCCAGGTTTTAGCCTTTCATTCGAGTCTCTCTCACATTACATTATTATCTACTTTGTGTTTTCTTGCCTCAAATCCACCCATGATAATTAGGCTGTGGAAATGAGAATAATTTCACTTTCCTCCTACAGCTGGTAGGAGGAAATGCACCTTGAAGACCATTTCTGGGCCACTTATGAGAAACCTTTTCCATCCCACCTCCTTTTCTCAGTCTTCATCTAGCGCTCCTCAATTTTCTAGTCTCCAGTCTGAAACCCCTGTCCTCAAGCTGTGAGAATGCACTGAATACATACACTTGCTCTTGCTCTACTTGGCACTGTCTTGTTTCAATTCCAGGACTAATGCTCTCCTCTCCAGGTGTAATACCCAGGCTTCGGTTTTAACATGGTGATGTGGATGAGGCAGACAAATGCATGCTTTGGGTTGTGCTGGATGACCCCAAGAAGGAAATGACCACCTGCGGCTGAGTAGTATTCCCAGGAAGGAAGGGGTGCAACTTGCCCAGTGGTGTGTGAGCCTCATGTGCAAAGGTCTTCTCAACATGTGCCCTCACAAATTTCTTCTCATCCTGTTTTCCTGGCAGAAGCTCCTTTGGGTGTCACCTCACAGTTGAGACCATGGTGGAATTCATTTCCATGAAGAGCTACCACCAGCTTCTAGCCTCTTGGAGGAAACACTGAGTAATCATGCCTACCCATCTGGCTCCCAAGGTCTCTCATTGAGGTTGTTGGCTCTGGAGGATAGGGGAATGAGTTGTGTGCTTAGCCACAGTCCCTGTGGTGGGGGACAGTCTTTGTTGACCTAGTGGGATTTCCTGTGGTTTCCATAAAGTGCTGTCTTCCTGGTGTCCACTGGTTGCTTACTCACCTAGGACAAACCTGACAAGCAAGCAGAGCAAGGATAGCTATGAAAACCTTTTCAGGAGTAGGAGGATGTCCTTGCGACGCAGCTATTGATTGACAAAGCTGATTGACAAAGTTGATTTGCAAGTATTTGTTGATTGACAAGTTGCAACTGCAAGTATCCAGGAATCTTAAGTCAATTCAACAATTTTAAAATGCAACACCTTAGTGAGCTATCTTTCTAGTTAAACAAATCTAGCTGAACAAACTTATTTATTTGCTTTCATTAATGTGAAAAGGAAATATAAAATTTATAAGCCCACAAGGACAAAGAAAATGGGAGAGATGATAATAACTGACCAGTGATATCAACATTGAGAAGATAGAGAGCAGATGGAATAGCAGCAGTGGACTCAGGAGGACAGAGGTATTTCTCTTAAGTGCCTGCAGAGAAGCTTATTGTACTGGCAGAGCCAGAAAGAACTCAAGACTTTGTGGCATTAGGTATGCTGGAAGGCAAGAGTCAGGTACAGAGTTGAGAAGACAGATTAAGTCTGCACAACAAGCTGAAGATCCCTAGATTTTCTCACTTACATGCAATTAGGCCATCACTCTTTATCCTCCAACACCTCCTTGCAGAATATCAGAACTGTTTTTGTCAGAAGAAAAGCAACAATATACTTTAAAGTCAAAAAGACCAGACACAGCTATACCCAACTAAATTATCAAAGACTTTTTATAGATATTCAAGTCCTCAAAAAGGTCATTTCCCATTTCTTAGGAAAGTACTAGAGTATATGCTTCATCAAAGCAAAGAAGTAAATCATGGAAGTTATAGGATTCTAGAGATATTGATAGCCAGACTAAATAATTCCTAAACATGATTAAACAGAAAGAGTGTAGGGCCCAAGAAGGAGGTATCCAGGAAGAAATAGAATTTACAGTACCTGACGTGTCCATTGTCTTCTTAGAAAGAATTAGCAATTTTTTTAAAAGCCTAAGAAATAGGAAAAATGAAATATTAGGTAACTTGTGAAAAAATAAAAGGCTGTTCCAGAAAGAAAATATACTTAGGAAGCAGTATGGTATTTTTCATATATTATTTTAAACAAATTTTGGATTAGCTAAAAATTTTTAATATTAACTAAATTGGGAGGACAGAAGGAAAGTATAGCTACCAGTCAGATCCCAAGAGTGAGTAGATGATAACAAAGAGGGCATGATTACAAAGAGATCATTTACAAAGATGTGGGCAGTATGTAAGAGAATCACAGTATTGGACCCCCTAGACTCCAGTATTCTTGCCTGAAGATCCCCATGGACAGAGGACCCTGGCGGGCTACAGTCTGTGAGGTCACAAACAGTTGGACGTGACTGAGCGTCTAAGCACAGCACAGCACAGGCTCAAAGGAGGAAGGAAGGAAACGACAGCCAAAACCCAAAAGAAGGTCATGAGCCGCTTTTGAAAGGAACAATGACCTTTGTTTGAGGGGCACTGGGAGAAAGTTGGGGTTAAAAAATAGCCTAGCCTCTCTCACTTCCCTCTGTCACACTTCCTATCTGCTCCCCACTGCCCAAATCCAACAAGAAGCCAGAGAGTATGGGACCACAGATGTGATCCATGCAGCTGAGATTCCTGGGACAGAGAGCACGTGGATGGTGGAAGTGGAGGGACAGACAGGAGACAGCTGGCACAGAGGTGAAATGTGACCCTGAGCTAAATCCTCATCTACCACTCTAAGTCAGTTTTCAAAACTGATGAATCAAAAGACTGTACTATATGGATATTATTGAGCAGCACAACAGCAAACACCACAAGAAATGCTACTGAACATTCCTGAAGAAGATACTGTGTGAGAAAAGTACAGAGGAAGAAAAAGTTCAGGGAGTAGTCAAAGAACAAGTGTCCCAGTTTGTTCACACCACAAGGAATCTGTAAAGGAAAAGTGAGACATAAAACTGAAGTGACAGATTGGGGTCATATTTTGGCACTTCCAAATGCCAGGCTGAGGATTCTGTATTTAAACGGTATTGAGCCTTTTTAAGTAAGGGAGTGACATAACGAGAGCTGAGCTCCAAGTAAGGTTGATCTGGTAGTGATATGTAGGATTAATTAAAGTGACAAAAGCCTAGACAACATGATACTTAGTAGATTCTATTTTGTAGTCCCAGTTAAGAGTTTTCAAGTATTTAACTTATAACAGTGGCAGTGAGAACAGAAAAGATGACATTACCCTGAAAGATATTTGGAAACATCATTGTAAGAAATTGTTTACTTAAGTGGATATCAGAGAAGGATAGGGAAAAATTAAAAACAACTATAAAGATTTGAGTTCAGATAAACTACAAAACCATAGTTGGCATTAAAGGGCATTACTGGCAAAACCAATAATGGCATTAATCCAGGACAGGAACAAGTTTGGGATAAAGACTGCTTTAACAAATACCCACTGAATATTTACCACACATGAAGCACGATTGTCGACGATGGGGAAACAGCAGCGAGCAAATCATACAGAAGTTCGTACCCTCATGGAGCTTACATTCTGGTGGAGGAAGACAGTGAATAAAACAAATAAGCACTATGGAAGCTAGAGAGATCCTAGGAAGAAATCCAAAGCAGAAATGTGGAACTGGGAGTTTGAGATGATTAATTTGCATTTAGAAATGAATTTTGAGATGGACCTGGGATATCCAGATGGAGATGCCCAGATGACCAGAACTCAAGAGAATTTAGAGGTAGAGATGTGAAATAGAGATTTTGGAGTTAGAAACAGGAGAGCCAGAAAGTGCCGTACAGGGTCAGCTTACTGTTCACAATGTAGTATCTTTTTGTTTTGTTTTGTTTTGGTAGCATCTTTTTGATTCAGCTGCTGCATTCCCCAGTACGAGCTCTAGTTTTGCAAGTCAAAAGAAATTCTATTTTGTCAGTGTCTCCAGAGATGACTGTGTTTGAGGAAACTAACTCATGCTAAAAATAACAACAACAACAAAGACTGATGTAAAGTCAGAATTTTAATTTTAAAAATGAGAAACCACTATCAGCTCAACTGTAGGCTTCACATTATTTAGTTAATATCTATAGAAAAGTGTACATAGATAGCTAGAGTGTGACTGCTTCTTACTCATCACAGAATCAGGGCTAGGAGAACTGGTTGAACAAGGTCATAGCTGTGATAGCCTCATGCACTCCTTAACCCCATAGAGGGCCATTTGAACGGAACAGTAATTGTTCTCCCTGGTGATCTGTCCACCACTTCTCAGACAGAAGGAGAAACATGATGTCAACTCTTCCCCTTTAACCCCCCTTTTCTTCTAGGCACCTTACAGACTCTTCCTTACATTCCTTTTTTACTTAGAATAATACATAGGTGTTTTTTTGGGAACTAGGATATAGTTAGATAGTGTTGTTATGATTTATGGAATCGAGGTTTGATGGGAAATAGAATGGCAATAGCTTCCTCTATAAAGTATTTAGAACCATCCAGGAACTTTTCCTGGGCTCATGGGCAGATGCCATGTCATAATATCCCAAGAGAACTCAAGCAAACACTCAGGAAAAACATCTTAATCTGCAACCATGTCCTTCCTATCCCCTTCTACTCATTTTGGCACATGACTTATGACTTATGAGGTGAGAGGCTGAACTGAGAAGCAATTGAAAATGTATTGATATTGAAGATGTGTTATCCTTTATTTTTTAGCACCTACTATGTGCCAGACACTTTGCTAAATGCTAGGGATACACTGTAATAGAGAGCTAATATGGGGTTTGCAGTATTTTGAAGCAGGAAATACTAACCTTTCCCAAAGTTAATTTCTGTGAATCTACTTTAGATGTCACATCACCACCCTGGCCCCCTTATTGTCAGGATTCATCATGAAAATGATGAAATTTTCTAAGGTTCTACAAGTCAGATCTATCTCTGCTCTTAACTCCAACAAGGCCAATGGTATTGAGGGGAAATGGGTGTTATCATGGGTTATGATAACAGCTACTGAGAACAGAGAATATATGCAGAAAGCAACAGGTGAAATCAAGAAAAGAGAATGAAGGGGACTTCCTTGGTGGTCCAGTGGTTAAGAATCCATCTTCCAATGAAGGGGACATGGATTCAATCCCTGGTTGGGCAGCTAAAACTCCCACATGCCACGGGGCATCTAAGCCTACATGCCACAGTGAAGAGCCCAGCCCGCAAGCCACAAAGAAGACCTAGCGCAGCCAAAATTTAAAAAAACAAAACAAAACAAAGAGAGAGAGCCAAGAACAGAACCAGGGAAAATGTTTACACCTAGGCTACAAACAAGAAGAAATGAAGCCAGCAAAGGAAATGGGAACAGTTTGAGGAAAAACAGGAAGAGCAGTCTGACACTACGCCTCAGGAAGCAAGAAAGAATGGTGGCAAGGATCAGCAGTAGACACTAGTGAGACATTGGCTCTGGAGACAAAGAAGTCATTCGTCATCTTTAAAGGCTAATGTCAATGAGATGTGGAGTTTGAAGCCAGAAAACAAAATGATAGTGACTGAGTGTGTCGTAGAGAAGTAGCAACAATGACTGTCTCCTCAAAGCGCAAGAAACTAGCACTGTCTCTGTCTCTCCTCAAATAACCTGGACTAGGGAGGGGAAAAGGCCCTCCTCCATCCAGGGAGGCCATCTCTTCCATAATATAGGGAGACCAATTCTCCCAGTATGCTCAGGATGCTCCCAGGTTTAGCACCTACATGTGGAGAAACCTCTCAGTCCTAGGTAAACCAGGACTGTTGGCACCTGATGTTCATATGGGTATGACACTTTATTTTGGTAAAGTTTTGATACCTGCTGGTAATGATCATTTTAAACAGTTTTATTGTGGTATAATTTGCATACCATAAAAGTCACCAGTTCAAGTAATCATCTAAAGGAAGTCTCAACCCAGGCTGTACATTAAAATCACTGGGGAGTTTCTAATGAATACTAGTGACAAACCTTCACTCACAGGGATGCCTGAGGCCCAGGTGTTGATATTTTTTTCCCAAAGCAAACCCAGTTGACCTCTAATGTGCAACCGGCATTAAGATCCACTGATTTGAAGTAAAGAGCGATACATAATATCAGTGCTCTTCTAAGTTTTCAAGAAGGAGAAATGAAGTTAAGTACTCAAATGGATATGATAATATGAGTAAATATTTGAAAAAGTAGGGGGAAAAAAAACAGTACTTCAAGTATTTCTTATTTTGAATTCTAGTGCCAAATTCTAGAACTCAGATGGATTTTTCCTTTCATTAAAATGCAGTATAGTAATTATCTCGCTAGGAAAATTATAACGTGTGTCCACATTTTGCCTGAAATCCTGCTTCTGATTACACAACAGTCCTACAAATAAGAAAGTATAATTTTTAACTTTATACAGATGAATACATGTTTCCTTTGAATGTGTAAAAGAGAATGTTTCAAAATTCAAATCTTCAGTCAGCATTCCAACAGCCTTTACACACTAAAATGTCATTGATTTCTGTGTAAAAGGAGATTGGTTTTTCCATAACAGTATTATTCTCTGACTCCAAATCAATTAAAGATACCCTGCTATAATCCACAAGAGACTCCCTAACGAATCAATGCTAATTCCAAAAAATGTTTTGGCATTTTAAAATTTTATTCACTAAGATACCCAATTGATTCATACTGAACAGGACTGGCATCTGAAAAAAGCATATTACTTGAAAGTATTTATTTTATATGCTCACTTCTAGCTATGTGTGAAAAAGTGTGTGAGTCGCTCAGTCCTGTCCAACTCTTTACAACCCCATGGACTGTGGCCTGGCTCCTCTGTCCATGGGATTCTCCAGGCAAGAATACTGGAGTGGGTTGCCATTTCCTTCTCCAAGACCCTACATAAAAAATATACTTGATCAATCATAAAGTGATTATGAGTCAGTTCAAAATTTCAGTAAGCAAGAAAGATAACTTTATTTTTCTACAACTTAACTTAGTTTCTATCTTTAACCCTTATTCTGCCTGTGTGCAGCATGGCACAGTCAGGCCCTATTCGTGCCTGTCTCAAATAGTCATGGGTATATACCTCGTAGCTCAGACGGTAAAGAATCTGCCTGCAATGCAGGAGACCCTGGTTCAATCCCTGGGTCAGGAAGATCTCCTAGAGAAGGGAATGGCTACCTACTCCTGTTTTCTTGCCTAGAGAATTCCATGGACAGAAGAGCCTGGCAGGCTACAGTCCATGGGGTCGCAAAGAGTTTGGACATGACTGAGAGACTAACACACTTTATACCCTCTCTTTGGGGGTTGTCCAAAAGGCAAGGCCCAAAACCTTCAATGTGAGACACACCAACATCTATTTTTCCATTGCTTTCTTTTTGTCTTTTTTCTTCCAAAGAAAGAAAGTGAAGTCGCTCAGTCATGTCCAACTCTTTGCGACCCCATGGACTATAGTCTACCAGGTTCCTCCATCCATGGGATTTTCCAGGCAAGAATACTGGAGTGGGTTGCCATTTCCTTCTCCAGGAGATCTTCCCGACCCGGGGATTGAACACGGGTCTCCCATATTGTAGGCAGACGCTTTATCGTCTGAGCCACCAGGGCACCCTGATAAAGGGCACTTATGAAAAACTCACAGCTAACATCTTACCTACAGTGAAAAACAAAATGCCTTTTCCCTAAGATTAGGAGCAAGACAAATATGTTTGCTCTCACCAGTTCTATTCAACACTGTCCTGGAGGTTCTATACATGGCATGTAGCCAAGTAAATGAAAACCAATCCAGATTGGAAAGTAAAAAAGCAAAACTATCTCTTTTTGAGGACAATATTATCTCATACATAGAAAATCTTAGTGAATCTACTAAGAGCTACTAGACCCAATAAAACAATTCATAAGATTTCAGGATACAAAAATCAACTATATTTCTCTGTATTAGTAATAAACAATCCCAAAGCAATAATCATCAGATAAATGCAAATTAAAACTACCATGAGGAATCACCTCATACCTGTCAGGATGGCTATCATCAAAAACACCACAAATAACAAAAGTTGGCAAGGATATGGAGAAAAGGGAACACTTGTACACTGCTGGTGGGAGTGTAAATTGGTGCAGGCTCTGTGGAAAACAATATGGAGGTTCCTCAGAAAACTAAAAATAGAACTATCATATGATTCAGCAATTCCACTCCTGGGTATACATTCAAAGAAAACAAAAACACTAATTCAGAAAGGTAGATGCACCCCATTCTTCACAGCCATATTATTTACAGTAGCCAAGGTACAGAAACAAACTAAATGGCCATCCACAGATAAATGGATGAATAAGATATATATGAATCACTACTCAGTCAGGAAAAAAGAATGAAGTTTTAAATATTTGAATAAACACATAGAAACACAAAGTAAATTAGTGGTTGCCTAAGTTTGCAAGATTTGGATAGAAATTTGGAATGACTGCTAATGGTTATGAGGTTTCTTTTGAAGTGATGAAAATGTTTTAAAATTCATTGTGGTGATGGACTCATTACTGGGTGAATGAATATACTAAAAACCATTGACTTCTGTAGTTTAAACTGGCCAACTAGTATGTGAATTACATCTCAATAAAGTGATTTTTTTTAAAAAGAGAGATTGAATAAGGATATATCTGGAAATGAGAATATAAGGTGATAGATTTAAAGTAAGCAGCACTAGTATATTTTTATCTTTAAAATTTTTCAACATATTTGAATACACTGGACCAAAAGTCTAAAAATCTAGACTAATATCACCAGATAATGACAAACTTTACATAAGACAAAAAAGAAGTCATTTCACATCTATGCTTAAGTATCTGCCATAGATTAATCTCCTTGATTTTAAGGAGAAAACATGTTTACATTTTGATAGCTAGCTTATAAGATGGTTGCCATAATTCCAAATATTCCAATGTGATAATGGTAGGACACAGCAGAAAAAGAGGGTGCTTCATTCTGTATGCCTCTTTTTAAGAGTAAGAAAATCTTTCCCAGAAGCCCGCGTCGCAGGTTTCCTGTCGTTCCTCATTGGTCAGAATTATGTCTCATGCTCCTTCTCTAAATCAGACTTGGTGTGGGTGTTTGGGTAGGTGGGAGTGAGTTGGTATAATTGACTTAGACTAATCAGGATTTACTTGTGTCAAGAGGGTGAGGAGTAGATATCAAAACAAAATCAGGACTCTGCTGGCAAGAAAGAAGGAGGAAGGGATGTTGGGCGGGCACCAGTAGACCCTTCTATAATACCAAAGACAAAAGAAAAACATGAAATAAAAACTTCATTGTACCTTCTTCAGCTCAGAATAAGGTATATGCCCTTCATTTTGTGCCAGGCAAGAGTTTTATGGCCTCCCGGAGCTATCGGATTTCTCCAGGAATTTTTCCCCTCAAAAAGCAACAATTGCTTACTGGAAAAGGGGGTTCCACAGCATACATTTTAAGAAGTCATCAGAAAGTTATTACTAGACCTTTGCTAGCACTTTATTAGCAGAAGTCACTGTTCCCTACCAGTGGTCCTTCACCATACAATTTTGGATATATGCATAGTTACAGAATGTCATCAATTTTTTATTACTTGGGATTAGTGTCATTCAGCCACTTAACAAATGTTTATTAAGCACAGCTAACCCAGTGCCATACTAATGATGATTAATGTCTACTGAATTCCTACTACATGCCAGGTACTATATTAGGTGCTTTACATATACTCCTTTATTTAATCTGTTTAATATTCAATGTTATAAAGTAGATGTTACTTCTATTCCATAGATGAATGAGTTGTCAAATGGTTAAATATCTTGCCAGAGACCACAAAGATAAGGTATGAATCACTATTTTACAGACAACAAAGGAAACTGAGACTTCATAATAAGCCATTTGCTTGAAGATAAACAACAGGAGAGAGGAGCTGGCAGAAACAAGAGTCAAACCAGGAGAGTCTAATTCCAAAACTGGTGCTAATGAACTACCGCCCTGTATATTCATGGAGGATATTTTCTCTTAAAAGATGTAAGTCAGTGTATTTCATGCAAGGTCATCACACCCAGATAGATAATGGCTTTCCCCATAATATATTCAAAAATCAAATTGATTTTTGTAAAACAACTTCAAGAGACTGTCTTGATTATTCCCTGAGAACTCAAGTCTCAAACTTCTATTTCAGATTTCTACTGCAAAGGTAGAAATGCTCTTCTGAGTCATTTATTTGTAACACACGGTTTACCAGATTGTTTCTAACAATGGGTACCATTGGATTTATTAGGTTTATTGGATTTAAATACAAAAACTCTGCCTACTTACACATGCTATATGTCAATAACATCTCAATAAAACGGGGGGAGGAAAAACTCTACCTCATCCATCAGCATCATAGTTCAACTCTGTTAAGTAGATGGTCAACTTAAAAAGGATGATAGAACTTATTAAGGAGAATTAGGGTCAGATTGCTAAAACACCAACTGTGTTCGGAAAGGAACACAGAAAATTAAATTGGTCAGAAAAGATTAATTAGTTAAATTTGCTAATTAGTTAATTAAATTAGTCAGAAAAGATTGACCAGATTTATTAACTAGATTTCTCATCTCTCACTAAGTCACTTCATATTCAATAACAGGAGATTGTCCTGTCTAGTTTATCAACGGTACTCCGACTTTCATTCTACTTGCTGTCAGGGTCTACATCCTGTCAGGGTCTCCTTCCTTCAGAATGCCTTCCCAGATCTCTCTCATAAGAGCTGATTAATATTAAAACTATTTGTTATCTTTTTCTTCCCATTCTGAGCTGAACTGTGTCTCCTCCAAATTCATACGTTGAAGCTCTAACCCCCAGTACCTCAGAATGTGACTGTATTTAGAGATAGGACTTTGAAAGGGTGATTAAGTTAGAATGAAGACCTTAGAGTGGGTTCTAATCCAATCTGACTGGTGTCCTTATATGAAGAGAATATTTGAACACATGAAGAGATGAACACACTCAGAAGAAAGACCATGTAAGGACATAGGGAGAAGGTCACCATCTGCAACAAGGGGAGAGGTCTCAGAAGAAATCAGGCCTGCTAACACCTTGATCTTAGATTTCTAGCCTACCGAACTGTGAGGAAATAATTTTCTGTTGTTTAAGCCACCTAGTCTGTGGGATTTTGTTATGGCAGCTCTAGCACGCTAATATACTTCCCTATCTTAAGAGACCCTCTGAAGGAGAATCCATGTCATATTCAAGTTTGTACCTTTCAAAGCATTGACATTAAAGGCATTGTTAATTGTTTTGTTATTATTATTATTGTTTTAAAATTTGCTTCATATATCCTCATCCAGATGTAGATGCTGAGGCTCTACAAAACCAAAAATAACAGTGTAACATATTCAATTCCAAAAGATTTGTGTAATATTCTGCCACGTGCTAGGTGCTTCATATACAAAGAGGAATAAGACTATTCCTACTCCCAAGGAAATTATTTTCAGTATTCTAGAAAGACATGTAAATGAACAATTGCAATTGTGCTTGACTAATTCCAATGACAGCCTTAGGGAAAGGGGAAGTCACGCCTTAGCAGATATTTGAAGGCTACTTTGCTCATAAAACTGTCTTCACCCATTTATTTCACGGGAGAAGCATATATCTTATTATGTGCATAGATGAGTCAGTGGGACACAGCAGCCTATTCTGCTGTCAATCTTATCCAATTTCATTTGACAGCAATGAAAAAAAAAAAATTTGACAGCAATGGTTCCACTAAAACATTGTACAAAAGCCCCTCCTGAACCACCTGGTAAGAGGTGTTTGAGGCATATTTCATGAGGATAAGAATTCTTTTCTGGCCATCTCAACTTCTCACCTAGTGTGTCTATATTCACCATTACAACATAGAAGCAAACCCAGTTTATACAGACAACTGCCTTGCTGATTCAAGGTTTTGTTTGCTCAGCAGGAAGGGATGTTATGAATGCCAGAGATTCATCAATGTTGTCTCTTTTGTTCTCTGCTGGTGAAGGAATGGTTAGGCTAGAGTAGCTATCCCAATGAAGAACAATTTTTAAAGGCTTTTTACTTTGCTGCTATCTAAATAGTACATTTTAATCATCTAGAGAATGAGGGGGTTGATCAAGATCATTTCAAATGTCCCTTTCTGTTTTAAAATTCTATGATTCTGTAATCCATATCCTGACTTTTTAAAATGTGAAAATCAAGAAACAGTAAGCTTTTAGCTTATTCATGCACACTTGTAATATATTCATTCAGAACTATATTACATAACAGTAGTAGTTATACATGCTGCTAAAAACTAATTCATTCCTGAAATTCATTTAATTTTTATTGACTTTTTTTGGGGGGGCGGGTAGGTTTGCCGTATGACATGGGATGCAGGATCTCAGGTCCCTGACCAGGGGTGGAATCCTTGCCACTTGCAGTGAAAGCATGAAGTCTTAACTGTTGGACCACCAAGGAAGTCCTGACCCTTAACCATTTTCAAGTTCCTCAGGGTACAGCTCAATATATTACATTAATTTCAATATCTAATTATGTCTGTCATTTAGGAAAAAACATATCTTATTGATTCTAAGAATCATGCTCCTATATAAAAATACTGGCTTTTAAGAAGGAAATCTCCTTGGGGGAAAAAAGTTTTGGCCTCTACTACAAAAAAATTTATTTTTAAACCTAAAACTTGAGTTCTTTATTTTGTGATGGGCTGCAAAGTGCAGCCTGTAGGATCTTAGTTCTCTGACCAGTGATCAAACCCTTACAGTAGAAGTGTGGAGTCCTAACCACTGGACCAACAGGGAAGTCTCTGAAGTATTTTTTTTTTCCATTTATTTTTATTAGTTGGAGGCTAATTACTTTACAATATTGTAGTGGTTTTTGTCATACATTGACATGAATCAGCCATGGATTCACATGTATTCCCCATCCCGATCCCCCCTCCCACCTGAAGTATTTTTAAGACATTAAATGCTTCCTTTCTTTAATGAGATTTACTGGTCATTGTTCATTTCCTTTATAATAAAAGATCAGTTGAATTTCTTAATGCCAAATAAATTTCTCCTAATGCTTTTAATTCTCACTTAATCTCACTCAGATCCTTATAGCTGAGTGGAAATGTCACTTATTTCAGAGAAATTAATATATAATTCAGAAGAACTGGTTTCAAAATGGAAATCAAGGTATACAGTTGACACTCATCAGTTCAGTTCAGTTCAGTCATTCAGTCGTGTCTGATTCTTTGCAACCCCAAGCACTGCAACACGTCAGGCTTCCCTGTCCTTCACCAACTCCTGGAGCTTGCTCAAACTCATTTCCATCAAGTCAGTGATGCCATCCAACCATCTCATCCTCTGTTGTCCCCTTCTCCTCCCGCCTTCAATCTTTCCCAACATCAGGGTCTTTTCAAATGAGTCAGCTCTTCGCATCAGGTGGCCTAAGTATTGGAGTCTCAGCTTCAGCATCAGTCCTTCCAATGAATATTCAGGACTGATTTTCTTCAGGATGGACTGACTGGATCTTCTTGCTTTCCAAGGAACTCTCAAGAGTGTTCTCCAACATCACAGTTCAAAAGCGTCAATTCTTTGACGCTCAACTTTCTTTATGGTCCAACTCTCACATGCACACAAGACTACTGGAAAAACCATAACTTTGACTATGTTGGACCTTTGTTGGCAAAGTAATATGTCTGCTTTTTAGTATGCTGTCTAGGTTGGTCATAGCCTTTCTTCCAACAAGCAAGTGTCTTTTAATTTCATGTCTGCAGTCACCATCTGCAATAATTTGGGAGCCCTCCAAAATAAAGTCTCTCACTGTTTCCACTTTTTCCCCAACTATTTGCCATGAAGTGATGGGACTGGATACCATGATCTTAGTTTTCTGAATGTTCAGTTTTAAGCCAGCTTTTTCACTCTCCTCTTTCACTTTCATCAGGAGGCTCTTTAGTTTCTCTTTGCTTTGTACCATAAGGGTGGTGTCATTTGCATATCTGAGGTTATTGATATTTCTCCCGGCAATATTGATTCCAGCTTGTGCTCCTTCCAGCCCAGAGTTTCTCATGATGTACTCTGCATATAAGTTAAATAAGCAGGGTGACAATATACAGCCTTGACATACTCCTTTCCCTATTTGGAACCAGTCCATTGTTCCATGCCCAATTCTAACTGTTGCATCTTGACCTGTATACAGACTTCTCAGGAGGCAGGTCAGGTGGTCTGGTATTCCCATCTCTTTCAGAATTTTCCACAGTTTGTTGTGATCCACACAGACAAAGGCTTTAGCATAGACAATGAAGCAAAAGTAGATATTTTCCTGGAATTCTCTGGCTTACACTCAGGGACTCCTTTATGAAATCAGACAATAAAGGGTCCCTCCATTCCTTCCTTCCTCTCCCCTCACTGTCTTCTCTCTCTGGCTCTCTTTTTCCTTCTCCTTCCTTTCACAGATTATCACTGCTGCTGCTGCTAAGTTGCTTCAGTCATGTCCAATTCCGTGCGACCCCATAGACAGCAGCCCACCAGGCTCCCCTGTCCCTGGGATTCTCCAGGCAAGAACACTTGGAGTGGGTTGCAATTTCCTTCTCCACAGATTATCACTAGATAAATATAAAACGTAGGTAGCTGTGACCCAGGTAGTCTATCCCAGAATGGTATCATCAAGGGAACACAATTCAAGAACTAAAAGGAGTTCAAAAAAGACAAGTCCTTTACTTATACTGTGCAAATACCAAGGCAAAAACTCATAATTCATGTCAACACTTCCTAAAGTCCCTCATTTCTCCACCATCCACTGTCCTCACACATTCCAGGTAGTTCTCTGTTTATTTTTCCTTGTTATAGGAATTCCAACCTTGAGTTGAAAACAATTCATCTTTTTTTTTTTTTTCACTATCCCTACATCTCTGTACTACTAGCCCCTTAGAGTTTCCCAGCTTCATTTCTATTTCTGGTAACACCCTCCCAATACATGTTAGGCTTGGGTGGGAATGGGGGGAAAAACCTGGCCCTTATCTCCCAGAGGAAAGAAATTTTGAAACTGCCAGAAACATGATATTATCAAAACCACATGGATTCAGCCCTATGAACTATGAAACATGTGGTCTGGGGTTTTTTGTTGTTGTTGTTGTATTCCACATCACAAAAACTCACCACTATGTTCAAGTAATGTGTGTCTTCTTGAATATCTTATTCACATCTTTCCAAGGCCCTTTTCATCCTGACTCCTGCAACATTTTCCTAAGTGGGTTCTGCTCCAGTTTCCACCAATTCTAATCCACCTAATCTACCTAAAGGTTTTTTTTAGCAAAATTGTTTTTAATGTTAGTTGCTCAATTTTGTTCAACTTTTTACGACCCCAGGGACTAGAGGCCACTATGCTCCTCTATCCATGGAATTCTCCAAGCAGGAATACTGGAGTGAGTAACTATTCCCTTCTCTAGGGAATCTTCCTACCCAAGGATTGAACCTGGGTCTCCCACATTGCAGACAGATTCTTTACTATCTGAGCCACCAGAATCATCCTAAATACTGCTGCATTATGTCATTCCCTTTAAAAAACTCCAATAACATACAAATGTCTATAAAGCTTAAACTGTTGAGCTTTACATAGAGAGTCTTAAAAATTTCCCTCCAAACTATCATCTTACAACCTTATTTCTTTTTACCCCTAATTCCGTCATATATTCTAATCAACTCAAATGCTTAGCCTATCCAAGAAATATCTCCTGATTTATCTGCCTTACTTTTTCTGAGAACTGCTTCTCCTCTCTTCCAACAGCATGGTTTCAATTACCGTGTCCTTCTTTGCATCTCAAAAATTTGCAACTAATCATATTTGCATTTTAGAGCAAATATGTCCACAATGCAGAAGGAGGATGGACTAATAAGAGAGGAGAACAGAGGCAATAACACCAGTCAGGAGACCATGGGAAGAGTCCAGGAACAGGAGTTAGAGATGACTGGATGTGCGAGGTGGGCCAGGGTGGTCCAGACTGAAGATAACCTGAAGGCTGGATGATAGGTGGAGAATAAGAAAGAGAATACTAAAGAATTGGGGGGATCATACTGACCTCAGTTGTCATGAGGTAATTTATATGGAAGCACCTAGCACAATGCCTAAGACAAAGTAGGTGGTCCATACATGTCAGTGACCTAGTCCTTTCCCCACATCCTTGGGTTTTGTTTTCCTGTTAGGCTGTAAGGTCCTATAGGGCAAGGATTACACACAATACTTTTCTCTTGCCCGCACAGTGACTACTCAAGTCCTGGTACACTATAGATACTCAGTAAATATTTGTTGATTTCACTGATTTTATGCAAAGCAGCTTTGTTTTCATTGCTTATCATAATATATCTTGTCAAACCGAACACTCTGAATAGTATTGTATAGACCTGTTTTTAGACAAAGGACTGAAAGAATGCTTCCCTCACTGTAATCTTGTTTGATTTTGGAACGGTCTTTAAAAAGTCTGAATTCTAATAAACCATCATTTTATTTTTGATGAGTAAGAAATAAATAAAATCCAGACCCCCCAAAATAAATAAGCTTTTCATTTATAAATATGTATAAATCTGAAAATGTTCAGTAAACATCAATGCATAATACTTAAAACTAAATCTGAAAGCTGAATACACAGCCTGACTCCTAATACAAAAACAAACTAATTAAAGCCAAGGATTTAGAATTTGAAGCAACTCCTGTTGTTGAATCTCAATCTCTATCTCAGAGATAACTATGAAACTTTTAGATAATTAATTCCTTCTTAATTCTCTATACAAAAGATTACACTTATTTTCCAATATACATTATATCTCCAATATAAGTTATCTATTTAATATATCAACTATATGTAATATATAACTATTGTATAATAATTGATTATCTGATATATGTATATATAAAATCTAATATACATTATCTATGTACAGCAAAACTGTAAATGTGGCAAATATATTGAAATTAAATACTCAGAAACTCACCTACTATGATGCCCAATATTCCACCAGTGGGAGCATTCTTTTAAGTTAAGAAGATTATCTCTGGGAGACTTTTGTTAAAATGCAGTAGAAGTGTTAAAGCATTGACCTGCAGGTACCCATAAATTCACTATCATGATGGGTTTGTTTTAACAGCATCCTATCACCTAACAGAGAAACATGGTTTGGTCCTTCACCCACTACTTACGCTTCTCAACTTCATTTCCTGCCACTCTACTCTCCCTAACAAACCCTCCCCCCCACTTCCATGGCTGGTGACTTCTCAGTCCTTCAGGTTTTCAAATTAAATGCAATCTCTAAGAAAAACCTTCCCTCACCACTCAAGTCAAAGCAGGGCCCCACTCTATCAGAGATCCCTTCAGAGCACTACTAACAACTTGTTGTCTTTTATCTTTTTCCATTATTTACTTATTTATCATTCGTCTCCCTCTAGGAGCATCAGGGCAAGGACCTTGAGTACATTTTTCTCCATTATAATCCTAGCCCTACACAGTGCCAAACACTTAGTAAAGGCTTGATAAATATTTGTTAAGTAAGCAAATACATGATAAAGTGATATAACTAACACTTTTGGAATTTTGGATAAAAAGTATGGAAAGATCTTAAAATGTTGACAGAGTGATCAAATAACTCTTCTAGGTATTTATCTTAAGGAAATATTCAAAATGTATAGATTTATTCACAGATTTTTCATCACAGCAAATTTGTGATGTGAATATCATTTTTCATCACAACAAGTGATGGATGCGAATGTTCAGAAATAAGAAAAAGTATTAAATAAGTGACACTTTAAAAGAATACTTAATGCCTTAATACTTAAATACTTAATACTTTTAAGTATTTAAAAGAATACTTAATTTAGTATTTTAAAGAATACTAAATGATATAAAGGTAAATGGAAAAAGTGCACCTAAAGAGTCTAAACAGTATGATCTCAATCTTGCAAAAAGAAAGAGTATAAATGCGCACGAAAGAACTGGTATATGTATCAATGGACCAAAGTATCAATGGCATTTTTCTATAGGTGATGGACGACTTCTACTATTAATAATATTCTATGTTTTTAAAAGTTCCCTACAACAAATATGTATTACTTTTATATGTAGACAAAAACAAAACACTTTAAACTACAATTGTAAATACCTGATGTGTGAAAAGCTAACTACTGTGCTAATTCCTGAAGGCTTCAACACCTGAATGAATATCAACACTTTTTCCACTCTCTAGTGGTTTGCAGCTTATGACATAAGTAAACTTATTTCCAATCCCAAAAGGGATCTTGCAATTAGAGCCATTAGCAGGTCAAGAAGAGGATGACTGAAGATGGAAAAATGGTGAGGCTGGGTGAGGCAGCGTGGGGCAATACAAAAGAAAAAATGGGGAACAAGAAGGGAGATGAGGGAACCCCAAGGATAAACTTCAACTATTTTCATCCTTTCAATAAATACATAGTAAGTACCCACTGGGCAAGGTATTTTGCTAGACAATAGGGTTACAAACATGAATAGAACAGAGTAGAAACCAGCCCTAAATTACAGTGGGACAAGTTGATAAGAAAAGCAATTACATTAGAGCTCTACTGTATAATTATTAACAAGATATTCTGTGAGTACAGACAAGGGGCACCTAACTCTCATCAGAATGAATGTGATCAGAAAACTTCTAAGAAAATACTAACTCGTGATAACGCCCAAAGGACAAAATATGGAACTTCAGGCAGGTGAGACAAAATATAACCAAAGTTATGAATGTGAAGCTGCATGGCTATCAAGATGCTCTAAGCTGCCTGTAGCCCTAATTAGGACCTGAGATGACTGCTATAAGTGAAATATCACTTGCTCTGGGCTCCATCTGAAATGCAGTTGCCTGAAGGGCAAGTTTGCAACCTTCCCTGAAGAAGATTTTATTGTGTAAATCAGATGAAATTAATGTTTGTGGTCAGACCAGTATGTCTCAGGTATTATAACCTGTTACTGCTGTTATACTCTGAGAGATAACAAAGCTCTTCCTCAGCACAAATAGCATATCAGAGTGCTTGACTGAAAGTGGTAAAAAGCAGACACATTAGCAGATCAGGAGGGCAAAGAGAATTTTCTCTCAGGTCTACTGCCAGCCCATTTTCTTCAAGAAAGAGGGGCCTCAGGCTGATTTAGTACATGGTGCAATCAATACATCACTTGTTTTTATGTCTTAATCATCCCTCTTTTGAAGGGCATTTAAATCCAGCTGGGTGGGATTATGTGGGCTAACCTGTGCCCAGTGATGACTTAGTTTCTCATCCCTTTGCCTTATGGGATACACTAGGCCTAGCTCGCTTACATCAAAGCCTGAAAGTAAAGAACCGGAGAATCTGTGCCACTGCCAAGAATCTAATGATTCTCCAAAACTACAAGATCTCATATGTCTGCTGTCGTTTAATCGCTAAGTCGTGTCTGACTCTTTTGTGACCCCATGGACTGCAGCCCTCCTGGCTTCTCTGTCCATGGGATTTCCCAGGCAAGAGTACTAGAGTGGGTTGCCATTTCCTTTTACAGGGGATATTCCTGACCCAGAGATCGAACGTGCATCTCCTGCATCGGCTGGCGAATTGTTTACCCCTGCACCACCAGGGAGGTCTCATTTGGACTGCAACAATACATGAAACGATTGCCATAAACACCACTGAATAAACATTTAGTAAATTTAAAAAGTAATAACATATTTACAGTTTGCCAAAAGATCTTCCTGGATAATTTAAATAAAATTTTTTTCTTTACTTTAGGCCTTAATTTCATTTCATGCAAAGATGAGCACAATAGAGGGCAGAAATGGTATGGACCTAACAGAAGCAGAAGATTTAAAGAAGAGGTGGCAACAATACATAGAGCTATACAAAAAAGATCTTAATGACCCATATAACCATGATGATGTCTCTCACCTAGAGCCAGACATCCTGGAATGCAAAATCAAATGGGCCTTATGAAGCATTATTATGAACAAAGCTAGTGAGGCGATGGAATTCCAGTTGAGCTATTTCAAATCCTGAAAGATGATGCTGTGAAAGTGTTGCACTCAACATGCCAGCAAATTTGGAAAACTCAGCAGGGGCCACAGGATTGGAAAAGGTCAGTTTTCATTCCAATCCCAAAGAAAGGCAATGCCAAAGAATGTTCAAACTACTGCACAATTGCACTCATCTCACACGCTAGCAAAATAATACTTAAAATTCACCAGGCCAGGTTTCAATAATAGGTGAACCGTGAACTTCCAGATGTTCAAGCTGGATTTAGAAAAGGCAGAGAAACCAGAGATCACATTGCCAACATCCATTGGATCATCGAAAAAGCAAGAGAGTTCCATAAAAACATCTACTTCTGTTTTATTGACTACGCCAAAGCCTTTGACTGTGTGGATCCCAACAAAGTGGAAAATTCTTCAAGAGATGGGACTATCAGACCATCTGACCTGCCTCCTGAGACATCTGTGTGCAGGTCAAGAAGCAACAGTTAGAACTGGACATGGAACAACAGACTGGTTCCAAATCGGGAAAGGAGTACATCAAGGCTGTTAATCGTCACCATGCTTATTTAATTTATATGCAAAGTACATCATGAGAAACGCTGGGCTTGATGAAGCACAAATTGGAATCAAGATTGCTGGGAGAACTATCAATAACCTCAGATATGCAGATGACACCATCGTTATGGCAGAAAGCGAAAAAGAACTAAAGAGCCTCTTGATGAAAGTGAAAGAGGAGAGTGAAAAAGTTGGCTTAAAGCTCAACATTCAGAAAACTAAGATCATGCCATCCGGTCCCATCACTTCATGGCAAATAGATGGGAAAACAATGGAAACAGAGACAGACTTTACTTTTTGGAGCTCTAAAATCACTGCAGATGGTGACTGCACCCACGAAATTAAAAGATGATTGCTCCATGGGAGAAAAATTATGACCAACCTAGACAGCATATTAAAAAGCAGAGACATTACTTTGCCAACAAAGGTCCATTTAGTTAAAGCTATGGTTTTTCCAGTAGTCATGTATGGATGTGAGAGCTGGACTATAAAGAAAGCTGAGCACCAAAGAATTGATGTTGTTGAACTGTGGCGTTGGAGAAGACTCTTTAGAGTCCCTCAGACTGCAAGTAGATCAAACCAGTCAATCCTAAAGGAAATCAGTCCTGAATATTCATTGAAAGGATTGATGCTGAAACTGAAGCTCCAATACTTTGGCCACCTGATGCGAAGAACTGACTCCTTGGAAAAGACCCTAATGCTGGGAAAGATTGAAGGCGGGAGGAGAAGGGGACAACAGAGGATGAGATGGTTGGGTGGCATCACCAACTTGATGGACATGAGTTTGAGTAAGCTCCAGGAGTTGGTGATGGACAGGGGAGCCTGGAGTGCTGCAGTCCATGGAGTCGCAAAGGGTAAGACACGACTGAGTGACTGAACTGAACTGAGGCCTTAATCTAAAGTTTAATCCTGAATGTGCTTTTAAATCTCATTTTGAATAATTCAGAGTTTGGGGAAACAACCCATAATGTCAATAAGCCAGTGTAAGAGCTAAAGAAGCATTCTCACAAAATAATATATTAAAATCAATTCAATAAGCTCCCAGAAGAGGAATCTACTATATGTTTAACCTCTCCATAGTATACTACATGACTCACATACATCTATTGATTAAATTTGTTTCACCAAATTGCCACTCTTCTCACTAGATTTAGGACCTTTACATTATGTCTACATAGACATTTTAAAGAATAGGTATTTCTTATTCTTTGAAGATGGCATTTCCAGATGCCAACAGAATATTAGATTACAAGCACAAAATTGACATCATGTTCAAAATAAAGTGAATATTCAACTTTCTGATTTGTCAGGTATAAACTTATTCTCAATGACATGTCAATGTCTTTAAAAGAGGGAATTTTCAAAAAACAAAATAAAATTTATAAACAGACAAAATCTTCAACTTCAAAGAAAGCCAAATTAGAAAAGTAATGAATATCATTTTATTAGTAAAAGATGGTTATTGATGATAAGCTGTTTTATTAATATTTACTTATTTGGCTGCACCACGTCTTATTTGCAGCGTGTGAGACCTAGTTCCCTGACCAGGGATCAAACTCAAGCCCTCTGCATCAGAGCACTGAGTCTTAGCCTCTGGACCAGCAGGGAATCCTAATGACAGGTTGTTTTAGGTTTCTACCATATTATGGTGTCAACACTCAACCTTTTCTTTGAGTAATTTCCCTTTCCTTATTCCAGGGATCTTGGTGAGATTGACAATCACAGTTGTCCTGTCTCCCTCCCCCCCAGAATGAGCACTTAACTCAGGCCTCCTCAGTCAGAATCCTTCCCCACAACCGATTTTTGGACAAACATGGAAAGTCATCTCTTTCCACAATTTTCACTGACTTTGGACCAACATAAGCCTGGAGTTGCTTGTTGGCCAACTTCTCCAGTTGCATGGAAGAAGTCCATTTTCTATAGGAGAGAAAAGGCCAACAAGTAGAGGAAAACAGAGGGAAGACAGTGTAAGAGAGAGAGAAGGGGAAGGGAGAAAGAGACCTGATCTAATAGGATCACTGATGCCACTTAGTTAAACCAAAAGTTAGTTTAACCCTTGAGTTTCCCCCAGTGCAAGAACCAATAGATGTCTCTCTTTCTTTTTTTTTTTTTTTTTTTTGTTTGCTTACACTAGTTTAGTTTTAATTTGCAATTAAGATCACCAATATAGTATCTCTCCAATTTTAGTGACAATATCTATTATTATGGAGAAATAATTATGTACCTATAGTTACTATACATTACTGTTAGATTTTCTTTTGGTCTCATGCAACAGAAATATGACTACAGTTTCTTAACTAAATATGGATTAATTTATTCTTGTAACAAGAATTCCAGAGGAAAGAATCCAGCTGGTACCAATGTTTAAGAAAGTCACAAGCTCCTTCTAGCTTCCTGTTCTACCATCTTAACTTGTAGCATGGGTGCATGCTCACTCACTCAGTTGTGTCCTGACTCTTTGTGACCCTATGGACTGCTCTTTGCAACCCCATGGACTGCAGCCTGCCAGACTCCTCTGTTCATGGGATTCTTCAGGCAAGAATACTGGAGTGGGTTGCCATTTCCTCCTCCAGTGGACCAGGGAAGCCATTTCGTCCTCTCAGTAGCAAGAAGGTTGCTCTACTTCCAGTCAGTCAAGGAGAAAAGAAGGGAAAAAGGGAAATGTGTGTGCCAGTTATTTCCTTTTAATTGGGAAAACAAAATTGTTTCTAGAAGCTCAACCCAACTACCTTTATAAACCAGAACACAGTCATATAGACATACCCAGCTGCAAGGGAGTTTGAGCAAGTGAGGTTTCTATAACATGTCACATTCCTACCAAAGAAAGTCATTTATTAATGAAGATGAGAATGAAGGCAAAAGCAACATTTTATTTCAGTGGCCTTAAAAGTTGGTACAGCATTTATGGAAAGCAATTTGGATTAACTGTAAAAGTATTCATACCTGGTGATCTAATAGTACTGCTTCTGGGAATTTATTCTGAAATAATTCAAAACATGAAAAGCTATAATTATGAAGATATTTATATTAATGATCTTAAAAATAGAGGGAAAATCTGTATAACAACCATAATATCCAAAATTAAGGAAATAATTATGAAAATTAGTTTGCAGATTGTATATTGTACAGGCAATAAAAATTATAGTTCTTAAGACTTTGCAACAATATGGAGAAATGTTAAATTTTTAAAATTGACTACATGATTTTATATGCACTAAAGGTACATATATGTTAAAAATCACAAAGGAAAAAATTACTGAAAGAAATTGTACCAAAATGTTAACAGTAGTTGTATTAGGTCATTGTGGTTATAATTTTTCTTTCCTCTGAGTTACAATTTTGTCCTTTAATGATGTTTTTTAAAATTAGAATATTTATTTTTAAATCAGTCTGTTTTATGAGCACATCTATCTATTCTTTGAAGTAGTTCTCAGATACATAAAATATATTTTCTGTGTGTTGATACTATTCTACTATTATCCCATTGTTCAAAATAACACTAGAATCAAAATGTTACCAAATAGATATTTGTTGGCAGATTATTAGATATTTATTCTTAAGCAGTATTAAGTGTATTAATCCACATTCTCCAGAGAAACAGAACTAATAGGATATATTTATGAAAAAGAAAGAGATATAAGAAACTGGCTCACACAATTATGGAAACTGGCAAGGCCAAAATCTGCAGAGCTGATATCCCCATTCAAGTCCAAAGGCTGATAGGCAAGAGAATTCTTTCTTATCGGGGGGAGGGTCAGCATAATGTGCTAGTCAGGCCTTCAATTATTTAGATGACGTGCACACACAATATGGAGAGCAACCTCCTTTTTAAAAAATAATAATGGTGTGTTTTTAAAATATTTACTTATTCAATTAATTTACTTATTTGGCCATACCAGTTCTTAGTTGCAGCACATGGAATCTTCTACCTTTGCTGCAGCATTCAAACTCTTATTTGCAGCATGTGGGATTTAGTTCCTTGACCAGGAGTCAAACCAAGGTTTGACTGCATTGGGAATGCAGAGTCTTAGCCCCTGGACCACTAGGTAAGTCCACAAGCTCCTTTGTTCAGTCTACAGTTTTAACTGTTAAATTGGTTAAATTTTACCCAACACCTCAAAGAAATACACAAATCATGTTTAATCAAATATGGACACCCCATGGCTCAGTCAAGTTGACATAAAATTAACCATCACAGTTATAGGCTAACTCAAATATATTTCACACGTTAGACTCATTTATGTCTTTTTAGATCATGTACTCTTTTCTCTACTATATGTTTGTGTGTTTATACATTCTGCATTTGCCCTGCAGGACTTTACCTTCATGCCTTTGCTCATTCTGCTCCCTCTGTCTAAACGCTTTCCCTATAATTGCCCTATTTCTAAATTCTGATTACATTTAGGCCCTACTCGAATGCCACATCTTTTCTGATTCCTCCTGCCTTCACACTCCCTATGCAGACCACTCCTCCCACACACATCAAACTAGAAGTAACTTTTCCTTCTCAAAGTTCCCTGACTCTGCCTCTCTAATGGCATGTTCCATATATACCTTGCTTTACAGATTTCTGAATAGGATTTTTTAGGCTATAAATTTCTTAAGAAAAGAATTCATGTCCAATTCAATCTTGAATCTCATGAATATCTTACACTGAATAGCTGTTCAACATTTATTTGTTGAACTAATATATTTTATATATTCTCCTTACAGCCTAAGGAGTCAGGAATTTCTTGGATAACAAATAATTCAAAGACATTTTCCTACAAAGTAATAGAGTTCAAGAAACTGTCTCTTGATAAATCCATGTATTGAGTAGTCTAAGAAGACACACCTTTTAGCTGGTTAGAATCTTCAGTCACTTTGTAACAAGTATGTTCTATACATTTAAACGTAATTTTAAGTATTAATTGTCAGATTCACTTGAAAAGTATTGGGGAATTGTTTTGATTATGATATTTTTCCTTTATTGCCACTTTTCTCACTTTTAAAGTCTGAAGCGGTTAATCCTTTCATCATTTCATTCTTATCAAATATCTATTTATTGCACTAACTCTTTAAGCAAAGGCATAAATTGAACAAGGGGGCTTCCCCAGTGTGGCTCAGTGGTAAAGAACCTGCCTGGAGTGCAGGAGACATATGAGACATGGGTTCGATCCTTGGGTCGGGAAGATCCCAGGAGAAGGAAATGGCAACTCACTCCAGTATTCTTGTCTGGGAAATCCTCATGGACAGAGGAGACTGGCGGGCTACAGTCCGTGGGGCCACAAAGAGTTGGACATGAGTGAACACACACACACACACTCACAAACCGAACAAAACTATAATTGAGCTGGTCAAGCTTGGCATGTGCTGTTCATCAAGCTTTAGAGAAGTCACGTCATCTTTCTATTACATTGTTTCTATGAGTCCACAGAATTGACTGATTTCTAACAACAACTGTACCGGTGAGTGCCTTTCTTGAATTCGAATTTCACTACAATTAGTACATTTTACTAATCGCTCAGATTTGTCAAAATTTTCAAAGCCTTTCTTGTTTCTCCCTCTAGTGGTCAGTAACATTCATTGACATGGAGAATCAGACAGGGGTGATCTTAAACATGGGTGAAAAGTGGAAGGTGAACATTCAATTCTGGTGTAAGTAAATGTGTAATGTATTCAAACAGATGTTTCATAACTTTAGAAGAGGTTTATTTGGGATACAGTTTCTTTAGGTACCACACATAAATATTCTTTATACTTATTTTTTGAAAAACATCTATTTCTATTTTATATGAATAATTTTCAGACATTCTGTATAATAAATTTCCTATGCAGAAATAGGTCCAGAAATAATTTGGTTTTCATACCAAATTATCTGATATATTTGAGTAATAAGTATATTACTAGATAATTTTAATTCTTTTAATGTTTCCTTAATAGGATAATCCTTCCTCCACCCCCACACAATCTGCATTGACTCCTTGCTATTACATAATGTTTCCCCTTTCAACTTCTGATTTCTTGTTTTAAAGTATAATGAAAACCTTCTTTAAATAGAAGTAAATTTTAAAATTCCATGATACTTTTTTGAAGTAATAAGATAGTCAGATGTGAGTGAGATAAAGAGGGAATATGTGTGTGTGTGTAATGAATTCTGATTTCAGAGGTGAAACTATGGTCAAGTACCTCTGAATGGAAAAACTTTCAAATTTTAAAATGTATTTATTAAAAGTAGTACATAGTGAATCATCTTAAAAGGAATGCTGTCAAATATTATTATATGAAAATTGGCCTGCTTTGCCAAGATTCACAAAATAGTACTTCTGTTTAAGAATGATCATTTTATTAAAGATAGAGTGACCATACAATTTGTCATCCAAATCAGAACACTTTTGAGACTGCAGAAGACCCTATTAATTATGTTGGACAACAAGTATAAATTGGGATTGTCCCAGACAAATTGGAGCATTCAGACACTCTAATGATCTCTAACTTATTACAAACATAAATTATTAAATTTATTAAAAATAGAAAGCAGTTGTAGCAGTTCTTTTACTAAGAAGGTTACAGTGAGTCATGCAGATTTATTTGCTCTAGGCTAAAGTTACTTCTTCTAAGATAACTCAAGGACCAAAGACCCTACGTCTATTAGAACCCTTACATAGAGTAACCAACTCATCTCAGTTTTTCCAGGGCCTACCTAGTTTCGAAACTGAAAGTCCTTCATCTCAGGAAGCCCCCCTCAGGCCCAGGCAAACCAAGCAGGTTAATCATCCTAATTCCGTACAGCCAGCTTCCAGTAAGCTGGCATCTCCTTCATGGCCCTTTAGGTAACGTGGGGCAGGTCACTCAATGAGAACCTCTTCTACCAGGAGTGCAGCAACTCTTTCCTGACCCCTAACCTAGTTTCAGCCTGCCTCCAACTGCCCCAGGGCTCAGCCTTCATTCCAAGGACACTGCTGACCATGACCCTGGTGCCATGACACATTTTGCCTCCTGACACAGCCTTTCTGCTCCCCTTCTACCATTAACACCCTTGTTTCCACTTCGAGGCCACACATGAATGCACTACTTGGGTCTTTGTGCTGCCATGAAAAGGCCTTCTGCTCTGCCATTTACTTAAGAGTTTTACACACTTCACTTTTAGCACAAGACTTCATCTTTTACTGAGCTTTGCATGCAGGAAGGAAATGAAAAGAGCTTTCCTATCCTCAAGAAGAGGTTAATAACATTAGGTGATTCCTTCAGGCATAGTAAGTCACAAGTCAAGCCAACTGTTGAAAATTGTTAAAGAAATATTCCACAATGTTAACTATAAAAAACTACTGAACCTTATAGCCTAGCAAATTTTGAGAAGGAATTTCTAAAGATGCCAAGAGCACATTTTTGAAAAGGGCATTAAATTTTTTTTTTTTCCATGAAAAGTAAAATACAAGGACCAGGTAACAGTGAAACAGGAGGGAAGGGGACAGGGTGCAACACTTAAAGAATGACACAGCTGTTGTGAATATGACTGAATAAACTGGTTAGAACCAACTAGGCGCAAGGTGGTAAAAGATTCAACTTCCAGTAGACCTTGAGCCTCATTATATGCTCATTGCAATACATTAGTATATGCTAAATGACTCACCCACAGGGGCCATGACAGTTCCTAGGCCAACCACAAAAAGCCAAAAAGTGAGGTTGGGCCAGTTCCTGGAAATCCCCACTCCTTCCCCCAGACACTTGGACTAATTCTTCCACTTGTTAGCCCATGAAATTACATAGTCGATAAAAACTAACCACCCTGTATTTCAGGGCCTCTATTGCCTTCTGAGGCTGACCACATTCTGTCTATGAAATGTGGGCCTCTCACCTTCTGAAATGGTCCACACTCTGACTATGGAGTGTGTATCTCTCTCAATAAATCTATTTCTTACCTATCACTTTGAAGCTCACTGAATTCCTTCTGGGATGGGACATAAAGAACCTGAGCTTCATTAAGTCCTGAGACCAACTGTGCAATTCCAATTAAAAGACAGTGGGTTTGAGTTCCAGCCAGTGGGTTCAAGTCCCAGTCTGAGTGTTGGATAGGTTCCCATCAGAATCCCATCTGACTTGTGCAATTTCAACAGCAACTTTGTCTCTTATAGTGGATGATCTAGACGGCAATCTGCTCTGTTATGGAGGTTGATTTCCTCTCCAGCAAACAGTTTGCTCCTCATCTCCACTGGATGTCTGACAGGCACCCACATTCCACATGAGCAGAAATGAACCCATCATCTTCCCCACAAATCACTGTTCTCTTTTTCCGTTCTTCTTTTTCTAAACAAACTGCATCACCATCCAGCCAGATGCAGAACCAGAAATTTAGGAGTCATCTTTGACTCCTCCTTCTCCCTCACCCTCAGATTCCATGAATCCTCCTTAGAAGTGCTTCTCAAACCCATTGCATTGCTCTATCTTCAGAATATACATCCTGGCTATCATCCCCACTATCATTTTTTAAATTAATCAAAGAATTTGGCTGTGTTGGGACTCAGTTGTGGCACATGAGATCTCAGTTGTGTCATTTGGGGTTCTTCATTGTGGTGCATGAACCCTCTAGTTGTGACTCGTGGGCTCTAGAGCGCGGGCTCAGTAGTTGTGGCCTGTGGACTTAGTTTTTCCGCAGCATACAGGATCATAGTTCCCCGACCAGGTATCAAACCCACATCCCCTGAATTGCAAGGCAGACTCTCAACCACTGGACCACCAGGGAAGTCCCAGGTCACTATCATTTTTCCAACAGAGTCTCCACTATTGCCTCCTTCTAATATATTCTTCACACAACAGGCACATAAATAGTATTATAAGCTGAATGCTGCTGCTGCTGCTAAGTCGCTTCAGTCGTGTCCGACTCTGTGCGACCCCATAGACGGCAGCCCACCAGGCTCCTCTGTCCCTGGGATTCTCCAAGCGTCCGCCCAAATTCACATGGTGAAATTGTAACCCCTAGTACCTTAAATGTGACTACTTTGTGATAGGGCCTTTAAAGAGTAATTAAAGGATGTTAACTAGGCTTTTCATGGTGATCATTTTGCAATATATACAAATATCGAATCGTTATGCCGTATACCTTCAACTAATATAATGCCATATGTAGATTATTCCTTGATTAAAAAAAAATTCCTAAATGCTAAAAAAAAGAGGTAATTAAGTTAAAACAAGACCATTATGGGGGTCCTAATCTAATCTCATTGGTGTTCTTATAAACAAAGAAAACTTGGGCTGGCAAACAACCCCCTCAGAAAATAAGCAGAAGACCTAAGTAGAAATCTCTTTAAAGAAGACATACAGATGGCCAATAGGCACTTGAAAAGATATTCAACATCACTAATTATTAAAGAAATGCAATTCAAAACTACAATGAGATATCACCTGTGTCACACCAGTCAGAATGGCTATCATCAAAAAAATCCACAAATAATAAATGCTGGAGAGGGTGTGGAGAGAAGGGACCCTCCTACACTGATGGTGGGAATGTAAATTGGTACAGCCACTATGGAGAACAATATGAAGGTTCCCTAGAAAACTAAAAAAAAAAAAAAAACTAAAAATAGAGCTACCATATGACCCTGCAATCCCACTCCTGGGCATACATCTAGACGAAAACATGATCCAAAAAGATACATGCACCCCAGTGTTCATTGCAGCACTATTTACAATAGCCAAGACATGGAAGCAATATAAATGTCCATAAGTACAGGAACAGATAAATAAGATGTGGTACATATGTACAATGGAATATTACTCAGCCATTAAAAAGAATGAAATAATGCCATTTGCAGCAACATGGATGGACCTAGAGAGTGTCATACTGAGTGAAGTAAGTCAGAGAAGGAGAAATAATGTATGACATCCCTTATATGTGGACTCTAAAAATAAATGATATAAATGAATTTACTTACAAAACAGAAACAGAGTCACAGGCTTCAAGAAAGAGCTAATGGCTGCCAGGGCAGGGAGGTGAGTGGTGGAGAAGGATGAGGGGAAGAGATACTTAGGGAGTTTGGGATGGACATGTACATACTGCTATATTTAAAATGAATAATCAAACAGATGGCTAACAAACACATGAAAAGATGCTCAACATCACTCATTATCAGAGAAATGCAAATCAAAACCACAATGAAGTACCATTACATGCCAGTCAGGATGGCTGCTATCCAAAAGTCTATAAGCAATAAATGCTGGAGAGGGTGTGGAGAAAAGGGAACCCTCTTACACTGTTGGTGGGAATGCAAACTAGTACAGCCACTATGGAGAACAGTGTGGAGATTTCTTAAAAAACTGGAAATAGAACTGCCATATGACCCAGCAATCCCACTGCTGGACATACACACTGAGGAAACCAGAACTGAAAGACACACGTGTACCCCAGTGTTCATCACAGCACTGTTTATAATAGCCAGGACATGGAAGCAACCTAGATGCCCATCAGCAGATGAATGGATAAGGAAGCTGTGGTACATATACACCATGGAATATTACTCAGCCATTAAAAAGAATTCATTTGAATCAGTTCTAATGAGATGGATGAAGCTGGAGCCCATTATACAGAGTGAAGTAAGCCAGAAAGATTAACACCAATACAGCATACTAATGCATATATATGCAATTTAGAAAGATGGTAACGATAACCCTATATGCAAAACAGAAAAAGAGACACAGATGTACAGAACAGACTTTTGGACTCTGTGGGAGAAGGCGAGGGTGGGACGTTTCGAGAGAACAGCATCGAAACATGTCTATTATCTAGGGTAAAACAGATCACCAGCCCAGGCTGGATGCATGAGACAAGTGCTCGGGCCTGGTGCACTGGGAAGACCCAGAGGAATCGGGTGGGGAGGGAGGTGGGAGGGGGGATCGGGATGGGGAATACATGTAAGTCCATGGCTGATTCATGTCAATGTATGACAAAAACCACTACAATATTGTAAAGTAATTAGCCTCAACTAATAAAAATAAATGAAAAAAAATTAAAAAATAAAATGAATAATCAACAAGGACCTACAATATAGCACATGGAACTCTGCTCAGTGTTATCTGGCAGCCTGGAGGGGAGGAGAATGTGGAGGAGAAAGGATACATGTAAATGCATGGCTGAATCCCTTCCCTGTTCACCCGAAACTGTCACAATATTGTTTGTTCATCAACTGTACCTCAACACAAAATAAAAAGTTTAAAAAAGGAGAGAGCCTAGGGGGCATACACTTGAAGAAGAGACCCTTTGAAGAGGTGGCAAGAATGGGGCCACCTGCCAGCTAAAGAAAGAGGCCTCAGAGGAACCCAACTCTGCCAGCATCTTGATCTTGGACTTCTGGCCTGTAGAACTGTGAGACTATTACTTCTTGTTGTTTAAGACACCAGTCTGTGGTGTTTCGTTTCGGCAGGCCTAGCAAATTAATTCATGTGGTATTTTCCCCTTCCCATCACCCTTCAAATAAAATGCAGTACAATTAACATGGCCTGAAAAGGCCTACGTGATCTGGCCCTATGAACATGTCTTGCCTCATCCGTCTCCCTCATCCCTCTCCTCATCCCTCATGAGACAGGTCCTGCCCTCTGTCTCGTGCTTAGTCACTCAGTCATGTCCCACTCTTTGCAACCCCATGGACTGCAGCCCACAGGCTCCTCTATCCATGGGGATTCTCCAGGCAAGGGGATTCTCCAGGCAAGAGTACTGGAGTGGGTTGCCACGCCCTCCTCCAAGGGATCTTCCCAACACAGGGATCAAACCCAGGTCTCCCTCATTTCGGGCAGATTCTTTACCGACTGAGCTCACCAGGGAGACCTTATCGAACTTCTCAGTCACACCTGAGACCTTTCCACAAGGTGTCTCTTTTGCTGGAAATGTTAGTCCTTCACTCTGATTACCCATCTAACTTCAAGTCTCAGCTCAAATGTTATTCCCTCAAGGAAATCTCCCTAACATCAGGTCTAAGTCAATTGTCCCTTTACATCACTACACACAGTTGACTCTATCTGCCTCATGTGTCCTGTTTTCCCCGCACTAATTCAGAAGCTCCCCAATAGCTGAACCACTCTTGTCTTGTTTACTCTTCTATCTGTAGAGCCAGCACAGTACTTGACACATAGAAATATAGTTGACCACATGACCTATACTCTCTTTCATATTTACAGCCTCCTCTGATGAGGAACTGAAACCTCTGTTGGGTTAGTTGGAGAACCCACTGGGACAGCACCATAAGATGCCAAATATGCAGCCCTCCTCCCAGCAGGCTCTATCTTCACCAGCATCCTCAGCTCAGAGGATCCGTTTCAAGAGGTTTAGTTTGAAGGAGGGATGGCAAACAACAGACCTCAAAGTTCCTCCTGTGGACTCTGCTCCAAGTGACTTAGGAGAAGACCTAGGATCTGTCTTGATCCCAGACCATCTGAGAGTGTGTCTGTAAACTGGTATTCAGAGAGGGACTGTGAACTAGCCTAGTAAATGCTCCATACAACAGTGTTTTGAACTGCAGCCAACATCATTTACAAAAATAATTCTTGGAATGTTAAGGGAGCATTTTAAACCTAGAATGTAGTAGGAGGAACACATTTTCAAATAGGAATCTGGAGTGTTTTTCATGTTCTGATAATCTCACTGAAGTGGGAGGTCATTAGCTGAATTTTGTTCCATAAGGAAGAGAACAAACATTCCTATGGTGCTAGAAATGAAGAACTTCACAGAGATGAAAATGAACTTTATGCTCTGAGAAGCTATCCTTTAAGTGTTTCTTTCCTCTGGGAGTCTCCTGGCCTTTCGGGTCCTGAATCAGTAAAGTATATATTTTTTTTCTATAGAGCCCTAATATTCCATGATCTTCCATCACAGAAAGTCATCATGACCTACATTTTCAATGTGGGTTCTTGAGCCACCTTCGTTCTGATGCCTCCAGTGATGTCTGAGACACAGGGTTCCTGGTCCTGATGTATGAGGCAATTATGTGTGGAGGTCTTGCTTGCAGACAGTCAGGGACTGCCTGCATGATGGTGGCTGGCTAGCAAAGATAAGCGGGAAAAGGTCAGCCTGCAGGCTGATTGTGAGAAACCTAAATTCAGTCCCATTTGTAGTTTAGTTATTTTTAAATTGCTATATGCCACTTCAGTTCAGTTCAGTAACTCAGTTGTGTCCAATTCTTTGTGACTCCATGGACTGCAGCATGCCAGGCTTCCCTGTCCATCACCAACTCCTGGAGCCGACGCAAACTCATACCCATTGCATCGGTGATGCCATCCAACCATCTCATCCTCTGTCATCCCCTTCTCCTCCCGCCTTCAATCTTTCCCAACATCAGGGTCTTTTCAAATAAGTCAGTTCTTCGCATCAGGTGGCCAAAGTATTGGAGTCTCAGCTTCAGCATCAGTCCTTCCAAAGAATATTCAGGACTGATTTCCTTTAGGATGGACTGGTTGGATCTCTTTGCTTTCCAAGGAACTCTCAAGAGTCTCCTCCAACACCACAGTTCAAAAGCATCAATTCTTCAGTGCTCAGCTTTGTTTATAGTCCAACTCTCACATCCATACATGACTACTGGAAAAACCATAGCTTTGACTAGGTGGACCTTTGTTGGTAAAATAATGTCTCTGCTTTTTAGTACGCTGTCTAGGTTGGTCACAGCTTTTATTCCAAGGAGCAAGTGCCTTTTAAGTTCATGGCTGCGGTCATCATCTGCATTGATTTTGGAGCCCCCCAAAAATAGTCTGTCACTGTTTCCATTGTTTCCACATCTATTTGCCATGAGGTGATGGGACCGGATGCCAAGATCTTAGTTTTCTGAATGCTGAGTTTTAAGTCAACTTTTTTACTCTCCTCTTTCACTTTCACCAAGAGGCTCTTTAGTTCTTCTTCGCTTTCTGCCATAAGGGTGGTGTCATCCAGCTATGGTCACATATTTTTATCTCGTACTAAAATCTTAAAAATAGCCTGCAAGGGACTATCAAATGATGCAAGGGATTATCAAACGATAGGTATAAAAATGATGATGTAAAAAAAATGATGATGTAGATGTATATTCATTAATATATTAGTTTATTAAGATGAAAGACATGTATAACACATTAAATGGAAACATTTACCAAACAGGATTCATAGTGGGTCCCATTTTTATGGAAATGTAATACATATTTAGATCTATATACCACAGTCAAAAACAAAAACTAGTTAGTTAAACTTTTTTAAAAGCTCTTTAAGATAAATAGGGGACATCTGAAACTTAGAGACTCTAAGTGATAGGACTGAGGCCAAGTCTTATAAAAAAAATAGTAAAAGATTTGAATTCAGGTGCATCTGAAGTCAAAGCTTTTTTTTACCCTTTTGTTAGGTTATTTTTTGGTCACCCTTTAAGCAGTGCTGCAGGCCCTCAGAGGAATCCTTATTTGGAAGTAAAGAAACCTACACTAGACTCCCTTGCTGCTGCTGCTAAGTCACTTCAGTCATGTCCAACTGTGTGCAACCCCATAGACGGCAGCCCACCAGTCTCTCCCATCCCTGGGATTCTCCTGGCAAGAACACTGGAGTGGGTTGCCATTTCCTTCTCCGAAGCATGAAAGTGAAAAGTGAAAGTGAAGTCGCTCAGTCGTGTCCGACTCTTAGCGACCCCATGGACTGCAGCCTACCAGGCTCCTCCATCCATAGGATTTTCCAGGCAAGAGTACTTAAGGCTTCATAAAAACAAGGTTCCGGGGTGTGTGTGTTAGTTGCTCAGTCATTTCTTGCCTCCAGGCAAGAAAACTGAAAGGGGAACAAACACAGGTCTCCTGCATTGCAGGCAGGTTCTTTACCGTCTGAGCCACCAGCGAAGCCCAAGTTTCAGGTAGCCATGAGAAAACTCTTCATTTACAAACTGGCTACAGTCATGATGACTCCTTACTTACATTGGTTAAGCCACAGTAGGCCCAAGTTGCCTTGGTTTTTTTTTTTTTTAAGTTGCCTTGGTTTTTATACTGTCTATATCCACAACTTTGGGGAAAAAACATAAATAAGCCACATTTGACTATGGCTTTCATAAGTATACTTTAAAGGATGCGGTTTTATAAGTATATTAAAATATTTAATTTCATTCCTCTAGATATCTCAGGACCTTTGATATTATCAGATTATAATCTTAGTCAAGGACCACTTTATATTGTTCTACATTATTTCACTTACTGAGCAACAGAAATTTCTCATTTCCATTGTGAAGACAGAGAAAGAAAAGGAGAATGATTCATAAGACAAGGAACTCTGAATTCTAGTCTTATATTATATTCTGATAATTGTGGTTTTGAAAGAAAGAAAAGAAGAGAGGGCAGAGGATATTGCCTAAGAGACATGAAACTAAAATGAGCTGGAAAACTACTGATTTTTATATCAAAACCTTAAAGAGAATTTCCTGTCTAACTAGCAAACAGTAAGAAATATTTATCTTCAGGAATCACCCTTACCAGCCATTTTAAGGTCAAAAAAGTTAAGGAAATTGTCATTCTACCTGTCTAGTTCTCCTTAGTAGAAATCTTTACTAACTTTAAAAACTATATCTCACACTTAACTTGGAAGTCTCAAGATAATATATATGGAGGAAAGACCAAAAGCCATGTTAATATTACACCGTAAATTTTAGTTTCAGAATTCAATACTTCAACGTAAAATATTTTCCTTCGACTATTTATCCATAGTAGTGTTATTATAACATAAAAGAACACATTTATTAAATTAAATCTTACACCTGTGCTGTCCAATATAGCATTTATCAAGCACTTGTTTGATGTATGGGTGGATCAAATTAAGACGTGCTTTAACTGTAAAATACACATCAGAACTTTACATTTTAGGAATCAGTAAACTAAAATGGACTGGAAGGTATGAATTTAACTCAGAGGACCATTATATCTACTATTACGGGCAAGAATCCCTAATAAGAAACAGAGTAGCCCTCGAGCTAACAAAAGAGTCCAAAATGCAGTACTTGGATGCAATCTCAAAAACAACAGAATGATCTGTTTGTTTCTGAGGCAAACCATTCAACACAACAGTAATCCAAGTCTATGCCCCAACCAGTAATGCTGAAGAAGCCGAAGGAAGACCTACAAGACCTTCTAGAACTAACACCCAAAAAAGATGTCCTTTTCATTATAGGGGGCTGGAATGCAAAAGTAGGAAGTTAAGAAACACCTGGAGTAACAGGCAAATTTGGCCTTGGGGTACAAAATGAAGCAGGGCAAAAGCTAACAGAGTTTTGCCAAGAGAATGCACTGGTTATAGCAAACACCCTCTTCCAACACAAGAGAAGAATCTACACATGGACATCACCAGATGGTCAATACCGAAATCAGATTGATTACATTCTTTGCAGCCAAAGATGGAGAAGCTCTATACAGTCAGCAAAAACAAGACTGGGAGTTGACTGTGGCTCATATCATGAACACCTTATTGCCAAATTCAGACTTAAATTGAAGAAAGTAGGGAAAACCACTAGATCATTCAGGTATGACCTAAATCAAATCCCTTATGATTACACAGTGGAAGTGAGAAATAAATTCAACGGATTAGATCTGATAGAGTGCCTGAAGAACTATGGACGGAGGTTTGTGACACTGTATAGGAGGCAGTGATCAAGACCATCCCCAAGAAAAATAAATGCAAAAAGACAAAATGGTTGTCTGAGGAGGCCTTACAAATAGCTGAGAAAAGAAGAGAAGCAAAAGACCAAGGAGAAAAGGAAAGATATATGAATCTGGATGCAGAGTTCCAAGGAGAGATAAGAAAGCCTTCCTCGGTGATCAAGGCAAAGAAATAGAGGAAAACAATAGAATGGGAAAAACTAGAGATCTCTTCAAGAAAATTAGAGATACCAAGGGAACATTTCATGGAAAGATGGGCAAAATAAAGGACAGAAATGGTGTGGACCTAACAGAAGCAGAAGAGATTAAGAAGAGGTGGCAACAATACACAGAAGAACTATACAAAAAAGATCTTAATGACCCAGATAACCATGATGGTGTGATCATTCACCTAGAAACAGACATTCTGGAATGCAAAGTCAAGTGGGCCTTAAGAAGCATCACTACAAAGCTAATGGAGGTGACGGAATTCTAGCTGACCTATTTCAAATCCTAAAAGATGATGCTGTGAAAGTGTTGCACTCAATACGCCATCAAATTTGGAAAACTCAGCAGTGGCCACAGGACTGGAAAAGATCAACTTTCATTTCAATCCCAGAGAAAGGCAATGCCAAAAAATGTTCAAACTACCACACAATTGCACTCATCTCATATGCTAACCAAGTAATGCTCAAAATTCTCCAAGCCAGGCTTCAACAGTAAGTGAACCATGAACTTCCAGATGTTCAAGCTGGATTTAGAAAAGGCAGAGAAGCCAGAGATTAAATTGCCAACACCCATGGATCATCAAACAAGCAAGAGAGTTCCAGAAAAACATCTATTTCTGCATTTTTGACTACGCCAAAGCCTTTGGCTGTGTGGATCACAACAAACTGTGGCAAATTCTTCAAGAGATGGGAATACCAGTATACCTTACCTGCCTCCTGAGAAATCTGTAGGCACATCAAGAAGTATCAGTTAGAACTGGACATGGAACAACAGGTTGGTTCCAAATCGGGAAAGGAGTGCATCAAGGCTGTATATTGTCACCCTGCTTATTTAACTTATATGCAGAGTACATCATGTGAAATGCCAGGATGGATGAAGCACAAGCTGGAATCAAGATTGCCAGGAAAAATATCAATAACCTCAGATATGCAGGTGATACCACCCTTACAGCCGAAAGCACAGAAGAACTAAAGAGCCTCTTGATGAAAGTGGAAGAGGAGCATGAAAAAGCTGGCTTAAAACTCAACATTCAAAAAACTAAGATCATGGCATCTGGTCCCATCACTTCATGACAAATAGATGGGGAATTAATGGAAACAGTGAGAGACTATTTTTGGGGACTCCAAAATCACTGCAGATGGTGACTGCAGTCATGAAATTAAAAGATGCTTGTTCCCTGGAAGAAAAGCTATGACTAACCTAGGCAGCATACTAAAAAGCAGAGACATTACTTTGCCAACAAAGGTCCATCTAGTCAAAGCCATGGTTTTTCCAGCAGTCACGTATGGATATGAGAGCTGGACCATAAAGAAAGCCGAGTGCCAAAGAACTGATACTGGTGGTGGAGGAAACTCTTGAGAGTCCCTTGGACTGCAGGGAGATGAAACCAGTCAATCCTAAAGGAATTGATTTCCTAAAGGAAATCAGTCCTAAATATTCATTGGAAGGACTGATGCTGAAGCTGAAACTCCAATACTTTGGCCACGTGATGCAAAGAACTGACTCATTTGAAAAGACCCTAATGATTGAAGGCAGGAGGAGAAGGGGATGATAGAGGATGAGATGGTTGGATGGCATCACCGATGCTATGGACATGTGTTTGAGTAAGCTCCAGGAGTTGGTGGTGGACAAGGAAGCCTGGCATGCTGCGGTCCATGCTGTTGCAAAGAGTCGGACATGACTGAGCGACTGAACTGAACACATCAGGATTTAAAGACCCTCAAAAAAGGATGCAAATACTTCAATAATTTTGTATTGATTAAATGTTGAAATTATAATATTTGTATACATAGTTAAATGAAATAACATCATTAAAATGAATTCTACCTACTGCTTTTTACTTTTTAAATTGACTTCTGGAAAATTTTAATATGACTTGCATAATATTTCTACTGGACAGCACTGCCTTCACTTTTCAGTAATTTTAGGATACTAAATCGGGAGAATATTAAACTTCATTCCTAAATTCTTGGGATATCTCAAGCTTACAGTTTACCTTAAAAAAGGATCAGAAACGTAAAATCTACATACATGGTTAACAAAATAAAAAGCATGAAACTCATGTGCACCTACATATATCTGTACCTCCTAAATCCTTTCACTTACCCCCATCTTCGTCTCCACTACTTGGTCCAAGTTGCCTTTGTCTCTTGTCTGAAGTAACAGAATAGTCTCGAACAGATGTAGCAGCACCTCTCTGATGCCCACCCATAACTCCCTGTTATTACTGTGTCAGTTCTTGCTGGCCAAATTTCCTCTGCCAGGATCCACTTTCTTTTAAGCCCAAAACTTTCTCTCATCAAAGGATCTCATTCTACCACATCTGTGAAAAAGGAAGTACCAAGAAATTAATACCTTCTGGGAGCATCCATCAACCAAAAATTGACAGGAATTGGTGTATAAACACCCAAGCTCCTTGTCCCTTGGCTGGGGTAACCCAGTGGTATATGCTCTACACCATTTTCCAGAGTTCCTCAGTGGGATTAAGCATTAATTACCCACAACCGTATCTACATTCCATAGGGCGTCCAAGAGTCAGACACGACTGAGTGACTGAGCCCAGCGCAATACCTTGTTATTGGTTCACCCTTCATTTGCTCCTGCCCTTCCCTCTCTTCCTCATCCCTTGCCAGAGTTTCCTGGGGTCATTTCAGAAAAAAACCACCTACTTTAGAATCCTTGTCTATGGGTCTATGTCTTGTCTATGGAACACAAACTGAGATAATTAGTTTTCCCACTGCCACACTCATCTTTAACCAACCCATTCTCCACCTTAAAAGCCAGACTATTTTTTTAAACTATCACCAGAATCATATCACTTCTTACCTAAAACCTTTCAGTGATTTCCACTGCTTTTAGGATAAGGACTATCTGATACCTTAGTTTGAAGTTTCTAGATGTTGATTCCAATGATTACTTTACTACCTGAGTTCCTTTGCCACACTTTAGAGATCTTACCATCAAACAAAACATTGTAGATCAACTACACTTCAATCAAAAGCTTTTGTAAAAAATAGAATTTCTGCACCTTGAACATTGCAAATTCTAGTATCCTACTTCAACCACAGTCTATATTCATACAAACACGACTATACCTGTACCAGACCTCCAGTCCCTCAACCCCACCCTTTCTTTCCCTCTGTCAATCTCACAATGGTTTTGCTATTCTTCCTAAACTCCTAGAAATATCACTTCTACTATATTATCAGCACTCTCAACTCGGTTGGCCCCCCGCTCTGGTAGTATTAGCATGGAAACCATCAGCCAAGAATATTTTGACAATCTGCTTCTTCTACATCCAGGCTGAAAGTAAATGTAACAGAGTAGATGGTTGAAAATTTTAAATTTTCACAATGAGGTATTTTTCCCCATTCCCAGGGGGAATCCACAAATAAGTGATCCTAATTTCAAATAGACCCAAATCATAGCTCAATAATTTAAATGTGTCTCATCACTTCCATTAGAAATTCTAAATTTTCACTATTTTCCATCACCCTTCTTTTGTTCACTTTCAGCAGATTACACTGAGGCTGAGTTTGCAGAGAAGCAAGTCTATCAAGGCCTCAATTGTATTATCCTGTCAAAAGCCCATCTCCCCACCTGTGCTCCAAAACCCCAACCTTTTTCCTCCAAGACTGAATCTGAATCCAAGTCTTTCCATAAACAAGATGCAGACCAACTTCCCAGCCTCACATTCTGCCTCTCCTGAAGATACATCCTACCTGCAGTTCCTGGAATGCTGTCCAGACATGGAGAGCATCTGGAGCCTGATGTGGTGGATCTTATCCAATAAGACTAGGAGCAGACGAACCCAGGAGATAGTTTCCTGAATAAGGCTGAATTTCTGTTTCCAGGAATGCTATCAGAACAAGGACCCAGTCAAGGAGGAGAACACAAGCCATAAATCATGACATGAGGTTGAAAGGTCATGAACCAAAGATTCTAATAAGTGGGGAGACCTAATTCAGAGAGCAAGAGCAGACAGAAAGTAGAAAGGGGTCAATAAAGAGGAAACAGACAGGGAGCAAGAAGCGAGTTAGGTCCAGGGTAATGGTCTTCTCTTAATCCCTGTACACTTGGCTCCTTTAGGTCATCCAAAGTCATTAAATGTCACCTACTGAAAGACTTTTCCCAGCAGCCCCATTTGTCTAGTCACTTAGTTACTCATCACATTGCTATGTCTTAATTAATAACACTCTGAATAATACTGTAGGTGCTAGCTGACATTTGATTGTTGATTTATTGTACATCTCTCCCAGCTAGAATGTAAGCTCCATTAGAACAAAACTATTCTTATTTATTCTATAACCCCAGTGACAAAAACATTGATGATAAATATTAAGTAAATGAATTAAATCTCAGGAATACGTTGCATTTTTTAAAGACCTCCAAATGGTTCTAACTTCAGTCAGAATGAAAACCATTGGGTTAATGGATGTATTGTTGTTCCCACTGTGCTGGGATGTGGAAAAGACAATGTTTTTTAATTATTTGCTTTCCCTAGTCTTGAACGTTCTCTGGCATGCATTCGATACTCAATAAATATTTCTTGAATTGCACTGCCTGGATTTGTTCCAGCCCACTGGGTTTGCCAGTGTCCTCTGATACAGCTTATATACTAATATTAATGATCATGTATTTAACATACATGTGCCAGGTACTGTGCTAACCCCTTATATATAGTATCAAAGAATTGTTATTAATAATTCTTAACAATATTTAATAATGTATTAATTCTCAAAAGAATACTTCAGGAGAGGAGTTTTCTTTCTTTTTTCACACATACAAATGAGGAAACTTGAGACTCAGGAAGGTTTTATATATATGGTAAGTAAAAGAGTTAGAATTTAAAACTATGGCTTTGTGTTCTATCCTATATTGTTTTGTGCAATCAATATAGTGCCTATAAGTAGTGCATCAGTATTTTTAGTGTATGTTATTTCTTCCCTAAATCTTTTATTAACTAATAATGGAATCTAGGACAAGTTTCCAAGTATCTTGATGGATCTTAGTCTCTTCACCTACAGCACCAGGAATTAGATGAAGTTAACTGCTTGATTTCCTTCAGCTCTAAAATTATATACATATATGAGTTCATAGACTTTCAAGCATTTCACCATCTCTTTTTGCATTTCTATTTCATACTGTGATCACATCAAAACAACATAAAACAGTTTCCATTTCCATGAATCCTCCTCTTGAAACCACCAGACTTATTTTGAAATATAAAAAGTGAAATGAATGAAGTCATACCAAAGCTGCAGAAGAAAAGTTCCTTCCTCAAACAGTTTGCATCTTTCTCAACAGAGATAATATCATTGATGTAATTACCTATTAGATAAAAAATTCTCACTAATGAGAGTGTTTCACAGGGGAGTAATGGAAGAATGAAATTTTAGGCTATGTAATAGTGGTACTAGCCCTTGTGAAAATTTTGGGGGGGAGGGGTGGGGGTAAGGAATTAAACACTAGTCCCAAATATATTAATTATTTATGAATTTTATTAACTGTTGAGTTTGGAAATGAAGAGTGGAGTGGGGAGGAGGAAGAACCTGGCCCAAATTCCATTTTGTACTAATGAAATAGTAAAGGGCAGTGGAAGGAGCCCTTAGTTCTTTTTTTGGTGGAAACCTATTGTGAATCACTCAGCTTCTCTCAATCTCATTTTGCTAATCTTCAAAATTAGTAGGTGTGGATCAAATAATATCTCAGCTTGTTCCAAATCTGTGAATTAGCTCACAGGGTATGAAAACCTAGCAAGAAATTCCTTTTAAAAGGCAGTTCAGTTCAGTTCAGTTCAATTCAGCCACTCATTCATGTCCGACTCTTTGGACCCCATGGACTGCTGCACACCAGGCTGCCTTGTCCATTGACAACTCCCGGAGTTTACTCAAACTTATGTCCATTGAGTTGGTGATGCCATCAAACCATCTCATCCTTTGTCGTCCCCTTCTCCTCCCACCTTCAATCTTTCCCAGCATCAGGGTCTTTTCAAATGAGTCAGTTTTTCGCATCACGTGGCCAAAGTATTACAGTTTCAGCTTCAGCATCAGTCCTGCCAATGAATAATCAGGACTGACTTCCTTTAGGATGCATTGGTTGGATCTCCTTGCAGTCCAAGGGACTCTCAAGAGTCTTCTCCAACACCACATTTTAAAAGCATCAATTCTTTGGTGCTCAGCTTTCTTCATAGTTCAACTCTTGCATCCATACATGACTACTGGAAAAACCATAGCTTTCACTAGACAGACCTTTGTTGCCAAAGTAATGTCTCTGTTTTTAGTATGCTGTCTAGGTTCGTCATAACTTTTCTCCCACAGAGTAAGCGTCTTTTGATTTCATGGCTGCAGTCACCATCTGCAATGATTTTGGAGCCCCCCAAAATAAAGTCAGCCACTGTTTCCATTGATTCCCATCTATTTGCCATGAAGTGATGGGACCAGATGCCATGATCTTAGTTTTCTGAATGTTGAGTTTTAAGCCAACTTTTTCACTCTCCTCTTTCACTTTCATCAAGAGACTCTTTAGTTCTTCGCTTTCTGCCATAAGGGTGATATCATCTGCATATCTGAGGTTATTGATATCTCTCCTGGAAATCTTGATTCCAGCTTGCACTGCATCCAGTCCAGCATTTCTCATGATTAGCAAGTTTGAAAACTTATCTTGAAGCAAAGAAGATCAGTTCTTAGGTTGAAGATCATAGCTTCAAATGAAATTAAGAACTAAAATGTAAGTCTATTTTTCATAAGGCTACAGTAGCAATGAAGGCTTTACAATTCTAACACAAATAATGGATTCCTGAGCTTCACTGCTGAAGCCACACAGCAGTTTTGATGTGTTTTTTCTCCACTGGCAGTGCAGAGATGAGGAGGAAAGCAAGCGGGAGAGAAATCAGGACACTGAGGTCAGCATAGAGGCTGATCCTAAAAACTTCAGAGGTGGATTAAAGAGAAGCAAATAGAAAATGTAGGGCTCAGTCAGTCATAAATACATTACACGCATTGTAGGATTTTCTTATAATGCGATTGTCTTCTTGGATATGGTAACCGCTTCTGTGTTCTTTCTAGCCATTCTCAACAACTGTACAAATGCAGATCTTTCTGCCTGTCAGTCACTAAACAATAGTAATTTTTGGCCTGTTATCATACATTCCATTTTACTGTGAAACTCGATATTTGAATTTTCCTTTCTGATCACTGTCTCTCCAGCAGGAGATTCTACCATTTTCAGATTCTAACTTTTCCATGCTTAATAGTTATAACCTCCCTATGTACCCAACATCATGAATCCATATGCTAATTAACAAGCTAGAATCAAGGCAGAGTAGGTGTCTAGTGGGATGACCAAATATGAGATGGTAATTTTTTTTGAGAAGGTGATTTTTAATGTGTTTTAACACCAGAAACAAGCTTTGTTAATGGAATAACGATAGTTAAACAGAATAATACTTTTGAACTGTGGTGTTGGAGAAGACTCTTGAGAGTCCCTTGGACTGCAAGGAGATACAACCAGTCCACCCTAAAGGAAATCAGTCCTGAATATTCATTGGAAGGACTGATGGTGAAGGTCAAACTCCAATACTTTGGCCACCTGATGTGAAGAACTGACTCATTTGAAAAGACCGTGATGCTGGGAAAGATTGAAGGTGGGAGGAGAAGGGGACGACAGAGGATGAGATGGTTGGATGGCATCACTGACTCAATGCACATGAGTTTGGGTAAACTCAGGGAGTTGGAGATGGACAGGGAAGCGTGGAGTGCTGCAGTCCATGGGGTCACAAAGAGTCAGACACGACTGAGCGACTGAACTGAACTGAACTGAAATAGAGTAACCTGAATAGCATAACATTGTTTATGGAATTTTTTCAATTTTTCCTTAAAATGGAGAAATGATTTGAAGAAATACTCAACTCTCTGCCTACACCTTTAGAGTATACATTCCACAGAAAAAGGAAGGGGAAACAGCAAGAGGAAGTCTTGCTGAATATTTAAATAGTAGGTTCATGGCTGGGGAGTAGCATAGGCAAGAAGAAAAGCAGCTGAAAGGCAGGCAAATTGTCACTAACTTTTGCCTCTGTCCCTGGAGAGGAAACTGCTGATATAGAATCCCTTTGACCCTCCCAAGACCGTCTGGTGTGAAGATACAACTTCAAGGTAAGGTTCCCTGAGATAGCAGGTTTATCCTAGAGCTATCATCTGAATAGACCCTCTAGGCTCACTCCAGATCAAGCTTCCAGAGATTCTTGTGGTCGCCTCCTCCACAGTAGCTTGATGTTTCCAAGCTAAGGTGGGGTCTGCCTGAAAGTCATTTATGCCAAAGGTACCACTATAGTAAGGTTTCATAATAACTCTGACAGCCCTTGCCCCAATAGATGAAAATTTAGATTTTTTCAGAAATCCCTAGTGGTACTCTAGAATTTAGTAGTTGGGCTTTGGGAAAGAGAAATATGACATTAAAAGGGCAAAATGAGGCTCCAGCTACCCTTAATATAACAAGTTGAGGGGACTTCGCTGGCAGGCCAGTGGTTAAGAATTCATTCTTCCACTGCAGAGGGTGTGGGTTTGATCCCTGATCAGGGAAAAAAGATTCCACATGCCATGCAGTGAGGCAAAAAAAAGTTCAACAAACAGGTAAAAAGTTATTGAATGCTTAATACATGCTATGAAGGGAGGTAAGTGATCCAAATATATTATCTCACTTAGTCCTCATAAGAAGTCACTGGGGTTTAGAAGATGAAACAGGCTTGGAGTTAAGAGTCCAAAATCATAGAACTGGTAAGTGGTAGAGACAGGATTGAAACCCAGTTCGGTGGGATGCCAGAGCCCCAGTTCTGCCCCGTTAGTTTATAAGTGCCATGCTGTGCTGTGCTGTGTTCAGTCACGCCCTACTCTTCGCAGTCCATTGGACTGTAGCCCACCAGGATCCTCTATTCTTGGAATTTTCCAAGCAAGAATGCTAGAGAGAGTTGCCATTCCTTCTTCCACAGGATTTTCCCGACCCAGGGATTGAACCTGCATCTTTTGCATATTCTGCATTCGCAGGCGAGTTCTTTACCACTAGCGACACCTGGGAAGGCCCAATTTATAAGTAACTACTTTAAAACCATTTCAAAAGATATTTAAGGATGAAGAAATCTCCTGGTCCTGTGCAATAAATCAGGGTTCCTAGGAAACTTTATCAGAGAAGGCAATGGCAACCCACTCCAGGACTCTTGCCTGGAAAGTCCCATGGAGCCTGGTAGGCTGCAGTCCATGGGGTTGTGAAGAGTCGGACACGACTGAGTGACTTCACTTTCACTTTTCACTTTCATGCATTGGAGAAGGAAATGGCAACCCACTCCAGTGTTCTTGCCTGGAGAATCCCAGGGACGGGGGAGCCTGGTGGGCTTCTGTCTATGGGGTCGCACAGAGTCGGACACGACTGAAGCGACTTAGCCGTAGCAGCCGCAGAAAACTTTATATGCTCTTCAGAATCACTACCAATGTTGATTTTCCTCAAGTCCTACATTACTTTCAGTCACCCTTCTAGATGGAGCCCAGCCACACAATTTTTAATAAAAACTTCTCTATAATTCAGTTTCTCATATGCACATACAGAGCTATCATACACACAACCAGGCAAACACTAAACATATACACACTACACAGATAAATACACACACGGACTGCTGATACCACAGAGACCATAAGAATATGCCACACACACTCAGATCACAGATACATATACATACCACACACCTCCACACACATCCTCCCATGAATTCAAACACACACCATTAGAGACACACACACCATGTATGCACACACATACACACAAATGCACCACAAATATAAAGACAGACCACAGGCACACAGACACACAGGTATACACACACACACCACACACAAATAGATACACATAGGTCTACACACACAATATCAGAAACCCTCCATAGGATTTTGTTTCTCCTGGTCTACACACGCCCCACTATCTGTCTAGTTTCCACCATATTCATCATCTCATTAACAACTCATCTCCCACCACCGGTCTCTTCTCTTTGTCCTACTCCTTCCCAAACAGGGAAAACACAGCTCTTTTCTTTCCATTTCCCAGAGCAACCACCAACACAAGAAAGTTGTGATTAATGAGGATAAGGGAGACATGACACCATGCCAAAGCATAGCAAGTGGATTAAGGTTAAATATTAAGACATTCCTCATTTTAAATCCCCTGTGTCATCTCTGCTTCTCAGAATATCTCATTGGCCCTTCCTCCCCTGTAAGCCTCCCACCCTCCTGCTGTGTTTTCATGTGGCCCCTCTCTGGAGAACATCCTCACTCCTCCTCCCTCTTCCCATAGTCCCAGGACCTTTACCCAGCCTCTTCCTAGGGCTCCAATTCTTTCACTCACCATTGCTCACCCATGCCATGTCCCAAGACTTCACTTTTTATTCCCAAAGCAGACTACCAAGGTATCTTCCCGCACAGGATCATTTTTCTACTTGGCAGGGAAAATCTTGCAACTCCCTTAGCAGGCAGAATTAACTTAAGGCAGTTGTGATTTTAACAGCAATTATGCTATTTCTTCTCTCTCTGTATTCTTAGAATGTTTTTGTTTAGTGAAAAAAAGTTATTAGTAATTTCTACTGCTTTACCCAGTTTATCAAAAACCAATTAGTTGATATGATTCTATTATAATAGCTATTTCCCAAAATACTCTCAGGTCTATATTTTCAATACTATAGGGGCATTTATTCAAGAAATAGGATATTCTGAATCATCAAAGACACTGATTCATGGAACACCATTAAAATACTACACATGTGGATAGACCTAGAGATTGTCATACTGAGTGAAGAAAGTCAGACACAGAAAGACAAATATCATATGATATTTCTTATATGTGGAATCTAAAAAAAATGAAGGTACAAATGAATTTATTTACAAAACAGAAGTAGAGTCACACATGTAGAAAACAAGGTTAGCAGGAGATAAAAGGGAAGAGGCATAAATTGGAAGATTGGGACTGACATATACACACTACACTACTATATAAAAAATAAATAATAATAAGAAACAGCTGCATAGCACAGGTAACTCTCCTCCATACTCTATAATGGCCTATATGGGAAAAGAATATATAAAAATAAGAGTGGATATGTGTATATATATAACTGATTCACTTTGCTCTACTCTTGAAACTAACACAACATTGTAAATCAACTATACTGCAATAAAGTTTTTTTAATTAAAAAAACACTATACATGAATTTCCAATTTTCCAAGAAATAACAAAACACTGGTAGGGCTCCCCACCTACCACAGTGGAGGTATGGTGGGAGATGTTGATGAATAAGAAATTAAACCCCTCCTTCATTTTCTCCTCTGTTTAAATATTTGCCTTTATATGGGAAAAAAAACTATTTTTATATAAAGCTCCTTGCATACAACAAGTATTGGATAAATATAAGTTCCTTGACTTCTCTCTCCTCTCCAAGAAAGAAAGAGCAGCTATGAGGTTCTACAATACACCCTCCTCTTTCATTGATTTTGGAAGGCCCTTCATGATCTCTCAGTGCCAGAGAGCTCCCATATGAACTGAGTGTTAAATACTATTAATAGCTAATAACATTTATTATATATAATTAGCTCATGGAAGAAGTCTAACTATAGCTCCAACATGATTACTAATTTGCAGCCATTGTTATATTTGTTATTCAGTTTCATTAGCAACATTACCCTAACCAAGTCCTAGCCAAGTAAAACTGTTTCTACACTGCCTTATTCAAGAACCTGTGCCCATCAAGAAGGGTCAGACTTCTGGCTAATACCTAATTAGAATACTTTTAGCTACCTAAATCACTTAACAAAGTAAAAATATTCCAAATGTTATTTCTGTTTCACATTAATTCACTGCATCTATAGTGTTTCTATATTTGGTGCTCACATTAATCTGATCCTAATTCCTCATACAAAAATAAAGAAAAATATCTAATTTGTATTATTGCAGAAATACTATTTGTCATTTTAAAAACACAGCCATTTTGAATATTAATATGCAAAAATTACTATTTTAATTTCCATGTTTAATCATGTCCTTTGCTTCTTTTTTGTTGTCATTTCCAGTTTCTCATTCCAATTATGGACCTGACCAACTCTACTGATTACCTCCTCAATGACTCTACTTTAATAAGAAACAGAACTCACATCTCAGCTTCTGCCTCAACAGTGATTGTTGTAGTTCTTTTGTTTATGTCATTTTTAATTGGCACGATCACCAATGGTCTCTATCTATGGGTGCTAAAATTCAAAATGAAAAAGACTGTCAATACTCTCTTGTATTTTCATCTCATTCTCTCCTATTTTATTTCAATATTATTTTTGCCATTTTTGGCCATCTCTCACCTTCAAGACAATCACTGGAGCTTTGGAAGGGCCACGTGCAAGATCTTCAACAGCATTTTGTATGCAGCAATGTTCGCCTCTGTCTTCTTCATCTCAGCCATCAGTGTTGATCGTTACCTTCTCACTTTTCACCCGGTGTGGTCACAACTGCATCGAACCCCACGCTGGGCTTCCAGCATCATCCTGGGAATCTGGATCTTTGCTGCTGCCCTTGGCATGCCCTATGTGGTTTTCAGGGAGACACATACTGACCATAGAGGAAGGGTGACCTGCCAAAACAACTATGCTGTGTCTACTAACTGGGAGAGCAAAAAGATGCAAACATTAAGGAAATGGATTCATGTAGCCTGTTTCAGCAGTCGCTTCTTGCTGGGCTTCCTTCTGCCTTTCCTCATCATCACCTTTTGTTATGAAAGAGTAGCCAAAAAGATGAAAGAGAGGGGACTGTTGAAATCCAGCAAGCCCTTCAAAGTCATGATGACAGCCATTGTCTCCTTCTTTGTGTGTTGGATGCCCTATCATGTATACCAAGGCTTACTTCTCACTGAAAACAGATCTCTGTTTTTCCAGTTGACTCTCTTACTCACAGTGGTAACTACTACCTTCAATACTGTGTTTTCTCCCACACTCTACCTCTTTATTGGGGAGAACTTCAGAAAAGTTTTCAAGAAGTCTGTCCTTGTTCTTTTTGAGTCAACATTCAGTGAGGATTCCTTGTCAGAAAGGACAGAAAACCTAAATTCAGAAGCCGACATGTAAATTTTGGATCCCAGAGCAAACAGTGGGCTCTTAGTCAAAGACATCATCAGAGACAAATACTCAGCTTTTGTGTATGATATACTGTCTATATTAGAGAGACACATGGACTGTACTATAGTTAGATTTATGAATATTATAAGGACTATAAAATGTGGTAGGTAATGTTGAAAATGTGGTGGGTAATGTTGAAAAGGTGATTTTTTTTCTTTTTACTTTGTGGTAAAATACATGCAACATATAACACCATTTATTTTTCATTGTACATTATGGTGGCATTAAATTCACAGTATTTTGCAATAATCACCACTATCTATTCCCAAAATTTTTAATCACCAGAAAGAAAAACTGTACCCGTTAAGCAGTAACTCTTCATTCCCCCTTCCCCCAACCCCTCATACCATCTAATCGGCTTTCTAGTTCTGTGAATTTGCTATTCTAGATGTTCTATGTAAGTGGAATCATACAGTATTTCTCCTTTTGTGTCTGGCTTATTTAACTTAATATAATGTTTTCAAGGTTTATCCATGTTGTATCATGGATCAGAACTCCATTCTTTTATGGCTAAATAATATTCTATTATAGGGTTCCCTGATAACTCAGATGGTAAACTATCCACTTGCAATGAAGGAGACCCTGGTTCAATTCCCGGGTCAGGAAGATCCACTGGAGAAGGGATAGGCTATACACTCCAGTATTCTTGGGCTTCCCTTGTGGCTCAGCTGATATAGAATCCACCTGCAATGCAGGAGACCTGGGTTTGATCCCTGGATTGGGAAGATCCCCTAGAGAAGGGAAAGGCTACTCACTCCAGTATTCTGGCCTGGAGAATTCCATGGACTGTATTGCCAGGGGGTCGCAAAGAGTCGAACACAACTGAAAGACTTTTTCACTTCACTTCATATGAATATACCACATTTTGTTTATCGATTCTTCTGTTGAGAGACATTTGAGTTGTTCCCACCTTTTGGCTGTTGTGAATAATGCTACTATGAACACTGGTGTACAAGTGTCTGAGTTTTTGTTTTCAAATTTTAAATTATTTTGAATTGCTGGGTTACGTGGCAATTCTTTAAGTTTTAAGGAATTGCCACCTTTTCCACAATAGCCGCACCATGTTACATTCTCACCAGCAATTTACAAAAGCTTTGGTTTCTCCATACTCTCAGTTCAGTTCAGTTCAGTCTCTCAGTCGTGTCTGACTCTGCAACCCCATGGACTGCAGCATGCCAGGCCTCCCTGTCCATCACCAACTCCCTGAGTTTACCCAAACTCATGTGCATTGAGTTGGTGATACCATCCAACCATCTCATCCTCTGTCGTCCCCTTCTCCTCCCACCTTCAATCTTTCCCAGCATCAGGGTCTTTTCAAATGAGTCAGTTCTTCACATCACATGGCCAAGGTATTGGAGTTTTAGCCTCAATATCAGTCCTTCCAAAGAACGCCCAGGACTGATCTCCTTTAGGATGGACTAGTTGGGTCTCCTTGCAGTCTGAGGGACTCTCAAGAGTCTTCTCCAACACCACAGTTCAAAAGCATCAATTCTTCAGCGCTCAGCTTTCTTTATGGTCCAACTCTCACATCCACACATGACTACTGGAAAAATCATAGCCTTGACAAGACAGACCTTTGTTGGCAAAGTAACATCTCTGCTTTTTAATATGCTGTCTGGGTTGGTCATAACTTTCCTTCCAAGAAGCGTCTTTTAGTTTCATGACTGCAGTCACCACCTGCAGTGATTTTGGAGCCCCCCAAAATAAAGTCTGCCACTGTTTCCACTGTTTCCCCATCCATTTGCCATGAGTAATGGGACTGGATGCCATGATCTTTGTTTTCTAAATGTTGAGATTTAAGCCAACTTTTTCGCTCTCCTCTTTCACTTTCATCAAGAGGCTCTTTAGTTCTTCACTTTCTGCCATAAGGGTGGTGTCATTTGCATATCTGAGGTTATTGATATTTCTCCTGGCAATCTTGATTCTAGCTTGTGCTTCATCCAGCCCAGCGTTTCTCATGATGTACTCTGCATATAAGTTAAATAAGCAGGGTGGCAATATACAGCCTTGACATACTCCTTTTCCTATTTGGAACCAGTCTGTTGTTCCATGTTCTAACTGTTACTTCCTGACCTGCATACAGATTTCTCAAGAGGCAGGTCAAGTGGTCTGGTATTCCCATCTCTTTCAGAATTTTCCACAGTTTGTTGTGATCCACACAGTCAAAGGCTTTGACATAGTCAATAAAGCAGAAATAGATATTTTCCTGGAACTCTCTTGCTTTTTCAATGATCCAGAGGATGTTGGCAATGTGATCTCTGGTTTCTCTGCCTTTCCTAAATCCAGCTTGAACATCTAGAAGCTCATGGTTCATGTACAATCCCTACTATTTTCCTTTGTTTTCAAATATAGCCACCCTAGTTATGAAATCATGCAATTGTGATACTTAACCTTTGACTTTTGAGGCTATAAAAATATCAATTTCTGAATACCAATAATTTTGCCAAGCCAAAGCTCATTCTTCACACACAACAGGCCAATAAATCGGGAGACAAGTTGACAGAACAGGGAATAACGACTTTTGTCAGAAAGTTGGGAAGATCCCCTGGAGAAGGGAAAGGCTACCCACTCCAGTATTCTGGCCTGGAGAATTCCATGGACAGTCAATGGAGTTGCAAAGAGTAGGACAGGACTGAGCTGCTTTCACTTCACTTCACTTCACTTCATTTCGCAGAGTGAGAAGAAGGCAGACTAGTGTGTCAAAAAACCATATCCCCTCAGTCTGAATTTAGTCACCGTAGGAGGGAGGGGCCTACTGCCACACCAACCAATGGCTGATCAGAACCACTAAGGGTAGCTCGCTTGCGGGCGGGGTCACTGTGACACTGACCAATGGCTGAGCCGGGCCACTATAGTTTGTGCTCTTACTGCACTTTGGAGCAAAAAGGGGCAAGTCCAGAAAGCAGCCTAGTCTGAAGAAGTACCCAGCCGTTCCTGCAATGTTTTCTTCCAGCCCTCGGTGGATCGAGGTGCCCAGGCCCAGACAGTGGATACCACAGTGACCACACAGTGGCAGTTCACATGTCTGTTAACTGGGATCACTGTCTGAGGCAGCAGGCGCCATAGGATCACCTCGCCTCAGATCTCACCAGTCAGCTCCACGGAGGAGGTGGCCCCGGAGCTGGCGCCTCTGTAGTCCCGACCGAGGTGATGCGGGAACAGAGCATGAATGAACACACAAGAGCCTGCGCCAGGGAAGGAGGAGGGAAGGGCCCATCACACCTAAGGTTTAGACTAGGAAGGTCACTAAGGTAATAGCATCTATCAAGCTGAAGTTTCTATCACAGAATTCTCTAGCAAATAGACATTTAGACGAAGGCCTTTGTTTATTCGGATAGCACCTACATTATTTGTTAAGAACAAAATTTACCATGGAGATCACAAGACACTTATCTATAAAGAATGCGTGCGTTCATACTAAGTTGCTTCAGTCGTGTCTGACTCTTTGTGACCCTATGGACTGTAGCCCTCCAGGCTCCTCTGTCCATGGGGCTTCTCCAGGCAAGAATACTGGAGTGGGTTGCCATGCCCTCCTCCAGGGGATCTTCCCTACCTAGGGATCAAATCCATGTCTCCTGCATTGCAGGCGTTCTTTATCACTGAGTCACTGGGGAAACCCCAAAGAATACACTATAAAGAATGTATACCTTAATGTTTTAAGTATTATATAAAGATACCTTAAATGTCTTTTTAATATTTATGGATTAAGCTGTCACAAAAATATGGAGCTAGCACAATTATAAATGTTTGAGAATCTTCCAGGGTAATGTCAGAGTACATTTAATTTTAAAATAGCAATAACAAAATTAACTTGTTTTCCCTAGTTTTCAAGTTTTGCTTCAAGTTTTTGAAAATTATTACAGCACAACAGGACCACATAGTATCAGTGACGGATTATCTTTTTTTTTTTTTTTTGGATTATCTTTTATATATTAGTTAGTTCTATCTATATCAAAGGCTTGTCAGGTGGCACAGTGGTAAAGAATCCACCTGTCAATGCAAGAGATGTAGGCTGAATCCCTGGGCCAGGAAGACCTCCTGGAGAAGGCAATGGCAACTTGCTCCAGTATTCTTGCTTGGAAAAGGACAGAGGAGTCTGGCAGACTATAGTCCATGGGGTCACAAAGAATTAGATACAAATTAGCGACTACACACAAGTTAACTCTAAAATACAACCAGGAGAGAAGACCACTGCATAGTGGCAAAGAAAAAGGAGTAAAAAGATCATTACAGTACAAAGGAGTAAATTAGATATTTGCAGTAACAGACAAAAGCCTCTAACCAAGTCTTCACCAATCAGAGAGGCTTTCCCGGCTGAGTGCTGCAGAACAGTGCTAAACATCTGAAGTACGCAAAGGACAGGAAGATAGAGGAAGCAGAAGGTGTAAAAGCCCCAGAGGGAAAGAACACAGTGCTACAAGCAGCACTACCCAAATTTGGTTATCACCTAATGATCTTGTTGAAATGTTGATTCTGACACAGTTAAATCTGGAGAAGGGCTGAGATGCCACATTTCCAATAGGACCCTAGGGGATTCACTGCTGCTGATCCAGAGCAACAGCATGATTGGATCACAAGTGTGAGAAGCAGGTATGGCCAAGATGACATAGAAAGGTCAACCAGGCCTGGATCCCAAAAGCTCCTGCTAAGAAGTTTGGACTTGATCCTAGACTTTATCATGAAGCAATAAGGAGCCACTGAAGGGTCTTCAGCCAAAGAGTGATTGAATTAGAGTTGTATTTTAGAAAGACCAATCTGACAAGTCAAACTGGAGGTGGGTGATCAAATGAGATAAAGTTGCAGCAAACTGGGTAACACATGACGTGGCCTGAACAAAGAAGTGGAAGAAGGGACTGGAGAAAGTAGACAGTCTTGTCTTATAAATTTTTCTGGTCAAGGGGTCAAGGCCAAGGGGAAAACTGAGGATGACTCTTTTATCTATTAGTGTTTTTGGATGCAAACAGTAGATTTCATTCTGACTTGAAGGAGATGTAGGTTTGATCCCTGAGTCGGAAAGATCCCCTGGAGAAGGAAATGGCACACCACTGTGCCACTCCAGTATTCTTGCCTGGGAAATCCCATGGACAGAGGAGCCTGGTGGGCTACAGACCATGAGGTCTCAAATGAGTCAGACTCAACTTAGTGACTAAATAAACACCAGTTTACTAGAGGATATTAAGCAGTTCATAAAATTACTGGACTAGCTGGAGAAACATTCAGGGCTAAGATTCCAGGGACAGTGCATGCCACATGCCACCAAGCAGTTCAGGTCAGGAATCTGTTTCATTCAATGATACTGTTAAAGGAACCACTGACTGAAACCACCCACCCTGGTCAGGCCCCATAGAAACCACTTGCATGAATTATCTTAAACAGGAGGTCTTGGTAATGAGAGGGTAACAGGCAGAAAGGCCAGGGGGTCTCCAAACAGACGAAACAGGCTGCAAGTGTCAGACATTTTTTATCTCTCCCTTACACAGCACGAGGAAACAAAGTACAAATGTCAGACTTTTTTTCTCTTAAAATTCTGTGTTGCCATGACGACACCTGGTTCCACCTGAACTTTTCTCCAACTTTGAGCTAACCAGTGCGTTTTTCTCATGGAAATGTTTGTCTTAAGCTATGTTAATGAAACTATTTATTTGCTTTGGAATTTGCTTTCTTCAAAATGGTTCCACCTAAAACTAACTTTCTTCCTTTTCCCAAACCTTGGGCTGATAATAGCTCAACAAACCAGTATTCATACCAAACACCTCATGCCATCCTATCTCAAAAATGCATATTGTGGGAGAGGGGCCTGGTAAGCCTCTGTCAGCCTCGAGGTGTGTCTCTTATCTGATTGATAGCTTTCTAACAGACACAAAACAGCTTGCTGAAACTAGTAAAGGAGGCACTCTTTCTGCTCCCTTCTGACATCTATGTCAGAAGCTTTCTCTCTTTTATACTTTAATAAAACTTTATTACACAAAACCTCTGAACGATCAAGCCCCATCACTGGCCTCATATTGAATTCCTCTCCTCCGGAGGCCAAGAATCCCAGTGTCTTTCATGGCTCAACAACAACCTTTCAGTAAGGACTGCAGAACTAACAGGCTATCACCCACTAGAAGAATACAGGAAATGTCAAAAAGAGAGAGGAGACTCTCTACATGTCCTACCAACCTTCCAGAATCCTTCTCACTGGAATCCATCTTGACTTCTCACATGGAATCCATGCGTGATGCATATGTCACCAGGAAGGACCTTGAGTCAGAGTGACTGGCCAGAGACAACTCGGAAACTAATTGGATTATCATAAAACCCCAGACAGCGAACCATGTGGCAGAGCAGTTCTTCCGGGTTCCCTTGCCTTCCTGCTCCCCACCAGGGTGTCCCCTCCCAATAAAGTCTCTTGCTTTGTCAGCACATGTGTCTCCTCGAAAAATTCATTTCCGAGTTTTAGACCAGAGCCCACTCTCAGGTCCTGGAAGAGGTCCCCCTTCCTGCAACAGTACCAATTACTGCTGTTGCTACCTCTGGGCCCAAAATGCCAGCAACTAGGTTTCAGTGCAACTGCTACTGCCACCAATGCCACTTCTGCACCTGATCTTGAACCTCCTGTGTCTGAAAGCCCTGCCAACAATGACATCAGGAAAATGGAAGGCCCATGCAGAAGCCCCAAGCACTGTTTATTCACACTGCTCACTTGCAACCTTAATCTTGCATGTAGCATCTAATCAGCATGCCTGCATCCTAGCTGCAAAGGAGGCTAGGGAACTGATATCTACATGGAAAAAGGATACTCATCATGTGGGAATTTCCCCAAACATAAAAGTTATTCAAAAGGTGACGGTGTCCACTGACTTTACCCTAAAAGCCTTTCAGAGTGATTAGCCTCAGCAAGAGAAGCAAAACTGCATTCTGCTGAGGAGTGACTGGGAAGTGAGAATCGAGGCTCTAAGAGTAGTAACTGTCTTAAATTTAGAAAATTAAGGTGTTATTCCCCCTCCTCCTTCCCATGGAAAGGAAATCTCACACATTTTATCAATTAGAGATGAATTTGTGTTAAAGGACTGCTATTGAAATGCAAATATACCTTTTGAGAAGGTTATATTTCACTCACCAGTTAATGTGAATTACTTTAATCAGCTTCATGCCCAGCAGAGTGCAGCTAAACACAGTACTTACAATATTAGACTTTTGACTGTGGCCTACAGGAAGAGAATCTATTTTTGAAGTTGTAGGTCAAGCCAGAAGCAGATATTGGAGACCTTAAAGGTAATAAAACATGCATAGGGGAAAGCCTTTGACTGTGTGGATCACAACAAGCTGGAAAATTCTTAAAGAGATGAGAATACCAGACCACCTTACCTGTCTCCTGAGAAACCTTTATGCGGGTCAAGAAGCAACAGTTAGAACTGGACATGCAACAACTGACTGGTTCAAAATTGGGAAGGGAGTGCATCAAGGCTATATATTGTCACCCTGCTTATTTAACTTGTATTCAGAGTATACCATGCAAAATGCTGGGATGGATGAATCACAAGCTATAATCAAGATTAACAGGAGAAGTATCAATAACCTCAGATATGCAGATGATACCACTCTAATGGTAGAAAGTGAAGAGGAACTAAAGAACCTCTTGATGAGGGTGAAAGAGGAGAGTGAAAAGCTGGCTTAAAACTCAACATTCAGAAAACTAAGATCATGTCATCTGATCCCATCACTTCATGACAAATAGGTGGGAAACAATGAAAACAGTGACGGACTTTGTTTTCTTGGGCCCCAAAATAACTGCAGCCATGAAATTAAAAGATGCTTGCTCCTTGGAAGAAAAGCTATGACCAAGTTGGAAAGCATAGTAAAAAGAAGAGTCGTCGCTTTGCTGACAAAGGCCCATGGAGTCAAAGTTATGGCTTTTCCAGTGGAAAATTCTTAGAGATGGCAATACCAGACCACCTTACCTGCCTCCTGAGAAATCTGTATGCAGGTCAAGAAGCAATGGTTAGAACTGGACATGGAATAACAGACTGGTTCCAAATTGGGAAAGGAGTAGTTCAGGCTTTCCAGGAGGTGGCTCCCCTTCCAAGTCCTGTCCTTCCCTTGCTGGTGAAACCCAGCAGGACGCTGCACGGTGCTCCTAGATACAACAGTCCCTCAGTGCCCCTATTACAGGAATGGGGAGTCCTTCCAGGGCCTGAGAGTGGGCTCTTGTCTAACACTCAGAAACGAATTGTCCAAGGAGACACACATGCTGACAAAGTAAGAGACTTTACTGGAAAGGGAAGCCTGGGTAGAGAGTAGGAGGTTAAGGGAACCCAGGAGTACTACTCTACCACGTGGTTTGCAGTCTGGGGTTTTATGGTAGTCGGGTTAGTTTCTGAGTTGTCTCTGGCCAATCACTCTGATTTAGGGTTCTTCCTGGTGGTGCACACATCACTCAGCCAAGATGGATTCCAGCAAGAAGGATTCTGGGAAGTTGGCAGGATATGTGGACTGGAGTCTGCTCTCTCCTTTTGGCCTTTCTTGAATTCTTCTGGTTGGTGGTAGCCTGTTAGTTCCACATCCCTTACCAGAAACCCCTGTTTAAGATAACTCATGCAAGTGGTTACTGTGGTGCCTGGCCATGGTGGACAGTTTCAGTCAGTGGTTCCCCTAACATCTCCACCTTGGTTTTTTGGTTTTTTTTGTTTTTGGTAGAAAAAGGCTGTAGTCTCCTAGGTCTTTCCTGGGTTCCAAAGAGGAGATTCAAGAAGTTACTAATTAGGGAAGTGAGGAATGCAGAAACAAAGGGATAGCAGTCAAGAAACAATAACAGCTCAGCTACATAACAGAGTCCTAGTTCCTCCTCCAGGAATATTTATAACAATTTGACACATACTTTGAGTTGTTCTGCAGGAACTAAGACCTCCACCAGGGTGGAGGATGTGACTACATTCTGAGACTACAGATCAGTCTGAAGGAGAAGACTGATGCTTTAGATTTCTGGATCGCCACCCTATTAGGTCACTATAACCAATCAGAAGAAAATCACATACCCCACAGCCTTTTGGCACACCCCGCCCCCCAAATGTTGCCTTTAAAAATTCTTCCTTGAAAACCATCTTGGAGTTCAGGAGGGTTTCTTCTGCATGAGCTGCCTGTTCTCCTTGCTTGGCCCTGCAACAAATCTTTCTCTGCTCCACACTATAAAGTTTGCAGTTGTTTGACTTCACTGTGCATCAGATTCATGAATTTGGGTTTGATAACACTGTATTTAAGAACACAATAGTGTAAAACAAATCCTTTTCTAATGCTCCCTATTGTTTTCCTGTGTCTTCACTAAATTCTGAGCTCTGTGAGGTGAGAACAGCATCTTATTCCTCATATATTTCCAACACCTAGTTTGGTGTCTGGCATGATAAATAAATGTTTACACCAAAAATTGGCTAAATATGTGAATGCACTTATTAATTAATTCCAGAGTTGAAATTATTCTCTATTAGTGGGGTCTTTATATTGTCCTTCTTCAAGCATGCTAAGGCTCCACAGTATTTCTTTTGCTTCATTTGCCAAAAGGAGCAATCAGAGAGCTGCCATCTGATAATACTGGTTCCCTTTTTTATCTCAAGTAAATGCAATTGAAGATTTAGATGTATATGAACAATTCATTATCAAAATTATTTATTTACTTCCTGCTGGAGTCAGTATGAGGTTTACTTAGTTACAGCACTCAAAGACAATGAAAATGGTTCATTATTTTTTCAGTATCAAATCAAATCTGATTCCAAATTTTCTTCCCCCATGGTCCAAAAGAGAGCTATAAGTCCATAGTGGCTCCCTCTAACATGCCTCTTAGTCAAGTCTTCAAGATCCCTTGAAGGCAGTGTCTTCCTCCCTTTGTGAAATAAAATTCTTCTTTTATGGCAAAATAAGGAAAATTTAAACATAAAAATTTTCTTTGCCTTTTGAACTCCTCTCTCCCCAGTTACCGTCCATTGTGTATCTGCATTATGCATCAAACAAACGTCCCCCACCTGCATACCTTCTTAACCATAAAGAATAACATTCTTCTATCATCAAGACAACTCCTTAAAAGATAAAATTCTTGGAACTTTCCTGGTGGTCCAGTGGCTAAGATTCCATGCTCCCAATGCAGGAGGCCTAGATTCCATCCCTGATCAGAGATCTAGATTCCATATTCTGCAAATATGACCCAGTGCAGTCAAAGAAATAAATATTTAAAAATAAAGAAACAACCAAAAAACACAATTATACATCAACAAATTAAATGTTTTTTAAAAGATGACATTCTTCTTTATTCTTGCAAGAGGTCACAAGATGCTTAGCTCTGGATTGTATACACTATCAGTAATATGTCATTTAATGTATAGCCTTCTGTTTCAAAAAACTGATATAACTGTGCCTTGACTTCTAAAGGATGGAATAGTTCTCAGAGTTTTCTGAGATGCTCTTTGGGTTATAATCCTCAAATCTGGCTCAAATAAAATTTTCCATGTCTTTCTTAGATCAACTGATTAAATTTTTGTTGACATCTTCCTGCCATGCATGCTGGCCATTTTCACCAAGGCAAGGGTCCTAGCAACCACTCTCCTCTGATATCTTGCCATATTCCCAAAGGATGGGAAAAAAAGGCCAGAGGAGGAGTAAAAGACTTTGGCTCAGTTTACACTGATAACTCACTAAGTCAAACTTCACCTCGCTAAACTCTTGGAAAAATTAAATATTTCCACTAGAAACATTAACAGCAGCTATGTCTCTCTTTAACTTCTCAGCTGTTATATTCCCGCCAAAAGGGGACAAGAGTCCTCACTGTGGCCTTTACAACCTCTTAAGTCAGGGTGCCAAATACCTTTCACTTGCCTACCAATCCACACCAAGCATTCTCCACCTTGCTTTCTGCCCTGGATGTTGGGACATCAACAGATCCCCTGCTTCTGAGTTTCTGGTTGGGTTTTATGATGGGGGAGCTCTGGCAAGAAACGGAAGGGAGGTAGAGAATGCAGTCAGGTGTTTATTTTCCTAGCTCCTTTCCTAAAGGGTCACTTAAAGTTAACTGTGCTTCTTAGCACATGGTCCACTCCTCTTAAGGGTCTATGTACCTCTGGATTCGAGATTCCCTCCCTTTCTCCCTTCAGGCCAAGGGAATGGTAACATCTTAGCTGCTACTAAGTCCTGAGTTTGTCCTGCCGACAAAGGTCCATCTAGTCAAAGCTATGGTTTTTCCAATAGTCATGTATGGATGTGAGAGTTGGACCATGAAGAAAGCTGAGAGGTGAAGAAATGGTGCTTTTGAACTGTGGTGTTGGGGAAGACTCTTGAGAGTCCTTTGGACTGCAAGATCCAACCAGTCCATCCTAAAGGATCAGTCCTGAATATCCATTGGAAGGACTGATGCTGAAGCTGAAGCTCCAAGAATTTGGCCACCTGATGTGAAAAATCGACTCCTTAGAAAAGACCCTGATGCTGAGAAAGATTGAAGGTAGGATGAGAAGGGGATGACAGAGGATGAGATGGTTGGATGGCATCACGGATGCGATGGACATGAGTTTGAATAGGCTCCGGGAGTTAGTGAAGGACAGGGAAGCCTGGCGTACTGCAGCCCATGGGGTTGCAAAGAGTTGGACACCACTGATCAACTGAAGTCCTGAGTTACTATGCTACACACTATGGATCCCCTACACCTACACCTTTGTAAATAGTGCCTCTGTCAGTAAAACTCTTCTAAGGTTATCCTATTTAGACTATGTTATTTGATTGCTGATAGATCCCTGATTGAACTGCGTGATAAAATAACATTTTTTCTCTGACTATAAATAATCTTCATTAACTTCTTTTCCAGATAATGTATTCTTTATGGCATTTATCCATTGATTTCAAAGAACTACATAAAAAATAATTTCCACAACATTTCTTAGTAGAAAGATATAAGAGGAAAATTTTTTAGAAAAAGAATACAATCACAATTCTCATAACAAACATAAAATTAGCATGTGTCAAAAACTTTTATTTTATTCATTCTTAACATAGAAGAAGCCAGTGATATATTACAACCAGCTCAAAAAAAGAACTCAAATCTTCTCAAATAAAGAATTCCAAATAATTTATGTAGATACTTCCTAGCCAAGGAGATAGATTGTAACTCCCTACCCCTTGAGTGTGGGCTGTGTTTAGTGATTTGCTTCCAAAGAATAAATCATGGAAGTGGGCATGTGTATAAATTTACAGTGGAGAAATTTGGCAAACACACTACCTTAGCCAGGTATTTAAGGTTAACATTATCACTGGTAAGACCTGCTGACAGCATGTATCTTTGATACAATGTAATCAGAAGCACTTCATCGCTATGGTCATCCTCCAAACACCCATAATCCTGCTCTAATCATGACAAAAGACACCAAATTCCAATAGAGGGGCATCGTACAATACACCTGATCAGTACTACCCAAACTTTAAAGGTCATCAAAACCAAGGAAAGTCTGAGAAACTCTCATGACCTAAGGAAGCATGATGGTTAAATACAATGGGGTATCCTGGATGGAATACAAAAAAAGGATTTAGAAAAAAACTAATAAATCTGAATAAAGTATGGAGTTTAATTAACACACCAGTGCTGATTTCTTAGTTGTGACAAATATACTCTAGTAATTCAGGATATTAATAACAGGAGAAATCAGTTTCTGTGGTACTATTCTAAAATTTAAAGTTTCTTAGAAAGAGAGAGAAAAAAACCACTCAAGGTGCTCTATATTTATATTCAGAAAAAGAATGCTGAAATGAATTTACAAACAGATGCAAAACTGGCAAAACATATCCACAGAGTAATAATCAAAATTTACACTTTTACAGACAGGAATGATTTGCTTACTATCAGTGTGCAATGAGTTAACTTCTATTTCTACAGAGTTATAAGATAATCTAGTCACAGACAAATCCTAAAAAAAAAAACAAAAACAAATCCTGTATGGCCCTCTAGGGATAGGTGAATCCCAAATGCTCCAGCATTCTGTTAAAAAGATACCTAGAAATCTCTTTGCCCATTTCAAAATCTTTTACAATTTTTTTCTATAAAGGAGGCAGGTGTCAAAATTATTTTAAAAAGCCCTTACAACTGGCTGGCCTGATTTGACAGAAGTATACAAATATTCAAAAGGTTATGCAATGCTTTGCTAAGTTATCAGAACACTGTGAACTGAAAAATAACCCAAAGATGAAGATAATTTATCAGCCTGCCCTGGGGAAACTCTACAGACTGCCAAAGATATACATCATTGCCTTAGAGTTAAAAGCACTTGCTATGTTATGTTACCTAGGCAACACACCAGCAAATGGTGCAGTAATAAAATAAGAATTTTAAAAAGCAAGATGAACAAAAGAACAATCAATATTAGGTTCCAAACTCAATTCCATTTCCTACCTGTTTGTACAAACTATTCATGTTAAGAAGGGACTCAGCAGGAGACATAAGCAACACCGGTTGGATCCCTGGGTTGGGAAAATCCCCTAGAAAAGGAAATGGCAACCCACTCCAGTATTCTTGCCTGGAGAATCCTATGGACAGAGGAGCCTGTGGGCTATGGTCCACAGGGTTGCAAATAGTCAGACACGACTAAAGCAACTCAGCACAGCACACACAGCTCTTAGGTGGGAACTATCATCTTCCCAGGCCTCATATTTTCATCTTGGAGAGATTTCAACTGAATTAATGCCATGACAAAAATATATGGTGACAAAAATATATGGCTATGATTGGAACATTTGCCCTTGGAGTTTTCATTTAAAGTTCTTATTTAAATATGTGTGTTTCCTTTTTCCTCACAGTACTAATGCATGTGCCAAGTGCATTGAAGCCAAAATTCACATGGGTCTTTCACACCTCAGTTTTAGATGCCTTGGTGGAAGAGTGACTGTCTCTTACAGTAAATTAGTAAAGATACTTCTGAATATAATCTAGTAAACTCTGCTTGACCACAGGGGAAAATGTGCTGATCATGCCTTATGTGAGAATTTGCACTCCACGACAGCAATATTCCTTATTATACAAATAAATCAATTAGTATTCTGGCTCTATCCCAATTTACATGCATTTTAGTTAGTATGAACCAATTTCTCACAACCTTATCACCTCCCTAGGCACTGAGGAAAAAAGAAACTTCTCTAAGCTTTGAAGTAGGGGCTTAGGTTTCTTCCAGCTTTCCCTGAAATGAAACATCTCCCTCTTCGTGTTGCCTTTCTACTGATTGACATTTCCATGTAAAGACTCAGGCGAGAGGCTCATTTTAGAGCTAAATCTTAGGAAAAGCTCTGCTCATTCCAAGAACGATGAAACAGACTACTCCTCATTGCAATCAGGAAGCTGACTATCAGCTGCGAGAGATCTTTCAGAAGTGGTTCTCAATTTTTTTGTTTGTGAAACACTTTTGAGCGTTAAAATTTGGTGCAGCCAACTTGAATGCATTAAATCACTTAAAATAACTCTAAATTATTATACATTTCAGAGGGCCTGGAATGCATTCATAACTAACATGCTATCCAGATGGTCTCCTTTCAGTGCTGTGTTCCAGAACTATTTCTGCCCAGTGATTTCTTGTATTCTCACAAGGCAAAGCTCTCTAACATTCCAGTGAACCTTCCTCTAGAGTCAACTTAATGTTGTGCTTTGCCTTTTACTTCTAACTTGAAGGAAATTGTACAACATGCCCCACCTCAGAATTATGATGAACATAACTGTCTCATAACAAAAATTACAGTTACATATCTGTGAAAACTTTGCTACATTATCAGCTCAGCACTCCAGTCAAAAACACTCTCGTCTGTTTTCAATTTCCCACATTGCAACTGACATAATTCCATTTTTCGTTACTTCGCATGCTTTATTTTTATTCACATTTCACTATTTTATTGCAGGTATAGCTTACTTTCTTAAATTCTCTGTGGAATGAGGTTAGAGGTTCCAAAAAAATAAATAAAATACAGAAAATAAATACTTTCTCTTTGGTGCCTACTCTCTACTGCCCTCTGCAGGTAGAAGGAAAGAATAAGATCAGCACCCAACATAAAGATTTAAAAGTAACGTGTTTTTTGAGAGGCTAACCATTACCCACTAGACTGTATCTAGTCACAGGAAGATTTCCCACTTTGCTGAAGTCCCTTCATTGTGTAAAAATTTCTGGGAACCATAGACTATTTTCAAGAGACTTCCCTATCTCCGACATCCATATACAAATGGACATGAAGTGCTCTCTCATTCAAGGTCAAGGTTAAGCACCTCTATGTCAAAATTCCTTCAAGCCCTGTAAAACTTGAGCCTGGGAGTGAAAGAGAATAGAGACATAAAAGTGCAGTCAACGCAATTTGTCTGTGCTTTGCAGACAAATGTCAACAAATGTATGAATCTCTGCAATGCAGCAATCAGAGATAATATGAGATTTTGCTGTTTTTACAAAAAGTGTAAGGAAGCCTGCCAGATAACCAGCAAACTGGCAGTTTCAATTCTGTGTAGAAAGGACCTTTGATTACGCACGGATTATTTTCTTCAATCACACTACTTTGTATGGATAGCAATACTGTCAGTGATGTCATCCTCTAAAACAACAGACAGAAATGTATAGGCATATTGTGCCAGCTGAGCCCAAATCAATGACCTGGGTAATGCAGCCAGGGTAACACTATTATTCCTCATCTAAATCCTCCAAGCCCACAGAAAAATAATGCTAATCTGATGCAGGTACACGGAATACGTTATGTGGGAAAGAAAATCAAGTACTTTAATTTTACATACAGTCTAACATGTACTTAGAGGAAACACCACAGAATATATAGTTTTTACAATTAGGAGCATGTTTAAAAATTTATTAACAATCACAGGCTTTCTTGGATAAGAATGTTTTTAGCGAGGATATTCTCTAAAAGACTGATGTTCAAATATGTATTCATATAGCCTACCAATACCTTTCCACAATCGCGAGAACAGAATGATTTATAGTATTCCTGATAAGAGGCGGCAGCGTTGCTTTACTGATTGGGGTAAGGAAATTTTTGAAAGATTTATTATACCTTTCAGTTTCACCTATGCTTGTTTTGTGATTCAATTGACTCATTCTATTTACCTATCTTCATAATGGGCATAATATGGAATTATGCAGATTTAATTTTTTTCAACGTTTGAAAACTTACGCGTTCTAAGATGAAAAATGTCTCTTAAAAAGGTATGCAGGGAAGAGAACCACTGGGTCCTTAAACTCTTTTAAAAGTATCCACTGAGCGTCTTCTACAGAGTTGTAGGTTGGGGTAGAAGATTGTATAGACAGCTTTGAAGCCCGCACATCCGGGTCACCGGAGAGCCAGGCAAAGGCCCCGCCCTCCTGGAGGCGGGGCCACGAGCGACCGGGATGTTCCTCCGTCTCGTCGCGCCCCGCCTCATCCTCCCTGAGCGCTGGGGGCGGCCTGTGCGGCGCGAGGCCGGAACCTGTGGGATATCCACGCAGCTAGAGCCATGGCTGACAGTGGCAGAACGCCTCAGGCCCGGGCCCTCCTGCAGCAGTGCCTGCACGCCCGGCTGCAAGTACGCCCGGCCGAGGGGGACGTCGAGGCCGAATGGGTGGAGGTAACGTTGGCCCCGCAGCTCCGGTTATCCTGTGGCGCGCAGGGGGCGGTTCTCACCGCGCTGTCCGGGAGATTCGTACCCCGCGCTCCCGCCGAGCCAGCCGCCTGGCGCCTGGCAGGTGCTATGGTCGGCGCTGGACTCCTGGCCCGTCCTCCCGACGCTGCCGCTAATGCCTGCCTGGCCTCGCCTTTCCCCTCAGTCTTGCATCACCGGCCCCGGCCCCTTCTCCCTCGGACTCCCAGAGGAGATTAAGAGGGACCCCGGGAATTTGAGCTTCCTCTCAAACGACCTACCTGAGCTCGGTGGACTTTAGGCCTAGTAGTCTCAGACCTCTTGCTTCAGAAGAGCTAAAAGCCTTGTCACTCCCGGCGCCTTGCTCGGGCTGCTGGTGACTTGGGGTGGTCTGGTTCGAGCTTCTAGGTTAGACTTGTTGCAAACGCTGAAGATCTGTTTTTGACTTGTACTCCAAATCCCGTCGAATTCCGTCTTTTGTTGGGTGCAGCTAGGTGTTAGCACAGAAATGAGATTGCCCCATGAAACTTCCTTTCTCAAGAAACTTTTAAAAATTTGACTTATTTCACACTAGGAACAAAGGTCACTACTTTAAAAGTTTAAAATTCCATATATATGGAATTTAGAAAGATGGTAACGATGACCCTAGATGCAAGACAGAGAAAGAGACACAGATGTATAGAACAGACTTTTGGACTCTCTGGGAGAAGGCGAGGGTGGGATGATCTGAGAGAACAGCATCGAAACATGTATATTATCAAGTGTGAAACAGATCGCCAGTCCAGGTTGGATGCATGAGACAAGTGCTCAGGGCTGGTGCACTGGGATGACCCAGAGGGATGGGATGGGGAGGGAGGTGGGAGGGGGGTTCAGGATGGGGAACACATGAAAATCCATACCTGATTGATGTCAATGTATGGCAAAAACCACTACAATATTGTAAAGTAATTACCCTCCAACTAATAAAGAAAATAAAAAAGAAAGAGAAAAAAAATAAAGTAATATACCTATCAAAAAAATAAATAAAAGTTGCATTGTTATCAAACACATTTCCTCCAAAGAATTTTAAACATTTACACCAAATGTCCTTCGACTTGAATATTTACCTTTTTTTTTTTTTTAAATATTTGCCTTTTTAAGACAGTCTGCCCATATGCAAAATTCCATGCAAAAACAAATGTTCTTTGAGGCCCTGACTTATTTTTGGAGTAAGCTGAAATGAAGGGAGGTCTTCCCTGGTGGCTCAGTGGTAAAGAACTCGCCTGCCAATGCAGGAGACGTAAGATTTGCAAATTCGATCCCTGGGTGGAGAAGATCCCCTGGAGGAGGGCATGGCAACCCTCTCCAGTATTCTTGCCTGGAGAATGTCATGGACAGAGGAGCCTGATGGGCTGCCGTCCATGGCGTCTCACAAAGAGTCAGACACCACTGAAGTGACTTAGCAGGACCGCTCGCAGAAGGGGAAAAAATTGTAATAGTAAGAAATAAAACTTTTGGAGGTACTAAGAAACTTTAATGGATCATTTCATTCACTCATCTGCTGAATTCCATCCCAGATCTAGCACTCTGTAACACAATCCTAGTTATTATTTTAAATACAACACATAGACCGTATGTGGATGATTATTCTTATATCACAATCTGTTACCCTCTGGTAATTTGGAAATACTGAATATTTATAAGCATAAACATTCCTGTATTTTTGCCCTCCCTTTTTCTTTCTCAAAAATTCATTTCTTGTTTCTTTTGTTATGGCCTTTTAAAAATTTATCTTCCTTACTTTGAAATTTTTTTTTTTTTTTTTGCCAACCTTTCCAAAGAGTTGCCTATTTTTATATTTGCTTCAAGGGATTATAAATCCCAAACTTTTTTTTTTCCAAAGAGTTGCCTATTTTTATATTTGCTTCAAGGGATTATAAATCCCAAACTATTAATCATTTAGATTTCTTCTTGCTTCTTTATCTTTTTATATGCTTCATGTCACATCTCCTTATGCAAAATCAAATAGTTTATTGCAGCCTGCCAAACTATCAGTGTGTTTATAAACTTTAAAAGCTATTTTAAAGTTTTCTCTTCCACTTCCACACATGGTTAAATTAGTATAAAGAGTTGACAAGTAATTAGAGAGTAAATTCCTTCCTCTTTCTCAAGCATCCTCCATTCTGTTATTAAAAGTTATAATTTTTAAAAAGCTGCTTTTTTTTTAAATGTCACAAAGATTTGAAGGTTACTTTGCATATTCTTGGTTTCATTCATTTAGACCTTTGCTCTCTCAGTAATGTTTTTCTTCCTGGGAGGCATGAACTTTTTTAACCTACAGTGAGAATTTATCCGTACTTCTCTATATATTTGAAATGCTCTGTTTATACCAAAAGAAGCTATGAGGAAAGTGATTCTGTCTTGAAGAGGGGAATTTGTAGGTCACAATTTAAGAGCTATTGTTGCGATAAACTAAAAGAAAATACCTTAATGAGGAGTGGTATATGGTGAGTGGTAAGAACAGGTGTTTATTCATGCAAGTAATTAGGTACTTAATTCTGATGTTGTTTAGTTATTAAGTCATGTCAGACTCTTGCAACCCCATGGACTGTAACCCACCAGGCCTCTCTGTCCAAGGGATTTTTCAGGCAAGAAGCCTGGAGTGGGTTGCCATTTCCTTCTCCAAGGAATCTTCCCAACCCAGGGATTGAACCGGAGCTTCTGAGCTTTCTCTACTCTGAGCTTCGTGGCATAACAGGTGCCCAAATATGAATGTGCTTGAAAAATTTCGCACTGTGCCAAAACAGTCCCAGGAGAGAGGGCTGTGACGGTGGTGCAGGTATCTGTATCATTCCACCTGCCACGTCCTCACTATGGGTGTGCACTGGAGGCACTTGCTTGTTCCAAGAACTTTTTTTTTTTTTGGTGGGAAGGATGAAGCTATTTTATTGAGGAGCTTTGGGAGAGGGTCAAAGGGCTAATAGAACAATGAGATCTGTCTTCCTTCTCCCCAGCTTCACCTTAGTCCTCTGAAAGACAGTCGCACTTGTAGAAGGTTACTTCCTATCCAGATAGATCAGGTGTGAGTGCAGAGCCGTGTTTATATTTATTTAGAAGACTATGTAGATAACACATAGAGCCTATAAGATAAAGTTGAACTTAAATGCACTCAACAGAGCCCCTGTCAAGTACAAAACAGTCTATGAAGTGCTTTGGGAGTTAAGATGTAAAATAAATTGTGTTTCAGTCCTTCAATTTCTTTTCACGTACTTAATAAGCAATTATATAGCTCTTACTATGAACCAGGCACTGTTCTAAGTACTCTACAGATATTAACTCCTTTAATCTTCATAATAGCTCTTGGACTCAAAAGGTTAATCTACAAAATAAAAAAATTAATGATTCACTTTGCAGCAAAATCAAAGTCATTTATCAAGTGTCTTCTTTCCATATAGTCTCTCTCCTAAAAGAGCTAAGAAAGAAATGTCCAAGTCATTACATAAAATAAGCTTACATTCCTGATAACAGACAACCTCTTGATGTAGAACTTAATATGAATGTGATTTCTGAGGTTTAATCACTGTGTGTATTTAAAGAATTAACAAAAGTAACAAAAAAATAATAGGAAATTTCTTGGAGTTTATTGCAATAGAATCAGACCCTTATTTTTATTATCTACAAGTAAATGGATTAGTAAGAATGAAGAATGATGATGTCAAAAGACACAATGTTGTTTAGACATCAGTCATATCTGATATTATGTGAATTCATTTGATGTTGAATGAATAAGCCTCTGTGAAACTGAATGTTTGTAAATCTGTCAGCTTTACTTGAGGAGGGGAAGTCTAGTTCATAATCCTAATGATTTTGATTAAAAGTTTAAAGGTATAACTTGGGGTCTTCACTGCTGTTGGCTGTTTGGTTTTTTTTTTTTAGGTGCCATCAATTTATTTTTTAAAAGTTTGTTGAGCTCACCAGATTTATCTGGATTTAAAAAGCACCCAGGGATCTTACTTCTAGGAATTTACCTTATGAAAATACTTACCTTGACTGTATTTTTAGCTTGATTTTTGAAAGAAGTGATAACTGAGGTGATTGAATATAAAAAAAATACTTTATTTTCTCACATATTTAAGCAATCAAGTCTCTTGTAAAAAGTTATTTCTCTTCTTCTGCGTTTAACCTCTTAACCTATAACAGTTGTAAAATTTTATTCATTTTCCTCTGTATCTCTCTATAGAAGTTTCTGATCTGAGTTTATTGTGGTTTCTCGTAGGTTCAAAGAGGATTAGTGATCTACGTGTGCTTTTTCAAGGGAGCTGATAAAGAACTTCTTCCCAAAATGGGTATGTGTTTAGTATCATTTGTTTTATAAGAGTGAGAGTAAATACCAATAGATGAACCAGCAGGGGCAAAGAGTACAATCTTATATTATACAGGTGTGTAAGTTATAAATGACTTAACTCTGTGTGCTGTGGTTCACTTTATTTATGTTCCGGTTCCAAAGCTTAATGTAAGCAAGTGTGGTGGAATTCTTTTAAAATATCTGCTGCTTTTTGGATGGCTGATGGACTGGTTTAGAAGAGTGTACAAAAACACAGAGACAGCACAGCGAGATTTAGCCAAGAATACAGAAACTTGTGGAAGCAGGGTGGCCACACAGAGAGAGACAGATGCTGCATTTCTTAATATAGTTTCCTGATCTCTTAGAGGCCCTAACAGGGGCATGTAGGTGGCACTGTGTGTGCAAGATGTGGTTCAAATCTGTGTAGATCAGGCTTATATCATTATTATGGAAGAATTTACATTCTGTAAATTCTTTGTAGGAAATGCACATAAATATTCTTGAATCAAGTTTGGTGTCATCATAGTCACACCTCCTCTAGGGGCAGAGAAAACAGAGTCAGTGTTCAGGCATCTCTGCAGGTGTAATTTCCCTGCCTCCATCTTCCCAGTGTTCTGAATAGTCTATACCATTGCACATTCTTTTGATAATTACATAGGTTCAGATATACCAAATCAAACCACATGCTATCTCAAGACAGTACTTGATAGAATAATTTTGTCCCAAAAAAAGCCTGAAATAGTGGAACTGTCCCTAAAGTTGGGGACAGGTTATCTTTCTCTTCATTAGTAAAGGCAATACCCATTAGTTGGATTAATAAGAAGGTAGCTCAGATGGTAAAGAATCTGCCTGCAATGAAGGAAACTCAGGTTCAGTCCCTGGAGCAGGAAGATGCCCTGGAGAAAGCAATGGCTACCCACTTCAGTATTCTTGCCTGAAAATCCCAAGAACAGAGGAGCCTGGCGCAATGCAGGCCACGGGATCACAAGGAGTTGGACATGGCTAAGAGACTAACACATACACATAAACTGTACAGATGGGTAATTGAAGCAGGCAGAAGTTAATTAACCCAGAAGAGCTTTGAACAGTGGAACTCAAGCGTTAATAGCCCAGTGAAGAATGACTTGAAGAAAGGGCTAAAGCTTCTGAAGGAGATTTTATGCTGAGACATCAAACATGTTTGACAACTTTGTCAGAAGTTGCAAACTAGACTTGAGAAGGGCCTGTGACAGGTAAGGATGGAAAGCCAGTAACTGTAATAGTTTGAAATTTGAATCTGGAGGATAATAGGGAGCTTTAAAGTGTTTAAAGAGAAAATAAAATGAGGTCTATTGTTAAAGAGGATGATTGCAGGGATTTAATGCTTGGATATTGGGCGTTCTGTCTGTTTCTGCTTTGAATTAAGGTCTTCTTGACCATAAAAAGTATATAGTAGAAATCTTCAAAAACAGGAAGGGCATTTTTTTCATGACTTAATGTTGACTTTCTAAAGTTGTTTTTATATATTCTTAAATGGATCATAATTATAATAAGGCAAAATGAACCAGCCAAACCCAAACCACATTTTGTTATGTAGTAATTAAATCCTGTGTACATTCGTGTATGTCTTTCTGAGTTTACTTTGAATACGTGCGTGAGATTGTGGTCAGTTAAAAGTCCGCCTTAACTCTTCTAGTGGACAGTCTGTAACACAAAGCTTTTATATATCATGATTCTCAGTAAAGAACTGTGACTCTTAAGAATCACATTCTACTGGTGTGAGTTATAAGCAAAACAAGTCTATCTATTATTGATAGAAGTAGCTTATACTTCCCTCTATTCTAGGAGGCAAAGTAAGCCAGTGTGATGGGATTCTCTTAAACAGACCACCTCATACTTATCATATGGATTCAGATCTTTCCAATCAAATCATGTACCTCTTGGGAACATAACAACCAATTACAGCCATAAAGTCTGAAATAGCATGACTAACGTAGAAATGTGCATCATCTTCCTCAATTCATCTTCAGTATAATTGGACAGAGATTCAGGGGCCCTGTCAAAGCTTTGCTTCCCATATTCATCATTAGATGATACTTGAGTTTCCGAAAAGTGAAAGCGAAGTGAAAGTGAAAGCCATTCAATTGTGTCTGACTCTTTGCGACACCATGGACTGTACTGTCCATGGAATTCTCTAGAGTGGGTAGCCTTTCCCTCCTCCAGGGGATCTTCCTAACGGAGGGATTGAACCTAGGTCTCCCGCATTGCAGGCACATTCTTTACCAGCTGAGCCCCAAGGGAAGCCCCAAGATGCCATTAATTCATCATCTCATTTTAATTCCAGTTACTGACATTTGTATTTGTGTTTACTTTTACATGCTGATATTGGTGGCTCAGTGGTAAAGAATCTGCCTGCAATGCAGGAGATACAGGTTCAGTCCCTGGATTGGGAAGATCCCGTGGCATGGCAACCAGCTCCAGTATTCTTGCATGGAGAATCCATGCTCAGAGAAGCCTGGTGGGCTACAGTCCCTGGGGTCCGAAAAGAGTCAGACGTTGACTTAGTAACTAAACAACAGTAACAACTGATATTTGTGTTATCAATCATCAGTGCATGCATACTTACTCATGTCTGACTCTTTTCAACTCTGGACAGACTCCTCTGTCTGTGGGATTCTCCAGGCAAGAATACTGGAGTAGGTTGCCATTTCCTTCTCCACGGGAATCTTCCTGACTGGGGAATTGAACCCCCATCTCCTGTGTCTCCTGCATTGAAGGCAGATTCTTTACTGCTTGAGCCATAGGGGAAGCCCATGTTTGTATGCCAACAGCACTAATTGAATTCTCAGAGCCAGTAGAGGGAGGTGTATGGAAGTATAATAAATTATATTTACCTTTCTGGCCTGTTATTTCAAAACTGCCTTCTTAGTCTGTCACTGGCCTGAGGCCTGGATAGCTGGGTAGTGATTTCTGTGGAATGAAATGCTCTGGAGAATTAGAGTTTCCTTAAAAGCAATCAATAAGGACCGCTGGCTATATAGCAAAGTCCTATTTATAATAGAGAAAATTAGAAGTATTTTAAAATAGGTATTAGTTAAATGAAAATTGATAGTGCTTAATGCATAGCTTAGCATGCAAGGGTGTTCACCTTGGCAGGTTTTCACCAGGTTAATTCCTTGATTTGTAGAGTAAAAGCCTTATTGAATCCTTGCTGATATTTGCTACAGGCTTTCTAAAATTGAAACCATTGATACCCCACCAGAAACCATAGCTTTTCAAGCCTGATTATTCACAAAGGAATGTGAGGTTTCAGTAATTCTTTTACCATTTGTGCCCTCTCAGGACTATTCTTTATAAGCAGAAGTTATTTATACCCTTTGTAGAGGTAGAAAGACCCTGAGTGTTTATATTAGGCATATCTTTTGCTTATTGTTTTGAAAACTGGCCAGTATTGAAATATAAAAGTTCTCTAAGTTTACATTTTTTTTAGCTCACATAAATATTTATGGTTATTTTGACACTTCTTACTAGCTGTGAGTGTACTTTGGTAAATGGCTTAAAAGTAATAATCCCATATTTTCCTGTATGTATGTGACGATAATGCCAGTAACTCTATGCCTTTGGGTTTACTTTTCCAGTTGACAATGAATTTCTTTTCTTTTATTTTTTTGACAATGAATTTCTGATAATTATACCTTTCACCTTGATCCTTCTCCACTGGTGATGTTTGTATTGATGAAATGATTAGTCTATGTTAATAATGCCTTTGAGGTTATAAAACTCCAAAATCAGCTAGTTTGTAACAGAATTGAACCTGGAATCTTTGTTTCAGCTTAGAACTCTAGGCAACTAAGTTTAAAATAATAAATGCACTAAGGTTTTTATTTAATATTCTTTGTTATAAAGCATAATATGTGTGTGGAGGATCTGTCATGGTCTTTTCCAGTAGGATTTGCTTTAAGATTAAAAAAAGGAACAAAAAGGCAAAATCTTCTCATATATCCCTCAGGGAAGCAATATTTTTAAGTTCTGGTATATGCTTAATTCTGTAGTCTTTCCTGGATGATTTTATTGCAGGAAGATCCTAACTGCCAAGTCACATTTAAAACATTATGCCATTTTCTGCTTGAAATCTTCCTTGTTTTTCATGCTTAGATCATTTAGCTTACTGAAGCCATTTTTGAAATCTAAATAGAGACTTTGGGTTAAAAGCATGAGCTGACAAACTGGATTTTCAACATGAAATTTGCTGAGTAGAAAACTGTTTTTTTTTTTTCATGCTTGTTTTTTACTTTAAAATGTTTTCCCTTTCTTCCTCACCCAGTTAATACACTGTTAAATGTGAAATTAAGTGAAACAGAAAATGGCAAGCACGTCTCTATATTGGATCTACCTGGCAACATTCTTATCATCCCTCAAGCCACCCTTGGGGGTAGAGTAAAAGGAAGAAGCATGCAGTATCACTGTAACTCTGGAAAAGAAGAGGGATTAGAACTTTATTCCCAATTTGTGAATCTCTGTAAAAAAGAATTAGCTGCTAATAGCAAGTGTGCTGAAGCTGGGGTTGTCGTGAAACACGGTACTTACGGTAATAGGCAGGTGTTAAAACTCGACACCAATGGACCATACACACACCTAATTGAGTTTTGAACGTTTTGACAGCCATAATTAGATTCCAAAGCCCCTTATTCTTGAGTACACTAATCTGCAGCATTTTTAGATAAGAAAATCCTGGGTTCCATCCACAACTCTGCAGCCTCCTAATTGGATGACCTTGCCAGTCACCTAAACTGTGGATCTCAGTCATCTTCCATCCCACTTTCCCCTACACTGACACTCAGAAATTTGAAAAATCCTTCTCTTCACTTTATGGTCATTGGTAAGAACATGGAAATGTTCCTAGAGAGTTGTATTTAAGCTTTTTGCAGTGAAGCATTTTGTATGATCAAGAAAAATATATTTCTTATGCCTTCAAATATATGTGGTATGTAATAAAAATCACTATTTGTGTTAAAGGTAGGTAAAACCCAGTACAAACAAATTATAATTCTGTCAAATTTGTTTTAATATTTCAGATTTCCGTATTTTGAATAAACGAATATGCAGTTTACTATTCTTCTATCTATGAAAATGCAGAAGTGTTATTGTACATTTTAATATTACTTTCCAAGAATATCCAAGTGCTTTTAAGTTATTTTAAGAATCTTTAGTTGATATAGGAACAGGGGATGGGGGACTAAAAGTTGTTTTTGTTTAATATTCTTGGTTAATATTCTGTTTCTCAGTTTTTTAACAAAACAGTGTGTGTCATATTGTTTGTCTTTGGTTTTTAAAAGTTACTGTTTAATTAAATTAGTGTTCATAAATTTTTTAGGAAGTTCTTTTCTTGTTGATTTAGATTGCTATATAACAGGAATAAAAAGGGAAGCTTTCTACTGGAATTACTTGATAACAAGTTGATTTGTTTATTTCCATTTTATTGACTTAGTGATTTGGACCCAGTGTCATTTTTTCTTTTAGTGTATTTCTGTGTCCTTCCCCCTCAAAGTGCATATGTTGAAGTCTCCCAAGTGATGGTATTTTCAGATGGGGCCTTTGGAAGGTTATCAGGGTTAACACATCATGAGAATGGATGCCCTCATGATGGGATTAGTGTCCTCAGAAGAAGAAACACCAGAGAATTTACTCACCCTTTCTCTTCCGGCCATGTGAAGATGAAGTGAGAAGGAGGCCTTTTACAAACGAGGAAGAGAACCTTTACCAGAAACTGACCATGCTGGTGCCCCGATCTTGAACTTCTAGCCTGCAGAGCTATAAGAAAATAAATTTCTGTTGTTTAAGCCACCGTAAGTGTATGGTATTTTGTTCTAACAGCCCAAGCTAAGACAGTGATATAAATAGCCAGTAAGGTAGGCTTTTCAAAGCCAAGAGAGGAAGATCTGTAAGAAGCTGAAAGAACAAATGAATCAATAAAAGGTATTATTCATTTTTTGCAAACTCCTTTGACTTGAATCAGATATTTTAAAGACAGAAAATGAAATAGAGTTTCTAATTATCAAAAGATGAAAAATTGAGTTGAGTAAATATCTTAAGTAGCTGTTGAAAATTCTTTGTGTCTTATACAATTTCTTTAGGATTGGGTTCCTTAGATTCTTAAAGTGTCTTAAGAAAAAAGTCCTATTTTCTCTGTACCCTTCCTGTACTATTCTATTTTGGAACTTGAGGATCAATAATTGGCTTGGTAGTGAGCTCGTTGTCCTGAACTTTTGCTTTATTGATTCACAATACACTTATTGAAATGTAATAAACTATTCAAAAACTTGCAAACTCCAATTTTCTCAGAGTTTCTCCAAAGAAGTGTATGTCTTTCAAAAAGATTATGTGTTACCTATTTTAAATCATTTTGATGTGTGTGGGTGAAATGCTGACTCACAGCCCTAGATTGCTATTTTATAGTTCAGGCAATTCTCCTTTAAAAAAAATTTGCTTGAGGTACTTGTGGAGAATAGCAATTTCAACTACATGAAAGGTTATTAAGCAGAAGATGACACCCAAGTTTGTTTCATTTCCCAGGAGGCTAGAACAAGAGGGAAAAAGCAAGAGAAATAGTAGATTTGAAAATAACTGTACTATGTCTTTCTATAGCTCTCCTGGCCCAAGGTGCTCCAAGAACCTTCAACAGATACCTAGTTTTATCTTCACAATATATAATGAGGACAGTGCTCTGGAAAGTAAGAAAATGCTGGAATAACTTTCCCAAGATCATACATTAGGGAGCAATAATTTCCATCTCCCTGACTTTTCTTGTAGTGAGAGTTAAAATTGATCTTTATAAAGGTTTAGCATCTCCCAGTGTGGATCACTTGAGAAAGAACAGCCAATAAATTGTTTTACTTACTGAATAAGGTGGCTGGAGGGTTACACCTAATTTAGGTGTCTTGTGTCTCTTTTTCGAAGATTCTAGAATGTTTAGAGTATCTTTTCTTTTAACTGAGCTATATAGTTATTTACAGTGTGTGTTAGTTTCAAGTATACAGCAAAGTGATTCAGTCTGTATATGTATATATATATATTTTTTCAGATTCTTTTCCCTTTATAAGTTATTATAAAATATTGAGTATAGTGCCCTGTGCTATGCAGTAGGACCTTGTTTTTTGTCTATTATATATATATATAATAGTATATATCTATTAATTCCAAACTCCTAATTTGTCCTTCCTTCCCCTTTCCCTTTTGGTAACCATAAGTTTGTTGTCTGTGTCTCAGTCTGTTAATATTTTGTGAATAAGTTCATTTGTGTCATTTTTAAGATAACATATGTAAGTGATATCATATGATATTTATCTTTGCCTGAATTACTTCACGTAGAATATCATTTCTAAATACTATTTTATCTGTCCATTTTGAAAACTTCACATATTCAGTTATATAAAATACTGTGTATAAGGCATAGACTACCAATGAGTATGAATTTATCTTGAATATACTCATACTAGGTAAGGCAAATACTTTTACTTAATACTTAATTAAATACTTAATTTACTTAATAACTTAATACTTAAGTAAATAATTAATTTACTTAATACTTAATTTTTTCATTACTTCATGTCAAAAGAAGACATGAAATTTGTGAATAATGTATGTATTAGTGATTTATTGACTCCATAATGGAAGACCTGGGCTTCCCTGGTGGCTCAAAAAGTAAAGAATCTACCTGCAATGCAGGAGACCCAGGTTCAATCCCTGGGTGGAAAAGATCCCCTAGAGAAGGGAATGGCTAACCACTGCAGTATTCTGGCCTGGAGAATTCCATGGACAGAGGAACCTGCTGGGCTATAGTCCATGGGGTTGCAAAGAGTTGGGCATGACTGAGTGACTAACACACACAATGGAAGACCTAAACTTATCAAATGTAAGGATCAAATATGTAGAATCCTATGCCACTTGTTTCGGAGGATAAAAACTCACATTGGTGTTAGAATGATGACATGTCAAATTTTTATTATCTGTGGTTAACATTGCAAAGGATCTGATTTGTTAAATTATAGTTATTTCTTAAAACTCACATGATAATGAAACCAGTATTTCTAGAAGTACTTTACCTATTAATTTATTGAAATGAGACTACTTTCTGAAAGGGAAGATCTGTTAGAAAACTTAACATTTTCATTCTGAAGCCACACTTTGGTGATGACTCTAAATGTCTGTTAATTTTGATAGTCTCCTAATTATTCTCACTCCATCCTATTTCTCCTACCTCTAATCCCTTTTTGCAGATGATTTCCAAGGTAATGATTCCAGAAAATTCCTTTCTGTATAACATTCCACTGTTCAGAAACCTTTATAACTTTTTTTTTTTTTTGGTCTACAGGACAAAGTCTAAACTTCTGAAGTTGGCATGACGGTTCTCCTTACTCACTAGGAGTGAATGAACTCATGAAGGGAAAAATGTAGAGGACCAAAGTCAGAATCCTGAGAAAACAAAATGAAGGCAACATATGAGAGGCCAGAGAATGGTATAGAGATCAAAGAGACAGAGAGAACCAGAACTAATAATACATTAGTATTATTAACACAAGATAGTTTTCAACATGTAAACAGTGGCAGGGTCAGTGCCAAATACTGGAGAAATATCAGATTAAGCTATAGAAAAAACTTCTGGGCCTAGCAGTTAGGTGTTTTCAAACTTATGGAAAATGGATGTAAAATTTGCAAGTTAGTAGGATAGAAAAGGATTCTTAATCTTTCTTTCTTCAGGTAGAGTGTTACAAGGTTTGCCACTGGACCACCTGAACAGGAATCACCTGGGGAATCTAACATTTTACCAAATGCAGTTTTCTGGGACCATCCCAAATCTGTTGAATTAGAATCTCAGGAGTTAATATCTGTCTAGTCACCAGTCTGCTCTGGGTGATTATTGTATATACTGGAATCTCAGAACCACTGTTACTTGAATGAAGCCCAGACCTCTAAAGCTGGTATTACAGTTTTATAATCTGGCTTCAGCTTGACTTCTTAACCCTTTCTCCCTCTCCTCCCCAATAGAAATCCTCCAGTATAGCTCTTTTTATACCCTTCTTGGGTCATGCTATTTGCCTTCTGCTCTCCTCTAAATTCATCATTCAATATCTGGCTCAAGTTGGTCTCTTCTGTCATTTCTCCTGCCTTTACCTCCCCAGGCATTATGGTGGTTCCACTCTTGACACTTGTTATATGTATTAGGAGACTGAGTAGTTCACCTTTTTTTATGTTTATATGTCCTAACTACAAGAGTATAAATAATATTGGACAGAGGTGATATACATGAGCGCACACACAGTTTTTCTTTAAATCTCCCACAGTTCTTCCATAGCACTGTGTTGTCCACGCACAGTAATTCACAGTGTTACCTGAATTAATTGGAGGCATGTCAGAGGCTAGAATACTCTTGATTTTGGTTCAGTTTTACCAGTATTTCCTACAGATTTCTTTGTCATTAAGGAATAAAGAGGTTGGAATGTGCAGGAACCAAATTTAATACCACCACCCCCTTTCTTTAATACAATAGATAATACCAGAAAAGTTAAAAAGACAAACTAAAACAGATTTTTGAGATTCAACAAAAATGTAGGCATTGCTATTTCTATTTTGTTGCTTTATTATATCAGGGTGTTAAAGAGAAAAACCACATGCCCAAAATGGTGTCACTTGTGCTAAAGCCCATGATACCAAACCTAGATTTAAGATCTAACCTAATTTCAGTTTCAACCTTCACCAGAGATGTGGTCTTTTTATAAAAAAAAGAAAAATGAAGAATAGTTGACTTACAAGGTTGTGAAATTGTTTCACAATTGTAGCAGTTTATTTCTGCTGTATAGCAAAGTGATTCAATTATACAAATTATATATACATATTTATATTCTTTTCCATTATGATTTATCATAGGATATGGAATATAATTCTCTGTGCTATACAGTAGGACCTTGCTGTTTATCCATTCTGTATATAATAGCCCATATCTGCTAACCCCAATCTCTCTCTCTACCTTCCCCCAACCCCCTCCCCCTTGGCAACTACAGGACTGTTTTCTGTGTCCACAAGACTGTTCCTGTTTTGTAGATAGGTTCATTTGTGTCATATATTTAGATTCCATATGTAAGTGATATCATACTGTATTTATCTTTCTCTGTCTGACTTGCTAATCTCTGGTTGCATATATATTGCTGCAAATGGCATTCTTTCTTTTTTTTTTTTTAATTCCTAAGTAGTATTCCATTTTGGAGCTAGTGGTGAAGAACCCATCTGCCAATGCAGGAGATGTAAAGTGATGTGAGTTTGATCACTGGGTTGGGAAGATCCTCTGGAGGAGGGCATGGCAAGCCACTCCAGTATTCTTGCCTGGAAAATCCCTTGGACAGAGGAGCCTGGCAGGCTGCAGTCCATAGGGTTGCAAAGAGTCGGACATGACTGAAGTGACTTAACATGCAACACACACAGTATTCCATTGTATGAATGTACCACATCTTTTTCCATTCATCTTTCGATGGACATTTAAGTTGTTTCCATGTCTTGACTATTGTGAACTGTGTTTCTATGAACATAGGATTGCATGAATCTTTTTGGATTAGAGTTTTGTCTGGATATATGCCCAGGAATGGAATTGCTGGATCATACAGTAATTCTACTCTAGTTTTCTGAGGAACCTTCTTACCATTTTTCACAGTGGCTGAACCAACTTACATTCCCACCAACAGTGTAGGAGAGTTCTCTCAGAAATGTAGTCTTAATCAATCAGTCTAGAGTTTTCTGGTCAATACCAATGTGATAATCTGCCATGGGCTTCCCTGGTGGCTCAGATAATAAAGAATCTACCTGCAATGTGGGAGACCTGGGTTCAATCCCTGGGTTGGGAAGATCCCCTGGAAAAGGGAATGGCTACCCACTCGAGTATTCTTGCCTGGAGAATCCCATGGACAGAGGACTCTGGCGGGCTACAGTCCATGGAGTCACAAAGAGTCAGACATGACTGAGCAGCTAGGCACACACCATCTGCCATATGGGTGCTCTCTATCCTCAAGAAGAGGAAGCCATCTATGTAATAAAACCCTTCAACCCTTCCCCCTAAAGATGTTTTAGCCTAAAAGTAGTTCTTTCTTTTCTTTTGCTAAGAACTACCTTGCCCCACCCTTCTTCCTATAAAATGCTTCCATTTTTTACAACCCTTCCTAGCACCCCTCTAGTTGCTCAATAGGATGCTGCCTGATTCATGTATTTCTCAATAAAGTCAATTAGAGTTTCAGCTTCCTTGCCCTGTGGCATGTGGGGCCTTAGCTCCTGGATCAGGGATTGAACTTGTGTCCTCTTCCTTGGTAGGTGGCGGCTTCACCACTGGGCCACCAAGGAAGTGCCAATTTTTAAGAAAATATTTTGAGTCCTTTTTAAAGTAAACCTTTTATGAATCAAATATAAATGTCTTTTTGTATTAATACTAATTTTGATACAAGCTTTAAGACCCTTCTATATTTAATTACAAAGTGAAATGAAAGTTGCTCAGTTGTGTCCGACTCTGCAACCCCATGAACTATACAGTCCATGGAATTCTCTAGGCCAGAATACTGGACTGGGTAACCTTTCCCTTCTCCAAGGGATCTTCCCAACCCAGGGATTGAACCCAAGTCTCCTACATTGCAGGCAGATTCTTTACCAGCTGAGCCACAAGGGAAGCCCATATTTAATTACAAAATAAAGCAATTCTGTGGAATGCATCACAAATAGTAGGCAACTTCATGATAAATATGATCCTGCTTCTTTTTACTGGACTTTTCCATATGAATGAATTCTTTATCCTGAGTTATCTAGCATTTTTCTCTTAAGAAACTTAATACAATTTGACCTATTACATCAGCTTTTTTTTTTCTGAATGTGAAAAGAAGAATTTATGTAGAGAATGTACCACACCCTCTTTAAGAGTATCTGAGAACCATTAGCTAATAATACTGTTATAAACAATTGGGGTTGGGAAAGTAGTTGTGGACTTTTTTTTTTGAGGGGGAGATATGGAGTCTTTTTAGGGCAGGTCTAACTATACTAGTAAAAATGCCATCCTTGGCTCCAACTTTGAGATATTGTTTACTTAGCTTTGTACTAACATAGATAAACTGAGACACACTTTCTACTCTAGGCATTCTTTTACTTTGCAACCCCAAGGTAAGTCTCTTTAATGAGTAGATATGATCATCACAGTTGCATTTTCTCAGTGCCTAAATTATTTTGTATCTTGATTACATTCATATAGTCCTCATGACTTTTATTTCTTTTCATCCTATACATACTTCACCTTTTTCAAGCCAGGTGTTGGAAATCTTAACATTTTCGTAGATAGCTACTCTCCATTAGAAAGTTATAATCCTTAGAATGTGCAGGTCAGCAGTGTATCTGAGAGTTATGTGAAATACAGATGGTTCAAGATATGACCCTTAACCCCAAGGAATTTACCATCTAGTAGTGGACATGATAGACACAGAAATATACTGTGTGACCAGTCATATGTGGACAGTGCTATCTCTGAGCTATAGAATAGCAGCAGAGGGAGAAGATATTTCCAGCTAGAGTGGTGAATCCCTGTGTTAAAACAGGCATGGCAACCTGAGCCACCCCTTGTAGAATGGGTAAAATTTTTATAGGCACAAGTGAAGTGAAAGTCATTCAGTCATGTCTGACTCTTCGCGACCCCGTAGAGTATACTGTCCATGGAATTCTCCAGGCCAGAATACTGGAGTGGGTAGCCTTTCTCTTCTCCAGGATAGGCACACGGGGTGGGGATAATAAGGTGTCACTGAAGGCTTTTTAAAGAGTGACATAATTAAGACAGTTGTTTTGCCACTTCATGTGGCTTTTGGGATCTTAGTTCCCGGACCAGTGATCAAACGCACACCCATTGCAGTGGAAGCACAGAGTCTTAACCACTGGACCACCAGGGAAATCCCAAGTCACTTTTTAAGAGAATAGTCCTGACAGTGGTATATAGGCTTCCCAGGTGGCTCAGTGGTAAAGAATCCACCTGCTATTGCAGGAGACACAGGAGACCCGGGTTGGATCCCTGGGTGGGGAAGCTTCCCTGGAGTAGGAAATGGCAACCCACTTGAGTATTCTTGCCTGGAAAATTCCATGGGCAGAGGAGCCTGGTGGGCTACAGTCCATGGGGTCACAAAGAATCAGAGATGACTAAGCACATAGCAGGCACGGGTGGGGAACATAAGGATTGCAAGGAGAAGGAAATTTTGTGACAGGAAGACAGGTTTTTAATTTTAGTTTTTTTGAGAAGTGCTGACATAAAGGGATTTGGCTTCACTTATAACATGGTAGTGCCTATGAACATGGAAATAAACAAAATTGGTGATACTGAAAGGTGTTTTGGAAAAAAAATACACTTCAGGACATCTGATTAGTTGTGAGGGAGCTAAAAGGAATCAGAAATCACTCTTAAGATTTCATGTATGGGTTACTGAGGAAGATGAATTCAGATTTTAATACATTGAGTTTCAGGCACCTAAAGTAAAAATGTCTACTAGATTTGTCACTCAGGGCAAAGATGATACAGAGGCACTCAGTAATATTGGATGATTAAATCTTGTCTATTTATAGGGCTTCAATGGTCACTTTTATAAATAAGACTCTTAAATCTGGACTCCGTCTGCCCTGAGTGACAAACCTTTTAAAGTTTTCACTTTCAAAGTAGTACCATCTACCAGATTTGGTAAAATCTTGTTTATAAAAGTGATCATTGAGACCCTATAAATAGACAAGATTTAATCATCCAATATTACTGAGTGCCTCTCTGGGTAAGTATAAGAGGCACGCTAAAAAGGAGAAGGCAGTTTCCTTACGTATGTTACAACAGAACGGGTGTGTTAGGAAAGTTAACCGAAACACCGAGAAAACTAGAGGTGCCAGAAAAGAGGTTAAAATGGTACCATGGAAATTTGGAGATGGGAGAGATTTCATCTAGTTTAAGGGACCGCTGGCATTTTAGTATAATTTTGACGATGAGATCTATGAGAGATGATGCAGAGAACAACAAAGGATTTGAGTTCCAAACAAATTTATAGTAACAGAAGGAAGAGGAAAATTGACAAAGGAAAGAAAGGTTAGACAAATAGGTAGAAAAAGTTGGAGAAGTGGAAACACTAGTTTCTTGGAGTTCAGGTTTCAAGAGTTGGGGAAGTTGGTGCAAACATACAGAAAACTTGAAATTATTACATAGTTAACACCCCCATACCCACCACCTAGATTCTGCAATAGCCATCTTTCTATATTTGCTTTACTGCCTATGTATCCATCTGTCCATTCCAAGAATGAGGTTATTTTGTTTGCAAAGGGTTTTGCTGGTGGCTTAGATGGTAGAGAATCTGCCTGCAATGCGAGAGGCCTGGGTTCGATCCCTGGATTGGGAAGATCCTGTGGAGGAGGGCATGGCAACCCGCTCTAGTATTCTTGCTTGGAGAATCCCCAAGGACAGGAGCCTGGCAGGCTACAGACCACGGGGTCCCAGAGAGTTGGACATGACTGAGCAGCTAAGCACACACAAGGGTTTTAATTTATTCCCCTTCTTTTCTCCCCTTGAGCCTCTACTGTTTAGCTTCTCCTCTCAGAGGCCCCGGTTGCATGTGAGCCTGCTGCATTTCACTGATAAACCGAGATTCATTATACTTACATTATAGAAAAGCCTCTACACTCTGTGCCTCTCTGTCTTTAAAGAAATGTCCCAAATGGTGACCCTAGGAGAAATAACTTTTCCCCCTTTCCAGTTAGGTTAATTAACTGTCCCTGAAAGTCTGCACCTGAGAGAAGAGAAGAGTCTATTTCTAAATGACCCATGATTTGCCAAGTTTTCTAGTTGTTTTTCTGAGAACGGGGCAACAGAGGATGGGTTGGTTGGGTGGTATCACAGACTCAATGGACATGAGTTTGAGCAAAATCCAGGAAATGGTGAAGGACAGGGAAGCCTGGTGTGCTGCAGTACATGGGGTCGCAAAGAGTCTGAGCCACTGAATAACTAGTAGTTTACCAAAGTACAGTCTGAGTATCTCCCTAGTCAGAATTACTAGGAAAACTTGTTAAAAATGCAGATTCCTGTATCTCACCTTGGACTTACTGAGTCAATTTCTGAACAAACGCCTGGAAACTGCATCTTAAATCACTTTTCCCTACCTGTGACTCTTAGACAAACTAGCATCTGAGAACTAATGGTATAGCCTTTGTGGTGATATGTCTGAACCAAGACCCGGGAGGCTTCTGTTGGCGTCTCGGCTTTTCCACGGACTCATGTGTTACACCAGCCTAAGGTAACTCACTCCCTTCAGGACTCATAAGGGAGGGAATTATACTTGACAAATTCTGAAATTCCATTCAGCTCTACCATTTTGTGGAACTCTGTAAACTGAGTGTTATAAATCAGCAGTTAGTTAAATTTTAATCAGATAAACTGAAAAAAAAAGTTTCAGTTTGTGTTCATTTAAGCTGTAATTGTTTCTTTTAATTCAGCTAGCATGTGTGTTACTCATCAAAATAAGTAAATCCTTCTTGCATCTCATGAGTTTTCATTTGGTTTTGAAAGCTGGGCTTCAGGCGTCTCATAGCTCTCTGTTTCCGTGGAGATTCCAGTGTTCATGGTCTGCCAGTCCATTTTGAGCTGTTGCTACTCTGCATTCCTTTTACATTGTTGACAATATCCTTTTCTTCTTCTTCCTATAAAAAAGTGACTTATTTTCTCAGGGCTCTGAGTTGGCAGAAATTATTGCAAGTTTTAAAACTGTATTTACCAGTGAAACAGAAAAGTGGCTTATTGTCTTAAGCAATGATTAAATTATCTGGCCTCGAACACCTTGGTGTTGGGAAGCTTTTATTTTCCCCTATTATAAATCTGGGCCTAATTTTCATTTCAAGGGGATTTCAGAATATTATTTTAAATGTCGTTCAGTGTTCTTGCTATCATCTCATAAATGATAATGATGAGTGCCTGTACCCTCCAAAAAAAATTTTTTTTTAAACTCTTTTCCTTTTTGGTAGCATTGTAAATTTGTTGTGTGCTAAACTTTTCAAAATATTTTATTGATCGATTCTTATTTACTGAAGTCATATGCTCAGAATAAAGTTTATCCAGTATATAACTCACATATTTGTGTTTTTCCTAAAAATATGTGTGGGAGTAATGATATAGAAATTTCTATATTTCATCCTGTCTTTTCATTTACAAATAGGGGAAAGAAATTACCCAAGTATTTTGGTACTGGGCCACTGCTACTCTCAGTTTGGTTACTATTTTAGATTAGGTAATGAACCAGATGCTACCTAGTAAGTGCAAAACAGTAGTAAGCATTATGAGAAGCAGATAAGTACATTGCAAGATGCCTAACATTAAGCTTACAATAGTAATTCATCGTGAATTACATAATAATCAGAAAAAAACACTGAACTGTTAGCCCTCCTAAAATTTCTTTGTTAGACACACTCAGCATTCAAAAGGCATAGTTTTTTAAACGAGAATTTGTTTAGAAGCAGTTGTACATAGTGGATAAAAAGGTAATCATGTTTCCCTCCTTTATAAGTTCCTGTCTTTATGTATTTCAGGAGACAGAGGGATTGGGGCATGAATGTAGATTTGGAAGTTAGCTACACATACATGGTAGTTAAAGTCACTGAAGTTACTAGCGATGGTTCCTCAAAAATTAAAAATACTACTACCATATGATCTAGCAATCCCTCTTCTAAATTTACATCCAAAAGAAATGAAAGCAAGGTCTCAAAGAGACATTTGCACACCATTATTTATAGCAGTATTATTCACAGTAGCCAGAGATGGAAGCAGCCCATACATTGTTTGAAGACTGGATGAATAAACAAAATGTGGTATACACACACAGTGAAATACTATTCAGCATTAAAAAGGAAGGAAATTCTGTTACATGCTGCAAAACGGATAAACCTTGAAGACATGATGCTAAATGAAACAAGCCAGTCACAGAAAGAAAACTACTGTATGATTCCACTCATATGAGGTATCTAAAGTAGTAAGAGTCATAGAAACAGAAAGTAGGATAGTGGTTGCCAGGGGCTGGGGGGAGGATAAGTTGTTGCATAAGGAGAGTTGTTTAATAGGATAGAATTTCAGTTGTACAAGATGAAAAGGTTCTAGAGATACAACAATGTGGGTATACTTAAACTATGGAACTTCACACTTTTTTAAAAAGTCACCAAAGTGGATGATATTTTCTAAGACAGTGTGTAGAAAAGATGTCAAGAGATAAACCTTAAGGAAGCCTGTGCACCCTTGGAGCCCCCATGCCACAACTAGAGAATATGTGTGCTGCAACAAAAGATCCCACATGATGCAGTGAAAATACTGCGTGCCAGAACTAAGACCTGATGCAGCCATATATAAATATATATACACACACACACACATATAGGTTTCCCAGGTGGCTCGGTGATAAAGAATCTGCCTGCCAATGCAGGAGATGCAGGTTTGCTCGCTGGGTTGGGAAGTTCCCCTGAAAGAAGAAATGACAACCCACTCCAGTATTCTTGCCTGGAAAATCCCATGGACAGAGGACCCTGGTGGGCTATGGTCCACAGGGTTGCAGAGTCGGACACGACTAAGCACAGCATGCAGTGCAGTATGGAGAAAGAAGCAAACAGTAAGAGTCTGATTATTTAAGAAACAGGCAGACTAAGAGATGCCGTCAGGAGGCTAGCTAACAAAGAGTGAGACGAGAAGCAGCAGAAACATTCTAACAGACACAGAATCCAAGAGAAGAGATCATTTCTCTTTAAGTAGATCATAGTGAACAATAGCCAATCCAGTAAAGAAGTCAAATAAGGTAGAATTTTTTTATGAGCCACTTAGAATTGACAACTGGGAGGTCACTATGAAACTTACCAAGAACACATTCCTTTGAATTATGTAAACCAAATATCTTGAAGATTGAATGGGACTAAGAAAATATAGTAAATGTAGATGACTCTCAGAAAGTTGAGTATGAAGGAAATTGAAGAGGGTAGTTTTGTGGGAAGGCAGTATTAAGGATTTTTTTTTTTCTTGTAAGATGCAAAAAGTTAGCATGTTTTTAAGGAAGAGGAAGTAGAGAAATTAAGGAGAGAGATTTATGGAGCAAAATTATGGAACAAAATATCATATCGAAAGGATTGGTAGAGAAATTCTTTTAGAATACTGGAGAACTTTGGGTATCTTTGAGCTAAGAAAAGAAGATTGCTGAGTATGGGATGAAAAGGAGAGCTCTCATGGAATTTAGATACCATGACCTCTACTTTAGCTGTAAAACATGAGACATGGTCATCTGGGAGAGAGGAAGATGGTGTGACTTAGTGGCTGGAGGGTAACAGTGAATGTTTGACGTAGCCACTTCAGGAAATGGGTATGTGAGCCAACTAGCTGAGGCTCAAAATCATAAATAATGCAACAAATTAGAAAGCACAGTTACACAATTTTCTTGGCAGTCCAAGAGCAGATGGGAAAAAGCAGATGGTTGGGTTGATTCACATTCAGGGATTGGCAGAGGAGGTATTAAGGTCATGGAGTGGAAGAAATTGGGAATGCTAGTAAAAAAGTGGTTGGAACAACTGACCTCATAAACCGAAAGTGGAAAAAGCAAAATCAACGAAAATTTAACAGATTAGATGAAGGAAGTGGTTGAGAAGACATGCTTCTAAGAATTTAGAAGGAGAATTATAAAAGAGAGTGGCAGCTGTGGAAAGGTGAGAGAGGGGTCTTGTATGAGATCTCTGAGGTCGAGCTATTATGAGTGATAAAATCTAGAATGTGGCCATGGGAATGTGTAGCTGCAGTGGAAGACGTCAAGGAATTTAAAAGCCAGTCCCCCATTTGGATAATAAAGGTAACCCAGAATGATAAGACTCAGGACAGCAAAAAATACCCATGACCCTGAGCCCAAATCTTTAATCACTGTGAAAATGTGATGTGAAGATCAGCCAAAGGCAGAGATGTGGATGGGAAGAGAGTGATGTAACAAGAGGATGTCAGAGGAGGCACAAAGAAGAATTATAGTTTGAAAATCATGAGAGAGCCAGGGAAATGTCAATTCCATCTCCTGGTCTTGAAATAATAATCACTCACAGGAAAGTTCATGGTCAGAAGGAAGTCAGGTTTCCATTATAGCAAAAAAAAAAAAAAAAGTTTTTTTTTTTTAAATATTGTTAGGGAAAAGTTAAAAATAGAGGAAAGTTTATTTGCAACAGGATGGTATTTTAGAAGATAAAGTGAGATTAGTAGGGGAAAGAGCAAGCTAAGTTGTATGGGATAGAGCAGAAAAAAGAAGTGACTAGAGACTTACATAAGGTAGATAGGATGCTGAGAGGTACTCAAGAGTTGCAGGGAGGTAAGAGAAGAAATATGAATGGAATTATGATGCTAAATTTTGACTGACTACTATTTGTGGGAGATGAAGCAAAAGAAGCTGAGAGAGATGTTAATACGACTGAAACACTAATTATGTCTAAATATTGTTTGGAAGATATAAAAGATGGTGACATATATAAAATGAAAACACTAAATTTTGGCTTCATATTGTGTAGGAGAGATGAAGCAAAATGAAGATGATCTGAAAGTAATATCTCATATTAGTATAGACTCTGCTTTAAAGTTTTAGAATTCAGACTTAAACGTTTTGTCTTGGGAAAAAAGCATCTACTTTCCTTCTTCATTCCCATCTTTCTCCACATATTTATCTTTCAAGATAGAAAATACATTGAGTGCCTGATTTACAGTGACCATAATTCAGTCCCAATTCTCCTATTGGCCCAGATTTCTCATTTGTTTGCTTATATTGTTTATTTGTTGACATAGAGTTCACATGTCATAAAATTTGCCACTTAAAGTGTCTAATTCACTGATGTTTAGTGTGTTCACAGGTGGTGCAGTATTGTTATATCATACAATATTGCAATAAGGTTGTACGTCACTGCTATCTAATTCCAGAACATTTTCCTCACTCCTCCTCACATCTTTGATTTCTATGGATTTGCCTATTCTGGCCAGTAGTCGTAACTGGGACAGTAGCCGTAACTGGCATCATGCCATATTTGACCTTTCGCATATGGCTTCTTTCATTCAGCATAATGTTTTCAAGGTTCATCCATGTCATAGCATGTGAAACTTAGTATCAAAACTTCATTCCTTTTTCTGACTAAATAACATTCCATTGTATGGAGATATATTTTTGTTGATACATCTATCTAGCTGGTAGACATTTGCATTGTTTCCTCTTTTTGGCTATTATGAATTATGAATAATGCTGCTATAAACACTGGAGTAAAGTTTTTTTGTGTGAATGTATGTTTCAACTGTTTTGAATGTATACCTAGGAGTGGAATTGCTGAATCATGTGGTGACTCTATGTTTAATTCTTTGAAAAACTTGACAAACTGTTTTCCGAAGCAGGTGTACTATTTTAAATTCCTACTGGTAGTGTATGGAGGTTCCAGTTTTTCCACTTTATGACCAACACGTGTTATTTTCCATTTTTAAAAGAATTATAGCCCTCCTAGTACCTGTGAAGTGGTATGTCATAGTTCTGATTTGCATTTCCCTCATGACCAATGTTAAACATATTTTCATGTGCTCAAGCTCCTTTTTGTATATCTTTTTTGGAGAGATGTCTGTTCAAATTATTTACCTATTTTTAACTAGGTTATTTGTCTTTTTATTGTTGATTATAAGAGCTCTTTATATATTCTGGATACTTGACCCTTACCAGTAAATGATTACAAATATTTCCTCTTATTTTATGAGATATCTCTTTATTTTCCTGATAAGGAAATCTTATCCTTGATTTCAAGATGTCCTTGGATAAGAAAACATTTAAATTTTTATGAGGTCCAGTTTATTTCTTTGGTTGCTTGTGCTTTAGGTGTCATATCTAAGAACCTGCCATATTTATAAATATATCCCTTTTCCCTCTCAAAGTGTCCCAGTAGACAATAAGGTATATGGACACTCTACTAATAACAGTCTCAGGGATAGGTAATTAGAAGCCCCTGGGATGAGTAAATACTCACTTATTTTATCCTTACCTCACCATAGCCAGTGTCATCATTTGGCATCTCTAAAGAAAATCTGCTAGTCACAGTCACCATTTTGTATACTTAGTCATCAAATTCAATACATTGAGCACCTACCATGTGTCAAGCATCTTTCCAAAGGGGGGAAAATTACCCCTGGAAATTGCAAAGAGAAAACTTTAAAAAGTCCTTTTTTTTTTTTTGTAAAAATAATATAAACAATTACAAATAATTAAAAGATTAAAAAACCTGTAAGTTCATTGCTCAAATACCACTACTTCACTTTTATGTATTCTCTTATAGTCTTTGTTTATAAACACACCCATATTTTAGTGCAGTTAAGTGATAAAGGGATTTTATATTTTACTTTTTAAAAACAATATTTTATCATAATACTTAAGAAAAAGATTTTTTTTAAATTTTGATCTCAAGGGGTGTAAGGGAGAGGAAGCAGACAAAAGGAGAAAATGTGTAAGTCAATAAAATATTATTAAGATGAGCAAGTATGGCATATAAATGGATTTGTGCTCTGGTCTGTGAATGCCTGTAGGTTAGCAAATCGAGTTCGAGAGTATGTAATTCTATTCCATATTATTAACATTTCTCTTTTCTTTCTGATCTATGACTCTGGCTCCACTGATTATCTTAACTATATTATATGGTTAATTTAATTTCTAACTATTGTTCATGCAAGTCAGTTAAATATTTGCATCTAGATAAGGTTCTTAATTCTAAGACTAAAGCTAAACAAGTTTGACATATAAACTAATTTTTATTAGAATACCTTCAGCAATAATGTGTCCCAAAGGAGTTAATAATAGATCTATCTTCATAAATGCAGTAACTGATAAGAATTTTAATATTTTATAATATTATATATAGTTTTTCCCATGAATTATAATTCAGCAAGAATACTATTATCAACCAGTTAGAGTTTTGCCCTTTTACTGAGTAAATTCAATTTCTTGAGGTAGACAAATAATCTTTGATTATGAATTTTACAACAAATTATTTGAATTATAATATTACATTATCTTGTGTGATTAATATTCCAATACATTTAATTTTTAAGTGGATGATCATCCATCATAAGTTTTTAAATTCAAATGTCTGCAATTGGTGAATAAAGTTCTGGTGGGATGCCTTATATGCTACTTATAAAGGATGAAACATTCCTAAATTAAAGCACTAAATTCTTCTCTTAAGTTGCCTGTCTGCAGGTAAACAGTGTACCTGCCTAGAGAGCTTGCAGCTGAAATTGAGGATTTGTGTAATATTCTTCTTCAGTCCTACCTCTGGCTTGACCTATCCTGTTCCCTTGGGCTTTGGCTCATGTTTAGAACTGAGCCGCTAATGTCATTAAATTTTGCTCCTTCACCTTGATATATTCCATGATTAATTTGGCTTATGATAGTGTTTCCTGTGGTTCCCATCAGGAACTTTCTGGCAGGGAAAAATTGACAGGCTGACCAAGGAGTCTTCTCGTTCCTCTCAGCCCCACTTTTATTGATTCCCCACAGACACCTCCTTCCTGCTTCCTGGAATCAGCTCTGGATCCCATCATCCAGAGCCTTCTCTCCCTGGCCACAGTGAGTGTGTTGCTGCTCAGTCCTCTCTCTTTCCACTGAAACCTTCTGGTCCTGCTGTGTATTTCTTCAGGGTCACAACCTCCCTATCTTCCAAGGTGAAAACTCTATGAAAGAAGTAGCTGGAAGAGATCTCCAGGATTTTCTCTCCCATCTCAGGATACAGCATTCAACATGGACTTCCTAAAGCCTCTTTCCTTGTCTTTCTAATGAAAGCCAGAGGAATGACTCCTAGCCCTGTGATTTTATTTATTTATTCATTCATAACCATGAGGCCTATGGGATCTCAGTTCTCTGACCAAGAATGGAATCTGCACCCTCAGCCGTGGAAGTGCGGAGTCCTAACCACTGAACCACCAGGGAAGTGCCTAACCATGAGATTTTAAAGGCAGATATGAAGGAAAAGGGTATCACAGCAAACTACAGAACCATTTCAGGTCTTCACTCCTTGCCAGTTATGCCTCCCTATGAGGAGATAAATAGGAGATAGCAGTTTTCCCCCTCAAGGCCATGTGATCGACTGATAACAGTCTCATACACAGAAGCTGATGTTTATATGGCCAATGGTATGAAAATTACTATGAATACAAATTTAAAATGTCGTATGCATATGACTTTGCTTTGACATATGACAGTAACAGTTAAAAGAAAAGCAAATAAATGAAAATAATTTCATGGAGGTAGCAGGTGTACTATTTCATGGAGGTAGCAGGATATGTACATATCCTATCTTTGTTTCTTTGAATTAAAAAAAATAGTTATATTTTCAAGGTGATGCTGATAATAAAATTTTAAAATAAATATATGACTACATAAAAGAAAGACCTGTAAAGGTGTTTAACATATCTTATACAGTTTTTAATATATGTGGTACTATATTAAATACAGTGGACAAGGTAACAGACAAGGATTCAGAAGACCTGGTTTTAAAATCTTACTTCTGGAATCTTGTTCCAAACATAGACAAATCATTTAGCTATCCAGGGATTTGGTTTCTATTTCTAATTACTGTGAAGGGATTTTTGTAAGAATAACAATAGAATATTTGAATTTTTAAATTGGAGAGCTTAGAGATCCTGTAGTACAACATGCTTGTGTCCCAGAGGACAAAATTGAGACCCAAAGACGTTAACTGACTTGCTTGTAAAATATATGCTGGCAACTTTAGGACAAAACCATAAAGTTTATGCACATGTAAAACACTATTTCTTAATCTGATCAGAGAATGAGAAGTTGAAAAGGATATTAAGGGTCCTAGTCAAGTATGAACATAATTTGCAGTTGATTCTTATGTGACAGCTATGTAGTTGCAGATTTACCTTTGCTTCGTATTCCTGCTCAGAAATAACAACTCTGAATTTAACTGCTTCTTTCCAGGTTACCCTGAATCCCTGGTGGCTCAGATGGCAGAGAATCTGTCAGCAATACTGGAGACCCGGGTTTGATCCCTGGGTAGGGAAGATTCCCTGGCAAAGGGAATGGCAACCCACTCCAGTATTGCTTGGAGAATTTCATAGTCAGAGGAGTCTGGCGAGCTACAGTCCATGGGGTTGCAAAGAGTAGGACATGACTGAGCAACTAACTCTTTCATTTTCACTTTTCAGGTTAGATGGTCTACTATTACCTACTTACCCTCATGGATCAAGGTCTATACTATGTTGTAAGTACTTCTTGGCTGAATATTTATAGTAGTAGATTCCCTACTGAAGAAAATCCTGTCCGTAGCCAAAAGTTCTTAATAGAAACCTAGTGCTAAAAGCAGTCACAGATTACAGCATGCTCAGCAGTACACTGACAAATAATGCTTGATAGACCAAAAAGTAGAAAGCTGTATCACAAAAGGCCAGCAGATCTTTTGTTGGAGTGGGAGGTATCAGTGTCATTTAAGGCTTCAGATCACACTGAAATTGACAGAGTGGAAGCTGTGCCCAACCCATGAGTTTTGTGACATGAGCTTGCCACATGTATACTCCAGTCTCCTTGACGGCTTCATAAATATTGAGGAAACTCTGCTCCCAGGAACACTAGTTCTAAGAGATGTTAGTGTGCATTCCTTTAAAAAAAAAAACACATTATATTCCATTGCCAAATAAGAGTGGGAAACATTGCTTGAAATGCAGCCTACTAATATGCCTAATGACTCTCTAAGAAACATCTATAAAATGTTAACATACAGGTTTTCTCAAATTTATTTAAGAATGCCTTTTTAAAGGAACAACTGCTAACATCTTGAGGAGTACAATCTAGAGCAGGACTGTAGAGTTCATGGGTACACAAGAGTCCCATTGTTTGGGCAATACTGTTCTACTATCATTGAATTTTATACTCTAAGGGGTAGAAGCAATCTTAAAGGGAAGCTATCATTTCCAGTTTCCCAAATGTATAGTGGTTAGAACCATACAGATGGGTTTGAAGAATAAATTAAAGCAAGATATCACATAGCCAGTCAAATGGGTAACTACTGGTTTACTTCATCATTTTTACATGCACCATTAATCACCAACAATTCTACTTCTAAGAATGCTTCCTTTATTGTGGGGAAAATTATTCCTTTACAGAAAGCAAGAAGATGTAGTATAATGCATTTTAGAATAAGTATAAAGTAAAGGGGCTTCCCTGGTGGCTCAGAGGGTAAAGCATCTGCCTGCAATGTAAGAGACCCAGGTTCCATCGCCGGGTTGGAAAGATCCTCTGGAGAAGGAAATGGCAACCCACTCCAGTACTCTTGCCTGGAAAATTCCATGGATGGAGGAGCCTGGTAAGCTACAGTCCATGGGACTGCAAAGAGTCACACATGACTGAGCAACTTCACTTCATAAAGCAAAGAGAAAGTATCTAAAAGTCTGTCTTCCTTCAGCAGATAACTGATGAATGCCTTCCGTGTGCCCAACAGGGACACCAAGTAAGTTGACCAGCTGGAGTAAGTTGGGAGTAGAGAGGTAAGGTAAGTGCCCCAAAATGCTGGCCATCATTTGACAATGGGCAACATGCCAGTTATTTCTATTATATTTTGAATCCTCAGTACACCTCAGAGAGGAAGATGTTGCTCTCAAATGAAAGGGAGGAAACTGAGATATGAAGCAGTTTTCCCTAGGTCAAGCCTACTGAGTGGTAGAATTAGGCTATGAACACGTTACCAGATTCCAAAGCTATATGATACAAGCTCCATCTTTATTGTGACTTAAAATCTCAGCTTGAGATTGAACAAAGTATAATAGTATTTAGTTGAGAGGTGAAACATTTCCATTTGGTTAAAACTAAACTCATTTTTCAGAATTCTGTCAGAATTCTTGTTATTGTCTTCTTCTCTTTCATTGTATTAGCTGTCTGCTCCATGTAGAAAAGTTCTGAATCTAGAGCTCTCATTCTGACCCCTCTTCTATGCTGTAGTCCTTCCTCCATTTCAGTGTGGATGCTCTACTGTCACCTCAAATGTGGCATATTAATAATTAAACTTATTATTTCCTCCTAATTTTCTTAGTCACTTGGGCTCAAAGTTTGGAGCCATCTTTGAATCTTTGGTAAAATTAGTGGTTGGACTCAATGATACTGTTATGTATCCCTTCCAGCTCTAAAATTCTAGTGTTGTGATTCTTGTACCAAATACTCAGTCAAAATGAATCACTTTCTCTGCTTTGACCCAAGAATAAATGATTTTGTGCTCAAACTGTTTTCCAGGATTATTTCTATATCTAACAGAGCATATTCTATTCATCCATTCTTATGCATTCTCAAAGTCCATTTTAAATGCCATCTTTCTTTCTTTTTTTTTTTTGGAGTAAGTTGGGAGTAGAGAGGTAAGGTAAGTGCCCCAAAATGCTGGCTACCATTTGACAATGGGCAACATGCCAGTTATTTCTATTATATTTTGAATCCTCAGTACACTTCAGAGAGGAAGATAAATAGCTGCCATTTAATGAACACATACTATGTGCCAAGCACTTGATATATTTTTGCTTATTTTATTTTTAGCTGTGCAGCATGTGGGATCTTAGTTTCTCGAACAGGGATTGAACCCAAACCCAAGCATTAGAAGCACAGAGTCCCAACCACTGGACTGCCAGAGAAGTCCCTAAATGTGATCTTTCTTTGAGCCTCCCAAGTGAACTTCACAGTACTTGCTCTCTCCTTCAGGATCTAAAATATCTTTGTACCTTTCTCAGCATAGTTTACAGTACCCAGTGTGTATCAAGTGGGAAAAGGAGGCTGCCTGGAGGGATGCTTGGTGAGGGATGGAGTCTGAACAGGGTGGGGAGGGCTTGACGACTGGGATGAGGACAGGGTCTGGGAGAAGGGATAAGGAAAGAGAAAGAGGGGCTTGTGGTGGCTAATTTGGGGGTTTCACACCTTAGTGGGGTAAGGGCAGCATCCTCCAAAGGGAGAGATAGCAGCAATGGTGATTGCTTAAATATAGGAGAGGTGTTCAAACAATAAATATCTGAAAAATAGGATCCAGAATCTGCTCTGTAGTAGAAAAGAGTTACAAATGTGGAAGGGAGGATAAACTATGAATAGAATAAACTATGTGATGCTAGATTGGAGGTATTACTGTGAAATACAGTTTTTCAATATATGTTGTTAAATAAATAAATACAGCTGTAAATGTATATGTGAGTACACAGACACAGATGTACTGTATGTGTGTGTTAAGGTACAAATATTCCCTAGCTGTAAACCCTAAGACAGCCTGAGTGGTGATACCCCAGTAATAGTGAGCATGCCTAGTGTTTCTAAATACCTTTCTCCACTAAAAGGAACCCTGGGCTCCCAGATCAATGGCAGCCAGTGCTGGGGTAAGATGAGGCTTATCTTGTGCCAGGAAGTAAGGGAGTGCACGAAGTATGATGAAGGTGTGTCAAAGGGCACAGAATAGTAAAATGTTAATGAAGAATATGGATGCTGGGATAAATGTTATATAAAACTCCTTCAAATTTTCTGTATTTAAAAATTGTTTTACAACAATACATTGTGAAAGGATTTGAGACATACAAAGACATAGGAGCCAGCTTGAATGGGTAAATCCCACTGACCAACCTTGGGACACTTTGAACACCAAAGTAAACAATGATAAAAACAGATTATCACCCATTTAATCAAATAGGAAACTCTGAATTTATACTAATAGAAATAAATTAATTGAAAATTTGATGAGAAAAAAGATAGTTTCAAAGAATTAACCCCACAAAATAACTTACTCATTACAAAGAGGAGAAAAGTAACTACTGGAGAAGTCTTATTGTTGTTGTTTAGTCACTAAGTCATGCCTGACTCTTTGTGACCCCATGGACTGCAGCACGCCAGGCTTCCTGTACTTCACCAACTCCCGGAGCTTGCTCAAACTCATATCCTTTGAGTCGGTGATGCCAATATACATCTTATTCTCTGTTGCCCGCTTCTCCTTCTGCCTGAAGTCTTTCCCAGCATCAGGGTCTTTTCCAATCAGTCAGTTCTTCACATCAGGTGGCCAAAGTATTGGAGTTTCAGCTTCAGCATCAGTCCTTCCAATGAATGTTCAGGGTTGTTTTCTTTAGGATGGACTAGTTTGATCTCCTTGCAGTCCAAGGCTCTCAAGGGTCTTCTCCAGCACCACAGTTTGAAGCATCAGTTTAGCGCTCAGCTTTCTTAATGGTTCAACTCTCACATCCCTACATGACTACTGGAAAGACCATAGCTTTGACTATATGGGTCTTTCTCAGCAAAATGATGTCTCTGCTTTTTAACATGCTGTCTAGGATTGTCTTTTCATACTGTTCATGGGGTTTTCAAGGCAAGAATACTGAAGTGGTTTGCCATTCCCTTCTCCAGTGGACCATATTCTGTCAGACCCCTCCACCATGACCCGACTGTCTTGGGTGGCCCCACACGGCATGACTTAGTTTCATTGAGTTAGACAAGACTGGTCCTGTGATCAGATTGGCTAGTTTTCTGTGATTATGGTTTTAGTGTGTCTGCCCTCTGATGCCCTCTCGCAACACCTAACGTCTTACTTGGGTTTCTCTTACCTTGGACATGGGATATCTCTTCACTGCTGCTCCAGCAAAGTGCAGCCGCTGCTCCTTACCTTGGACGAGGGGTATCTTCTCACTGCTGCCCCATCCATCTGGTCAAGGCTATGGTTTTTCCAGTGGTCATGTATGGATGTGAGAGTTGGACTGCGAAGAAAGCTGAGCGCCGAAAAATTGATGCTTTTGAACTACGGTGTTGGAGAAGACTCTTGAGAGTCCCTTGGACTGCAAGGAGATCCAACCAGTCCATCCTGAAGGAGATCAGTCCTGGGTGTTCATTGGAAGGACTGATGCTGAAGCTGAAACTCCAGTACTTTGGCCACCTGATGCGAAGAGCTGCCCCCCTGGAGAAGACCCTGATGCTGGGAGGGATTGGGGGCAGGAGGAGAAGGGGCTGACAGAGGATGAGATGGTTGGATGGCATCACTGACTCTATGGACATGGGTTTGAGTAAACTCAGGGAGTTAGTGATGGACAGGGAGGCCTGGTGTGGTGGGTCCATGGGGTCACAAAGAGTCGGACATGACTGAGCGACTGAACTGACTGACTAGGATTGTCATTGGAAGGACTGATGCTGAAGCTGAAGCTCCCAGGCAGCCCTAGTGATAAAGAGCCCACCTTCCAATGTCGGAGAAATGCTGGTTAGGTCCCTGGCTTGGGAAGATCCCTTGGAGGAGGAAATGGCAGCCCACTTCTTGCCTGGAGAATCCCATGGATAGAGGAGCCTGGTGGGCTACAGTCCATAGGGTCGCAAAGAGCTGGTTACTAATGAAGCGACTTAGCCAGCAGCCATGTGCTTATTAGGAAGACATATAAAATATTTAACCTTCCCTGGTGGCTCAGACGGTAAAGCTTCTGCCTACAATGTGGGAGACTGAGTTCGATCCCTGGGTGGGGAAGATCCTCTGGAGAAGGAAATGGCAACCCACTCCAGTACTCTTGCCTGGGAAATCCCATGGACAGAGGAGCCTAGTAGGCTACAGCCCATGTGGTCGCAAAAAGTCGGACACGACTGAGCAACTTCAAAGTATTTAGGGACAGTGTGGCACCCTCTCAGTAACTGAGATCTCAAATGGTTCGGGAAGAAAAAATGTTCTCTATACTAGCAACACTTTGTGCTTATTTCAGAATAAAAATTGCAAAATCAGATTTAAAATGCTGAGTATGCTAGAGAGACTCAATTGACTTGGGGGCCAAGAGGTTGTTAATCACAATTTCGCCCATGACTGTGGTGTGTGACTTTGAGCCAGGCCCCAGAGTTTTGGGCTGTAGGACTACAAAGCTCTCTAGGGTCCCTTCCATGTCTACACCCACCCACCTACATTGCCTGCCTGAACTTCTCCAGGCTCTAGTCGTGTTTTAAACTTCAGATGCCTGAAGGCTGTTCCAGAGGATTCTGGCTGGCATTAGAAACAAACAAAAATGGGTGTGACCAAGCTCTCCGGACTGCAAAGCTGCTGCCCTGGCCTCAACTTAAGCCGCAGTCTCCATCGCTCTTTCGGCGGTGGAGCACTCACGCCTGCCAGAGTGGGCGCTCGATAGCTCGGCGGCCGGCTGGCGGGGCCTCGGATCGGCGATGCGGTGCGGGGCGCGCTCCCAATCGCTGGCTCCCGCCGCACTCCAGGCTCCGAGCTTTCCGGCCCCGCCCCGCGCGAGCCCCTCCCGCCCCGCGCGAGCCCCTCCCGCAGTCGCCGCCGCCGGCGAGTCCCGGCGCTACCCTGCCGCACTGTGGAGCAGACAGCGTGGCTGGGCTGGGACGGGCGGTGAGTGGTGGGAGGACGCCGGGGGCGAGCAGTCGGGAATCCCAGGAGTGAAGGCGGCTCCGGGCTCGAGGGGGCGGTGTCCGGGCTGCCTGCCGGCGGGGAAGAAACACACACCGGGGGCCTGCACCGTGAGTTGAGCTGCTTGGGGGTCCGCGGGGTGGTCGCGGCAGCTAAGAGGTGGAGGAAGTTAGGACCCCGGGAGCAGGAACCGGTCGAAGGATTAGATGTCCTGGCCGAAGGGGCCGGAGCCTGCGGAGGAGGGGATGTACAGGGGCGCGGAGACGGCCGAATGGCCAGTGCAGCCGGTCTTTCCTCCTGGGCTCTGGGAAAGTGTGTTTCACCGGAGCACAACAGGTAGGCGTGGACTCTGGCCGCGCGGGCTGGAGCCCCCGAGCGTGCGGAGAAGGTCGGAAGGTCGGAGCCCGCCTAGTCGGCGCGCCGCTCCCCGGATCCGCCCTAGCGGCGCCCACAGCGTCGGGGGTTGGCTGGGAGCGGGGCCCCAACCCGGGCTTCGGGCGAGGTTCTCCGGACGCCCGCGAGCAACCGTGGAGGCGGGTTTCCTGAAGCAGTGGAGACTGGATACTGGATAGTCCTTCCTCGCAAGGAAAGCGAGCCTTTGCCGGGCTAGCTTTTGCTTAGTACAAGGAAACATTTCTTACCCTACTCTCGGTCAGCACAACGTCATTGCAAGGGATTGTAAAGTCTTTGGAAACTTTAAGAAGCGCTTTATGATACTAGTCACAGTAATGCATACCTCTGGCAAGATGATTTTCATAACTGTCAAGTCGAATAGTGTCTGTCAGATGATTTGAGCTCTTTTTTGAAAGGTCATAATTTTACATTCATTTTCCGTGCAGTCATTTATTCAGCAGATATTCAGCGCCTTTTATGTTCAGGCTGAGCGCTCTTAAGGAACTTAGAGCGTAGAAAAGACGTTAAAGGGAGGGGAAAAGGGGACCCGTAAGTATGGTTCAGAACTTTGTCAGAGAAAATACTACGGAGAGATTAAAGTGGAAAGAAAGCAGAAGTGTCCTTGGAGCTGGGCATTAGGCGGATGGGGAAAGGAGAATTGTCCTGTTTCGCAAACGTTTTAGAAAGTATGTCTTTGAGAAATGATTTTAAATCAGTATTGAAGCCGATGGTTTTCTTACATTTTAAACACTATGGATTTTTTTGCCCCTTTATTGAAATGGGTAGCAGGCAGGGTTTATAAACATAAGAATAGGGACAGTTGGAAAAAGTAGTTATTTATGTAGAAACCTTTAGTACTACAAGACTCCTGAATTGACGACAGATCTGAATTTTAGCTTAAGCGCCTCCACTACTGTTTATGGATCTTAGCTTACTTTTCTCTTCTTTTTTTTTCTATCTTTATATCTGATTTTAGTAACAGAAAATACATAGCCAAACTACTTTAAAATTTTGAAAAACTGCGCAAATAATACATTCTCTAAGAAAAAAATGTAAGAATTTTTGTTTTTAGGCAATGAACATACCTTCCTTTCTTCAGCTTTATCTCAAAAAGAGGACTCAGACAGTTTATAATTTTCATGAACTTTTCTCAGTTATCTTTTGTTTTTTTTTTTTTTTTTGGCTGTTGAGGGGCAGCTGGTGAGGTTGGCAGGGGGACTCTGCACTGATTCTCAGACTGAGTGGGGACTGGGTTAAGGGAAAAACAGGTGTAGAATTGAGCTGGGGATAGCAGAGGTGAGAGGGCAGGAGACCTCATTTTTAATAAGATTGGGTGAGGATGCTAAGAACTGGGCACCAAGAGTCAGGGGCAGTTTAGCAAAGACTTAGGGACAGGAGTGTCCTCTGATGGTTGGAGATGGATAGGAAGTCTATGGTGGGCTAGGAAGTGAGGGGTTGAGTCTGAAAACAAGAGGCGTGTAAGACTTGAGAAAGGGCTAAGATCAGAGTTATCAAAAAGAAAAACGTGTGCTCAACAGGGCGTCTACTTTGGTGGTGGGTCTTAAATGAGAGTTGGACAGAGATGGGGTATTCAGGATGGGCATACCTTGGGGAGCTGAGCAGAGGGTGTGGAAGATTCAGATAAGAAGGCTGATCATGAAAAGGGCTAACCGAACCAGAAAAGAGTCCAGTGTGCGGCATGAGGATCGCCAAAGGGGTTGAGAGGTGAAGATGATATGTGCTGGGGGGAAGCAGAGGCATGTGGTCAAGGTAGGGGTTGGAACTGGGCTACAGTGAGGTCAAGGATGAGGCTGCATTTACGCAAGACCGGTGGTGGTGGGGTGGGGTGGTAAGCGCTAGGGTCAGGTCACGAGTGGCAAATGGAGGGGACAGGCCAGCAGCGGCGGTGCGGGCCGAAGGCTAGGGTCGAGTGGGGCGCGGAGCTTGGGCTGGAAAGGGTGAGGGCTCAGAAGTAGGGCAGTCTCAAGGCAACCAGGGGTCTGGGCTCACGGAGAGTGCTGGTGTTCCCTTGCTCATATGCGTCCCGGCCTCGCCGCCCCTCTGCTGCCAGCCTCGCCCCGGATCCTTAACTCACCGAAGGGAGGGGCGAGGGCGCGGAGGCACTGCCAGCCGCTGCAGCCCCTAAGCCTCGGATGGGACGCCGCGGCCTCCCGGCCACTGACCTCAGTTATCTTTTGAGTAAAATAAAAGATTAAACTCTCCATGTCTTTAGGTGTTTCGGTCTCTTCATACTCTAAGATTCATTTATTCTAAATCCTGATTAACCAGTTTAAAGACAGACTTTTTTTTAAAAAAGACTTCGTTGAATCTTCTTTCATTAACTATCCACAGTATAGTTAATGGGTTTGAACGGCCCCTTAGTGGGACCTTAGTCCTCTCAGGTAAAAGCATTTCTGCATTTTAAGGAGAGTGTGAAACTGTTATTAAATTTCTTTTAAGAAATGAATTAACTGAAGCCTGAGGAATTAGTAGAGACTTGTTTGTATCATTTAATTGAATCTTTTGTCTAGTTGCAGTATTAAATTCGTTGGAATTAACACTAGGGGTCAGTAATTGGCAGGCTGTGGGTCAGATCCAGCCTGCTGCCAGTTGTCATAAAGTTGTACTGGAACATAACTACACTCTTTTATCTATTTATAGCTGTTTATGTATTGTTTATGAGTGTTGTGATAGAGACTGTGTGGTCCATACAGCCTAAAGTATTTACTCTCTGGTCTTTTACAGGAAAGAATTCCTGACCCTGGACTAGAACTCCACAAACTATCAGTCACGGTACCTTTTGTGAGAGGAAGTAGGTTAAGTTCAGGTTTTCTTCTTTTTCTTACTTTTTTTGTTGTGTCGGGTGAACTACTGCATCCTATAAATGCTTCTGGGTCCTAGATGTGTAATGATGGGAAAAGGTCATGGCTTTTCAGTCATAATTATCTAGTAAGTTTTAATTTCAGCATTTCTCACCTTTTGGAAGGCTAGAGAAAGGGAAGGATTTTTGTGTGTTTTCTAACAACTTTATAACTCCTAGTTTTAATTTGGATCTGGTGTGGACTTTTTTTTTTTTTTTTTAAATTTAGTAAGCTCTTTTTAACGTATCATTTCTGTTTTTCACAAGTAACAGTTATTTTTACTTAAACACTTTTTTTTTTTACCATGAATCTAGTGACATTGATTAAAAGACTAGACAGAAAATTATTCACAGTGTAACTGAGCATGAAGTCAAAGGTATATCTATAGTAAGACCCAAATGGGAATTGGAACCCTTGAAACAGATACACAAGATTGAAATTGGAGCATATTGTTCTGAATCATGTTTGAACTTCTTTTTTTTAATAGTAACAACTTAAAAAGTAAATATTTTTAGAAAAGAAACATAATGTAGTCATGTTAAAGCATAATGTTATGTTTATGCTGCATAAGAAATTAGAATTAATTATGTGACAGGAAAGAAGGTAAAGTTGTATGAGGTGATATTTAAGTGTTTAAACCAGAGTATATACTTTTGCCAATTTTGAGACCATGGTTTTAACTTCTCTAAAATGTTTTATATATGTACTTCTTTCTTAGTTTATGCTTCTCTATGGTTATATTACAACATCTGTCTATTATATTCTTTTCTGTTGCACTTGTAGATTTCTGTATGTTGAATTTATGCATGTTTTTGTGTAGTAACTATTTAGTCAAAACATTACCTCACTTATTCAATACATTTTTATGTAAGTAAAATTATTAGGAAGTTGAAATTACCCATTGAAAAGCACAAATTTTTTTTAAGATATTTTGGGAGGAAATCTGAAAAGCAAAAACAGAAAAGAGAAGCGTATACAGGTACAAAATCCCTTAAGCATAATTACAGAGTCCAAAAGGCACTTTTCTTAACTCATTTGGCAGCAGAACATGACCTGATCTGATAGGAAGCTGTTTATAGTCTTTCTTTATCCTACCTTTATGTGAATATGTTTATATTTTGCTGCAGAAATATCAGTGAGTTTGATTGTGGAGTGCTGCCCCAGACCAGCTGGGGGTTAGAGGTAATAGATGGTGTGTTCACTGTATTACTTGGGTGGATGTGATGATGACAGCCGGAAAACAAGAGAATAATGGAGTTGTCCCAGGGAGCTACACTTGCGAAGTTAAGAGCCCAGTTAGGCATCTGGCAGGGAGTCTGCTAAAACAAAACAAAACAAAACACCCTCAGGTAGGGCTCCAGGAAGGTCAGAACTGTGGCTAAACTCTGGGCCAGGCACTTCATAAGATATGTTGTAAATTAGAAGTGGGAACCGTGAAGAAAAGCCAAGATGTCAGACCATAGTGGGAATAAGGGTGACTCTGAGTGCTCACCTGGATAGAAGCCATGAAATGAACAGTTAGAAGGGGGAAAAGGAGGGGATTCTAAAGCAGGTGGGGTCTAATGACTAAACTAGAAAGTCCTAGGTAGCAGATTACTTGAGCACAAATACAGTGATATTTTGGAAAATTGAGCAAGGATTCCTGTCCTCTGCCGAGCTGGAGGAATAATGGCATCTTATGCACTTTACTCTTGAACTAGTGAAGGAGCAAACTGACTGAGAGCATGAAGAAATTGGAGCGGGCAGCTAACAGGAATGGAAAAGACCAAAATACCAATTTGCAATTTGCCTGCTTTTTAAAGTATCTATGTTAAATGGTATTTTGGTCTCTTCCATTCCTGTTAGCTGCCTGCTCCAACTTCTTCATGTTCTCAGTTAGTTTGCTCCTTCACTTTTAATATGGGACTCTACCCCACTCCAACTAGAATCCAGATAGCTGGATTATTAGTCATGTCTAGACTAAACTAAGAGTAAACAGGCCCCAAGAGACAAGAAACTTAATGTCAGTAAAGTTGATGATCTTTGAAACAGTTAATTGCTGTGTATCTTTTTTTTTAACTTTTTTTTTTTGTTTGTTTTTTTACTTCTTGTTACTGAATTCTCTGCTAGGTACCAAATAGTAAGATTGCTTCCATAGTGACTTTCATATGAGTGTGGTGGGAGATATTAGAGTAAAATTTCTCTTTTAAAACCTGCCGGCTGGTACTCCGAAGTGTCCAGAGTGAAATCTTTCTTCCCAGGGAGAGGTGGAAGAGTTGGTTTGTGGAATGAAGAGTGATAAAAATTGTCAAGAATAGCCAAGGACTAAGCTAACACTGTTAGTCGCTCAGTTGTGTCAGACTCTCTGTGATCCCATGGAGGAGCCCACTGGGCTCCTCTGTCCATGGAATTCTCCAGGCAAGATACTGGAGTGGGTAGTGCAGGCAGATTCTTTACCGACTGAGCCCCCAGGGAAGACTAATGGTGTTAGTGTTGGTTACTTAGGGATTTGCTATCTTGGTGGGAAGGGCCCTCTGGAAGTCGATGTCTCTAGTACAACTCACATTTTATCAAAAAGCCTCGAAGTACTGGAGACCTAAGAGGAGAGTGAACTGATAAGAAAAAGCAAAGTTGTAAAGATTAGATATTTCAGTGGGCATGGTAGTTACTGTCAGTGATTAGAAACTGTATGAAAAGAATGCATGAAGTAGTTGAAGGAGCCTGGACATTGAAACTAGACAGGTGTAGGCGTTACCTTCTTTCTTCCACTTCTTTCTTCACTTAAATCTTAGACAAATTTCTTAACTCATTATCCTCATCTGTAAAATGAGGATGATAATATCTGAGTTTTAGTATTAGGGAGGGGTTTCCCTGGTAGCTCAGTTGGTAAAGAAATTGCCTGCAATGCAGGGTACCCGGGTCCAATCCCTGAGTCAGGAAGATGCCCTGGAGAAGGAAATGGCAACTCACTCCAGTATTCTTGGCTGGAGAACCCCATGGACAGAGGAGCCTGGTGGGCTACAGTCCATGGAGTCGTAAGAGTCAGACACGATTTAGTGACTCAACTACCACAGTAGTAGGGAGATTAAATGAGACAGTGAGTTAAAAGGTTCTAGTAAGGAAATCCTGAAGAAATGTTAAGTCTCTTTTCCTATCATTGCCTTGTTAGAGTTGGTTCTGCTGCTGAGTCCCCTGCCCACTGCCCACCATACTTCTTTTACCCTCTAAGGTTTTCTCTTTTGTAATCTGGAGGGAGAATTGCCAGAGCTAGGCTACACCAGAGGCCCCCATTGGCAGTCTCCTTCGCTGAATCCTGCTTCTGCTGTTCTTCTCATCCTTAGTCGTAATCTGCAGCACTTGAGAAGAAAACGGGAGGAAGGCAAAGGAAATTGCATCCCTACTTCTGGCCCTTTCTTACCTCACTTTATCCATTTCTGTATTACTCCTGTTTCTTTCCTGCTCCATTCTAGCTTCTCTGTCTTATAGGATGTGCTCCTTAATCAGTTCTTGGAGTTGAGTGTATCTGCCTTTCCAGCTGATTTGTATTACTCAGTGGTGAGAAGCAGGTTTCTCACCATTTCTACCACATTTGCAGGAAGTATTCTTTGAATCTTGGTACACTGAATGTATTTTCATTATATTGTAAAACAGGTTATTAGTGCTGTGTGCCTGGGTCATGTTGTCATATGACTTAAGAAACATGAATTAAATTGATTTTCTGGGAATTGTATTCAGAATTCCAAAAATCAAATATTAAAATTTATGGTGCAACAAGGCATTTTTAGCTCAGAAGGGGTGTGGTGTGAAACTTGGTTGAAAGTTATGAATAACACAGATTTTTATGTGAACTGATAAATCATTTGGTTAATTAAAATGATTCCTTTTTCTTTACTCTTCTTCCAGGAATAGAAAAGAAAAGATTGTTTATATTTAGAATTCTGAATGTTAGATGATTTGATCCAAAATATTAACCAGAAATGGCTACTTTTAAGAAGTGTGACATTACGTATTCTTCTTGTCTTGTTATAAAAATCCTATCATAGTATAACTAAAAGGGAATTAATTTTTTTGAATATAGTGGTCTCTAGTGATTAGTATTTACAGATTGTGCTCTATAGAACACTGAGTTCTCAGGATTCCCAGCAGGGGGAATAAAAAAAGGTAGAAGTGGGGCAAAGGTCAGTACTTAAAAGATGCTGAGAAACATCAAGTGCTATACACACACACACCCTTCTGGCAGTCTATAATGTACATTACATATATCACATGTGTGGAGACCCTCTGTAGGAAGGAAGACTGCCAGCTTGGTGTTTCCCAAAAAGATTTGCATTCTGTTCCGTCACACACAACACAAATCCTCATTTCCTCATTCTTTTTCACTACTGTTCTCACAACACTCTGTAGGAAACACTGCTTTACCTGTGGGGATGCTCTCAATGGGTTAACCTGTTAAAATTTATGCACTTGTAGTTTCTATAATTACAGTTTTTAATGAGAGCCTGATAGTGTCTGAAAATGTCAAAATCATTTCTCTAAGGATGGACTTGCAAGTTTTCAGTTTTCACCTCTCATAATGCTCTTATCAGTGCTTACGCTTCTGATATTTTCATTTTCCTTTCTCTGGCACATTTTCAAAAACTGATGCTTTTGTCAAGTGGTTTTGATGTTTTTATGGCTTCTTTATATTTTCCAAAAGAGTTGAACCTATTTGTACTGTCACTATAAACCTATCAACTTTTCTAAAATCTCAGTTTTGGCTGTGAAATTTTTGCATTTATAATATTTAGATTTAATGTACATATATTGAATCACTCAGCTAAACTAAATTCTTACTGAGCTTAATATTGTATACTTAGCATTTTAATATTTGACTAATGACAACTGGTTCATTTTAGAGTTATTACAGAGAATTAGAAAGTCTAAGTTCATGTCAAGTAATATCATAGATTTGAATTTCATTGTCATTTTCCTGCTATTTTCTAAAGCAATTTCAGTTTCTTTGGGTTTATCTAAAAATAATAAGTTAAATCTTTCTTACCCAATGTAATAAATGAATTATAGGAGAGTAGGGGACACTTATCAGCTATTAAAATATCTATATTATCTAGTTTCAGTATTTGTAGATGAATGGTGCTAGTTTTCTTTTTTTTAAGCATTTGGTTATTTTTAGTTAAAGAAAAACAGCCTTTTACAAGGAAGACAAAGTGAAGTCAAAGACACAAGGAAGCAGGGTGTGGGCTTCTCATAAGCTCTTGGTCCAAAACCTGGGCGTGATTTTCCGTTTGGACAATAGGGGTGACTAGCCAGCAGAGGGATGATTCTGAGGGAGTGGGTGGGGCTGCAGCCTAGTCACCTAGTCACCTCACCGTGTGAGGATTAAGTGAAAACTTCCATTATCATAGCACCTCAGCCTCCAGAGATTCTGTTAAGTTGGTTTAGGCTCAAAAAACTTTGTGTTTTTTAAAAGCAACCAGAGGTGAGAACCACTAGTCTATTTGTATAGGTCTACTATTTTGACATGCTCAGCTTTTCTAACAGTTTACCTACCTCATCTGTGTTCTTCCTTTTGCTGTTTTCCCAACACTGCCTTTTTAATTGTTTTGACCCTTGTCCCTGAAGGAGTTGGCAGGTAAAACTGATTTTGTGATTTACCGAAAGGTGTAGGGCGAAATATTGGGGCTTCCCAGGTGACGCTACTGGTAAAGAATCCACCTGCCAATGCAGGACCTGCAAGGGACACAAGTTCAATCCCTGGGTTGGGAAGATCCCCTGGAGGAGGGCATAGCAACCCACTCCAGTGTTCTTGCCTGGAGAATCGCCTGGACAGAAGAGCCTGGCGGGCCACAGTCCATGGGGTCACAAAGAGGTGGACGCTGAGCATGCACACATACTTGGGGAAATCGGTAGTGAGTGAGCCCAGACATAAAGTAAGGCCCCCCACCTCCACCGCCATGCTCTGTTTGTTCTGCACTTTTTGTCCCTTACATCTTAATGTCAAAAATGCTGTTTTCTCTTTTTTTCCGGTGGAAAGGTTTCCTAGCACTGAGGAAAGAGAATGAGCTTTGTTGCCAAAGAGACATGGGTTTGTTCTCATCTCTCCTGTTTACTGGCATCAAAGATTTTTCTTCTGTAAAATGGGGACCAGTAATACTTGCTTTCTTTCCTGTGATGATTAGAGATGATATAAATTAAGCACCTAAAAAGTTCCTGGCTCAGTGAATAATAGCTGCTTTTCTGCAGGGCAGCAGTGGCGATGCAGACAGAGAGCAGCCTTGTGGACACAGCAGGAAGGAGACAGTGGGACAAAAGGAGAGAGGAGCATTGAAACATATACCTTACCATGTGTAAAATTAAGACAGCCAGTGGAAATCTGCTGTGTGATGCAGGGAGCTCAAATCTGGTGCTCTGTGACAACCTGGAGCGACAGGATGGAGTGGGAGGTGGGAAGGAGGTTCAAGAGGTTTGGGACATGTGGCTGATTTCATGTTGATATATGGCAGAAACCAACACAATATTGCAAAGCAATTATCCTCCAATTAAAAATAAGTAAATTTTAAAAATTAATAAAATTTGAAAAGAAAAAGAATAGCTACTGTCATCAGTTTGTGATTTGGGAATTAGTGGGAAAGTGAAAGGCATTGCCATGAACTGCAGCAGGTAATAGGTATGTCCTTCCCACTTGTGTTACCAAGATGATGCTAACAAATGGTATTGTGAATTATAAAAGTAAGGAATCGATGGAAGTTCAGCTTATTTATTGGTTTTTAAGGGTTTCATTTTAAAAGTTTTAAAATCATAAAAAAATTTGGAGACTAGAGAAAATAGCATTACCCACAGTGCTACTGCTTTAATAATCATTGCTAACGTTTTGAATCAGAAAAATAGCTAGGAGCATCTCACAATTTAAATGATGGCTAGAGAAGCCCAACACTTTATGAAGCATATTTATAATAAAAGAAATCCTGTACCAAGCGAAGACAGTATTAATAGGGGAATTAATCATGAAAGACTTCCTGAAGGATTTTTTTTATAAAGGTAAATTTTGAAATAGTTTACTGTAGGAGGAAGCAAGGTGCTTCAGGTTTAAAAAATAGGATGCAGATAGGATTTTCAAATCATCAAGATGAAACTATTAACTCTGGAATCAAAAGTGATCTGCTTTAATATTTGATTTGCTCTACAACCAGTGAAGACTGTGCTTAGCGATATTTAAAGTACTGTGACAAAAAGACCTGATTTGCTTTCTACCAGGAGCAGCCTTCCTTAGGCAACGTCTTAATTATGACCTAACGCTCTGTGTAATTTGTGAGTTCCTATTTTGTAACCTATAATTGTGCAAAGCCTGAATCACAGGTCATAGGGAGTATTAGGTCAGTAAAAACTGATCCATCTTCTTTTAGATTAATTAAATCTGTGGGATTCAGATCGAGCTGCCCAGAAGGTGTCACTTTTGCATGAGGCATCTTTTGAACCCATGGGTTCAAGAGAAAATATTGTCCTCCCTTAACTACTTAGCATAATTTAAACTGGGGACTTGTTTCAGAAGTTGTTATTGGGGGTAAATTTTTTCTAAGTAGCCCATCTCTGTCAGAGCAAGCATCTATTTACCGAACATCTACTCCGCTTAGTCATCCTGTGACTGTTCTGTCCTTGAAGCCTCAAGGCTCCCTCAGCGAAGAGTGGCATAATACCTCATTTTACCTTTCTGTGTCTCAACACTTCATGTGTCTGGGGTCTTTGATCCTCTTGTGTGGTGGGTTCCTTATGTCTGGAATTGAATTTTTTCTCCTGTTTATCTGTCCCATGTCAATTTAATTCCTAGACCAGAATTCAGAAAAACCTAGAAGGGTAGAGGAAAGTTTCCTCCCTCCCCAGCAAAGCTAATTACTGTTTTGGTTTTTTTGTTTGTTTGTTTTGAAAGGTATAGATTTTAAGATTTATGTGTGTACCCTGAAATATGGGAGACTCTTGAGAGGTTTTTTGTTTTTGTTTTTGTTTTTTACTTTAGGCTCTTTAAACAAAACTGAGCAACTGAAAGCTGCAGGCCGAGGTGAAGCTGCTGTGGTGTCTTTTAAAGACTTGAGAGGCAAAGAAAAGTAATTTAAATTTGAGACACTCTGAAACTTTAACTGCTTGATACATTCTAGATTCAGTTCCATTTACTACTGAATGGCTTGTTCATTTTGTAAATTGATCTTTTTATTGCTCAGGAAAGAAAGAAGTAACCAATTTGACAAACCTGTCTTATTTGTGTTTGAGGGGGTCTCTTCATTTGTGATTTTTTTTTCTCTTTACATTCTTCAAAATGATATAATAAATTATTTTAAAAAACTAAAATGAAAAAAAAAAATAAAATGACCAAAAATATGAAGAAGATTTTCCCCCCTGCATAAACTTGAGCATATATGTTCCCCCAAATGGCATATGTTCTCAAAATAGTAATGTTCCCCAAAATATCATGTTCCCCAAAAGTCCTTTGTAGATATGGTGATCATTTCAAACGTTAGTAAATGTCAAATCATTATGTAGTACACTTGAAACTAACATAATATTGTACATCAACTATATTTAATAAAAATGAATGAATGAATAAAATGCCTGGCTTCAAGGTATTTGATAGGCTTGATTGGATAAAAGGGTGGCAGCATAATATGTAGTGGTTAAAGTGCATATATCTCGACTTACATCACTTTAGTGTATGACCATTTTCTGTGTGACCTTAGGAAAGTGACTCAGCTTCTCTGTGCCTCAGTTTCCTCATCTTGAAATGATTCTAATAAAAATAACTACTCATGGACAGTTCTGCAACTTATTTAAGAATATTTAAAGCTCTTAGAGCTGTGCTTGGACTATAATTAGTGATCAGTAATAATTAGCATCTGTCAAAAATAATGGTTGGCATTATAGTTATACAGTGGTTTGATGAAGTCTTTTTTTCAAGTAGCATAACTGTACCTTGAAAAATACCTTGTTATATGTGTTCACTTTTAATAAATTAATCACTCTGTAACCTCCCCCAAGAAGCATAAAAATGGAAAATAAGAGAAAAATTAGGCAAGCATTCTCCCAGTATGTATAGCCATAGGGCTGTAGTTGAATTAAAACATACAGTAGATTGGCTGTATTTGTACTCATCATCCTTAAGTTACACTGAGGGTTAGAGCAGGAACATCTGTTGTTTGCGAAGTGCATTTACTTATGTCATTGATAATACATATGTGGAGATCAGAGGCCGTTGTAGACTTGGAGTTTTGGATATGGGATTACCAGTGTGAATTGTCTAATTTTAAGAGTAATTTATAATGAGGAATGTATTGAGGGCATGGGGGATAAACTTTATGCCCTGCTTATGATCTCAAGCTCTTTACTGAATTGTTTATTACTGCATTGTATTAGCTATTTTGCTTCTTGATAGATCATTTTACACCACAATATTGCTTCTGCCTAAGGAAAAAAAATGTCTCTTCAGCAGTCCTAATGACCTCTAAAAAGGGTAATTTGATTCTTAAGATAGGGTTTTGACTTGCCCTGGTGGTTACAAGAAATTTTCTCTGTGATACTCAGGTTATTTTTTTTTTCCTCACATAATAGCAGATATTGAGTACAAACTTGCTTTTCTCCTTTGGTATACTTAGATTTCTTCTGGAAATTATTTCTGTAGTGTTTATTACCTTTATTGTGCATATTTTGATCAGTTCACTTTGATAATTGAAAAAAGAAAAGGAGGGTTTCTTGCCCAAGCCAGAGGGCGAAAGTAAGGTAAAGAAAGAGTAGGAGCTGAAAACTTGAATACCCATGGAAGTTGGCAAATAATGTAAATGAATAAGGCAGTCCAGGTGGCAAGTGTACTTGCCTGAGAGTCCCTGCTCCCCTTAGATTCAGTCATTCATTGCTGTATGGGATATGGACCCAGATTTTTGTGTAAAATCTTGTGTTTACATGTTAGTAACCAGTTTTTTCCCCAGTACGTATATTGGCAGGCGAAATTTGGCCAACAGTTCATCAATTTGCAACTACTGTGTTTTAAAGAGGCTCTTTTCAGTTATATGACAATTATTATGGTGTTATAGTCTAGGTAATTTCATACCCATAAACTCTCCAGGAGAAAAAAGAAAGACAAGCCTTCCTCATGTCTCCCATCTGATTTTCTAATTCTACTTACTACACGTTCGTGCTTGCTAAGTGGCTTCAGTCCTGTCCGACTCTTTTTGTGACCCTGTGGACTGTAACGCACCAGGCTTCTCTGTCCATGGGATTCTCCAGGCAAGAATACTGGAGTGAATTGCCGTGCCCTTCTCCAGGGGATCTTCCCAACCCAGAGATTGAACACATGTCTCTTATGTCTACCTGTGTGCCACCTGGGAAGTCCACATCTTATGGCTTCTCTGCAAAAGATTGAGGTTTATTTAGGGGGAATATGAGCTATGTATTTTATATGGTTTAGTTTAATTACCTGTGGCATTCTGTTTGTATTTCTGTGCATTTCGAATGACATGTTTCTGTTTAGCGTAACAGATTTATTTATAATATATTAAAGTTATTTTTTATACTTCAATATGGGATAGATATACCCACCTTATATGTATATAATACCTTCTCTGTTGTTTAATGTTCTTGATGATAGCTGTTACTCCTGGGAGTAGTAGTGTGATTTGTTTTTAAGCCAGCTTATGTTTTTAAAATTTTTCTCTTCTTAAATAATTTTTCCAACTTTTTTATTGCAATGTTTTAAAAAATACAGAAAAATTGAAGAATAGTAAAATGATCGCTCACATACATACTACCTACAGTATTCGTCTGTTAACATTTTGCCATATTTTATGGCTAATTGATTGATGTACTTAACCATTTGAAAATGAGTTGCAGACATCATACTGTTTTACTGCCATATACTTGAGCATGCACCTAGAAATAAAAAAAATCCATAATCAGAAATGCCATCTTGTAAATTTGCATATGAGTGAGTGTGTATGTATTTTACCCACATGCTTATATGTTGTATATATTCTAGAAAGGTACTAGAGTGTACCCAGGAGATGCTCATGAATCTAAAAACAAAACCTCTTCTATTGATTATTTGTTACAAGAGAAGTGAAGGCTGCATTGGATCTGGGTCATAGCAGATAATGTTCTACAGTCCTTGGATGGCATCCGTCCAAGTGCCTTTAAAAACATGAGTTTGCTTTCACAACAAGGTTCACAGAGATAAGGAGACTATCTGTAGTGGTTTAGATGGGTTTTTTCCTAAAAACTCCTAGCCTTGGGCAGTGTCTTTATTAGATTGGAGAAACATATGCTAATGGGAATAAGTCCCTTCGCTCAAGTCTTGATGCTCAGTTGATCAGTCATGTCCGACTCTGAGACCCTGTGAACTGTAGCCTGCCAGGCTCCTCTGTCCATGGGATTTTCCAGGCAAGAATACTGGAGTGGGTTGCCATTTCCTTCTCTTGGATCTCCATGTAAGTGACAGGTTATGTGTGGAGGCAAAGGCCCTGGGAGACCTCAAGCTTTACTGTAAAGTATAATAGGAAGTCTAGGTATTTGGTAATTGTTAATATGTACTCACAACTCATTTTAGTAAAAAACTGCTTATGTTACAAAGAAAACTGAAAGTTTTCACACTTGAGTAGTCTTAACTGTAAAATTTTCAAAATTTTAATGAAATGTCTCCTGTTTGGCAAGTTTTGACATATGAATAACAATGATCCTACTCTGTTCTGCCTATCTACTCTCTGAAAAAGGGGTTTTGTATCAATAAGTTTACTATTGGGAATTTTCCAGTTTCACCTTAGGAAAGATGTCTCCGTTTATGCTTCATGCTTTTCTGTGGAAGATTTCCAGTATTGTGATTGCATTCCTTTTCATTCTTCTTTTAAAATATTATTTTCCTTTATTATAGGTATATGACTAAAGTTTAATGAGAAGAATCGTGACCAGCTAGGAGACTTTTCTGCAAGGAATGGAATTAGCTCATAGCTTATTGCTGAATGAAGACGCATACAATCAACTGGGTGAAGTTCAGAAGGCAGAGTTTATTTTTGATTGGTTGAGATATTTGGAGAAGCTCTTGATTGCAACCAGCAGGGTGAGTAAAATCACAAAAACTGTTTTACAAGGTTTTTTTTTTTAAGTGCCAGATAATGTTTAATTCCTTTGGTGTACTTTTCTTGTTCTGTCCAACATAACCTAAATTAGCTTTCGAGGGTTAGACCTTAATAAGATTTTACAATGAACTAGTAGGTTTCTTCTGCTCAAAAGAACAGAAAGAAATTAACCAATATTTATAATATTACTTTCAGATATGTTAAAAACTAACTACAGAGCACAGTGTGTTAAATTTCATCATTGTTATCTTCTTACCTTTGTCCCTCCATATGCATGACATCCTGGAACAGTATCGCACTAAATAATGTTATGGGAGTTTTAGTTATTTAAAGTTTCGTCTTTTAAAAAAAAAAGATGTGAACTCTTGAAGGGGAATATGAGCTGAGGAGTCTTCGAGTAAACATATTCTCTCTTAAAGTTTATAAAATAGGTACTACAAAGAAGAAAGCTAATCATTCTTATCCTTTACCTACATTCAACAACTGTTGACATTTTGCCAAGTTTAATTGATTTACAGAGCCATGTGAGTTGCTGCTTTATTTCTAAATACTTTCCTATATATCTCCTAAAAATAAAGGTATTCCACAGAATAACAATACCTTACATAATGCAAAAGTGTTGCAAAGACACTACTCATGGAGACGTTTAGAATTTATAAATGGCAAAGATCCGTAGCCTAAATTAACAAGTATTTTATTGTGAAATTTGAAGCCTCAGGAAGCATCTGAATACCATTACTACTGTGATAATATTCTGTTCTCCTTTTTTAGAGAGTAGATAAGTAAAATGGAGTTACAGCATGCATTTACATGCATAAGCTTGCAGAAAGAAAATTGCACTAAACTTAGAAAAAGATCTAAGTAAAACAGGTAACTGTTAAAAGGTCAGCTCTGGTGATAGGTTGTTCACTGATGCAGATATATATCAGGCAGGGACTTAAGAACTAAGAAGCGCTAGTTAAGATATAAATTTGTTCTACGCTTCAAACCTAAGAAGAAGGAAAAAAAATGGAACCCTTGTCTTTGTTCACAGACTCCAGTATATTGTGGTCCAGAATTTATTCTCTGGAGATACCAGCAATGCAGCAAACTGCTTGCTTGTGAGGTGTAATAACTCTGCCACCAACTTATTTGTAATATTTAGTTAAAATAAATTTTCATTTTTCTAGAGGCTTTTGGTTAGTTCTTAATTACATGAAAGCAGAATCATATAAGAGGAGTGCATGTAATTGCATTGATGAGAATCTTCTTTGTTCACTTCATTTGCAGAGTGATGTAAGGGAGAAACAGAAGACTCTTGTGGAACAGCTCCTGTCTTTGCTCAACAGCTCCCCAGGGCCTCCTACTCGTAAACTCCTTGCTAAGAATCTAGCCCTTCTTTATAGTATTGGAGACACGTTCTCTGTTTATGAGACAATCGATAAATGTAATGATCTTATTCGAAGCAAAGATGATTCTCCAAGTTATCTTCCCACTAAACTGTAAGTTAATATTGAAACTGTGTATAAGAGATCTTTGTTGTATCATTTTTACAAAGAACTCAAACTTTGCTATATAGTAGAAATTAGCACAACCTTGTAAATCAACTCTTTTTAGTAAAATAATTTTTTTAAAAGAACTAAACTACTTGATAATTATTATGAAAATGAATACAAATTGTTTTCCTCATTTTCTTAAAAATATGTAGCTTTTGAAAAGATCTAATATTTTCCCATTGAGAAATAGTTCTTTTAAAAACTTTAGACATTTGAAGCCTAGATTTGGGAATCAAAACCGTCTGATTAATATTTTAGCAGTTGAGTGTTTAAGGAACAGCTATGTTAAATTCTTCATGTTTTGGTTGTTCTTTTAGTTTATTAGTTCTTAGTAGTGAAGATTAATAGTAAATTTATAGAAAAACACTTTTCTAAGATCCTAAAAGAACAACTAAGTTTCTTTCTCCGTAGGACTCAGTTCATTTTATCACCCGTTGTTTAGAGAAGGCTATTTACGATGTATGGCTCCACAGTACTAATTTTATAGAAATTTTTTTATTGATTTAATTTTTAGCTTATGATAGAATATGCTTTTCCATAAAATTTTGAGACTTAATGCAAACACTGTTCTTTTTCTTTTAAGACTGTCTTTGATTATCTAACATATGAAGCTCAGTTCTATTAAAAATTTTGGGGGAATGGAGTCTTTGGGCTGAGATTTAGATTAGTTGAAGATACATCTTTAACATTCTTATATTGAAAACGTAGTCATTTGATACTCCAATGAAATTCCTCATGACTTAACAGTGGAGTAGATTCTGGGAAATTTATCTTTTAAAAATAAAATTAAGTAGTCATCGTTGCATGTCCTAAGATCCTTTTCTTGACTGATTTCTAATTGAAATGTCATTTCAGCGCTGCTGTGGTGTGTTTGGGTTCCTTGTACAAGAAGTTGGGTAGAATATTAGGTAACACCTTTACTGATACAGTGGGGAATATTCTCAAAGCTATGAAGAGTGCAGAGGTAAATACAGATTTTATAGTTTCTTGAGCTAATAAAAGAGCCTTACCTATGATAAGCATACATAGTATATATGTAAATATATCCATAAATGACATATTTTAGGTAGTGCACCTATGTACTTTGTATATTAAATCTTTATTAGAAAAACAATAATGCAGTAAAATTTTGTGTATTCAGATAAATTCCAGTGGACACAAACTAAGGTGTTTCTCTTGCAGACCTGTCCTTGCTCCTTCTTTCTGTTTCACCTTTTCCAGCTCATGCTACTTACTAGTACCAGAGCAAGCACTTGCCACCAAGGGTCCAGATACATAATGGGTAACTACCGTCCACCTGATGGATGGATTAGTATTCTACCAGCATCAGCAGGGAGTAAGGAATAAAATCAGAGTAGGAAAGAGTGTGAAGGACATAAGCTTGACTAGGACCCAGATGACCTTTTAATCACCAGGGGTGAATATATTCTCAGCCTTGGCCTCACTGATTTGTTGGTATCATTTACCATTGTGAAACACCCTTTGTGTTTATCAGACTTCTAAGATATACTGTAATTTTTTGCCAACTAAAGTTTTACCATTCACATTTTGAGATTCATACAAAAAGCATTTGTAAGTTTGTATATCAAAAATTTTAAATCTGTGGTCCCTCATATTTAAGGATAACTCAGCACCTTTAAATATTGAAAAAATCACACTAGTTCTTATTCTTACATTACTTTGAAGAAGTCTAGAAAATTTGTAAAAATGCAGGCCTGTCACACACCTTTCTTTAACTATATCAGGATAAAACATGGGAAAATTCAAGTATAAAATATGCCAAATTTCAAGAAGAATGTAACTGATCCTAGAACTTTACAGAGAAGTGAAATCCATAATATAAAACTGGTGAGAAAATCAACTCAGCAGATTACTTCTCAGCAGTAGTAGCTTTCACAAAGATTGAAAAAGATGATTAAGGAAGAGATATTAACATCCATAAACATGGTTTTATTTAAAAGGATGTGTCTGTAAAAACTTTTTTTTACTGAAGTGTGTCCACTTTAAACTTTTTTTTTCTCTTAGCTCCATTGATAAAGCTATACTTTTTAGGGGTCATGGTTAACAGAGAATTACTCTATAAGTGTCAGAAAATTTTAAGTTCTTGCTAAGTCTTTTATTGCTCCTCCACTTTATAACCTTTATGATTTAGTTGATTCATCAGTACCACAATGTTTTGGAAATATCAAAAGGGATTTCCACCTTTGATACACACTCATAGTGATAGACAGTATTTGAAACTGGTGGTGTTTGAAAAAAAAAGTTAAGTTTCCCATTAGGACTCATTTTGTTATGTCCACCTTTAATTACTCACTATTATGCCCCTTTGAATAAAAATTAATAACATTACTATGAAAATGATATTGATGTTAGCTTACCTATAGTAGCCTTAACTTCCTGAGATATACAAACAGGTACTATTTCTTGAGTGTTTACTGTGTGCTAGGCACTATGGTAAATGATTTCCCCACAGGGGCTTATTTATTGGCTCTATGGGATTCATCTTATCCTCGTTTTATTTTTATTTATTTATTTTTGGCCATGGTATGTAGCATGTGGGATCTTAGTTCCCGGGCCAGGGATTGAACCAGTGCCCCTAAGGTGGAAGCCCAGAGTCTTAACCACTGGACCACCAGGGAAGTTCCTTATCCTCATTTTATAGTTGAAGAAATAAGTAAGAACAGCTTAAAGGCACATCGTTGCTAAGGTTCAGAGCCAGGATTCATACCCAGATCTTTTAAAATCTAAATCCAGACTTTAAACTTCTGAGTTAAAATACTCAGGCCAATAAGTGAAAGTGAAGTCGCTCAGTCGTGTCCAACTCTTTGCAACGCTGTGGAGAGTGTAGCCTACCAGGCTTCTCTGTCCATGGGATTTTCCAGGCAAGAATACTTTAGAGTGGGTTGCCATTTCCTTCTCCAGAAGATCTTCCCAACCCAGGGACTGAAGCCAGGTCTCCCGAATTGTAGGCAGACACTTTACCATCTGAGCCAATTCTGAGCATTTACTGTGTGTCAGACACTGTTCTAAGTAGTTCAGTTCAGTCCAGTCACTCAGTTGTGTCCAACTCTTTGCGACTCCATGGACTGCAGTACCCCAGGCCTCCCTGTCCATCACCAACTCCTGGGGTTTACTCAAACTCATGTCCATTGAGTTGGTGATGCCATCCAACCATCTCATTTTCTGTCGTCCCCTTCTCCCCCTGCCTTCAGTCTTTACCAGCATCAGTGTCTTTTCAGATGAGTCTGTTCTTCGCATCGGGTGGCCAAAGGATTGGAGTTTCAGCTTCAGCATCAGTCCTTCCAATGAATATTCAGGACTGATTTCCTTTAGGATGGACTGGTTGGATCTCCTTGCAGTCCAAGGGACTCTCAAGAGTCTTCTCCAGAAGCATCAATTCTTCGGCGCTCAGCTTTCTTTATAGTCCACCTCTCACATTCATACATGACTATTGGAAAAACCATAGCTTTGACTAGATGGACCTTGTTGGCAATGTAATGTCTTTACTTTTTAATATGCTGTCTAGGTTGGTTATCTTTTCTTCCAAGGAGTAAAAGTCTTTTAATTTCATGGCTGCAGTCACCATCTGCAGTGATGACATGCAGTAATTCATTGGATCCTTACAACAACCATTTAACAGATAAACAGATTTGCCCAAAGACATGTAGCTAGTAGGTGGCAGACCATGCACTCGTACCATGTTACCTCATTTATAACAACCATTTATTGATTGCCTAACAACATGCAAGCTTTATGCCTGGTACTCCCATACAATTTCATTTAATCTGCATGTCAACCCTATGAAATTTGTATTGTACTGAAGTATAATATATACTAATAGCACTTTAAAATAGTGAACACTGGGACTTCCCTGGTGATCCATTGGTTAAGAATCTGCTAGGCAGGGGACTCAGGTCCAATCCCTGGTTAGGGAACTAACATCCCATATACCGCAGAGTGGTTAAGCCCTTATGCCTCAACTACTGAACCTGTGCCACAGTTAGAGCATCCTCAAACCACAGTGAAAGATCTGCATGCCATAACAAAGACCTGATGCACCCAAATACATAAGCTTTTTTTTTCCAAAGGAAGCATAAAAAGTAAACACTGTGTAAAATAGAAATTTTTTATGTTTTTGAATGTCAGAATAGGTTGATTAGTTTGTATTAAAATCCTACTATTTCTCTAATATGTGAGATAAATTTCAATGCTCAGTGCTCTTTTTCATAGTGAATTTTTATTCCTGATCCTTAAATTTTTTCCTCTTGGGTAGTCACAAGGTCGTTATGAGATTATGCTGAGTCTGCAAAACATACTGAATGGACTGGGAGCTGCTGCTACCCCTTGCCACAGGGATGTTTATAAAGCTGCTAGATCCTGCTTAACAGATAGATCCATGGCTGTTCGTTGTGCTGCTGCAAAGGTAAAACAGTCTAATATGCAGAATTTGTAAAAATTAGTATAAAGACAACTTAATCAGTTAATCCCAGTGAAAACACTAGTAACAGCTACATGATCTTAGAGCTGCTACCTTGGTATTGAGGTGGGACTGCCTCATTTTAACATATGAGGAAACCGAGGCTGCAAGGGTTATGTGAATTTCCCAGGGTTCTAAAAGTAGTTAGCAGCACATTGTCAGAAGTGGGGAGGTCAAGTTGTCAGACTCCTAAGTATTCCTTCCATGCCACTGTCCCTCCTCTCTATGGGTGTGTAAAATTTACCTGTAAGGTTTGTGTTGTTTGAAAGTGACCTTTGTTTTTATCATGCTGTCTTAACCTGGTGGGTTAGATAGTTAGTGTTTATGTTGGAATTAGTCTCACAATTGCTCATAGCCAACAGATAGCTTCTAAAGACATTTTTCATACCCCACTGAATTAGAAATGAGTCTTTGTGGACATATTGCTTTATATAGCGTAATTTTTATGGCTTTTTAGTAAGTATTGTCTTGTCCCTGAAGTTATTATTTAGAGACTTTGGATTTGTGTATTCTTTTTGTTAGCTCTTGATAGATTCTTCAACTTAGGTATATATGAACCTGACATTTATATTTTGTTTTTCTTTTTTTTTTTTTTTTTATATTTTGTTTTTCATTAATTTCTTTTTTTCCAATTGGATAGTGTCTCCTTGAACTTCAGAATGAGGCTGTCTTTATGTGGAGTACAGACCTGGACAGTGTGGCCACACTATGTTTTAAATCCTTTGAAGGCTCCAATTATGATGTGCGGATTTCAGTTTCAAAACTACTAGGCACGGTGTTGGCTAAAGCCATAATTTCTAAACACCCAGGAGCAGGTAAATTTATATAATTGTTTTCATAATGTCTTCCATAACTTTTCCCCTGTTGGTTTAAACAAACATACGTAGCATTACTGCTACACATTATTACTTCTGAAAAGAGGCAAAATATCATACAGATTTTAGTTTGGAAACATTCAAAGTCCTCAGAGTTCATATTAAAATGATTCAGTGAAAGTTTGAGGAAAAACTTAAAATAACTCTTAAATAAATGTGCTTCATTCAATCATTGTCTTCCTCTACACCATGGCCTTTTTTTTTTTTTTTTTTCGAGTAAGTTACTTGTGGAGTGTTACCCAGTAAGAAATAAGACCTGATTCTTGAGAATTTTTTTTTTTTTAAACAGCGTGCATCTGATTACATACATTTGGCTTGCCATCTTCTAGATTGGTATAAGGGAGCAATGATGTAAATAATTCCAAACAACAGGTACTTAAAATTTGCTATATTTGGACAGTTTAGATAAGTTGCCAGGGATTTATGGAATCTTTTAAAGATTACTTCTTGAGAACTTAAGGTTCATACCTTAAGTCATACTTTTATTTCCCTTGTCCATTCATTGTCCCACTTTCCTAACTATTTTATACCTTCATGTTCTCCTTTATTACTTTCATTTGATGGCCTATCTTCCATAGGCTCCCCCTACTAAGTCTACCACCTTCCAGCATCTATCAGCATATGCTCCACTGTTATCAAGACTTTCCCCCTGTTATCAAGATGAATTATCTTCTATTAAAACCTTATGTTCAATATGTGTTAGAGCTCATCCTCTCACCTGCTTGAGGACATAGCTGTAAGAAGTCTCCCCTCTCCTCCATCAACTTTCCCCTTTCTGTTGGTTCATTCCCTATAAAACACGCTCTTCTCCCCCCTCTCATCTTTAAAGGAAATTTTTTTTTTCTTGTGTCTTCCCAGGCAGCTGGAGCCCCATTTCTCTTGCCTTCGCAGCAGGGTTCCTCAGAGGGGTTCTTGATACTCAGGTTTTAGTTTCTCTCTTCTTTGAAACCCACTTCGGTTAAGATTTTTCTCCAGTTGTCTCTCAAAAACTTATTTTTTGTTAAGGTCATCAATGACCTCCGTGTTCATCCTTTATTCAATAAATAAACAAGTATTTACTGAGGATTTATACCAGGCCATGAACTATTCTCAGCATGTAAGAGGTATTATTGAACAGAACAGTTTAAAAGCCCCTAACCTTTGCCGCTTCCGTTCTACTATTTAGTCACGCTAAGCCAGTGAGCGGTTCTCTGCTGTCTTACTTCACAGCAGCAGTCAGCTTTCAGCAACATTTAACTCAGTTAATCTTCCTCCTCATCCTCTTTTCACTTGCCTTTTAGGACCTCACACTGCCTTGGTTTTCTTTCCTCCTCTGTAGAAATTCCTTTTCAGTCTCTAATGATTCCTTGTCTTCTCAAAGAAGACACCCATTACCTAGTCCTTGATCTTCTCCTCTTTATGTGGTCTCACTCTAGTGATCCCATCCAGTCTCTTAGCTTAAATACCATCTGTGCATCAGGGGTTCCTGGATTTATGTCTTTAGCCCACACTCTTATACCTACCTGCCTGTTTGTCATCTCTATTTGGATGTCTATTTGATGTTTTGACTTGTCTCAAGTGAATGTTTGATCTCCCCTCCCCCATACATACACATACATACTTGCTCTCCTTGCAGTTAGCAGTCTTGCTAATCTAAGTTGATGACAGCTTCATCCCTGCAGGTGTTCAAGCAGCAATTTGGAAAGTCACCTTGAATCTTCTCTCTCACACTCAATAGCTAATCTACCTATCAGTATTAAAACTATCTAGAGTTGGGGCTCCATTGGGAAGTGGCTCATATGGTTGGGGCAGCGACAGTCTGAGAATGAGCCTGGGATATCTTGTTGTGCCAAAAAAATAAGGGACCTCCAATGGCTAGCTTTCTGAAGACACTTCTGCTGGTCAAATCCAAGACAATATTAGAATTAATAATGATAGAAATAGACTATAACATGTTAAATAAAAAAGGAATCCATGAGTCTGTAATGAAAATAAGTTAATAAAGGAGAAGGGAAAGGTCTTTTTTTTGCAGTGGAATGCCAACCAAAAAATTTAGAAGTAATGAATGTTAGATAATGACCTTTTGTAGTCATTATAGTAATAGTTTATGGAGATAAGAGTGTTCAGTGCATTCCGAAATGGGTTAGAGTTTATTTATACTATCTTAAAGTAATACTTTAGCCACCTCATGTGAAGAGTTGACTCATTGGAAAAGACCCTGATGCTGGGCAGGAGGAGAAGGGGACGACAGAGAATGAGATGGCTGGATGGCATCACCGACTTGACGGACATGAGTTTGAGTAAACTCAGGGAGTTGGTGATGGACAGGGAGGCCTGGCCTGCTGCAATTCATGGGGTCGCAAAGAATTGGACACGACTGAGTGACTGAACTGAACTGAACTGAAAGTATCACTACACAGGTAGCATAGTGATAATAAAGGGGAAAATGGTATTTTACATTCGACAAGATTGACAGACACCTGATTCATGTATTCAAAGATAATACCACCAACACAGGGATAGACTGACATCAAGCCTGACATTCTTTCTGATACTATGTATCGAGAAATCTTACAGCATTACTTATGCAATTGAGAGCTTTTTTGTAACTGTAACTAGCCATATATGTAGGCTTCAAAAATGAGAAAGTGATAAGGAAGATATGGAAGCTAGGAGAAGGGTACATGAGAATTTATTTTACTCTTCTTGCAGCTTTTTTGTGATTTTGAAATTTATTTTAATAAAATTTAAAACTATATAAGTATGTATACCAAGACTCCTGTTGTAACTACCTTGATCTAGCCTGTTGTAAGCTACCATCACCTGTTGGTTGTATTACTAAATCCTCCTAATGTTTTGGTTTTTTCTGCTTCCACGTTTGCCCCTCTATAGTCTTCTCTCAGCACAGAAGCAAAGTGACAGATGCCTTTACTGCTTTGCTTGAGGGTCTCCGCTGGCACCTTACTTTACTCACATCATTATTATAATGATCAACAAGGTCCTATATCTTCTGCTCTTGTACCATCCTCACACCCTGGCCCGTCTCCTACCAGAGAACTTACTGCACGTAAAAGATACCTGCTTTATTTTTTTGCGTTGCTTTTAATCACTCTCTGACATACTATTAATAGACAGTTCGTCATTTGTTATGTTTATTCTTGTCTCTCCTTTCTAGAACTTACGATCTGTGAGGGCATGGATTTTGTGCTGTTCACTAATGTTTCTTTCCATGTACTAGTATAGATTTTCATCTGTTTCATCTTTAGGCTGAGGAATTTATTTTGTGTTCATCTTGACTTGGATTAACATAAGTTTATTTTGCCACTGCCTATGACTTATGTTGGTAATGAGGATCAGAGCTTGTGACCATCATTTTTTCAGAAGAATGAAAGGGTGAAAAATTTTTTTTTCTTTTTTTTCTTTTTCCTTTTTAAAAGGAGATACAGGGAGAAACTCAACTATGTCAAACTGCAGACAAACTTAAAACATTCTGCCTAACTAACCTGTTAATTACTGTAGCCTAAGGACTGACTGAGCAGTTTTAGTAAATATTAGCTTTGATTTCTTTAGAGACTGAGGATGTAACAAAAGTTGTACTTGCAGTTGAGAATTTTTAAAAAACATGATGTGGTGGTTACTTTAAGTTTCATTAAGAGTTGTAGAGCATTTAGAAAGATAAAATTATGATTTTTGGCCTTTTTCGTATTTCAAAAGAATTTTCAAAGTGTTATATAGCGTTTTCTATTTATTTATTTATTTGACCGCGCCAGGTCTTAGTTGCGGCATGTGGGATCTAGTTCCCTAACCAGGGATTGAACTTGGACCGCCTGCACTGGGAGCATAGAGTCTTAGCCACTGGACTACGGGGAAGTCTATAGCATTTTCACTCTTGGAGAACTAGGGCAGTTTATTTATGTTTCCCCTTGTTTTAGAAGACTGTTAGCCTTTTAACTTGAGGGCAAGAGAGCAGTAGGTCAAAATCTCAAAGTGGCATAGACTTTAAGATGTCATTGACATGATACATCAGAGTCCATTATGATTTGGCCTCTGAACACTTTGTGACTTTATGTGTTACTGTGTGTAATGTCCTGTAAATTCTGCCTTTTGTTTGGATTTTTAGTTTATTTTTCTTTCTGTTAACATGCTGTTCAAGATTATGCATTAACATTTAGTCTGTAAAACAAAATTACATGTTTTGTTTTGTTCTTTGTTATAGCAGCCTCACGTCAGAGCACTCGCAGAGTATCACTGGAGGAAGTTCTGGAATTACTAGGAACAGGGTTCCTACGTGGGAGTTCAGGATTTCTTCGAGCCAGTGGAGATATGCTGAAAGGAACCAGTTCAGTCAGTAGGGATGTTCGAGTTGGAGTTACTCAGGTTAGAATCACAAACCAGTGTCTAAATGTAATTCTTAGCTGCCCTGATGGACGTTTTAGTGTCTGACTCCAGGCAGAAGTGCTGCTGTGCCAGGGCATCACCTATGCTCTCATGTTTATAAATAGATGTGGTGAGGCCAAAACACTTTATGAAAAAGCTAGATTACAAGTAAGAGAAGCCTGTTTATGCAAAGCCAGCTAAATACGCTCTTAACAGTGTATTTTCAGTTTGTAATAATGGGAGACTTGTTTATTTATTTCCTTTGAAACATAAACATTTTTTCGTTTGTTTCCAGGCCTTGGGCTTCTCTGTGTCTTGTGTTTTCACATGTTTTTCATTGTGTTTTTGTGTGCTTATACAGTTCAGATTTAGGCTGTTAGGTACATAATATTCAGCGTGGGCAATATTATATTTCTATCTTACATGGTTTCTACTTCTAAATAAAGATTTTAGAATTATAATCTCCTTAAGTGCTTAAATTCTTGATCCTAAACAAAACATAAAAAGCTAGACCTTATATGGAATTTAGAAAGATGGTAACGATAACCCTATGTGCAAAACAGAAAAAGAGGCACAGAAATACAGAACAGACTTTTGGACTCTGTGGGAGAAGGTGAGGGTGGGATGTTTCAAAAGAACAGCATGTATACTATCTAAGGTGAAACAGATCACCAGCCCAGGTGGGATGCATGAGACAAGTGCTCGGGCCTGGTGCACTGAGAAGACCCAGAGGAATCGGGTGGAGAGGGAGGTGGGAGGGGGGATCGGGATGGGGAATACGTGTAAATCTATGGCTGATTCATATCAATGTATGACAAAACCCACTGAAATGTTGTGAAGTAATTAGCCTCCAACTAATTAAAAAAAAAAAAAAAGCTAGACTTTGGGAAAAGGGTCTTTGAATAAGAGAGTATAGAGGTCTTTGCATTCTTTCTTTGAATTATCTTATTTTCTAAATGTCATTTTGGTTCAAAGTAAACACACACATATATATTTTTTTTAATTCACATATAATCCTCATTGTTTTATACTGTATGATATTAGAGTTCATGAAAATAAAAGCTGTCCCAGCATAACTATAAACTGTTTTTAAAAAACAGATTGCATGAAATAACTACTCTCTGTATCTCTAGAGTAAGGCAAACCATTAGCATTCATGAAAATAAAGAATAGTGATTCATCACTATAAACTTTCTTTACCGATTTCTAGAACTGAATTCCCTTGGAGTTATGGTATTAGACCATAGTTAATTCTTACATTGTGTTTGTTTGATTTGGATTTTCTTCTTCAGAATGTTAAAGAGCTTGAATGCTTTGTTTGGAAAAGTCAAAGGCACATTTTACTGATTAGCTAGCTCTACTGGCTGTCCTGAAACCTTGCAGTCTGACCAAAATAAAACACAGGCAGCATAAATGAAATCTCAGTTGAAAGACTAGGTACTTCAATTTTGGCTTAACAAACAAAAAACTGTACAATATTTATATAGTTAAAGTGGCAACATAAATGAGGAAAAGCTAAAAAATGTTAATAAATTCTGCATATTTCATGGAAGACATGACGTTAATACAGAATTGAAGTGATTTCATTTTTAAGATAAAACTCATTTCTATTTTTTAGGCTTACGTGGTGTTTATTTCAACGCTAGGAGGAACATGGCTAGAGAAAAATTTTGCTGCCTTTCTTTCTCATATCCTAAGCCTGGTTTCACAGTCACACCCTAAGGCCACCCAGACTCAAATTGATGCTGTCTGCAGTCGTCGTTGTGTTTCATTTATCCTTCGAGCTACTGTTGGAGGCCTTCTTGGAGAAAAGGCTCAAATTGCTGCTGCTAAGGATATTTGCCAGGCTATCTGGAAGTTAAAGAAAGTTATGGGTATGGATCTCCTAAGACAGTCTGTTTTAAAACACTGCTAAAGAAAATGTCCCTTTGGAAAAGCTGGACTGGTATATAATTATATTAATACAAAAGAAGCCACTTTTATAATACAGGTCAGTTTTTTCAGAGTAGAGCAGTCTATGATAGATGAGACATAAATTATCTAATACAGATATATATAATACATCTATTATATAGATGTCCTGATCTTAGAGGATGGTGGATAATAGTTCCTTAGAATTCATAGTCTTTCTATACAAGTTAAGATACATTCTCTTTAAAACAGGTAGTTTCATCTCAGTTCTTGTACTGTCTGAAGTCCACTCTCTTTCAGGGCCTTCTCCCTTTCAGGGCCACTTGCTAAAAGAGTGATAAGGCATCTATAATCAGTTTGCTTGAACTAAATTGGTTATGTTAGTTCAGTTCTTCCTCTGTAGATGCAAGTCCCCATTTTAGCATTTTAGTTACTGCCTCAAGGATTTCATATATATCAAGTGGAGGTATTTTTTACCTTCATATGTTTCTACTCCTAATACCTTTCGCCTATAATACATTTTAATAAAACAGTTGTATAGATAACTTAAATAAATAAAATGCCTAGTTAATTGTCCTACTTCCATCAGATGCTGTAATGAGTGATGGTAATTTGGAAACCCGGCTCGGCTCTGCTGATGTAGCCGCCAGCCAGCATATACTGGTGTGTGCTTTACAAGAACTTGGAAATCTCATACACAGTCTCGGCACCACGGCTGCGCCTTTGTTACAGGATTCAAGTGCAGGTATCTTGTTTGTGACTAGTCTGAATACTTCGTTTTCACTTTTCCTTTTAGACAACTTTTCTCCAAGAAAGAAAAGCTCCTTCATATCGCTCATTTATTATGGATTTATTAGGGTCATTTTATGAAATATAGATAATCAAGATTATATAAAATATGTATATATTTGATTTTTTAATTTCTTTTCGCTTTTGTAGCTAAAGATTGTTTTCTAGGTCTCTTCTTTCTGGAGACCTAGAGAACCCCCTTTCTGGAGATATTTAAGATAACATGGAATAATGGAGAAGTAATCCTGAACTTATATCTTTCATCTGCAGTGAAAGTATTAGTTTCTATATGGTACATGTAATTTACCTCCTCAAAGTTCTTCTAAGCATTCTCTCTTCTTTCTCTTTGAAAATTATTGAGAGATAATTCACATACCGTAAAATTCACCAGCTTAAAGTACACAGTTCAGTGGTTTTGGTGTATTCACAAAGTGGTACAAACACCACCACTGTCTAATTTCAGAATATTTTCATTATCCCAAGGAGTCCTACACCCATTAGCAGTCATTTCGCATTTCCTTTCCTACAGCCCTGATAACCACTAATCTATTTTCTGTCTCTATGGATTTGTGTATTCTGGACAAGATTTAATATAAATAGAATCATATAGCATGTGGCCTTTTGTGATAGGCTTCTGTTATCTAATTACTATTTAAAATCATCTTTAATGGCTTTTGTCCTTTGTGATACACAATTCCTGCTAGCTAGAGTTTACATTATATTTGGTTTGTATGCAGTTTATTTTAGGGCATATATTGGTTAGGTAGCAGTGGACACGAACTGTTGCATGTTATGATGAAGGTGTATGTTGAATTGTAGCAGTACAGACTTTTCTCCTTACTGGTGGCATTTGCATTTCACTGTCTTCATGGTGGCTTAGTAGCCTTCTGGGACCTAGTGAAACCTTGATTTTGTTCACCATTTTGTTCTCAGGTAAGAGCAATGTGGTGGATAGGGAGAATACTAATTACATAGATAAATATGCCAGAAAGGACTTAAAAGAAAAGGAGGCTGACCTAAGATGTGACATTTCTTCTCAACGTGTTTTTGTTACTAATTTCTAGTACCAAATTAATGATCTCAGATCAAGTAAGCAGAACATTGATTTATTTGGGAAATAAAAATTTCCTTTGTTTACTGACTTAATGTAACCCAATTTTCATGCAGTGTATTAGTAGAAGTAATTCTTGGGTGCAAAACATTATAATTATGTATCACTTAATTTTTAAAATTCTGACTGGCTTTTGATAAAGATAATGTATTTTAAATCTATGTGGCCGCATACTCTTTTGGCTGTTCTATGACAACTTTATTTCTGTAGCTGAGTCATTGTTTATTTATTCTGTCCTTGCAGGCATCCTTGACAATGTCATCTCAGTTACTCTTCACCCTAGCATTTCCGTTCGACTCGCAGCCGCGTGGTGTCTACACTGCATTGCCGTGGCACTACCTTCCTACTTGACGCCACTCTTAGATCGTTGCCTCGAAAGGCTTGCTGTGCTTAAGTCTTCACCTGAAGCAGTGACTGGCTTTAGTTTTGCTGTGGCAGCTCTGCTTGGAGCAGTGAAACATTGTCCTTTAGGAATTCCTCATGGAAAGGGCAAGGTAATGATTTCATTCTTCACATATGATAGTGACGTTTCAGGCATTTCCAAAAACCATCATTGTCTTCTTGTGTGTCACCCAGTAAGAACCATTCAAGACAGGCTTCTGAGCTCTCAGCTATACTGCTACTTAGTGTTATTAATGTAATAACTGTGGAAAATGAAGGGATGGTTAAAAATACCATATCCACACTTAAACAGGAGTTGGGTTTAGTGCCTTTTGTCAGAAATACCTCCAGTAAGATACTTTGTTCCTGAAGGCTTTTTTCTTTTTTTTTGGTCATATATTCAGCTCTGCCATTCCCTTCTCCAGGGTATCTTCCTGACAAAGGGATCGAACCCGGGTCTCCCGCATTGCAGGCAGATTCTTTACCATCTCGGCCACCAGGGAAGCCCATATGTACTCTATAAGCATACATTATCCATAAATGTGAAATAGCCTGTTTCTCCCTTCTTTTGTTTTAAAACACTGTCTATTTCTTAGACTTTTAAAAATATAACACTTTAAATTAATCCCACTTGACTGTGAAACTGCTTCATTGTGAAATTATTGAATACTTTTAACTATGGTTATATAGCATGCTACCTCTGGAAAGACTTATCAGCTACAGTAGTGTGCAAAATTTTAAAATGACTTTCCTATAATCAAATTTTCTTTAAAAGCCAATTCCAATTTTAGACAGCTTGAACAGTTGTACAATGTTTTCATGTAAGCTCTACAAAGAATTACAGGGTTGCTGTGTACAGTCTAATATACCAGTGTTTATCCTGGGAACCTTACCTTTTCTTCGTTTCCTTTATGACATTGTCCTATGGTATAGTGTATGTAAATGATTATCTTTTATCATGTACTTTTATTATGTGTAAGAATTAATTTTTCAGGAGTTATTATTAGCTGCTTTCATTTGTCAAGTTACCTATAAACTGATACACTTGTTTTTACCTTGTTCTTCTATATATCAATAGATTATCATGGCATTAGCAGAAGATTTGCTGTGTTCTGCTGCTCAAAACAGCCGCCTTTCCGCTCAGCGCACACAGGCCGGATGGCTGTTGATTGCTGCGCTGATGACCTTAGGTAACAGTTTTGTGGGGGGCTTACAGAACTACAAGCTACTTGGTGTTTTCTGAATATAAATAGTCTAATGTATGATTTGATAAGACTAACTTAAAGTTGGATATATACCAGAATTTAAATATTCATATAAACATTTTTCTCCTAGCAGACACCTTAAGAAACCATATATTTATTTTATCTAATTCTCAGAATGTTTTCAGATGTCCTTATTTGAAATTCTCTTTAAGACCAGTTTATGAGCCTTAGGTAGGATAAGCCAATTTGATCAGCTTTCACACTTAACTCTGGTTTTTCCCAAAATCATTCATCTCTATCTTCACGAAATAAATTTTTCCACAATATAAAGATAGGCAAGAGAACATATGATAGCCCATGAATCCAGTTCTGTAATTGTTCTGAGAATCAGTGACACTAATAAGGTGATTACATTGATGAGGATAGGGCACGTTTAAATTGTATTTATTAAAAAATTAATAATTATTTTATGATCATGACTATTATATTTACATCCAATAACTTTAAAACTCAGTTTTATGACTTTATTAAAGCTATACTCTAATTTTCTTTTTATAGTTGTTTGGTTTATTTTTAGGATATAAAACTTGATGGATTTGACCATTTGACACTGCTTAAGTAATTTGATCTAAAAGGTACTTAATTAAAATAAGCAATCATAAATGAAGAGCCACTTTAAGTAGTGTTTTTGAGGTGATTAAAAAGACTTACTGGACTACCTCAGAGTTCAGCCTATGGGCCAAATCTGGCTTGCCACCTATTTCATACAGCCCATTAGCTAAGAATGGTTTTTATGTTTTTCATAGTATAAAAACAAAAAGAGTGTTTTGTGATACATGAGAAATATATGAAAGTCCATTTTCAGTATGCATAAATAAACTTTTTGTTAAATACAACCACCATCGTTAGTTTACATATTGTTTCTAATGTTCAGGCCCTGCAGTGGCAGAATTGAGTAACTGCGGCAGAGATGGTATGACTTTCAAAGCCAAAAATGTTTACTCTCTGGGCCTTAATAGAAGTGCTTGTTGGCCCCTGGCATAGACAATGGTTTCACAATGTGATGGGAATAATGTGGTCAAGCTTTTATTTACTTTTGTAAAAAACTTTTATTCTTGGTTAATTAAAGGAGAAAATAAACTACTTAATAAATATAATGTTTTAATGAATGACAGTTTTCAAAATAGGGTAATCCCATTGGAAAAAGACTCTCTTGTAGAGAGCTTTTGTATAAGGGATTAGTGCATCCTGTTTTGTTCATATTCATATTCAACATACCAAAAGGATAGGAAAATTGATGTTTTTTTAATTGTTTTCTTGGGCTTTTTAAAAAAATACATAATTCTTTCACTTTATTATCTGTTTTTAGAATGTGTTACTATCCTGATTTCAAAGATGAGTGAGATTTTGCTTTTAGGTATCATTATGAACTCAGAGACTTTCATATATTTATGTGTTTCAGTCCCTTGCAGTCATTTTTCCTTTGATCCTCAGATTGTCTTACCTTTAGTTGTTGGGAGCCCCTACTAGTTGGTTCCTATGTCCTTTGTTTTTGTTTTTGTTTTTTTTTTATTTTTGGTTGCACTGGGTCTTTGATGCTGCGCGAGGGCTTTCTCTACTTGCAGCAGGTGGGGGCTACTCTCTAGTTGTGGTACATGGGCTTCTCATCACGGGGGCGTCTCTTATTGCAGAGCACAGGTTCTAGGTGCGTGGGCTTCAGGAGCTGCGGCACATGAGCTCGGTAGTCGTGGGTAACAGACCTTAGAGCATGCGGGCTCCAGTAGCTGTGGTGCATGGGCCCAGTAGTTCTTCTATGACATGTGCAGTCTTCCCCGACCAGGGATCGAACCCATGTGCCCTGAATTTGCAGGTGGATTCTTAGCCACTGTACCACCTGGGAAGGTCCCCTATGTCCTTTTAACATGAAGCTAGTGTTCTTTTTGATAACATCTTTATTTTTGGCATGCTAGGATGTCTCAGCTTTTACATCATAATTTCTGCCTCAGCTTACAGCCAGTGGTTTCTCCAAGGAGCTCTGATTATATTTGGTGGAGTGGAATTTAGGTGACAGTCTGAGTGCTTTATTAATTTTTTGCCTGGCAGTTTTAACACCTCTTTTGCATTTTCAGCATTTCCTTCACCATTCACTATAGTTTTCATTGTCATTTTTAATATATTCACTATTCTGAACTAACATAAACTCAGGTAGACCACATTTAAATCCATTTCTCAAATGTGAACATTTTTAACCCCTTTTTGCTACACTTTTCAGTTTCTCTGATGCCATATTAGTTCCTTTGATTCAGTTGCAGGCGTCTACACATGTGTTTGGTTTTTGTTAGATCCAGTGTTATTCTTGGTGTGAATAAACTCACTCTGGTTTAACTTTGTAAGTACTGCAAACTCAACGTTTATTAACTTGCTTTACATACACTTCTGAAATAAATTATCCTCATACCTCTCTGAAAAGTGATGCTACTTTGTTCACTGTTGAGTTAGTGAGATCTTAAAGGCAAATACTGTGAAACGTTTTTTTAACTGTGGATATTCCCAGTGACAGCATACCTGCTTTGTTTTTTGGTGTCTGACTACATTTTGCATTCAGAATTTCCTCTATTTCCACAGCCCACTGAATATGAGTGTGCCTGTGTGCACACTCACAGAAACCTTTTAAAGTCACTTATTCCTAATTGCCTTATTCCAGTTTCCTTATTTTATCCCAGTCCTAGGATGTTTTTAGTACTACTTCATCAAAGAAAGTAATGAGCAAGGAGTGAATATGGCTTATTTTTGCTGTATTCAGTTTATAAATGTTGCTCTGAAATCTTTAAAAAAAAAATTCCCTTTGGATTTAATCATGTCTGATTTTTGACCTGGAGCAAGTTGCTATCAAAAGTTAGAATTAGGGTACTTCCCTGATGATCCAGTGCTAAGACTCTGGGCTCCTAGTGCAGGTGACCCTGGGATTGATCCTTCGTCAGGGATTTGGATCCCACATGCCACAACTAAGACCTAACGCAGCCAAATAAATAAATATTTTTTTAAAAGAATTACTCTCAGGATACGGTGTTATCTGTTACCAAAACAATAGTACTTTGCATTTATGCAGGTACATTAGTTTTTTAGGCTCAAATCTTTGGAGATAAACAGTGTAGGTTGTTCTAGCTTCATTTTACAGTGCAAAGAAATTGAGGTTTAAAGAGGTCACAGCAGTAGTCGAAGAGCAGACTCCAGAGCCCAGACTTTGCTGTCAGTTCCTTGTTTTTCATCTCTGTACTCCAGTGCCTTCAGATAAGTCACTGATCCAGTGGTACATTCGTTGGAACCAGAGGGACGAAGTAATCCAGCAGAAGTGGATTAAAATATGTTTCTTGTAAGAGGGAAGGGTCTTAAAGAGTAACCAGTTCGGGTTCTTGTACAAGTGACAAGTTGAATAAATTACAGGTCCTGCATTTGTCGGTCATCACCTTGCTCGAGTACTGCTCTTGTGGAAGTGTGTCTTCCCGGTGTCCCCTGAAGATCTAGAATCAGAAAAGAGCCGAGGAGACTCCTTTACGTGGCAGGTAACCTTGGAAGGACGCGCTGGTGCTCTCTGTGGTAGGTTGAGTTTAGTCTTTCTCTCCCTTTCCTCTGGCTTTTTCCGTCTTTTAACTTCACATATACTTGTATGTTTTAACTTGAGGGGGAGAATCTGCTTCTGGTGGTTTTTATTATTGAAATAATTGATTTGTTGGCAATTATTATAACAGAAGTATGATGTAAAAAACCAAATTTAAGCATTCTTCTCCTTGGGATATTTTATTATAATATGATCTACTTGAGAAATGTCAAAATTTCTTTGTGTTAAGTGGGCATTCATTTCTCGTTTCAGAAAAACTGGGGTTGAAGTTAATTAATATTGACTAAGTATGGTTTCTATTTAGCTTTTTATTTATATATGAAAGTTGTACCCTTCTACAATACATAGACCATTAAAAATAGTATCCACATTGAAAATTTGAGCTAAGGAGAAGACATGGAAGCACAGACTCTTTTTCTGAAGCACATTTTCTTAAAAAACATCTTTTTTAAGAGTAAAAATGGCATGAATAAACAAAACCAAAATCAGTGCTTCCTTTAAACTAGTCTAAATTGTAAATATTTGCTTTATTCTATATATGTGATAACTCCTTATGAAAACTTATATGTTTTTCAGGTAACATCTGTAAAACCTAACATGCTGACTTAAAAGTCAACTGGGTTCCTCAGAACTAGTATAGAATTGGTAGACTTGAAGGTCTACTTCTGAGTTTAAGGGCTGAGTAAAACCCCAAGAAAGCAACATTTTGTTGATTTGGTTTTCGGTCTCAGTAATCCTAGGAAGTTTGATTTGTTTTTTTGTTTGTTTTTTCATTTTCACTGGAAGTAGAAAACACTAGTTTCCTTTTTTCACTAGAGTTTCAAAAATTTTTTTGGTTTTCACACATTTCTTTATTCTTAAAAAAATGTGAATGCTGTACCAAAATTGAATGCTTTTTTCATGCTTCATTACATTCTACTAAGTAAAGGTCTGTTCTGTTTTTCAGCTATCAAGAGCTTTGTTGCCCACTGTGGTGATCTCCTTACTGAGGAAGTAATTCAGCATCTTGTTCCACCACTTCCTTGCGCTGTGGATTTGCTAACTCAGTAAGGATCCGCTATTTAGATTTGATACAGATTTTTAATAGGAATCAGTTACCCGCTGGTTATGTAATACTTTATGAAGTACATTAATGAGGCCAAATTTCTGTAGTTGGTGAATGATTTTCCATTTGTAGAGGAAGGCAAACAGTTACATGATTTTTTTTTTTTTAGGGTAGGATCTTGAAAAATACATATTAAAAGGGAAGGAAAGTTACTTGGTGGATAATGTATCTTCCATACAGTCAGATTTAACCAAGAAAGTAAATATTAAGCCTGTTAACCTTTTCAGGTATGCGTTTTACTGGTTTGTTAGTGCTGTTCTGTGTTCTTAAGAACCAGATGCTTGTTAACAGTTTCCGTTTTTTGTTGTTCATATTTTTCATGTTTAATTTATATTTTTTTAAATACAATTTATGTCATGGTCACTGATAATTTCCCAATTAATGAAATGTAATGTACAGTTTAGGGAAAGACTTTCCAAAAAGTGTTTAATAATACAACGTTTTATGTATATGGAAAAATACATGTGCAACTTCCTATGAAACTATAATTATTTTAAAGTAAAAAGCTGAAGAAAATTATAAAATAAAAACACAGTTCAGACAATGGCTTGTGAAGCATAACAGTAAAAGTGAACCCCCGTGAGTTCAGCACGCTGGCACAGAGGTTAATGAATGTTTGCAGTAACGGACTAGAGAGTAAATATTTTAGGCTTTTCAGTTCAGACAGTCTGTGTTGCTCCTGCTCAGTTCTGTTGTTGTAGCTTAAAAGCAATCATAAAAAAAAAAGCAATCATAGCTAATCTGTGAATGAATGAATGCAGCTGTGTTCTAGTAAAACTTTATTAATAATAAGGGGAAGTGGGCCCAAATTAGCTAGGCCCTGGACTAGAACACTGATAACTTTTGAAGTTTTATCTGTGTGCTCCTCTTTAATACCATTCTTTCTGCCCTACTTTTGAGGTGATCACCATCTTGAATTTTAGAGTTGTCATTTTCTTGCAGTTTTCAAAAGTATATCACATATACATGTTTCCCTAAACAGTTCCTTGTTTAGTTTTGCTTGATTTTGACTAGACAGATGGTATATTGTTTCTGAGGCTTAACTTGTTTTACTCAACATGATATTTCTAAACTTCCTCTACATGCAAGTATGTTCTTTTTGGTTGCTGTTTAATATTTAATTGAATATACAGCAACTTACCCTTCTGTTCAATGAAATAACCAAACTATTTTCCAAAATTTTTTCATATGTATATCCATAGTAAATGGGAGTACCCTTCAATCTACTTCTTCACCAACACTTAACTCAGATAACAACTCTTGTTTAATCCAGCAGGTGTAAATTGGTATCTCGTTATGATCTTATATGTATCTGATTCCTGATGCTTTGTCATACTATATGTTTATTGTTCCTCACTATGTCTATGAAATCCTTATCATGCATATATTTACCTATTTTTAGGTAAAATAGTGATTTGATTAACAGACATTCTTTTTTTTTTCTTGGCTGCGCCACATGGCTTGTGGAATCTTAAGTTCCCTGACCAGGGATCGAACCTGCGCCCCGCAAACATTCTTAATTTAAATGTCAGATTTATCAGTCTTTTACTTCTTGGTTAGTACTTCCTATCTTTTGATTTATAAAATATTCCTGCATGGTGTTAAAGATGCTTTTTTTTTTCCCCCTCTCTAAAATGTTTAAGGTTTTTGTCTTTCACATTTGTGTTTAATCCATCTGGAATTTATTTTTGTGTTTGGATGACATAGGGTTCCAATTTCATTCTTTTTTAATATGGATAACATATTGTCCCATAATAAAGAAATCCATGCTTCCTCTCTCTGGTAAATGCCAGAGCACAGTCTGTTTCTGTATTTTCTTACCATATTCCATTGATGTGTTTGCCCATTTCCGTGCCCATACTACATTGTCTTTATAATAATAATAAGTTTTAGTGTCTGCTGGGCAAACTTTTTGACCTTTTTCATCTTTAGGCACAATTTGGCCTTTTTGCAGTTTTGATTATCTCCTGTTGAAATTTTAATTGGAGTTAAATTGAGTCTATAGATAAACTTGAAGATAGCTGACCTTTTTATAATATGCATAAATATAATACCTCTACTATTGTTGAGGTTGTTACAAAGTAAAATTTTACTGTGTGAAAGTCTTAATGTCTTTAAAAAAATTTATTCCTAGCTAGTTACTTCCTATTTTTCTTTGCATTTATTAAATAAGTATGTGGGAGTGAAAATGTGTGTGTCTGTATAATCTCTTTATTGCTAGTGTATTAAAAAATATAATTGACCTTATATCCAGCTACCTTGCTTAATTTTCCTATATCAAGCATTTGTAGATTCTTTAGGATTTCTCCCTTTATGGTATTTATTCATATATTCATTTGTGTTCTCTCTCTCCCCTATGTGCTAACCAGATGACTTGACTACAATTTAAAACTGAATAGAAGTGGCTTATTAAAGGGAATGCTGCTTATGTTTCACAAATAAGAATAATGTTTGTGACAGGCCTTTTATTTTATTATTTAATTTCTTTTTTATTGCATTGAGTCTCTATTGCTGCACACTGGCTTTCTCTAGTTGTGGTGAGCAGGGGCTACTCTGAAGCACAGGCTGTAGGGTACACAGGCTCAGTACTTGTGGCTCACAGGCTCTAGAGCTCACGCAGGCTCAGTAGTTGCAGCCAGTGGGCTTCATTGGGTTTTGATTTTTTTTTTAAATTTCATTTATTTATTTGTGGCTTCACTGGGTCTTTGTTGCTGCGTGCGAACGTTCTCTAGTTATAGCAAGTAGGAGTCTACTCTCTAATTGCGGTACATGAGCTTCTCATTTTGGTGTCTTCTCTTGTTGCGGAGCATGGGCTTCAGTGTTTATGATATGTTGGCTTAATTGCCCTGTGGGATTTGTAATCAGCCTGGACCAGGGATCAAACTCGTGTCATGAGCTTTGGCAGCCAGATTCTCTTAACCACTGGACCACCAGGAAAGTCCGGTTCTGATTTTTATAAAGTGGTTTAATCTGATAATTTTAATGTAATGAATTTTACTGACTAATTTTTCACTAGGTTGCATTCTTGAGATAATCTGAGCGTGGAAATAGTTATCCATTTTTGTAAACTTACGGATTTGGTTTGCTTATGTCTGGGATTCTTCACATATATTTAATCAGTGAGACTGCCCTATACTTTTATTTCTTGTGCTGCACCCCTCAGGTTTTCATTAATGTTATGCTAGCTAGGTACTCTTGCCTGGAAAATTCCATGGAGGGAGGAACCTGGTGGGCTACAGTCCATGGGGTCTCGAAGAGTCACACAACTGAGCAACTTCACTTTCACTTCACTTTCATGCATTGGAGAAGGAAATGGCAGCCCACTCCAGTATTCTTGCCTGGAGAATCCCAGGGACAGAGGAGCCTGTTGGGCTGACGTCTATGGGGTCGCACAGAGTCAGACACGACTGAAGCGAAAGCAGCAGCAGCAGCAGCAGCCTGATGGAATGAAGTAGGGGAATGTTTTATAACAAGGAGCTTTTAGAAGATTGAAATTATGTGTCACATGAAACCATTTGTAAAACAGTCTGGACCTGATGTTTGATTTGTAGGAATTTTTTTAAACTACATAGTTCATTTCCTTAGTTGCTTTAACTATTTGAGATCTGGCTTGGGGTTTTGTTTTGCTTGTTTGTTAGATTTTTCCAGGAATTTTCCCATTGCATCTTACTCTTCAAATTTTTTGGCATGAAGTTATTCTTAGTATTCTTTTATTTCTTTAATGTCTGTTAACTGTCATGTCCCTTCATCAGTTTCTGATAAGTTTCCATTATGCCTTCTCTTCTGTTTTTCCTGACCCATCTCATGAGAGGTTTTTTTTTGATTCATTTATACAAAAAGTAACTTTGCTTATGTTGAACTTGTTTCCTGTTTCATTAGTTATCACTTGTCAGTACTCCTGTTTCTTTAAATTCTTTTTCTTTTTCTAACACCTTAATTTGAAAGCTTAACTTGTTGAATTTCTTATAATTCGTTTAATATAAGCTAAGGTCATAAATTTCCCTGTAAGGATCCAGTTGCTCAATCCTAAAAGTATTAACATATATTATTTCCATTTTTTTCCAGTTTTATGTATTTTTCAATTTCATTATAATTTCTTTGGAGTTGTTTAAAAATATGTTTTAAAATTTCTAAATGTATGGAGCTGTTTCTAGATTATAGTTTTGTTAGATTGTTAACATAATTACATTGTTCTTAGTGAATAAGATCTGTACATTTCTTTATCCAATGTGGTGTATATTTTGTTGGATTCATATATTTCAGTTGTCCTGGAAAATTGGCTGTTATTTCTTCAAATATTGCCTGTTTTCCATCCTTGTTAAACTTTCCTTCTGGGGCTTTGGTTAGACAAATTTTCGGTCTTTTTGTTTTGTCTTCCATGTCTCTTGTGTGTGCTGCACTAAGTTGCTAAGTCACATTTGACTCTTTGCAACCCACTGGACTATAGCACACCAGGCTCCTCTGTCCCTGGGATTCTGCAGGCGAGAATACTGGGGTGGGTTGCCATGCTCTCCTCCAAGGAATCTTCCAACCCAGGGATTGAATCTGTGTCTCTCATACCTCCTGATTTGGGAGGCAGATTCTTTACCATTAGCACTATCTGGGAAACCATGTCTATTAGTCTTTATCTAATATTTTTTTCTTTCTGCTGCTTTCTGTGTGATTTCTTCCACAACCTCTTCCAGTTCACTAATTCTGCCTTCAGCTGTATTTAATTCAGTATACCTTTGCCTCTGCCAGGACCTGGGACCATTTAAACTGTCTTTAGTTCAGTTCAGTTCAGTCGCTCAGTCGTGTCCGACTCTTTGCAACGCCATGGATCGCAGCATGCTAGGCCTCCCTGTCTATCACCAACTCCCGGAGTTTACCCAGACTCATGTCCATTGAGTCAGTGATGCCATCCAACCATCTTATCCTTTGTCATCCCCTTCTCCTCCTCCCTTCAGTCTTTCTCAGAATCAGGGTCTTTTTAAATGAGTCAGCTCTTCGCATCAGGTGTTCAAAGTATTGACGTTTCAGTTTCACTATCAGTTCTTCCAGTGAACACTCAGGACTGATCTCCTTTAGGATGGACTGGTTGCATCTCCCTGCTGTCCAAGGGACTCTCAAGAGTCTTCTCCAACACCACAGTTCAAAAGCATCAATTTTTTGGTGCTCAGCTTTCTTTATAGTCCAACTCTCACATCCATACATGAGTACTGAAAAAACCATAGCCTTGACTAGACAGACCTTTGTTGGCAAAGGCATGTCTCTGCTTTTTAATATGCTAAGTTGGTCATAACTTTCCTTCCAAAGAGCAAGTGTTTTTTAATTTCATGGCTGCAGTCACCATCTGCAGTGATTCTGGAGCCCCCCAAAAATAAAGTCAGCTACTGTTTCCACTGTTTCCCCATCTATTTGCTATGAAGTGATGGTACCAGATGCCATGATCTTAGTTTTCTGAATGTTGAGCTTTAAGCCAACTTTTTTACTCTCCTCTTTCACTTTCATCAGGTTCTTGTTCACTTTCTGCCATAAGGGTGGTGTCATCTGCATATCTGAGGTTAATGATATTTCTCTCGGCAGTCTTGATTCCAACTTGTGCTTCATCCAGCCCAGTGTTTCTCATGATATACTCTGCATAAAAGTTAAATAAGCAGGGTGACAATATACGGCCTTGAAGTACTCCTTTTCCTATTTGGAACCAGTCTGTTGTTCCATGTCCAGTTCTAAATGTTGCTTCCTGACCTGCGCACAGATTTCTCAAGAGGCAGGTCAGGTGGTCTGGTATTCCCATCTCTTTAAGAATTCTCCACAGTTTATTGTGAGTCACACTGTCAAAGGCTTTGGCATAGTCAATAAAGCAGAAATAGATGTTTTTCTGGAACTCTCTTGCTTTTTCGATGATCCAGCGGATGTTGGCAATTTGATTTCTGGTTCCTCTGCCTTTTCTAAAACCAGCTTGAACATCTGGAAGTTTGTGGTTCATGTATTGTTGAAGCCTGGCTTGGAGAATTTTGAGCATTACTTTACAAGCGTGTGAGATGAGTGCAATTGTGTAGTAGTTTGAGCGTTTTTTGGCATTGGCCTTCTTTGGGATTTCTTTGGGATAAACTATCTTTAAGATATCTCATTTATCAGCCCTACAGTGCATGGGCACAAGCTCAATTGTAGGTTCTTGTGTTGATATTGGTGTTCCCACTCTGATTTTAGCTCATTTTTTATTTCAAGCATTTTATGTTCATTTATTTTGGGGGGTAGTCTGGGGTTGGCCTTGGAAGTCTTTCTTCAAGTCTAGCAATGCAAATTATCTTTTATCCAAAATCTAAAGTGTGTTTATAGAGGAAGGCCCTTTAGAGAGTCTAATCTGCCCTACTTATAGCAGTAAAAACCCTTAGCAATAAATTCTTACTTTGTTGTATTCATCTTATTTTCTGTAAATGGACACGCATGCAAACAACCCTCTGAACTAAATTCTATTGTATTTAAACCAACTGAATGCTGCAGGATTTTTAAGAATTGTAATTTCTTAACGTCTTGCCAGTACAATTTAAATATTTTTCATGTAATCAACTGTAATCCCCCCATCTTGTTTTAGAGCAATACAAAAATACAGTGGATTTGTTTTTAACTTCCATAACTAAAAAATTCTACCCAGGTTTTATAAATGTTGTTTACTAAGGTGAGAGAGAATGAACAGAATCAACTTTTTTTTTTAATAAAATGACAAGTCAAAAATAATTATTTGCACTTCCCTCATGGCTCAGTTGTAAAGAGTCCCCCTGCCAATGCAGGGGACTTGGGTTCCATCCCTGATTGGGAAGATCCCCACATGCTGCAGAGTTACTAAGCCCATGTGCCACAATTATTGAGCCTGTGCCCTAGAGCTTGGCAACTAAAACTGCTGAATACCACACACCCTAGAGCCCATGCTTTGCAACAAGAGAAGCCACCACAGTGAGAAGCCCACGTCCTGCAAGTAGAGAAAAGCCCAAGCATCAGTGAAGACCCTGCACAGCCAATAAGTAAATAAATATTCTTTTATTAAAAAAAAGACTACCAATCATAGTCTTTGTCTCTCAAAAAAGAAAAAAATATATATAATTCTTTTTTAGAAACAAGAAATATCATGCAGTATTTTTCTAGCAAACACACATGAATAAGCGTTACCAGGATTTCTTAGAATACCTGGAAACCACATGCCATAACAGAATAGGAAATTTATTCCAGTGGCACAGCAAAAGTAATTCCATTGAATTTCTGTATTGCTGCAGGAGATGAAAGCTTCACTCCACTTGATCACAAGGCAAAGAGTAGTAATCCTTTAATAAATATTTGTTAGATGAGTGAACATCAATAAAATGATGTTAATACCAGTAGTGAGAATGAATAGAAGATTAAAAAAGGAGTACATGAAAGTGAATGAAAGAGAGTGACAAGAGGAGGTGATAAGAGATTTTATGACTGGAACTTTTGGGGAAACATTGGCTCTGCTTGTGCTTTATCAAAAGTGAATTTGTTTTATGATTCTGTGTATTTTTTTTTATGATTCATTGTTATTTGGTGAGTGCATTCCAGATGAAGTTTTCTAACATAAAACACTTGGATTTTTTTCTAGATCTTTGGGCCTCCTGTTTCTTTGGCCTGTTCCTTTTCTGCATAATAGAATTTAGTTTTCACAAATGCAATGTTGTAAATTTGGGGGTTTAGTAAGAGTTTCAGCTAATAGACAAAATAGGAACAACCTTAGATGTCTTAGCAGAATATATTGTTTTATGAAGTATGATAGAAAGATAGCTAAATGGTTTTCATATCTGACAGTTGTCATTGCTCTTTTAACTTCAAACCACACATTATAAGAAAATAAATAAGTAGGGACTTCTGAGGTGGTTCACGGCTTAGGTGCTTACATTCCAGTGCAGGGGGTATGGGTTTGATCCTTGGTCAGGGAGCTAAAATCCTACATGCCTTGCAGCCAAAAAGCAAAAGATAAAACAGAAACAGTATTGTAATAGATTCAATAAAGACTTTAAAAATGGTCCACAGTAAAAAATTTTTTAAATAATTTTAGTAAATAAAAGCATTAGTGATCACTTATATATAATACCTATTTTATTTTTATATGTCAATATGTTGAATATTTATACATTGTTATATAACTTACACACTTGACATACACTTTTTCTTTTACTTTAAGGCTCTCTTCAATACTAAAAACATATGGAAGTCCTTTGAAAACACCGTCAGTAGTTTATAGACAAAGGCTTTATGAATTGTTGATTTTATTATCTCCTGAAACCTATGAAGGTAAGTTTTACTATTTGTGGTTAATGCAGTGCCTGAACAAATGGATTATATGGCAGTTACTTTGTGCTTTGTGTTCAGGAGGTTTTGGGAGTTCAGTCTTAACCCATGTGTTTACCATTTTATAGTAAACATGGTTGTTGTTCAGTCGCTAAGTTGTGTCTGACTCTTTGGGATCCCATGGACTGCAGCACACCAGGCTTCCCTGTCCTTCACTACCTCTCAAAGTTTGCTCAAGTTCATGTTCATTGAGTCAGTGATGCTATCTAACCATCTCATCCTCTACCGCCCACTTCTTCTCCTGCCCTCAGTCTTTCCCAGCATTAGGGTCTTTTCCAGTGAGTCAGCTGTTTGCATCAGGTGGCCAAAGTATTGGAGCTTCAGCATCAGTTCTTCCAATGAATATTCAAGGTTGATTTTCTTTAGGATTGATTGGTTTGATCTCCTTGTAGTTCAAGGGACTCTGAAAGGTCTTCTCCAGCACCACAATTTGAAATCATCAATTTATAGTAAATAAAATACATTAAAAAAGAAGACTGTTTCATGCCTTGCTATCTTCTCTCTTCTGAGAAAAATGTCCCTAGTTTCAATGTGTGAGAGAGAATGAGTCACAAAGATTAGTCTTGATTCTACTCCAGGGTTTTCTACAGAATATATAATGCAGGTCAATTAGAAATTTGACCATTCCTATTTTCCTTCTGGACTGCATATCTACTGTACACAGTTACCTTCCATCATTCCATTCTTACCTCTGTCCAGATAGCACTTTAATCTTGAGTGGTATACCAAGGTATAATTTATTTTATAAAGTTTATAATGTAGGTTTTGCTTTTATTGGGTTCAAGATGACTTCAGAATACTTGAATACTGAATTTGGTAAAAAAAAAAAAAAGCTTGCCCTTATTTTGCAATTAGTTCTATATCCTTTCTTGTAAATTTCAAATGCAGTTTTAAGATAATATATTGCTACTACTACTGAATAATTTAAGATGCTTGTTTCAAGAGGTGAAAGTTGGAAATGGTCTCTAATGGGAGCACTTTTTTTTTAATTTTTAAATTGTCAACTAACCATATTAAGTTAATATTACTTCACATCTATTCCTTTTGGGGAGTTCCCTGGCGGCCTAGTAGTTAGGATTTCAGGCTTTCTCTGCAGCCCGGTTTCTATCCCTGGCCAGGGAACTGAGATCCCACAAACCACTTGGCATGACCGGAAAAAGAAAAGAATTTATATAAACTTTTCACCATGGTTGTCCAACAAAAGCAGAATTTTGTCACAATAGTTGCTTAATTTTCTTAAGTTTATGGAACAAAACTTGGGTTCCTAATTTTTATTTCCTTAGTTTCATTATGGATCTCCATTTAAGTATTTTAATTTTCTCCACACTGAAAATTGCTCCTCATTAGCATCAGAAAGTAATGTATTTCTACAAGAGAAGCATATTTGCATTTTTAAACTGAATCATCTTTAAAAACTTTGTTCAGGGACAGTTGGACGGCCAGCAGTTACTTTAAATGAGAAATGGAGATACACCACTGTTTTCACATTTAGCTGTAGTACCAACATAGCTTGCATGTTATGCAACCAACAGAATTATTGTCTTGCACATACTGGTAACTAAACTAACAGACATTCCTTTAAGCAACTCTTACTTGCTTCATTAAACTTTTATTGATCCTTGTCCACTGTCCCCAATTCCTGTTTATAATCTCTCCTTTCTCTAAACATAGCTATGCTCTTTCTTCATCCTCTATGAAATTTAGTATTTCCTACCTTCGTTTTTTAGTTAACGTGTGTGTGTCTTGTGTCTTATATCTTCTTAAAGGGAGGATTGTCAACAGGGAAATCCCTGTTTAGTAATTATTAAAACATCAAATTGTGATGGTGAAATTGTTTAAAACATCCTCAACTCTAATGATACACAATGAAATATTTATAGATGCAAGTGATATGCTTTCCAGGGATTGCTCCAAAATAGTGTGGAGGGTGATGAGATAGTCAATTGAGAGTATAGGTGAACCGAGATTAATCTCGCTGGTTAGGATGAGTGGCATTCATTTGCTGGGGTGGTGGGGAGTTAGGGTGCCATTCTGCTAATGTTATGCCTGCGTTGTCTGCCTTTGTTCCTTTTTTCTTTCTGTTTTTATGGTCCATGTCATTTTATTTTAAGTGATGGTAGTAGTATTTATTTAGTGTATAAAGTATACATACACACATGAGATGTCTGTTCTTATCCTTGTGATCAGCAACACATAGTTGAACTTTTCATCGGTAGGGCATTTCTCAGGGAGGAGAACAGATTAAATAGGCTGTGATAGATTAAAGTTAGCTGATAATGTAGATTAAAGTTCAACCTGGGCTCTTTAAACCCCATTCTCAGACCTGTTAACTGCTATTGCTAAATTGCTAATTGCTCTTTTTCTGTGACTTGATAGGAAACCTCAGTGCAATCCTCAAGGAGCTGGCTGCTGACCTGACTGCCCCCGATATACAGGTGGCAGCATCCACATTTTTACTCCCACCCCTCTGTCATCAAGATGATCTTCTGATATTAAGTCCTTTGCTACAAGAGACTGACCATAGATTTATTGAAGAACAGGTATGGTCATTTTTCAGTAACTCTTGGATTGATTCAACTTATGAACAGTGGTTTAATTTGGTTTTTGTTGTGTTTTTTTTTAATTGGCCGCACTGCACGGCAAGTGGGATCCTACTTACCTAACCAGGGCACAGAGTGCCAACCACTGGACTGCAAGGAAATCCTGAATAGTCATTTATTAAAACCTTATATGCAATTTTTTTTTCTTTTAGCTCCTGCTTGGTAGTGGTATTGCTTGTGGAAGTCTCGAGTATGACCCTTACTCTATTTACGAAAAAGATGTAGAGGGAGATTCGGTGCCTAAGCCCTTACCTCCAACGCTGTCAGTTACTAGCTCTGCAGTCAAGCTGTTTGGAGTTGTATGTGCTCATGTGGGAGAAGCCCAAAGGTAAACCATCTTCAGAGGTTCACTCATACTGAAATATGTTTCAGGTTTGGTAATTTGTTCAGTGAATGCATAATAGAGTGGTAAAAAGGAGGCTGTCAGAGTTCTCATTAATATAAAAGACTTCTTACAGATGACAGGTGAAGGTGAGATTAAAGGCTCTTGTTTAATTATTCAGTTGGCTAAATATTTAATGAGAAGTAACAAAGTCAGTGATTAGATTAAACTGAAAACTGCTAGGCACTATCGTAGATGCAATGCTTTTCCCGTATTAACTTCTCATCTAGCTGAAAATACGAATATAAAACTCAGTGACACAAAAACAGTGATTTATGAACCAGTGTTGCAAAAGGAAGCACTGGTTGTCTGAATAGACAAGATCTCATACTGTAGGTTCCAGGCTTAGTCCTCAGTTTAGTGGATTTCAAAAATTAGATTAAAATAGATTAGTCTTCAATTTGGTGGATTCACTTCTCTTGAAATGAACTTTGGTTTTTAAAAATTATAAAGACTGCTAATGATTTCTCATTGAAGGTAATAGGGTAATATCTTTCTTGAGGATCAAAAACCACTACTCATGTCTAGTATCCAGGAAATTCTGTTTTTATCTGAGATACTGAATGGGAACTGAATCTCTCCCATAGACTGTGCTGGTTAACAATTTGCAAAATATTAACTATCCTCATTCATTCATGTTCATTCTCTTTGTTTCTTTTATGCTTGACCAGCAACAATGCTAGATCATAGCTTTTATATAATTTTATCGGTTATGTCTTCCAGAGAATACCAATTAGGTAAGGAATTTACCTTGATCTCTTTGATGAAGAATCGCAGAAATATTTGAGTCTTGTCAGCAACACATTTCTGAAACAGGCTTTTGGATAGTCTACTTTCAGTGGATAGAAAACAAATAACATTTATGTTGATTTTTAATAACTTCATGTTGTTCTATTTTAACTGATAATAGTACTTATTCAATATCATATGGTATATGCATATTTTGAGATTAATTTCAAAAGATGATTTGAAATTTGTAGCCTATAGTTCACTGTATACTATAACTATAAAGTTATGGTTATACTTAAAACAATATGTGACTAAATTATAAATGAATGCTGTAGCACTTAAAGGTGAGAGGAAAATCACAGTGGTCTGGAATTTTTAAAGAATTACTGATGGAGAGAAGATCTGAACTAGTCTGTGACTGTATTGTTATACAGTGCATACAATTAATTTAAAATACTTAATTTGGATTAATACAGCAGTAACTGCAGCCTTGTGGGCAAAAGATTTAAATTAAGCATGTTCTTGAAAGACACTGTTAAGCTCTTTGATAGGTCTCAGATAAAAAGTGGGGGAAAAAAGCATACTTCTTACAAGCTTTCCTTTTAAAAAATTGGTTTTATTGCTCTCCTAGAGAAGGTGATTTTCTTTTTGATTTTACCCAGATTTATTGCCCAGTTACAGTTTCAAGGAAATGGTTTCTTATTTCTGTTTTTTACAGTTTAATGAACTTTAAAATGTGCCACATTTCTTTTTATCCCACCTGGATAAAAATAACATATAGAATGAATATTCAGGGGAGGAGAGGTTTTGCTTGTCTCAATGAATATGTTGAACCTGGTAAAGCAAAGCATATTCTTTTTGAAGTCTAACGGAATAAAAAATAGTAGGCGGTAGTTTTGAGGGTTTTAAAGGACATGGTCTGGCAGGATCCTACATTCAGCAACTATTAGCAATCTCCAGTGGATGCCCTTAGAGCACCACAGAGAAACAGAGGTAGCAAAGTTGAGCTTCTAGTTTCCTGTTATCCCAGAGATGTTACTTGTTTACAAGGCAGACCCTTCTCTGGCCCATAGATTTGCATCTCTAGAAAAGAAAGGTCTTAAAGTACCTGTATTCATCAGGTGAATGTTTTCAAGTGTTTTGTTGTTTTTGTGGTTATCTTTGTGTTTAAACAGTTTAAAAGAAACTCATAACATGAGGTTATCCTAAAATTAGAAATGGGTTTTTACTACTTTATTTATGCACTTAGAAATTAAATTATCTTTAAATCATTGATTATTTTGACTGTAGGATTCTAAAAGTAAGAAAACTTTGCATTGATAATTTTAAAGCACTAAAATGTTTAAAGCGCTTCAATATCAAGATATTTTATACAGAGAAGAAATTTTTACTGTTCTTATACATGTGTTATTTATGGTTACTTCCCAATATATTTTGCACCTAATTACAAAGAATGAATTACTTAATTCATCTGAATTAAGTACCTTGACTGTACATTGCAGTCATTTGAATAATTTTTTAAAACTTTTTAAAATGTAGGTTCTGATTTAATAGTAATGGTATGCATACTACATTGAACATTAAAATTTTTTAAACACCTTAGGTGATCCTGGCATGCAGAGAACAGTGCTAAAAATGCTATGAAGTAACATAGAGTGTAAATTGATGGAGAGAGAGGAAAAGCATAGTTATAGCTCTCAGTAGTAAAAATTTTCCCCATTATACACCCTCTCTCTGATATGTATAAGAAAGGTAAATCAGCATTGTCAATATTTATGTCTTTCCTGTTTACTTAATTACTTGTATATTTTCATTTCATCCAGTCTCAAAAGTTTTATTATCTAACTTTGTTCTGAACTAATCAGTTCAGTTCAGTCTCTCAGTCGTGTCCAGCTCTTTGTAACCCCACGGACTGCAGCACGCCAGGCTTCCCTGTCCACCACCAACTCCTGGAGCTTGCTCAGACTCATGTCCGTTGAATCGGTGATGCCATCCAACCATCTCATCCTCTGTCATCCCCTTCTCTTCCTGCCTTCAATCTTTCCCAGCATCAGGGTCTTTTCAAATGAGTCAGTTCTTCATATCAGGTGACCAAAATATTGGAGCTTCAGCTTCAGCACCAGCTAATTTTATTAATTATATTAATATGAACTAATAATTATATAATTGATACTACTTAGGAATACAAATTCAGTTTTACTAAAAAGTGATCATCTCCATCTTCCTGAAAAGTCAGAATGTTTTCTTGTGATCTGTGTCAGAATATGGGAATAAAGGATGGAGAAAAAAGTTTGGGCTCTGGTAGTCTCATTTAGGGTCTTTGGCCTGTGAATGTGGGCAAGAAAATAGTACAGGTCAGATTTTATTACAGTATAACAAAATTCTCAAGCTCTAATCTTAAGTAATTTTTAGTACTTTCAACATGACACAGTTTCATTATAATAGGTGACTATGATATGGTCCAATAATGATGTTTTAGGTTTTAAATTCATAAGCCTGACCATATAGTTACCCTTAATTTTTCTTCCTGCAGGGCAATTTGGTTATAAATATTTTCTTGAAGCAAAGTGACTTAAATACGGTCTTGGAAAACAAAATTTTTATATGATACATTTATTGTGTTATTTATAATAAAAACTAGAAATGGCCTAAATATTCCAAACTAGAGAATTAGTTAATTAATTCTAATAGCAATTTAAAATTATTTCAGTATGTGTGGAATTGGAAAAATACAACAAACTAGTTAATACAATGAAAGAGAAGCAGACGCACAGATGCAGAGAACAAAACTAGTAGTTACCAGTGGGGAGTGGGGAGGGGGCGGGGGAGAGCAACGTGGGGTACAAAACTGAGGGGCACAAACTGTCATGTATGAAATAAGCTTCAAGAATACACTGTACAATGTAGGGAATATAGTTGTTTTAAAATAACTATAAATGGAATATAATCTTCAAACATTGTGAATCACTATATCACATACTTGTGACTTACACAATATTGTACATCAGTTACACTTGAATTAGAAACAAAATCACAGGAGGTCAGGTCAAGATAAAAAAAGAGAAAAAATTATTTCAGTATAATAGTTAATAAGTTGGGATTAATGTTTAGGGAAATAAAAAAGTTATTAACAAAGTATGTACACTGTGAAACCAATTTTTAAAAAATGATCCATATATCTGGAGAGACTAGACCAAAGACGTCAAAATAAGGCTTTCTAAATGGTGGGATTTGGGGTGAATTTTATTTTTCTTTCCTGTGCTTTTCTGGTTTTTATTTATTGTGATGGACTGAATTAACCTTAAAATAGGAAATAAATATTCAAATAAATAGACTACTTAAGAGTTATTATGATTTTCCCTAAATTTTTAGTGATTCACTATGTTTATTCTCTGAATTGATTATATGTATATTGTTTTCCTAAAGTCATATAATGTAACCTCACGTACCTTCCTTTTTTTCTAACTTCTTCCACAACTGGGTTTATTTAAAAAAACGTAAGTTCCATATCTATTCTGTTTTGATAACAGAATTATCCTTTGGAGCAGAACTGTGTTTGGGCCTTTTGGGCTCAACAGAATGATAGAGATTTAGTTAAGGGCTTTAGAAATATTCTTGGAAGCACAGTAGAGTTGAGTAAAAGTATACCCACATGCCATCTTCAGCCAGTCATGCCTGTTTCACTCACTGGGTGCACCCGTCCTTTATGATTGTTCAGTGAGCACATCTGACTGCCGACTACACGCCAAACCCAGACCCTGGAGAGATGAAGCTAGAATATAAGGTCTCTGACTGCCATAGAGATGTTCACGACTAAAAAAATAAGCTTAAATATTATTTTACTTCCTGATTTAAAGGGAGAGAAGGAGAGAAAGGAAATTCAGAGCTCTGAAGCAATGTTTATAAACAGAATAATTGGTGGGGAGAAAAGGGGATGATTTATTTCATGGTTAACATATCTTTAATCTAATCAAATGGATTTAAAAACTCCTGTGTTATGAGAACATGAAAACAACTCACATTGTTTTTTAATACATTAAAACCTAACGAGCACATTCAACCCCAGACCAAAAGTGATACGCACATTCATTATAGGTGGAACTGTAGAATTGTGAAAATAAGAATATTACTCTGCACTAGTAGAATGGTTGAATAAACTGTAGAATGTGTATAGTAAAATTTGGCTTCCTGAAAATTATCTAAGAATACACATGATTTGAAAAGTGATAAAGTGGTAATGTTAATGAGAAAAGCAAGTGTAAAGACTATGTTATATATAGTATGATCCCCACGTACATGTTTAAGGTATAGTTGGGGTTCAAAAGGTTGTGCTTCTTCTCATTAACTGAACTCCATGATGCCTTTAAAATGAAGCAATGTATTTGAATCCAATAAGTCCTGTTACTAAGAACAAAAATGTTGATGCAGGTAACTTTTAAAATACCCTTTTTTAGAAAATAGTTGCTGAAATAGCCAAATTTGCCCAGGTAAATCTACATTAAGTGATACATGTTATTTATTTTTTACAAAATATGTACCTCCCTCAGTGCAATGGCACATAGTCAAAATACTTTTGCATTGGTTATAATATATTTTCATTTCCCAAAAGGCTTCCGTGTACTTGACAACAGTCTATCTCATTTTAGTAGCTCCAATAAAATGCAACCAAAAAAATTAGTAGTGGATACTTAATACTGCCCTTTGGCTTAATTTATCTTTAAATCTTGTTTCTGATTTTAGGCCTCTTGTGCTGGAACAGCTTTTGGACAGTATAAAGCATACAAAAGGAGCCCGTCAACAAGTAGTTCAGCTACATGTCGTTTCTGCAGTTTCTAGTTTCTTGAAGGTAATTCTGTTTTTTTTTTTTTAATTCCCATTTACTTGATTTTCTTTTTTTCCCGTAATATGTGGCCAGCTAAGTAGGTTGAGGGAAGGTGTTTTTAAATTTTTCTTGATGTTTCAGGATGTGTAATTCCCCTTTTACTTTTTCTCCATATAAAACTTGTTGGTCAGAAGTCAAACCTATAATACTATTTTGGAAACATGCTTAAACCTACCAAGCCTAATATCGCAGACCTGAGATTGGCAGATTATGGCCTATGGACCAAATCTGGCTCATTGTCGCATTTGTGACTTATTGTTTCTAAATAGGCTTCATTGGTCATTTATTTTATGGAAATCCCTATTAATGTTCTTTGAACACAAATGTAATAGTGATAATTGCTCACCATATTGTTTCCCTGGAGGCTTAAAATTCTAAAGTACTTTGTGAGAAAAATTAAATTATATTTGTATGTTCAGTGTGTATTTCTGGTGTTTTGATTTTTTTTTTTTAAGTAGTAGTCACCGACTATGAACATATTTTGTTAACCAGGATATACATTCCAAACTGGATAAGAGAATTTACTACCTTTGTAAGTTTGGATTGTTTTTTACATATTTCAGTATGTGGCTGGCTCTAAGGGACATTTGGGTCCAGAAGAAGTGAGAAGACCTGTCCTTGCACTGGTGATGGGAGCCTTAGAAAGTCCCAACCCCCTCTTGAGATGTGCAGCTGCAGAGGCATGGGCTAGATTAGCCCAAGTAGTTGAAGATGGAGTTTTTACTGCTGCACTAGCTCAAGTTAGCTTTGACAAGTAAGTGAATTTCTTACTTAGTATTCATGAGATATGTGTCAAAACTGTGTATAGCTGGTTGGAACTTATGAAACTTCTGATTATAACTTTAAAAAACTGAGAAAGGTGTATTTTGTTGTTGTTCAGTCGCTCAGTCATGTCCGACTCTTTGTGACTCCATGGACTGCAGCACACCAGACTTCCCTGTCCTTCAGTATATCCCCGAGCTTGCTCAGACTGTTGTCCATAGAGTCAGAGATGCCATCCATCCATCTCGTCCTATGTCATCCCCTTCTCTTGCCTTCAATTTTTCCCAGCGTTTGGGTCTTTTCTAATGATTCAACTCTTCACATCAGGTGGGCAAAGTATTGAAGCTTCAGCTTCAGCATCAGTTCTTCCAATGAGTATTCAGGGTTGATTTCCTTTAGGATTGACTGCTTTGACCTCCTTGCAGTCCAAGGGACTCAAGAATCTTCTCCAACACCACATTTCAAAAGCATCAACTAGGATTAGGGTTAGGGTTAAAGTGGAACCCGCCCCCACCCCCACTGCCTTGGACTGCTTGTCTTGGAACATAAAACTATTATTAATATTTTTACTTTGGTTTTTGTTTTTATATGAGAAAGATCACTGTCTATATGAGTGATGTAATAGGCCACCAGTAGACTCTGGGAGTAAGAAACTTAGGGAGTTTCATCATATAAAATATTGGTGATAGGTAGTAAAACAATCTACTGAAAAGAAAAAAGGCTGCAGATCAGGAAACATAAACTATATGTTCATTCCTATCAGCTTTGTAACCATGAGCTGGTTGCTTAATCGTCTTAACCAGTTTTTCTCTCTTTCAAATAGAAGTTTATTAATGATGCCCTGCCTGCTAAGAATGTTAAGGTGAATGAGAAAATAAATATGAAAGTAGTATGAAAAAATAAAACAACTGCAAATGCTCATGGTTATATTAGTTATATGTGTATATAAAGTTAGTAGACGTGGTAGTAATGCAGAAGGCACTTTGACCTTCTAGTCTCCTGAATATGTCTTGATTTGGTTATGAACTCTACATCTCTTGTCAGATTGCTAACTTGGTTCAAATCCCAGCCCTTCCATTTAATAGTTGGTTACTTTATAAGAGTTCTTTGGCCAAAATGACTCAGTCATTTTGATTTCCTCATTAGTAAAAAGGAATTGATAATAGTACGAATCTCACGATTCCTGAGAGGATTAAAGGACCAAATATAAAGTGTGTAAACTAGAATACAATGAAAACTCCTGATGAATAATGAGTTCTCTTACTAAATTTAATTTTTAAATCAAAGTTCTTGAGCTGGAACTCTATATGGAATTAGTATCGCCGCAATGAGAGTTTTTAAAAGATAACTTAATGATAAGGTAATAATGCATGCCATATAAATTTAGTGTGTATTTCTGAAAGACATTGAAATTGTTTATATTTAAATTACTAATAATGTGAGGACATCTAAAATTTTTTTAATTTATTTTTTCTTGGTTGTGCTGGATCTTCGTTGCTGTGTGTGGGCTTTCTCTAGCTGTGGCGAGCGGGGGCTACTCTGTAAGATGTGATGTGTGGTTTTCTCATTGCAGTGGCTTCTCTTGTTGCAGAGCATGGGTTCTAGGGTGTGTGGGCCTCAGTATTTGCAGCACATATGTGAAGACATTTTTATTTAAAATAGTTCTCTTTTCAAGATACCTTTCAAGTTATTTCAGAATTTTTTGTATCAGTTAACTGTAAATATATTTCTGAATTTTGTAGCTCTTCATATAAAAGGTTTCCCTAAATGACTGTGCATGCATTGATTTATTTCAGTAATTATCATTTATTTTTGTTTCCATAATCACAGACTGAAATCAGCAAGGGATGCGGTTACCAGAACAGGACACTCATTGGCTTTGGGATCCCTACATAGGTACTTAGGAGGAATAAGTTCTCAACATTTGAATTCTTGTGTTGGAATCCTTTATACTTTGTCTCAGGACAGCACCTCACCTGATGTGCAGGTAAGTACCCCATGTGATACCTTCCTTGAAATTCCTGATTTGTAGATACTGCATATTATGTTGTATTGACCATTACTAATTTGTATAATAATTCTTGCTCCATAATAAAATCAAAACCATTGTTAACCTCAGTGGATTTTTAAAATTCACATATCACTATCTTTACTTCATACTCAGTATCTAAAGTCAAATTCAATATCATTTTCTGAAAATGGATCTGCCTTCTATCTTAAAATAACATCTACTATTTTGTGGAACTTAACAGGCACCAGGCATTGTATTACATTTTTCTAAACATGTTAATGTATTTAATCTTCATAGTTATCTAGGATGTATATTCCCATTATATAGAAAGAAAACTGAGGCTTATGGAACCTAAATAACTTGCTCACACTTAGAACCACTAATATATCATGGAGTCAGGTGAAGAACATAAGTCATAGACTTTAAACTCATGTTCTTAACCACTTTACCATATTATTATACATAACTTATTAATTTCTGCCAGTCATCATTCTCCTGAGATCTTAATCACATCTTGAATGATTGTTGTGCTTCTTGCTCTTCTGGTCCCCTTATTATATCTCTGTCCCCCATGTGTGACCCTAATTACTATAGTAGCCTCCTACCTGGTCACTTTATTTTTAGTTTCTTTACAATTCTACCTAGATATGAAGCCAGAAGTGTTTGCCTGGAAAATTTTCATCTTGCCACTTCCCAACCAAAAAGCTGGGGATACTGCTTATTGCTTCTTCAATCAACTCCTCATTGAAGTCCCATCAGCTGACCCAGAAGCTTTCTTGGTTTATTAACCTAAAGTACTGATCTTCTCCTAAGATGATCTTCCTGCTTTCCTCCCACATGGCATTCTCATATCTGCACTCGGGTTTTTCCTATTGCTCTTCTCTCTTTCTACTCCTATCTTATAATCCACATTTTTTAGTATTATAAGATCCAGTTTACTTCAGTATCTAACATGGGTGTCATTCTTTGAATTACCATATTACTAAGAGTATTCTTCACATCATCTGTTATTTGAATTGATTTATAAGGTATTCCATCCTTTCTTCATGCCTTTAATACAGTACTTTTTGCTTCTATTTATTACATTTCTCCTCTCCCCCTTCAAAAAGCCTGTTCTGAACAGACTCCTTTTCTATTGAGTCTCTTTTGTTGATTAATTTAGATTTTTCTTTCTGTGGCATCCAGTGTCATCAGTCTGACTCTTCTTGATTGCTGCCATTTCTCACCTAGTGGGAGCTCATCTTTGTACCATTTAAAAATACTATAAGTTTTTCTTACATATTTGTTGATAACAGGCGTAAAACTTTCTTAGTTGATTTCCTAAAGGGAGAATGTTTTAGATAATTCTTGTTATAGGAAGTTCAAGCATACATAAAAGGAGAGAACATGCTGTAAGGAACCTATTAAACTCGCCATCCAACTTCACTGATTATCAATGATTATTAGTTTTGTCTGCTTTTATACTTTATGTCAATGGAACCATACAGTACATACTTTTTTATGTTTGGCTTTCTTCAATATTGTGTTCCGAGAGATTTGTATTATTTCATGTAGTTGAGATATTGTTGAATCTTTTGAAAATTTGAATTTTCATTCTCTGTATAGATTAAGTAGTAAACAGTTTCCAACACACTAGATTTAGTTCAAGCCGTTAGCTAAAGAACCAAACACGATCCTGGAATTCTCAGTTCTGAGATATATCCATATGTGTGCATGCTAGCTAAGTCACTTCAGTTGTGTCCAACTCTTTGCGACGCTATTGACTGTAGCCCTCCAGGTTCCTCTGTCCATGGGATTCTCCAGACATGAATACTGAAGTGGGTTGCCATGCCCTCCTTCAGGGGATCTTCCTGACCCAGGGATCGAACCCTCATCTCTTATGTCTCCTGCATTGGCAGTCAGATTCTTTACCACTGGCGCCATCTGGGAAGCCCCTATGTATGCCATTCTGAATCGGACATTTGTCTCTCAGTTGTTTTTTTACTGGTATTTAATTTTTTTTCTTCAAGTCCTGAAGTTCCTTGTTTCTCTCTCAAAGTTAGTAATAACACACACTTGATGTGATACTACTTTATCACTCATTTCAATAAAAGAACAGTTCGTAGTGTTTTGTGTTTCTTAATGCTGCTATAACATTTTTAACTGTTTTTCTCTGTCTTTGCAGACCTGGGCACTGCATTCTCTCTCACTGATAATTGACTCTGCCGGCCCACTCTATCATACACATGCAGAACCAACCCTTTCTCTTATTATAATGTTGCTGTTAAATGTGCCTCCGACTCATGCTGAAGTTCACCAAAGCCTAGGTCGCTGTTTGAATGCCCTTATTACTACATTGGGTCCAGAGCTACAAGGTATGCATGGATGCTTTTGTGATATTTTACATTAAAATATATGCATAAAAATGAAAACAGTTCCTCTCATTGACTCAAACACTTCTCAATAAAGTGAAGTTTAGCAGAATGTTCTTTTCAAAAATATGGGCAGAATATTGAGAATAATCTTGGGAAGACTGACTTCTGAGTGATGACATAATAGAAAAAAAAATAGAAATTTAAGCTTCACTAACCATTAGTTAATTGGATGATTTTGGGAAAATTCTTATGTCTCTAAGCTTTAGTTTCCTCTTCTATCAAGTAAGAGTTGCAAAACCCCTGTAATTGACACATAGTAAGTGCTCAGTATATTTTGTTAAAATAAATGCCAATCAGTCTGATTTCTCTTATTTTGAAAAGATGAGGACCATATTTAGAAAGGTAATGTCTTAAAAATACTTCCCTTAACAAGTTAAATGACAAACTCAGTTATTCTGATCTATTCAAATGCAAAATACATGATTTTAATATATAAAAGCAAGCTTCAGCTAATACAAGCAGGGTTATTATTAGCAATTTCTAACTCTACTTTCCATGAAAATTTGATGTAAACTGCAGTCTTAGGTTCTTCTCTGCCTAATTATTTGTGTTGCCATAAACCTTTCAGACTAAAAATAACTAACATTATCTAAAAATTTATAACCTGGATTATCTCTCCTTCTGTAGAAGAAATTTACTTCACACAACCTCAAGTTTAAAATTAGAGGAGATAAAAGAAATTTTAAGCCCAGTAATATGTGTTTCAAGGGTAGTGATTTTATAGGCCAATTAAAAGCTTTCTGCTTTCCTCTTAGGTAACAGCACTTCTGTTTCTACCCTAAGAAGTTCCTGTCTGTTGGGTTGTGCAGTGATGCAAGATAACCCAGACTGCCTTGTCCAAGCTCAGGCCATCTCTTGCCTTCAGCAGCTTCATATGTTTGCTCCACGACATGTCAACTTGTCTAGCCTGGTCAGCTGTCTCTGTGTGAGTATAAAATTGCATATGTCCTTAGTTTCTTTTATTGGAAATTTAAATTTATTTCAGTTAATCTCTAGACCATATACAATAGCTATTTTCCCTCAATTTTAGTCTTATTTTGGGAGGGTGCGGGGTAACTTCATATAATCATATCTTAAACTGCTCATATATTTATTCACTTTTCCTTCCGTTAATGTTAAACTTAGTATTTGGAATATTGATTCATTAATCAGTAAAGATATACTGAGTGCTAACATCCCAGGTACTGTCTAAATGCTGTGGGACGTGGAAATATTTATATGATAATAGCAGTTTTTTCCCTACTTCTTCTTTTTACTCTTTTCCAAATTATTACATATGAAGTTGTTTTAATCCCAGATTAAATATTTTTCCTGAATATTCTAGCAGCATATGCTTTAATCTGGGTTCTAACATTGAGTCTAATGAACATAGAAGGTGAAGGTGATCAGTAAAAAGTTCTGATTAGGTGGTTCATGATCATCAGTGGTTTTAATATTTACTGTGAGCATCACCAGTTTCTAGCTGGACTTGCCTGAAAAAGTTACAGTTGGAGTTAAAACTTAAGACCATTGATTTCCAACTTTTTCTGCCCCTGTGATGTTCACAGCACCCTCCCCTTAGTAACATGATAGTTGGGAATCATCACTGTGGACAAGACCTTTCATTTTCAAAATTGAGACAAAATATGCAGCATTTCAGACCTTGAAAGAACCTCAAACATTATTAAAATCAACCTTCTCAATAAAAATATAAAGAGCAAAAAATGAAATATTTTGACCAAGGTATTATCTAGGTATTAGTAGCCTTAAGTCTAAAACCAGTTTTCTGAACTCCTTCTCCAGTCCTCTTTTCGTTATTTCATGTTGACTTGGTAGTTATGGATACCTCTTAACTCTGCCCCCTCCTAGCTCTATGGCCTTAGGGATGTCCTATAACCTCCCCCAGCCTCATCTATCCTGTCTGTAAAACACAAGGATTACACAAGATGCCACCTGTAAAGGCATGTGTCCTCGGCACTTAATAACCACTCAGTAAATTGTAGTTGTTTTTATTTTATTAACATATAACTTAGATATAGAATTTTATTTATCTTCATATTGATTTTCATAGTCATAATTATCTAAGTCTCTTAAGGAGAGATGACTAACTTTCCTGATAGAAACTTTGGTTTCTGTCTGCATTAAACATGTATTAGAGAATATAGCACCTCCTGGAAAAGAATTTTACCTTTATCATTCAGCAACTTTTCCCAGGAATATTGCTCTTTATATTTGAAGAACCATTGCCAGTACTAATTATTGAAAGATAACCCACTCCTCTGCAAGTTGACCTAACTTTCTGCTCTCCATTTAAATATATCAGTACTACCATTTTTTTCTTCTTGAATCATAGTAGAAAACTTCCATTAATAATCATTTAAGATTTCTTCTTTAATACATGAATTCATTCATTAAGTAGAGTTTATTGAGAAATAATGGAGAAGGAAATGGCAACCCACTCCAGTATTCTTGCCTGGAGAATCCCAGGGACGGGGGAGCCTGGTGGGCTGCTGTCTGTGGGGTCGCACAGAGTCGGACACGACTGACGTGACTTAGCATTGAGAAATAAAGAGCACAGCTACTAATTCCTGATGAATTAATGCTGATCGCATTCATTACTCTTTTGTTTTCCCAGACTGAGGAGGTTATATGCAAAGAATAGAGACTGTTCTCAGATTTTTTCTTTTAGGTACATTTAGAGCCACTGAGAAAATCAGAAGTAACAATTACAAATCTTATTCATGTTACTCATAATACTTAAACTATAAAATGATTTTTTTAATATAGAAATTAAATTAAAAAATTGCTGTCACTATAGTGTGTTAATTTTGTAACTTAAAATTTTGGTTAGTAAAGCTTTTATCCTAAATTTATTATATTTTAAAGTATGCCCTATAATAAGAAAATGGCTTCTGCTTTCCTATTAACAACTTTATGTTCAGGTTTTCTTTTCTTCATAGAAATTAATTATTTAGCATGATGTGTTTTCATATTAACTGAAACTCTCTGAATATTCAGAATACATTTAATCATTAGGAAAGAATCTTACTATAAAGGATTTTCTTCTAACTGCATGCTATTTAACTTCCATTCTGAACTTGGCCTTAGCTACACTTGCAATTCTGACTACTCACAGTTTTAAAACTTGGCTTCTAAGAGTAAAAAAATCTATGATTAACTTGTGATGAGGTAAACGATTAACTTTGTCTCTTATGGGACACCTGTTCATGTGAAGGTAATCCAGATCACTCCTTTCACACTTATGTCTACTTGATCTGGTTTTGTTACTAAGGCTTGATGAAAGATTCCAAAGGAAAACCTAATTACACAAATGTGCATTTTAAAATTACTGTATTTTTGTATATCTTTATATCTTGAGTTGACTGTTTTTAAAATCTTAGCTCAACTCATGTTTTAAGTTAGAAAATGAAGTATTTATGGCATATTTTTAAAGCTGAAGCTAAGCCAATTTGAATGATAGCTCTATCAACTGTATATTTTAATGCTTAGCTGACTGTTGTCAGAGTCATCCTAGTGTTTATCTTTTGATTTTTTGTCATGACCAGTCTGTCATTTGTTTTTGTGCAGGAGATCTTGTTGGATAATTCTGTGTTGGTAGGTCCCTGACCCTCGATTCCTAACTTTATTTGAGGTTTGCAGTGCTATTTCTTTGTGCAACCCCCCACCTGTTTGGTTATAGATGTTCTTGTTTTCCTCTGCATCTCTCTGTTTAAGCTAACCGTTAATGCAAAGTCCAGTGTGTGTAGCATGTTACATGGTGTTTATTTAATACCAATGTAAACAAATCTTCCCTAACCTTCTCCAGCTGGTGCACTCACTCTTCGCACTTAATTTTGCATCATTTTGATTTAATATATTCATTTCAGAATTGTACTTATAGTTTGATTTTAATTTCTGTATTTTGCCTGCTTGATTGTTTGCCTTAATCTACTCTGTTGCTCTTCCCAATATAAATGCTGGAGAACGACATGGAGATATTAAGCGTCCCATTTTGTTTTGTGTGACAGTCTTTAATATTTTTTCTACCGATAAAGAATACTTTTGAGCATGCTTTTGCTAAAAGATTGTATGACCAGCCTGAATAAACGCTGCACCTGCCTTGTACTATATGCTTGTATGTGCTCCAGTTAATATAGCTGGTAGATTCATTGACTTTTCTTTAAAATTGTCTTTAGAGTGCTTCTCTGCTATTGTTAAATACAGCTGTAATCTTGGGCATGAATAAACTTAATCTTTTTACATTTTAACTTCTCTGTTATCCTGTGTACCAGTTTCTAACAGCAGAGTTCTTAAACATGACTAGAATGACATAACCTTGACACTTTGTGAATGACATTCCTGTCTTCCCACTGTTCGTGACATGTACTTGAGGGTATAATAGAACATATTTATAAAGCAGATCTCATCCATATATTTCACTGATGATATATTTACAAACCTTGTCTTTTAGCTCATGATAAAATTAAGGATTTAGCTCTCTTTGCATAGGTCATGTGTCAGAAACCACCTGCCACTACCTACTCTTTCTCAGAAGTTTGCCTCTTCTCTTTTCAGCAAACTCACCTACTTCACTCCTGTCTTTCCCACATAAACCATATCTAAAGGCACTTATAAGAATTATGCCATTATTTCTCAAATGCTGCTTGGAAAATTACTATTGAAGACATTTATTGTCATAAGCCACACCAAACTGGTCTTTATTTTCATAGTTGGAATGAAATAAATTTGAAAATCTCTAGGCTTTATTCTACTTATGAAATTACCTTTGACTTGTTTTCATTACTCATTTAAGGTATGTCACGATTCATATTATCATTTACCCTCGGTAGATGCAGCTTATTGAGATTTACATTGTTTAAATATTTCTCAGTAAAAAGAATATGTATTGAGTCTGTCATTTGAGGAGAAATGTTCTCTATCATGAAGATATTTAGATATCTGTGTACATATATGTATATCCACATATAAGTAGATATGCATGAAAAAATTTGCTATCTATAAAAATTTGCTGTCTCTAGAGAGCACTTTTAGTGAATATGTTTTCTGAGTTAAGACTCTTTCTGCCTTTATTTGAAAATGCGTTTACTTACTCTTTATGGCATCTGCATAAACTATGATTGATACAGGCTGCATTAATACTAGCTAACGTTTATTGAGCATGCTTCCTATTTGCCAGGTACTGTGCTAAGCACCTTTGCATGTTTCTTTGTGTTGACTTTACAGCAGCCCTGGGAGATAGGGCTAGTGCTATTTTCATAAAACAAATGAGGAAGCTAAGGCACAGAGAATTTAAATAACTTGCCCATGGTTACATAGCTAGTAAGGCATGGATATAGGACTCAAACTGAGACAGACTGACTCTAGAGCCTCCATTTTAATCACTATGCTACAGTGCTCATACAGATTTATACAAACTTATACTTGGAGATTCATAAAACGTAATAGTATATAGTTCCATGAGCACGTAATAGTATATAGTTCCACATAAAACATAATAGTATATGGTTCCATGAGCACTTGTATACACAAGCTGCAAATAAATTCTTTCTCAGTGGTATCCCTTTGTCTCTCAAAACTGTTTTACTCATATACATTTTAGGTATTCTAACAATGTCAAGAGACTTTTGCTTGGGTTTGTTTATGAATAATGCATAATAAGTACATGTATTACTCCTTAAGCTATTTCTAAGTTATTTAGTAAAAAATACGTGCTAAGAGAGTTGAAGAAATCTCTGTATATCTAATAAATAAGGAGGGGTTCAGTGAGTAATCTGTTAGACTTTTTGAATGTCACCAAGAATTTCGGTTCCTTTACTTCCCAAATGGTATTTTTCAGGTGAATCTTTGTAGTCCCTATTTGTTACTGAGACGAGCAGTACTGGCTTGTTTACGTCAGCTTGTTCAGAGAGAAGCGGCTGAAGTTTCAGAGCACGCTGTTATGCTTGCTAAGAACAGCGGAGAGGAACTGACTCTGGGTAATTCTCTTTATCAATATTATCTCCAGCTCAGATGATTATTTTAATCCTAAAGCTTCTGTATAAACATGAGTTTTTAAAGGGAAATTTAAAAGTTAGTATATAATGTCTTAAACCTGCTACCAGTGATGGTTGCTAAACAGTTATTATCATTCCAACCAGTGATTTTACTGGTTTAAAGCAGTGGTTTTCAAACAGGCTTCCCACAGCAGCAACATCCAGCTCTGCTGGGAATTTGTTAGAAATGCAAGTTCTTGGGCCCCATCCCAAGTCTAAGCCAGAAATGGGGGAGTAGAGCCCAGTGATCTGTTATTTATTTTTCTCCAGTAATGGTAATAGGTACTGACGTTTGAGAGCTATTGGTTTTGAATGAGTTTTTTTTACAATGGATTGAAATTGCATTTAGGCCTGAAGTCATTTATCATATGTGCCTTTCTTCCCCTCAAATCTAATTTAATAAAATTTCTCATAGATGAATCTGCTTCAAATTAAAGGATTTCTTTGTCCCTTCTATGTTGTAGAGCTGAATTAAAGGATTTCTTGGCCAGTAAGGTTTTAAGTGTATCTCTTCATTTGAAAATCATATAACTAACACAAACATGCATATAAATTCAGAGTATAAAAATAGAAATGATAATGTCTTACACGTCTAAACTATATAGTTTCCAAAGTGCTCAATAAAGGACAGAAATGGTATGAACCTAACATAAGCAGAAGATATTAAGAAGAGATGGCAAGAATACACAGAAGAACTATACAAAAAAGATCTTCACGACCCAGGTAATCACAGTGGTGTGATCACTCACCTACAGCCAGACATCCTGGAATGTGAAGTCAAGTGGGTCTTAGGAAGTATCACTACGAACAAAGCTAGTGGAGGTGATGGAATTCCAGTTGAGCTATTTCAAATCCTAAAAGATGATGCTGTGAAAGTGCTACACTCGATATGTCAGCAAATTTGGAAAATCAGCAGTGGCCAAAGGACTGGAAAAGGTCAGTTTTCATTCCAATCCCAAGGAAAAGCAGTGCCAAAAAATGCTCAAGCTACCGCACAATTGCACTCATCTCACACGCTAGCAAAGTAATGCTCAAAATTCTCCAAGCCAGGCTTCAACAGTACTTGAACTGTGAACTTCCAGATGTTCAAGCTGGTTTTAGAAAAGGCAGAGGAACCAGAGATCAAATTGCCAACATCCACTGGATCATCGAAAAAGCAAGAGAGTTCCAGAAAAACATCTATTTCTGCTTTATTGACTATGCCAAAGCCTTTGACTGTGTGAATCACAATAAACTGTGGAAAATTCTTCAAGAGATGGGAATACCAGACCAGGTGGTACAGGCAGGCACAGACCTACCTCCTGAGAAACCTGTATGCAGGTCAGGAAGCAACAGTTAGAACTGGACATGGAATAACAGACTGGTTCCAAATAGGAAAAGGAGTACATCAAGGCTGTATATTGTCACCCTGCTTATTTAACTTATATGCAGAGTACATCATGAGAAACGCTGGGCTGGAGGAAGCACAAGCTGGAATCAAGATTGCCAGGAGAAATAACCTCAGATATGCAGATGACACCATCCTTATGGCAGAAAGTGAAGAAGAACTAAACAGCCTCTTGATGAAAGTGAAAGAGGAGAGTAAAAAAGTTGGCTTAAAGCTCAACATTCAGAAATCTAAGATCATGGCATCTGGTCCCATCACTTCATGGCAAATAGATGGGGAAACAGTGGAAACAGTGGCTGACTTTATTTTTGGGGGGCTCCAAAATCACTGCAGATGGTACTGTAGCCATAAAATTAAAAGACACTTACTCCTTGGAAGGGAAGTTATGACCAACTTAGACAGCATATTAAAAAACAGAGACATTACTTTGTCAACAAAGGTCTGGTCTAATCAAGGTGATGGTTTTTCCACTAGTCATGTATGGATGTGAGAGTTGGACTATGAAGAAAGCTGAGCACAGAAGAATTGATGCTTTTGAACTGTGGTGTTGGAGAAGACTCTTGAGAGTCCCTTGGACTGCAAGGAGATCCAACCAGTCCATCGTAAAGGAAATCAGTCCTGGGTGTTCATTGGAAGGACTGATGTTGAAGCTGAAACTCCAATATTTTGGCCACCTGATGCAAAGAGTTGACTCATTTGAAAAGACCCTGATGTTGGGAAAGATTGAAGGCAGGAGGAGAAGGGGACAACAGAGGATGAGATGGTTGGATGGCATCACAGACTCAATGGACATGAGTTTCAGTAAACTCCAGGAGTTGGTGATGGAGAGGGAGGCCTGGCGTGCTGCAATTCATGGGGTCGCAAAGAGTTGGACACGACTGAGCCACTGAACTGAACTGAACTGAAAGTGCTATCACATTTTGAGAAAGTCTCAGACTTCACAAAGCTTTCCAGTATCTAAAGCTCTCAGATCCATAATGTGTTTTACTGTTATTCCATGCTCTTTAACTGTAGCCCACCAGGCTCCTCCGTCCATGGGATTCTCCAGGCAAGAATACTGGAGTGGGTTGCCATTTCCTTCTCCAGGGAATCTTCCCGACCCAGGGAACGAACCCAGGTCTCCCGCATTGCAGGCAGGCACTTTAACCTCTCAGCCACCGTTTGATAACTCTTAACTTAGTTTTATTATTATATTAAAACCTTGGCTCTGACTTACTGTATCACCATTGCTGAACTTGTATACTAGTCATCAAATAGGTTGAAGAACTTGTTTGCAGATTATTCTGTGATCACTTAACCAGAGAAATTGTAATCTAACTATGTATGGTGTTCTCCCCAAAATGACCTTTAAATTATATTCACTGCTGGAACTATCTATATTTGTTGCTTTATGATTTATTATGTTAATATGCTGGTACATAATTATTGAATATGCTATGTGGGTAAGATAGTAAAGAATTCATTATATAATTCCTTGTTAAAATTTTTAAATTTTTCAAATCATGGAAAAGTAGGAAGAAATATGCAAGTGAACACATAGATTTACCTGCATGGTATCTTGGTAACACTTACTTTGTGTATCTCTCAAAATAACACATAAACCTCTTGCCAAACCATCTGAAAGCAGGTTGCAGGCATCATGGACCCTTTACTCCTAAATACTTACTTGCATCTTTCAAGAAGGACATGCTCCTACTTGACCGCATGTTACCCCAAACCTAGTAAAATCAACATTTAGTAGTTTCATAGAATGTGCAGTCCTCACGTAAATTTCCTGTTGTATTAAGAAAAAAGATGTCATTTATAAATTCCTTCCTCCCCCTCATGCCCACCCCCACCCCCAAATTTAAGATCCAGTCATGACTCACACATTACATTGGGCTGTTCTAACTTTTAGACCCCTAATCAGAAACTTTCCTACCACCTCCTTCTGATCTTTAAAAGATAACTCTTCTTTTAAATAGTCTAATAGTAGCATAATCTTTAGAAACTAAATGCTTTCATAATTGCCAAATGAGTTAAATCCTCCCAAGAAAATGTACTTGTTCTTTTTATATTTCCAGAATTAGGGGAAATAGATACTAGATCAAGGCTTATATTTCTTTTTTGAGATGATGTATTACTTTGCAGTGAGAATATTGTGTAGTAATTTATACTAATTCAATAGTATTCTTAGATCCACTGTAGCTTAGTTGTAGTAGTTAAACACCCTTATCCATATAATAGTTGTTTTTGGAGTTTTACTCTCATGTTAGTAAATTTAAAGCCTTTATACCAGAATAAGTAATGCTTAATTATGATTATTTATTTGAATTTACTTTAAAGAGAAGATAAAATAATCATTCCAAGAAACACTGTATAAATTTTTAGAAGTATTGCATGCTAATTGGGTTAAAATGTTTACCTGATTTAACGAAAACACATTAGTAAACTCAGAGATTTATCTTGTAATGACATTGCATAAAAAATAACTTTGCAGTGTTGTGAATAATAACCAAACTTTAGTTGTGAACTAAAATAGACCTCGGTAGACTGAGGGTGCCATATGTGGACCGGTTCTTTAGAATATATTTGCATGTAATATTTTTAATAACCACTGAATGTGTGTGCTTCTCATATGGCAGTTTTGTTTTCTGTATTACTTAGATCATCGATTTTCTTCTTGTCAGATGCTAACATCAGAGAAGTGGGCCTTGAAGGGGCCTTACTGACCTTACTTGACAAAGAAACAGATCGGAAATTATGCCATGATATCAAAGAGACTTTAAATCACATGCTAACATCTATGGCAGTGGATAAACTTTCCTTTTGGTTAAAGCTTTGTAAAGATGTACTCGCTGCATCAGCTGGTAAGTACTGGTGATTGATTACCAACCAACATAATACAACTGAAAGTAAAAGCATTATATAAAATTGTCTGCTAGTGCTAATTTATTAATTTGGATATTTGGGGTAAAACTGTTGCTTTTCTTTAATGAAGATTCTAATGCTAGTGTTTAAGTCCAGCACTTAAAGCTTACTTTTTTTCCTCTTATAATTGTGTTAGAGTCTTTAAAATTTGTACCTTTGGACTAAGAGAGATAGTGAGTGAGAAAGAAAGAAGCTAGAAACCATTTCTCTTCCAAGTACTATACATATTATGTATCATTTACTCTTTTAACCATCTTATGAGTAGGCAGTAGTATTCCATTTTACACAAGAGAAAACAAAACTTGGAAAGGATAAGTAATTTTCCCAAAGACACACACATACTCAAACCTTAGCCTGCGTGACTTTAAGATGTAACTTTTCATTGTATTTCAGTAGCTCTCAAGTTACTTAAGCCTTATAATTTAATGTAGTTCTGGTCTCAAAGGAAGAAAGGTACTATAAAATTTCTGGTTTGCTTTTTTTTTTTTTTTTGTATTCTTCTCTACCTCTGTTCTTGATATTCCTATTTTTCAGTTATTTACACTTGCTCTTTCCACCATTATGTTGTACATGTTTTCCTTTCTTGATGTTTTCTTCTGTCCCCACTACTTAAGAACTTAAAAGGACTTCTTTAAAAGAAAAACTGCAAATGCATAGATAGGTAACCTATCTGCTTTAAAATTTTATAGTCACTCTGTAAACTTAATACTCAGTTTACTTCATTGTTTATTCTTTTTATCCTTTGTAGTTTACTTCTATCCTTTCTTATTAGAAAAACATACATTTCGGTCTCTATTGATGTCTTCAGTCTCCACTGATGTTTTAAGACGGGTTTGCCTTAACTTTATTTATAACATCTTTGCTATCTGTTGTATCACACTCAAAAAATGTTGACATAAAAGACAATTTAAGAAAAACAAGTTGGTTTATGTCATAAGTTACATTTTAAGTTGAGTAAAATAGCTAATAAGTTAGAAATTAGTATAATATTAAAGGAAAATTATTCCTTCCTTACTGGCTCTAGTCATCTGGATAATTTGAGTTTGTAAATACACCAATGGGTCTATCCTGAGGAAGGTATTTTTTGGACATTTTTGTGGGTTCAGGAACCTTCTTAAATTCATTGAAGGGCCCAGTGTTAAAACAACATATCTAGTTCTGTCCACCATACTCCCTACCACAGAATTCTGTGCTTCCTTAAGTATATCCATCTACATACAGCAGATTGATAATTATTCTAGTATCATGTGCAGTTTTTCACTTTAAATATACTTTAACGGCTTCGTCATTTTTTAAGGATAGTTTTTTTAGCGTTTCTCGAGGTAACCACTGTTGTCAGTAGTCATCAGACATGATTATTTTACATTGTTAAAAGATGTATGATTGATGAACAGTAATTATCTGTGCTTAAGGTCATTTATAAGTGTATCTTCCATCATTTATAAGTGTACCCTTTGTAAGTGTATCTTCCAATTGAAGCCATGTGTATTCTCCCTTGATAAAAGATTTTGCAGCTGTAACGTGTGTGGATACAATGCAAGAAGAGGAAGGAGATAGAGGGGATGACGCTTCAGTTCTGACCAGCAGAAGTGACGGCAGGCCTCACCCTTTCACCAATCCCCGATGGGCCACAAGAGTCTTCGCTGCTGAATGCGTCTGTAGGATAATCACCCAGTGTGAAAATGCACACAGCGCACATTTTGACGTTGCTTTAGCACAGGACCTGAAAAAGAAGGATTCCAGAAGTAAGTGGTGTAACAGCGAGAAGACCACGTGATACACACAGAGGTGCTGTGTGCCTGTAGTACATTCCTAACGTTCAGATACATTCTTAATGACTGAACTTCTTAAATCAGCATTCACTTTTGTTTTGTGGGTATAATGTGACACATTAAGTTGATAGAGAATGGTCACATTCGTGGAAAGGAGTATGTGCATTCCCAAATTTTATTTTCTTAAATTTTATTTTATTAGAACTATTAAGTATAGCAAAATATAGCTATTTTGCTCACAGATTATTTTGGTTCCATGGATGTTACCTTGAAAACATCTTGAATCTACCTCAATGTAAAGTAAACCTACTTGTGAGACTTGTTTGACCTTTTATTGTTCTGTTTTATTATTTTTACCTAAATACATATTGATTATTGTTTAATTCACTTAAACACATATATTCAGACACAATGCTCATATCTCAATGCCTTGTAAATATTCTTTACCTGACAAAAGAATCACAAGGCAAGATGTTGTTATTCCCCGTCTGAGACTATGAATTAGGTATTTCTATTTTACTTTTCAAGCAGGCATGTATTGAGTCTCTTAGTTGTCTTTCATTTGCTTCATTTTATTGAAGTATAGTGGATTTACAGTGTTGTGTTAATTTCTTCTGTACAGTACAGTGACCCAGTTATACACACATTTATATATTTATATACTTTTTCATATTCTTTTCCATTATGGTTTACCACAGAGTATTCAGTATAGTTCCCTGTGCTGTCCAGTAGGACCTTGGTGTTTATCCATCCCATGTATAATAGTTTGCCTCTGTTAATCTCAGACTCCTATTTCTTCTCTCCCCTACTTCCAGTCCCCTTGACAACCAAGTCTGCGCTCTATGTCAGTGAGTCTGTTTTTGTTGTGTAGATAGGTTGATTTGTATCGTATTTTAGATTCCATGATGCTGCAAATGGCATTATTTCATTCTTTTTGATGGTTGAATAATATTCTTCTGGGTGTATATACCACATCTTTATCCATTATCTGTCAGTGGACATTTCACTTGTTTCCATGTCTTGGCTGTTGTAAATAGTGCTATGAAAACGGGTGCGTGTATCTTCAGTTTATGGTTTTCTCTAGATATATGCTTAGGAATAGGATTGCTTGATCATATGGCAGCTCTTTAGTTTTTTAAGGAACCTCTATATTGTTTTACCTAGTGGCTGTACCAGTTTATATTCTTGCCAACATGGTACATTCCTTTTCTCCACACCCTCTCCAACATTTGTGTTAATATTTGTAGGCCATTCTGACTGGTATGAAGTGGTACCTCATTGTAGGTTTGTGTTTCTCTAAGAATTAGCAGTGTTGAGCATCTGTTCCTGTGCCTCTTGGTTGTATGTATATATAGTTTGGAGGTGTCTGTTTAGGTCTTCTGCCCGTTCTTTGATGGTGTTGTTTGTCTTTTTGTCCTTGAGTTGTAATGAGCTCTTAGTATGTTTTGGAAATTGAGTCTTTTATTTGTGATGAGTACTAATACTGATAGGTATAAAATTAGTGTGCTTACTGACTCCTATGCTCTTGATTAAAATTGTAATTAGCACTTATTAAGATGAGCTGGTTTGTTCAGTATGACCTATAACTAGTATACTTCTTTGAATTAGTCTCAAATGTTTTTTTAGGTAAAGGTTTGTTGCACCTGTAAACATTTTATTGTTGGAACACTGTTAAATGATTGTTTTATGTCTCTCCCGGGTAGAATTATTATACCAAGTAATATGTTGTAGGCATGAAAGGAATTATCACTTATAATTTTATAGCTAGAAATATTTTTTTTTATGCTCCCATCTTTTGTGTGTGTGGCAGCAGATACAAAAGTAAGGTAATGTAGTCCATACGAAAGTCAAAGCGCTAGTCGTTCAGTCGTGTCCGATTCTTTGTGACCCCGTGGACTGCAGCCCACCAGGCTCCTCTGTCCTTGGGATTTCCCAGGCAAGAATACTGGAGTGGGCTGCCATTCCCTTCTTCAGAGGATCTTCCTGACCCAGGGATCAAACCTGCATTGCAGGCAGATTCTTGACCATCTGAGCCACCAGGGAAGCCCATAGTCCATATAAAGAACCACATAAAATTTTTTTAAAGGAATATTAATCTTTTAGCTTCAACTTGACATGAAGAGAATGATTAAACTACTGCGTAATTCATCAAAACCCAAAGTTTCCTAAATACCTTCTAATGCACTTTTATCAGAAAGTCTGAAAAAAATTTTTATTGAAAATACTATTAGCATTCTTTTAAAAGATGCTGATTCTGTCTTTGTTTTTTTCAAAGCTGTATTAGTCTTTGATTTGGGATAGTGGTTTGTGTCTGAGTATTTGCCCTGGTGCGTAAATCTAGCTTTAAGGTCTGTAGCAAACAGTAAAACTGTAAAAGTACTTGAAAAGTCTAGCCTATGAAATTAAGAGGAGGAAGAATTAGCACTTAACATCTGTCTTAGTTCCAGCGTATTCCTTTTCTTACTAAGATTCCCTTTTAACCCTCAGGTGACTTTCTGGTGCTGCATCTGGCTGACTTAATTCGCATGGCTTTTATGGCTGCCACAGATCACAGCGACCAGCTCCGTCTTTCTGGCCTTGAAACACTGTTAGTGGTTATTCGGCGATTTGCAACAATTCCAGAACCAGAGTTTCCGGGTCATGTGATTCTGGAACAGTATCAAGCCAATGTAAGCACTTTCTATTAGAGAATCTTATTATTAAACACCCAGGTTAGAAGTCTGTGAAACTAATTGGCCTGTCACCTCTTGATACATAAATGTGTGTGTATCTCTGTTAATATATCACCAGTCTAATTAGTATATGTTTGAAGAAGAAATCTTCAAGTAGAAGCAAGGTTTTTTTATAATGCTTAAGTCACGTAATTATAACCTTCTTGGTAATTTATGGGGAATAAAGGGCTTTGATAATGAAATTCTTTACAGAATATCCAAATAAGCTTAAGATAACACCAAATTATTAATATTTTTTTTTCCATTAATATTATTAACATTCCATTTAGGCTACATGCATGTTTCATCTTCAGGTTAGTATTCCTACTCCTAGTCTAGATATAACCGCCTTTATTTCCCCTGATCTTAGAAGAGAATTTAAGACTCTTCTACTGGTTCTGTAATCTTTTTAACTGGTGTTTGTTTGACTGGTGCATTGAGCAACCCAGGAGGAACAAGGAAGATAACAAAACCATCACGTTACATCACACACATCACATGTAGTCCTTCGGCAGTCATGCAAGGATAGCTGTCATGATGCAGAGGCAGCTTCTGTTGACTGGCAATTAGGGAATCCAGAGCAGTTCGCCAGTTGGTAGCAGGCTCCATCACATCTTCCCAACAGGTAATGTCAGTGTATGTTTAGGGAAAGAGAAAAGGAAGGGATGGGAGTTACATACAACTACATATTAGTCTAAATATTCTGGAGCTCTGTTATATTTTTATTCTTCTTAAAATTACAAATGATAGAAATAAAAGTACCACTCACTTAAGCAGAAAAGGAAGATTGTTTTGGGGAATCTTAGTTGGCTCTGCTTTCTCCTGCACTGGCTCTTTTTCAAATTTGCCCTCTCCAAGTGGTATCAAAACAGCTCTCTTAGCATCTAGAGTCTTTTTAAAGACAGCGCTTCTTTCTGAGTACTTCCAGCAAACATCTACAGGAGAGCTTTCATTATACCATTCTTTTTATTATACCACACATTATACCAGTGCGGGTCCCTGGAGCCAGACAGTGCTGTTAGCTCCATAGCAACCACATAGGCTAAGAGTTGGTGAGAAAGAAAGTTCCCCAAAGGAGAATTGAGATGCTCTTAACCAAAAACTGGGAAAGACATCCTGGGCAGGCAAAACCAAAAAGTGTTTATAATACCTATTATAAAGAGATAATTTTAAGATAACATTAAAAAGAGAAAAGAGTTTGTGCTATCTTACTTATTGATGCTTGAATGAGCATATCGTTTCTTGCCAGGTAGGAGCGGCACTTAGACCAGCCTTCACCTCAGAGACACCACCTGACGTCACTGCCAAAGCATGTCAGGTAAATAGTAAACCCTCCTTTAGGAAGCAGCTCTCCAGATAGTATTTAATACCAAGGTTCTGTGTTACAGTTGTCCACTCACCCATTAATCTCAGCTGCCCCTTTTCTTCACCCTTTAAATATACAGACCTTTCTCTTTCTTGTAACTGCATGGTAGTCCAGTATCTGGGTATGTCACCAGTTCTCTGGTGATGGAAATACAGGGGCTGTTTTTTGTCTTTTGCTTTTAGAAATAGTGCTGCAGTTAATGACCCTCCTTCTGTGTGGGTCAATTTGCTGGATCCAAGCATGTATTGGAGCTAAATTCCCCCAAACTGAATTGTCGGGTTAAAGAGTAATTACAAGAGTTAACCACCTCAAACCCCTGCCAGCACTGTACGCACGTGCCTGTTTTCTCAGCGGCTGTGTCGGTTGTCAAACTTAGATTTTTGTGATGGAGTAAAAAGGGTATCTTGGGATAGTTTAGATTTGTGTGCCAAGTGAGGTTGAGCATCTTTTCAGATATCTAAGAGCCATATGGTATACTGTTTTAAATAGTTGCTTTTCTTGATGGTGTTGTCAGGCATTCAATATCCAGCCCTGAATGGTCTGAAATAAAAGTAGAACTGGTGTGAATTAAATTATTTATTTTTAAAAAATGGAAAAAAAACTGATTTTACTCATTTCTTTCAACTTTTCAAATTCAGTTGTATTTAGGAAATGTTTGAGTACCTTCAATATTCATAGACTTTTGTTAACTGTTGTACTGAGTCTAATTTTTCATTTTATTATATGTGTTCTTGCTATAAGTCACTTGAAATCTTTTGTGAAAGGAAATGTGAACTAAATAAGTAGATGGTAAAGGAAAAATAAATTTTCATGAAATATCGTGACAATCAGGAAAACCTTTATAGATGGCCCCTGGTAACTGAGTAAATTTTTTGCATTGGAGGATTATTAATGATGTTTTGTTTTAAAAGTTAAAGATATCTTCAAAAGAATAAAAATCTTCATTGAGGCGCAATTAATCCCTGATTTTAAAATAATAAGATGAAATAATTAAGATTGGAGATATAATTCAAATGTCAATCCAAACAGTTATGCAAGTAGTGCCTTTCATGGCTTATTTTCTCTATGTTAATAACATCTAAAACTCTTTATTTACTTATTAGCATAGCTTTCTTTCTTCAACCTTATGATTTCATTCTTTTTGATTTTTTTAAAATTTATTTTAATTGGAAGCTAATTACTTTACAATATTTTAGTGGTTTTTGCCATACATTGACATGAATCAGCCGTGGGTGTACATGTGTTCCCCATCCTAAACCCCCCTCTCACCTCCCTCCCCATCGCATCCCTCAGGATTATCCCAGCGCACTGGCCCTGAGCGTCCTGTCTCATTCTCTTTTGAAATGCTGGCTTTGACTATCATTATCAGCAGCCTCCCACTGGGTTTCTTTATAGCAAGATGATTTAAGTGACCAGATTCCTGAGATATGAGTGAACTCTGCTGAACTCCCAAAGGGGGTGTTTATAGTTTTTAAATGTAATCTTTGATTTTCTTAAAAAACTAGGTTTGCAGTGCCTGGATAGCAAGTGGAGTTGTAAGTGACCTTAACGACATCCGAAGAGTTCATCAGTTGCTTGTTGCATCATTAACAAAAATTCAGGTTGGAAAAGAAGCTCTTAGTCACTTATATAATGAAAGTGCTTCTACCATGGAGATCTTAGCTGTGCTAAAAGCCTGGGCAGAGGTTAGTACGTCTCAATTTATGACTAGAATTTTGGAAGTTGTTAATAAATATCTTAGGCCATAAACTGAAATTAGCTATTTAAAACACAAGTCTGTGTTTAAGGTTAACAGAAGACTTTCAACATGAGATATATTTATATACTAATTGATATTTTGGCCAAGGATTCTAAAGTACTCTCCTGTTGTCTTATCTGCTATTTCAAGCAGGGGGCAGTCATAAAAGACTTTATCATAGCCAATGGAAATCAACTTTTATTGAAACCTGAATTATTGGAAATGTGGGTTTGCTCATATATTCTATCAACTGTAACACATGCTTTAATATTTCTTAGAGCTCTTTCTTTCATAAAATGACTCTTGAATATTAAGTCATTTTATTTCCTAGGGTTAAAAAAATCTTAGAGGGAAGTACTTAGCTTTTCTTCATTTACTTTTCTAATCAGGAAGAAAGCCATATAATTTTTAAAATTTATGATAGAAACGGTTACATATATACAGAAGTAAATAGAATACTGTAATGAACTCATATAAGCCCATTATCCAGCTTCAACAGTTATCAGATTTGGCCAGTCCTGGTTCATATATCACTTTAGTGAAATATATATAGTCTCAGATTGCAACTGAGTGTTGCAGGCAATATGTGAGAAAGGGTTTTCTTCAGTAAGGCTAATTAAAACCAGAAGATTGTTGAGTTTCTGTTTTTGTCATTATTTAGTATTGACAAATTTCAGTCAGAAAGTAGTTCTGCCTAGACTTAATAAGTTAGATTTAATGATCTTTAACAATCAACTCTCAATGATTTAAACATATGCTTTTAGTAGAACAAACAGATATTCTGTATTTTCTGTAACCTGTTTTATAAATTTACTGTTTTATCATTTTTTTAATAATCATTTGAATCTCTATACTCTTGCTTAAGCCATTACTTTCTCCTATTCTCTCCTTAGTGGAAATAATGACTAGCCAACAAGCTCCATGTAATTGAGGTCCATAATTATTTGAAATCCTTAGAGCCAGATAAATTGGGATTTAAATTTTGGATGCATATTTCCTGTATCCGTCCAGGATGTTTGGGATAATACCATAAAATCTATAATCAAACAATTTATAATGTATCTGAAAATGTTTGAATAGTCACACTGTATAAATAGCCTCCCATAAATTTTTTTGTGTTTTGTCACCAGATTGTTGCCCACAAAATTACGTTTTTCAGAGCTTTTGGATTTCAGAGCTATGGATAAATAGATAGTACACATTTTGTACTATGTTGAATACTTTAATATTCTGTAGTCCTTACCTACAGTCTATAGGTAAATGTTTTGTAAGTCATTTAGTGGTAACATTGAAAGAAAATATTCAGTATTTCAGCTTATTTGAATTCAGAGATGGCTGCCTGTAGCCATATATTGGAATGGATCACAAGGCCATAGCCAGGCTTAGTGAAAAAGGGTGTCAGGGTCATCTAGTTGCAGCCGTCATGGTTGTAAACCGCAATGTGGCAGCATACTTGTCAGATGTTTACTATCCCTAACATATCGCGGTGAAGATAACGCTTTTGGATCTTTCTACCCCAGTTTTGTATGTGGTTGTACATGTGTACCCTCTTGGTATCATGTGCATTTAAAGTCCAGGAGGCAGGTTCAAGGTAAGTCTGCAAGATAATAATACTGTAGCACCTGTGGGTCTAAGATTTTCCTATTTATAAAGTAACCTTTATACAGGTCTACATAATTGCTGTAGAAAGACATAAAAACCACAGACAACCTTTGAAGACTCCTCCTGCCTGTTCAGAAGAGAGCGTTGGAAACGGGTCGATTTCACCAGACGGGCTACTTGACTTAGTCCACGCAGACCTCGGTACATTGAGTAGGCTGTGGCTAGCTGCACTTCAGGATTTTGCTCTCCTAACTTTGCCTTCAGAATTTGCCTCTCAGCTTCCTGTTGAAGGTAAGGGGGTGAAATATTTACTGTAATTCCTAGAATGACAGTCAATAACATGTATTTTCAAAATTTCTCCACTAGCAGGTAATGTTTATTTGAAACATTTTTTTCAAGAATAATTTTCATTCATAGAATGGTCATGCGAGAGTTGCTTCAGGGTAGAGACCCTGCAGTTGACTCGTTCAGTCAGGAGGCATGCTCTTCTTAACTCACAAGAATAACAGCCAAATCGTTCTCCACCGTGATTACAGCAGTGTATATGACCGACAACGTGCCTCTGTTTATCTGCATTTTCCCTCCATTATATGTTACTATACTTAATTGTTTTTCCCAATGTGAGGAGTTTAAAGAATTTCATGGGTTTATTTCCTTGATTGAAAATCTTTTTCATCAGTTTATGGGCTGTTTCTTTTTCCATAAATCACCCAGTCATCATCTTTGCCCATTTTCTACTTCATATTTGTCATTTTCTTACTGACTTGTTAATCCTTACATATGTTTAATACTCTTCCTTTATGGTTCCGTATCTGGAAGCTGTCCTCTCTCAGCCTCTGGCTTGGCTCTTGTACCTTTTTAAAATTAATGTCATCAGTTTTTATGGTTTATGTTTCCTCTGTAATGCCTGATACTTTTTTTTTTTCAAGTTATTTATTTTTTTTTTTCATTTATTTTTATTAGTTGGAGGCTAATTACTTTACAATATTGTAGTGGTTTTTGCCATGCATTGACATGAATCAGCCATGGATTTACATGTGTTCCCCATCCCGAAAAACTGATACTTTTTTTAAATTAAGATCACAAAGATATATAAGCTTTACACTTTTGCGTTTTACATTGTAGATTTTAGACCTGCTGGAATTCATTTTTTGTGTGTAGAATGAAGATAAGGGTCTAATTTTGTTTGTTTTTATTGGAGTATAGTTGCTTTACAATGTTATGTTAGTTTCTGTTGTATAACACAATGAATCAGTTATACATATACATATATCCACTCTTTTTTATACATATGTTGCCCCAATAAATAATTTTGGGGAATCTGATTTTATACTCAGTTATTAACATCACACTTTGTGGATTGGATATCTGGCAGCTGCTTTTAATCTTCATGTTATTCCAAAACAGCTATTATTTTTTTTACTCCTTGCTATGAATTTTAGGGCCAGCCTGTCAAGTTCTATTAGAATTTTAATTGCAATTATACACAAAGATATGCAGAGTATTTATTGGACTTTGTACCTTTTAATAGCATTAAAAATGGAAATACGTTAATTTACTGAAAAAATTTATTAGCAAAAATGAATGACACATGAATCAACATATGTAAATCTCTAAAACATAATGTTAAGGGGGAAAGCAAGTTTGAAAAGGATACACACAGTATGAGGCCTTTTAAGTAAACTCACACTAAATAACAGCATCTATTATTTATGAATACAAATGTCTAGTGTGAAAGTTTAAGACCTGAGACTGACTCACAGAGACTTGAGGAAAGTGGTTATAGAAGGAGGGGCAAGAATTAGTGGTATATAGAGTTTTAGTGGTTTTGTTTGTTTTTTAAGAAATAGATTTAAGAATGGCAAAATGTTAATCTTAGAGGTGGATGAGTATCAGCATTTGTTTTATACATGCATATACATACTCCGGGCTTCCCAGGTGGCTAAGTGGTAAAGAATCCCCCTGCCAGTGCAGGAGACAAGGGTTCGATTCCTGGGTCAGGAAGATCCCTTGGAGGAGGAGATGGCAAACCAATCCAGTATTCATTCTTACCTGAAGAATTCCGTGGACAGAGGAGCCTGGCGGGCTACAGTTCATGGGGTCACAAAGAGTCGGACACAACTGAGTGACTGAGCATGCATGCACACATACTGTGGTTTCTCTTCAGATTGTATGAACCTTTTGCATTCTAAACACACACACACACATCACATATTTGTTTTAAAATATTTTATAATTAAAAAGAAAAAGAGTTAGCCTACAAATTTCTTACGAAGTTTTAAGGATACGTCAGCACTGTGACCAACAGTTGTATGCTCAGGAGAAATAAAGTCATAGATAACAAAATATTGATAATATAGCAGCATGGATGATCCATCTCTAAAAACACTGTTAAGCAAAAACTCAGTCACAAACAGTTGCATACTGTGTATTTTCCCATTTCTGTGAAGTCCAGAAATGGGCAAAACTAAACTGTGGTGATAAAAGTCAACAAGTAGTTGCCTTGAAGTACAGGGTACAGGTTGGAAACAGTCTATCTCTTGTAACAGATAAAAGGGAAAATGGATTGTGAACAAATCTCTTCATTTATTCCTCCTGAAACTGTGTGCCTTCCCTTTTTTGTAGGTGGTGCTTTCTACACAGCAGAGACTAGTGAAAATGCAAAGCTACATTATTACAACTCCTGGGCGCTCATCTTGCATGCCACAGCACTGTGGCTTACAGGCACAGGCTTTGTTGTCGCTGACCCAGATGAGGGAGCCCCTAATCTCTCAAGGCCCGTGACACCAACTTCCATGTGCCAGGGCTCATCCTCTGGACCTAGGGTAAAGTCCCCTGAGGATGTCTACACTGAGAGATTCCATCTCATTTTAGGTCAGTAAAACCCCTTTTACCCTCTGCCAGCCATACGGAGCTTTTCTTGGATTGTGTTTCTTACGTGTCAGCTTTTGTGGCTGTTAACTTCATTCTTTATTAGGTAACAACAGTATACTGAGTCATCCACCCCTCCCTCCCCATTCTCAAGGATTACAAGGTTCAAGAAAGTATATTCACATACAGACCTGCATGAGTATTGAAGGTCAAAGATAAAGGAGATTTTTAAATTTATGAAGTTTCACCCACTTTTTGGCTTTCTTAGAACTTCATTTTTAAAATGAGGTATCTTTCTAGATACAGTGAGTTTCTAGATTAAATGTTTTTCACACTTAACCTTGTTCTGAGGAAACAACCTTTTAGATCATTACCTATAAATAAGTTACTAACTGAAATGTGACGGTTATAAAGGTCAGTAATTAACTAATAAGGTTCCTGGTTCATCGAGCTTCTGTTATTCCTTCTGAAGCCAAACATGATCCGATTTGCTATATCCTTGGGTATATTGAAGTTTTGTTTCTATTTGCCTTGAGAACTTTTTAAAAACAAACTTTTATGTAATAAAGACTGTCAGGGCATAAGCTGTGCAGTTTAATTACCTTAGTTCAAATTCTTGGTGTGCCTCATTTTAACAGACATTTAGCAAACTATTTAAGCTTTATGTGCTCAAAAGGAGTGGTAATAATAGTACCTACTTTCTGAGATACTGTAAGAGTGAAATGATATAGTTAAAGTACAATGCCTGATACATGGTAATCACTCAATAAATTTTAGTCAGAATAAAATTATGAAACTCTACATGTTAAGTTCTGGCACAATTTTATTACAATTTTTGCAGTAGTGTGCAAGCCTAGTTGAGATTATTATTTGTGTACATGTTGATAAAAACCGTTAAAGAGACTGCCTTACCACTTAATTGTTTAGTCTTAAATTCATGGTGATTTATTTGCATTGCTTCTTTGCTAAGTTTATTTGTATATCTTATCAAAATAGAAAATCCTCTTAACGTCAGAAACCAAGAATCTAAAGAAGCCTTTTTCTCTTTCTCTACTTTCTACAGGAATCAGTGTGAAGTTTCTGTGTTCCTTGCGTTCAGATGCAACCATGGAAAGCATTACTGCCTGTTTACATGCGTTACAGGCCCTTCTAGATGTTCCTTGGCCGAGATCTAAAATTGGCAGTGATCAGGTGATTTCTTGTTGCTTGTCAGGCTTCTGTAGATTCCAAGGCACAGCAGCAGAAACGTGTTCAGGTTACTATAGTGAACAGCGGGTGAACGCGGAGAAGTAAAAAGGAAACTAAACACTACATAGCTAGGCCTCCGAACTGAAGCGCCACCAGCAGCCGTGCTGACTCGGGGGCCGTCATGCCGCTGCCTGCCGCCTTCCGTCTCTGCCCCGGCCACACTTACTCTTGCTGCCACCAGCCCAGCACGCCGTGTAGCAACTCTTCAGGCGAACTTTCTGCAGTGACGGGAAGCTTCTGTCTTGTACTGTCCTTGTTTCTTGCCGCTTCACTGCACTCTGCTTCTCATATACCTCTGTATCTTATTCCCCACTTCCCCAAGAGAGAATCCTCTTGGTTCATGTTGTTAACTGTCAGTTGTGTAGTGTTCCTCTCGGCTGATTTCTCCATCAAGGTCTTTTTCTTTTTTTTATGTTTGTCTTTATTCTAATTTATTTATTTATTTATTTATTTTTTTATTAGTTGGAGGCTAATTACTTCACAACATTTCAGTGGGTTTTGTCATACACTGATATGAATCAGCCATAGATTTACACGTATTCCCCATCCCGATCCCCCCTCCCACCTCGACAACTGACTAGCCTCTAGGTGTACTAGAGTCAGACAGTAATACCAGATCTAATTGTGACCATGATTTGAAGGATCACTGTACAATGTACAGCACTTCCTTTAACTGCTTTCCCAAGAGCAACAATGCATTGGGCAGGCACCCTTAGCATCATGCATTACCATATGCGTGAATACTTACTCGCTAAGTTGTGTCTGGCTCTTTGTGACCCCAAGAGTTGTAGTCTACCACAGTCCCCTGTTCATGCAATTTCCCAGACAAGAATACTGGAGTGGGTTGCCATTTCCTTCTCTAGGGGATCTTCCTGACCCAGGCATTGAACCTAAAACTCCTGTACTGGCAGGCAGGTTCTTTACCACTGAGCCCCCAGGGAAGCCGGTATTACCAGTATATTGAATTGTATATTAAATTGCCTTTTGGATGTTAAGAAAAATAAATGGTATAATTTCCTCTCTGTATAGACTGTTATTTATTACCACTATTGTTTATTAGGTTTAAAGTATGACTCAGGCTCCTGCCTAACTTGAATTGCACGTGGATAAGTTTTGAGCTTTTTGTGCTTGTTAATTCTGTATGTTAAAACAAGTATTATAATGACTATTTCGCACTTATTTTCAAAGATGAAAGAAAGTCACCAGAGTGACCAATAGAACAGGGGGAACGTTAAGTAGTATTCTTCTAGTGTATTTTCTTTTGAGTGATATTCATCCTATGCTTAATAACTTACACACTGTTAATGTCATTTTTGCCACCATTCGTAAGTATTAGAAAACTTTAATATATCTCTGGGAATTTTTTATCTTGAATCTGGCAGTCCTTGTATACTTTGAGCCATGTTTTTTTATCTTGTTTTAGGAATTTCCTTGTTTGTTATCTCAGTTTAGGACCTGTGTGAAAATGATCTATTGTCATAGTGCCATCTCCTACAAGATTGGACAGAAACCAACCTGGAGATGGTTTAAAGTGGAGCAAGTGTTACATAACATTATTGCCCTAACACTATTTTTTTTCAAGTATATAATTTTCAAAATGTTCTCACCTGTTTTCTGTCACAGGACTTGGGTATTGAGTTGTTGAATGTACTACATCGAGTAATTTTAACTCGAGAATCACCTTCCATTCAACTGGCTTCTCTTGAAGTGGTCAGGCAGATTATCTGTGCGGCTCAAGAACATGTGAAGGAGAAAAGACGAAGTGCAGAAGGTGAACATTAAACCACAATGCTGAATTAATCACATAGCATCATTTCCTTTTTTTAAAAAAAAGCTTTTTAAAGTATTGCTTATGTATCTATGTCATCCTGAGAATCTGTTGTGTATAGTACAAATGAAACATCTCTAGGTATGGCTTCAGATTCTCTCAGTCGTCTCTGCATGTTACCTTGGGTACTGTCAGTAGCTAAAGTATTTTTCCTTGGGAAAATTAGAATTTTAACAGCCCTGGAAGGAAAAAAAAAATCCCTTATATGGATTGAGTACTTAACAGTGTTTACGAGTGTACAGGGAAAGAATTACTGACAATTTTTTAATGACTTAGTTTTATAAAGTGATTAAATCGCTCATTTTTAAGTCTGATTTGACATTTGTGAGTGTATCATTTAAGATTACGTTTGACTACATATAACAAAACCCAGTACAACAGTAGATTTAAAACACAAGGACTTATTCTCTCATCTACGAGAATTCCAGAGGTTGGCAGTTCTGGGCTGAGATGGCAGTTTCATAAAGACATCAGAGACCTCAGTCCCTATCTTTCTGCCCAACAATTACTTAAGGTGGTGAAGTCAGTGCTGGAGCTCTAGCTATCAGGTTCACATCTTAACTGCAAGGAGTTAACCAGACAATATTGCAAGGCTGAGAAGGTCACCAAGGATTTCTTTTGATCCACTACAACAAGAAGTCCAAATAAAGACAACTCCTTTTACCTCCATAACTGCTTTCTCTTTCATTCTTTAAGACCCAAGGCTTGACCCATTTAAATGTGTTACCTACAACAGAAGCAAAGCAAACGTAAAGTATTTATTCAACACTGTTCTTTTTGTCTTCTAGTCGATGATGGGGCTGCTGAAAAGGAAACCTTGCCAGAATTTGGAGAGGGAAAGGACACAGGAGGACTTGTGCCTGGGAAGTCTTTGGTCTTTGCAACACTGGAGTTGTGTGTGTGCATTCTAGTTAGGCAGCTCCCAGGGCTAAATCCTAAATTGACAGGTAGCCCAGGAGTGAAAGCAACAAAGCCACAGATGCTGTCAGAAGATGGAAGTAGGTTGGTTTCAGCTGCGTTAGTTATCCTCTCTGAACTTCCTGCAGTGTGCTCTCCTGAAGGTATGTTGTGGTATGTGATGGCTTTACTTGACCCGAAAGGAGAGAAATGGTTTTGATAGATAGTGGAGATAATGGTTGCTAATCTTTTTTTCATTAAACAAATGGTGACCCAAAGATTTGGGTATTGTCTTTAATCCTTTACAATTAATGTTATAGTAATTTATTTTACTAAAAGGATGAAAGTAAATATAGGGACAGCATGTACTCTAAAAAAATAACACTCTTGAATGTTTTGTTTTTTTTTAAGAAATATTTTAAACGAGTTGATGGCAATTACTCTCTGGGGCATTTTTTGGTATACAGTATCTAATGGACTTTCTCTGCCTCAGTTTTGATAGAAGCTTCTCATCATATCCAGTTCTGTTTGGAATCAAGTCCATACTTTTAATATAGTGTCTAAGGCTCTCCATAGGGCTCTGCCGAGTACAGCTGCCTCTTGATACCTTCTGTGTGAACCATAAACCTAGGAGGTTCCATGCTTAGCCCTGTTCTGTGCTATTGCCAGTGGTGTTACTTGATCTGAAATGACACCGCCCCTTCTCTTCTTTTTAAAATTCTGCCTTCCTTTGAAATTCAACTCCAGCCCTACTTCATCTGTGAAGGCTTCCCTAAAAACTCTGGCTAATACTGAGTTTTGTTTTTCTGTGTGTGTAGCTTCCATGTGTATATACATAGTTTGTTTTTTTTTTTAAATAGAGGCATTATATGTAACCTATTATATAGAGAAGATAAATATATATATATATATATATACACACACACAGAGATGTATGTCTTACTTCCAGCAAAATGTTTACCCTCTAGTACTCTAGCACATAATAAGGACTCAGTACTTAATACTTAATTGGTAAGCATATTTCTGCTTAAATGTGACTTGACAGACTTATATGCTGTCTTGTTTTTAATATAACTTCAAGCTTCAATTTGACTTAAAACCTTGTATTCCTTATTCTCACACCTGCCTTATACCAAGAGTGCAGAAAAAGTGACTAGCAAAGGATTAAGGGCAAAAATACACTACATGAGTTTTGTGGATAGCCCCTGGGAAAACTTAATTGACCGTTTTAACTTTAGTCTCTTCCCTTTCCTTTTAAACAAAGTGACTTTTTAACTACTTGGTGGCCATGGAAACTTTAATTTTTTGTACTGACTCACTGCAAATTGCAAGGCTTAATATAAAATAAATCCCCCAAATGCATGGTGGTAGTGAATGTACTTAATGTCACTTAAAAATGGTCAAAGTGGGACTTTCCTGGTGGTCCAGTGGCTAAGACTCCATGCTCCCAATGTAGGCGGCCTGGGCTCGGTCCCTGGTCAAGGAACTAGATCCCACATGCCACAAATAACACCCAGCACAGCCAAATTAAAAAAAAAAAGGTTAAAGTGGTAAATTTTTGTTAAAAATATTTTACCACACTAAAAAAAGTAAATTCAGTGTTTGTCAGCTACCAAATAAAATCACACAGCACAAGATAATGATACTGTGATATAATTTAAATAACATTTCCAATTAGAACCTAAATTTAATCCAACCTTTAAAATCTTAAGGTTATTAAAACTGTTAAAGAAAAATAATCTTAAAAGCTAGAAATCTTTGACATAACCTTACTCATTTGGTAATTTCTTTTGAGGAACTATATATAGACTGAAATAGTGTTTTTCAAAATGTCTTATAGGAAGCATCTCAATCCTTCCTACTATACTGTACCTCACAATTGGAGTCCTCAGGGAAACTGCTGTGAAGTTACCTGGAGGCCAGCTGTCTTCAACGGTTGCAGCTTCCCTACAGGCTCTGAAGGGAATATTGGCTTCTCCCATGGCCCGAGCAGAAAAGAGCCATTCTGCTTGGACGGACCTTCTCCGTAGTGCCTTAACTACGATTCTTGACTGCTGGGATCCAGGTAAGTCAGGCTTTTTGGAAGCAGTTGTGCAGTTTGTTTTAAAAAGCAAGACGGACGGTTTTTTGAGAATAAGCTGTTTACTTGATTGTGTTTGGCAGTCTTGCCTAGAGGAGACCGTGTTCACTACATATTTAGAGGGAATGTATCATATCTATGGTCTCATTTTAGTATCTTTAACATTAATGCAAAAAAATGGCTAGAAGCCTGTGTGTTGACAGTGAGAGACCTTCAAATGTAATAATATGTTAATTTAAAAATATGGTGTCATCCATGTCAGAATTTTTTAATACACACAGTATACTGAAAACTGGATAAGATATACATTATAATTCAAGACTAATCTGGTTTATATCCTCACTCCAGCACCAGTGCTGAGTGACTAGACAAGCTATTTAATTCTCTGAGTTAGTTTTCTCATTAACAAAATAAGGAGATTGTGTTACAGGAAACTGTTAGATCAGTAACATCATATATGAAAATTATTTCACTTTTTACTTGGTGTATATCAGTAAATGATAGCCAGTATTATGTTCAATATCCATTCAAATTAGTTTTTCTCTGTTATTGTTATATAGGTTTCATTTTCAACATTGTCATTGGGATTGTAAAAAGTGTTTACACATACTATAATTAACCCTGCCTTCTTGGTTCTGTTTATCAGTGTCACAGTTCCCCATATTCTGTTTCATGTGGTAAAAAGATTTCAGTTGAATGCAGCAATTAATTGACCACACACTTTGTGCCCAGAGTTGGGAGTCTAGGGAAGTCTAGTGCCTACAAATTGCCATTGGGTGTGATTAATACCATAGAAACTCCTGAAGGCAACAGTAATAACTTACTTATCACTGCATTTCTAGTATAATGGAATAGAGACAACTGGCAAAAAATTAGAATGGTTCTGTTTGAGTGAACCAGGCAGTGTTGCGGTATAGGGTTCTGTGGAAGCGCATGCTGAGATGCAGTTTGGCGAGCAAAAATCTTTGAAGGCAGTGGGGAAAGCAGTGTTAGGCAAAAGAAGTCAAACTGCAGTACAAGTGTCCAACAGAACTCAGCACACCTGCGGGGGTCCTCTGACTATTGCCAGTCAGTGCCTTTCAAAGGAAAACGGTGTTTGCACTTCAGCTCAGATGTGGCTGCCCCCTGAAGACTGTGCTGTCAGTCAAGGCAGCTCTGGGGCTGAGGTCAGCCTGAGGGAGTTGACCATGCTCCTCACAGCTGGGCAGGACCTCCCCCTATGGAGGGGAGCTCAGTGGTACCCCTCTAACTACCAGAAGAGATTTCTGGAAAGAGTTTCTTAAAGGATAAGAAAGTATTCTCCATTCTCCAGACAGACATCATAGAAATGTATTCTCACACATTTTGATACAAGACCAGGAAACTTAAGTAGTATGGTATATTTGGGGACAGCAATAGTGCAATGAGTGAATGTGGGTTTGAGGGGAAAGAGTAAGAAGGTAGTGAACGGTAATGAGTAGAGATGAAGTTGGATAGTACATAGTGACGGTCAGATGATGGAAGGTTTGGCATGATTAATGATTTGGACTGCCTTTAATAGGCATGTTTCTTCTTAAAATAGGAGCAAAGTGATAGAATTTACTGGTAGTTTGGTATAGGAATTGAAAGGGTAAGGTGATCTGAGCATTCATGGTGCTCTTAACAGAAATACCAAAGGGAGGGTTTTCAGGGGAAGAGAGTGAATTGATTTTGAAATGCCTACAGGATAATCAAGTGGAACAAACTATGAAGTGCTCAGGGATTCAAGAAAGTCTGGCTAGAGATGGTTTTAGACTGCATGTATTCGGGAGTTGTCAGTGCCACCTATGGGATGGTTGAAATCACCTAACTTGGGTTTATGCAACAAGATGGGAGGAGATTCTGAATATAATGCAGTAACAGAAGCCAAAGAAAAGAGTTTTAATGACTAGAGACTAGGCAGCAGTGTAAATTACACTCTGGAGATCATGCTTACAGTGTTTAGGCACAAATGAGAAGAAGTGGAAGGATCAAGTTCAGGCTTCTCTTGACTGGAAGAAAGCGAAGGAGGATACAGGGTCAAGGAAGTTTTTTGTTTGGTTTTTTTTTTCAGATGAGGGTCCTGCTAATGGGGAGAAAAGGTGGAGATAGTGTTGTAGTTGGAACTATTAGGGAAGAAAGCAGCATCCTTTTCTAGGCAGAAAGGAAACAAAAATTCACAGCACATTTAGAAGGATGAATCTCTGCCAATATGAAGACCAGGAGGTAAGGATGGAAAGTAATAAGAGTAGGTTGTTAGGTTGAGCTTGCCTCTTTCATCTCACGCACAGGCACACAGATGGTTTTCTGTCGTCTGTCAGGGAATGAGGTTAGGACATGGAGGATTTGGACTCGTTAGTGAGAAGAAATAAGGAAGGGGCTGATCGTGCTAGGGAAAACATTTACAACATAACAGATTGCTCCAAAACTTAGTGCTTCAAAGAACAAACATTTGTTATCTGACAGTGTTGGAGGGTTAGGAACTGAGGAGCTGTGTAGCTGGGTGGTTCTGTCTCAGGGTGTCTCATGAAGTTACTGTTAAGATGATGGCCAGGGTCACAGCTAAAGAACCCATTTCTGGCTTGTGGCTGTTGGTAAGAGGCCTCAGTCTCTCACTGGCTGTTAGCAGGAGGCCTCAATTCCTTATCACATAGAGCTAATGTTAAGGGAAACTTGCATCTTATTGTAGGTAAAAGAGAATTAAGAGGAACATTGGGCTTTCCTGGTAGCTCAGCTGCTAAGAATCTGCCTGCAATGCATGAGACCCCACTTCTATTCCTACGTTGGGAAGATCCCCTGGAGAAGGGATAGGCTACCCACTCCAGTATTCTTGGGCTTCCCTGGTGGCTCAGATGATAAAAGAATCTGCCTGCAATGCAGAAGACCTGGGTTCAATCCTTGAATTGGGAAGACCCCCTGGAGAAGGGCGTGGAAACCCACTCCAGTATTCTTGCCTGGAGAATCCCCATGGACAGAAGAGCCTGGCGGGCTACCCTCCATGGGGTCACAAAGAGTCGGACATGACCTAGAGACTAAGCACATAAGGGAATTGGGGCATGAGTGGCAGAATAAGGAAATTTTAGAAGAAATGGGAAGAGGAACCCAGGAGAGCATTATTTACGGAGAATAAAAAGACATTTTTATACAACATAGACTAGCTCTTGTAGTTTCAAGTCACTGTAAATGACTAAATAAGTTGGCTGTATGGGAAACACTATGGCATTATAAGTAACAGTATATTCTCTGGAATCAAACTCAACACCTTAATAATAACTGTGTGATTTTGGCAAATTACTGAATTTCTATTCCTCAGTTTCTTGTCCATAAAATGGGGGAAATGAGGAATACCTTCCTCATGATGTTACTGTGAGGATTAAATATAAAGTGCTTATAATAATGCTTTCATAATTTTAAATGTTGGCCTTGCACCTATTTTACCTTAAAATTATCCAAATTATTCTTATAAATATATCTCCTTCTCATCTATAATATTTTGCCTTCATTAGTACCGTGTTGCAAGTGTCAACTCAAGTATTAATCTCCTCCAACCTTCTTCTGACTGCCCAATGTAGCAACTCCTGGTTGCCATAGACCTTGTGACTAGTTGAAATTAAATTCTTTATTTACTTCCTGGCACGTAGTACATCTTCTCTGTAAACTGCATTCCTAGGGCCAGAAAGAGTGCTGGCACATAAAAAGTTTCTTCAATATTTGATGAGTGAATGTTACCAAAGAATATGTATATGTAATTTCTTCCTAAGTAGCAATCCATTCTTACACAATTTAATGAATTGCATTTTCCATGCCTTTTCAAATAACATTGATTTTCCACAGCAGGTTTATTAAAATTATTTAATGAGAGTATGACTTTGGAAAATGAAGGTAAATTACATCTAGTAGAAAATTCCTTTAAATGATTGTGACATACACAGATTTTCACATTTTTCTGTACTCTTACGAAATAGTATATGTAACAAAATGCTAAGTTATTTTCACTTGACACATGTATTATCAAAATATGAATAGTTTAAACTTAGCAAAGAAAAGACCATTTCCAAGCACCTCTGTATTTCTCTCTGATGAAAATAATAGTTAATTTATTTTGAGCATTTATGTACAACATGCTATTCTGAATGCTATATGAGGATTAACTCATTTAACTTACAAACTTAAGTACTATTACTCTCATTTTCCAGATGAGAAAACTGAAGACGGGTTAAATATCCAAGGTCACACAACTAATAAATGCATATATCTAATAAATATATATATATATGTATTTACTGATCTCTTTACTTGGGAAGATTATAATTACTTTGGTAATTTTTGACTCTAGAATTACTTAAAATGTGCATTTTGAAGCTATATCATTTGCCAGGATTCTTAGTAAGTCACTATTTATTGTCTGTAACCCTTTGGTGCCCCCCAAAATTGTTACTACCAAACTGGAGAAAGTTTCACAGATATATAAGACAGTAAATATGACAGTGTCAGGATCTGTTTTTCATTGATTACTTCTCCTTAGTAGATGGAACACACCAAGAACTTGATGAAGTCAGTCTGCTTACCGCTATCACAGTATTTATTTTGTCTACAAGTCCAGAAGTAACTACGATCCCATGCCTTCAGAAGCGCTGTATTGAGAAATTTAAGGCCACTCTTGAGATAAAAGATCCTATGGTAAGTGTCTTTAGAAGACAGATGTTTATAATAGGAATACGTTTAGGCTTCTAAAAACTTTTGTGATTTTGTTGGTTCCAACAAAAAGTACCAGACTAAAGCTTTTATTTTTGGGTTTGGATTAATTTGTATTCTTAGGTTAAAGTCAAATAATAATGGTCTTGTTTTTTGGCCCTGAGGATAGAATGTAGTTAGTTAGAGAAAGATAAAGAAAATATTAAAAATACCACCAACTAAATTTGAAATAGGGGCATCTTAAAATTGATACATTCCTAGAACTTCAGTGGGTTTCCTTTCAGAAGGGAAAGGAAAGGAAGACTGTAACACATGCCTTCAGTATATGACTAAAATAATGAGACCGATTTCAAAAACAGCACATACAAATTAATCCCATTCCTTTCTGATACTTTTATTTGCTTGATTAATTTCCTAAGTTTTTAGGTGCTACAGAATAAGTTTGTAGCACATGATCACAAATAGATAAACTCTAAAATTCAGGAACCAGGTTTTCTCTCAGAAAAAAAACAATTATTCAAATATCATCACAATGATTATTTGTATATCTGATGTAGTCATCTTTTATTCTTCTGTCCTAACAGTAGCTTTATGTAGCAGTTTCAAAGTCGTGCCTGTGATATGTGGTGACACATCATTAATACAGTCTAGACACAGTTCCCTGACACCTTCATTGAATCAAATATATGTGATTCTTCATCTAAAACGTTTTCCAAAATCTCCAAGATATTTTTCAAAGTTCTTTTCTTTTATATATATGTATTACAGAAAGACACATAAAGGGGGAAAATAGAAACCTGTCAAAAAAAGAAAAATTAACCACTTTATTCCCACTCCAAGCTGTCACAGCCACTGTTAGCAGGCACGCTTGAATTTAGTGTTTGGACTTCCAGAATTGAAGATAAAATAGAAATAAGTTTTAAGTTTGGGCACGGGGGGTCGGTGGGAAAATTTTTTCCTTTACATTTTTAAACTTTTAAAACTTTAATTAAAACTTACATTTTAATGTAAATTTGTATTTATGGTTTATACTTTTTTTTGTCTTTTATCTGACTAGGTACAAATCAAGACCTATCAGCTCCTCCTTTCCATTTTTCAGTATCCAAATCCAGCTGTTTCCTATCCATACATTTACTCTTTAGTATCCTCTATTGTGGAAAAGTTGCAGGAAATAGATAGGAGAAAACCTGAAGAAACTACTGAGCTTCAGATCTTTCAAGAAGGCATAAAGGTCCTGGAAGCACTGGTGGCCGTTGCTGAGGAACAGCACCGTAAGTGCTAGCACTGAATGCATACCAACAGTTAGTCCAAAGTCAGAACTTGAATGTTCTTTAAAGTATAAAACATCCCATTAGTCACTTAATATTGTATTTTCACACTTGCGGAAAGGCAGATGTTGATGTTAACCCCAAGTATTGATATTACTTAGTATCAATTTGGGAGAAGAGATCGGAAGAACTGCTTCCCTTCAGGTTGGCGAAATAGGTTCCTATCAAGTGTGTATGGAACATTTACACCCCTGAAACCAGGGCTTACATAGTTTGTTTACTTTCCAGGCTCTCAGCTTGTGGCCTGTCTTCTGCCCATCCTCATTTCCTTCCTTTTGGATGAGAATGCCCTGGGATCAGCAACTTCCATAATGAGAAATCTCCATGACTTTGCTTTGCAAAATCTCATGCAGATTGGCCCTCAGTACTCATCCGTCTTTAAAAGTGTAATGGCTTCTTCTCCAGCCTTGAAAGCCCGCCTTGAAGCTGCTATAAAGGGCAATCAAGAAACTGTCAAAGTCAAGACACCAACATCTAAACATACTAATAACTCTGGGAAGAGTTCAAGCATCCAGTTAAAGACCAACTTCCTGTGATTTTTCTTTTCTTTTTTTTAAACTAGTAAGCACCTTAACACAATACTTGATCATTTCCTTCACTTTGGGGGCAAAAGTGACATTTTAGACACAAGTGCACTTGAGGTCTGGCTATTTATTTTAATTTAAATAGCTTACTTTGGAAAGTCACAGCCAACTTACTTTTTGTGGTGTGTGTGTTTTGTTTTTTTTTCTTTCATGTAATAAAACCACAGAGCTCAGTCAGAATTCTTGCCAGGAATATCAGTAAAATGCTAAAGAATTAAACCCAGAAAACCAACCACTGCTTTAAAAACAAAATTTATTTCTTCTAACAGTCCATATACATATGATATACTTAATACATTGACAGATATAGATTTGACTCTAAATAAATTATCTGCATTTACATTGTATCAATTGCTAATTTAAAATCCTGCCTTATTCAATAATTGTATTAAACTTTCTTGGAGTTCTCAAACAATGTAAGTGACTGGAAAGCTATTTAGGAAACTTGGTTTAGAAGTATCTAATATATATATAATAGTACAAATTAATTACAGTCCTACAGTGTAACTTAAGATTTGGTATCTATAAATATCATGACATTTTATGATCTACTGGTTTTATTTGTATTGAGTTTGGAAAATTGACATTTTAATCATTTAAAATATAACCAGGGCATTTCTATTTCTCCCATGGATTTTCTTTTACCTCTGTTCCTAACAATTTTCTTCATTTTCATTTGTGGCAAACATTCATACCAATGAGTTTAATATAATTCATATCTATATTTTAATTAACTATGGGTTTCTATAAATGTTAAATTTAGTACAAATTTAGATCATCAATGAATAAAAGTATGTTTTTTTAACATGAAACATATTTTAATACAGAAAAATCTGATGATAAAGTCATTTTGGTTGAAAAGTATTTTTTAATTGTTGATGATCATTGACTCTCCTTCCACTTCAGTGTTATACTGTGTGAATTAAACACTGTGTCAAAACAAAGCACTTCCCCATTAAAAATTAAAACCCAAAGTGAGAGGGGCATGTTCAGAATAGAGAGACACGTGGAGTCAAGCAAAAACAATGTGATGTACTCTATTTTATTATGTTTGTATATAAATACACTTGTAAATTGTTCAGAATGAAAACATTTGACAAATTCTAACACTACTATCAATTTTTCTAATTTACATAAATAAAGCTAATTTTCTTTATCATTCTTGTATGTGAAATTATTTTACCCACAAAAGATGGCTGGTTAGTCTTAAAGAGCCCAGAAAATCATTTCTGTGGAGCAAATAATATTTTCTCTAAAACTTAGCCTATTTTCTTTGAAGAGTCCTGTTTTGCGCACATTCTTTGCAGTGGTTTGCATTCTTTGTCTTCCTAATTGTCTCTTTGAATTTGTATACTTGCTGTTCCCTTCATGTGAATGCCCTTCTCCGCCTGTTCTATCTGGCTGACTTCCACTCCTTTTAGATCTGGTTTAAATGTCACTTTCCCTAGATAACTCCTTAAGGCTTCTTACCCTCCCCTCAGACCAAGCAACTGTAACTCCTTCATCTGTGTTCCTACAGATATTATATATTTTTCCATGCACCGAACATCACATTACATTTTAATATTTCCCTTTTAGACTGTGCCTCCTGAAAGTGAGAAATTTTGTCTTCTATAACTGCCTGTGTGACATCAACTAGACACTTAAAAAATGTTGAACTGCACTGATGTAGGATGAATTTGAACTCAGAAATGTATCCCTTTGCAAGGCAAATGCTAGAATGGGATATTCTCAGGATAAAATTTTGTTTGTTTGTTTTATATTCTTTTGTTTCATTTAGTATGTTGGTAAACATTAAGGTTTCTGCTCATCATTTAGTGACCTGGCATCCTGAATTATCTGGATTAAAGGTGCTATATGAGTATCAGTAGTTAGGAAAAAATATCATGTCCAATGCCATAGAATTAAGAACTTTGAGTTGGGCACTATTCTATAACCTTTTTCTTTGTAATCTATCATCTTGTTTAATACAATATTGGGTTGTTTAGGGGGTTGTTTTTTTTGCCTTACCCTGCAGCTTGTAGGATCTTGGTTCCCTGACCATGGATTGAACCTAGGCCCCCAGCAGTGGAAGCAATCCTAGCCACTGGACTGCAGGGAATTCCCTCTTTAATACAATGCTGAATTAGTTACAGATATCTTTACTGATAAAGAAGGTAAGAGGCTTAATGGCTGAGGTTTGAACCCACCTTTCAGTGTTCCACATTCCCTCCAGAGTTTTCTTCACTCTTTGTTGAAGATATTTTCATTGAATATTTCTCCAAATTTCCACCAAAAGTTTAATGGCTAAAACAACAGGAAAAATTGGGAGAAGTTTGTGACCTCTACAATTTCCATGGGAATAATGATTATACAATTAGATACTGATATAAGTTCTGACTTGTTCAAAGGTGAATACTTAAAATTGAGAAACACATAAAAAATTCTTTACATCTGTTTTATTTTAATAAGTCTCCAACTGTGATAAAGCAGTTGCCCCTTAATAATTCTTTACAAATTAAATCTATTGATAACTGACTTGGATTGAAACGAAGTGATATATTTGCCTTGAGCTTTATGTTTTTCTAAGGGCAGAAAGAACTATGCATAAAAGGTCTTAACAACCTGGATAACCATGATGGTGTGGTCACTCACCTAGAGCCAGACATCCTGAAGTGTGAAGTCAAATGGACCTTAGGAAATATTACTATGAACAAAGCTAGTGGAGGCGACAGAATTCCAGTTGAGCCACTTCAAATCCTAAAATACGATGCTGTTAAAGTGCTGCACGCAATATGTCAGCAAATATGGAAAACTCAACAGTGGCCACAGGACTGGAAAAGGTCACTTTTAATTCCAATCCCAAAGAAGGGCAATGCCAAAGAATGTTCAAACTACCATACAACTGTGCTCATTTCACACGCTAGCAAGGTTATGCTCAAAATCCTTAAAGCTAGACTTCAGCACATGTGAACTGAGAACTTCCAGATGTATAGACTAGGTTTTGAAGAGGCAGAGGAACCAGAGATCCAAACTGCCAACATTCATTGGATCATGGAGAAGGGGAGTTCCAGAAGAACACTGACTTCTTCACTAAAGCCTTTGACTTTGTGAATCACAACAAACTGGAAAATTCTTAAAGAGATGGAAGTACCAGACTACCTTACTTGTCTCCGGAGAAGCCTGTATGTGGGTTTGAAACTTTTGTTTCTTTTTTTTTTTTTTTGAAACTTTTGTTTCAAGAAGCAACAGTTAGAACCCAACATGGAAAGACTGACTGGTTCAAAATTAGGAAAGGAGTACAATAAGACTGTATATTGTCACCCTGCTTATTTAACTTTTATGCAGAGTACATCACGTGAAATGCAGGGCTGGATGAATCACAAGCGGGAATCAAGATTGCCAGGAGAAATGTCAACAACCTCAGATATACAGATGATACTAATCTAAGGGCAGAAAGTGAAGAGGAAGATAAAGAGCCTCTTGATGAAGGTCAAAGAGTCTCCTCTTTAAAGCTAGCTTGAAATTCAGCATTAAAAAACTTGAGATCGTGCATCAGGAATAGAAGGGAAAAAAACGGAAGCAGTGACAGATTTTATTTTCTTGGCCTCAGCATCACTGCAGATGGTGACTGCAGCCATGAAATTAAAAGATGCTACTTGGAAGAAAAACTACGACAAACTCAGACAGCATGTTAAAAAGCACAGACATCACTTGGCCAACAAAGGTCCGTTTAGTCAAAGCTATGGTTTTTCCAGTAGTCATGTATGGATAGGAGAGTTGGACCACAGAGAAGGCTGAGCGCTAAAGAACTGATACTTTTGAATTGTCCTGGAGAAGACTCTTGGGAGTCCCTTTGACTGTAAGGAGATCAAGCCAGTCAATCCTAAAGGAAATCAACCCTAAATATTCAGTGGAAGGATTGATGCTGAAGCTGAAACTGCAATACTTTGGCCACCCGATGGGAATAGCTGACTCAGTGGAAGAGATCCTGATGCTGGCAGGACCCAGATTGATGGCAGGAGGAGATAGGGGCAGCAGAGGATCAGATGCTTAGATATCATCACCAACTTAATGGACATGAATTTGAGCAAACTCCAGGGGATAGTGGAGGGCTGAAGAACCTGGCATGTTGCAATCCGTAGGGTTACAAAGAGTCAGACATGACTTAGCAACTGAAAAACAAATAGTCTCATTCTATTTAATCCAATGTTTATAAGCTTATCATGGAAATTCTTAAAAAGAAACCTTGGAGATACCATATTTTTATTAATGGAGCACCTAAAGCAAAATTTCTACTTCTATAAAAGAAAACTCCACCAACAACCTAAAGGGATCATTAAGGCACTTTAAAACATACAAATAAGTGCTATAAAAGAGATATTAGCATAGTGCTATGAGAACTCTGTAACATTAATATTGAAGAGAAAAATTCCCTTTTTATTACAATATTAGTTTGCATGTTGAGGGAAGAAATTAAACCCTCAAGCTAATAAACTATGATGTTAATAAAAAACTGACAACCTATGAAATAAAGTCGATACTACCCAAACACTATCAAGTTAAAATGTTGAATCATTTCTGGGCATTTAATGGCTGCATCATGCTAACAATCTTGAAGCTTCAGTCTGCCCATATGTATCTTTCAAGAGTCCCATTGAGTTAACATAATTGTAGAGTCAAGATAATTACATGTATTGCATTTTCTCCATCAACTGAATGTACTTTGCTCTTTACAAATAACTTGTTAGCCCTTGCAAGACCTCAATTTATCAGAAATACGGTTATTTAACTGCTGGTTAACCAACATTCATCCGCTGGTTCATGAATTGCGCCTATGTTGACTTTTCTGTTTATCAGTCTGATAAACTGATGCCTGGGCTTTTAGCTTTGAGGAAACGGAATTCTGCATTATGATACAGAGATGGAATATATCCAGTACAGACCACAAATACAACTGCAGGGTCTATAAATTCAAAGAAGCTAGCTTGCTTTAACTGCCTGTTTGGTTAGGACTCCAGCACTGGTCTACTTGGGGCATTATAAAATGATGATTCCACTGGGTACTTGGAGAAAATTCTTGATTAGGTGATAACCATTCTCAGTACATGTCCACATAATACCCTTTGACAAAGTATTTCAGAAAATACTTATTTTTTTTTAAAGGAGTCTTAACTATTGTTAAAATAAGAGGTCATTGCTACCAATGAAAAACTAATGTTGACACTGTTTTGCTTAAATATTAGGATCAAAATTTAATCACTTCTCTGAAAAACAATCTAGATGGAAAAAACTTTATAAGCAAATATATGTATGTGTGTGTATATATGTATATATGCATATAAACACGTATCAGCAAGAGTGGACTGCTTTATAAAATAAAATATTCCAAGAAAGAACAAAACAAGTGAGTTATTTTTTAAAGTAATTTAAAGCATGCTAGTGACACAGCAAAAGCAGTTTTGTTAGTGTTGTTATTGAAGTTAGTACAAATGTCCTCAAGGGGGAAAAAGAAAAGTGCATCTACAACTAAAACAGGTTCTCCGTTGAACAATGAGGTGGAAGCCCTGGTATTTCTCTGCTGGTTACTTGTTTCTGATCTTAAACCCAGCTCTGGGCCTTGTAGTTTATAATCAAATGCCGGAGGAGTACCTGCTGCTTCCTGAGTTGCCAGAGTAACTTGTCTCCTACCCCTTCCTCCCTAATAGTGTCAGATACTAGAAACACATCATCTAGGCCTTCATTTAAACACAAAGGCTTCGTAAAAATAGATTTGCTAAATTATGGAAATACTTTTATTTCAGTGGTCAACAGACTATCATGAGTCAATATCAGATGAGATGTGGTTAGAACATGTACTTCCTTTTCCCCAGTCAGCTGTATTGTGACTCTGCCATTTGCTATAGGTTTTCATCGCAAATGCATTCTCTTTTCAGTAATAAGGTGACCATTCTGATTTCTCAATGTTGTATAAAAATTTTTGTAGAACTTTCTACAATATTAAAGTGTTTCTTTGGTTATTTATGTTCTTAACATAGTACTGGAACTTCTAGAAATCACCTAAAAGGTCTGTCTCTGGGCAAATATGCGGGGCTTTCCTGGTGGCTCAGAGGGTAAGCGTCTGCCTGCAAGGCGGGAGACCTCGGTTTAAACCCTGGGTCGGGATGACCCCTGGAGAAAGAAATGGCAACCCACTTCAGTATTCTTGCCTGGAGAATCCCGTAGACAGAGGAGTCTGGTAGGCTATAGTCCATGGGGTCACAAAGAGTCAGACACGACTGAGCAATTTCACTTTCACTTTCACTGGGCAAATACAAGTAAACCATTTAAAACAGTTCATTCTAGTTTAAATGGTTGGGGTTTCCATGCTTGTCCTTGAAAACCCGTCTAGCACGTTTCATGATGTGAGTTTCAAAATCATCTTTTCTCTAACCATTTTAAAGTACCTCCTTTTCAGCTGTTTCTTATATATTACACCTAAAGCAAACTGACAAAGGAAAAGGCAGGTAAGTGGGACTTCATAAAAATTACGAACTTTTATGTTTCAAAGGACACCATCAAGAAAACGAAAAGACAACCCACAGAGTGGGAGGAAAAATTTCGCAAATCATATCTAAATTTATATTGTGTGTGTGTTTGTGTGTGTGTGTGTGTGGAGAGAGAGAGAGAGAGAGAGAGAGAGATGCAAAACCACGATAAGATACCACCTCATTTCCACTAGGATGAGTGTGATCAAAAAGACAATAACAAGTGCTGGGGAGGATGTGTAGAAATCGGAACCTTCTTACATTGCTTGTGAGAATTAGTGCAGCTGCTTTGGAAAACTGGTAGTTTCTCAAAATGTTAAACATAATTAATGATATGACCCAGCAAGTCCATTCATGCAAAAACTTGTACATGGGGACTTCCTGGTGGTCCAGTGGCTAAGACTCCACCCTCCCAATGCATGGGCCCTGGGTATCAATCCCTTTTAGGGAACTAGATCCCACATGCTGCAACTAAGAGTATGCATGCTACAACAAAGACCCAGTATGGCCAAATAAATACTAAAAAAAAAAAAACCCTGTACACGAATATTCACAGCACAATTAATGACAGTAACCAAAAAGTGGGAACAACCCAGGTGTCCACCAACTGATGAATATATAAACAAAAGTGGGATATCCATTCAATAGAAAATTATTCAGCCATAAAAGGAATGAAGTACTGATACATGCTACAAAATGGATGAAACTTAAAGACAGTATGCTAAGCAAGAAAAGCTAGACATAAAAGGCCTCTTGCCATATGATTCCATTTTATGAAATGTCCATTGACATGAACTGTTACGAATAGGCAAATCCATAAAAACAGATAGTAGATAACTGGCTGTCAGTGAAGGGAGGCTAGAGGGGAAGGTAACTGCTAACGGGTATGGGGTTTCTTTTTGGAATGTGGAAAAGGTTCTGGAATTAGACAGTGGTGTTGGTTGTACAACCAAATGAATATAGTAAAAACCACGGTACACTTTAAAAGGATGAATTCTGTGGTATGTGAATTTGTTATGGACTGAATTATGTCTCCCAAATAGATGTAGTCTTAAGCCCTATTACCTCAGAATGTGACCTTATTGAAAAACAGGGTCATTGCAAATGTAAATAGTTACAATGAGGTCATATTGCAATAGGGTGGGACCTTAATCCAATCTGACTAGTGTCCTTGTAAGAAGAGGAGAATGCCACTGGAAGACACACAGACACAGAGGGAAGATGCACATGTGAAGGTGGAGGCAGAGACTGGAGCTACACTGCCACCACGGAGAAATGCCTGGCCCTGCCGGAAGCTAGAGAAGCAACATCCTCCTTCCCCAGGGGCTTTGGAGGGAAAATGACCAGTCAACACCTTGATTTTGGCTTTTAGCTTTCAGAATTTTGAGAGCGTAAGTTTCTGTTTAAAATAAGAATCTGGTACTTTGAGATGGCAGCCCTAGAAAAATAACAGATTTATATCTCAAAGTTTCAAAGAAGGAGTTAGTTACAGAGAAGTTGAGAGACCAGGCTATCTCAGCAGAGAGTAGTTGCTCAGTATACAAAGTGAACACAGTTTACTGTGATGGAAGGAAAAGACACTACAAACAAATCTTTACTATTCAAAAAACCAAAAGGCTAATAACTATGTTTTTAGTTATTTTACTTAGTAATGTTATTTCAGTTCTCAAAATACAACACATTCTATTGTTGCTTTTCTTTTCTGCCTACTGACTATGGTATGGTGTATGTATGGTGTATGCAACTATGTCATCTTAGGAAAGCCACCTTACCATCTGGGCTTTCACTCTCATTTACAAAATGTTCTTCTTCCTTCATATTTCAATGAGAAACAAATGACAGCGTGCATCTGAAAACACTTGAAACTCCCAACTGTAAAGCATTTATTCTTTCAATGCCATGATTGTAGCTGTTATGTAAATTAAGCCTTATTCAAAAGTCTTAATTAAAATTTCCTTAAGGCTATGCTTACCAAACATGCTTGATCCTATAAATCATTGGAGGAAAACTTATAAAATCCAGTTATTTGGAGCTCACCCTAGAACCACTAAATCAGAATCTTCAGAGAAAGGGCCCAAGACTCTTTTTTTTAGCTAGGCCCCATGTGACTCAAAAGATCTCACAAACATAAGAAAGAAATTCTTCCCTGTCAATATCTGCTTACACATAGTGTGCCTGGAAACATAAGGAAAGCATATTGAAAAAAATGAGTGCCCCTACCCCCACATGTCAGAAAGTAATAACATGCTAAAAGCAAATGATCAAAACACAATGGGGACATGTAATAATATAAAATAAATGTCCATGAGTCTATGATAATATAGATTATTGAATGAATAAATGAATGGTGGAAAATAGACAAATCTTTCATGCAAAAGAATTCCAAATAATTTATGTGAAGCCTAACTCCTTACCCCTTAAGTGTGGGCTGCAGGTAGTAATTTCCTTTAAAAAAGAGGGGAAGGAAAAAAGAATAAATTTTACACTGGAGAAGCCTTAAAATATTACCTCAGTCAGGTGATCAAAATTAACATCAACAATGAAAAGTCATGTTGATAATAAGTACCCTTGACACTGGGCTTCCCTGGTAGCTCAGCTGGTAAAGAATCCGCCTGCAATGCAGGAGACCCTGGTTTGATTCCTGGGTCAGGAAGATCCCCTAGAGAAGGGACAGGCTCCCCACTTCAGTATCCTTGGGCTTCCCTGGTGGCTCAGACAGTTAAGATTCCACCTGAAATGCTGCAGACCTGGGGTCAATCCTTGGGTTGGGAAGATCCCCTGGAGGAGGGCATGGCAACCCACTTCAGTATTCTTGTCTGGAGAATCCGAGGGACAGAGGAGTCTGGCGGGCTGCAGTCCACGGGATTGCAAAGAGTCAGACAGGACTGAGCGACTAAGCACACACACTCCTGACATTATGTGACGAGAATGGCACTTTACCTTTGTGGTCTTCTTTCTAAAAACCCATAACCCCAGTCTAATTATGAGAAAAACATCAGACAAAACCATATGGAAGAGTATTCTATGAAACACCTGGCCAGTACTTTCCAAAGCCATCAGAGTTTTCCAAAACAAGGAAAGTCTGAAAAACTATCAGAACCAGAAAGAGCCTAAGGATGATGACAAAAATGTAACAAATTCTGGATGGGATCCTAGAACAGAAATGGGACATTAGTTAAAAACTAAGGAAATCTGGACTTCCCTGGTCATCCAGTGGTTGGAAGTCCACTTGCCAATGCAGGAGACACAGGATCGATCCCTGGCCCTAGAAGATTCCACATGCTGTGGGGTAACTGAGCCCGAGATCTAGAGCCCGCAAGCCGCAACTATTAAGCCCATGTGCTGCACTTACTGAAGGTTCCAAGCTTAAAGCCCATGCTTTGCAATAAAAGCAGCCCGTGCACTATTCCTAGAGAGAGTCTGCACACAGCAATGAAGACCCTGCACACAGCAACAAAGACCCAGCACAGCCAAAAATTAATTAAATTTTTTTTAAAAAACGAAGGAAATCTGAATGCAGTATGAACTTTAGTTAATAATAAAGCATCAGTTTGGTTCACTAGCTGAAATGTACCATACTAATATATAATAACATATTAATGGCAGGCAAAACTGGATGTGTGATATATGGCAACTCTTTACTATCTTCCCAACTTTTCTATAAACTTTAAAATTGTTCTAAATTTTCAAGTTTATTTAAAATGAAAACAGAAAATCTGATTCAGAATGTCCAAGGTATGGTCCAATAATCCCAACACTTGTTTTTCATCTTTCTTCTTGCTTTTTCATGCTTCTCATTTTCTGAGAAGCACTACCCTATCTAAGGCCCGCTCCCAGTGTGGTTTTCAGCCTAAAGCAGAATGACTGTGAGGCTGCTTGACCTCTGCCTACAAGAAATTTATGATTAACACTATACAGGTATTAACAAAGTAGGTCAGCTCTGCCTCTGTTTACCTGTGCTTTTAGGGATTAGTCAGAACAGGTAACTCTGTCTCTGGCCACCAACAGGAAAATGGTGTGGTGAAATAGAAAAGTAGGTACCTGGCTTCCATTTTGAGAGTAACACCCACCTTAATAAGTCTCAAAACACCTTAGTCACTTCCATTTTGTTTATGCTGCTCCCTTTTCATGTATTATTTCCTTGGGCTCCATTCCAGATAAAAGAAATCAAGTGCCAAGCACTACCCTACAGAATGAATGCCTGAAGAGCCACAATAAACAATGTTCCTGGACCCCTGTTTCTAGCAGTCATTTCTCTAGTCTGAGTCATCAGCTAGGCACATTCCTAATGCTTTTTCTGTTCCCTCCTACAGATAACACCAGCGCCTTTTGCAGCTGAAAAGACTAGAGCACAGAATGGCATACACGGCGGTGTTTAGATGAGAGATCACTAAGATCTGGGTAAAACAGACTTAAGGATCCCTCGTAATTCATGCTAATTATTAACATCTGAATATTAAGTATCCAGGGGAGAAAACTGGTAAGAAAAATAGGGTAGATCTCAGACCTAGAAGGACAAATACTGCTGGAGTTGGTTCCTTTTGAATTCCTTGGAAAACATATAACATGAACAGCAGGTGATACTATTTTCATCACATGGTTATTGCCACATTCTGAGGACAGGGAAATAATGCACCCTTCTCATCGGTGTTTACACCCATATTGTATTTCTATGTGTCCCCTGCTACAGTGTTGCTCAGCCAACCTGTACACACAGGTCTTTCCGTCTTTGCACAATCCTTCTATTTTCTTAACCACTTCTGTCACTGTTCACTAAACTTCCCTCCCCTTCACTCAGTCTATTCTGTTCAGACTCAAGAAGTAGAGACTACTGATTCATGATGACCTTGAGTGAGATCACGGCTAATTAGGAATGATCATATCTGTGAAAAGCAGTTCCCTTGAACTCAAAAACCAATCACAACAGACACTTAAGCACCTATAGTGTGCAAGGCCCTGTGGAAATATAAGGAAGGACCAGGGCAGAAAGAGTACTGAACTCAAGCACCAATAGATATGGATTCTAATTCCAGATCTGCCTATGACTAATTTTGTTAGTGTGGGCAAGTCAGCCTCCTGGCTTCAGTTCCTTCTCTGCTAAGTAACTCAGCATAGTGTGACCAACAATCCCAGTTGGTCTAGGATTCCCAGGGCCAGCACTGAAAGCTGTGTCCCAGGAAACTTGTCAGTACTGAGTGAGCCAGGACAGTTAGTTCCCCTCTTGCACAGGCTATTTGAGATCCTTTCCGGTTCTGATACTTCTAAGCATCAGATGCTTCTCAAGGCATGTTGTTTATGACCTTTTATGAGTGCAGACTGAGTCACACAGAGACAGGGTAGTGGCTACATTGAGAAGAACCTGCATGGCTTCCTGCCTCTTGGGTTGTGACTCACCCAGGGATGTTGCAGTGCACCATTCCTAACATCTCAGGGGAAGAGATCAGCTGAGAATGGTACACTAAGGCAAGAGACATTCTTGGGTTTCCCAGTGGGAAAGAAATTCAAAAACAATGAACTAGTGAGAAGAATTTGCAGTAAATGTTGAGGCTGCCAGCATTCTTGTAAGTGAGCCAATGGCCTTTTAAGCTACATCTACAACTGACGAGCTTCTTGGCCACCACCCCAAAGAAGGCTCCTTTCCCAGTTTAGACTATATTCAAGACTGGCTTGGCAGTAAGGCTTTTAGCATCCTTAGATATACAAGCTTACTCCAGCAGGAGAGAATATGAAATCAACTTCCTAATAAAGGTTTAAAAAAATTTTTAATGCAAAAACAAAAAAAACAGAGTGAATGACTGCCACTGCTGAGGCTGATAACAGAATCTGTTGTCCTATTTTCATGAGTTTCAAGAAAAGGATCCTCAGGACTTCCCTGGTAGTCCAGTGGGCAAGACTCCACGCTTTCAATGCAGGGGGCACAAGTTCTACCATCCTTGGTCAGGAAATGAAGACCCCACATTCCACATGCTGTGTGGCACTCAGGATGGGGTGGGGGATGCCAGGCTAACTTGACTAGGAAGACAGATGAACTCAAGGCCTTAAGTAGATTTACTACATTGCAAACAACTATAGAGGTTGCCAGCTGGCCCTGAGCTCACTCGGAAAAATGATGTAGCTTGCTACAGATTTATATTTAATTTAGAAGCAAACTTCAGAATCACCTTGCATATTTTTATGTGCTTGATTTCATTTTGGCTTTATGCTTAAGATCAACTCCTATTTCAACCTCACCTTGTGGGATAAATCTGGCCTAATTTCCTTCTCAGTCATTCTTCTTAAATACCTGGATCCAAAACACAAGCCCCAAATAATTATTGAGTGGAGACAGAATGAATGTACATGGAGAAAGTCAAAAGAGCTAGATTAACACAGGCTATTTAAGGAGCTAAGAAAAAAATCAAGGACTTTCTCTAATTCAAGAAATGAAGAGAGCAGTTATGTAAAGTCTCTTACCCACCCTTGGCCAATCAAAAATACGGTAAAGTTACGGACTTCTCTAGAGGCCCAGTGGTTAAGAAACCGCTACCCATGGAGGTGACACAGATCTCTGGTCTGGGAAGATCCCATATGCCTCGGAGCAACTAAGCCCATGTGCCACAACTACTGAGCCAGCCCTTTGGAGCCTGCGCTCCGTAACAAGAGAAGCCACCGCAGTAAGAAGCCTGCAATTAGAGAAAGCTCGTGAGCAGCAACAAAGACCAGATGCAGCCAAAAATAAATAATAAATAAATGTTTTTTAAAATAAATAAAAAAATCTTTAAAAACATACAGCAAAATCAAGTTAAACTGGTTTAATAAGTGTGTGCCAAATAGTATTATAGTATTTCCCCTAAGCAAATTTGCTTCTCTCCCCTGTTAGCTCTATTGTAGTATAATTAAAAGCAATTAACAAAGAAAACTTTTAGCCATAATTTCAAGAGTTAACTGTCTGGAGACTGACTATGATGCAAATGAAAATATGTGTTTACACATAACTGAGACAGCAGTAAAGGGATCTAATGAAATGGATATCCATAGAAGACATTTTTGGTGACATAAGGTCAACATGGGAGAGAATGGCTAAATAAGACGACTCCAGGCATGTGACTTTATTTTATTTTAGCCAGGCCATGTGGCCTGTGGATCTTAGTTCCCCAACCAGAGACAGAAAACCTGTGCCCTCGGCAGTGAAAGCACAGAGTTTTAACCACTGGACCACCAGGGAATTCCCTAGGCTTGAGACTTTAAATTCTTTCACTTGAGGCATATTTATTATATGTTACCTAATAGACTGTGAAGAAATGGAAAAATGTGTGCTGGTTTGCTTTGTCCACCCTGGCAGGTGACCAAAGTTCCCTTAATTAGCAAGACTGGGCCACCTGTCCTGTCTACTTCCTCCTGAGTTTGTTAATCTCTCACCTATGGAGCTGAGAGAGATCAAGAGGAGGGGTTGTAACTTCTGTAAATCCTACCTGGGAAGGAATTTCTGACAGAAGATCAGATGACAACAAATAGATTGAATCACAGCCTGATTCAGCCTAAGCATGTATCAGAATTATCAAACTCATCGAACCAGATGTCAGTGTTGGACTGACTCCTAGCAGACATCCCCTGGGTGCCCACTGTGTGCTGGGGACACTCAGCTTAGAAGGTGCATAAATTCTTCCTGATGGCTTTTTCCTATAAGATGAGGAGTTGGAGGTGTGGAGAGTTCAGGAGAAAATTCTGTTTATATCAGTGACTTTATGGTATTTTTAATAGTAAAGTTATATATATTAAACTGATCTCTAAAACTTGATCATCTAGGGTTCTGTTTGCCACCTCATCTTGGTCCTCTGAAAGCAGGAATGTTTTTTCCGTAAGTCACTCATTTGGGGTTAAGAATGAAAGTCATTTGCTATTTTATTTCCCTCCAAATCTCATACAGATCTAAGGCACCATTCTGTAAAGAATAAAAAGCTAGATTCTTGGCTACATGCAGCTCTCCTAAACAGAATACAGTATAATGGTGGTCTGGGCATGACGTAGCCTAATGTGGACAAGAAGGGGGGCTTCCCAGGTGATGCTAGTGGTAAAGAATCCACCTGCCAATTCAAGAGACATAAGAGATGCAGGTTCTATCCCTGGGTCGGGAAGATCCCCTGGAGGAGGGCATGGCAACCCACTCCAGCATTCTTTCCTGGAGAATCCCACGGACAGAGGAGCCTGGTGGGCTACAGTCCATAGCGACATACAGAGTCAGACCCGACTGAAGTAACTTAGCGACACCCGCGCACATGGATGTGAAGTACTGACTAGGGGTGGGGTGGAGGTCTATCCTGACTAGAGAAACGGCATTAGACCACATGTTCTGGGCCCAAATATTCGAGACTACAGGATGTGATATTCCTGTTGCAACCAAGAAACTTAGAACTCCAGGTTCTAGTCCCAAAGAACATAAAATGCATTGAGGTGGATCTATATTTTGCCTTTCAAATGGAGTCACATTCTTCATCATGTTTCCAAAGTTTCCAGGAAAATTAAGCATTTTGTGCTTTTTTTTTTTTAAACAGGTTAGTGATCTAGACTGTTTGTCTGAAAGCCTTGCTATAAAGTTCTGATTTATCTGGCAGACTAAAAAATCCCACCACCACCTTTGGAAGTTGCAGCAATTAGTGAGAATCTGCACTTTCTGCCCTTTTCATTTTTAGGGATAAAGTCAAAGTGTTAGTTGCTCAGTCATGTCCAACTCTTCACAGCCCCATGGACTATAGCCCACCAGGCTCCTCTGTCCATGGGATTCTCCAGGCAAGAATCCTGGAGTGGGTTGCCATTCCCTTCTCCAGGGACCTTCCCAACCCAGGGATCAAACCTTGGTCTCCAGCATTGCAGGCAGATTCTTTATCATCTGAGCCACCAGGGAAGCCCTTTTTAGGGATAAGTATATATGAAATAAAGCTTTAAAATACATTATTGTTATCATTATTATTACTTTGGTCACACTGAGTTTTGCAGGATCTCAGCATTCTTCTTTAGTGCTATAAAGGAGAAAGGACTTCTCCCTCCCAAGCAACTCAACCTTTCTGAGAAATTAAATGTCCATGTAAGTGTCCCTCAGAATAGCCACATACGCAGAACACAAAGGGAATAGATTGTCCCTCAGTAGTTTCTTCTGGTCCTAAGATGCAGACAGTCTGAATTTTTATTATAAAGCAGTATATTTAATAGCTTATCCTGACTTTCCAGTCCTAGGTCCAGATGATGTTGACGCCCAAGAAAAACTGGATTGCCAAGAAAGATGATGGCCAAGAAGGATGTCAACAGGTCAAAGAACTCTAGGTGGCAAACAAGAAGCCCAACTTTCATGTTGTAATGGAGTAAAATTTGCCACCTGAAAATGTCCTTCTGGCAGGCACATTATTCTGAGCCGAAAACAATCAAGGCCCAAAACACTCAGAAACTTTGACCTTCCCCCAACTGACTAAAAGAATGTAGGCAGAGGATCTCTTCTAACAGGGGCTGTTATCATAGATAATGATAGTATAAATTAGGTGTGGTTAGACAGGGAGAAGCCTAACAAAGTCTGTTAAGTCCTCTCTGTGTCCCACTGTCTCTGCATGGCCCAGCAAACATTTATCTACCAAACATTTGCTCTTCCATCTCCATGTGCTTTGCCTTCTTACCCTTTGAAAGTCCCAAACCACTACTCCAAATATCCTCTTTTATCTTTAGCTAAAGATGATATTTAAGGTAAAGGTTTCAGCCATTTTAGCAAGTTACTCAGGGCTTCCCAGGTGGCGCAGTGGTAATGAATTTGCCTGCCAAAGCAGAAGACGCAAGAGATGCAGGTTTGATCCTTGGGTCATGAAAATTCCCTGGACTGGGCAGCCTGGTGGGCTATACAGTCCATGGGGATGCAAAGAGTGGGACACAATTGAACAGACACACGCACAGCAAGTTACTCAGTTACCTGGATCCCCTCCAGGTATACACGTGATTAAACTTTTGTTTGGTTTTCTTCCATTAATCCATCTCATGTCAATTTTTAGACAGCCAGAAAAAACTAGAAGGGTAGAGGAAAATTTCTTCTCTCTGATAATGTCATGAGAGGCATGCAGTCTCTCAAGTTGCAAGACTACTCAAGGAAGGGACAGTTGGCCCAGAGACACTTCAATGTGTACCTTACCAACAGTGTAGCCAATATCGCCATGATTACCATGATTAACCTTTGAGATCACATGTGCCTCCCAGCACCACAGCTATCCTGAGACTGGCAGGCTAGCCAAAATGTCCTGAGAACAACCAACCAGCAAGACTCACCAGAAAGAAGCCCACAGAGACACCTCTAGATGGACTACTGGGTCGGCAACCAAATTCCAGTTTAGAGGCAGATGTGGTCATCAACTTGATCAGCCAACTTAGGCTGGAGGGACTGTTTTGTGTTGTATAAATCTGTTTTTCTGTTTTTGCAGAAGACAAAAAAAATTTTTTTAAGTACTTAGGTTTATTTTGGAGAAGGAAATGACAACTACTGCAGTATTCTTGCCTGGAGAATCCCATGGGCAGAGGAGACTGGTGGGCCACAGTCCATCAGGTCGCAAAGAGTCAGACACGACTGAAGTGACTTAGTAGCTGCAGCACCAGGTTCATTTATCTATTTGTTCAAACTTCTATGATTACAAACCTAGAAAAGCTTTTGAATTATATTGCCTATTTTCATTTATTTATACCATAAAATTACTATAGTCCCTTCTTGAATTAACATTCTATGTCTTTCATCACAGCATCTTCACGCTGAATTCTTGGTAGATTATATCTTGGTACATTTTATTTGAAAATCACATGAAGAGAAAAGTTTTGACCTCGTTATAAGGCCAACAGTCATGTCTTAATGACCAATATGGTCATATATCTGCTGCTCACTAAATGTTTTTTGATGATTATAATGAGCAATGCCTTTTTTCCATTCTTTGAACCCAGGCATTTTTGCCACTAATTGGTCACAAGCCTAATATTAGGACTCCTTACCTTTGGGTACAATCCTACCCTTAGGAATTTTTTCTAAGTAAATATTAAAAACAATTGGTAAAAACATACAAATAATTTATTTGAAGAATTGTTTATAATAATTCAGATCTTTTTAGAGCCCGTGCTGTGCAACAAGGGAAACCACGACAATCAGATGCCCATGGACTACAACTAGAGAAAGGCTTCCACTTGCTGCAACTAAACAAAGTCCGCATGCAGCAACCAAGACCCAGTGCAGCCAAAAATAAATAAAAAGATAAAACATTTTAAAAGTTCATAGACAGTTTAAGATAAGGATTCTTTAAAAACTGTATAAAATCCACGTGCTTCTGGGCTCACTGAATGCTGCTTCTCAGTGCCAGAAATAAATACTGTGGGGTGTATTGAGATGAGAGTATACATACTTTGTTTTCTGCACCCAGGAATCCAGAACACTGAGTGGACTTGTGTTTCCTTCTCCCTTCCTTCTGAGAACACAGAACTACATCAGAGCCTTATGAAATATAACCAATGAGGCTATGAGGTATTTCTGGTGAAATACGGCAGAGGTTATTTCTGGTGAAATATGGCAGAGGTATTTCCAGGAAAAAGGTTCCTTCCCCTTAACATAGGAGAGAATTCTGCTTCCTACCCAAGCAGTCTGAAGAAACACTGGTTCATAAGAAGTATATCAAGAAACTGGAAAAATGCCTTTCCTTTCCTTGCTATTCCAGTTCCTGACTGAAAAAAAAACATACTGGCGACCTCACAAGCTGGAAGTCATTCTGATCAATCTCAGAAGTCTGGTGTGCTCTGCCAGGATCACTATTTTAAGCCTGTTCCTGGGGCTCTGTGCCACCTTTGCCTCCAACAGAGGAACTGAAACCCTTTGCCTTTTCTCCATAGCCAAGGGGCATTTGTACCTACCTCCTCCACTCCTCTTGCCCTTCTCCCATTGAACAGTCTGTGTTTCTCGGCCTGCTGTACCTTCAGTCAAGGGGAGTATCGAAACTCAAAACTCTGGGGAAGACTTGTCTCCCAGTGTGAGAAAGTAAGAGAGGTGAGACGGGTGTGCCCTACATCACTACAGCAGAGGGGAAGGTGTTTCTGTCTGCCCAAAGTGAATGTCTAGGCGTATTTTAAACAAAGCAAAACACGGTTAAACAGTGATTCAGAGTCTCCAATTACCAGTACAGCTTTATATTTTGAAGACGTCACTATAAGTACCCTGGAAGCTTGAATTAGAGGCCTAGTACTGCCTATAGTGTAACATCCCTGTCTCACCTGTGAAGCCACTCACCATTTGTAGCACCGTATGAGAAAATGCTTTCAAAGCCCCAGATCTTAAATAAACCAGAGAAACAAATCAGCAAATCCCCACTACCTTACTCTTACACTGACCTAGGACTCTACAACTTGTTTACTCTGGTAAATGTGCTGACTTCATGTATTTCCACTGTATATACGTTTCTACTGCAAAAGACCGAGAGAAAAATTTAAATCTATTTAGAAAAGTTTTGATGATCCTCAGCAACAGACATGCAGAGAAATAGGCACACACATAGGTCATTGGTAGAAGAGTAAACTAGTACAACATATTAGAGGCCAATTATGTAATATCTACTTTTTTACTCTTTTTTTTTTTTTTGCCACACCACACAGCTTGCAGGATCTTAGTTCCCTGACCAGGAACTGAACCCACACCCTGAGCAGAGAAAGTGCGAAGTGCTAACCACTTGACCTCCAGGAAGTTTCTAATATCTATTTTTTTTAAAGTAATACTTATTTTTTTTTTCTATTTTTAAAAATACATATTAGTAACATAAATGTCCATTGGTAAGACTCTGATTAAAGCATAATATAAATAAATAAATATTGGAGTAATATGAAACTAATTTTTTTCATGGAGCAAATCAGTTGTACTGGTGTGTGAAAATGTCCAACAGACAATTGTTAAAAAAAAAAAGCTGCAGAGCAGAATGTATATTATGCTCTTATTTATGGTTCTATTAGTAGATCATATATGTGTGTTTATATACAAGTTCTTTGTTGAAGCATGTATGTGTATGTTTGTGTGCTTTTATTAGCATGGAAAATTTCTAGAAGGATATATAAGAAACTATTAATGGTGATTAAGGACAAGTACCAGGAAATCACGTTATACCACTATTTACACGAACACAGTTTATCATTTAAAATACTGACGAATAAAAAAATATTAGTACATTTAGGATGCTACCTTAGGCACAACTCTGGAAACATAATTAGCCTTCCTTAATGCTAAAAATCAAGAATCTCAGAATTGGTTCTGTGTTGAACAAAATTCTGCCTTTTGCAGGCAGCTTCTGAGCCCCATTAGTAATTCTGGCTACTAAACAGTCCAACAAGAAACATTAGTGCGTTAAGACCTTCCAAGAACTTCTGTGTGTCAGTAAATTGGTGTAACCCTCATGTCTAGAAATGAGAATGTGCCCATGAAGCTGTTATAAATCACCATACACACACTGCCTTACACGCTCTTCAGTTTAGATGTTTAGCTGTTTTCAACACCCTTCCCATGGGGTAACCAAGTGAGATCCTTCTGGGCTTCTATTCCTTAGAGGAAGGACGGCAGGTAGGTCCCAAGGTGACTCTAGCATCTTCTAATTACTCCATCCACTTTCTAGCTAGCCACTAAGAGACTGAGAGATCAAAGGACTGGGGACTACTGGGGAGGTTTCTCTGTTTTGTTGAGTCATTGTAACCATATCTTCTCATTTCCAAGGCATCAGCTTCTTCGATCCCATCACGATGTTTTATCATTGGTTACTTTTACAGTGACATTTATTTGTGTTATTTAAGTGTGTTTACTGGTCCCGGGGAACTCTGTTGATTTAAGTGCTACCATCCAGGGAAGACGTTTGTGCCCTGTCCTCCAATTGCCAATGAACACAGGCTCAGATCCAGTAGCTGCCAGGCTACCGGAGAGAGGAGTGACTGACAGCCCAGGGTGAGGAAGTCACACACTCAGAGCTCGGGCAGGGCGGCTGGCATAAGGAAGGAGAGCTGCCTGCAGAGGCAGCTAGCTCGTGCCCTGCTCTGAATCCTGGAGGGTGGCGGGCAAAGCCCCACTAGAGGAAGAGACAGAATCACACAGCTATCTGCGGAGCTCCCTGCGCCACGGTGATGAGCTCCAGGCTCAAAGAAGGCTCTGAGGAAGGCGAACAAGAGGATGGAGGAGTAGGGGAACATGGAGCACATCTCTCTCCACACATCCATCAGGAATTCACCTTCAGACACAGAAGTGCATGCAGAACAGGAGCTGAGAGTTGCCAGGAGTACCTGACCAGCAGAAAAGAATATACAAAACCATGCAAAACTCGGTAAGATCAAGGAACTAGGGGGAAAAACAGGAGTGTTAGTAGGACTGGACTTGCCCTCTGTGGGTAGGGGAACTGAAGCAGGGGTCTGAGCCCCACACTGGGGCAACTGTCTGACACAGCGGAGAAATATTTAAGGCTGAGCGCGAAACAGCTGATCTGTGGCAGCCTAAATGGAATGAGAATCAGACATGCTTGCCACAGCCATACATACCCCGGACAGAAACACTGGTCCTCTGGAAGGCGCAGCAGTTGGAAGCTGGAGTTTAGGGACTGTGGAGCAATCCCACAGCGAGGGCTGCTGTTGACTGAACAGTAGAGAGGCTGGCCCATCAAACCCCTGACACGCTGAACTGCACAGTAGGACCCCACCCAGGGTGCTCCTTTAAGTGACTGATGCCACGAACGACAGAGTAGGACCCCAGTCAGGGTGCCCCTCCATGCACCTGACACGCCAAACAACAGAGAAGGACCCCGGCAAGGGAACCCGCTAAGTGCCTGAACGAGTGGAGTTACAGAGAAAGACTGGTCAGAGAGGCCTTCTGATCGCCCGCTGCAAGAGGCTCAAGAAAAGACTGATAGGGCCATGACTCCTACGGCGGAGGCGCACTTGGCGCCGCCAGGGTCCCCACAAGCCAAGCAGCTGCGCCACCTTCACGCTCAACTCTCCCTGGGGCAGAGCTGCCACAGGCAAAAAGAGTCTTGCGCCTATGCATGCAGGGTCGCTTTGGTCGTGTCCAACTCTTTGCGACCCTGTAGACTGTGCCTGCCAGGCTTCTCTGTCAGGGAAGAGGGTTCTCCAGGCAAGAATACTGGCCAATACTCACTGCCATCCCCTTCTAGAGCATTGTATTTCCCGCTGCCCTAGCCACCAACCCCCCTGAGTACCTGGTGCTGCCAGAACCCCTGTGACCCAGGCAGCTGCACCACCTCCACACCTGGCCCTCACAGGGGCAAGCCCAAGTCCTCCAGGGCAGCCTCAGGAGCAAACCCCAAGGAATGATCCACACGTAGAGGTGGAAATAAAACCACAACTGAAACCCAGGGCCTGTGTGGCTAAGGAAGAAGACCCAAAACCTTCCCACCAGCTGTACAAGCTGCAGATTAAAACTACACGATCAACTAGGCAGACTCTGTGTCCATGGAATATATAAAAGGTCACTGAGAGCTCCCACAAAAGAAAACGCACTAGTTCTAGTAGCTGTGGACATTGGAGGCAAGAACACACAGGAGTACGAGCAGATTAGAATCTGAGCTGCCCCCACAACAGACCCAGAGATCAGCACGGTGTTGGAGGGCATCCTAGGGAGGTGAGGTGGACTGTGACTCCCAGAGAGGGAAAGGACTCTGACAGCAGTGACTCAAGAAAAACATTTATTATTCTCATTTTTTGACTTGTTCTGTAGATGCTTTTGGATTTTTTTTTTCTTCATTTTATCCCCCTCTCTGTTGTAGCTGTCAATTTTCTTGGCACTATCAAATCCAATTAAGGTTTTGAGCTTTTTTTTGTTCCCTCAGTCACATTTTTTATTGTTGTTATAAACCTCTGCCTCTACATTGGGCTTTTACAATTCTGTGGAGTTTTCCTTTTTTCTTAACCTTTTTAAATTTTAATTTTTTAAACCTATTATTATTTTTCTACATTTATTCCTTTGCTTGCTTTTCCTACTGTCCTTTCCCCCTTGCAGTTAAACTTTAATATATATAAATCTTCTTTATCTATCTCTATTTAACTTTGCATATCCTTGCTTTCTTTCCTTTCCACTCAACATATTTGTTAGTTTTCTCTTCATTGGTTTATTCCCCAATTGGCACCTTGCTTTTGTTTTGTTTTCCAGTTTGTGCTTTAGTTAGTTTTTCTCCAGTAGATACATTTTTGGTTTCCTTTGTTGGCCATGTCAATCTATTGTACTTTATTTTTGTTGGACTGTTTTGATTTTGCTTATGGGTGTATATGTATATGTATATATTCAGTCACACTTTTTATTGTTGTTATAATCCTCTGCCTGTACATTGGGCTTTTGCGGTTCTGTGAGTTTTCCTTTTTTCCCCCTTTTTCCTTTCTTCTTCTGTTTCTTTTCTTTACTCTTTTTAATAATTTTAACTTTTAACTTTTTTAAACCTATTATATTTTTTCTACACTTATTCCTTTGTTTGCCTTTCCTACTGTTCTTTTCTCCTCACAGTTAATCTTAAATGTATATAAATCTTCTTCATCTACCTCTATTTAACTTCACGTATCTGTTCTTTCTTTTCCTTCTTTTCCTCTCAACATATTTGCTAGTTTTGTTTTCATCACTTTATTCCCCATTTGGCACTTTGCTTTAGTTTTGTTTTCCAGTTTGTGCTTTAGTTAGTTTTGTTCTTAAATGGTAAATATAATTTTTTATTTCCTTTGTTCACAGGATCAGTCTATTGTACTTTATTTTTGTTGGACTGTTTCGACTTTGCTCATGGGTGTATATGTATATGTGTATATTCCATCATTTTAATTATTATTTGCCTGATTTTGTAACTACTATTTATCCAGGGTTCACCTTTGGTTTCTCATTTTTGGATATTTGTTTTAATCTCACTTAATGCCATACAAACCACTTGTGGAATCTTCGTACCTGACCAGAGATCAAGCCCTGAGCATTTGCCGTGGAAGCACTGACTCTAAGTCCCTAGAATACCAGAGAACTCACCCTAGGGAGTATCAAAAAGTGAGAACTCGCACAAACGAAACCACTTGAATACAGACCCAGCATCACCCAACCACCAGTAGAACCCTGTGCAGGAAGCTTCATCTAAACAACAAACAAAACAAAAATACAAATCTAGTCTAGTCATCAGCAGACAGGATTACCACCTCACTCAGCCTTGTCCATCAGAGGTAAAACAAACAAACAAAAACTCAACCCAAATCTCACCCTGTAGGAAACTTACACAAACCACTGGACCAACCTTAGGAGGACAGAAAACAAAAGGAAAAAAGAATTTAACTTTCTTTGAAGCCAGGGAAAAGGAGACTTTAAACACAATAAGTTTAGAAAAAAAATAATGAAAAGGCAAAGAAATACTAACCAAATGAAGGAACAAACTAGAAACACATAAGTCCAAATAAATGAAGAGGAAATAGGCAAACTACATGAGAAAGAATTCAGAATAATGATTGTAAAGATGATCAAAAACCTTGAAAACAAAATGGAGAAAATGCAAGAATCAATTAACAAAGACCTAGAAGAATTAAAGAATAAACATGCAGAGACAAACAACAGAATTACTGAAATTAAAAATACTCTAGAAAGAATCAATAGCAGAATATTTGAAGCAGAACAAATCAATGAGCTGGAAGATAAAATGGTGTAAATAACTTCTGAAGGGCAGAATAAAGTGAAAAGAATGAAAAGAGCTGAAGACAGTCTCAGAGACCTCTGGGACCATATCAAACGCACCAGCATTCGAATTATAGGGGTCCCAGAAGAAGAAGAGAAAGAGAAAGGGTATGAGAAAATTTTTGAAGAGATTATAGTTGAAAATTTCCCCAACATGGAAAAAGAAATAGTCAATCAAGTCCAAGAGGCACAAAGGGCTCCATATAGGATAAACCCAAGGAGAAACATCGCAAGACATATACTAATCAAACTAACAAAGACTAAACACAAAGAAAGAATATTAAAAGCAGCAAGGGAGAAGAAACAAGTAACATACAAGGGAAACTCCATATGCTTAACACCTGATGTTTCAGCAGAAACGCTGCAGGCCAGAAGGGAATGGCAGGATATATTTAAAGTACTGAAAGGGAAAAATCTACAACCAAGATTGCTGTACCCGGCAAGGATCTCATTCAAAATTGATGGAAAAATAAAAAGCTTTTCAGACAAGCAAAATTTCAGAGAATTCAGTACCACCAAACCAGCTTTACAACAAATGTTAAAGGGACTTATATAGTCAAGAAATACAAAAGAAGAAAAAAAAACAACTACAAAATCAACTCCAAACAATTAATAAAATGGCAATAGGAACATACATATCAATAATTACTTTAAATGTAGATGGATTAAATGCTCCAACCAAAAGACACAGGCTGGCTGAATGGATACAAAAACAAGACCCATATATATGCTATCTACAAGAAACCTACTTCAGATCTAAAGACACATATAGACTGAAAGTGAAACGATGGAAAAACATATTCCATGCAAATGAGAAGCAAAAGAAAGCTGGAGTAGCAATCCTCATACCAGACAAAATAGACCTTAAAATAAAGACGATTATAACAGATAAGAAAGGACACTACATAATAATCAAGGGATCAATCCAAGAGGAAGACATGACAATTGTAAATATCTATGCACCCAACATAGGAGCACCTCACTACATAAGACAAACACTAACAGACATAAAAGGAGAAATTGACAGTAACACAGTAACAGCAAGAGACTTTAACACCCAACTCACACCAATGGACAGATCATCAAAACAGAAAATTAATAAGGAAACACAAATCTTAAATGATACATTAGATGAGATGGATCTCATTGATATCTTCAGGACATTCTATTCAAATGCAGAAGAATACACGTTCTTCTCAAGTGCACATGGGACATTCTCCAGGACAGACCACATCTTGGGTCACAAACCAAACCTCAGTAAATTTAAGAAAATTGAAATTGTATCAAGCATCTTCTCCGACCACAATGCTATGAGACTAGATATCAATTACAAGAAAAAAAAAACTGTAAGAAACACAAACACCTGGAGATTAATATGTTTCTTAATAACGAACAGGTTACTGAAGAAATCAAAAGGGAAATAAAAAAGTTTCTAGAAACAAATGACAATGAAAACATGACAACTCAAAACCTATGGGATGCAGCAAAAGCAGTTCTAAGAGGGAAGTTTATAGCAATACAATCTTACCTCAAGAAACAAGATAAACACTGAATAGACAACGTAACTTTACACCTAAAACAACTGGAAAAATAAGAACAAAATAATGCTAAAATTAGTAGAAGGAATAAATAGACAGATTCTTAGAAAAGTTCAAGCTCCCAAGACTGAACAAGAAAGAAATAGAAATTATGAACCACCCAATGACAAGCACTGAAATGAAGCTGTGATCAAAAAATCTCAAAAAAAAAAAAAAAAAAAAGCCCAGGAACAGATGGCTTCACAGGAGAATTCTATCAAACATTTAGAGAAGAGCTAATTCCTATCCTTCTAAAAACTCTTTCAAAAAAGTGCAGAGGAAGGAACAGTTCCAAACTCATTTTCCAAACTCATTCCACCATCACTCTGATACCAAAACCAGACAAAGACAACACAAAAAAGGAAAACTACAGGTCAATATCACTGATGAACACAGATGCAAAATCCTCAAAAAAATTTTAGCAAACAGAATTCAGCAATGCATCAAAGAACTCACACACCATGATCAAGTTGGGTTTATTCCAGGGATGCAAGGATTCTTCAATATATGCTAATCAATCAATGTGATACACCATATTAACAAAGATAAAAACTATATGATAATCTCAATAGATGCAGAAAAAGCCTTGGACAAAATTCAGCTCCCATTTATGATTAAACCTCTTCAAAAACTGGGCACAGAAAGAACCTACCTGATGATTAGCCTACAGCAAACATTATTCTCAATAGTGGAAAACTGAAAGCATTCCCCCTAAGATCAGGAACAAGACAAGGGTGTCCACTTTTGTCACTACTATTCAACATAGTTCTGGAAGTCCTAGCCACAGCAATTAGAGAAGAAAAAGAAAGAAAAAGAATCCAGATTGGAAAAGAAGTAAAGCTCTCACTGTTTCCAGATGACATGATACTGTACATAGAAAACCCTAAAGATAGTATCATAAAATTACTAGAGCTAATTTAGCAAAGTTTCAGGATACAAAATCAATACACAGAAATCACTTGCATTTCTATATACTAACAATGAAAATTCAGAAAGAGAAATTAAGGAATCAATCCCATTCACCATTGCAATAAAAAGAATTAAGTATCTAGGAATAAACTTACCTAAGGAGACAAAAGAACTGTATGCAGAAAATTATAAGACACTAATGAAAGAAATGAAAGACAACATAAACAGATGGAGAGATATTCCATGTTCCTGGGCAGGAAGAATCAATATTGTGAAAATGACTATAGTACCAAACACAATCTGCAGATTCAATGTGATCCCTATCAAATTATCAATGGCATTTTTCACAGAACTAAAACAAAAAATTTCACAATTCATATGGAAACACAAAAGACCCTGAATAGCCAAAGCAGTCTTGAGAAAGAAGAATGGAGCTGGAGGAATCAACCTTCCTGACTTCAGATTATACTACAAAGCTACACTCATCAAAACAGTATGGTACTGGCACAAAAACAGAAATACAGACCAATGGAACAAGATAGAAAGCCCAGAAATAAACCCAAGCACCTATGGGTACCTTATTTTTGACAAAGGAGGCAAGAATATACAGTGGGGCAAAGGCAGCCTCTTCAATAAATGGTGCTGGGAAAACTGGACAGCTACATGTAAAAGAATGAAATTAGAACACTTCCTAACACCATACATAAAGATAAACTCAAAATGGATTAAAGACCTAAATGTAAGACCAGAAATTATAAAACTCTTAGAGGAAAACATAAGCAGAACACTTGATGATATAAATCAAAGCAAGATCCTCTTCGACCCACCTATTCTAGAGTAATGGAAATAAAAACAAAAGTAAACAAGTGGGACCTGACTAAACTCAAAAGCTTTTGCACAGCAAAGGCAACTGTAAGCAAGGTGAAAAGACAACCCTCAGAATGGGAGAAAATAACAGCAAATGAAACAATTGATAAAGGATTAATTTCCAAAATATACAAGCAGCTCATACAACAGATTGCCAGAAAAGCAAACAACCCAATCAAAAAGTGGGAAAAAGACCTAAACAGACATTTCTCCAAAGAAGACATACAGATGGCTAACAAACACATGAAAAGATGCTCAATATCGCTCATTATTAAAGAAATGCAAATCAAAACTACAATGAAATATCACCTCACACTGGTCAGAATGGCCGTAATCAAAAAGTCTAGGAACAATAAATGCTGGAGAGGGTGTGGAGAAAAGGGAACACTCTTGCACTGTTGGTGGGAATGTAAATTAATACAGCCACTGTGGAAGACGGTATAGAGATTCCTTAAAAAAAAAAAAAAAAACTAGGAATAAAACCATCATATGACCCAGCAATCCCACTCCTAGGCATATACCCTGAGGAAACCAAAACTGAAAAAGACACTTTTATCCCAATGTTCTTTGTGGCACTATTTACAATAGCTAGAACATGGAAGCAACCTAGATGTCTATTGACAGATGAATGGATAAAGAAGTTGCGGTACATATACACAAGGGAATAGTACTCAGCCATAAAAAGGAACCCATTTGAGTCAGTTCTAATGAGGGGGATGAACCTAGAACCTATCATACAGAGTGAAGTAAGCCAGAAAGAGAAAGATAAATATTGTATTCTAATGCATATATACGGAGTCTAGAAATATGGTACTGAAGAATTTATTTCAGTCAGTCAGTTCAGTCACTCAGTCATGTCTGACTCTTTGTGATCCCATGGACTGCAGCACACCAGGCCTCCTGGTCCATCACCAATTCTCAGAGTTTGCTCAAACTCACATCCATCAGGTCGGTGATGCCATCCAACCATCTCATCCTCTGTCATCCCCTTCTCCTCTCACCTTCAATCTTTCCCAGCATCAGTCAGTTCAGTTCAGTCCCTCAGTACTGTCCGACTCTTTGTGACTCTTTGCCCCATGAACTGTAGCACGCCAGGCCTCCCTGTCCATCACCAACTCCTGGAGTCCACCCAAACCCATGTCAACTGAGTCGGTGATGCCATTCAACCATCTCATCCTCTGTCATCCCCTTCTCCTCCCGCCCTCAATCTTTCCCAGCATCAGGGTCTTTTCCAATGAGTCAGCTCTTTGCATCAGGTGGCCAAAGTATTGGAGTTTCAGCTTCAACATCAGTCGTTCCAATGAACACTCAGGACTGATTTCCTTTAGGATGGGCTGGGTGGATCTCCTTGCAGTCCAAGGGACTCTCAAGAGTCTTCTCCAACACCACAGTTCAAAAGCATCAATTCTTCTGTGCTCAGCTTTCTTTATAGTCCAACTCTCACATCCATACATGACCACTGGAAAAACCATAGCCTTGACTAGATGGACATTTGTTGGCAAAGTAATGTCTCTGCTTTTTAATATGCTGTCTAGGTTAGTCATAACTTTTCTTCCAAGGAGTGAAATATTATTTACAGGGCAACAATGGAGAAACAGACATAGAGAATAGACTTATGGACATGGGGAGAGGGGAGGAGATGGTGAGATGAATGGAATGAGTAACATGGAAACTTATATTACCATATGTAAAATAGACAGCCAAACCAGAATTTGCTCTAAGGCTCAGGAAACTCAAAACAGGGGCTCTGTATCAACCTAGAGGGGTGGGATGGGGAGGGAGATGGGAGGGAGGTTCAAAAGGGAGGGGATATATGTATACCTGTGGCTGATTCATGTTGAGGTTTGACAGAAAGCAACAAGATTTGGCAAAGCAATTATCTTTCAATAAAAAATAAACAAACAAACAAAGAAGGCACTGAACCACTGTTTACCACTCAGTCCAGCTCTTTTTTTGGGTCTCCCTTTTGAGTATAGCAGAGAATCCCAGCCTGGATCTTGTTTTGAACTGAGTTGTTAATTCAGGTAACAGGAAAGACAGCTGGGACCCTCATCTGGAGGTCTCACATTGTTGCCTTTATTATTTAAGTCAGGATATCCTGTTCTAAGGATGCATGAGGGGCTTGGTCTTATATACACACTGTAGAGTCAGGGCGAGGAAATTCCCCTAAAGGATTTCTTCTCAAGCCCCCTGAATAACTGCAGACATTCATATCCGCCAAATCTGTTAAGATTTTGGATTAGGGAATTTTGAACTGTTTTCTTTCTTTCCCAAGGATCAACTTTCTCACCACTCTTGGTATAAATAGCATTCTGAAAAAAAAAAAAGGTAACAGCAAACAGACAAACAAACAGAATCAGACAGTTCAGGAAACCAGAGCGACTGAAAAAACATTTCTTCCCCTCTAAAGAATATGTGTGGGGGGGAGGGGGGGTGTAGGGGGCCACGTGTGTCCTATTTAAATCATAAAAAGAGTTACACCATACATTGTCCCATAACCTTTTTTCTCTCATCTCTGATCTTGTTTCTCTGCCTACCTCCACCCCTCCTTTTTGCTTCTATCCTCATTCTTCTGTGAAAGAATAAACATGCTTCTATGGTAAGAAGGGAAGGCTCAGAAATATTGTGTATGATAAGGGAAAATTATGTAGTTGTTAAGCCAGACTGATTCTTAGCATTACTACTAAGTCAAATTATAATACTTAACCTCTGTCTCCAAGCTTCTCTACCTGCAAAATAGTGGTGCAGATAATAATAGCTTCTACTTCTTAGGGGTCTGGACTAGATTAAATGAGATCATAATTAAGGCAGTTAGAGCACTGCCTAGTATTTGGAAGGTGCTCAATATATTTAGTTCTTAGTTACTAAGAGCTTCTCTTTCAGTGTTCGCATATTTTAAAACTAGAGCAATTCTCTATCTCCTTTTGCTACGATAACCCCTTCTTCTCTGCTCTTCTTCCTCCTATAGGCTTCTTCTTCCCCCTTTGCTTCCTCTTCCTGCTGCTATAAATTCTCATAGTCCTCTTCCTTCTCTTACGTGCCTATTCTTTTCCCATTTCCTGTAGCTGCCACTGCAGATCCAACAAGCCATGAAGAACCCTGTCCCCATCCAAAGGCATTGCCACACCTTGGGGCTGTCACCGCTTCCACTAGCCCAGTTCAGTCTCTCAATCAGATTGCTTCCTTCCATGAAGGAGACATGCCATCACGGTGGCACAGTGCCTCAGGAGCCCTGGAAATGACTCACCAAAAGGGGGTGGAGACTCACTCCTAAATATTTGTGAGTCTGGGAACACCATAGGGACTGGAGCATTACTAAACTTTTGTAACATTTTGAATTGTGTTCTTGAAGACTTGGCTCTATTCCTGAACCTCAGAACAAAATCACAGGTACTAGGGAATAGAAAAGGAACATGGAGGATTAGCAAGGCACAAATAAGGTGCTCTAAACATTACTGATTAAGTTAAAAATGGAAGGGGGCTTCACTGGTGGCTCAGTGGTGAAGAATCCTCCTGCCAATGCAGAAGACACAGGTTTGATCTGTGATCCAGTAAGATCCCACATGACACAAAGCAACTAAGCCCATGCACCACAGCTACTGAGCCTGTGTTCTAGAGCCCGGGAGCCGCAGCTGCTAAAGCCTGAGCATCCTAGAGCCCGTCCAGTTCACTGCCTCAGTCGTGTCCGACTCTTTGCAACCCCATGAACCGCAGCACGCTAGGCCTCCCTGTCCATCACCAACTCCCGGAGTCCACCCAAAACCATGTCCAGCAAGTCAGTGATGCCATCCAACCATCTCATCCTCTGTCATCCCCTTCTCCTCCCACCTTCAATCTTTCCCAGCATCAGGGTCTTTTCAAATGAGTCAGCTCTTTGTATCAGGTGGCCAGAATACTGGAGTTTCAGCTTCAACATCAGTCCTTCCAATGAACACCCAGGACTGATCTCCTTTAGGATGGACTGGTTGGATCTCCTTGCAGTCCAAGGGACTCTCAAGAGTCTTCTCCAACACCACACCACAGTTCAAAAGCATTCTTCTGTGCTCAGCTTTCTTTATAGTCCAACTCTCACATCCATACATCACTACTGGAAAAACCGTAGCCTTGACCAGAAGGACCTTTGTTGGCAAAGTAATGTCTCTGCTTTTTAATACGCTGTCTAGCTTGGTCATAACTTTCCTTCCAAGGAGTAAGCGTCTTTTAATTTCATGACTGCAATCACCATCTGCAGTGATTTTGGAGCCCAAAAAATTAAAGTCAGCCACTGTTTCCACTGCTTCCTCATCTACTTGCCATGAAGTGATGGGACCGGATTCCATGATCTTAGTTTTCTGAATGTTCAGCTTTAAGCCAACTTTTTCACTCTCCTCTTTCACTTTCATCAAGAAGCTCTTTAGTTCTTCTTCACTTTCTGCCATAAGGGTGGTGTCATCTGCATATCTGAGGTTATTGATATTTCTCCCGGCAATCTTGATTCCAGCTTGTGCTTCATCCAGCCCGTACTCCACAATAAAAGAAGCCACTGCAATAAGAAGCCTGTGCACTGCAACTTGGGAGTAGCCCCCCACTTGTCATAACTAGAGAAAAGCCCGTGCAGCAACGAAGACCCAGCACAGCCAAAAATAAGTTAATTAATTAAATTTAAAAACAAGATTTAGATTATTAAAAACAAAAAAACTGGTAGCTGCAGGGACTTCCCTGGTGGTCCAGTGGTTAAGAATCCGCCTGCCAATGCAGGGGACTTATGTTTAATCCCTGATTCAGGAAGATCCCACATGCTATGTAGCAACTAAGTCCGTGGGCCACAACTACTGATCCTGTATGTCCAACTAGTGAAGCAGGTGCACCTTAGAGCCTGTGCTCCACCACAAGAGAAGCCACTGCAATGAGAAGCCCAAGTACTGCAACAGACAGCAGCCCCCGCTTGCCATAACTTGAGAAAAGGCCAAACAGCAACAAAGAAACCATTCAGCCAAAAATAAATAGACACACACACACATATATATATGTATATACAAACATATTTAAATGTCAATGGCAGGAAGTACAATTAAGAAAGTTTGAGTTCTCTATTGCTGCCAACCAAACCACCCTGAAATTTTCGATATAAAACACCAATAGTCTCCTCCTCTCCTGCTCTAGCTTTTCCGCTCTCTCTTCCCCCATCCCCTGCCCCTCCTCCTCCTCATTATTATTATCATCTAAAGGTCCTAGTGGTGGGCTGGGCTCAACTGGAGGTTTCTGACTTGGGTTTTCTCATGCGGTTTAAGTCAAATGGTAACTGGGGCTGCAATTGCCTCAAAGATTTCTCTCATATGTCTGGGGACTGATGCAGCTGATGCTGGCTGTCAACTGGGTCCTCAGCAGGCCAGAACACATACACACGGATCTTTGTGTGGCCTGGGTTTCCTCACGGCATGGTGGCTGAGTTCTATATGGGAGTGTCCCTAGAAAGAACTACATCAAAGACACATTGCCCTTTTCAGTCTAGCCTTGGAAGTCACACCCCACTCCTCTGGCACACTCAGTCCCGTGGAGTCCAATCATGAGAGGTCTGTGCTGTGCTGTACTTAGTTGCTAGGTCATGTCCGACTCTTTGTGACCCCATGGACTGTAGCCCGCCAGCCTCCTCTGTCCTTGGGGATTCTCCAGGCAAGAGTACTGGAGTGGGTTGCCATGCCCTCCTCCAAGTGATCTTCCCAAACCAGGGATCAAACCCAGGTCTCCCACGCTGCAGGCGGATTCTTTACCATCTGAGCCACCAGGGAACCCCAAGAATACCAGGGTGGTAGCCTATCCCTTCTCCACGGGATCTTCCCAACCCAGCAGTCAAACCGGGGCCTCCTGCATTGAAGGTGGATTTTTTACCAGCTGAGCTACAAGGGAAGCCCCCATGAAAGTTATAGCCATCCATATGACGAGAAGAGGGATCAGAATCCAGTTCCTGATGGGAAGAGTGCTTAGGAATTTGATTTGTAGACATGTTTTAAAACCACCAGTCTTCAAGTTCTGAGTGCTGTGGACTATTTGGAGTATGCCAGCTGGAGGTACTGTGTTTCTGAAATTAAAGGAATATCGGACAGGAAACACATTCACTTCACTTTCACAGGAATGCGTCTTTGATTCCATGTTCAAAGGGCCTTCGAGCTCTATAAGTTTCTATGTCTTAGATTATCAGCCTTCCTCTCAGGTCTGATGCCTCGAGAATAGAAGGATGAGCCACATACTACCTGTAGTCCTGTGGCCTCCCTACCAAGTTTCACAACAAACATAATAGCCCTTACTATTCTCATTCAATATTTACCATCCCTTCCTTCTAGGCCTCACTCAAGACTGAGGAATCTGGGATCTGCTAGGGCTAGAATAGTCTACAAAGAACTGGACATATACACACCAATCAACATCTTATGTTCTCTCTTACTGAGGTCATAACCAGGAAAATTAGTTGTTAGAAACATGGAAAGAACAAACATACAGAAATTATCTATGCTAAATTATACACTCACACACAACTTAGCGACTGAACACAAATCACACAGAGAATGTGCTGGCTAAGAGCACAAGCTTCCCAAAGACACAGTCTAATCCTGGCTCTGCCACTTACTAGCCATGCATAAAGCAAATCATCTATCTTCTCACCTCCCCATTTATAAAATGGGAAAGATAATAATAATGATATCTACCCCATAATGTTGTCAAGGATTATACAGGATGGTACACATAGGGTCGGTAAACTTAAGCCTAAAAGCACAGTTGTTAGAAGTAATATTTTTAAAATATTTATAATTCTATTTGACAGCTGATTTGCACCTAACTCCGCTCCCCCCCCCCCCGCCCAAGACAGTCATTCTGGGCACTTTGCCTTGCCCATCCAATGGGGCTGTACCAAGAATCACACAAAGTGCTCAGGCCCCAGTGTATGGTAGGTTTAGGTATGTGTATTTGTGTTCTTCTGATCAATAACCACTGATCCACACAGGTAACAGCTGAGGTGTCTGCTGTCTCTGTTTTTCAGCACTCTGAAGTACCTACACCATTCAAGAAGCAAAATAATTTTCTGCTAAGATTTCCTAGTCTGTCTGCCAAGGTACATTATGCAACCATTTCTTTCTGAAGTCCCATTGCCTCCCCGTGATGGTGCCAGAAAGTAAGATGCTTTTCTTCAGTTCTCTAGAACTTGCAGGCCTTCCTTTATCTACCACCTCGGGGAATGCTGTTCAAGCCCCAAGGATAATACCTGCTTTCCCCCTGCTTCTCCAAGAAACACTTGCTCAGTGGTTCTCAACATGTGTTTCACAGACCCCGAAGGGTCCCTGAGACCTTTCAATGGTGTTGGAGAAGTCAAAAATATTTTCAAATTACAGTAAAATGTTACTTGTCCTTTTTACCAGGTTGGCATTTGAACCAATGATACAAAATAGTGATGGGTAAAAAATGGTGGTATTGTGGCACTAATTAAGATGATGGCACTGAAGGGGTCCAGAATTTGCTACTGTGGCATAAAAATTATTTTGAGCAGAAGGCATTGGAGTTCCTGAAGCCCCTTATCTGCTTAAAAGTAGAGGCTCTCAAAGGAGCCCAACTGTCATAAATCCCTTGCTCTGGGGCAACTACTATCCTTGGAAATGAGAAGTCTCCAAACCATCCCCCTCCACCAAAAAAAACACCAGACTTTCTCCTATGGGGCCATTCATCTTTCCAAAAGATCATTTGTCTTCCCTACAGTACCCTTTCTCCCCAGACCCTTGTTTTTTAACTTTTATTCTGTATTGGGGTGCAGCAGATTAACCATGTTCTGATAGTTTCAGGTGAGCAGGGAAGGGAGTCAGCCCTACATATACAAGTATCCATTCTCCCCCAAACTCCGCTTCCATCTAGGCTGCCACGTAACACTGAGCAGAGTCCCATGTGCTATATAATACATCCTTGTTGGTTATTCATTTAAAATACAGCAGTGAATACATGTCCACCCCATATGTCCCTTTCACCCATCCTTCCCCCAGGCATTCATAAGTCTGTTCTCTAAATCCCCAGACCCTTATTAAGAAGTCAACTGTTCTCCCCCTAAGTGTCCTTCTCTCTCTTTCCCATAAAAAGGGGGCATAAGAGACTCAAATTTTAATTTCATCCAAATTTCACCTCCTTGAGTTACATTTTTCTGTGAACTCCAGTGTATCCTTATTTGAATAAAAATCTGTCTTGTCTTTTGCTAACCTGTTTGCCAGTTTAATCTGAAGATACTCAAGCACAGAATCTAAAAGGGTACAGGAAAAGTTTTTCCTCCCCAACAGTACCAAGCTACAGTGACAGCTGTGTTCTCTCTACCACACACCTGCAGTAAAGAACAAAACAGTTTCACTTAAGACTGTCCTTGATGAGACAGTAAAAAGTATTACTTTCATTAAATCCTGACCCTTGTGTACACATCTTTTTAATACTCTGTGTGATGAAATGGGAAATACAGGGTATGTCCTGCTACAGAGCACTTCTGCTACAAAGCACTCAAACAACTGAGTTGTGAGCTAAACCAGCTGCTTTTTTTTTTTTTTCCATTGTAATTAAAAGAATGACTAACAGATAGCTGTCTTATTTGTACCTGGGCTTTAGGCTGGTATTTTCTACCAAAGAAAGTTAGCCTGCTAGTTAAATATAAAGAAATAAGTAAGTGACAACATTTGTTGCCAATGATAAAATACAGAATTATTGGAAAACCTGTACAGCCTGATGTGTTAATGACTTTTCTGATGAAATCAATGGTGACGACAAATGTATATAATATCACCATTTTGCTATTACATGCTGAAAGATGTTAACATTTGGAAGATCTGCATGATTCATTCACTCAAGGAGCCAAGATTTTTCTGAATGGCCACAGAGGATGTTACAAATTCATGAAGGGTAGAGAATCCATTCTCAGTACAACACACACAGATGCATGGCTTTTGATGTAATGATAGACAAAAAGTTCATTTATTTGGTTTCAGATTCTACACTGTAACTAGACTATAAAGAAATTACCACGTGTTGAGTTTTAGTATAGTACCTGTTAAAAAACAAAATTCAGCTGAGTGAATGTGAAGATCTAATTGGCTTTACTCAACAATTCATAAACTGGACAACATCCTGTCTAGAAAACAGGGGAGCAAAGGTAAGGTTTTTAAAGGCAGGAGGAGGGTGGGGCAAAGTTGCTATTAACAAAAGAAAAGAAAGGACTGTTTGAGGCCAGGTTACCTTCTTTCAGGGTGAGGAAAAGGATCTATCATGCAGATTACTTTTTCTTTCTTTCTCAGGGGAAGAAGGATATATGAACAAGGCCCACGCAACAGATTATCTCATTGGTGCTGACCAACCAGAGAATCCCAAACTGGCAGATTAAGCGTACATTCCTGGGTAAAGTCAAAACTGCAATGATATCCTATATTTAATCTAGCTTTGGTATCAGGAGCTTCAGCATAAGTGACACCATTTGGGGCTTGTGATTTTCTCTGAAAAACAAAGTGAAAGTGTTAGTCATTCAGTCAGGTCCGACTCTTTGTGACCCCATGGACTGTAAACTGCCAGGCTCCTATGTCCATGGGATTATCCAGGCAAGAATAGTGGAGTAGGTTGTCATTTTCTTCTCCAGGGGATCTTACCAACCCAGGAATCGAACCTGGGTCTCCAGTATTGCAAGTGGATTCTTTGCCATCTGAACCACTAGGGAAGCCCAGTTTTCTCTTTAACATACCCAAAAAGAATATCCACAAATTATCTGAAAGTAACATGCAAAAAAAGAGACATTTTTTGGTTTTAAATAATATTTAAGAATATAAAGAGGTCTTGAGATCAAAAAGTTTGAGAACCATTGCTCTACTTATTCTTACAAATCTATTTTTCCCTTTTACCTCCATAAACTCTCCAAGTTCTTCTAAAGACTCAAGGTAAGCAAAAGACAGAAATTTATAGACTACTTTTATTATCTGTGTTGATACAACCTCTGTAGACAGAACTGACTAATGAGAATGGGGGGGAAAAAAGGAAGAGAGAGAAGAGATAATTATCTCAAAATATTATCCAGCACACGTGTAAAGCACTTTGCATAGTGCCTGCTCTAAGTACCAGTCAACAAGGCCAGTATCACCATCATTATCTTTATCTTCATCACAATTATTATTATACTGTCTTGTCCATGTTTCTAATTTTTTTTGTAAGATCTTTATTTAGTTTTGGTTACGTGAGCTCTTTGATGCTGCATGAGGGCTTTCTTGGTTACAGCGAGCAGTGGCTACTCAAGTCATGGTGCACAGTCTTCTTACTGCAGTGGCTTTTCTTACTGTAAGGCATGGGAGCTAGGGCACATGGGCTCAGCAGTTGGGGCTCATGGGTTCTAGAGCACAGGGGCTTCAGAAGGTGCAGTTGGCTCAGAGGCAACTCTAAGCCAGAGGCAATGTGGGATCTTACTTCCCTGGTGGCTCAGTGGTAAAGAATCTACCTGCCAATGCAGGAAACACTGGTTCAATCCTTGGGTCGGGAAGGTCCCTTGGAGAAGGAAATGGCAACACACTCCAATATTCTTGTCTGGGAAATCCCACGGACAGAGAAGCCCAGTGGGGATGGGTTGCATAAGAGTCAGACACGACTTATGAACTAAACACAATAATGTGGGATCTTAGTTCCCCATCAGAGAACCCTCTTACCCCGCTTTTGAAGGCAGATTCTTAACTACTGGACTACCTGGAAAGTCCCCTCTAATGGTATTTATATGCCAATGACTCTTATATTTCCACTGTCTTGAGACAATATATCCTTGAGTTTTAAATTCAGACCTTTCCATTTCCTTATGATTAAAAATACTGTCACCTCCTCAGACACAGTGGGGGCCTATGACGCTTATAAATAGGTCACACTTGAGGAAATGTTTCCTCTTTTATCAACCTGGGGAGAGTTTAGGTTTTGAAATTTTATTTCTCTGAAGACCTTATATATATATATAGATAGATAGATACAGATATAGACACACATTTTATTGAAGTGTACTTAACTGACAATGCTTTACTATTTATTTTCAGTTGTATCTCTGAAGGTCTTTTAAATCAGGGGATATGCTTAAGCAGAAAGACTGAACTAAACATTATAATGAAAACCAGAAAGTAGCACTGTTACCGAGTCCAAGCTCGCTCTGCTTGCTACACAACAGGCCAATGAATCTGAGAGATGAGGTGTTGAGGCAGGGAAAATGCCTTTATTCGGAAGGCCGGTGGACTAATGTCTCAAAGTAACGATCTTCTGGGGGCCTAGATGCCAGGTTCTTTTATACAGTCAGAGAGAGAAGCAATGAGAAACTAAAGTCAAAATGCAGAATAGAGAGGAAGAGGCTGAGGAAGTAAAGCAACATGGGTCTTCAGTCTTGCAAAACATCTCAGGGAAGGGTCAGGCTTTGGAAGACATGTGCTAATCTCTTCTATTCATTGGTGGGCAGTTCAGTTCAGTTCAGTCACTCAGTCTTGACTGACTCTTTGCAACCCCATGGACTGCAGCGTGCCAGGCTTCCGTGTCCATCACCAACTCCTAAAGGCTGCTCAAACTCGTGTCCTTCAAGTCAGTGATGCCATCCAACCATCTCATCCTCTGTTGTCCCCTTCTCCTCCCACCTTCAATCTTTCCCAGCATCAGGGCCTTTTCAAAGAGTCAGCTCTTTGCATCAGGTGGCCAAAGTAATGGGGTTTCAGCCTCAGCATCAGTCCTTCCAAAGAATATTCAGCACTGATTTCCTTTAGGATGGACTGGTTGGATCTCCTTGCAGTCCAAGGGACTCTCAAGAGTCTTCCCCAACATCACAGTTCAAAAGCATCAACTCTTGTCTTTTAGCTTTTCAACAACTAGTTTCCCCCCATTTCTCTTCTTTATAAGTATCCCTAGACTTGGTAAAACCATAAAAAGTTCTGCTTCAAAGATTATTGTAGAACCAGTGCTAAGCAGGACAATGGTTACATGCAAAACAATTTTGAGTATCAAAGTCATAGACAAAAGCGCTACTCAATACTGAAAGAAAACAGAATGAGAGTGCTTTGTATAAACTGGACCCTGTTTTTAGCTTTAGGCAAAATGTCTTCACTTGCTTCCATTGTATATCTCATTCTTGGCCATGGTCAATGAAAATCTACTGCTAATTTGATATAAATAATTAAAAGGTGATCCCTAGGCTTCTTTCTCTCATTTTAAAATTTCAAAATACTAATGGACTAAAGAGCTGGGTTTTTCCACTCTCATTCATCAAAATACATCACAATGGGTTCCCACAGAAAGGACTGGTATGTGACCACCAAACCCCACATCTCAGCGCTAAATAAATATAAACACACTAGAGAATATAGGAATATTTACTAAATCACTTTTCTTTAATTGCTGCCCCTGCTAGGGTAGAACTCCTCAATTTTAGGGTGCTGAAAAGTCATCTAGGGTGTTCAATAAACTGCAGATTCCTGGACTCCACATTTAGAGGTTATGATTTGGTAGGTCTCAAGTAGAATCCAGGAATCTCTCAATTTACAAAATATCTTAACTGATTGTGATTCAGGTGATCAGAAATACTATCCTGGGATTTTTACTACTGACTTGAAAGCTAAACATTCTTATTGGTTCTATTCTTGGACAATTATTTTCAAATTTTTTAGTTTCTCCAGTTTTCAAAACTGAGGTGATCAGGCTGATCAATCTGATTCCTTGGGATAGGTAAAGTTGAACATAATTATGTTGGCATTTATTCCAGAAGACAGAGACCAATATGTTGAACAAAATGAACTGCCTGCTTTAAATGAATGAGTGATTAAAGTAACAAAATACAAATAATAAACTAAAATCAAAACAACTGGGAATGGAGAAAGGAACGGGAGGGTGTGTAACCTTTATGCAGGTAAACCAGAATGATCTCTCTCTGTTAGGTAGCCAGAATAGGAAAAAGGATTCCAGAATGGTGGTGGCTAAAAGACAAAGGAGGGAAAAGCCCATGAAAATAAAACAAAGGAAGGTCCAAGGACTACAGTGAGGACCTCAGAGAAAACAAACAGCACTCCTGGCTAGCCCAAATTACACAGGGCAGGCTCGGGGGAGGAGAAAAAAACACATAAAAAGAGGGGCCAAAATTGGGCCAGGGGGCCTCCCTTCTCTTCAAATCTTGTGGGTCAGCATGCCCTCAATGCCTCGAAGATGTCTTTTCCTTTACTTTCTAAATAAAACTGAGCTGTAACAAGGACCTATAACACTGGTCCATCAGAGGGCTGCAACACTGCTCTGTTGCTTCAAACCTTTGTTGCGACTAGACAGAACTGAGGAAGTTACAAACTCCCCCAACACTGTGATAAAGGTTCTCAGTTCTAATCCATAACATCCTCATACTGCAGAGAGCTGTCACAGAGTACACTTGCTTATGAGGCAAATTTTTCTTTCATCTGTCGGCCTGCCCTGCCTACTGGGGTGTGTCAAGCCTGATAATTTCTGAAGGAGAAATATAAGCCACCAACATCAGAAACTAGTCCTGATAAACATGTAACCTCCATTTACATCAATCATTAAATTCTCCTACAAAGAACCTATCCTAAGGAAAAATCTAAAATATAATAAATATATATATGTACATATTATAAACAAAACATTTGGGCTATTGGTTATTTCTGCAGGGAAAAAAGAGAAGATGATGCAACTGAAGAGAACCATACAAACAAGCTTTTAAGTTACAGACAATGTTTTATTTCTTAAGTTGTAAATGGATACTCAGCTGTTCATTTTATTATTAACCTTTACCTGTTCATATATCCTTTATATAAACTTTGATATAAATCACCTGAAACTTTAAAAATTATACTAAAAAGCTATATTTTAAATTGTAGTCATTTCAGAGTTATTCATAATAACAAGCAGTCTATTTGTTGGAATGTTTAAAGTGAACATTGGTTCAGCCATACACTGAATGGAAAGTCATTCAGTTATTTTAAATATGGTTTTGTAGCACTATGGGCAAAAGAAAGCTTATGATAAGTTACCAAAAATTATGTGACAAAATCTTTTAGCTGTTAAGTTTTAATAACATGGTTATTATAACCAAGTGAAACAGTTCAAAGAATAGGAAAGTATGCTACTATGATATCATGATTATTTTCAGCAAAAAATAATAAGCATTTCCTCCTTGCTTTTTCTAATTATCTTTAGTGTCATTATGTTGTTTTTAATAATTAAACTTTCTATTACAACAACAACAAAAATTCCCCCCAAACCATTTTTTGGTTCCACTATAAATCAACATGACCAGAAATTGCACTGGCTTCTAAGATTTTATACATGTGAAAGTTTTCATGAAAAAGCAATAAAAAGTCAGAAAATAACATCTTTCCTTAGATGCTTCTCAGTAGCCTCTCAGACTCTGCACCTCAAAGGCAAATGCCTTATGCTAAGATTCAATTGTTTGCCAAGAGCTGAGTCTCCCCTCCTTTTGGTTCCTATCACTGGCCAGCTTGCCTTTCCATCACTAATGACCTCCAATATCTTGGTCACACACACCTCAGGGCAAGAAGCTGACTAATCCTAACGCTGGGGCGGCAACCTTTCACACAGTGCCCATTGCTACTCATTGCACAATATATTTGACCGAGAATGATAAATGCCATGGTTTACATTTGAGTCCAGTCACCCTGTCAGTGCCAGCAGCTTAAGTGGGTAAATATCACCCACTGCCTTGAGAAAGTCGCTGACATTATGTTTCAGGCTCCCTAGTCGTGTAACATGAGAGAGGGGAACAGGGCAGAATCTATGAGGAAGAATTGGAAGCAGATGAGGATATTAATCAACTTGGGCTTTATTTCTGAAAGAAATGAAAAGCTGGACACATAATGAGTTGTAGCTACAAATAAACTTGTTTTCAAGATTTAGAATTTAAGAACTTGAACAGGTAAATGAATCAACACTCTTTAACATGTTTCTATAAGTTCATGGTAAGAAGTAAATCTCTCTAGGAGGCAGGAATATTTTTTCAGTTGACCAAAATAAGTCAAATAGGGAAAAGCAATTGTCCTACTGTCTAAAATTCTGTCATAATTTTATCACTTTTACAATATAGAATGTGTTTGACTGAAGAAACCATTATAAAAAGAAGGTTCTGTGGTTTGTTTCTTGAGACTGCAAGTTGCCTCTTAAAAAAACCCTATAGCCATTCTCGGGCTTCCCAAGCATCTCAAGTGGGTAAAGAACATGTCTACTAGTACAGGAGACACCGGAGATATGGGTTCAATATGGGTTAATTCCTGGGTCGGGAAGATCCCTTGGAGGAGGGCATGGCAACCCACTCCAATATTCTTCCCTGGAAAAATCCCATGGACAGAGGAGCCTGGCAGGCTATAGTCCATAGTTCACAAAGAGTCAGATACAACTGAAGTGACTGAGCACACAGCACATAGCCATTCTCAGGTGAGGGGGGGAAGACAGGGGAAAAAAAAACCCAAGTGAGAGGAGAATAAGGGTTTCAATTGTGATTTGTTCTACAAATAAATATTATCCTCCCTAGATCATTATATCTGTGGGAATATGCAGCACATACAGTTCGGTCCATTTACTGCGGCTAAATTAGTTATTTTTAGTCTTCTATCTCCCCTATGTACATAGTGTGGCAGTAACACTAACATAAAAGCCACATGCAAATTTTGTTTGCTAACAAGATTCCAGACCATTAAAGAAAGGACATGGGGTTCTTCAGCTAATGAAAACAAGGAATGGCAAAATACATTTTTTTTTCCATTGGTTACAAGGAGTGTGCTTTGAAATTGGGTAATAGAAAAAGGCAAAGGCTAGCTTCCCTTTGATAAGGTAGAATCATATGGAAAGTTATTCAATGGTTAGCAAGATTACATTCTAATCTATCTGGCTACATCTCCTCAAGACTGAGGATAAAGGAAGCTCCTTAGAATAAGTATCTTTGTATAATAGGTCTGAATCATACTAAGACACACCAACCAGATTATCTACTTTGACTTGCTCTTTCATTAATATTCAGAAATTAACATGGTTGGAACCTCATCAACTGACAAAACCTGAGCGTGGAAGGTGTTTCAAACTTGGAGTTGTTTCCGAAAGGAGAGAAAGGCAAAACTCACCTTCTGCTTGATGAATCACCAACAACTACCCTATTGTTGTAGGTGTAACTGGTGCTCCTGCTAAAATTCAATCCTTAAATATCTGTGATGAAGAATTTCACCTGTGGCCCCTAGGTATACAGGAATTATTTTAAATCTCATTTTACCACAGTTATTATTTTTTAGTGGAGGCAAAGAAAATGGCCAGAATAGATTTCATGGGTTATATTCCAAATGGTGGTGATGCTGGCCCTGGCTTGTTATGTCCAAGGGGAATATGATTATTTTCTTCCATAAAAACAAAACAAACTAATAGGAAGAACAGACCTCAGGAAACAGGAGACTAAGAAAACATATTAAATACTCTGAAGGCTCGGGCTTCCCAGGTGGTGCTAGTGGTAAAGAACCCACCTGCCAAAGCAGGAGACATTAAGAGATGTGAGTTCGATCCCTGGGTCGGGAAGATTCCCTGACGGAGGGCATAGCAACCCACTCTAGTAGTCATGCCTAGAGAATCCCATGGAGAGAGGAGTCTGGCAGGATGCAGTCCACAGGGGTGCAAAGAGTCAGACAGTACTGAAGTGACTTAGCATGCACCAAAGACTCATATATAATCCGTCCCCCTACCTTCACTCGCCCATCAAATTCACTTCAAATAGCTCAGAGTTAGGGTTATGCTGGGTTATGGCTGGATTTTTGAAATGAAATTAGCTGAGGAATAGGTATTCACTATATTGGGGAGTATTCATTATTTGTATTTTCTTCAGAGAAATATACCTAGGAAGCAATTTGCAAATTGAAGGATTTTATTTTTTTTACAAAGCATATTGCAAACAGCAATTTATCATCTGAAGCAGTTTTCATAATTTATTTATTCTCAGTCATTTTCTCCCTCCTGTTGGAATACTAGCCTATAATGTTATTACAAAGGTTTTGAACTCCTTTCTGTTCATTAGGCACTAGATTAGAATTACAAGAGAACTTCTGTCACTGTGGTAGGACCTATAGTAGGGAGAATGGTACATTTAAAGGGAGCAGTCAAATATGGCCAGATGCTATTCTCTCTACTTTCAAGTTAAGGGAATCGAAGCCTGGATAAAGAATAAATGATTTAATCCAGATTACAAAATCAATCAATGGACTGAAAACCATTAGCAGATGCTAAGACTCTTGATTCAAAACTCAGTCTTGCCACTAAACCACATTACTTTAGATAATTACAGTGTAAAAAACTATTGAAATGGGAAAATATCTGAGGGAAGTAGCAGATGTAAACTGAATATTTTGAAAATAATTTAATAAGAGCCTAAAATAAGCCCATACATGATGTACAAAGCACTAGTAAAGGTAAATACATAGGTAAACTTAAAAGATAGTATAAATGTATTTTTGTTTGTAACTCATTCTTGCATCTGATTTAAGAGACAACTGCATAAAGTACTGATTATAAAAATGAGTTGATGGGTATATGATGGGTAAAGATGTAATTGTACATCAATAATAGCACACTGGAGAAGGGAGGAAATAGCTACATGGAATAAAATTTTTGCATACTATTGAAATTCAGTTGCTATTACTCCAAGCTTGATTATTTTTAAATTAAGATGTTAACTCTAATCCCTAGCATAACCACTAAGAAAACAACTCAAAAACATACAGAAAAAGATACAATAAAAGGAACTGAAATGATATACCAGAAAATAACTATTTAACAAAAGAGAAAGCAGTAATGGAGAAATATACAGAAAACAAGTAACAAAAGGGCCAATGTAAGAACTACACTATCAATAATTTCCTGGACTGTAAATAGACTAAACACTCCAATCAAGAAGCATACACTTGCAGAATGGATTAAAAAAATTTCAAGTATATGCTGTCTAAAAAATGACAAGCTAGATTCAGATACAAATAAATTGCCATGAAAAGAATGGAAAAATATACACCATATAAACAGTAACCCAAAGGGAGCTGGAATGGCTATATTGCTGTTACTGCTGCTAAGTCACTTCAGTTGTGTCTGACTCTGTGCAACCCCATAGACGTCAGCCCACCAGGCTCCCCCGTCCCTGGGATTCTCCAGGCAAGAACACTGGAGTGGGTTGCCATTTCCTTCTCCAATGCGTGAAAGTGAAAAGTGAAAGTGAAGTTGCTCAGTCCTGTCTGACTTTTAGCGACCCCAGGGACCACAGCCTACCAAGCTCCTCCATCCATGGGATCTTCCAGGCAAGAGTACTGGAGTGAAGTGCCATTGCCTTCTCCTATGGCTATACTAACATCAGACAAAAGAGACTGTAAGAGAATTCCCTGGCAGTCCAGTGGTTAAGACTCTGCTTTCATTGCCTACAGCCTGGATACGATCCCTGGTCAGGGAACTAAGATCCTGTAACTTGAGTGGCCAAAAAATAAAAAAGATTTTAAGACAAAAATTGTTACTAGAGGCAAAAAGGCAAAGAAAGATATAGTTTAGCATTGAAATGGTCAGTCTGTCAGGAAGACATTATAAATATATATGCACTTAACAGCAGATCCCCAAAATACATGAAGTAAAAACTAATAAAACTGACGGGAGACACAGACAATTCAACAATAATAGTTGAAGACTTACTTCACTTTCAATGATGACTAGAACAACCAAACAATTGATTAATAAGGAAATAGAAGACTTGGAAAATACTATTAAAAAATACTACAAACCAACTAGACCAAAATGATATTCACTCAACAAAAACAGAATATATATACAAACATCTCCATGACTTAAAATAAGTACAAAACATGTATACTAAAAGCTATAAAATATTACTGAAAGATTAAAGATGAACTAAATAAATAAAAGATATTTCATGTTTATGAGTTGGAAAACGTTATTAAAATGGCAATACTTCTCAAACTGATGTACATACTCAGCATACTCTCTATCAAAATCAGAGCTTGGTTTTGTTTTTAATTAAAATTTTTTTTTTTTTTTTTTTTAAATTTTTGGCCACACTGCATGGCTTGCAGGATCTTATTTTCCTGAGCAGGGATCCAATCGAGGTCTCCTGCAGTGGAAGCTCAGAGGCCTAACCACTGGACCACCAAGGAATTCCCATCAGACCTTGTTTAGACATGGACGCAATCTAAATGTCCATTGACAGATGAATGGATAAAGAAGATGTGGTTCATAGGTACAATGGAATATAACTCAGGTGTAGAAAAGAATGAAATAATGCCATTTGCAACAACACAGACACACCCTAGAGATTATCATACTAAGTAAGACAGAAAGATAAATATAATATGATATCATATATATATATGGAATAGAAATAATGCTACAAATAAACTTATCTATAAAACAGAAATAAAGTTACTGATGTAGAAAACAAACTTATGGTTACCAAACGGGAGGGTGGGGAGGGATAAATCGGGACTGATACACACACGCTACTAAATGTAAAATAGATAACCCATAAGGACCTACCGTATAGCACAGGGAACTCTACTCAATACACTGTAATAACCTATATGGGAAAAGAATCTAAAAAAGAGGGGTTATAGTCATATGTATAACTCAATCACTTTGCTGAGCACAAACTTGTAAAGTAGCACAATATTGTATACCAATTATACTTCAGTAAAGTTTTAAAAATAAATGGAAGTCTGACACCCATCTGAAAAAAAATGAAAAGTCAGATACCAATGTAAAAACAAAAAAAATCAAAGTCTGTTTTCTTTTTTGAAATTGACAAGTTGATGTTAAAATTTATATGGAAATGCAAACAACCCAGAATTGCCAAAATGATCTTGAAAAAGAACAAGGTTGCAGAGTTCATACTTCATGATTTTAAAACATATTACCAATCTATAGTAATCAACAGAGAGCAGTGCTGGAATAAAGATAGAGATTCAGATCAATGAAACATAATTGAGAATCCAGATAAATCTTTACACTTATGGTCAGTTGATTCTCAACAAATGTGACTTCCAAGGCAAATACAGGGAAATAATAGTCTTTTCAACAAATAGTGCTAAGATAACTGGATATTCATGTGCAAATAAGAATAAAGTTGGACTCCTAGATCATAAACTGAAATATATGAGTGTAAACTATAAAACTCTTAGAAAGAAACATAAATGTAAATCTCCACAATCTTGGATTAAGCAATCGTTTCTGAGATTCTGAAAGCACAGGTGACAAAAGAAAAAACAGGTAAACTGGACTTCATAAATATTTTAAACTTTTGTGCTTCAAAAAACACCATCAAGAAACTGAAAAGGCAATACGCAGGATGGGAGAGTGTATTTGCAAACTGTTATCTCTGACAGGGGACTTATATCCAGAATATATAAAGAACTCTCAAAACTTGACAATGAAAAGCCAAATAACCAAATCTTAAAATGCATAAAGAATCTGAATAGACTTTACCCAAAGAAGGTATATGAGTAGCCAATAAGCACATAAAAAAATGCTCAACACCATTAGTCATTAGGAAAATGCAAATCAAAATCATGAGATACTACTCAAACCCACTAGGATGGCTATATTTAAATAGACACTTAGGCTGAAACTGACATTTTCCAGTATTCACCAAAATGACACAAAGGGAAAGAGGAGAAGCACCTGCTCTATGTTCTCTAGGCCTTTTAGAAAACAAGTTGCTATTCCTTTGGCCACATACATGCAAATCTACAGAGAAGGTGATATTGTAAAGCTCAAGGGAAGAGACACTATTCTTAGAGGAATTCCCCACAAATGTTATCACGGCAAAACTGAAGCATCTACAATATTACCCAGCAGGCTGTTGGCATTGTTGTAAATACACTGGTTAAGGGCAAGATTCTTGCCAAGAGAATTAATGTACATATTGGATGCATTAAACACTCTTAAGAGCTGAGACAGCTTCCTGAAACATGTGAAGGAAAATGATAAGAAAAAGAAGGAAGCCAAAGAGAAAGGTAGTTGGATTCAACTAACGTACCAGCCTGATTCAGCCAGGGAAACACACTTTGTAAAAACCAATGGAAAGGAGTCTGAACTGCTGAAATCCATTCCCTATGAATTTATGGTATGAAAGGTATAAGAAAAATGAACAAAGGATCTCTGGACTGTTCCTTTAAAATGATTAATTGTTTATTCACTGTATTTCAATAAAGCTATTATCAAAAGTATATATATACACACATTATACACATATGTATAAACTATATATTTAAATATGTATATTATATGATGTACACATCAGGAAATTGACTATAAACCTAAAGGAAGTGAGTAGTAAAAAAAACCTTAAAATCATAAAAAGATTTTCAAAGAAAATGAATATCAGTAATGACATTCAAAGAAAAACTAGCACAGATAACATTTCCTTGAAAGCTTGGTGGTTAATTTCCTTGGTCAAGAAACTCTTTGCCTTAATCTCTAGATTATCTCAGCATATATGCACATTCTTACATTAATAATACATATATACAGTCTGCAGGTATTATTATCAAGCCATTGGCATTTACCTAGTAAATCAAACACTACTTCCTGGCTCCAAGTTTATATTAAATTCTAATTTACATTCCTAGGTGTTATAGACAAGGATTCAGATAGGCTACAGCAAATGACCTTAAGGGAAGTAATTTTGTCTCTGAGTGACCTAGATGGATTTTTCTGCTAAGCAGCTTTACTTGAATAACTGCTCACCTCTAACTCTACTATGGCAGACATTGATCTCTGAGAGTATAAGTTTCATCCTTAAGGCTGAAGAAAACCAGCTAGTTTTCCCAGCTCAGATAATCAAAGTCTGGCCCTCAGGCTTCTTTAGTTAGCTTATAAAAGGGATAAAAATGACTCCTTGAACAACACATGAGATGAGATGGTACTGGGTAGAAGAATTTTGGACTTTGGCGATGTAAGAAGTCCAAGAAAAGGGCTTAAGACTTGTTTAATGTCATTAACTTCATATTGTTTAATATGGTCATAATACATATGCAATATGATTTTAATATATAAATATATATAACATACCATTTATAATACACGTTACATATGTTATAAATATATACTTATGTTTAGGAAAAAGCCATGTAAATGTTATCAAAATCCTAATAATAATAACCTAAAGGTGGCAGGCGATTATTACTGATTTTCTTTTCATTCTATTGGACTTTCTCAACTTTTTAACTGTATATACGTATTACATTAAAAATTTCTTTTAATTGCAAAAATGATTGTAAAATAAATTCAGACACTAAAAAGATATATAAAATAAAAATCAAAGGGCTCTCCTTTATTCCCTTTCTTCTGACTCTTTTCAGAGGAAATCATTTAACAGATTGATGTATATCTTCTTTTAAATTCTCCTTTTACACTTATTCATACTACAAAGAGTTTTTAAATGGGATCTTAATGTGTTTATGATTCTGCAACTTTCTAGTTTTAAACATTTGTCATTTTTTTAAGTCAATTTTCTTTAAACATTTGCACAGATTAAGCGAATCTGTGCAGATTTCTTCATGTCGCCATTGATGGGACATGTAGGCTATTTCCAACAGTCAACAAGTTTAAAAACACTGCAATAAACGCCCTCGTGTATTTACTCTTCTATGCTCATGCTATAATTTCTATACGCTTGATTCCTCAAGGTGTTTTTTTTTTTTTAATCATGGGGTGTGTGTGTGTGTGTGTGTGTGTGTGTGTGTGTGTGTTGAGGGGGATCATGTAATCCAGAGAAATAGAGCTTCTGCAGCCAGGCTTTCTGGATTCAAAACCCACCTTTGTTGTTTACCAGCTGTGTGACCTTATACTGATTACTTAACCTTTACAGGCATCCCTTGTGGATCAGCTGGTAAAGAATCTGCCTGCAATGCGGGAGACCTGGGTTCCATCCCTGGGTTGGGAAGATTCCCCGGCGAAGGGAATGGCTACCCACTCCAGTATTCTGGCCTAGAGAATTCCATGGACTGTATAGTACATGGGATCACAAAGAGTTGGACACAACTGAGCGACTTACACTTCACTTCACTTAACTTTTACGGGACTTCACCTCCCCATGTGTAAAATGGAGACAATAACACTATCTCCCTTGCAGGGCTGTAAGGAGATTAAATAAATTAGTAATCAAAAAGCACTTAAAAGGGTACCTGTATGTTTGTGTGTGTGCTCAGTTGCTCAGCTGTGTCAGATTCTTTGCGATCCCACGGACTGCAGCCAGCCAGGCTTCTCTGTCCATAGTGATCCTCCAGGCAAGACTACTGGAGAGGGCTGCCAAGCCCTCCTCCAGGGGATCTTCTCAACCCAGGGATTGAACCCAGGTCTCCTGCATTGCAGGTGGATTCTTTACTGTCTGAGCCACCAGGGAAGCCCAAGCTCTGTATAAGCGTTCTGAAGTGAATTTTAAAAATACCTGTCCCTTTCATTATCCTGTATAATGTAACCTCTTTATTATATAACAAAAACATAAGAATAAACTTACTCAAATTATTTTGAGTTTTAAAAAGCTTACGTAGTGGACGTCCCTGGTGGTCCAGTGGTTAAGACTCAGCACTCCCAATGCAGGAGGCCCGGATTCCATCCCTGGTCAAGGAACTAGATCACACATGCTACAACTAAAAAGATCTCACATGCCACAACTAAAGATCCTGGGTAGCCAAATAAATAAACAAATAAATATATTTAAAAAGCTTAAATAAATAACTATAGCGTTCTCTCCATTGACAATAGGTTAAATGATGCTATAACTTAAAAATTAGGAAACATTTCTCTAAGATTGTCTCAAAATGCCATTATGCTTCCTTTAACCTTTTATACCTCCTAGATAGTTTTTAAAGATCATTTTTAATACGGGATTTTGAAATACACACAAAACTACAGACACTAATATAATGAATCTCCACCTATTACCCAGATTCAATAATTATCCTCAATGCACGGCCAATTATGTTTCATCTGAACTCTACTCACTATTCTCTCACACAATTTTGGAGCAAATCCTAGTTATCATATCATTTCATCTGTAAGTATTTTAGTATGCTTCTCTAAGCAATAGGAGTCTCTTTTTTTTTAGGAAATATAACCATTATATTATTATCATACACTAAAGACAATTAGTCCCATCACCTCATGGGAAATAGATGGGGAGACAGTGGAAACAGTGTCAGACTTTATTTTTGGGGGCTCCAAAATCACTGCAGCTGGTGACTGCAGCCATGAAATTAAAAGACGCTTACTCCTTGGAAGGAAAGTTATGACCCACCTAGATAGCATATTAAAAAGCAGAGACATTGGAGAAGGAAATGGCAACCCACTCCAGTATTCCTGCCTGGAGAATCCCATGGACGGAGGAGCCTGGTGGGTTACAGTCCACGGGGTCGCAAAGAGCCGGTTATGACTGAGTGACTTCACTTTCACCCCTCAGCTGAGAAGACTTTCAGCTCTTGTGTTTGCTATTGATTATTTCCCTGAGTTCTCAAAGACCTGTGACCATATTTTTTTTAAGTTGCCTGTTTTCTAATTGCGTCACTTTACACACTGTTGTCTAATAATATGTGGTATTTAGAATGCCTTCTTAATTATTTTGAGCAGCCATTGCCTGTATTTTCTTAGCACCTCCTTGGTTTTCTTACGTGAACTCATCTGACAGGGAAATGCAGCCTTTTTGTTTGCCCTCTCTGCATACTGGACAGTCTGAGTCAGTGTTCTAACTAATCCCTGGTGGTCTCTGAGCTACTGTTCTACCAGACTCAGTAGTTATGTGCTTCACGAATTTTTCGGTAGAATTGGTCCTATTAGGAGACTCTTGGTGTCACCTTTGTTATCTTAAAAGCTGGTCCCTCCACTGAGGCTCTTAATTTTTTGAAAACTTGATTCTATTTCAGCTGAAAATTGGCAAGGCTATTTAAAAAATTGAGGGAAACCATTTAAGAAATCGAAAAGTAATCGCAAACAACATTGGGTAGTTGTGACTTTCAGTTCTGTATCAGCTGAATTTTTGTGCTCTTTTCCCTGTGTACGTGGTGGTTCTATTTTTCTCCAATAAAACTTTTTATTTAAAAAAAAAAAAAAAAGCAGACACACTACTTTGCCAACAAAGGTCTGTCTGGTCATGGCTATGTTTTTTCCAGTGGTCATGTATGGATGTGAGAGTTGGACTGAAGAAAGCTGAGAGCCAAAAAATTGATGCTTTTGAACTGTGGTGTTGGAGAAGACTCTTGAGAGTCCCTTGGACTGCAAGGAGATCCAACCAGTCCATCCTGAAGGAGATAAGTCCTGGGTATTCATTGGAAGGACTGATGCTGAAGCTGAAACTCCAATAATTTGGCCACCTCATGCGAACAGTTGACTCATTGGAAAAGACCCTGATGCTGGGAGGGATTGAGGGCAGGAGGAGAAGGGGATGACAGAGGATGAGATGGGTGGATGGCATCACCGACTCAATGGACATGAGTTTGAGTAAACTCCGGGAGTTGGTGATGGACAGGGAGGCCTGGTGTGCTGCGATTCATGGGGTCGCAAAGAGTCGGACACAACTGAGCGACTGAACTGAACTCAAAGACAATTAACAATAATCCCTTAATAGCAAATATACAGGAGAAACTTCAAATTTATACAATCATTATATGTTTTTCTCCTAATACACTTTTAAAAATATGTAACAAAATATGTAATAAATATGTAATAAAATATGTAATGTAATGTTTGTAAATCAGATCCTACTTTTCCTTTAAATTATAAAGTACTTATTATGCACATGAGTAGGCTAATGAAGAGTTAACAACTTTTTTTTTTTCTTTTAGCCTTGGCGCAAGAACACCTAACTAGGAACAATAAACACAACTTTTACAACTATTATTTGTTTTTTGTCTATACTATCAAGGGACATATGATGGATACAGTGAATTTTGAAAAAAACTGTCAAAATTCTAGAATTTATTTAAATATATCATTTTTGAAATCTTTAGAAGAATGATTCCTAGAATGCAGCATTACTAAGAATTAGTCATCTCAAGCTAAACTTACTATCTTGTTCTTTTAACTTTCAATTTTGAAATAAGTTTAGACACACAGAAAAAAGAGAGTTCCTACATATATGGAGTTACCCACCTTCCCCAAATGTTACTGGTATGCTGTGTTTCAAGAAGGCATTTGATAATATTTCCTCCAACATTTTGGATATATGTTCACTCTATGTTACAAGACTCAATTTTGGTTTTCATTTTCTTAGCATTGTGACTTTTTAAACAAAAGTACATTAAAATTCCTATCATCAAGGAGGAGGTAAGTGGGTCAGGTTATAAATCAGTTCAGTTCAGTTGCTCAGTCATGTCCGACTCTTTGCGACCCCATGAACTGCAGCACGCCAGGCCTCCCTGTCCATCACCAAATCCTTGAGTTCACCCAAACCCATATCCATTGAGTCGGTGATGCCATCCAACCATCTAATCCTCTGTCATCCCCTTCTCCTCCTGCCCTCAATCTTTCCTATCATCAGGGTCTTTTCAAATGAGTCAGCTCTTTGCATCAGGTGGCCAAAGTATTGGAGTTTCAGCTTCAACAAGAGTCCTTCCAATGAACACCCAGGACTGATCTCCTTTAGGATGGACTGGTTGGATCTCCTTGCAGTCCAAAGGACTCCCAAGAGTCTTCTCCAACACTACAGTTCAAAAGCATCAATTCTTCTGCGCTCAGCTTTCTTTACAGTCCAACTCTCACATCAATACATGACTACTGGAAAAACCATAGCCTTGACTAGACAGACATTTGTTGGCAAAGTAATGTCTCTGCTTTTTAATATGCTGTCTAGGTTGGTCATAACTTTCCTTCCAAGGAGTAAGCGTCTTTTAATTTCATGGCTGCAGTCACCATCTGCAGTGATTCTGGAGCCCCAAAAATTAAAGTCAGCCACTGTTTCCATTTTTTCCCCACCTATTTGCCATGAAGTGATGTGACCAGATGCCATGATCTTAGTTTTCTGAATGTTGAGCTTTAAGCCAACTTTTACACTCTCCTCTTTCACTTTCATCAAGAGGGTCTTTAATTCTTCTTCACTTTCTGCCATAAGGGTGGTGTCATCTGCACATCTGAGGTTATTGATATTTCTCCCAGCAATCTTGATTCCAGCTTGTGCTTCCTCCAGCCCAGCGTTTCTCATGATGTACTCTGCATAGAAGTTAAATAAGCAGGGTGACAATATACAGCCTTGAGGTATCCTTTTCCTATTTGGAACTAGTCTGTTGTTCCATGTCCAGTTCTAACTGTTGCTTCCTGACCTGCATACAGGTTTCTCAAGAGGCAAGTCAGGTGGTCTGGTATTCCCATCTCTTTCAGAATTTTCCACAGTTTATTGTGATCCACACAGTCAATGGTTTTGACATAGTCAATAAAGCAGAACTAGATTTTTTTCTGGAACTCTCTTGCTTTTTGGATGATCCAGCGGATGTTGGCAATGTGATCTCTGGTTCCTCCGCCTTTTCTAAAACCAGCTTGAACATCTAGAAGTTCACGGTTCACGTATTGCTGAAGCAAATCTGTTACCTGAACAACTACACCACGAGAATGTTATTTAATGGAAAAATAACTGCTTGGTAAAAGGTTTGTCATTCATCAGAGGCTTTGTTTTGGCCATATTCTGTCCAACACCTTTATCTAATTGACTACTAACAAAGAATCTGGGGGGACTGCTGATACCTTTCACTTCCAGTCAGGATTCAAAGAGATTGCCATAGGATGCAGCATTGACACAGAACTAACAAGACGAAATTTAGTAAGTCTAAACATTAACGACAGAAATATCAACTGCTAAATTAAAAGACTGAAGGAAAGTTGGCTTGGCAGTTCAGGGAGCAAGAAGTAAGGACTTTAGTTGAGCAAACTCTGTATAAGCCAAAAAAGTGATGTGACTGTCACTCTCTGAACCCAATGCAATGGAAGATGGCATTCCTCTGTCCAGGTTGGACCACCTTTAAAGCACAGTATCAGGCTTAGGAGTTCTTAATTAAAGTATGTCAGGAGACATTAGAACATGACCAAGGAGGGTAAAGCCATTGCAGGAACTAGACTTATTTTGCCAGGAGAAGAGAGGGTATGGGAATCATGACTGTTGTCTTTGTTTGGTGACCTGTCCTATGGAAGAGGGAGCAGACCTAGCATGCCACACCGGAGAGCTGAACTAATAATGTAATATTATTAATAGCAGCACGTTTGAGTGTTTATTTAATATATGGTAGGCATTTATATGCATTATCTTGTTTAATATAATCATTCTATGAAGGGTTGGTTTCTATTATCATCTTAATCTTATAGATTAGGAAAACAAAACTCAGAGAGGCCAAGGCAACACAGACAGCAAATCAAAGTAGCTGATGTCCATAGTGAATTAATATTTGTAATATATTTAGAAGGGTGTTAGGACATAAATACCTAATAAAATCTAGTTGCAACAATAATAAGTATTATAATTATATTCAAATATTATTGTTGTTGTATTGACTTAGGTCAGTGGTTCTCAGCCTTGAGCCTTGGCTATACATTAGAATCACTTCAAAAAATACTGGTGTCCAAATTCTATGTTCAGAGACACTGACTGAACTGGCCTGAGATATGGCCTGAGCATCTGACATTTTAAAAGTTCCCCAGGTAAAGAAAACATTCACAAAGACACATCTGATAAATACTATTATCGAAATATACAAAGAACTCTTAAAATTCAACAATCAGATGAACAATCTGCTTAAAAAATGGGCAACAGATCCAAACAGACACCTCGCTGAAGAAGATATACAAATGGCAAATAAGTATATGAAAAGATTAAAAGTATATACTTTCATAAGTATACAAAAAAAAAAAAATGTTCCATATAATGTCAGTAGGGAATTGAAAATTAAAATAATATACCATTATACATCTGTTAGGATGGTGGGCAAAATCCAAAACACTGACAACAACAAATGCTGAAGGGACTGTGGAGCAATAGCAACTTTTACTGCGTATAGAAATGCAAAATGGGGGAAATTCCTTGGCGGTCCAGTGGTTAGGACTCGGTGCTCTTGATCCTTGGTCAGGGAGCTAAGAGCCCACAAGATGTGTGGCAGTGTCAAAAAAAAAAAAAACAAAAACAAATGGTACAGCTAGTTTGGAAGACAGTTAAACAGTTTCTTACAAAAGTAAACATATTCTTGTGGGAGGGAGAAAGAATTAGATGAAGGTAGTCAAAGGGTACAAATTTCCAGTTATAAGAAAAATATGTACCAGGAATGTAATTTATAACATAATAATGATAATTAACAATGCTGAACATTATAAATGAAAGTTGGTAACAGACTAAATCCTAAGAGTTCTTTCTCATCACAAGGAAAAAATATTTTTTAATCTGTAATGTGTTATCTATATGAGATGATGGATAGGTTCACCAAACCTACTGTGGTAATCATTTCATGACATATGTAAGTCAAATAATTATGTTGTATTCCTTAAGATTACACAGTATAGTATGTTAATTATATCTCAATAAAAATGGAAGAAAATAAAAACATATTCTTACCATACAATCCAGAAACTGTGGTTCTTAGTATTTATCCAAATGAGTCGAACACTTATGTCCATGTAAAAACTTGCAGCTGGGTCTTTATAGCAGTACTTTTATTGCCAAAACTAGGAAACATCCAAGATGTTCTTCAGTAGGTGGATGGATAAACTCTGGTACTTCTAGACAACAGAATATTATTTGGCCCTAAAAACAAGCAAACAAAAAAATGAGTTATTAAGCCATGAAGAGAACCCTACATGCACATTATTAAATGAAAGAAACCAATATGAAAAGGCTATATATTATATGATTTCAACTATGCAACATTCTGAATAAGGTAAAACAATAGACTCAGTGAAAAGATTAGTGGTTTTCAGGGGCTAGGTGAGAGTGGGATGAATAGGTAGAGCACAGGTGATTTTTAGGGCAGTGAAAATATGCTGTATGATATTATAATGGCGGATATGTGTCAAGATATGTTTGTCATGACCCACAGAATATACAACACCAAAAGTGAACTCTAATGTAAGCTATGGAATTTGAGTGATAATGGTGTATCAACATACGAATCATTGTCACAAATGTACTAGGCGGTGGAGCTTTTGACAGCTGTGCATGTATAGGGGCATTTGTAAAACATTTGCATGTATAAAACATTTTTAAGATTTATTTCTTCTCCATCCGAACTGTCTTCTTACTGCCAAAAACTAGGCCCTTTCTTTCTCCACTACTGGAGGAATTTTCCAATCTCCCAGTTAATCTCCTCGTCTGCTGCTGCTGCTAAGTCGCTTCAGTCGTGTCCGACTCTGTGCGACCCCATAGACGGCAGCCCACCAGGCTCCTCCATCCATGGGATTTTCCAGGCAAGAATACCGGAGTGGGTTGCCACTGCCTTCTCCAATCTCCTTGTCTAGGTAGTTCTTATTAGCTATTTTGGACACTCTTGCCCTATACACCTTTGCAAGACTCTTTAGAACTTTTCCAGTCAATGTTCTAGTCCAGAACTTGCTACTTTACCTCAGCATAAATTCTGTATCCCACACATTTAAGTCCCTGCTGATTTTAGCTCCTATTTTCTCCATCATTGCTTAACGCTGGTTTTTGCTTGAAGCACAGGTCCCCTTTCCTTTGTTTCAGAACTGATCAGGCTTTGCTTTATTCTTTTTCCTTACTTGCAGTGTTCACATTCTACCCATTTCTTCAAGGTCCAAATTAAATGCCACTTTCCTCCTTGAAGATTGTCCTGGCAGCTCCAAGTTACATTCATAGCTCGCAAATAATTATTCCCATGTGCTGTAGTTGGGACAAGATAGTGGAATCCTCAACTCTTATCTCTTAATTTGAGCTATGAGCAGGAGACCTAGGAACCTTACCTGCTACAGTGGGACATGTATCTATAGATATTCGAGGTGCAAATGTGTAATTTACAAAATACTAGTTCTTCAAATTTATGCAGCAGCTCCTCTGCTTAAAGGAACACTCCTCAAATACTATCACGTAACACTCATTTTTGTTTTTTAAATACAGTGGGTGTATGGGGCATGGGTTTACATATCTCACAAACCAAGGGATTCATTTCTTGATTAAAAGAAAAAGAAAGCTATATTCACATTTCCAACTAATTACATCTTAACTGTCTCCAAGTGCGCCTCATAAGCAGACATATTTTGTTTTCAACGCGCGTGAAATAAAACGTTCGAAGGGAATAACTACGGACATACTTAAGATCACAACCCACAGGAAAAAGTCGAAAGCACACTCGAGGTACTGCTGCTTCCTGGGAACGCCAGCGGGCCTGAATTCAAACCTTTTGGAACCTCAGCTCTCTCGTCCGTACAATGGAGAGGATACTCGACAATATTTACCTCACAAGACTGTGGTGAAAGGTTTTCTTTCTGAACTGCCGGGCAGTTCGCCTCCCAGGACCGAAGGGTGGCGCTTTTCTTCCCGCGACGCACTTCCGTGCGCGAGGAGGGGTGACCAGCGAGGAGGAGAAGCTCGCGCCGGAGGCCGGGTCGCAGAGGCGGGAGGCCGGGCCAGGACAGGTTGGGCCGCAGCTTTGACGTGCAGCGTGGGGGCTTTCAGCAGGAGCACGCCAAGTGTGTACACACCGTGCAAAACACGCTGAGCGTGCGTGCACCCGTGTGCGCGCGGTGCTGGGAGCGCGCTTGAATTGCCAACGAAACGTGAAGGCGCAGAGCGTACGATAGGAAAGCCACAGCTGACGAGGCCGAGGGAGCCGGAGGCCCTCGGTAGCGGCGACGAAGCTACCGGTCGCTCCGCGCCCCGGCGCTCTGCGACCCTGCGCCGCGGGCCGACGGGTCTCCGCAGCGCCTCCACGTGGCGGCCGGGGGGGTCGCAGCCAGCGGAGCCCATTTGCTCCGCCTCCGCGGCGCACTGCTGCCCTCCGCAGCTTCCCCGCCCGGCTCTCCCCCGACCCTCCTCCCTTCCCCCTCCCGGATCGCGATGGACGCGGCCTCCCCCCGCCGCCGCCGCCGGCAGTACGGCGCGGGCCTCTAAGCTGCAGGGCCTGAGGAGCCGCGTGCCGCGGACGGGACGTGAGCTGGCTGCCGCCGGTCTGGGGAACCTCTGGCTTCCCTGTCACCAGGTCCCCGCGGAGGAAGGGGAGGGACAAGGCGCGGCTTTTCCTGTGCCGCCAGCCCGGCTCGACCTGCGCGGCCTGCGGCTTCCTGGGAACTCGAGGGCCGCGGCCGGGCCTGGCTCAGCCCGCGGCCTGCTTGGAGCTGGACCGGAGCGGTTTGAGACGACAGGCTTGGGTAAGAGCTTGAGGAAAGGGGACGCAGGAGCGCCTTCGGCGGTCGGAAGGGTCAGGCCTGGTGCCGGGACCAGGGATGCCCGGCGGTAGCCCGGGAGCGAGACCCCGGCCCCTGGTGAGGTCGGCAGGCTGCCGCCGACTCACCCGCCTGGCCCCTTTGTTTCCCTCCCCCGACCCTGCCCACGGCGGGCCCCGGCTTGTCCAAGCCAGAGCCCATGGCTGCCCCCGCCTTGTCCTTGAGAAAGGATCGCCTCCCGACGGGGCCAGGGACGTCCCGCCGGGCCTCGGAGTTCCGGGCGCCGCTCCCGGGAGACCCATCGCCCTGCCTGCTCCGGCCTCCTCCTCTCGGGTAGAGAGGCTCGCAGCTCCACCTCCAAAACTTACCCTCCTCCTCGACACTGGTAGCTAACTTAGCCGGGTTTGGTTCGGGAAAACCGGAGCGCGGTGCCTGCGTCTCCCGGCGCCGGGTCGGCTGGGCCCTGAGTTTTGGGTCACCCTTGCGGATCGCCGCCGTTGGGTGCCCACCGGAACCTGCCGCTGGATTTATGCACCTGCAGCTGGGTTACAGGGTATCCAACGCAGTCCTCTCGTCAGAGTGCTTCTGAGTTTTTGTATTGACTTGCCTGTTGGGGCTGCTTCGCTGTTGTTGATGTTGTTTTTAACCAACTGCCCCATTCGGTGGGGATGGGGAGAGGACCGCAGATTGGCCTATGTTCTGATATGTAACGTGTTAGTCCAGTGCACTTACTTGTAGCATTTCTTTTTAAACTTTTTTTTTTTTTAACTTTTAAGAACAGTTGCTGCTACTGCCGAAATTCCTAATCAAATCTTAGATAGATCTTGTATATCGTTTGTATTTTAACATCTTAAGGATGGCAGTAAATTAAATGAGCAGAATTTAAGAAATTGAAGATAATTTTAAAGTAGAGACTTGATTTGGAGGGGAATTGGATCAAAGTGCTAAGTTTCCTTAAAATACTGAATCTAATCCTTATCAGAAGATCAGCTTTGGGTGACGGGAAGGGGAAAGAAGTTTTCTGGAAAAAAAAAGAACCCTTAGTAAGGTGTTGTTTGCCTTTTGGCAAACACGTTAGTGATAGCAATAGAGGGATCCGAAGCTTGTTTGACTGTCTTTGACAAAGACGGCTCTGGTTTCCAGTTTAAGCAGCAGCCTAATCAGCTTATACTCTTGTGCAAAACTGGTTTTTATTTAGTACGATGTATGAAGTTAAACCCGAGGAATAAGGAAAGTTGGAAAACTATGGTTAAGTACACTATCCGAACATACTTAGGAGTCTTTTCTAATTTCTAGGACACCAAGAAAATCTGGCTCTAGTCAATGTAAAAGAAAAGAAAAAAAAAAAAATTAAGCTCACGCTGTTCAGTCCTAGACATTTAAAAGACTTTTTGCCTTTGCTTTTTAAATTTAAGCAAAGAAGCTTAAAAAACCATGGCAGATGTGGACCCAGATACATTGCTGGAATGGCTGCAGATGGGACAAGGAGATGAAAGGGACATGCAACTAATAGCCCTTGAACAGCTATGCATGCTGCTTTTGATGTCTGACAACGTGGATCGTTGTTTTGAAACGTAAGTACATCCCTTCATCATCTTCCTTTGGGGGTGCTGTAGTGACATGTACATAACATGTTCTCAACCATCTGCTGATTTGAGTTTGTATAGAATTTTTCTTCAGTGAGTTTTAAAACTTATCTTCTGAAAAGTTTCTGTAGTTTTGCATTTACAGTCTTCTGAGAAATAAAAATTGGTAGGTAAACTAACTCCAGTAATAATTGTGATGACACAAATACATGTTTGTTGATTGAAGAGGAATTAGTAGAGAATGCTAATTCTACCCCATAATCTGATTGATTCAGTTTCAAAACATGTTATGAACTGAGAAAATGCAAATACTGCTTTATTTCTGTATCAAGAAATTGACCTGAAATTGATATGAAAATACAGATAATAATGAATACATTTCCAACTGCCCTTTCTTCATTGGTAGTAAGTCTTAGGACACTGTTTTGTTTTGGCATTGTTGTTTTTGGGGTTTTGTTGTTGTTGTTGTTGCTTTGGTGGCACTGTGTGGCTTTCTGGATTTTAGTTCCCCAACCAGGGATTGAACCCAGGCCACTGCAGTGAAAGCAAAGAGTCCTAACCACTAGACTGTCAGGGAATTTCCTGTACTTTTTTTTTTTCCCCCTGTACTTTCCTTAAAGCAAATCATGGCTCTGTAAATTTCAGTTTGGAGAGGGTATAAATTGAATGTTAACCACATGGCATAGTTTTTGGAATAGTAGAAGCAGATTGAGATGTGAGAGTTTAAGTAATTTTATTTAGAGGATTATGTGGAATTTGTGCAAAAATGTAAAGGAATCATTACTAGATTGGACATTAATGCCATTTTTTTACTCTTATGTTGTACTTGCCCAGTTAGATTAACCATTCTTCTAAATGCTAAACATGTTTGGTTTTTATTTATTTTATATTTATAATTTTGAATTCTGGAGATAAGTAAATGAAAACTCAGATGCTTCTATATTGGTTTTAATGCCATTTTGAAGTAATCAGTAGAAAATGTTTGAGATGTTGACAAAATTTGTTATAAATTATCTTAATTTCTTTGAGGTGGGAATAAGGCTGTATTACTCACTAAATTGATGTATTTTTTATCATCTTCATTTTTGAATTAATCACTAATGAAGATGAATTAATAAATGAATAGTTAATCATCTTAGTTGTAAGTCCCATTGAGGCGGTACTATTAAGATAAAAATCCTTATGAACAAAGTTTCCAAATCGCAGTCCGTGACTCATTTATTTCAAGTAGTTATTGTTATTGGCGAACTTTGAGAACATAATAATTTAGCCCCTCTATTAACACTTGTTTTGGTCAGAATCAGAACAGTGAAATAGATTTTTGAGCATTTATAGCTTTCATTAGAGGGTTTTCATTAACCTGAGAATTACTTTTGGTATTTTAAAAAGTCGAACATACCAGTCATGTCAACTATCATATCCTCCATTAAGCACTAACATGTAGTAGTAGAGGTATTTGTAATGACATTTTTAATAAGTGTCATTATATTAAAACAATTTTAAAGGAAATTGTTAAAATGTCAAACTCATCAATGCAAAATCCTACCGTCCTAATATAATTGTTATTCTTTTCATTATCCTTTCCAGACTTTAGTCATATTTGATATAATGTGGATGAAATTAAAATCAGATGCAATTTATATTTTTTATTTACTAAGTGAAGATATAAGAAAATTTCATATTGGAATGGTTAGCCCTGTTTTATTTAGCATATCAGTAGTTTGTCTATCAAAAGTAGACATTTGATTAAATTTATGACAGTTGTTTTTTAAACCTTTAGCTTGCTTTCTTCATTCAGTAGCCAGATTTTCTTGTTGTCAGAAGGAAAATTATCTTTAGTTTCTTTAAACCAGAGATGCAGCATGGTGAGGTGGAAAGAATGGCTGTGTGTCATCAGAGACCTGGGTTCAGATTCTTGGTTTCCTAAATGAAGTTTACCCCTTGAGAGCTTTACTTTCTTCCTCTGTAAAAATGACAGGAATCTCATATCTGGTTTGCTCCTTGTGAGGAGTAAAGGAAAGAATGTATGTGAAAAGTGTTTTGAGTAAAGTGAGCTAATTTAATGTCATTAAATATCTAATGTTGAATTTTATTTGGAGACTTCATTTCATGAAACTGTGGTGGGTTTTGAAGAACCTTTAAAAATTCTTTGAAACAGTCAACAAATAAGACAGGGGAAAAGGAGGATGATGTGCACATTTTAAATATGGGTGAAAATATCCCTTTTAACTTAATTTCATAAGATAGTAGCAAGTAGTCCTTTTAGTTACATCAGGTAAAGCAAAAGATGCCTCTATGTTCAGATAGGCTTTTGTCTGATTAGTTTTGATTAGTAGTTATATGTTCGTTTAGTCAGGAAAGGCATATGATGTGGTAAAAATAATGGCCTTTGGAATGAGATAGACATGGGTATAGGTTTTCATGGAGATTAAATGTGATAATACAAGTGAGATGCCTAACATAGTGCTTTTCACATAACAGTTAAGTGTTTTTTTTTTCTTTAACTTAATATTGTACATGGCTATCCATTTTTTTGTACCCATTCTGACTTTTTTTTTTAATTTATTTTTTGCTGTGCTGGGTCTTCATTGCTCTGCAGGCGTTCTCCAACTGTGATGAGCAGGGCCTCCTCTTCGTTGTGTTGTGCAAGCTTCTCATTGCCGTGGTTTCTCTTGTTAGGGAGCGCAGACTCTAGGCACTTGGACCTCAGTGGTTGCAGCCTGTCGCCTCAGTAGTTGCCACACAGGCTCCAGAGCTCAGCAGTAGTGGCGCGTAGGTTTAGTTGCTCTGAGGCATTTGGGATCTTTCCTGATCAGGGATTCAACCCGTGTCTCAGGTGACCACTGAGCCACAAGAGAAACCCCCTGACAGTCTTTTTGAAGTTAAGGGCTATACATTTTCTGTGAAGCTGTGATACTTCTTACTAATGCCTGAACTTAACAAGGTTATGCTCTAGAAAGTGAAATTCAAGTTCTGAGTTAGTTTTTGCTTTCATCTGTGATACATTAGTGAGCTAATAAACTTAATATAAGTTATACATTTGAAATAAATTTAATGAGTTATAAATGAGTGGTTTTGCATTCACATCAAAATAGGTGATCATTGTACATATTCTTAAAAGTAGATAAATCCTGGGCAGTTGTAGATCCTGCTACTAAATCTTCAAATAATAAAAATTCATCTCCCCAGAAGATCTAGTAAATAGAATATTAGGGATAGTGCTTTTAGTCACCAGAAAGCTCATATTTAAAAAATAATCATTTTACTTCATTATGAAGACACAGAGGATATACAGTAAAGTGTAAGTCTCTCCCTTTCCTGCCTCCTGGGTGACCAGTTCTCCTCTCCAGAGGCAACCACCATTAATCATTTTCCTGGTGTATCCTCCCAGAGAGAAATATCCCAAGAATGACTGCCTCAAGTTTGAATTCCAATACTAAATACAGTGGTAAAAGCTTCCTATTGTGTATGTACAGTAAAAACTATTTAAAAATACCTACAACAGTGATAAGTCTTTTAATCTATTAAATTGTCTTCCTACTTTTTATTGTTAAAAAAAAAATATGCTGACCAAAGCAGTTAACAATCTCTGCTCTTATGGTGCCTAGTAGTTTATAAGGAACACGTATTAAATAATTATAGAAATAAAATTGTGGTTACAAGCTTTGATAAGTGCAATGAAGGAAAAGTTCAGAGTGCTGTGACAGCAGGTAGCAGGGGCACGACCTGGAGGAATAGGGGTAGTCAGAGTGGTCTTTGAGAAAGTGGTTTTTCTTAGAGATATGAAGGATGAGTAAGAATTTAAAGGATGACGTATGAGGTGGTGGGATAGAAGGATGTTTAAAGGGAAGGCAACGTGAAGAATTTTGAAGTGGGATGAGCATGTCGTGGTTGAGGAATTTGGAGAAAGATAGTATAACTGGGCATGGAAAGCTGTCTGGAGAACTGTGCTGAAAGTTGGGGCAAGATCAGATGGAATCTTGTGTGTGCTTTTGGTTTTTTCTTAAGAGCAGTGATGTAAAAGAGTGAGTGATGGGATTAAATATGTCTTTTAAAAATACTAATTTTTTCTGCTCTATGGATAATAAATGGATGATGACAGAATAAATGCTTGTAGACTTAGATTTTGGAGGTAGAATAGTCAAATAGTTGAATGATTGGATGTGAGAGAGAGGAAGAAGACAGTACCGTGGATAATTCAGATTGCAATGGATGATGATGCCATTCAGTGAGAGAGAAAATCAAAAGAGGACCATGTTTTTGTTTTGTTTTTTTGACCATACCACATGACTTGTGGGATCTTAGTTCTCCAACCAGGGATTGAAACCAGACCCCTGCAGTGAAAGCATTAAGTCCTAACCACTGAACCACCAAGAAATTCCCAGGAGGACCATGTTTTTGAGAGGTGGAGATCATGCATTTGGATTTGGCTAGATTCTCATATCTGCTTTGCATTTATTGTGTTGCATTATGTTGTTTTGATTACAATATATGAAAAAATTATCATCCTCCAATAGATGTAGCTGGGAAAGGGAGGAATGTGGTAATGATGTTTTTACATAATTATGTATAGTCTCCTTTGATATCATACCCAAAGTGGGCAAAGTGATAGTTTCTTAAGAGTTAATTATAATGTGGATTCTGAAATCATTCAATGAACTTGTACTCTTATAGATTAAAATCTATTGGCCTGTTTGGTACTTTGAGTGGGTTTTGTTTTTTTTTTAACCCATGTATAAGTTTAAAAGATCTTGCACTGGTCATGTGAAAAATATTGATCTGATGAGTTATACAGATATTCCTAATGTTGCCATATGCCATTCTACACTGTCATAAAGTCATATTTGTTATTATAAGTACTTAATCAGAAAAGTCTTCAAATAATGGGATGCTGTCAAGCTCATGGTGGCAGGAGCAAGTTTTTCAAAGTTGTAATTTTTGCTTGAAAGCTCAAATGTTATCATTGGCAGCAAATACTGTCAGTTGTTTTTCCTTGAGGTGGAATGCTTGCTTGGTTAATTTTTGAGGAAATGTTTGCTAGATATCCAAGTCTGAGTAACCACAATTTGTCTAAAGTTCTTTCAGGTAACAATGATGTTGCATGAAACAAGTGGCTAGTTCAACTCTCCAGCATTTCCTTGACACAGCCATCTTTCTTGAGTATGCAGAAGTACTTTATGCTTACTTCCCATTTGTTTAAGTGGGATATTAAAAAAATATGTATGAAAAGGTTTGAGATTGTGTGACAGAAACCAACACAATGTTGTAAACTTTTTAAAAATTAATTAAAGAGAAAAGGCTTGAGGTTTAGTAAAATATATGTATATATATATATATTTGCTTTATCAAAGTTATTCTGTAGTGAAATTGACCTTTTTTTTCATGCTATAGCTTGGCAGTGAAAATACAAAACGATTACCAATGGTACAGTTTAATGCTGCTGCCTTAATTCATGCTAAAGCACCAGCAGTTTTATCCACCATTGCTTTTACATCATTAGTGCACATGTCAACACAAGAAAGAGAGTGATTAAAGAAGAGGAAGGACAGTTGTGCTGAACATGGGTGAGAGGTCAAGTATGGTGAAGACTCAAAGATGTCCTTTGGATTTAGCAACATTCTCAAGATCATTGATCTTAATGAGAGCTGAGTGGAGTGGTTTGAGGACCAGATTTGAATGGGTTGAGGAGTAACAGGAGGAAATGGAGACTGGAGTGTGGAAAAATTTTTTGAGAAAATTGTACTGGGAAAAATAGTGTGGGGCTTTTTCTTTTAGCGGTCATAGAGGACAGAGAATGGAGAATTCGTAGTATGCAGATTATGAGAAACTGGGAGAGCATTGGCTGCTGTCAATAGCAGTGCTTTTTAAACTTTAATGTGCATACTGTGAATCACCTGGGGATCTTGTTAAGATGCAAATTCTGATTCATTTGGTCTGGTGTGGTGCCTGATATTCTGCATTCCTAGTATGTTCTCAAATAATGCAGAAGCTGTTGGTCAGAAAAATCCCACACTGAGTGTCAAAGCTCTGATTCACTGGTGAAGAAATAGACTTATGGTAATGTGTTTTTTATTGTAAGGCAGGAAAGATGAAGATTTTTAGGTTTGATGGGAAAAACTGAAGAGATTTCTGTCTGATGACATCTATTTTCTCCCTGAAGTAAAAGATTGAAAAGAATGGTAACATTGAGAATGGATTTGGGGAAATGATTATGTTCATGTAGTGCTAGTGACTTCATAACAGATGCCCCTGCCTATAAGCTAACAATACGCAGAGCTACAGTCATAAAATATTTTTATGGTATTTTTCCCCCCAGTTTTATTGAAATGTAATTGATTATAGTCTGAAATACTGATTTGACTGTATCATTTCCTTTTATAAAATCTTTTGTGCTCTTTACCTAGTGAATACAATTTAGATGCCTTCAAAGACCTCTGCTGTATCTCACACATACATGCTATTACTTTTGTTTTCCATTGCGAAGCATAGTGCTTGGTGTACAATAGCTAATATCCAGATACTGAACACATTGAAGAAATCCTGAACAACAGCAGAGTCTACATACTGGAATTTGACTCCTTTTTCTTTTAGAGGGAAAGCTGTAATTTTTAACTGTTATGCCAGGAGTTATTGTTAGTTAAGAAATACAAAGTCCAGAATGGGAGCAGGGGCAAGAATGGAATAAAAGATAAAGTGGGTCAAAAGATGTTATTTATTATCCTCAGGAAACAAAATTTATTAATCTGTTACATTTAAAATTTTTAGTTTTTAATTTTAATTTTTTTTTTAATTTTTAGTTTTTTAAAAGTAAGTGTTCAATTTACAGACCGTATTCAGTAAAACATCACTATTATAGATAACTTTATTTTTAAAATGTTTATATTCTTAAAATTGTACATCTTCTGAAGTCTTGGCCCAAGTCCAAGTGACATAGTGTGGAAAAAGCATATGGTAGTAACAGTATAGAAGATATTACAGTTCTCAAGGGAAATTCTTCGTAACCTCATGAAACTTTTTTTGTTCTTGTTTTAAGTTATCTCTGCTTCCATTAGGGAAAGATTCTTTCGTCATTGCAGGTAGTATTTTGGAAACTTGCTTAAGTTGGATTCATCTGAAGATTCTACTTAGTCTCATTTTTGTGGTTGACTGGTCTGACAGTAGTTCTGTGGAGACTGTGAGCGATCTTAAAGTTTCCTAATTTGGCCACCTTTGGGTCTGTAAGTTGGTCTAGTATAGTACTGGATTGGATTTAATATGTAAAAGTAATTTCTACCTATGATACAAGAGGTAAATATTTAGCGAGTTTAAAAGTTTTAATAACTCTTTAATTGTGATTAATCTAAACTTCTGTGCCATAGATGTATTCTTTCAGTACTATTCAGGAAGGACTGTGATTATTTATACATGCAATTTAATTTTCTCTTAACTTTTTAAAAATTACATATGGATTTTGACAAACACAGAGTCGTGTAACCACCACCACAATTGAAATTCAGAACAGTTCTATGGAAAATGAGAGATAAAAGTGGATTTACTTTTTGTGTTGTGGGAAGGTGTAGGCCAGGGGAAGGAGACCTGATGGAGACGGGGCTAGGATGAAGGCTTGTGTGTTGTGGGGGTGGAGACATGTTAGAGAGGGGCTGGGCATCAGGATGAAGAAGCAGATCACTAAGAGAACTGATGGGATCCTTTTGTTTGGTTTCTCTTTCCATAAGCAAGAAAGTTCTTACCTTTTCTTGATATCATTCATTCAGGAATAAAACTTGAGTATCTTCCCATATGCAGAGAACCCTGTTGGGTGCTGTGTGAAATACAGCTCTATTCCCAAGGAGCTTGCAGATTTTAAGGAGAGAGTTATAGTGGACAACAGAAAATGAAATATAAATTGTCAAAGTAAATTAAGACCAAAAAAAAAAAAACCCAAACCAGGAGTCCTGTTGTGGATAGTTAGAAAGTAAGCCTGAGACTCAGGAGGTGACGTTTAGGCTCACAGGAAGGATGACAAAGAAACAGCCATGGGCAGAATTGGGAGAAACACATTTTAGGCAGAGGGAGCATCTCACACATTAGTATCTGTTTATTTTTATCTTTCTATCGGTTCATCCTGCTGAGTTCATCCCCAGTTCAAATCTAGCACCACAGGGTTCATTCTAGTTTTCTTTTTTCTGTGTTTGCGTCTCCAGGCTACAGTGAGAAATCTGGCTCCCATTGTCCTCAATATATTTATGTACTTATTTATTTGATCACTTCCCTTGTCTGTATCAGTTGCTCCTTACCGGGACATGCCCCTGTACAAATGCTCTCTTTGTCTTGCTCATGCTCTTACACGTTATTCCAGACAGACTTCCTCTTCCCTCTAGAAATACCTTCCTCAACAGTGGTGAGGAAACATCTCTTATGTGAAACATCACAAGTGAAACATCTCTTATGTGGATGTCCAAGTGGCTATTTCAGTAGTTTAAACAAGAGTTTGAAGTTAGTTTAGATTAGGTTTGTAAAAGATGGTGTGGAGAGAAGTGGACAGACTTAGGATATATTTTAGAGAGAAAATTGTTGGGGTTTAACTAACGGATTGGATGTGTAATGTGAGCAAAATTAAGGGGGAGAATGAAGGACGATTGTCAGGTTTCTGGCTTTCTGGATGGTTGTGACATTTGCAAAGCAGTGATTTGGGAGGAAGCATATTTGTTTTGAATATGTTTATTTTAATATGCCTGTGATAATTCTAAATAGAGATAATGATAGTGATTTAGTTGGTCTGGGGTAGAGATAATATTTTGGGAGTTTTCACGGTATGTAGATGAGATTTATATACATACACGGTATGTAGATGAGTGTATAAACAAAGGGAATAGATGAGATCAATTAGAGAAGAGAAGGGAGTTTAGAACTGAGGCTAGAATGGAAAATCAAGGGATCACTAAGCCAAGAGAAAGTTGAAGACAAGGTGTGAAATAACTCATTGAATTTTCTTGATTATGTGAATTTTTTTCTTCGTGTCTGTTAACATGGATTCACGCCAAGGGAAAGTTGTGTTTGTGGTTTTTGCCTGGGAAAAAGGAAAGAAACATGAAGGTCTTGTTCATAAGAACATAGTCAGGTGCTTGTTGAATTACCATGAAACTCAGGTTGAATTTAAAGACCTAGATGAAATACCTATGAACACAGGGTTACTTTGGAAATGATAGAAAGAAATTGATACTAACCAACAAGTAAAAAGATGGTTTTAAGGCGTTATCATGATGACTGTCTTAAAGCATGCTATCAAGCAGAATGTTAAAAAAACAGCACTTGTTAATAATTTGTATTAGTTGCAGTATGAACTTTCAAGTAATATAACTATAGTTCTTTCAACTATTTTGTACTTTTCAGAATCCATTAATTACTCTTGGAATGTTTTCTCTACTTCTTTTGCTCAATTTATAGTTAATTTGTATTGTTGAGGTTTTTGTAAATTGCTTTGGTTTCTGAATTGAAAAACTAGTGAATATGCCTAAAATACCTTCTCATGATTGAAAAAGTAACTCAGGAGCTAGGAAAACAAAAATTTTTTTTCTTGTCCAACAACCAGAAGTTTACAACAGATATTTTGTAGCACACCTTTAAAAAGTTCCCAAAGCAGGTTTTTATTATACCTGGCATAAAATAAGCTTTTACTTACGCAGATTACTTTTATTTTCTTTTTGAAATAAAATTAATCACAGTTAAAAGCTGAGAATCTGTGTTGAGAACTTTCTGGTTTTTTGTTTTTTAATTGTCCCTCTTTATACTTGTTAAAGAACACAAGCAGGGAACATAGCTTATTTCCCCATGAAATATAGGTAGTTACACTAAACATTTCTCTTAAATTTTGTTTTTTGATGACTAGTTTTTTTGTACTGTGTAAGATAGATGAATAATTTTCTTATTCTTAAAATAAAGCATATGGTACATTCTTGCCATTTAATGTGACAACTATCAACTTAAATATTTTATTCTTTTTTCAAAAGCTACTGTTTTCTCAGGGAGGGGGGGAAACTACTTTTTAATAAGACTGTGTTGTTTCTCAGTAGTATTAACACTTTTACAATCTTATCTCTTCAGTATATTAATACTACTTATGCCAATTCAGAGAGCAGTAAAAATGCTTCAAGATTTCAATATGCTAGTCATTCTAATCTTCCCTGAGAACTACTGGACTGTCTTCCGTAATCTAATCTTATCTTCCTCCGCAGACAGATTACAAGTAACTAAATTGGGAAAGGAATATGTCAAGGCTGTATATTGTCACCCTGCTTATTTAACTTATATGCAGAGTACATCATGTGAAATGCAGGGCTGGATATGAATCACAGGCTGGAATCAAGATTGCTGGGAGGAATATCCACAACCTCAGATATGCAGATGATACCACTTTAGTGACAGAAAGGGGAGAGAAACTAAAGAGCCTCTTGATGAAGCTGAAAGAGGAGAGTGAAAAAACTGGCTTAAAAGTAAAAATTCAAGAAACTAAGATCATGGCATCCAGTTCTATCACTTCATGGCAAATAGATGGGGAAAATGTGGAAACAGTCAGATTTCATTTTCTTGGGCTCCAAAATCAGTGTGGATGGTGACTGCAGTTATGAAATGAAAAGACGCTTGCTCTTTGGAAGAAAAGCTATAACAGACTTAGACAGTGTATTAACAAGCAGAGGCATCACTTTGCCAGCAAAAGTCCGTATAGTCAAAGCTATGGTTTTTCCAGTAGTCACGTACAGATGTGAGAGTTGGACTATAAAGATGGTAACGACAACCCTATATGCAGGACAGCAAAAGAGACAAAGATGTAAAGAATAGACTTTCTGACTCTGGGAAAAGGTGAGGGTGGGATGATTTGAGAGAACAGCATTGAAACATGTATATTACCATATGTGAAATAGATGACCAGTCCAAATTTGATGCATGAAATAGGGAACTCATGCACTGGGACAACTCAGAGGGATGGGATTGGGGGGGAGGTGGGAGGGGGTTCGGGATGGGTGGACACATGTACACTCGTGGCTGATTCATGTTGATGTATGGCAAAAACCACCACAGTATTATAAAGTAATTTGCCTTCAATTAAAATAAATTAATTAAAAAAATAGAAGGCTGAGCGCTGAAGAAATGATGCTTTCGAACTGTGGTGCTGGAGAAGACTCTTGAGAGTCCCTTGGACTGCAAGATCAAACCAGTCAATCCTAAAGGAAATCAACCCTGAATATTCATTGGAAGGACTGGTGCGGAAGTGCTAGTCCTTTGGCCACCTGATGCAAAGAGCTGACTCATTGGAAAAGATCCTGATTCTGGGAAAGATTGAGGGCAAGAAGAGAAGGGTGAGACGGAGGATGAGATGGTTGGATGGCATCAGCGACTCAGTGGACATGAGTTGGAGCAAGCTCAGTGAGGAAAGGAAGGACGGGAGAGCCTGGCATGCCGCAGTTCGTGGCGTCATGAAGAGTTGGACGTGACTTGGTGACTGAACAACAGCAACAAAACAGTGTGACCTAGGTTGCCAATGATGTTGGCTAATAGAACCCACTTGGGTTTAATCACTGCATGCAAGAGATCTGTATCTTTGATAATATTCCTGCTGCTGGACCCCTAAAGTGAACATCATCCAAGCAGAGTAGAAAGGGCAAAGTTACTTTGGCATCCATACAGATATTTTTTAAAAACTACCAAAGTTATGTGCAGACTAAAATTTGGACGAAAAACAATTCAACTGAAATGTTGAGAATACAGTAAGCTCTCTGTATCCACACCACTTAATTTATGAACTTGAATATCCTGAGATTTTGGTGTCTACAGGGGGCCCTGAAATCTTTCCTCTTTGAATATGGAGGGATGACTATAGTGCCTTTTGTGATATCTGTTGCTCATTTAAAGTTTAGCTTATGCAGGTAAGTTCAAGTGTTTGATGGCATATAACTGTGATCTCTACTAAATGTAATTTATGTTTTTTTATCATTTAGGTGTTGAAAAACATTGATTTAAAAATGTAAAATGTGTTTTTGATAAAGCTGTCTTATGCAGGTTTATATAGCAGACATGAGCTATTCATAGGAGGGAAGGGGAGCTAATGTTAATTAGCTTAATATGGTGCCTAGGTGTTGAATGTGTATAATTTCATCAAATCTTCATAATATTCATATAAAGTAGATACTGTTTAGATATCACCTTTGGTTTACAAATGAGGAAACAGGACCGGAAAGGTCAGACAGCTGTTGTTCTGTGTCTTCCCCTGGTCTGTTAAATCCCAAATCAGCATTTGTTCCCATGAAACATGAATTGAACAATTCCCATAAAACATGAATTGAACAACGTTCCTGGCATTCAGGAACTCTTAATGTAAATAAGGAAATAAAATGATACATTAAACAGTGTGGGTACTGTTTTTACGAGGCTTTAGGAACACGAAAGTACCACTTAACTATTTGGAGAGGTTAGGGAAGGTTTTACAGAGTTGATGTTGGAGCTGAGTATTGAATAGGAATGTTTTTTGAACATGATTTCAAGTTAATGCTGCTACTTTAAACTGTTTACAACTTGATATTTTCAGCAATGATGAAATTAGCATGTGAGTGTTATTATGGAAACAAAAGCAATATGAGAAATATTACCTAATATACATGTGGAAAGGAGTACTGAACATAATGTATTATGTGATAGTTTTTTCTTATGTTATATTGGTGACTTTTGGATGTTAAGAATTTAGTAATCCTGAGTGTAATATGATTTCTTTCACTACAGATGTCCTCCTCGCACTTTCTTACCAGCCCTCTGCAAAATTTTTCTTGATGAAAGTGCTCCAGACAATGTGTTAGAGGTAACAGCCCGTGCCATAACATACTACCTGGACGTATCTGCAGAATGCACCCGAAGGATTGTTGGGGTAGATGGAGCTATAAAAGCACTTTGCAATCGTTTGGTTGTGGTTGAACTTAACAACAGAACAAGCAGAGACTTAGCCGAACAGTGTGTAAAGGTGAGTCTTAATTATTTATTGGTACATTTGAAGATTTCTCAGAGAGTGAAAAGTACATTTTGCAAAAAAGCTTTTATTGAGAGTGGTTGAGAACAGTGGAAGTCATAGTCCTTGTGGTACAAAAAGAGATCCCATATGCCTTGGGAAAAGAAATCTTTAAAGAAAAATTGTAGGTCACTGGTGGTGCTTTTCTGTGTTGCCTCAGTGCTGTTTGGTTTCTGGTAGCCACTAACCTGTTGATATAGGTTATTTCTCATCTTATCCAAAATGACTTTATATGCATGTGTTAACGACAACCGTGACAACTAACACTAATCTGCTAGGCATCATTCTAAACACTTTGCCTGTATTAACTCATTTAACTTCATGACAACTCTGTATGAGGTAGGTGCTGCTAATATCATCACTTATATTTTGTAGGTGAAAAAAATACAAGCATAGTGAGATTAAGTAACTTGCTTGTGGTGAGGCAGGTAGTTAGTGACAGAGAGCCAAGATTCAGTGATGAGTAATTTGAAGATTAGGAAGTCTGATTCTAGGGCCTGTGAATTTAATTATTTTGCTATACTCCTGTTAGAGTTAGCTGTTTGATTTTATTCCTGATGGGGCTAATTATTAACTTTATGTAACTCTAAAAGCATCAGTACTGGTAAGTAGTTTATTGGAGCTGCTTGGTGAACATATTTAGACTTTATGTGATTCTCTTTTTTTTTTTATTCCTAAATATTTTCATTCTTTTTATGATTCTTGCTGCTCTAGTTCAGCAATTTTCAAACTTTTTGTCTTAGGATCCCTTTATAAGTCTTAAATTATTAAGGACCCGCGAAGAGCTTTTGTTTATGTAGGTTCTACTTGTTTCTATTTACCATATTAGATATTAAAACAGACTTTAGAAACATTTATTCATTTATTATAAAATAACAAGCTCATTATGTGTTTACATTACATTTTTAATGAAAATATACCCCGAAGAAAGAGAAATTTAGTGAGAAAAGTAGCATTGTTAGGCATTTTTGTGAGTCTTGTTTGAAATGTGTGACTTAATAGAAGACAGCCAGATCCTGATATCTGCTTCTGCATTCAGCCTGTTGCTCTATCACATTTCATATAACTTTCAGAAAACTCTACCTTATGTTCCTAAAGGAATAAGAAAGAAAAAGACAATTACGGTTATAGTATTATTATGAAAAGAAAAAAATCAGGGACCCCTGAAAATGTCTTCCCCGTGCTTTAAGAGTTGTTTTTATAGGTGTTAATATCTTGACTTTCTTCTCTGTGTTTGTAGATGTATTTCTGTCTGTGTCTGGCCTCAGAGGAAGAGGTATCCGTTTTTCTGTTCAGAGTTTTTCCCCCTCTTGCTCACATCACTTCAGTTTTCTTCCAGAACTAGGACTTTACTCCATTGCATATATTCACTGAGCTATACTTTCAAACTTTTTCTTATCTGTTAATACCCTGCTCTCCCTTTCTCTCTTTCTTTTGCAGATTGTTAATTCATTCTTCAATTCTAAAGTGGTAGTATTTCCTAAGGTTCTGTTTTTACCTTCTTAAAGCTATATATTTAAGCTTTAAGATGAGATTTGTCTATTTGCCTAGACAGTCTCATCTGTGAGCATCAGTACCATTCATATATAAATATATGCCCTTTACATCTTTATCTCTAGAAGCGACTTCTCCCTCAAGTTCTAGACTCCATATTCAAAGGCCTGTTGGACATATTCACCTGGTTGCCTAAATTCATTGTCTTTCGTTACAGATAAACTCCTCTTTTGATAAGTGGCATCAACTTGTATTCGGTCACTTTAGACAGAAACCTGTACTTTATCTTTTATTTCCTTTTCTCCATTGCACACATGTAATTAATGATCAAGTGCTTTTCTAGTTTATTTTCTTCTATTTGTTCCTGCTGTTATTGCCTTGGTTAAGCCCTCATCCTTTCAGGAATATTAATGCTTGAGTTTTTGCGTTTGCCTTTACACTCTTCCTATACCCTTTTCCCCCCAGTTATTAACTGGAAATCCAATCATATTATTTCCCTGCTTAAAACATTTTTCTTGCTTATAGAATAAAGTCTAAATTTCTGGTATGCCTGTAAGAACTATGGACCCTAGTTCTAGTTCTACCTGAACATATTAAATAGCATATGATTTAGAAAATGTGATTTTTATTTTTTTGTGTTTAAATATTTATTTATTTATTTGGCTGCTCTGGGTCTTTTAGGTATGGGATCCTTACTTGCAGCCTGCAAAACACTGTAGTTGGAGCATGTGGTATCTAGTTCTCTGACCAGGGAACCTGGTGCCCCCTGCATTGGGAGTGTGAAGTTTTAGCCAGTGGATCACAGAGAAGTTCCAAAAAGTGATTTTTTAAAAAAGTATTTAAAAATTTTTTTTACAGTGAGGCAAGTAAGGTGTTTATTAGGAGGAAGAAGAGTGCAGACACATGGGTGGGCTCAGAGAAACTTGCCCAAAAAGTGATTTTTAATGTCTTAATATTCATAGAGTGTGTGTGAAGATAATGAATAATGTAATAGTTGGCATTTATTGATTTGTTTTTTTAATGTCTAGGACGTTTATATAGACTTTTGCTAAATTACTTGTAGTTCTTAGCTTGCCATGCTGGTTTTACCACCTAAACCTATGCTGTCTAATATGGTAGCTATATGTGACTGTTGAACACTTCAGATTTGGCTACCCCAAATTAAGGTGTGTTTTAAGTATAAAATATACATGGGTTTTTGAAGACTAAATGCACAAAAGATACCAATAATTTTTATATTGATTACATGTTGAAATAATGACACCTTGGACATATTGTGCTAAATAAAATATATTAAAATTAATTTATTCTGTTTTGCTTCACTTTTTTTTTTTTTAATGAAAGGTTAAGTGTGTACAACAGGCTCCAAGACTTCATTCTAGCTATTGATAGCAGCGTTGTATGGTAGGGAATCCAGATGTTTAAATAAGGATGGAATTAAAGATCACCATTGCCTCAGGCACAAGGGACAGCTTTTTGCCCAATTTCTTAATTCCACCTGTGGCCAGGGGGCTCTTTTCACAGCCTTTGCTTTTAGCTCCTTGAGTTTCTTCTATTTTAATTTCTGTTTCAACTTGAATGCCTTATCTTCCCTGTCCATCTTGGTCACCTTCTTGGGCTATTTCAGGGACTACTTCTTGCCATCTTCACAGCCAGATATGGCTCCTGCCCCTCACATCCACCCTTTCTCAGACCCTGCCCTTACTTTTTAAAATGTGACTACTAATACATTTGTAGGGTGTATCATATTCTCTGTAATTCTTGAAAGTGAAAATTGGACTTACTGTATTTTCTGTTAATTTTATTTTACTGTAGGTTTTAGAATTAATATGCACTCGTGAATCAGGAGCAGTCTTCGAGGCTGGTGGTTTGAATTGTGTGCTTACCTTCATTCGTGACAGTGGACACCTGGTTCATAAAGACACCTTGCACTCTGCCATGGCTGTGGTGTCAAGACTCTGTGGCAAAATGGAACCTCAAGATTCTTCTTTAGAAATTTGTGTAGAATCTCTGTCTAGTTTATTAAAACATGAAGATCATCAGGTAATTAAATAGCTTCTGTGTACTTTATTTTCAAAAAGCGATTTTATAGTGTCCACTGGTTATAACTATGGTATAAAGTTGACCCTTGAACAACCTGGGGGTTAGAGGTGCTGATCCTCTGCACAGTTGGAAATGTGCATATAACTTTATAGTCTGCCATCCCTATCTGGGGTTCTAAAGCTATGGATTCAGCCAACTATGGATTGTGTAGTTCTGTAGTATGAATTTAGTGGGGAAAAATATCCACATATAAGTGGGCCCATGCAGTTCAAATTCATGTTGTTTAAGGGTCAACCTTAGTGTAATTGGAACTTTTTGTTTGATGAGGTAAGGATAATTTCTCTTTCTCTCATCTTCTCTCTCCTTTTATATTTCTATATGGTAATCTTTTTGTTTGTTTTGGCAGTGAGACATTTTAAATTATAAAAGTGGCATGGGTTTATTCTTAAGATTTAAACATTTTAGAAATATATTATTTCTAAAGCTGCACTTCATACCCAGTGAAATTTGTTGGCTCAGCACAATTTTGCTTACTTAAAAGGGTCGTTTTCATTCAAGTAAAACAACAGTTTTTAAAATTTTGAATGTATAAATTTTTGTTAAATTATCATCTTTAGAAAATAAAACTTGAGTTTTAGTGCCTTTTTACCATTTTGATGTTAATTATTTTCCGTTGCTATTCATCAATTATCTTGGCCTAGTTACGCGTAATAATAGTAAAGATTTATTGAGCTTTTTACTGTTAGCCTAGTTTCTTAACATGTATCATCTCTTTTGAGCTCATACAATGAATTATAGGTACTGTTACTATTCTCATTTTGCAGGTAAGAATTGAGGAACAGTTAAGTAATATCCTCAGGTTATAGAGTTACCAGAATGAGGAGTCAGAATTCAAATCTAGACTGGTGGTATCCTTTGCTGCAATTGCCTTTCTTAATAGTTCACTGTTGAAGTAAAGAGTACTAGTCATTTTTAAGTGAATTTTATTCACATGTATATTCTTTACATCATTAGGTTTCAGATGGAGCTCTGCGATGTTTTGCGTCACTAGCTGACCGATTTACCCGTCGTGGTGTTGACCCAGCTCCATTAGCCAAGCATGGATTAACTGAAGAGCTGTTATCTAGAATGGCTGCTGCTGGTGGTACTGTATCAGGGCCATCATCAGCTTGCAAACCCAGTCGCAGCACCACAGGAGCACCTTCTACAGCTGCAGATTCCAAGTTGAGTAACCAGGTGTCAACAATTGTAAGTCTGCTCTCAACACTTTGCAGAGGCTCTCCAGTAGTAACGCACGTAAGAGTGGTTTTGAATCTTATTTAATCTTTTCAAAGAAGTGTCTTTGTATAATGAGAATAGATTAAAACTTTTTTCCCTCCCATTCTCTTTTTAGGATCTCCTGAGGTCAGAGCTTCCAGATTCAATTGAAAGTGCATTGCAGGGTGATGAAAGATGTGTGCTTGATACCATGCGTTTGGTTGACCTTCTCTTGGTGCTATTATTTGAAGGACGAAAGGCTTTGCCAAAATCTAGTGCTGGATCCACTGGCAGAATCCCAGGACTTCGGAGATTGGATAGTTCTGGGGAGCGCTCACATCGGCAGCTTATAGACTGTATTCGAAGTAAAGATACCGATGCACTTATAGATGCAATCGACACAGGAGGTTGGAAAATATTTTTTTAAATATAAAAAGATAACTGAGATAAGGAATTATTTTTAATTTCTAGGCTTTTTTTTTTTTTTTTTAATTTTTAAAAACTTTTAGCAGTTGTGTCAGAAAACAGAATGGCCAATGCCTTCCATACCTCCCCTCCCTATGTATATAAATTATCAGTCTGGTGCATGGTAAGATCTGAATAAATGCTTTTTGAATGAGTAAATGAAATTAACCTGTTTTATTGCCAGAAGGAAGTCATACCAATTCTAAGGTTAAGTGCAGATTGAATTGAGGGCTGTTGTTTTCTTAGGATTAATGGAAACTGACCCAAGTGAATTTTCATGATATATAGTACATTTTTTTAGACTGCTTCATGAGCTGATCAGCAAATATAAGCTGGTGAAGGATACTCATGGGGGACTTCCTTGACAGTCTGGTGGTTAAGACTCTGTGTTCCCATTGCAGGGGGCACTGATTTGACCCCTGGGGTAGGGAACTAAGATCCTGAATGCTGCACTGCATGAAAGTGAAAAGTGAAAGTATTCATCACTCAGTCCTGTCTGACTCTTTGTGACCCCATGGACTGTAGCATCTGTCCATGGAATTCTCCAGGCAAGAATGCTGGAGTGGATTGCCATTCCCTTCTCCAGGGGATCTTCCTGACCCAGGGATTGAACCTGGGTCTCCCACATTGCAGGCAGATTCTTTACCATCTGAGCCATCAGCACGGGAAAAATAAGTAAATAGAGAGATGGTATAATAAAAAGAAAAGATCTTCTGGGTCATCAGACTTTTGTTTTGAGTATAGATGTGGTTTAGCTTCTTTTCCTCAGTTACAGCATGAGGCAACTAATACTCTCTAGTTTTACTGTATATTTAGTTTTTTTATTTCTTATGTTTATTTTTAAGGCTTATAGCCTTGTGAATCCCCAGTAATTTAAAAATTTTGGAATACTTTTTCTTAGCAGAATTTATGTTTGCTGATTATTTACTGCTATATAATTGACCTAAATGTTTAAAATTGGCCGTCTATTTAGTGATTATTAATAACAGTTAATAATACTCTTTAAATGGTTCCCGCTTTAGAAAAGTTCATTGTTACTTTGTTGCCTTTAAAAAAGATTTATTTTTTTCCTTTAAACTTTCAGCCTTTGAAGTAAATTTTATGGATGATGTAGGTCAAACTCTATTAAACTGGGCTTCTGCATTTGGAACTCAGGAAATGGTAAGCTAATAAATAAAAGTTAATGTTTTAAATCAAAGACAGAAATGTTAATAAGGCAACTTTATGATTCTCCATTATTTTACAGGTAGAATTTCTTTGTGAAAGAGGTGCTGATGTTAATAGAGGTCAAAGGTCATCATCATTACATTATGCTGCCTGTTTTGGAAGACCTCAAGTAGCAAAGGTAAAATCCAGGGTTTTTAATTATTAATTTAATATTTACATTATTCTAAAACTAGAATAATATAAAAACTTTTATTTGGAGAAGCCATACTTACATACTCTCTTCATTCCCTCCATTTTCCCTGGCCCTCTATAGGTAAGCATTTTTTTTTTTTTTAATCTTTCCATTGTTTTTTTAATACAGGCTCAAGCAAAAATATTTTTAAATATTTTTTAAAAATACAAAATGTAACATATATACTGATCTATACTTTGCTTTTTTCCTTTAAAAATATAAATTGTTAGTATTTAATTATTGTTTAATGATACACTAGCTTCCCTGGTGGCTCAGATGGTAAAGAATCCTCCTGCAAGGCTCAGATGGTAAAGATTGAACCCAGGTTCGATCCCTGGGTTGGGAAGATCCTTGGAAAAGGGAATGGCTTCCCACTCCAGTATTTTTGCCTGGAGAATCCTATGGACAAGGAGTCTGGTGAGCTACCATGCATGGGGTTGCAAGGAGTCAGACACAACTAAGTGACTAAGTGCATATGCAATACACATTGAGACCTCTCCCTATTAGTATATAGAGGTCTTTTTTTACATCTGTATACTTAACCTGTACAAATGTATTCAGCCAGTCAGCTATTGCTGAAAACTTGTTTTTCCCGCCGATTTCTTTCTCCTGGTAATGAACAGCTTTATACATGTTTCTGTTATTTCTGTTTATCAATCTAGCAGATATTCTGTTTGCAGAAGAATCATAATAGCTTTGATTCTTACATTAGCAAAGGACTTTTGTTGTTCAGTTACTCAGTCGTGTTTGACTCTGCGACCCCATGGACTGCAGCATACCGTGCTTCCCTGTTCTTCGCCATCTCCCGGAGTTTGCTCAAATCTGTTTTTTACGTTTGTTCCTTTGTTTTATTTTTTAGATTCTTTATGTAAGTGAGATCATACAGTATTTATTTTTCTATGTCCAACTTATTTCACTTAGCACAATACCCTCAAGGTCCATGCATGTTATCACAAATGGTAAGATTTCATTCTCTTTTATGACTGAGTAGTATTTCATTGTATATGTATATACACCATGGATCTCAGTTCCTGAACCAGGTATCAAACCTGTGCTGCCTGCAATGGAAGTGCCGAGTCTTAACCATTGGACCACCAGGGAAGTCCCTTCTAGCATTATCATTGTGATTAGAAAAAAAATACATGAAAAGCACTTAGTATAGTAGTTGGCACGTTGTATGTAGACACTTAAATGGTAGCTGCTATTATTGTCATGTTTATGTTGTTAAGAAAATTTTTTGTTAATAACTTAGCCTTCTAGGTGATCTCTTCACGCTCAACTTCTGTCGGTTTGAATTGGTTAATTTTTAGAGGGAATGATATTTCTAAGGGTAGTAAAAATTTTTACTGAGCATTTATTTTTTTTGAACCCATGCTGTTTTTCAGTTTTAGATATCTGAGAGGGAGAAAGAACCAAATGAATTGTATCTAATCTTAGCCTATTTTGGTTATATATTAGCCCACAATGAACTATAGCTGCCATTACTAATAATGATATAATAGGTACTCATTAAGCAGTTATTCTTTACCAGCCAGGGTCTTAAGCATTTAACATGTTTTATTGTTCTGGAGAAGGAAATGGCAGCCCACTCCAGTACTCTTGGCTGGAAAATTCTATGGTTGCGGGAGCCTGGTAGGCTACAGTCCACGGGGTCACAAAGAGTTGGACATAACTGAACAACTTCACTTTCTTTCTTTCTGTAGTTCCTTTTGGAGAAGGAAGTGGCAGTCCACTCCAATGTTCTAGCCTGGAGAATCCCATGGACAGTGGGGCCTGGTGGGCTTCAGTCTATGGGGTTGCAAAGAGTTGGACACGACTAAGCAGCTAACACACACACACATCATTCTTCACAGGTTCTTCTGTTTTTTAATTGATTCCAAGATACTACCTCCCACCGTACACATTTCAACATCTTTTAAATTAGAGAGTCTTAGAATTGGTGTTGGCCAGATAGAAGTTAACAGCATAGTTATTATTACCTGTCCATGCAAAAAAATTGTGGAATGGATTTTAGTAACTTGGGTGAAAAATCCTATCTGCTAGGGCACTCTTAGAAACTCTGTGTCACTAAACTCTTTATGGCACAGATGACAGCATTCTCTGGTGTACAGACTGAATACTAGTACCTCTGTTAAAGTAAAGAAATTGAGAAGAGAGGCTTGATGGGGAACATGAAAGGTTCAGATGTGAACATACTTAATTTGAGATGTTAATAAATAACCAACTGAAATTAATCTATACTTTTTTCAAGATATAAACAAACAACTTTAGAGTGTTGTGTGCAAAGGCAGAGATTTGAATTGATAACCTGCTTGATTAAGTAATTCTGTAAGTCTGCATTCTGAAGTATGTGGATGCAATTGAAGGTCGCAGAACTGTACATTGAAGAAATAAGGTGTTGATCATTAAATCCATGTTAAATGCTTTTCCTTTCTAGACTCTCTTACGGCATGGTGCAAATCCAGATCTGAGAGATGAAGATGGAAAAACTCCATTAGATAAAGCTCGGGAAAGGGGCCATAGTGAAGTAGTAGCTATTCTTCAGTCTCCAGGTGAGTAGTAGTATCTTTCCTTTTATGCCATCTGCTATTACTTTTCAGCTTCACTACCATAAAAGTAGCTTTTTGTAGACAAATGAACTTCCTTATATAAAGAAATAATTTTCTTGAAGTAAAGTGATTTTATACACACGCTCTTATATTTGACAAACCTATACCAGTGTACTGTTCTGTGTTCTTTGAGACTGTGGCTGCATGATTCCAAAAAGACCAAATCACAAGTTTAAGGGTGTGGGAATGTCATAAAGAATAGTTGGTTATTGTGTAGACAAAATACTTTGACCAAACGTTTAAATTTTCACAAAGTAGATGAATGCAGAGTCTCTGAAATATTTTTGGATTTTTCATGGTGTCGCAAAGAGTCGGACATGACTGAGCGACTGAACTGAACTGAACTGAGAGTATCCAAAATTATCTCCTTAAGTTGTGATTCAACCCATTGGAGGTACTAATGTTCTTTAGTATTTTTATGAACGTCTTTGATAGATACAGTGTGCTAATTTGATTATTGTTAATTAGGATAGCTATCATTGAGTACATTTTAATATTTTTTCCCTGAAAATTTTTCCAAAAAATTTATTTTATTGAACAATATTTGTCTATAGGTGATTGGATGTGTCCAGTTAATAAAGGAGATGATAAGAAAAAGAAAGATACAAACAAAGATGAAGAAGAATGTAATGAGCCAAAAGGAGATCCAGAAATGGCACCTATATACTTGAAAAGATTATTGCCAGTATTTGCACAAACATTTCAACAGACTATGCTGCCTTCAATAAGGTAGTTATTCATACTATCTGTGTTTACTATTCATGTAGTTTTATCTATCTCCCTTTTCCAGAAGAATGTGACATTATTTTAATATTGAAAAGGTATGGTAAGAATAAAAATTAGGTTGGAGAATTAAATCTTTCCTTCTGATGATCTGACTTAAGTAGTTTAGAAAATCAAGAAAACTAACCTGACACAGTTTTTGTAACTCTCTGAATATCAACTCTAGAGAAAATTTTTAAGTACAGATAACATTTATTGAGCTTTACAGAGGCCTTTTTGGTAGAGTCAGTGTAAATGGGCCACTAGAGGAGTTACTGAAAGAATTAGGACTTGGCCCTCTTTACAGTTGTGAACTAGTAAGGAAGACATGAGTAATAATACAGAGTGGTAAGTGGTAGATTATATTCCCTGGGGACATAAATGATTTAACAACTAATTGGCTGGGCAAATTGGAGATTTTATGCAGAGATCAGATTTAAGTTGGGGTTTAAAGGATATTCGGACGTTTTCTAGGGAGATAGATTTAGGAGGGTCAGTGAACAAGAATATGTACACAGGCATGAAGCTTTGAGTCATTTCATCCTGATGTGGGTCCTGGCGGCTCTCCTTCTGTGGTGTGTCCAAAGTCTGCCACGTTTGTCCATCTGTTGCTAGTACTCCGGTCCAAGGTACCATGGTCTGTAGTTTGACTGCTATAGTTGCCTCTTACCTAGTCTTTCTCCTCTTTTTCTCTCTTGTCCTGCTACAGTCTGTTCCTACACATTAGACTGAATTCATTTTTAAATCATGTCACATCACCTGATTTAAACCCTCCAGTAGCTTCTTCTTGTTTTAGTCACTAAGCCATGTCTGACTCTTCTGCAACCCCATGGACTATAGCCTGCCAGGCTCCTCTGTCCGTGGGATTCTCCAGGCAATACTGGAGTGGGTTGACATTTCCTTCTCCAGGGATCTTCCCGACCCAGGGGTTGAACTTGCATCTCCTGCTTGGCAGGTGGATTCTTTTCCGCTGAGCCACCTGGGAAGCCAAGTCGTTTTTAGTTGGCCTTAAATAAAACCTCACTGCTTAACACTCAGGCTTGGAAGGTGTCTTGTTTTAAGTCCCAATCAGCTCTCTGACCTCATTTAGTACTATCTAACCCCTAGTCTGTTGCACTTAAACTATGCTAACCTTCTTTCTGTTTTTGAAACTTTCTATGTACATTCTTCCTTTGAGGCTTTTACACTTTCTGTTTTGGAGACTTTTCAGTCTCCAGAGCTTTCGAATGGTGGGTTGCTTCATTCAGGTCTCAGTTCAAATGCTTATGTCCAGTGACAGCTATCCATCCAATTTAAATTTACCCCTAAGACATCATAATATTTTATTGTCTTCACAGAGTTTACACTGTCTGAAATCTTGGTCTTTGAGCTTTTTGTTTTATTCTCTGTCTCCACTCTAAAGCTGTGTTTAAGTGATACAAGGCAGTATTTGTCTTTCTCTGGCTTATTCACTTAGCACGATACTCTTGAGGTCCATCCATGTTGTCACTTAATAGATTTTTTTTTTTTTAATAGATTTAAAAAAAAATCAGTTTGCCAAGTCTGGATTCCATACTGATGCACATTCAGTATGTATGAAAATGTATAGACTCCTGGATCAAAGAATCCCTCTACTGAAGAAATAAAACTGCTCCCCCCCAAAACACTATTTATTTTATTGATTGAAAAGCCTGTAAGCTAATGCTCACAATTTATATAATGCTGTTAAACAGGAAAATTTTATGTTATGTATATTAGGCATGGTGAATTGGTTAAGAGATGAGTTTGAATTGAGGTTCTAATTTATTAGCTCTCTGACCTTAGTAGACTTACCTTTCTTTATGTCCTTTATTTTTTATCTGTAAAACTGAGCTAATAAAACTACTTCATAGGATTTGTTAGATAGATTAAATGACATGCAAAGTTTTTAAAATACATACAAGTGTTCCTGGCTCATAATGACTCAGCGTGATAGTAGCCAGATAGGTAAACAACATGTGAACATTCCTGTGTTATTTTAATTGAGATAAATCAAAACATAAAACTATTGTACGTAAATACTGATTCTACATCCATATATACATAGCTGTTAACAAACACTAGAGGGAACTGATCCAGTTAGGCCAGTTTGTCCTGCTTTTGCCTACTGTATTCTATTATGTGCTTGAATTTGTAATAAAGGATATTTTAAATTTAAGGAATGCATAGTGTTACGAAATGCACCTCGGGAGAGTTGTGAAATACATGAAGGCCACATTCTGAGGGAATACAGCTGCATCAGATGCCTCCCTTAGATCCTGGTAGTGATTTTTGCCTCTCCATCCTTTCTGTGGAGAAGTCACTTGAAGGGCAGTGATATTTACAGCTTGGTGCTGACTATTGCTAGATGCTCAGAAAACATGTGTTAAATGAATTACTAACTTTTATATAATAGACCAGTGTATTACCATTTTGATGTCTGTGGTTATGTGTGTCCTCTATTTTAAAAGAACAAATTGCTTATTATAAAGTTGAGGTTAGTTTATGTGACATTATTGAGTATCTCCTATGCTCTGAGCAAAGCAGTAGATAAATAGAAGGAAAAGGAGTCGTGCAAGTTGTTAACAATGGGAATATTTGAGGGCATGGGATTATTAGGATCTCATTTAGAGAATATAGTTATAATGAACATTCTTAAGTTTGACAAAGCACAAAAATGCTTAATTAAAAATTTTATTTCAATATAAATCATCAGGTGTTTTAAGAGTTTTATATTTGGAGTTATAGACACCATTTATCAGTAATTGTGCTATTTTTGATTTTCTAAATTATCATGGAATTTTAGCAATAATGCTGGTTAAATATGACAGCACATGTAAGTAAATTACAAAAATGATTTGTTTTAATGAGCTCAATGAATAATAAAAAACGAAATTACCTCAAAAATGAGTGTGTACCTAGTTTTAGTATTGTCTTAGTTTGTTTTTATATTTAAAAAAATTTTTTTATTGGAGTATAGTTGATTTACAATGTTGTATTAGTTTCTGCTGTAGAGCAAAGTGAGTCAGTTATATAAACATATATCCACTTTTAAAAAATATTATTTTCCCATATAGGTCATTACATAGTACTGAATAGAGTTCCCTGTGCTATTCAGTAGGTTCTTACTAATAGTATTCTTATATTAAGTATATTTTTAGCAGACTGTTTAAAACTTAAATTGGATATTTTAATTTTAACTTTTTTTTTTTTTTTAATTTTAGCTTCTTATCATGGCTACCTAAAAGTCCTTTTTTTTTTTTACTTTTCAAGGAAAGCAAGTCTTGCTCTGATTCGAAAAATGATTCATTTCTGCTCTGAAGCACTCTTAAAAGAAGTTTGTGATTCTGATGTTGGTCACAATTTGCCTACAATACTAGTGGAAATCACTGCAACTGTTCTGGATCAAGAGGTAAGTTTATTGTCTTTTTGAAACTTCTATAGTTTTAATTTCATTAAATAGTAGTAAAATTACTTGCATCCTAATTTTATTAAATCATTTTGTCTGTGCAAATGAGTGCATTTGTCTATTCCACGCAGCTAAGCTTATTTTTACCATTTTCTTTTAATTTCCTTCTTTTTCTCCCAGGATGATGATGATGGCCACTTGCTGGCTTTGCAAATCATAAGGGATTTAGTAGATAAAGGTGGCGATATATTTTTGGATCAGCTAGCCAGACTTGGTGTCATTAGCAAAGTGTCCACTTTGGCAGGTCCTTCCTCTGATGATGAGAATGAAGAGGAATCAAAACCAGAAAAAGTGAGTTGTGTTGATTGCAATGGTATCTATTGGGAATAGGGTTTTTGTTTATTGTTTTAATTAGTTGGAGGCTAATTATTTTACAGTATTGTAGTGGTTTTTGCCATACATTGACATGAATCAGCCGTGGATTTACATGTGTTCCCCATCCTGAACCCCACTCCCATCCCATCCCTCTGGGTCATCCCAGTGCACCAGCCCTGAGCACTTGTCTCATGCATCCAACCTGGACTGGCGATCTGTTTCACACTTGATAATATACATGTTTCGATGCTGTTCTCTCAGATCATCCCACCCTCGCCTTCTCCCATAGAGTCCAAAAGTCTGTTCTATACATCTGTGTCTCTTTTTCTGTCTTACATATAGGGTTATCGTTACCATCTTTCTAAATTCCATATATGTGCGTTAGTATACTGTATTGGTGTTTATCTTTCTGGCTTACTTCACTCTGTATAATGGGCTCCAGTTTTATCCATCTCATTAGAACTGATTCAAATGTATTCTTTTTAATGGCTGAGTAATATTCCATTGTGTACATGTACCATAGCTTTCTTATCCGTTTGTCTGCTGACGGGCATCTAGGTTGCTTCCATGTCCTGGCTATTATAAACAGTGCTGCGATGAACATTGGGGTGCACGTGTCTCTTTCAGATCTGCTTTCCTCAGTGTGTATGCCCAGGAGTGGGATTGCTGGGTCATATGGCAGCTCTATTTCCAGTTTTTTAAGGAATCTCCACACTGTTCTCCATAGTGGCTGTACTAGTTTGCATTCCCACCAACAGTGTAAGAGGGTTCCCTTTTCTCCACACCCTCTCCAGCATTTATTGCTTGTAGACTTTTGAGGAGTAGGGTTTCTTTTGAAGAAATGTAGGTCCAATTATGATGGGTTTTGACAATTTGACAAAATAATGGCAATGTGGAGTCATACTGTAGTTTTTAAAAATTTGGTCACTTTTCTTGTAAAATGTATCACTGATAAAACTTGCAAAGAAGTTGCAAATAAAGAATATCAGGACATTCTTTATCCAAAATCACTAATTACTAACATTTTGCCCCATTTGCTTAATTGCTTACAAAGACAACCTGTGTGCATGCTCATTTAAAATATATTGTTTGAGGGAATTTTGTGGTGGTCCAATGGTTGGGACTTTGCGCTTTTACTACCTTAGTGCTGCGTTCAGCTGTTGGTCAGGGAACTAAGATCCCACAATTTGCTCAGCATGGCCAGAAATAAAAATAAATAGAATAAAATAAAATATATTATTTAAGAGAAATAGGATAGATCGTGTCCCTTTTTATACCTAAATTATTCACCACAAAACCAGGACATTGTCTTATATAATCCTAGTATAGTTATTAAAATCCGGAAATTTAATATTTATAAAAAAATATTATCTAATCCAGAGATTTATTCTAATTCGCTGTTGTCTCTAATAGCAAACCCCTTCTGCGCCTACAACCCTTCTACCTCTCCAGAATCCAGAACCCTTCTAGAATCCAGTCCAGGAGCACATAACATTTAGTCATCGTGTTGTTCTATTTCTCAGCTTTCTCTTTTATAGCCCTGGCATGTTTTTGAGGAGGAGAGATCACTTAATTTGGGCAATGACCCTTACATTGTGTTTGTGCCATGTTTCTTCATGATTTGATTCAAGTTGTGTATTTTTAGCAGAAAGGCTATAGTGGTGATGTTACAGTGATTTTGGTGTAAAATATGCCTTCTAAGAGGCAAATGATATCTGTTTGCTCTCCTGCTGATGGTTAACTTGGATCAGTTTGTCACATTTGTCTCTGCCAGATTTCTGTATTGTAAAGATACTTTTTCCTTTTGTAATTAGTAAATAATTCATGGGGAGATAATTTGAGACTGTGGAGATACGCTGTTTCTCATTAAATTTTTATCCACTAGTTTCAGTACCTATTGATAATTCTTGCTTTAGGTCGCATGTCAAAAAATACACCTTATCTGTCTCTACCGAGTGCCAGCAAGGGTTAAGTCCTGCCATTTAGTGAATGCTTCCTAAGTATTAGCGACTGAGTAATACTATTTTTGAGAGAATGATAGAGTATGGATTATAGTTGCAGAATCCTGCCTGGTTAAAGATGAATGTGTATATTTCCTAAATTACTGGACATTTAACAAAAACCAAATAAGAAGTGTTATCTGAGTTCATCCCCTTGGATTCTTTCAAAAGATAGGTTACAGATTCTAGCAGTCTTTGTAGAAATTAACAAACAAATTCTAACATTTATATGAAAATTATGCTACTGCTGCTGCTGCTGTCACTTCAGTCGTGTCCGACTCTGTGTGACCCCATAGACGGCAGCCCACCAGGCTCCCCCGTCCCTGGGATTCTCCAGGCAAAAACACTGGAGTGGGTTGCCATTTCCTTCTCCAATGTGTGAAAGGGAAAAGGGAAAGTGAAGTTGCTTAGTCGTGTCCGACTCTTAGCGACCTCATGGACCGCAGCCTACCAGGCTCCTCCGTCCATGGGATTTTCCAGGCAAGAGTACTGGAGTGGGGTGCCATTGCCTTCTCCGATATGAAAATTATAGGAACCTAGAATAGCCAAAGTATCCTTTGAAAGAAAGCTGTAGTAACTAAGAAAGTGTGCTAGTGGTGTAAAAATAGATACATATATGGTCAGTTGTTCAAACAAGTGCTAAGGTAATTCAGTCAGGAAAGGGTGATCTCTTAAAAATTACACTTGAACAAGTGGATAACATATGCAGACATATGAAATCTCGCCCCTTTTAACAGAGAATAAATCATGAACTAACATTTATGAACTAAAACTGTAAGGCTTCTAGAGGAAAAAGAAGAAAATCTTAGTGACCTTGAGTCTGCCAGAGGTTTCTTAGATAGGACATTAAAAGATTATATTATAAAAGAACAACAACAAAAAAATCAGTAAATTGTTTTCATTAAAATTAAACTTTTATTCTTCAAAATACATTATTTAGAAAATGACAAGCCAAGCCAGAAAATTCTTCGAAATTTTGTCCGAAAATATCTTTTTTTTTGTTTTTTTTTGGCCATGCTGCTTGGCTTGTGGGATCTTAGTTCCCCAATCAGGGATTGAACCTGTGCCCCCTGTTGTGGCAGCTTGGAGTCCTAACCACTGGACTGATTTTGACCCCCTATTTTTTTCAGCTGTACTGAATCTTTGTTGCTGTGCACATGGTCTTTTCTAGTTGGAGTATTGGGGCGTCCTTTCCTGCCATTCGTGGTCTTCTCATTGCAGTGGCTTCTCTTATTGTAGAGCATGGGCTCTAGGGTGTGTGAGCTCAGCAGTTATGGCAAACGGACTTAGTTGCTCTGTCTTCCCAGACCAGGGTTCAAACCTGTGTCCCCTGCATTGGCAGGTGGATTCCTAACCACTGGACCACCAGAGAAGTCCTGGCCTTGATTTTTAATGGACATGTTCAGTGCCTGCAGGGATTCCTGGCCAGCCATTTTTCTAGTACTTGAAGAGATATTCCATTGTCACTGGATGTGCGTAGTGTTATATACTGTTAAGTTTGCCTTAGTTTTTCATCTTGTTCCTTGGTGTGTATTGAATCTTTTCTTCCTCTGGCTATTCTTAAAACTTTGTAACTTGTTTTTAGCAATTTGTCTTTCATGTGCTTAGCTGTGTTTAGCTTGTATGTGTGCATGCACATGTGGGAGTCAGCCCCGGCTCAGGATTATTTAATTTTCTCTGCTCTGTGGGCTTACAGTTATCAGATTTGGAAAAAGTCTCAACTATTGGTATGAGGATTTTCCACTATGGCTGTTTGGAATGCAAACGTATGATCACCCTGTGTGACCTCTGAAATTTCCAGCCTACGGTTTTCAAATCGTTCTTTGCCCAGCCTTATGTGTAACATCATCTGTACACAGGTGGTCTGATGCTCAGTGGAGATGTCCTGGAGACCACTTTGCACGTTTCTAGAGGTCTTTTTTGCTTGACTCCCTGATCCTGAACTCATCTACCATGCGTATTCCATTTGCCTTAAACTCTTCAAAGACAGACATATATCCTTACACTGCTGAACTCTCTGTTCCCTTTTCTTAAAACCTTAACCAGAAAACTGTCTGAGCCTAGGGGGCTTACCTTATTTGTTTCTGTTTTCTAGGAGATCACGCAATCCTGTGTTGCTTGTTGTCCAGTATCTGAAAACACTTTTGCATATATTTTGTTTGGTTTTTAATTTGTTTACAATGGATAGTCAAGTCTTAATCCTTATTAATCTGTCATGTTCTGGAGCACAAGTACTTACATTAGAGAAATTTATAATCCATATTTTGCAATCTTATTTCAGTGTTATAAACTACTGCTACTTCAGGGAGGAAACATGTGAAAGATGCATTACATTTTTTTTTTAATATTTATTTGTTTATTTGGCTGTGTCGGGTCTTCGTTATGGCACACTGGCTCTTTGTTGCATCATGCAGGGTCTTTCATTGAGGTGCACGTGCTTTAGTTGAGGTGCTCACACTCTGTAGCATGGAGGCTCAGTAGCTATGGCACGGGCTTAGTTGCTCCATGGCATGTCGGATCCTGATGGCATGTGGGTTCCCTGATTGGGGAACTAGGATGGAACCAAATTCCCTGCATTGGAAGGCAGATTCTTAACCACTGGACCATCAGGGAAGTCCCTTAAAGTCTTTTTAAGTATAGTAAGTGTATAAAACTTTAAAAATACTTTACCTATACATGCATATATGCACACATTTGCCAAGATCATATGTTAATGATGAATATTCTTAATATGTACTTGTTATCAACAAAAGGAAAACTTTTAGGATGCCAGGCTAGTCAGACAATGTTTACAAATTATTATTTTTTTAAAACATGTTTAACATTTTTATCATTATAGCAATGATCCAGTACCTTTGATTCACTTGGCTAAGGGTGGGGCCTTACAGTTTATTGATAAAACACATCTCTGGTAGTTTTTTTACACTGCTAGGTTTGGATACCATTAATTTAGTGTAAACCTGCATTTTTTACAAATAATCTCTTGGGCCCAGGGATACGGTGAGTTTATCAAGTCGTAGATAGTTTGGTTATTGTGTTTAGAGCTAATCCATTTGCTTTCTTTACCCATATACCTGGAAATGTCATAACTTAGGTCACGTGAATTTCTTAACCATTTTTAAGACGGACTTGTAAGATTATAGATAATTAGTTGAATCATAATACATGTTAAACTATAGGCAGATGAATATTATATTCAGGATGTTTTAATTCTAAATGATTCTTGGTCATGTTTTTATAAATACTTACAAATATTTGAAATATAAATTATTTTCACATTTCATTGAATAATTTTACACATTCAGGAAGATGAACCACAGGAAGATGCTAAAGAATTGCAGCAAGGTAAACCATATCATTGGAGAGATTGGTCCATCATTAGGGGAAGGGACTGCTTGTATATATGGAGTGATGCAGCAGCCTTGGAATTATCTAATGGCAGTAATGGATGGTTTAGATTTATCTTGGATGGAAAACTTGCCACCATGTATTCAAGTGGTAGTCCCGAAGGTGGATCGGATAGTTCAGGTAATATTTTGTTTCTACAAAATCATTTTACTAGTTTCTATAATTTTGATAATTTATTTTTCTGCTCATTTTTGCCACCACTGTCGAAGCAGTAGCATATCCTTGATCATATGGCCTTTTCTTTAATATCACCAGAGAAAGTGATTGTGCCGTGAAAGCATTTCATGTCCTTCTATTGTCTGAGACAGGAATTACTCTCACCATGCTTTTAGGTAAAGGTGCCTCTTATCATGCAATAATGGATTGCACATGTTTGATGCTGTCTCAGATCATATATTTTCCCAAATGCCTTCCACTTCAAAAAATTTTTGGCCAGAGGATTGTTTTTATGCCTGAACCTAAATAAATAATAGCAAAATAGTGAGAGTATATCAAAGATCAAAACTTTAGTGAATTTTTTTTTTAATAAAACTGATATTCCAGTAGGTAGTTTCATTTTTTTTTAAGTGATATAAAACATTTTGTCTTTATAGAAAGTAGAAGTGAATTCTTAGAGAAGTTACAAAGAGCACGAGGCCAAGTAAAGCCATCTACTTCGAGTCAACCTATACTCTCAACACCAGGACCTACTAAACTCACTGTAGGGAATTGGTCACTAACATGTTTGAAAGAAGGAGAAATTGCTATTCATAACTCAGATGGCCAGCAGGCAACAGTATTGAAAGAAGATTTACCTGGATTTGTGTTTGAATCTAATAGAGGAACCAGGCATTCATTTACTGCAGAAACTTCTCTGGGTAAGTATGTAGGTATGTCAGTTTAGCAGAATAAGAATGAATGAAAAAAAAAAAAAGAATGAATGAATATGTTAAATTGCACATAAATTGTTAAATTTCACAAAATACATTCTGTGAAATGTCTTTTTTTTTCTTTTTAAGGTTCAGAATTTGTGACTGGCTGGACTGGCAAAAGAGGAAGAAAACTAAAATCTAAATTAGAAAAAACTAAGCAAAAGGTAAATTTGTGGGATTTGGTTTGTTTTGTCTTTTACACCGACATAGGGTTTTAGAGATAGATTATTGGCAGTTCAGAAACTGAGGCATAAAAAAAACATAGGCTACCCTCATCTAATATATTTTTAGTTTTCCTTTTTTGGTGCTCATTACCTCACTTTTCATAATATGTATACATTTAGTTATTTTCTGTGTATACACTAAACACCAATATTAAAATAGAAATAAAATTGATGAGACAAAGAATAAAATTTAAATTATTTTAAAATCATCTTGAGTTTTTAATGTCACCAAAGCTTTAAACTTATGCTTTAATTAATGATAGAAGTATTTTTAGTGATACGGGGGATTTATTTTATTTTATTTTTTCATTTATTTTTATTAGTTGGAGGCTAATTACTTTACAATATTGTAGTGGTTTTTGCCGTACATTGACATGAATCAGCCATGGCTTTACATGTGTTCCCCATCCCGATCCCCCCTCCCGCCTCCCTCTCCATCCCATTCCTCTGGGTCTTCCCAGTGCACCAGCCCTGAGCACTTGTCTCATGCATCCAACCTGGGCTGGTGATCTGTTTCACCCTTGATAGTATAATTGTTTCAGTGCTATTCTCTCAGAGCATCCCACCCTCGCCTTCTCCCACAGAGTCCCATACGGGGGACTCTGTATTATTTTATTTTGTAATCCTGATTAAATACTTTGTGATGAAGCAGTTTGAATTCCTGGATCTAGACCCAGATAATTTGATACTTAGTTTAATGGCCATCTTAGATGAAGTCACCGTCTCAAAAAGATACAGAAGCAAATGTTATTGACTCATATTACTAGTTTTTAAATTCTGTCCATTTAGCATACATTTTTTAATAAGTCCATTATATTTCCATCTGCCATATCAATTATTGAATTTTTTTATTTTTGAAAAAGTAAAATCTCAGATTCATTATCTTCTGATGACACATTTTTATTTTACATATAATAATGATACAGTTTTTTTCATACAGTATGTAAAGAATGCCTTTGAGTGATTGAGATGGGAGGGTACTTATGTTTGCATGGCTTTGGCCATAGAAATAATAGTAAGGGATTTTACTAGAAGCACTATATATAATATATGAAGACATTAATTATTACATATAATAATTTCCAGTTGTAAACGTAGACTGTTAAGCTAGAGATTCCTTCCGATTCAGGATATCTTAAGGGCTTTTGAGGAAGAAATATCTTATTTGAAGGTAGCCATTATATGGTAAGAGGAACTTGGACTAAATACAATTTACTTTTTTCATGGTAGTTATGTTCTGTAAAGTTTCCATGAATTGCTTCTTGGAGAAATACAGGTGTAGGTTCCTGGGAGGCCGTGGTCACGTTTTTTAAGTTTTTGCTGCACTGCATACACATGCCCACAAATGACTGTGAAAAGTGCTACAAGTATTGATTTGTGGATTACACATAAATTTGAGTGACTAGTTGATTTCACAGGTACGAAATTCTCAAATGATGAAGCTCAACTCTTAAATTCTTTATAAACTACCACTCAGCTATCTCAGGAGTTTTTTGGAATAAAATGTGAAAGTGTTAGTTGCTCAGTTGTGTCTGTCTCTTTGCAACTTATGGACTCTAGCCTGCCAGGCTCCTTTGTCCATGGAATTTTCCAAGCAAGAATATTGGAGTGTGTTGCCATTCCCGTCTCCACGGGATTTTCTCAACCCAGGGACTGAACCTGCGTCTCTTGCATTGCAGTCAGATTCTTTACCATCTGAGCCCCTAGGAAATTGTATTAACCACCCAAATCTAGATTAACCCACAGGGAAGTGAGCTTTATAATACAAAAGAAAAGTAAATCAAAGAGAGCATAATCTCAGTCCTCTAATTTAATTTTCTTAAAAAAATACAATTATTCATTCAGTTTCTTGAAATCAGTAGTAACTCAGTGAACATGTGGTTATTCTTGTGTGTGTGAAAGCTGTATGTATCAAAATATACTAACTTTAGGTAAAAATAATTTTATCTCTTGTAAAGTAATAGATAAAATCATTTTATCTATTATAAAAAATAATTTTGTATACACTCAGTTTTAACCTGTTGTTATTTCTTAATATTGCTTATAAAGTTTCTTCACTGTTGCCTGATATTCAGAACTTACTTACCTTTTAATTCTGAGAGGCATACCAAAATAGAATAGTAACATATTATTAATTCATGTAGAGAGCAAAATTTTTTCTATTAACATTAGAGCTATGCTAGGTTAGTTTGTGATATAAATGAAATCGTAATAAATCATAAAAACAGTGTTACATACAAAATTTCATCAGACTCAAGCCTGGGACATGTGTGGGTTCCTCTCTCAAATAATATTACTTTAATTTAAATGAGAGGTAATTAGTGCCCAAACTGACAATAGTCATTCTTGCTCTTGATGTAATATATAAATACATGAGCATCATATTTTGTGTGAATAATATAATGTAAATAGAAGAAAAACATATAAGTTAAAGTATACCCTGGACTGTTAAAAGGTTCAACTTCAGTTGATGGAATTATAGATGGTATAATTTTCTTTTCCTTTTTTTCTCCTTTTATTTTTGCTTATTTGTATTTTCTAATTGGTTCACATAAAACATTGTTAAAAAAGAGCAAAGTTACCCTTTATAGCTTTAATTTTATTTAAATAAAATAAACTTATATTTAGTATATGAACATAAAGTTTGAATAACCAAAAGTTAAAATTATATGTTCTCTGAGTTGCCTAAAATCTGCTGGTGGTTTTTTAACTGTTAAGTCTTTTTGATGTACATGCATAGAAGTAGTAACATTTTTTGGATCTTGAAACTGGCCAAACATCTTAACTTTAAAGGTTATATATTTAAAAGGAAGATTTGGTAAAACTATTAATTGTAGTAAAAATTCACATTTACTATTTTTATTTTGGTAGGTACGAACTATGGCTCGAGATTTATATGACGACCACTTTAAAGCTGTTGAAAGCATGCCTCGTGGAGTAGTGGTAACACTCAGAAACATAGCAACTCAGTTAGAGTCATCTTGGGAACTTCATACAAATAGACAAGTATGTTAGCCTCTAGATTTTATGACACGCAGTGATCTTAATTTAATTTTTCTTCTTTATCTTTACTATTCCAGATATTGATTAGGGAGTCAGCAAATTATCACCCATGGGTTAAATTTTGTATGGTTTTGTTTCTAAATGGTTGAACACATATCAAAAATAAGAACAATATTTCATGATTTCTGAAAATTATATGGATGTGTAAAATTGTTGTTCTGTGGTAGTTTTATTGCACACAGCCACACTCATTTATTTCCATGTTGTCTGTAACTGCTATAGTGGTTACGATGACAGAGTTAAACAGGTGTGACCGAGATGCGTGGCCTGTGAAGCCTAAGATAATTATAATCAGCCTTTTACAAATGAGGTTGCCAAGTCTGGTAGAGAAAATTTGCATTAATAATTTGAATTTCTTAATCTTGTTTAATGTCTAATTTCATGGTAATTGATGTTCTGATAAATTAAGTATATTAAGACCTGTTGGTTTTTTTCATCATCCTTATTTAAAAATTTTTTTTTTCTTTTAGGGTATTGAGAGTGAGAACACTTGGAGAGATTTAATGAAGACAGCTTTAGAAAATCTGATTGTACTTTTGAAGGATGAAAACACAATTTCACCATATGAGATGTGCAGCAGTGGCTTGGTGCAAGCGCTTCTTACTGTTTTAAACAATGTAAGTAGTACAGAATGAAGTGTATAGTTAGAAAATTATTTGTAGCTACACTTTTGACAGAGCAAGGTTTACTTTATTTTGTCAAGGAGTATTAAAAACTGTAGTAAATGTTAACATCCATAATTTCTCCAGCCATTAAGTTTTACCAGTAGTTTGAGCCAGTTGAATTAAACAGTTGAGTTTAGATTTTCTTTTTAGTTACCTGATTATAACTTATTCAAGATTTGTTTGAAAAAAATGCTTTAACATTATTGACTGCTCTGATTTCCTCATAACTTTTGTAAAATACAGTTAGTAGGCCTTTTTAAATACCTAAAATATTTGGATAAGATTAAGTTATGAGCAGTGACAGTTTAGGAAGTTTATGTGAATATTTGACAGGTATCAATATTTACCAGTAGCCTTATATTTCCCTTCAGTTTAGTCTGTGTTAATATCTCTTTATTATGATAAAATTTTTTTCCTTTATTAAAATTATCTTGATATATCATCACTCTATATCACTTAATGTGCATGAAATCATTGTTTTGATATACCAGTCGTATTTTTTCTAATACTAATTAATGTAAGTAGTACTGTTAAAATGCAAAATGTTCATAAATAATCTGAAAGTAGCTTGTATACACTTTGAGGAAAGGAGTGTAATTGCTATCCATTATAACATTAAAGATATTAGCCATGATCTACTGGTCATATAATAAAAAATTTTAATTGAAAGAAAATAATGATTTCCCTTAGATTATATTGATAATTTTGTAATGTATATTAATATTATTGATTAATTTCAATATCAGCCATAAAATCTTTTTTTTTTTTTAAGACCATGGATTTAGATATGAAACAAGATTGTAGTCAACTGGTAGAAAGAATAAATGTTTTTAAAACAGCCTTTAGTGAAAATGAAGATGACGAAAGGTAAATCCCCAAATTTCTTCTAATTTTATGTTTGAAGTGTTTGTAAGTTGATAGGTTTCTTTTGAAATAGTCTAATATAGTGTTCATATACAAAATAGGAACTTTTTAATTCAGTACAAGAGTAGCTTGTAAATATATAAAAAAGGAAAGATTTTTTTAAAGTATTTTTTAATCTAATAGAATAAAAGGAAAAAATCCATGTCTGCTGTGAATGCAGCTGACCACTTATTTAAATTAGATAATCTTTAAGATACAACTGGACATCTTAACACTGATTGTATATTTGATGATATTAAGTACTAAGTATTCATTCCCTTTTAGTTGTGGTGATGATATGATTTTATTTTTTAAAACTTCTTCTGTAGAGCTACATACTCAAAAGTATTTCTGGGTGAAATGCTTTGGCATTTTCTTGAAAATACGTGGAAAGGGGAGAAATAATTGGGGATATAGCCAGAAATAATTGGCCATTAATAGGTAACTGTTGAAGCTGGGTCGTGAGTTGATAAAGGTTCATTTTATGATTTTATTTACTTTTGAATATGATTGAATTTTTTAAATAATAAATGGAATTCAACTCCATTAATTTTAAATACCATTTTAAATGAGTGTGTATTATATTATATAGATATATAATCATTTATTGAAACATTAGTCTATTAAACATATTAACTCTTTGCAAAATATTACTAATACTAAAATATACTTGTCTTGGTGGGAATGTCTTTTTTTTTTTTTTTTTTGGGGGGAATGTCTTTTTATATAAATTGCTTTAAATAGTTTTAGTGAGTTGATGATTTTTTAAAACTTACTGATATAACTTGTCATGTTATTTTCCAGAAATATTATACCCGTGTTGCCTCGCTAACAGTACTGTCATTTTCCAAACTTCACTGCTTTATATAGTCTGTTATATGTATCAAATATTATATAACAAAATCGTTGAAGCTTTAAAAAATAAAATACACGTTAAATTATACATTACTTTGAATGCAGTTGTGAAAGTTTCATATGAAAAATGAAATATTTTAGTAAGTAAAGAAATTGAGTTATGAGATTATCTTTGCTTACTCAGTTGTAATCTAATGAAAAACTAAACTTCACTTTGCATTAATACAGAAAGTAGGGGTCTGTATGAATTGGCTGTTGCAGACCCTGTATGAACTTTAGTTTGAACTTATATGGAAGTTCTTAACAATTACTTGTTTTCCTAGCCGACCAGCTGTTGCATTAATCCGAAAGTTAATAGCTGTATTAGAGTCTATTGAACGTCTACCTCTCCATTTGTATGATACACCAGGATCCACTTATAACCTCCAGGTAACCATGAAAATGCAATTGCTGTTATTGCTCAATGCATTTAGAAGCAGTCTTATTTTTCTTAAAAAAAAAAACAACAAAAAAATTTATATTTTATTAAAGAATGATTGTGATTGTTGAAACAAATTGTGACAGATCATTGTTTAATGATTGCTTAATAGTTAAATTCTTTAACCCTTAGTTCCTTTTGATTGTTCTTTTTAATGACTTTTGAATGTATTAGTATTTTAATATTTATTTTTAGTAGTAAATCATATTTAGTAGATCATAAGTGGAAAATGACACTCTCAGTTGGAAAACAAAAAAGAAAATCCTTTTGTTCTAGAGTTAAGTCCCATCTGTTTATGAATTAAGTCCCTTTGTCTCTGTGTGTAACTCAGCATGTAAGAAAATGTGAAAATGTTTCAGGCACGACTTTTTTTTCTTGTTTTCTGTATGTCATTGAGTAGAGATGGCCTTCCTCAGCTATTTCTATTGATCCTTTTGGAAATCTGCCATTATCACATGGTTTTATAAAAAGCCCGTTTTCTTCCTAAGTATTATTTGGTTGTCTTTCTTATTAATTCATTAAATTATCCTTATGTTAGCATCTAGTATCCCAACATGAACAAAATTCTTACTGCTAATATCCCAAAACAGATCTTTTCCTTTTCTGTAGGTTCCTTTAGCATTTACTTACAGGTTATTTGGGCTTGAGTCTTGCTTTTATTTGACCTTTGCTGCATTTCTCTGCATCAAATAGTTTCTTTTAAATACAGCCTTTAATAAGTGACTAAAAAACTATATTTGCGCTAACAATGCCTACTCAATACAAAAAAACTTAGCATTCCCCCAAGAACCCATTAGTGTTACCAAAGGCACTAGATTTCCAGACTAGAAAGCTTGCTCAGGGAGTTACGGTATTGTTACTATATCTGACATGGTACATATATTAAATAAGTTGTAGAGGTCTACTTTTTGCTTTACTTCCAACAGAACATTATAGAGGAACAAGGGGATTTTTGTCTATTATTTTAAAGGTTTTATCTTTGATAGGTGAATGAGATAGAAATAGTCTCAAAGACTGGAGATATCCCAGGTTATACTTATAGGAGCAGCAACATCTTTTATTATTTGTATATCATTTCAGGAGACTGTGCAAGATACAAGGACAGGAAAGCTAGGGATGTGCCCTCTGGTAATTTTGTAGTCTGAAATGCTTCCCAAATGTACATATAAATGTTTAATTCTGTGGCTATAGAAATTAGTTAAGATTTGTACAGAAATGAAGCACATACTTGTTTTATTTACTGAAACATTGGATTGGAAGCTATTAAAATGTCTTGTATTTTTTCAGTTTACTAGACATAGATTATTTAATAATTCTCACTTTAAAAGCATAAGTTAATTAGCTGCTTTTTATAACTTATCTGTAAAATTGCAAGTTACCAGTTAAGGCTGTAATATTTCTGTTAATCTGTTAAGTGATTGATAATAATTTTATTTAAACCATGTATGTTTGAAGTTTTTTAGAGATAAGTAGTTTGTTTCTTTCTTCAAAATATTACTTATTCAATGAACCTCTTTAAAACATTTAGTAGGAAACAGATACTTCTTTATGGTTATACTTTATTAATCTCAATTGCTGTGTTATGTAACATTTCTCATTTTCAAAATGCTAAGATAAAAACACTGCGTTCCCTGAAGCATTTTAATCATTTCTGTGTAGATACTTACAAGAAGATTAAGATTTCGGTTGGAACGTGCACCTGGTGAAACTTCATTAATAGACAGGACTGGCAGAATGTTGAAGATGGAACCCTTAGCTACAGTTGAATCTCTGGAACAGTATCTCTTAAAAATGGTGAGTTTCTGGCAAGGACGTGGTGTGAAATAAGCTCTTTTTGCTGTGGTTTAGCCCTTTAGAAAAGTGGTTTGGGAATTCCGTTTTAGAAAATAATGTTTAGACTATAAATGGTTTCTTCATAAAGATGTCTATTATAGTTATTTGTACTACTAAAACAGTGAGCAAAACCTTAATGCTAATAAGTAAAGGAGTTATCAATTCGGTAATTATTTCGATTAGTTTGACTGTTATTTGGCTATCATAATATACAGACTGATAAGAGAAAAATGTTTTTGTACAGTATGATCGAGACTTTGTTTTATTCTGTCTGTTGAAATAATAGACTAAAGAAATACTCTCTGATATTAATAGTGGGGTGCTGTGGTTAGGGAATTTTCTAGTTATTTTTCTTTTTCAAATATTTTTTAATGAATATTGATTATTTAAAAAATCACATTAAAGGGTTAGGAACAAAGTGGGCAGTGAACTTCAAAATATCATCATTAAGGTGTCTTCCATATTTTCTTTGGGTAGGTAGCAAAGCAGTGGTACGATTTTGACCGATCTTCATTTGTTTTTGTTCGAAAATTAAGAGAAGGCCAAAATTTTATATTTCGGCACCAGCATGATTTTGATGAAAATGGAATCATTTACTGGATTGGAACAAATGCCAAGTAAGTCACTCTATTTAATGTAGATTGAAAATATTCACCCGGAAAAGAAATCTAGGTAGTAGAAACCACTCTGAATATTCTGTCGTTCTAGGAATTTCATCTTTTAGGTTAAATTTAAGACCCCCATCCAAATTTTTCTTTTTATGAAGAAAAGTTGCTTAAATTACTATAGAATTTTTCTAAATGTAATTTTATGTGGAAAAAAGGTAGTCTGAACAAATGCAGTTATTGTAAAAGTGTTACCTGTTAACACTGCTTAAGAGCATTTTCTTTGTTTTTATGTAGAACTGCATATGAATGGGTTAATCCAGCTGCTTATGGACTTGTAGTAGTAACATCATCAGAAGGACGAAATCTACCTTATGGCCGCTTAGAAGACATATTGAGTCGTGACAATTCAGCTTTAAATTGTCATAGCAACGATGATAAGAATGCCTGGTTTGCCATAGATCTGGGTCTCTGGGTGATACCATCAGCATATACACTTCGTCATGCTCGTGGTTATGGAAGGTCTGCACTGAGAAATTGGGTTTTCCAGGTATCCAAAGATGGACAGAACTGGACTTCTTTGTATACCCATGTTGATGACTGCAGTCTCAATGAACCAGGGTTAGTTGAGGAGTCTTTGTAAATTGGAAAACTCAGTAAAGAGCTTTGTTTATTTTTATAACTATATCCTCTTAGAGCTCTCTATTTTATAAGATACTGAAACAAGATTTTCTTGCTAAAAATATCACTTGATACTGTAATTTAGGTGTTAAAACTTTGAAAAATGACTTTATGAAAACCATCAAATGCTTTAAACTTTAGTAGAAGCTGAACTTACTTAAAAAGAAGTTGATACATAGCTATATATGTATGTATATTAGCACACTGATAAAAGCAAAAAGAAAAGAATTAACTTTTAAACTAAACTATCCATTTATTCACACAATGTATGTGAATGACAAATTAACAGTGACTATTGATTTTTCTTATTTTATGTATCTGTTTTCCTAAATTTTATTTATTGATCACTTATGTGCTTTTTAAAGGCAGAAAGTCAGCATTATGTTTCTAAAAAATTTAGTTCTAATACAGTTTAATTGTATATTGTGGCACATTTTGAAGAGTAGGTAGAGTGTAGATTAAATTATTTTTTGTATTTGATGTATGGAGGGAGCTTCTTAACATGATTAATAGGTAATATTTTCAGGCTTTAAAGTTGCTGTTTTAATATTTCATTTAAAATTTTTCAAAAAATTAAATCTTTTTTATCATAAAGATATTTGTTACTCATAAAATTTCTTATTTCTTTTTTTTTATAAAAATTTCTTATTTCTTTGGATTTTATTAATTATAAATCTTTTAGAGTTATGAGTCAAATTAATCATAATACATTTAACATTTCATTTTTCTTTTTCTTCTTTGATTTCTTGATTTTTGTGTAACAAACTGTTGACTGAACATGAAAGTTACTTTATTTTTCACATAATTTTCTATTACGTAAAAAAGATCTTTGCTACCTTAAGCGTATTTTTCATATATTTAAAATATTATGTAATATTTTCCCTAACATTCACAGGTCAACAGCCACCTGGCCTCTTGATCCACCAAAGGATGAGAAACAAGGGTGGCGACATGTCCGAATTAAACAGATGGGAAAGAATGCGAGTGGACAGACCCACTATCTCTCACTATCTGGATTTGAACTTTATGGCACTGTAAATGGAGTATGTGAAGATCAGCTAGGTAAAGAGAGAACAGTAGGTCTTTCTAACTTACTAAAACAATTACACTTATGGAAAGTGACTTTGACTGCATCTCTCTAATTTCTACGTAATAGGAAAAGCAGCTAAGGAAGCAGAAGCTAATCTTAGACGACAGAGACGTCTGGTTCGCTCCCAGGTGCTGAAGTACATGGTCCCGGGGGCTCGTGTGATCAGAGGCCTTGACTGGAAGTGGCGTGACCAGGATGGCAGCCCGCAGGGAGAAGGCACGGTCACGGGAGAACTGCACAATGGTGAGCAGGTGCTTCGCGTTTGTCGTGTGGAAATCGAGTATTTACGTAACAAAATATTTTTCTTTTGCTATTTTGTGGTAGTATATAAATTGAATAAATGTTCCAGGAATAAGAAGAAGAACCCATCTATTGGTTTTATGTTAAAATGGAAAAATCATTTACTTAAATACTGGAAAATTTTTTAATTGTTAGGTTTTTGACTCAAAACTTACTGCTAATAATTTGAAGTAATTTTTAATAATAAGTTAGTATAAGGTGAATACCCTAAAAGACATATTTTTCTGCTCCTTTTGTGTCTTTTTTTTAAGTTTATTATTCATAAGTTCCATTGATCTTAATTTCTTATGCTTTTCTTTATCTTGTTAGCCTCACAAGAATCAGGCAAAATTTTTTTGTTCAATTATAAGTCATATAGAAGAAAAAGCATTAGTGTTTTTAAGTTAAACATTTTTCAGTAAAGGACAGAACAAAAATTGTGGCGTTTTCATTTATTAGTTAATTATATTTCAAAATGTTTCTCAGTCTACCAGTTTTTCTTTGGGATAGTAAACTTGCGTGTTCCATAAGCATTATTTTTTAAAATCCAGTTCATTTTAAAAATTCTGTAGATTTTAAGGAAGTTCATACCCACTTTATGCTATCTATTCCCAGAAGCAACTGTAGTGGCTAGATTTTTTTCTTATAACTTAAAAGACTCATTTATTAGTGGATAATTTGCCTAACCAATGGTGGTTCTTAGGAATTTTGCCTACAATTTAAAAAAGTAAAATGTTCTTATTGTCAATTTACACCAAATATTGAAAGAGATAATAAGAGTGACAATGCTTAAGAGAATGACTAGCATTTGATATCTTAACTATGTGATAAAATCATCTGTTTACTTAAACTCTTTTTGCTCTTACTACGTTTAAGATTCTGTCCCTGAAATTACCATAAAAAATGCATTTCTGTTTAGTTGTACCCTAATTTCAGATTATCATCATAGCAGGTTTATAGTGAGTGAGCATGTATGCAGCTGCTAAAATTCATAAAACACAATAATACTTGAATATTAATAGTTCAATTCAGAAATTTCCAGTGTTCTTGTTTTTGCACATCTTAATGATACTTAGTTACTAGTCTTATTTCCCCTACATTGTTTAAGTGTAAGCTAGTTAGGGATATGCAAGTACTGTGTGTTTTTCTTGGTTTGGAGTCAAGTGAAGCAACTGCTTAGGAAAATTGGAATCTTAATTTCAGAATTTAGCATATAAGAAAGGCTTATTTTTGCTGATCTGACAAATGTAGAAAAGTCATACCTTAAAACCATTACATTGTACAGAGTTCTTAGCTTTCAAATACTTAAGCCAACCATTTTTGATAATGGCTAGTTGTTACTAACTCTTTTTATCTAAAGAGGACTTCAGAGTTTTATAAATGTCCACTTTTGGATATGTACCCTTTCTGAGTTCTTGTCAGTGATCAGTTTAAACACATTCTGAAGCGTAACTGAATGGTTTACATTTATTAGTTATTTTTCTATACTGTGTCAAATCTCTTCCCTTTCTAAAGAAACTTTGTGTTGGTAGGAATATCCATTTTTTAATTTATCACACAAATATGAGTGCCTATTACGTAAAGGTACTCTATTAGACTTCAGGTACACATTGGTCAACAAAAAAGTATGATCCCATGCTTTCTGGTAAAACAGATAAAACATACAGTTACAGATTTTGATATGTGCTATGAAATAAGTTATCAGTATATTTTGGGACCAGTTAATACGATACAATGTAATTTTATTCGGGATTGGGGTATGTTTTTGAACTTTTCCTTTTCTCACACTTTTCCATGTTACAGAAGAGATAGTTAAAAGTTGATTCTTCAGAGGTTAATTCAGCATACAGAATAAATTGAGGCAATTGAAATCTCATCTAAACTAGATTATGTAGATTTGGGGCAGTCAGTTTCCTCTCAAACAACTTGTGTGCAGATAATTCCCACAGGTAATTTAATATTACTTAAACCCCTCTGAGTTTCCTTGTAAACATGTATGAACTTGGCATGTGTGTGTGCACATGTATGTGTGAGAGTGTGTGTGTGTATGGGTGAAGTACTTTTAACGTTTTTAAAGACTATATTTATGTGCTTTTTTTTCCCCTGAAGTAATTAGCGTAAAACACTAAAATAAGATGGTAAAATTTATATTAATTTTATTTCTAATAGGCAATTTATTTTGCTTTTGGAAGTTAATTACCATTTTTAAAAAAGAAGTATTGTTTTCCAAGTATAAGTAAATGTAGATTTAATATTATGCTCACTAGTTCTTTTCATGTTGTTAGCTTTATCATATAGGTTCTATCTCATAGAAGAGCTTAGCATACTTTTAAAATTTTGGTTTTAAAATTTTGTGCTTATTCAAATTTATTAATTTTAATCATAAGAGAACCAAGTAACCACTGAACTTTGAGAACACAACCGAAATGCTAACTTAGTGTTATTTGAGCTAGTGGCTTAGAATTTCTACAGTGATAAATGAATATTTTGTCCGTCAATTATAGGATTTAGCCCAAACTTAGAAATTAATGGTTAAGCCAGCACTTTTTTCTATAAACATTTGACCACATGATCATATTTAGCAACTAAAAAAGCTTTTACTTAGATTTCATGTATACTTGCTGAAGTTGCAATAGTTTACCATTTTTATCCATCTTTTTACAGTTTTTAACAGTTCTTCCCCTTGAAAGGTACTCCAGTAGTTATAAACGTGACCCTTATATGGTTTTTAAATATTAACAAACAGTTCAGCAATAAGAGAAACAGAAGGATTCAATTTTAGTTGGCAGACCTTAGATGCCTAGAAATTCAGAGAAGTACAGCACTGATGAAAAGCTGATCCCATATTGTGGAGCTACTGTCTGACACGCTCCTATCTGCTTTCTGCTGGGTCTCACAAACTCCTGTCCCTTTCCAGGCTGGATTGATGTCACCTGGGATGCTGGTGGCTCAAACTCTTACCGTATGGGCGCAGAAGGAAAATTTGACCTCAAGCTTGCACCAGGGTACGACCCTGATACAGTGGCATCACCCAAACCTGTTTCATCCACTGTTTCAGGCACAACGCAATCATGGAGCAGCTTGGTGAAAAACAACTGTCCAGACAAGACATCTGCTGCTGCAGGCTCCTCAAGTAGAAAAGGAAGCAGCAGTTCTGTGTGTAGCGTGGCCAGTAGCAGCGACATCAGCTTGGGTTCGACCAAAACGGAACGGAGATCAGAAATTGTAATGGAACACAGTATAGTTTCAGGAGCTGATGTCCATGAACCAATTGTTGTTCTTTCATCTGCTGAAAACGTCCCTCAAACAGAAGTAGGGTCATCTTCCAGTGCAAGTACCAGCACCTTAACAGCGGAGACGGGAAGTGAAAATGCTGAAAGAAAGATAGGCCCTGACAGTTCTGCTCGCGCTCCTGGGGAGTCTAGTGCAATATCCATGGGGATTGTTAGTGTTAGTTCTCCTGATGTTAGTTCAGTCTCTGAGTTAACTAATAAAGAAGCCGCTTCACAACGGCCCCTTAGCTCTTCAGCAAGTAACAGACTGTCCGTGAGTTCCCTGTTGGCTGCCGGGGCCCCCATGAGCTCTAGTGCAAGTGTACCTAACCTGTCCTCAAGAGAAACATCTAGCTTGGAGAGTTTTGTAAGGAGAGTGGCAAACATAGCACGGACTAATGCCACCAACAACATGAATCTAAGCCGAAGCAGCAGTGATAACAACACTAATACTTTGGGGAGGAATGTGATGAGCACAGCAAGTAAGTGAGCTTTTCATTATAGAACCCAATGCTTTTTCCACTCTGAGGGGTGCAAAGCAGGATTTGTTTAGTGGATTCTGGCTCTAGTCTTTAACCAGATCATTAAACCCTGTTATGTACAACTGTGTCACCTTTAGCACTTCAGGAATATAAGGTTAAGTTCTATAGAATTGTGACATTTTAAGAATTCTGATCAGGACCTGATAAAGAACGTCTTATTCTAATTCTGAAGAAGAAAAGAACACATTTCTGTTTTTCACTCCTCTGATTGTCAAGTATAATTACAGGAGGAAATAGATGGCTATTAACTACCATCAGAGTCAGTCGAAATCAGAACATAATACTGGCATACCTTTTACTTAGGTCCTGAATTGATATTAGCTTATGAAAATTTTTAATTCTAGTTAAAGCTACCAATGGGTCAAAGTAATTCCCTTGGAAAATACCATTGGGAGTAATTTCAGTGCCTGTTTCACTTATTTTAAAAGCTAGGCTTAACATTCTAAAAAATAATAATGCTATAAAAACAAGAATTTCTAGTTGGATTTCAGTTGGGTTCCCAAAGTTGTTGCTTTTCAGCCTTTTAATAATCAGTGTTTCATGACTGCATTCTTTTTTCTAAATATACAACATAGTTTTTCTAAGGTTTACACAGTCCTCCCTTTTTTGTACTAATGTGCTTCCTTTTTATCCTTAGCTTCTCCTCTTATGGGTGCTCAGAGTTTCCCTAATTTGACCACACCCGGTACTACATCGACAGTGACTATGTCAACATCCAGTGTTACTAGCAGCAGCAATGTAGCTACAGCAACGACAGTTTTATCAGTTGGTCAGTCTTTAAGTAATACTTTAACCACCAGCCTCACATCAACCTCCAGTGAGAGTGACACAGGTCAGGAAGCAGAATACTCCTTATATGGTAAGTTACAGTATAAAATACTTAGATATTTATATGGTGATGTTTTTATCACATTTTTCTTCTGGAGTGTTTTACATTTTTTATTAGAAAAGGATTATTCTCTCATAAATATGGCAGCTTTATATGTGATGAGAAAACTCAGAGTGATATGAAGAACTGTTAAGTTATCTGGTTGTACATAGACATCTAGGAACTTCTGTGTGTCATCCTTCTCTTGGCCTTTTGTCACTAGTGAAGTTTTATTAGAAGAACTGTAATAATTTGACATCTTTATTAGAAAAGAAGTGTGATAGATTAATAAGCTTTGTAAATTGATAATTCTTTGTACATTGTAATGTAAGAGGAAAAGTACTCCCGTGTGTCTCGTGTACTTTCAGTACCCTGCTGCTTCACTTTGCAGCTCTGTCGTGTGTAAAGTTTTCCCCCAATTCTGACACTGCCTGCCTACCTGGAGATAGTATGAGATCTCACAGGTTAGTCTCAGTTCTCCAACACTGCCCACCCCTCACCTTTGCCCCTTTAGTCACTCATCACAAATCCAGATCGTTATCTGTGCTTCTCACTGACTGGCTGTAAACTGGAAGTTTCCACAACCCCTTCTTGGGGTTAGATTAATTTGCTGGAGTGGCTCACAGGTCTCAGAAAAACATTTTATGTGCTGGGTTACTGGTTTTTCATAAAAAGGATATTTAGGGGATACTCTGGTAGTCCAGTGGTTAGGACTCTGCTTCCACTGCTGGGGGGCTGGGGTTCCATCCCTGGATTGGGAACAAGATCCCATAAGATGCTTGATCTGGCCAAAAAAAGAAGAGGAGAAGAATATATAACTCAGGAACAGGCAGATGGAAGAGATGCACATGGCAAAGTCCAGGAGGTCCCAAGCACAGGACCTTCCATCCCCATGGAGTTTAGGAGCCTTCCTGGCCTGTCATTGTGTTCATGTCTACCAGCCTGGAAGTTTTCTGAACCCCCAACTTTTCAGGGCTTTTAGTTTTTGGAGACGTCATGATTTAGGCACCAGTTATTCAATTACCGGCCATTGGTGACTCAGTCTCCAGCTCCTCTCCCCGGAGGTCTAAGGGGCGAGATGAAAGTTCCACTCCTCTGATTATGGTTGGTTCCACTAACAAGCAGCCCCATCCTTAGGTTACCTCAGGGCTTTCTAAAAGTCTCCTCATTAAAACAACTCCAGTTATAGATAACAAATGACACCTCTATTGCCCTTATCTCAGGAAATTCCAAGAGTTTAAGAAACTCAGTATATAGAACAGAGATGAAGACTGAATTTTCCTTATTATAAACTACCTTATCACAACAGTTATCAAAGTCTTCTGGAAATTATTCTTTATTTAGGAAATATTTTAAATATTCAGACGAATTAGTTCTTGCTTAGAAGGTTTTATAGTTACATTATTGAAGGTCCTATGGTATGTAGTCAGTGATTCAATTAAAATGTTTCTAATCATCATATTAGAACGGTAAAATTTTTTATAGAAGGGAAATGTTGAGGCAAATAAAAATCATCTAGTCCCTACCATTGTTGTCATTTGATACATATCATTTGATGTATCTGTTCTTTAAGAAAAAAGAAATTCTATCCTTTCTGGACAGCTCTTTTCACTGTAAAAATATTTAAATATACTTCAGTGAGTTTCTACAACATAGAATGGCTGCCAGATATTCCTCTGGCTGTATGATCATTATTTAATATTGATTGGATATTTAAGTGACAGTTTTTCATTACCATCAGCATTGTTATGAGTGAGCATCCTTTGTATTTTTGTGTATTTCCTTAGGGTAAATTCCTAAAAGAGTAATTGTTGAATTTCCTTCCAAAAAGGTTGTACTCCCATCATTATTGTTTTAGATTACCCTTTATCACAATCCTTGATCACCTGTTCTTTTTTCAAAATTACTTTTGTTAATTTCAAATATAAAAAGTTATAGAGGATATATTTTATTTAAGTACTATCTTATGTATGCATCATTTTAATATGTTTTCTTTTTTTTTGAGAATGTGGCCTGTCGTATTCCAAGCTAAGAATTGGATCTGATGATCTATGATTTTAGGAAAAGAATTATATTTCTGTTTCCATTTTATCTGTTACATATGTATGTAGCAAAATGACGACGATAATTACACCAAAGTGTCATAAATTCACCAGAAGCATTTCTTCTTTGGTTTTTCTCATGGAGACCTTCTGCTTCTCCCTATTACTATGTTAACTTTAAGCTTTAGGTCTGTTAATAAATCATGTGAAGGTTAAGAAAGTTGTAGGTATACTAATGGGAAAGAATATTGAGGAGTCAGGGCTACTGACTGCCTTTTAAAAATTATTCTTTGGTGATTAAAATTTCTTTTTCTGCATTTCTAAAACTGGAGGATTCTTTGACAGTGCTGTTGTATGAAGGATCAGAGTGACATCTGCATTATAAAATTATTTCTAAATATGCAAACTTTCACTGTGTTATGTTTTGAGGGACATGATTTGATTGTGTAATATAATCAAATGTATGAAATACGGAGCTTTTTTTAATATATATATTATCCTTGTGAAGTGAAAATGTTAGTCGCTTAGTTGTGTTTGCCTCTTTGTGACGCTATGGACTGTAGCCCACCAGGCTGCTCTGTCCATGGAATTCTCTAGGCAAGAATACTGGAGTTGGTAGCCATTCCCTTCTTCAGGGGATCATCCCAACCCAGGGATCAAACTCATGTCTCCTACATTGCAGGCAGATTCTTTACCATCTGAGCCACCAGGGAAGCCTTATATAATATCCTTATACTAGGATAAAAAAGGGAAGAGGAGTAAAACCACTGACTTCAGTGAATTGTGACACATGAAAAATGGACTTTATATCCCTACATATTTTTTCCTTTAAGAAATAAACCTAAAAGTGGAATTGATTTATTTTATGTACTGCCACATCATATTCATGAGAACCATTACCTAAAATGCAGGATGACACTTTCCATGTTTGTTGTTGTTTAGTCACTAAGTTGTGTCTGACTCTTTCGCCACCTCCATGGACTGTAGCCTGCCAAGCTCCTCTGTCCATGGCAATTCCTAGTCTAGAATACTAGAGTGGTTGCCATTTCCTTCCCCAGGGGATCTTTCCGACCCAAGAGTTGAACCCGTGTCTCCTGCATTGCAGGCGGATTCTTTTACTGCTAAGCCAACAGGTTATGGGTAATATATTTCATCAAATTTAAGATGCTATTAATAATAAGGTTATTTTATGTCATTAAGGAAAAAATGTTGCCAATTTAGCTGTGAATATTCTGAAATCAGCATGTATCTTATAAGCAATGGCAAGTCATAGTAAAAGGCATTGAATTTTTAGTCTTGTGTAATTGTTAGACATAAAAAATTGTATTTGGTTCAGCAACCTGTAAATGCAAGTTCCTACTAAATAATTATGAATTGTTTTTTGGATATTCTTTTGTAATGTATGTACTGCCTTCTTATCCATAGAAGTTTTTTTTTTTTTTTTAATTCCAGATCCAATAAAAAATTCTTTTGTTTTAGTCCCATTATTCCTCTTTTTATTTTCAGTTCCTATGGAGAATAGCTTCTCACCATCTTCATTATGTGGGGCAGTGTAAATCTTCACTGAAGGATGGAGGGGAGAGAGCCTAACAAGGAGGGAGGCAAAAGGGATTAAAGTTTATTTTTATGTGCTAGATAATTTAGACGATATATAAAGCTGTACCTAACATCATTCCCTAGTAAATAGGCATTATCTTTAAGTAGTCATTATCATTAAGCAGTCTCTCCAGTCACATAGATAAATTAATTATCTCTGATCAACTAAAATTCTGTTCTTTCCCCTTTCACAGCTTATATTTATGTATTCATTTGTCTACTTTTTAAATGACTCTTTCCCCTGTAAGCTCCATGGGGACTCAAACCATCCCTATCTTGTTTACAACTATGTATACCTAGTGCCTAATGCAATTCTTGGCACATAGTAGGTACTCAAACAGATACGGGTTGACACAGCAAATGACTCCAAAGTGTTCTCTTTCCCCCATTGTGTTTCCACTAACTTATACAGAGAATGTAATAGGGCTCCTTTTATTTTTTAACATACCGCATATTGTTGACCTTTTTAAAAAATGATTTTGTGGATACGGATTTAGTTTATTACCATCCTTTATCCCATGTCATTTTCTGCCATGCTTGGGACTATTTACTGTTGTTACTCATCCTTTGTGTGTGGTGGTAGGAGAAGAGTGACATCACTAAATGTGGCCTTTATACCTGAACCTTTTGAATTTTACCTGTGTATTATAAAACGGATTCACAAAGTTACTCTGGCATGCTTTGTTAATTGTGTTAAGAGGAAGATTGTTGGTTTTGTTTTCTAGATTTCCTTGATAGCTGCCGTGCCAGTACTCTGTTAGCTGAGCTAGATGATGATGAAGACTTGCCAGAGCCAGACGAGGAAGATGATGAAAATGAAGATGACAATCAGGAGGACCAAGAATACGAGGAGGTTATGGTAGAGAGAGAGTCCCCCATTTTCTTAACTAAGATATGATGTTGATAATTGAAATGAAGAAAAGCAATGTTCTAGTTAAACTTTGAAGCAAGAAAATAGAGCACCAGTGTGAAAGATATGCTGATGTTTTTACAGGTTTAAAAATGTGAAGAACTGCAGTAATCCTAAATAATACAGTTTTCAGGACTTCCCCTAGCAATTCAACAGTTAAGATAGGGGGCCCAGATTTGATCCCTGGTTGGAGAACTAAGATCCTACATGCCATGTGGCATGGACCAAAAAAAAAAGCTATGCTTAGAATTTTCTGGTATCTGCTGTTTTGCAGACAGTATCTGTATTATGTCATGAGTCTTTACACAGACCTATGAGATAGAGACATAGAACACATAATTTGCTGTAATTAATCAGAGTTGAGTAGGAAAGTAGGACCCAAGCTTAGGCAGTATGATCCAGAGCCCCTAGTGTTTGTTAACTATGATTGTCTTAAAATTGAACTTTTGCCTGAAAATGCCTTTTATTTTAACTTCATGTATAATTTTAATTTCCTTTTATAAAATGTTAGAAGATTAAAGCATTTTTTCCGAAGTTGGGTTTTAGTGGGGTGGAGAACTCCCAAGAAATGCTTTTGTTTACCTTTCTTGGAAAATATATAGAGCATGGGCATGTTTCTTCTGAATGTTAGTATATGATGTATGATGAATTAAAAGCTTTTCTATAAATGGCTAATGAAGCTTTCTAATGACAGTTTTGATAACATAGATTTATAGTTCAAGTCAGGGCTGAAGAGGGATATATATGAGTCACGTAATTAGACATGTCTCTTTCCATTTTCTGTATCAGATCCTGAGACGCCCGTCCCTACAGCGCCGAGCTGGCTCCCGCTCTGATGTAACACACCATGCTGTCACCTCACAGCTACCACAGGTCCCAGCTGGAGCAGGGAGCCGACCTATTGGGGAGCAGGTAATATCTTCATGTCTGCCTTCCAGTGGAGTTTTTCCCTTTCACAGTAAAGCACTGGCTGAAATGTCTAGGAAAATCTACAGAGCGGGCAGGGTGAGGGCAGGAAGCAACCAGAGTTAACAAAAGGAAACTTGCCCAACTACTTGGGTTCCATATACCAAGTAAAGTCCATGATTGCTCTCCCGTAATGCAGACAGGGTTTTCTTACTTGAAACACACCCCTTGGCATTTTTGTGGTAGTAAACATATATTAAAATCAGTTCAGTTCAGTCGCTTAGTCATGTCTAACTCTTTGCAACCTCTTGGACTGGTGCATGCCAGGCCTCCCCGTGCATCACCAACTCCCGGAATTTACTCAGACTCATGTCCATTGAGTTGGTGATGCCATCCAGCCATCTCATCCTCTGTCGTCTCCTTCTTCTCTTGCCTTCAATCTTTCCCAGAATCAGGGTCTTTTCAAATGAGTCAGCTCTTCGCATCAGGTGGCCAAAGGATTGGAGTTTCAGCTTCAATATCAGTCCTTCCAATGAGCACCCAGGACTGAACTCCTTTAAGATGGACGGGTTGGATCTCCTTGCAGTCCAAGGGACTCTCAAGAGTCTTCTCCAACACCACAGTTCAAAGCATCAATTCTTCGGCACTCAGCTTTCTTTATAGTCAAATTCTCACATCCTGACTACTGGAAAAACCATAGCCTTGACTAGACAGACCTTTGTTGGCAAAGTAATGTCTCTGCCTTTTAATGTGCTGTCTAGTTGGTCATAACTTTTCTTCCAAGGAGCAAGCATCTTTTAATTTCATGGCTGCAGTCATCATCTGCAGTGATTTTGGGGCCCCCCCCCCCCGCCCCAAAGAAAGTCTGCCACTGTTTCCCCTGTTTCTCCCATCTATTTGCCATGAAGTGATGGGACCAGATGCCATGATCTTAGTTTTCTGAATGTTGAGTCTTAAGCCAACTTTTTCACTCTCTTCTTTCACTTTCATCAAAAGGCTCTTTAGTTTTTCACTTTTTACCATAAGTGTGGTGTCATCTGCGTATCTGAGGTTATTGATATTTCTCCCAGCAATTTTGATTCCAGCTTATGCTTCATCCAGCCCAGCGTTTCTCATGATGTATTCTGCATATAAGTTAAATAAGCAGGGTGACAATATACAGCCTTGACGTACTCCTTTTCCTATTTGGAACCAGTCTGTTGTTCCATGTCCAGTTCTAACTGTTGCTTCCTGACCTGCATACAGGTTTCTCAAGAGGCAGGTCAGGTCATCTGGTATTCCCATCTCTTGAAGAATTTTCCACAATTGGTTGTGATCCACACAGTCAAAGATTTTGGTGTAGTCAGTAAAGCAGAAATAGATGTTTTTCTGGAATTCTGCTTTTTCCATGATCCAGCGGATGTTGGCAATTTGATGTCTGGTTCCTCTGCCTTTTCTAAAACCAGCTTGAACATCTGGAAGTTCACGGTTCATGTATCGTTGAAACCTGGCTTGGAGAATTTTGAGCGTTACTTTATTAGCGTGTGAGATGAGTGCAATTATGTGGTAGTTTGAGCATTCTTTGGCATTGCCTTTCTTAGGGATTAGAATGAAAACTGACCTTTTTCAGTCCTGTGGCCACTGCTGAGTTTCCCAAATTTGCTGACATTGAGTGCAGCACTTTCATAGCATCATCTTTTAGGATTTGAAATAGCTCAACTGGAATTCCATCACCTCCACTAGCTTTGTTCATAGTGATGCTTTCTAAGGCCCACTTGACTTCACATTCCAGGATGTCTGGCTCTAGGTGAGTGATCACACCATCATGATTTTCTGGGTCGTGAAGATCTTTTTTGTACAGTTCTTCTGTGAATTCTTGCCACCTCTTCTTAATATCTTCTGCTTCTGTTAGGTCCATACCACTTATATCCTTTATTGAGCCTATCTTTGCATGAAATGTTCCCTTGATATCTCTAATTTTCTTGAAGAGCTCTCTAGTCTTTCCCATTCTTTTAGCCTTTGCCCTGCTTTATTCTGTACTCCAAGGCCAAATTTGCCTGTTACTCCAGGTGTTTCTTGACTTTCTACTTTTGCATTCCAGTCCCCTATAATGAAAAGGACATCTTTTTTGGGTGTTAATTCTAGAAGGTCTTGTAGGCCTTAATAGAACTGTTCAACTTCAGTTTCTTCAGCATTACTGGTCGGGGCATAGACTTGGATTACAGTGATATTGAATAGTTTGCCTTGGAAACGAACAGAGATCATTCTGTCATTTTTGAGATTGCATCCAAGTCTGCATTTTGGACTCTCTTGTTGACTATGAGGGCTACTCCATTTCTTCTAAGGGATTCTTGCCCACAGTAGTAGATATAATGGTCATGTGAGTTAAATTCACCCATCCCAGTCCATTTTAGTTCGCTGATTCCTAAAATGTCGAAGTTCACTCTTGCCATCTCCTGTTTGATCACTTCCAATTTGCCTTGATTCATGAACCTAACATTCCAGGTTCCTATGCAGTATTTCTCTTAACAGCATGGTTAATAGCTATTTTCTAAGATTTGAGTTTTCACAGTAGAGTAATAGAAGTATTAGCCTATTAGCTAACATTTATTTATCTTTAATTATGTACTAGGCACTGCTTATGTATATTAACTAATTCAGTGCTTTCAACAACCCTTTTAAGTTATTATTAGTCCCAGTTTTCAGATGAAGTGATTACTAAAGATCACACATAGAAGTTTTAGATCCCAGATAAAACTGGTTTCAGACCTATCAAATGTCAGTTTGATCTGTTGTAAAGGTTCATCTCAAGTAAGTGTTGAGGGGGCTAAATGTGTACATATAAGTATTTACATAATTATTGTTTAAAAATTATTACATCATTTATAATATTTATAATTCATTGAAATTTTTGTTGATAAAATTAATGAAAAGAAGAGGAGAAAAATGTTCCTTAAAAAAACTTTTATTATGGAATTTTTTAAACATGCTAGAGGTAGAAAGAATATTGCAGTGAATCCCCAAGAACTCATCATTTGACAAATCAACACTTTGTTGAACTTGAACTATTTGCCCCAAAGTAATTTAAATCAGCTTCAAGCACTGTATCTGTTTTGTATGTAATTTGGCTTATACTTTTTTTTAAAGCGTATTTAAAAATAATTATACATTCAGAATGAGTTGCAGAGACTTAAAAGTCTTGTGTGCCCTTTGTCTAGTTTCTTCCAGTGGTTATATCTTACATAATTACAGTATTAAAACCAGGAAGTTGACCCAATGTGTGTGTATGGTTCTTTATCATTTTATCACATATGTATATATGTGCAACCACCAGTAAAGCTGCTTTTTGTTTTTTAAGAAAATATTTATGTGTACTATCAAAAGTGTTAATAAGGTCTGATTTACAAAAGCATAAGGCTTCTTACAATTTCATTTGTCTTTTCCAATATTTTTGAGAACTTTTTAGAAGAAGCTGTTAAACCCAATTCATAAAACCTTTGTTTATAAACATTTTCTCCAAAACCTACTTACTTTTGATAAATCATTAAGAAATGTGTATGTATCTATATATGTTTATGTTGGCTTATTTTGTGCTTAAGAAATATAGCTGAATAAGGACATAAAATACCTATAGAGATAAGTAGTCAACATATACCTTATTTTATAGATAGCATACCACTGTTGCAATAATGAAGAGTTTTAAAATATTCATCTGTATGTGCAATTTTATCTTAACAGGAAGAGGAAGAGTACGAAACTAAAGGGGGACGCCGGAGAACATGGGATGATGATTACGTACTCAAGCGGCAGTTTTCAGCTTTGGTTCCTGCTTTTGATCCTAGACCTGGCCGAACTAACGTCCAGCAGACAACTGATCTAGAAATTCCACCCCCAGGTATATGATATTTTATCTTTTGTGATTTAATTTTAATAGATTCCAGATTAAGTAGCAAGTACTATATAGTTTAAAAGGTAAGATACTACTTGTATACGCAGATTATAAATAACAGATTTCAGGAAAAACTATATATCAGCCACAAATCCTTAAAAAATACAGCTTTTTTTTTTTTAAGGAGCAAAATATAGTATTTTATTGTGTTTTTTCCATTTTTATTGGAGTATAATTGCTTTTCAGTGCTGTGTTAGTTTCTGCTGTACAGTAAAGTGAATCAGCTACACATATATATGTCCTCTCTTTTTTGGATTTCCTTCCCATTTAGAGCACCACATAGTGTTGAATATATTTTATTTTTTATTGAAGTATAGTTGTTTTACAATGTTGTGTTATTTTATACATATATGTATTCTTTTTCATTTTCTCTGCATTATGCCTATTTACAGGATATTGAGTATAGTTCCCTGTGCTATGCAGTAGGATCTTATTTATGTTATATATAGTAGTTTATATCTGCTAATCCCAATCTCCTAAATTATCCCTCCCCCACTGCCTTTCCCATTTGATAATTATAAGTTTGTTTTCTGTATCTGTGAATCTGTTTCTGTTTCATAAATAAGTTCATTTGTATCATCTTTTAGGTTACACATTTAAGTGATATCATATGGTATTTGTCTTTCTCTGACTTACTTCACTTATTTGTCTTTCTGTAACATACTTTATTTAGTATGTTCATATCTAGGTTCATCCATGTTGCTGTAAATGGTGTTATTTAATTCTTTTTATTGATAATAAAATATCTATATTATTAATAAATATTTATAAATATAAATTAAACATTGATGATTAATAAATATTGATTTATTAATAATTTTTATGTATTTAATTCTAGTTCATTGTGTGTGTGTATATATATATACACACACATACCACCTCTTCTTTATCCATTCATCTGTTGTTAGACATTTAGGTTGCTTCCATGTCTCAACTATTAAATTACAGTGTTTTGAAAATACACTGTTTACATTTGTATAATTTTTAAAGTAAGGCCTCATTTAAAGGTATAGTTTGTATTCTGTTTTCTACTAGATTAAAATTGTTAAACATTACTCCCATTCAGCTTTTCTTTGACAAGCTATGTAGTGGTTTTAGTTATGGCCTCTGGAGTCAGTCAGCCTGAGTGGTAGCTCCGTCTCTTACAACTCTGTCTGGATGTGGTAGGCACACTGAGGGCCCCATGCACTCCACTGCCCTCCCGCCTCCATCCCGAAAGCTGTATAGGTCCTAACCTCTAGAATCTGTGACTGTCACCTTAACATGAGAAAAGACTTTGGAGATGTGGTTAAGAATCTTGAGATGGGGAAAATATCCTGATTTTCGGATGAGCCCAATGTAATCACAAGTGTCCTCATAAGAGAGAGACAGGAGGGTCAAAGTCAGAAAGCAGCAATCATAGTGTTGAGGGGACATGAGCCAAGGAAAATGGGAGGCCTCTGGATGCTAGAAAAAGCAAGGAAATGGATTCTTTGCTGGAGCCTCCAGAAGAAACAAAGCCTTGCCAGCCCATTTTAGATTTCTTACCTCTAGAATTGTAAGATAATACATTTGTGTTGTTTTAAACCACTCAGTTTGTGGTCATTTGTTACAGCAGCAATAGGAAACTAATATACTGGGCAAATCCCTACCCTGTACAAGCCTGACTTTCCTCATCTGTTATATGGGGAAAATAGTAGTCCTTGTTTGACCATGTAGTTAAAAGGATTAAATGAGGTAAAATATAGAAAGTGCCTAGCATGGTACCTGATGTGTGGCTCAATAAATGTCAGCTATTGCAATCAATATATTATCCTTCAAGAAGACTTAAATGTTAGTGTGGAATGTACTTTTTACTTGATAGAAAGATACTTATGTTAAATGAGAAAGTAAGTACACTTTATAGTATAATGTGTGGTATGTGATGTAATAGTATGGTGAGAAAGAGTATGAATAAAGATGTCTCAAATAGGAAAATCTATTCTAGGGAGTACAAATAGGAACAGATTTTTGATAGAGCTCTTTAGCAATGTATTTCATATTTTTACTGCTACAAATTGGTATCATAGAAGTATTCACTGTATACAGAGATGATGATAGAAGTATTTTTAAAAACTTGGAGATGACCATTATGTTTTGAGAATGGAATTGTTTCAGTTAAAGTACAATGGAATGTCATGCAGTGAATAAAACAATACCTTATAACACTGTATCATGATATGAGGAAAAGATTCCTGAGATTTAAAAAGAGAGTACATCACTAAATAATTATGAACCTAATTGTCTTTGTGTGTACTTCATAACACACTCATTCAGTATACATAAAAAGTTGACAGGTCTTTTAAAAAAAAAAAAAAAAAAGTTGACAGGTCTTTAACTGAGTATGTGATTTTCTTTGGATGTAAGATTATTAATAATTTTAGAGTTTTCTCATTTATAAAAATAAAATTTTCTGAAATACTCATATAGTTGTCATGTATATCATAATAAAAACAAGAGATTCATATCATATGCATAAATTCTACTCTAGTACCCTTTAAGTAACATAGGTATATTCTTCTCATTGTTTTAAATTAAAAAAAAAAAAAATTAAAAAAAAAAAATTGAAAGCAAGAGAATCTTAAGTAGCTGATCTCTTTAACTTATTTATGTAAGAAGGGCTTAGATTTCATGTGACCTCTTTCTGGACTGCTTGTTTTAATGTTTTTCACATCTTCTGTATTTTTAGGAACACCTCATTCAGAGCTTTTGGAAGAAGTTGAATGTACTCCATCACCTCGATTGGCCCTCACTTTAAAAGTAACAGGTCTTGGAACAACTCGTGAAGTTGAATTACCACTCACTAATTTCAGATCAACCATCTTTTACTATGTACAGAAATTGCTTCAGTTGTCATGTAATGGCAATGTGAAATCAGATAAACTTAGGCGTATTTGGGAGCCAACATACACGTAAGAAATTTTAACTTAATATTTTAAGTAGATGTTTTCATAGTACATAAGCCAAGTATTGTATTTTCTATATTTTGTAATTTAAGAACAGAAAATATTAAGTTCTCTCAGTTTATAGGAATAGATAAGAACATTTCTGAGTCCTGATATATAAAGGTTAAAGCTTACAACTGGAAGGAACTTTAGACTAATTCCTTATGTAATGATTGTTGAACTCTTTGACTAGGATTGTGTATGAAATAGTAAATATTTTCTGTATTTGGAGTCTCTTAGTTAAGCATACCTCTCTTTGTTAATTCATTTATCTGTTCAACAAATAATTGTCAGTGACTTTGGGTAAAATTTATGTAACATTTTAGTACTTTGTTTTCTAATCTGTAAAATGAGAGTAGTTGTGAAGAATCCGTAAATTAATATATATAAAGTAGATTCAGTACTCTCTGGGATGCAGAGGGTGCTCAGTAAGTATTACTTATAATATTTATTTTGTAGTAATATAAATTTATATAGTTTAATATTAAACTATTATAATCATCCTGCATGACTTTATTTTTCTTAGTTTCTATATCTGAAGTTCTGTTAACATCATTGATAATCTTATATAATGTTCAATAAAGTAATCTAGGTCTTTCTAGACAGAAACAGAAGGTCAGAACAGAATAGAGACAGAACAGCAGGTCATCATGGTATACTCTTCCTTCAGTCTTAATTGGAATAATTAAAGTTTAAAATTTGATCTCAACTACCTTACATCAACATAAGGGCCCTTGGTCCTTTTTACTCTTATCCATCTAGATACAAACACATCTCATTTTTATAATATGTGAAAGCTATAATACAAGATATAGCATATTCATTTCTTTAAAAGTTCCAGGCTTGATATATGTTTTTTTCTCAATAATGCTAAATTTATAAGCCACAGCTTTTTCAGGAATATGATTTCTGCTACTTTTCCCAATTTAACAGATTAATATTTTTTCTTAATATGCTTGATCTTAGTTGAAAGGCAGAGAATACATTTTTTCTTAATAAATTCTCCGAGTTCAGTGTTTAAGCATATAGTGACCTCATCATATGTTTTTAAAGAATTGAAGCCTTATTGGAAATAACACAAATCATTTGATTTATGAATTAACTTGAATAATATCTTCATGTTTAGAATTATGTACAGAGAAATGAAGGATTCTGACAAAGAAAAGGAAAATGGAAAAATGGTAAGTACTTTTAGGAAATGGATCTTTATTCTTGGCTACTTAGTAAAAGAAAAGCAAAGAAAAACTAACACTGTGTTTCAGTTGAACAATTGAGGGAGAAATCATCAACATGGGATTCTTCAGATTAGCTTAAATGCATGATCTTGAAGCCACCTTATGAGATGCATGTGAAATAGCATAGACTTTATAATCAGGAAAGGCCAACATTTGGTTTTTCCTATTGTAGGGTTGTTGGTCTATAGAGCATGTGGAACAGTACCTTGGCACTGATGAATTACCAAAGAATGACTTGATAACCTACCTGCAGAAGAATGCAGACGCCGCTTTCCTGCGCCACTGGAAATTAACTGGCACTAATAAAAGTATTAGGAAAAACAGAAATTGTTCTCAGCTCATAGCTGCATATAAGGTATATATTGGCATCAAGACACTGTTTTGACTGGGAATGGCTTTGTGCTTTGTTTGCAGCTTTTTAAGTATTCTTGCAGAAGAGCAGTTCGTTGGGACATACTAAAAAATGAGGTTGAATTAACATTGTTAATATGCCAATGCTAAAATTTCAAATTTGGTTTGTGGCATAGGATCTAAATACATAGTTTTAACTGTAGCTTTCAGTAGTTATATTTTGTGAATTTTATTGGTTTAGAACACTTTAAGCCTTGACTTGGGTGATACTGTTTTTATTTTAAAAGAAAGCAGTTTTTTTTTTTAAGAATTCGAGCTTTTTCACATTAATACTAACAGGATGATATATTGTTTTTCTTAAAAATGATTAATGGCTGGTTTTCCTGTTTCTGTAGGATTTTTGTGAGCATGGAACAAAGTCTGGGTTAAACCAGGGGGCCATTTCTACTCTTCAAAGTAGTGATATTCTTAATTTGACAAAAGAACAACCTCAGGCCAAGGCAGGCAATGGGCAGAATTCATGTGGCGTGGAAGACGTCCTTCAGCTCCTGCGTATTCTGTATATAGTTGCAAGTGACCCTTACTCAAGAATATCCCAGGAAGGTCTGTAAGAATCCTTGTTTCATTTCTGTGGCATTTAAACAAATAAGTCAGTTTATATTTTTATTAATTCTGTTACTTTTACAGAAGGTGATGAGCAGCCTCAGTTTACTTTTCCACCAGATGAATTCACTAGCAAAAAAATCACAACAAAAATTTTGCAGCAAATTGAGGTAATAAAACCAGATAGTTGAACTCTTGAATCTGTTGGACTTTCAGAGTATTACCTCTCCTTCCTTTTCTTCCTCCCACCATTTCGCCTGTTAAGAACTGACTCCCTTTTGTCTTTTTTTAATAATAGGACTTTGTTATTTGTTAATTTGTAGGAACCATTGGCATTGGCAAGTGGAGCTCTGCCAGACTGGTGTGAACAGTTAACCAGCAAGTGTCCTTTTCTAATACCATTTGAAACTAGACAGCTTTATTTCACATGTACAGCTTTTGGTGCATCAAGGTAGGAAGTGTGTTTTTTTATATTTTTGGAATAAATGTCTTTTTTAATGTTTTATATAAGCTTAAAATGTACTTATACTTTATATCAAGACTGATGCAGAGAATATATTGGTTTCTCGTAAAGAATTGTCAATATTTGGGAATTCCCTGATGGTCCAATGGTTTGGACTCCACGCTTTCATTGCCAAGGGTGAAGGTTCAGTTCCTGAAGTGGGGGAACTCTGATCTTTCAAGCTCTGTGGCATGGCCAAATTAAAAAAAAAAAAGAGTTGGCAACATTGAAACATTTTTTGGTTTCCGGTTGGATATAAGCACTCTTAGAACAGTGTGGGTTTAAGTACTGTGTTTTCCATCAGCTAGCATTTATTGTACAGTATTTTAAGTGGTTTACATAAATTTTTAGTTGCTGAAATTCCCAAGAATATAAAATTTAATGCTTGAAAATAGCTTTGACATAACGTTAAAATATATCTTTTGGCCACTATTTTTCTCCAGCTACCATATAACATACTATAAATTTTACTTTTTGTTTTTCTGTCTCCTTCATTAGATGAAAGTTTCATGAGGGCAGAATTTCTGGCAGTTTTGTTCACTGCTCTCATTGTACTGTATGTTGTACTGTATGTAATTATGTATATTGTACTGCTGTCATTGTAGTTGCTCCGTAAATATTTGTTGAATGATTGAATACCCAGAGTAATTTCACAGTAGATGTAAAAAAGTTATAATTTAAATGGATCTGCCTGTTTCCCTGATGTTACATTTGTTGTACCATTTTATATCCTTTACCAAGCATTTGTTCGCATAACACTATAGGCAGTGAAGAACACTGAATGCTAATCATTAGACCACCAGGGAACTCCCTGATTTTTATGTGAGGAAATTGATTCTCAACATGTATAGCTGATTGGTCTCAGGGTACCCCAAAAGTTATGGCACATATCGTATATCTTTTATCCTGTTATTCTTAGTTCAGGAGTCTTCTTTCATCCTAGATGGGTTAGCTCTGCATTGTTAGAAAGAAAATGTTTCAAACTCACAATACTGTTTCAGTGGTGGATTCAGTTATTTAATAAAGATAGCTTAACCATTTTTTTATGTTCTCTGATTTAGGAAATGTTTGTTTATATTATTAGGTATTATGAGTTTGTCGGTATTTTTATGTGTTTTGTGGGATTGGACCGCAGACCTTGATCTGTTAATCACTAAAATAAAAAGGGAAAATACAGACTCAGTATTTCTCTATTTAAGGAAATAAAAAAAAAGATTAGTGTATTTGTTTTTTTTTTTTTTTAAACATTTATTTTTATTTATTTGGCTGCATAGAGTCTTAGTTGTGGCATGTGGGATCTAGTTCCCTAACCAGGGATCGAACCCAGCCCCCCCTGTATCAGGAGCATAGAGTCTTAGCCACTGGACCACAAGGGAATTCCCCAGATTAGTGTATTTGAACACCTGATAAAATACTATTTTTAAAATATTCTTAAATCTTTTGAATTTTGTTACTTGTGTAGTAGTACAATCAACTGTTGCTGTAGGCTACAGCTACAGAGATGTTTTTCTATTTCAGAGCAATTGTGTGGCTACAAAACCGACGTGAGGCCACTGTGGAAAGAACAAGGACCACAAGTAGTGTGAGGCGAGATGATCCTGGAGAGTTCCGTGTTGGTCGTCTCAAGCATGAAAGAGTAAAAGTTCCACGTGGTGAATCACTGATGGAGTGGGCTGAGAATGTCATGCAAATACACGCAGATCGGAAATCAGTTCTTGAGGTACCACTATATAAATTTCTTTTAGTGTGCAGGAATGACAACTAGAGAGTCAATCTCTATTCTTCCACTGCATAAAAACTACATTAGGAGGGAAAAAAAAAAAACCTGCATTAGATAGAAGTGTAGAGGGATTCCTGTCTTCTGGGCAAACGCCTTCTCCTCTGGCAGGGCATCTTTCATGAGAGGGTGTCAGCTCACCTCCTCAGGGTCAGGATCTCATGGCTTAATGAGCAGCAAAGAATATCTTCACTCATGAAGTGGGAGAGTGCTTGGTCCATTTGAAGGACACTGCTCATTTCTTAGCAAAGCCTGAACCAAGTAATCGTATTCACAAAGGATTCTGATACTCCAAATTTTACCTTTATATTAAGCTGTGCCACAAGATACCTGCTTTTTTGGAGCACATGTGTTTTGTATAATTGTTTAACTTAAATTGTGCTTGGTATTGTATCATGGGTTTTTATTTCTGTATTGAGAAATTTTATAGCAATCGGCAGTAGGAAATTCAGTATATTTCCTGCAGAGATGTTATTGTGGGCATTGTTGATTATATTCCTTATATATGAGAGACAAAGAAATACCTCTCCTGTCACAGATGTCAGTCACCTGATTTGTTTATTTTTTGGGTCACAGACTGTGGTAAATATGATATATCTCTAGAAAATTTATAAGGCTTATGACTTTCACTTTAAAATTTCTATGCCTGGGAATTCCCTGGCAGTCCAGTGGTTAGGAGTCTACACTTCCGTTGCAGGGGACACAGGTTCAGTCCTCATGCGGCTCAGTCAAAAAGAAGGAAGAAATTTCTGTGCCTTCATCTGTTCTTTTATCCATATATTCCTCTAACATAGATAATTCTTAATTATTATTTTACTATGTACTGTATATTTCTGTAAGCTGCCTCAAATTTTTGGAATACATGGACTGTGTATAAAAATCCTTAAAGTGATTGCTGGAAGTCAGAAATAAGTGAAAGAGTTTAGGTTTTAGTGTCACGTAGACAGACACACAAACACATAGATCTCTCAAGCAATGATATAACCTCTTTATCTAAAATTTGGTTTGCTTTGATTTGAAAAGGAGATGATGGTATATTTTGTAGGGTTGTTGTGAGAAGTAAATTGATGTATGAACAATGCTAACCAGAGTGTTTGAATATGGAATAGTGTACAACAAATCGAATTTCTCTTTAGAAAAACTAAAATAAAAACTGTTGTGTGGCTTATACTACTGCTATTTAAAAAAAACATATATTACAGTAGGACTGGATTTTGGCAAGAATGGGATCATTACAGAAATGATTTTTTAAAAGCTCACTTTCCCTTATAAATTTGTTTGTTTGTGTTTAGGTTGAATTTTTAGGAGAAGAAGGAACTGGTTTGGGGCCCACGTTAGAGTTCTATGCTCTGGTAGCAGCAGAATTCCAGAGAACTGACTTGGGAGCTTGGCTCTGTGATGACAACTTTCCAGATGATGAATCTCGTCACGTAAGATTTATTTCCTATTTCATGATTTGATTTGCGATTAAGCTTTTAGAAAGTTAAAAATCGGATATGTTTTCAGAATATAAGCCAGGTTTTCTGACTCTGCTTTTATTATTGAATAACCTTGATATTATTAAAAGATAAAATTTAGTCCATAAAACATATTTAATAAACTGTGATTATAGATACTATCTAGCACAGTTAATATGTTTAATGTTTATGGGTCTTTTGATTTTGTTTGCATTTCTCCTTCTAAAAAAATCAGGTCGATCTTGGAGGTGGATTGAAACCTCCCGGATACTACGTGCAGAGATCATGTGGACTGTTTACGGCTCCATTTCCACAAGACAGTGATGAGCTTGAAAGGATCACAAAACTCTTTCATTTCCTTGGAATTTTCTTGGCCAAATGCATTCAAGACAATAGACTTGTGGACTTACCTATTTCCAAACCTTTCTTTAAACTTATGTGTATGGGGGACATTAAAAGTAATATGAGCAAACTGATTTATGAGTCACGAGGTGACAGAGACTTACACTGCACTGAAAGTCAGTCTGAAGCCTCTACAGAAGAAGGGCATGACTCACTCTCAGTAGGAAGCTTTGAGGAGGATTCAAAATCAGAATTCATTCTAGATCCCCCCAAACCAAAACCGCCAGCTTGGTTTAATGGAATTTTAACTTGGGAAGACTTTGAACTAGTAAACCCACACAGAGCCAGATTTTTAAAAGAAATTAAAGACCTTGCCATCAAGAGGCGCCAGATTTTAAGCAACAAAGGTCTTTCTGAAGACGAGAAGAACACAAAATTACAAGAACTAGTGCTGAAGAATCCATCAGGTTCTGGGCCTCCACTTAGCATAGAGGATTTAGGGTAAGCTTTATATATATATTAATTCACTTATACATATACTTAAATGTATATATGTATACTTCAGCCTAATGGATGAGTAAGGTCTAAAACTTTTGTTCCTTTGTCTTCAGTAATTTGCAATAAGCCTGGACCCCAGTGGCTGCATTAACTAACTCGGATACTGCAGAGTTTTCATAAAATTCTATTAATTTGTATCCATGTAATTATTATATCCTTGTTACATTTAACTGTGATTTTGGATTGATTGCAAGGCTTTGCTTTCCTTTTTTCCCTTCCTTCTTTTGATAATATTGAGAAGTTATGTTTAATATATTTACGGTTTGATTTGAGGTGAGAATCACAACAGAGCATTAATAACTTAAGTAAAGCAACAGTTCCTGTTTTTTTTAAAAAAAATCTTATGAACATGTTGCTGCCATAATTCATTGCAGAAATCTTTAGTTCATTAATTTTGTGCCATAAGGAGGAAGTGAAACATGGAAACGTGAACGGTGATGTTTCATGCAACCTCTGCAAAACCAGGTTTGGTAACAGTTGTCCAGATAATTTTCCTGCACAGGGGTTTGCATTTTAAAAGGTCCCATATTTAACATCTAATCTGGTAGAGTGATTTTGCTATTGTTGAGTGAGTGTAGGGAAGGGTTCATGGTTTCAGCAGCAGTGTTTTAAAATTAAACACCAGTGTTAGCTGAATGTTAATCTAATTCTTTTTTTTCTGCCCTCCCAGTTTAAATTTCCAGTTTTGCCCTTCCTCAAGAATATATGGTTTTACAGCTGTGGATCTCAAGCCAAGTGGTGAAGATGAGGTACAAATTTTGCTTTTAAAATGTTTGTAAATTCAGAAAAATCCTCTTAAAATATTCCTAGATATTAACAACTACCTTGACAAATTTTCCTTTGCAGATGATAACAATGGATAATGCAGAAGAATATGTGGATTTGATGTTTGACTTTTGCATGCATACGGGTATTCAGAAACAGATGGAAGCCTTCAGAGGTAATTTTTAAGGGTCTTTAGCTTAATCCCACTCCTTGTACTTTGAGACACTGAAATTAAGGTACTGCTACGCTCAAAAATTAGACTATGCTAGTAATCTCTAGGTTTGTCATCTAGTTTTTTGTCTTCCCAACAGTTAGGTCCTACAGGGTACCCAGAACAGATTGAAGCATTTTCAAGCTGTAGCATACCCTAAGCTTGCTCTTCCTGAGTGATGAGGGACCTACTTTGGCTTCTATTTTTTCCTTTGTAAGTGGATATAAGGTTGCATACATGATCAGGATGAATTAAACCATATTAGAACCTAAAGTCTTCAGGTAAAGAGTGAGGTAAAATATATTGAACTGCTTATCACTTACTAGTTTTAAAAATGAGAACTTAGCTTTGGCTGGCTTGTATGACATAAAGAACTGGTTGGGAAATTATCAGAATTTGGCTACTGACCATAGTGTCTGAATATTCTCCCTATATATACATCTGTGATACTAAGCAAAGATTTCTGTACTTAAAACCCTAGCACAGTTTTTATTTATTACTTTAATTTTTATTTGCTTTTTCAAATATTTATATTTGTCTTCTGTCCATTTAGTTGAGTATTATGATTTGAAATTTGTGATTTTGAAATTGTAACTTGGAAACTCAGTTGTGTTTTGTTTTTTTGCTGTGTGTAACATGTAGATGGGTTTAATAAAGTTTTTCCAATGGAGAAATTAAGTTCCTTCAGCCATGAAGAGGTCCAAATGATTCTTTGTGGAAATCAGTCGCCATCCTGGGCAGCAGAGGATATTATTAATTATACTGAACCTAAGTTGGGTTATACACGTGACAGGTATGTGTTGGTTATTTTCTAAGATAAACAAATTGTTTATGTTTATCGCCTCATATCAGGAAATTGTATTTAGTTTTGATTTATAAGTTTTCAAAGTAATGTAAATGAGAAAGTATTATTATTTTAAACTTATTGTATGTATAGCTTTTTTAAAGTAAACTTTTTATTGAAGTACATATTGCTTTTTTTTAAGTAAACTTTTTGTTGAAGTATAACAGAGAAGTACACAAATTGCATGTAGAGCCTGAAGAATTTTCACAGAACAGACACACCTGCATAATTGGTACCCAGAATGAGAAAAAACTCCGAAAGTCCCTGTCCCCATTTACTATTTCCTAGTCATTAAATCACTATTTCCATTGATTAGGTTTGCTTGCTTTTTGAACTTTAATAAATGAAATTATGCAGTATGTGTTCTCTGAGGTCTGGTTTCTTTATCATTATGAAATTCATTTGTGGCATACAGTGATACTTTGTTTCACTGTAACAGCTACAAACAGGGATTATTTCAGATCCCCGTTGCTAGTGTGGCCATATTTGGACCAACTAAGCATGCTCATCCTGAGCTTTTCTGATTTGCTAGCTTTGTTGCATATTTGATTCCTATATGTCATTGGTATTTCTTACCTTTATAAGACAGCCTTTGAAGAATATTTTTTAAGTAGTTTGTATCAGCTCATTTCATACTTACCCAAAAGTCTCTAGACAGTGTGGTTCTTTTGACATGTGGATATTCGTTTTGAGGGGTTATCACTGGCTTATAAAGTAGTGGTAGTATTTTTCATTTAAATCAGCTATCAGATCACTGTAACTCTGTTTTTCTTCTTGTAGCCCTGGCTTCCTTAGGTTCGTGCGGGTTTTATGTGGTATGTCTTCAGACGAGAGGAAAGCATTTCTGCAGTTTACCACTGGTTGTTCAACTCTGCCCCCAGGGGGACTGGCTAACTTGCACCCCAGGCTCACAGTTGTTCGCAAGGTACAAACTCTAGCTACTAGGCAATGTAAACCAAATTTAGTTACCTGAGGGTTGAAAGAAATGCATATTTAAAGTCATGGTCTTCTATTATTTTCAATTCTGTTTCTCTGTAGGTTGATGCTACTGATGCAAGCTACCCATCAGTGAATACATGTGTGCATTATCTAAAGTTGCCGGAATACTCTTCGGAGGAGATCATGAGAGAGCGTCTGCTAGCTGCTACAATGGAGAAAGGCTTTCATCTCAATTGAGTTTTGAAGTGCAATGGGAGACATCAGAGACTTAAAATTCTAGTGAAGCCTCTTGTGTTTGTTTGCAGAGAAGTATATGATTCTCCATGCTAATGACACTTGCCTTTTTTTCCACCATTAAGGCTTTAAGAACATGTGGAATAAGTTTGTTAGCTGCTAATGACAAAACAAATCCTTTAACTATCCAGCCAGCAAGTACATAGCACAGAACACTGTGTGTTGCTACAAGGGCTCATGTGACTGGAATAAGGTGGTTCTACTTGACTGTTCCAAAGAGCAGCTTCTCAGATCTTCAGTGTTCACTGGTAAATTTCTAACAGTGTATTTGTGTAAAGTTTGTCATTTCATACTTCATACACTACAGTTGCCATCACTGATCCCTGTTTTGCTGGCTTTTAAGCTACTTGGTCAAAAATCCCGCTTCCTTAAAACACAGAGAGTTAATGAGCATCTCAAGCTTTTTCTTTTCCTCTTTAATGATGCCTGCACTATCAGAGTATATCTAGTGTTCTCTCTTTTGTTTGGCATATAATCATGCACAACCTTTTTATTTCTTTGAGGTGGGAGTATATTTTTATTTCCTAAATGCCATACTATAAAGATCAAATTCTTAAGTGTGTTTGTGCAGTTCAAAAATAAAAGATATATTAAGGGGGGGAGGAAAAAACACTGGTTTAGATGCAAGGCACACTTAAAGCAAGTTTTACTTTTGGTTGTATTTTCTTTGTATATTATAAACATTTATTTAACTTGTTGCAGTTTGAAGTAAAAAAAAATTTCCAAAATGTATGCTCAACAATAATCATTAAAATGTTTGCAGCGTACAAAACTGTGTCATGTGACTGTTTCACTGTAGCCATCAGACTAAGAGCTTAAATACTTGTCATTTTGAATCACTGACATTTCATTTTTTGAAATTACTACAGGAAGAAATGTTTTTTCTATGTAAATACACTTTACTGAGACTGGAAAGCTAGCAGAAATACACATCCACTTGCTTGTGATCCAGCTCTTACGTTCTGTCTTGAAGTATTCTTCAGCTAAAAATAGCCATGTTTTTCTGTTAACTTCTTAAACACCAAATCTGCTACTTACCATTGTATTTTCAGTGATGTGTAAGTCTAAGATCCAAGAATAATTTTTGAATGTTGTGTTGGTGTGAAAAGAAACCACTGGGATAATGCTGTTTCCTCCTTTTTAAAGGGGAGGGCTCTATTTCCATTTCCAAATTGTTTTGATTTATCATATCTGCGCATTTAGGTAAAAGTAAAGTCACTAGGCGTGATTTAGCCAGATGGCTTTTATAGGAGTAAAAAGCATTTTTGGGAATCACCCACTGTTTACCTGTTTAAAAGGTATGTTCCCTTTCTACATTAGAGATTTCTCCCACTGCAGTCAATCATTTGAGTAGTGTTTCTGTTCTCTGCATGAGAATATTGTGACTGTGTAATCAGAGGCAGCATTTAAATAATTCACCTTATTGTTAGCTTCACAGTTCTCTGTGAGAATAAAAGCTAATAAAGCATAATAGCAATATTTAAACGTATGACCTATGCTTTTATCCAAAAGCAGTAGTGGTGATTGTCTCAAAAAAAGTCATGGATGCATGACTAGAACTTTACATTTGCGGTAGAATTAAAATCCAGTTTATGTGTGTAGTATTGCCATTATTTAAGTCTCTCAAACATCGGTCAGTAGCCAACTTTTATCAAGACTTAAGTCTAGTAAGTACATACGTGCTCAGTGGCTCAGTCATATCTTAACTCTTTGCAAACCTATGGACTGTAGCCCCCGTCCAACCTCCCCCTGCATCCCTGCCCCTCTGTGCATGGGATTCTCCAGGCAAGAATACTGGAGATGGTTGCCATTTCCTGCTTTAGGGGATCTTCCCAACCCAGGAATTGAGCCCGTGTCTCCTGTGGCTTCTGCACTGGCAGGTGGATTCTTTACCACTAGCCACTTAGGAAGCCCCTGGTCTAGCACAGGGGTCAGCAAACTCTGGCCTGTCATTTGCTTTTGTGTGGGCCATGAACTAAATATGGTTTTGAATTCTTTAAGTGGTTGAAAAAATCAAAAGACTAATAATATGATGTGAAAATTTTATGAAATCCAGATTTCAGTGTCCATAAATAAATGGTTTTATTAGAACATAGCCATCCTGATTTATTTATATATTATCTATGGATCTTTCTGCATTACAATGGCAGAACTGAGTGGTTACAGCAGAGACCATATGGCCCACAAAGCCTTAAATACTCACTATCTGGCCCTTTGCAGAAAAGGCTTGCTGAATCCTGGTCTAGCACATTGCTACAGCAGGTAAAATTGATGAGTCTTGTTATACAGTGAGTAGCTCTGAAATGCCAGGATTTCTGTAGAATGAAAAGTCCAAGGACAAGGTAAAGCTGCCCAGTCTGAGACATAAATTTCATGTGTGAAAATCATTAAGCTGGTAGTCACAGTTGAGCAAGAAACCTGAAATGAGATGACACAGGCTGTCATAGACAGAGTCACATTACAGTTCACTTTGTATGAGTCAAGTATTATGAGACACCTACTTGGGTCTCCACATGGAGTATTTTTTCCAGTGGTATCTACCTAGTATTTTTTTTGTTGTTGTTCTCTCAAGGTACTAAAATCTGTGCCAACATGTTATTTAAATGCTATTTTGGTATGACCCAAAAATTAATTTTATGCACTCCCTCGTTACTTCTGGTGTACCAGTTTCAGCAGTTACCTGAATGTGCTACTGATTAAGTGCCTATCAACTAGGACAGTGTTTTCCAACTAATGTCTCAGAAAGACCTCCAAAGCACTTTGATCTAGACTGGGCTTTCCCCAAATCTTGGTTTCTCGATGCATATCATTCACTGTTCTGGCAGGTCAGAAGCCTTTCCTCTGCCTTCCTGAACTGAGTCCAGAACAAGATCTTTTGGAATTCATTATTGACTGATTGCCTTGGTTTTCATAGACACAAACTTTTGAAGTATATAAGTGAACTTTTATAAACAAAGAATTTTAACAAAATTCCTCCTACACATACATGAGAGAGTGAGAGAGAAATTAATAGTGAATGAATTAGTACCTAGAGTGTCCATTTTATGTCCTCTTTTGGAGGGTAGAGTGTTGTAACTCTTGAATTCCATAGGATGGCACGATATCTTCATGTATCAAGACTATATTTCTATCTCCTCTATTGTACCTGCCCTCCTACCCCTAACGTGCACATGAACATGCTTTTACCTAAGGCAGTTCTGCATCTTTTACTGTTGATGAAGCAACAAAAGCATAATATAGAAAGATTTGGGAGGATTGGGGTATTGCTCTTCTATAGTGGCTTAGCAGTTTGCTTTAGGAGGAGAAGGGGTTGAAGGAATAAAAGAGAGAGGGGTAGATTCACAGTAACCTGAACAGAGATTCTCTTGCATTCCAGTTTTAGGCTTTGAACTAAATTTCATTTACCAATAAATTTACTAATAAGGTAAACCCTTTACAGCATGGCACACAGGATAGTCAGTTCTGTGTGTGCTCAATCGCTCAGTTGTATCTGACTCTTTGCAGTTCCAAGGACTGTAGCCCACCAGGCTCCTCTGTCCATGGAATTATCCAGGCAAGAATACTGGAGCAGGTTGCCATTTCCTCCTCCAGGGGATCTTCTGACCTAGAGATTGAACCTGTGTCTTCCTGCATTGGCAGGATTCTTTACCACTGAACCACCTGGGAAGCCTTCAGGATAGCAGTAAGGGCTGTCTTAATGTTTGGCCACTCGTTATAGTAACATTCTTTATAGGGTTAATTACATGATGGCGTTGTAATTGTTAAGTACCTATAAAATATGTATCAGGCTTTCAGAAACTGGAAAGAATTTTTCACTAGGTACACACATTAGGTAAACTTTTGACTTTTTAAAGAAAAAGATAGCATTCAGAAAACTATTATTCAAAGTGCTATGCATGTTCAAGTTAATGTTAACAGTTTATTGGCCAATGGAGAGCTCTCACATTTTCTTCCCACCCGGTGGTGCTATTCCTGAACTTACCTCTTTGCAAAGTCAAGCAGAGACCAAAAAGTTTCCCTTAGTACTACTCAAAATCTAAACAAGTGAGGAAAAAAAAAATGCTTATGGTCAGAAAATAAAACTTGTCTCTCTGTTTAGAGAAAATTTTTCTTTGTACATCATATTTTAAAATACACTTTTGTTTTCCATTTAGGAACTGTGGAAAACCCCTGTTTAAAAGTCTTTGGAAGGATAGCCTGTTTTGAGATGTTTGGTCTTCCAGGTTCTTGTGGGCTAGCGATGTTGAGAGGTACTCCATGGTATTCTCATTTCCTTTGAGTCGATGTTGTCTGGCAGAGCCTCTCTGTTTTCAGCTGTCTGACATCTTATCAAGAATTAGCAGAGGGGCAAGAATTCTTGCCCGATTTGTTTCCACAATGCAGCCATTTAATACCATCTCATCCAAAATGATGTGTACTTTATCCAAATTAAACATTATCTAGGGTTATTATTAAGGAAATTAGTTATAGAAATGTTAACATTCAGTAAATAACAACTTATGACTTGGAATTTTTCTAGTGTAAATGAGTCTAAGCATGAAGTTTTTTTTAACAGATTTCCTAAAATTAAAATTGGTGTTTATACTAGAAATTATTACCTTCATGTACACAGATACACCTAGTTTCACCTTGGTTAGGCTAACTGGACAGTAGACATAGAAATGGAGCAGATTTAGCTTTTAACCTTTTAGCCAGAGGGAGAGAAAATGTACTAAGAGCTGGAGAATAAAGCAAGTAAATTTTGGTAAGAGTGTGTGACCTGACCTCAAGAACAATATCTTCCCAGGCAGCAATAACAACAGTAAATAGCTATGACTTACTGAATACTCATTATGCTCCAGGCATTGTGTTGAGTGTTTTACATACATTATTTCAGTCTTTTCTTTGTTTCTGTGATGTATGTGCTAACATTATTCTCATTTTACACAGGAACAAACAGGCTCAGCCATTGTCCATGGTCACATGGCTAGTAATTGTAACTTTGGAATTTACACCCAAAATTTTGGCTCAGCTGCTCTGCTTCCAGACTTCTCAGGAGAGGCCCGAGGCTGCTGAGTATACACCCTCACTCCACCCTCAAACTTCCACCCCCAAAAATGCCTTTTCAACATAGCACCCTTAGCATGAGACAGGCTAAGAAAAAAACAATCAGTAGGAGAAATGAATGAAGAAAAGCAAGGCAATGCTGACTTAATTCCCAAGGAGATAAAAATTCCAATTTCCAAGGGAGTACTTGTAAATGGAGCGTTCTAAAAATACTCATTTGAGAATTATGGAGCCACTTTAGCTTCCTGATGTTCCTGGTAGAAAGTCAGGACAGGGCATAGGGGAAGAAGAAAATACTGTTAGACTATGATATCTAGCTAATTAAAAAGAGCCAAATTCTTCCCCCAGGAGCTCCTTCATTTGAGTACCTAACTTTTCCTTTGTGAAATTGAACTGGAAGAGAGAATTAAACTCTGAGGGTGATGACGGCAATGGTTGAACATTTCTAAAGTCTACACTTTACTATCTTAGGTTTCCATTACCAAAGAGCAGGATCTTGGTCTGTTTTAAAAAAAAAAACTGATGGATTATTTCAAATAGACAAACTTCATTCAACAGGGAGTGATTAAATGTACAAGGAGAGTTCATAATTAGTAAATCTTTGTAAAATGAGTCACTAGTAATTCCAGATGTTCAAGGCTATTGTACTTGTTTAGTGAAGTACATCTACAGAGAATGAGACAATCCTGTGAATGACTTTTAAGTTTCTATTAGGTTCTGTGTTAATACCTCATTAAGCTCTGTGAAAATAGTCCTTCCGCAGAATAAACTGTTTTTCAGGAGCCCATGGGAACTGTCCTTAAGTGACCCAGAAAAGAAAAAAAAAAAAGCTTTACTCTGTTATACCTATTAATAATGTCTTCCAATTAGATGGATGATTGCTTTATCCATGGCCAACTTGGGATTGGAATATTAGGCCTTTGACTTAATCCTGTTCGCTGGACCCAGAAGCCAGAACTTAGAAGCCACAGGAAGGCAGGAATGACAAGTATAAAAAAAGGCAGAAGCACAGGTGGTTGCATGAAAAAATGCCCTATAGAATCCCCCTGTTGTATTTTTTTGGTGGCAAGGTGTTGTTTTTTTAATTATAGTTGACTTACAATGTGTTAATTACAGCTGTACAGCAAAGTGATTCAGTTATACATACACATTCATACATATGTATGTAACACCAATATTCTTTTTTAAATGTTCTTTTCCATAATGTTTTATCATAGGACACTCAATATAGTTCTCTGCTATATAGTAGGACCTTGTTTTAAGGCCTAGTGCCTTTGAAAATGTCAGTCCATCCAGGGTGATGCTCAGATAGAAGATCTCATTTTAATGTAGTCTATTTGAATTGATGCAAACTGCTCTGAAAGACTGCGCCATCTCTGGCAAGAAGATGATCAGCAATTCAGATATCCCCTTGAACAATTAGCCCAATGTTTTGAAATTCAGATTAGAATATACTGCTGAATCTTATCGACCACCGACATCTTTACATTACAAGGTCAAGATCCTTCGGTAAGTTCTGAATTTCGCAACATGCTGGAAACATGAGTTGCTTAATGAGGTCATTCTGTACTGTGGGCATGTGATGGCCTGTCTATCTGACTATCTGGCTCAAACCCCTAATAATCATGCGAGTTTCTGGCACGCTACAGGGAAACCACAGACCAAATCCAATGTGAGGCAAAAGCCTGAAAGCTGATTTCCTCTTGGAATCATGTGATGCCTTTAAAATAAGAAGCCAGCTGTTTTTCATATCTTGATTTGGTTCATAAGCAACTTGTACACACTGGCAAAGCCAAGAGTAATGGCATTTGGGCTACTAGCCAGGTGAGCGGGACCAAAAAAATGCCCTATATGCCAAGGCCCATGGCAATAAACAGGCAAACACACCTCAGCCCTGACATTTAGAATAGGAGGAAGCAAGAAAGGCATAGGCTGAAGCTCTATTAATGTGATGAGCTATAATGACTATTTTAAGAGGGTCCAACTTTCAGGTTATACTGAACTCATCTGACTTAAAAAATCCTTGAGGAAATTTGTTTCCTCTCATGGGCACCCTAAGGTTGGGGCTGACAGGAACTAAAAATAGCTTCTCAGCGAACAGATTCATAAAGCTGCATCTTTTCTCAACCCAGAAACCTAAGAGCCTTTCTGAATGCTGGGTAATGTGGATTGGAGTTGAATACTGTAGGGCCCCAGTAATATTTGTGCCACTTAAAATCAATTTTTTAATTAAAGTGATTGAAATGTTTCCAGTTTATATATTGGAATTTTGATCTCTGGATCATAAAACACTTCTTGAACAGAGTATTTTAATACCACCCTGGTGGTCTAGTTCTCCTTTAGGAAGAGAAAAACCGAGCAGCATACATTCAAAGAGGACCTCAAAAGCAATTCCAGTAAAGAACCCCGTCTAGGAACTAAACTTTCTGAGTCTATATTTTGCTCTCAGATCCCTTGTCTTCTTATTTTTCTTTCTTTCTTCTCTTTTTTTAAAGGTCATAGCTAAGCAAAGTTCTTTAAGTAGGGTGGGGGGGAAAAACATACTCATTTTTTTATACTTCAACTCAATTTCTCATATAATCAGATTAAGTTGCAAAGGGCTAAGTTGTTCACATTTCCCACAGAAAATCAAATACTACTGTAAACAAGATTATCATCTTGAAGATTCTGCATAGTTTTGGATAGATTCTCCCTGTAATAGTCTTCTGTTCACTTTTATGCTTTGTATAGTCTTTTGTTAATTAGGTCACTGAAAAGGAGTGTTGTCTTTCTTTGTTAAGTAGGTTTTCCATAAAGACCCACTCCTAAAAAAAAAAAAAAAAAGACCCACTCCTATTCTGAGAGCAACAAAGACATTTGTATAATTTTTTTTTTTTAGTTTACATAGGCTTATGTAAAATAATACATATATCAAACTCAGAATTGGGGTCAGTGAACCTGTCATTTCTTGTGGTTCTCCCCTGCCCCCGCCCAACTCTCTGTTAACAGCTTCTCATAACTTGCTTCCACTGTCCCTCAGTAAACAGAACCAGAAGCATGGAACCAAAGGAGTCGGGGTGAGGCAGAGGGACCTGGTGAGGAGGGAGAGGAGGAATAGTAGGGGGTGAATATGGTATCTGTAGGACTCAGAAACACATGTAAAGGAAACAGAGATGGTGAAAGCTAGGGAGAGCCAAAACAGTCTCGAAGGCAGAACTGTTTAATCTGGAACTTTCATATCCCTTTCCCAGGTGAATGGCTTGGAACAGTCCCTTGGGGGCTGTTGCTAATTCTGAGACTAACTACTCCTAACCTGACTGGAACTCATGCTGGAGAGGCCCATGGCCCCCTTACCCCTCCATGCCCGCCCTTCCCAAAGACTGGATTAGCTGCACAAATTCCTTGGGCCCATGGGCCAGCTTCTCTTCTCTTGCAGCCCTGCCTCCAATGGACATAGTTTTAAAAGGGGGAAAAAAGATGTTTAGAAGTCTCTGAGGTGAATTTCACTTTTGGAAAGTAAGCTCTTATCAAGACATTCAGGTACTCTCTTCAAAATGTTTCATGGTTTCCAACTCCTCCAACCAACCAAAGCCCAGTGTTTCTCTAAAACTTCTCTAATTCAGAAAACACCAAGACAACAAATGGTGACAGACACTTTATGCAAGTTTTCTTAGACACTAAATTGCTACCGTCTACTCCAGATGATTATGAATTTTCAAAAACTGTCAAATTTAATCTATCAAATTTATAGCCCTAGAATCAAAGGCCCTGGAAGCCCAGAGACCAACACCAGCCCTGTCGCAAAGCAACACTATGGGTTAGCAATCCACAGAGCAGCTTTGGGGCAGAGCAGGTACCCATCCCTGAGCCTCAGCCTCCTCGTCTAAAAAGTGAGACTTAAACTGATGATTATATCGTTTTCTTCCAGCTCCAAAGTAGGTAAACCCTCTGACTTTAAAAGTAACTTCAGGGACAAGAAAGCTACTTTCTCCTTTCTGATATTTTCAAACCATTCCTGATGTAATCACATGCTTCATCATACCTCAAAAGAAATTCTTTTGTAATAACAATTAATTACTGTAAATTTCTGAGAGACCATTTCAGTTCCTTTAGAAGCTGCTGCTTCAGTGTTGGATGACTTGCCTGGAGAATTTCTTTGGTCTTCTTGCCAATATTTCTGTAGCCCCAAGTTGAACAAGTACTTTTGTGATTTCTCATTAAGTCAGGCTGGAGTTATCTCCCATTTGGAGAAGCCCTATTCTGGTTTCTAGACCTCTAAAGGTATTTGGGATTTTAGGAAAGTAATGAAGGAACAACAGACACACTCCCCACTGGGACCTGACAGGGCCTGACAGCAAATCTTGGTAGTGTTGCTTACTGTTGACAGGGTCCCTTTGTTCCTCCTGGGGTACACCCTGCAACTAGCTGAGTCACAGTGCAGACAGGATGGAGGCCTTCCCTACTCCCCACCCTCAGTTGCAGTAAAGAAGGCATGTTCCATATCACCCATATGAGCTTTAAGGTTCTGGAATTAATTGCTCAGGTTTTTGGGCTTTAAGCACTTGGGAAATAAAAACATAAGTGTTCTAAAGATTTTAAGATATTTTTGAATGAAGAAGACGTTTCTGGACTCTAGACCTAGCCTGTATTTGTGGGCACAAGAATATAAATAGGGACCCCAGCCTATTCCTGACTTTTCCTCTCATGCATGTGTGTGGAATACCCCTGTTACCATCCCAGCCTCTCCATCATTCCTGCCCTCAGTCCTGGGTTACGAATGGGAGAGAAGCCTGCAGAGGCCCTGGCGGCAGGCACTGGGATGTCCAGGTACCCACCAAATTCTGAGGATCCAGGTAGCTCAAGGGTGGTCAAGGAGTGGATGGGGGACCCTGCAGGCTCTCGGTGAGTACCCTTATCCCACAGTGAGGGATGCTGCTGAGGAGAGCTACAGGGGGGTCCTCTAAAAGCACAGGGCCCAGGAAGGGGACCCTGGCTGTCCAGGTCCAAAGACGGCACTGCTGCATTCCACTCTAGCCCAAATAAAGTGTTTAAGCCTCTTCAAAGGCCCCAAATTCCAAACGGGGTGTCGAGGTTTTCGGTGCCTTCATACACGGCAGGTGTGCCCCGAGCTGGGGAGGAACTGGACTTCTCCCACACAGCGCGGTTCATTGGTGACACCCTCTGACTATTTAGCAGAAGGGGGCTCGAACTGCTCCTTTGAATTATGACTTGTCTGGAGAGTTCAGCAAACCTGGGGCTCTGGAGCTGAACACATTTTGAGAGGCTCCTCAGTTGGTTCCTAAGAACTATCTTGATTCGTGGAATTTGAAGTCTTTAATCAGTCTACCAAAGTATCAGGTAGGGCAAACTTTCCTGAGAGAAGCCCTCAGGCACCAACCAGCCCCACAGGTGGAGTGGAATGTGAAGAGGGTCCAAGGAGCTGCTACGGTGCGACATGAAGGATTTAGGTCACTGTCCGTGCCTGGCCCCTGGGGTGCAGGCTGCCCTACCCGACACTACCTCTGCAACAGAGAGTTCCCACTCAGTAGAAGGGTTTTCAACAAGCCAGAATCTCTGTCCTGATTTCTGGAGCTTAGGTCATTTCTTTTTAACATTCCCATCTGCCTTGTTCGATGACGTTAGTCTTACCAGAAGTAGAACAAGCCTGTACTAGGGAGGTATGTAAATGGTACTTGGAATTTCCCAGTGTCTAACCCTGCAGGCTCTGGAAAACCACCCCCTCCTTTAAAAGCTACAGGGTGGTAATGTCTCTGGAGAGAGACTGTGAGTAAAGAGCTTCTTGGGAATTTCGTGAGGTTAAATCATGTCTGTACCCGTAGGGACTGACACGGAGGGCTTTCCTAATCTAAGCAAACACAAAGGTCATGACCTGTCCCGGGTAGCTGGCTCCAGGTTGCAACTGGGTTAGCTGCTGGTTCAACGTCTCAAGGCCCAAGGAAGCTACTTTCCGGGCACAATGTTGGTTGCTCTGGCAGGTTCCCAGGTACAAGCTACCAGAGAGCTGATGTAGGCTGTCTATGGGCAGCACCTCTAAAGGGCTCCCTTGTTTTCCCGTTAAACACTTGTGTGGAGAAGTCTTCCCTGGAGGTCTTTGATGTGACAATTTAAACAGAACTATGTATGAGGCAGAGTAGAGTTGTGGGTTTGTAATGTGACTTTTTTTCAGATGGCTGAGGGTAAAAACCCTTTAAGAAGGTCAATAGAAGACTGATGCCCCTGCGCTGCCAGCGGTCGTGCTTTTAGACCGTGGGAGGGCCACGTGAACTTCACCTCAAGTACAGACATACACTTCCAGATCTGCAGACTTAGCTCCCTTCTCTAAGTGAGGAAAAATTCCTAATCTGTCAAATGGATGTGCCTAAGTAGCTGCTGAGGGACAGTAAATAGGTTAAGTAGGTCAGAGCGGAAGAGAAGGCAAAAATGAAGCGAACTAAAATGATGGAAAGAGACAGAAATTGTGTACTTTAGTGTGAAAATTAAATGCAAACAAGAATGCTGGAGCTCATTACACTGACCTATACTATACACTAGACAGATACAAAGACAAACCCATCTTTACTTCTAATAAACACCTAGTCAGTATATAAGACACATCAACACGATGAGTCCAACTATAATACACACCCTACTACATCTGACTCACTTGAATTCTGAGTATCTAGACTTGAAAGACTCTCCCATCCTGCTCTAGGTGTAAGGCAACATCAAACACTAAAGCTCAGAGGGTATTAAAGCTCTTCCAGTTTCATTCCATCATTCGGAGATGAGGAGTTTATGTGTTTTGTCTGATACACACACCCAGTTAGTTGGTGGCAGGACTGAAAGCAGAACCTGAGTGTCTGTACTTCTGGCAAAATATCTATTAAATGCTTTTGCTAACTTACTGTGTGTGCATGCTAAGTTGCTTCACTCATGTCTGACTCTTTGTGATGCTATGGACTGTAGCCCACCAGGGTCCTCTGTCCATAGGATTCTCCAGGCAAGAATACTGGTGTGCACTGCCATGCCCTCCTCCAGGGGATCTTCCCAACCCAGGGATCAAACCTGTGTCTCTCAAGTCTCCTGCATTGGCAGGTGCATTCTTTACCACCACTGCCATAACTTCTTAAATCAAAAGGCATTTTTATTATTCCCCTATGTAAGGAGGAAGAGATTTATTTTGAATGCTTTAAAAGATTTAGTTAAAATGGAATATTACATGCTGAATAAAAATATACCCTAGTATGCAGCCTGGTCTTGGGTCTGCTAGGTCAAAAGGACCACAGATTTAGGTCACTCACCACTAGAGGGCACTCAGATTTCCCTGGTTAACTTACAGAGGCTTCCAAACACAGCCTGCAAATGAACTTTATCAACATGCCAATTTCTATCAAGAATAAAAGGTAAACGGCCATTTCCCCAAATATACTGACATACTGGTGCTGGACATAGGTTTCTAATCTGTGTGTGTGTGTGTGTCTGTGTGTATACACACACACAAATATAGGTATGTATATATGTGTGTGTATATATGTCTATACGGGCTTCCCTGGTGGCTCAGATGATAAAGAATCTACCTGCAATGGGGGAGACCTGAGTTCAATCCCTGGGTGGGGAAGATCCCCTGGAAGATGGCATGGCAACCCACTCCAGTATTCTTTCCTGGAAAACCCCCATGGACAGAGGAGCCTGGCGAGCTACAGTCTATGTAGAGTTGGACACAACTGAGTGACTAAGCACAGCACATATGTATATGTACATACATAACTGCTATAATTAATATATACTTATTATAATTAATGTTACTATTTTAGATTCAAGCCTAATGTTCTCTCAAAGAACTATTCTATTTATTGCTTTCAAGTGGTAAGCGGATTTCTTAAGTAAAAATTAAAAGACAACTTGCCTCCAGAGCACTCACACAAAGCTCGGTGTGCTCCTGCCAAAATCAGCAGTATTCTAAGCAAATCATGCTGCTCTTGGGCCCCTTGGATACTTCAATTTAAAAGGGAGAAGAGAAGAAAAGGGGAATTTCCTCTTCTATAAAAGGAAATGAACACAAGCCAGGCAATTTCTTTAACCTTCCAGTTTATCATTCCTGGAAGCCTTCTTGATCATGTGGGGAATTTCTGGAGATTTATACCTGGAGCCATGAAAATCCATTCTCTTAGGAGGACCAAGCCCTTTCTGGCTGTTTTATTTGAATTCTGAAAAAGTCTATCCCATATATGTAAGTTAGATTAATATATAACAGTGATCATTAAACACCATCACCATATTGCCCTGTATGAAAAATACAAAAATTGTCGTGAAAAAGGGTAGAGAGTTTCTGCAAATCACCCGTACCTCTATGTCTTGTCAGAGCTATTGATGGTGAGCCTTCCGGATACTGGATTCCCAGCCTTTGGCACTTACCTGATCGGGGCTAGCCTGTCCTTTGCCAACTAGTGTGGAAAACTTGGCTCACAGCACTGAAAAAGGATACATCTAGTTCACTCTGGAAAAGAGAAAAGAGTCCAAGGATGAGAAGGAGACACCGGGACACAATGCAGAGACCTGTCACTTAGCAGAGACAGCACCTGCTCTGGCCGCCAGCCTGGAAGCAGCGGGGATAGGCTGCTCTATAAGCAGGAGCTGGAGCACGCGGAGGCTCTGCGTTTGGGATGGTGATTTGAAAAAAGAAATAGGCTGCCGTTTGGAGGACATTTATAGGCCAGAACAATTCACTTTTAGAGTGCAGAGGGAATAAACTAATTCAACCTTTATAGAACATAGGTAATTTGATATGTATATCAAAAAATGTAATAATGTGCACACCAGTTTGAATCCATCAGTCTTACTTCTAGAAGTTTATCCTAAGGAAACAATTAGATAATGGCACCGTGATGTGTGCTAGGATATTCAGGGTAATGTTATTTATTGTAGCAAATTACTGAAAACAAGCTAGGTATCTATCAAAGGAAGGACTAGTTAATAAATTATGGCAAATCCACAAATGATGACACAGATACATAAGTCCTGCCTCTTTTGAAGCTAACTGGGCTGGCTCTGTATTGAAATGTGATGCTAAGATGCTTCTTTCAACCCAGACAGCATGAGACTGATCTCCAAATTTAAGATCTGGAAACTCCGAAGATTAAAAATAGACCAAGAAAGAAAGTTTAAAACTCACAAACCTAAAAATAAATCTTAGATGACAAGGCATTCTCCAGGAGTGGGATGGATTTTCTTTTATTTCCCATGGTACTCTTCTCTCTCCTCCTTCTCTTCTTTTTGCTACTGTCATCCTAAACCGGGTCATCCCTTAGTACTATCCAAGTCCTGTATAATCAACTGGCTTAAATTAAATTCTAATCTTCACTTCTGTGGTTTATGTGGTCACCGACTCTCTCCCAAAAATAACAGCTATCATTCAGCAACCTGCTATTTTTTCTCAGTTACTGAATATCATAATTTTACAAACCTTAGCAATGATAGTGCTTGGACCCACTCTTCATTCTCCCAGGTTTAAAACATTGCTATTTTGGGAAATTATATTCTACTTGATAGGTGTTCTTTTAAAGTGGCTAACCATGGCCAGCTCTGAATCACAGACCCTGACTTGGAACCAGTCTGTCTTAACAGAGTGGTCGTCAAGAGATAAGCATCTCTTTCAGCTCTGGAGGGCACCAATGCCTTCCTAGCTGGATGCACTACCATGTCACAGGCCACTCAGCCGCTTCCCAGCTCTAGTCGTTGAATTAGGAAATGGCTGACAGCAAGCCTCATGCATTAAGACAGTGGCACTCAAACTGAAGCAGGCATCAGAATCACCTGGAAGGCTTGTTAAAACAGTTTGCAGCACCTCAACCCAGACTGATTCAATAGTCTGGGGTAGGCCAAGAGTTTATCTTTCTAACAAATTCCCATGTAATATTTATGTTACTGGTCTAGGAACCATACTTTTCAAACTGAGAACAAACTGCATGAAGGCAATAAAAGCTGGCTAGTTGATTGTCCCACAAAGAAGGAGTTTGCCAAACTTTACTTCTGGCACTAGGAGTTAGCATGAAGATACAACTTTCAACATGAGTTTTGCCCTATAGTGCACTCAAGATTACTAATTATGGAGCAGATTCCACTCACTGCCTCAAGAGGAAGCAGCTTGGAAACAGTTCCTTCCTAATCTCTTTATTTAAGAGCAAAATGAAATAAACAAAACAAGTTTGAAAAATTAGCCTGTGTCACTACTGCTTCTTAAAAATGTCTAACCAAGTCTCAGGAAAGACTATGGTAGCAGAATAAAACATCTTCACTGATTCTTTTTTTAAAAGACTGTTGGATTACAAACTAACCACAAAGCTAAAGTCATCAAGATATAGTGGTACTGGCAGAAGGATAAACATACATATCTGTATGCAGAAAGACATACAGAAGACCAGAACTGAAAATCCAGAAATAAAGCCTGTTACATTTATGGTCAAGTGATTTTTTTGACAAGGGTGCCAACACAATTAAATGGGGGTGGGGTAGGGAGAATAGTCTTCTCAACAAATGGCACATGGACAACTGGATATAACATGAAGTGAGACCCCCTACTTCAAACCATATACAAAAATTACTCAAAATGGCTCAAAGACCTAAAAGCAGGAGCTAAAACTATTATATAAATGAAACAAATATAACATTGAAATCAATAAGGTCTGAGTTGGGAAAAAAAGAAAAGAACACATAAAGAGTAAATCTTTATGACCTTAGGTTAGGCAAAAGCCTTTTTAGACATGACACCAAAACATAAGCAGCAGAATAATTTAACTTCTTCAAAATTAAGAACTATTGTGTTTCAAAAGACAGCATCAAGGAAGTGAAAAGAAAACCACTGAATGGAGACAGCACTTTCAAGTCATGTCTGATAAGAGATTTATACTCAGACTACATCAAGAACTTTCACAACTCAACAATAAAAAAGACAAATAATGAAATTCAAAAATGGGCAAAGGGTGTGAACAAACATTTCTCCAAAGAAGATATACAGATGGCCAATAAACACATGAAAAGATGCTCAACACTGTTATCCATTAGTGAAAAGCAAACAAAACTCACAACTTATTTATACCATTTCATACCCACTGGGATGGCTATAATCAAAAACACAGATAATAACAAGGTTTGGTGAGGATGTGGAGAATTAGGACTCTCATATACTGCTGGTGAGAATTTAAATCATAGAGCCATTTTTGAAAACAGTTTGGCAGTTCGTCAAAATGATAAACATGGCATTACCATATCACCCCCCAATTCTACTCCTAGGTATATACCCAAAAGAACTGAAAACATGATTCCACACAAGAATGTGTATACAAGCATTCATAGTGGTATTACTCATAATAGACAAAAAGTATAAATAATCCAAATGTCCATCAACTGAAGAATGAATTAACAAAATATTGTATATCCACAGAATGGAATATTATTCAGCAATAAAAAGAAAAGGAGTACTGACAGACACTACAATGTGATCAATGTCTTGAAAACATTATGCTAAGGTAAAAAATTCAGTCATAAAAGACCACATATTATTGAACTTTATATAATTCTATTTATATAAAATGTCTAGAACAGGCAAACCTATAGAGACAGAAAGTAGATTAGAGATTATCTAGGGCTTGGAGCAAGTGGAGTAGATAAGTGGAAGAGAAATGCTAATGAGTATGGTGTTTCTTTTTGGGATGGTGAAACATTTTTAAACTTTGTGGTGATGGTTTCACAACTCTGAGTACATACTAAAAACTATATACTTTAAATGGGAATTGTATGTCAGTAAGTTACATTTCAGTACAACTGTTAAAATAAAGGACTGTTGGAAAGGAACACATGTATTCCTTAAGGGGAGTTGGTTCTGATCCTCACAGCAAGGGTTTGCATGGAAATGAATCTTAAACTAAAAGGGTCTCGGTGTCCTAGGAGGGGAAGCAGAAGAAAGAAGAAGGGATCGATTTATATAGCAAAATATCTTAACTGAGAAAAAGACACAAGAGGTTCTTAGTCTTATAGAACTGGCTCTGTATAGAGATCTAGACATAGCATAGTTTCGAACACTTTGGATGAGCCAGAAGGAAAGGTAAAGAAAATCTGGCATTATTTGATTTTTAACTTTTAAATATTAAAGCTCTATATTAACACATGTTTTTTATATAGACCTATTTCTTGGAAATTGGGCGAAGGATGAAAACCATTTTTAAGTCATTAGACTTACCACTCGGCTGAAGTAGTCATCTAAAACTTCCACAAAGTTATGGATGAATTCATAAATTGCCATCTCGTTCTGAAATAAAAAAGGAATGGTATAAACAGTTTCAGGGTGACATATGGGGAAATCAGACATGGAGCTGCCCCGTCAGCAGCCAGGTTTTACAGCATTTGGCTTGGTAAGCAGATAACGTGAGCAAAGTAGCTTCCTATTGACAAATATTCAGAATAATTCTAGGACTTATTTGTTTAAAGGAAGCTTATCAACAGGGGAAATGTAGAAAACCTTAACCTCTAAGATTTTTTGAAAAGTTCGTGATGAATCTAGCTGAACTCAAACTAGATTGAGTCTAGTGATTAGAGTTTTGAGGTTTACTCCCTGACTTCATGACCAACGGCTAAGCCAGTTGTTTTTTTTTTTTTCCTTCAGGGTCTTCGTGTTGTCACTTTTCTATCTGCAGAAGATGGGGAAACTGTTTCAAAGTTTGGTGCATGGGTGAAAAACAATCAACTGAGATTTCAAAGTATTTAAGATCTTAAACACCCTTTTCAGGGATGCCATGGCCAAAGGGGCTATTGATCTGAGACTGACATTTCTGAAAAGGCGAACTATATCTGATGAGACGTAATCACAGCACATTCACATTCACAGTTTGCTCTGGCTTCTGTCAAGTCAGCCGAGGTTTAACACCACAACTGTCTGGCCTCTACCCTTGGCTTAGGGCCCCCCTGTGCCACACAGAAGGAGGGCAGGAAACTGGCATTGCTTAGGGTCAAGGAAGACATTCTGTGGTCTCACGCTTCTTCACAAGCTGCTCATCTAATCCAAGAAAAATCCTAGTTTATCTCTTCCACATGGCTTTCCCCAGCCTTGACAAAAATCCAATACCCTTAAAACAAAAAACAAACAAAACAATATATTTCCAGAGTCAAGATAATGCTTATGGAGGTAAGTGGGGAAGAAAATGTCAATTTAAAGAGGAATAAAAAGCAGACCGTTATTCCTTTTTTTTTTTTTTCAGACCGTTATTCCTAATTTTCTTATATTTTCCATAAGCTCTTCTATTATCTTACCTCTGTGTCATTAACTCCAACCACAATGAAGAGAGCTGCGTACTGCCGGTATATCAGCTTAAAGTCCTTATATTCAATGAAAGAGCACTAGACAAAACACAATTAGATATTAATTCCTAAGGTTGGCAGGGATTTCTTCAAAATGGCATGCATAGGTTCTGATCTGAGGATCTGTCTACACATTCCTAGAAATATACAACACTAAGATGTTACACAGGGCTTCCCAGGTGGCGCCCGTGGTAAAGAGCCCGCCTGCTAATGCAGAGACATAAGTGACAGGAGTTAGGTCCCTGGCTTGGAAATATCCCCTGGAGGGGCGTATGGCAACCCATTCCAGGAATCTTGTCTGGATAATCTCCATGGACAGAGAAGCCTAATGGCCTACAGTCCATGGGGTCGCAAAGAGTCAGAACATGGCTGAGCGACTAAGCACAGCACAGCACAGGCCCTCTTTAAAAATTATTTAAAGATGGTTTTTATGTGACAGATACTAGACAAAAATCATCCATTGTAAATAGTACTTTATAAGAATTAATAAATAGCTTACCACTATCGACTAGCGGAGAAAACAACTCACTTCCCATTCATCTCTCCCCTAGCACCGCTATATAAAAAGGGAGAGGAAGACCCTGGGTGGATAGGAATTCAACCAGCAGGATGAAGGTACAGTGTTGCCCTTCCTTTAGACTTCTGGGTTTGCTTGACCAAACGTGATTAAGAACTGTATCACTTCTTGCACTGGGATACGTTGCTCTATGACATTCAGATATACCTGGGAATGAAGCTTCAAGGTTTTTTTTTTGACCGCACTGTGTGGCATGCAGGATCTTAGTTCCCTGACCAAGGATCAAAACCATGGGCATGGCAGTAAAAGGGAAGAGTCCTAACCACTGCTGCTGCTGCTAAGTCACGTCAGTCGTGTCCGACTCTGTGCGACCCCATAGATGGCAGCCTACCAGGCTCCACGGTCCCTGGGATTCTCCAGGCAAGAACACTGGAGTGGGTTGCCATTTCCTTCTCCAATGCATGAAAGTGAAAAGTAAAAGTGAAGTCGCTCAGGCATGTCTGACTCAGCAACCCCATGGACTGCAGCCTACCAGCTCCTCCGTCCATGGCATTTTCCAGGCAAGAGCACTGGAGTGGGGTGCCATTGCCTTCTCTGCCTAACCACTGCACTGCCAGGGAATTCCTGAAGCTGCAAGCTTTGATTATGGCATTTTTTCCATGGGAAGCCATTCGACAATCTATTTAATGGAAGGGTTTGAGGTGTTTTTTTGAAATTAGGATAAAAACCATTAAATCCAGGACCATTCTACAGCTTTAGGTTCACTGCAGAGCCAGTATAATTTCTGCTCAGTCAGATCTTTCAAGGAATCACTTCCTATTTGAAAGAACTGAGGAACATTTTTCAAAGCCTCTCAGGAGTTTCCTACATTCAAAAAAAAAGTATCAAAGTACCTTTGTGGATAAAATAAAAATGAAGCTGAGACTGTGTTACTTTTGGGTTCCCTCTAAGATCTAAGATAATTTAGAGTGCTTCAAAAATATCTAACGGTATACTCATTCCAAAGCATATATTTCAGAGGGTAACCTATCAGTGAAAATGATGTTTGACATTGTGGAGTGCCTGCATTCTGTAGAAAGATTCGAACAGAAATGCTTCTGCAGTCTGTTTACCCTTACTTAAAGTCTATGGCTATTAACACAGTTCTTTAATAGTTTCAGTTTCCTTTTGACAACTGCATAAAGCAGTGTGTGCCATGGCAGGCCAAAGCAGTAATTCAAAGAGGACTCTGAGATGTTCCGACTGGAAAATCAATTTATATGCCAAGGGAAACACAGTGTTGATGCGTCACTTCTGAGCACTGATGTACCTTAATATTTTATGACTTACCAGTGGTTCCTACAAGCAGCCTTTCTACATAGTCAGTGAAATAGAGAAATGGCAAATTAATGGGTGATTTATATAGGCTTTCTGATTTTGCCTTAGTTTGCTCCATGATTTCCAAAGGATTCCAAGTTTAGGGCCTGGACTAAGTAATTCTCCAATCAAAATCCCTTGTAAAAGTAGGCTCAGTTTTTTAAATTCCCATTTAGTATTATTGTAATGATTCAATTTAAACTCAATTTTGGCAGAATGGATCGATTAGTTGTTTCACATGCATTTGCTAACTTTCATTTCTCTCATCTATATAATAAAACAAGTTCAAATCAATTTTGTTTTGTTTTTAAATTACTTGTTCCAGTTTTATGTTGGTGGTAAATTTATAAAAATGATAAGCAGAATAAAAAACACCCTATTCCACATGAGAATCATATTATTATCCTCTGGGACAAAGTGGGTCTTGAGTGTCTCCCTCTATCCTGGTCATTTGACCTCATCTTTTGGCTTAAAGAAAGCCATCTGCTACAGGCACTCCTGCGAGTTCCAAGGGCTCAGTTCTTACGAACAAAAAAAGAAGGTATGTCTATTAGCAGGAGTAAATTTGCCACTTCCATAGTGCAATGAGACAAATGTGCTGACCTAAATACGAACCCAAGACTTTCCCTGGTTTTCTTTGCTTTTATTTTCCTTAAGGGGATGTAAAGAGAGCTGTGCGCCAGTCTTCATTTCACTTCATTTGTTATTTTCTCTAATAGCTATTGAAAGAATGGGGTTCGAAGAAAACGATGGCCCTTGAGACTCAGTAATAACAAATCTGCCACACTAAGTTGGATGCAGAGATGAAAGAGAGAATCAGACTTACCTGTTCATTGGATCGAGAGAGACAGCTCTTTATGACTTCTGTTTCCAGAAGCGTACGCTTATTAATCTCCACATGTTCATAGTACTTAGAAAGTCGGGTCTGCCCTTGTTTATTCACCATGAGGAAAAACTTTATCATTTTTTTTTCCTCTGGCCACTATTTTTCCAAGTATAATTCAAAAGATAGGCAAGCGGTGGCTGTAACCAGAACCTGAAGAACAAAAAGAACAACAGAAAGACAAGATCAAATTTCTCAAGAATCATAATAAATGTGTTCCACAGATAAACCAGAAGTAAAATGTCTTCTGATAACACTTGTCTTCACTCCTGTGAACTAAATGAGGTTTTAATAAATAAAGATAAATTTTCACTAGTTATCCTCCAAAAACATTTTTGAGTATCCACAGGGCTTCTACTCATATTCATTCCATTGTTTCATCAATCTTCTTGGGTGCCAACTACGTGTCAAGCACCAGAAAGAGATTATGGAGATGAAGAAGTAATGATTTCTGATCTTCCGGTCATGACATCTAGCAAAGGTGCTGGGCAGGTAGGTAAGTAACAGCATTACACAGTGTAAGTTTTACTGGGACGGGCAAACTTCTGTGGTGCACAAAAGGGAGGTGCAGGGAGCCTCACCGGAGAGTTGGGAACAGCTTCCCAGAGAAGGGGCATTTTTAAATTGATTAAAAATTAATTAAATTGATTAAAAATTAATTAAAAATTAGGCAAGACATTGAATAATGACCCAGAGGGAGTGACTCTGAGGCACAGAAATTATGGGAATGAAAGCTCTGGGAAAGCTCACCTTGGTTGCATGTCAAGGGGCAGAAAGAATGGTCATAGGAAGCTGATCTGCTCACATAAGACAAAATTGGCTTTAGAAGTGATGCTAAGGAATATGAACTTTATTCTATGGACAGTGGAGACAGGATCTGTACTGAAGTTCTTTCATTAGTGCTGGGAGCCACAGTAACATCAATTATTTGTCAAAGTCCTCAAACAAAACCCTACAAGGTCTGGTACTGAGCAGTTTACATACATTATTTAGTTCTCACAATTTTCTGCAGCAGGGACTTCTGTTATTCCCATTTCAAGGACAAGCAAATTGAATTCTATGGATGTTATGGTGCCCAGCGTCCCTGGATGCCTGCGTATCAGGGATGAGACACAGCTCAGAGGACAAGACAGACCCCTAACACTCCTACTCCTAGGGGTTCACGCTCACGGTTTTATTTCCAACTCAGCTGTGTTGCAGCTCATGTTCATTATTCTTATACTTAATTAGCTTTCCAAATAATCAGTGCAGAAGCACACAATATTGACCAATGGCCAGTTCTTTCATCATGAGCATCAGAGCTGTCTCATCTAAAACCAATACTATAGTATCATATTCACATTTTGCAATATCTTTGAAAATCAGTGTAAAAGACTAAGGTTAAGCATAGTTAGTACTTAAGTGAAATTTTAAAAGTTGGAATAATTTTACAGAAGAGTTGCAACAGATTATAATACTTGAACTAAGGTTTATATTTTTGCCCTCCCAGCTCATCTCTCGTATCCTAAACCCTGTCACATAGGTGGTTATCTCAAAACAATTCCAAACATTAACAGCGGGTTAGAACCGGATCCAGGCTGGCAAAGCTTGGGGCTGCTGCATTCACCTAGAACAGGATGCCATCTAGACCAGCTCAGCTGGGGACTTGACAGCAGGGCCATGGGGGAAGCCTGAGGTCATTCACTCTCTTTTCCAGGAAGATAAACTCACTACTGTAGGTGGGATTGCAACATCCTCTGTGTTATTTAATCATCTGGCAGTAAGTGCTGCTTTTATTCTCCTTACAAATGACTGCCAGTAAATTATGGCAGATGACTAATAAATTAAGATTACCATCCTTTCTTTTACTCCCTTTCAGCAAAGTTATTTTAAAACCATCTTTACGAAAGTTAGAAATATACCCTCGATTCCAACTGCTGGGTAAATGACAGAAAAAAAAAAAATGTGTCTCAAAGGTACTCATGACTCAACCTTCGCCTTTAAATGCCCTAGCTGCATTAAGTGGTAAGATGAGATGTAAAACGACACCACTAAGATGCTACACCAAGGGATCAAATTGGTTTCTACCTTGTAAGCACAGCATTCCTTCCCACTGACTTCAAGAGGAAGGATGACAAACAAGGACGCGCTGAACTGACACTCATTAGAATGCAAGTTTTGAAAATAGTAGCCGAAGGCATCTAAAGACTTGAATGCATATCTTTTTTTTTTTTTTTGCATGCTCATAAACAATTACACAATTTATAACTGTAGGATTACACAGTGGTAATAAAGTAGACAAGCAAAACTGTAAACTATTTTTACTATAAAATATACAACACCAAAATATACATTGCAGAGACTCAGAGACAGGTACATGTTTGAGAACTGAAGATGAATGACTTAAGCACCTATCCTGGTTACTAATTATGAGGGAGGAGGGAGATTAAATAACTATGAAACCAGGGTAGGGCAATAAGAAGGAATATGCTTAGACAAGTGTTGGGAGTGGTCAGGGAGCAGGTATGAACTTCCTCTCTTAATAAACTTTGCATTCAACAACACACAGGCTGGGGAAGATGTTCTGACTGCCAAGAAGTTATAAGGTTCTACACCCAAGAACTTGTGTGAATATACATGAAAAATCAAGGAAGAATAAAGAAAGGAAACTTTACTGGGAAAGACATTACACAGAGGGTGCTAGGATGCCTACAGGCCAAGGTTAGGGGAGGTTGGTAGAGTCACAGCAGAATACGAGCCCCCTACATGATGTAAACTTAATGCTTAGAAGAGAGACTGGAAAGATGGAAGTAAATATTGAAGTGAGCACAGTTTTTTATATTTCTGATGATATATTTCTGGGAGTTACAACTGGAAGAATCTTTATAGTTGTCATATCCAAAGATGATAAACATATTTCAACTTGGGTGCCAACTGTGATTAACTGTACTAAGTGCTTCGAGCACTGTGTTGGGAAGGATTCTGAAGCTGTTTTCAGGTTCTGAACAAAACGATGTCATGAATAATTAGCAATGTCAGCTGTGGGTGAGGAAGCAGGGTGTGGCAACATACATACCTTGTATCTGTCATCTCTGATGTGCACTCCCTTATGGGAAAACCAGTAACCTGAGATGTAGAGTGAAGTCCTGAATTCTGCTCTCTTGACTCATAATATAATGCTGCCTTTAATTTATCACGTTGCCTCTGCCTCACTCGGTGTATTAGTGTCCTTAAATGTTCATTTAAGCTTAATAAGCATCAACTTCAGGTAGCTGTGGGAATGATCAACTCAACATTATCTTTTCTAAAGCTGCCGCACAACTAATTTGGAAAATACCAAACAATTCACTACTTGAAAACGGTAGAGCAGGAAGTTTCTAGAAACAAAAATGATATTTGATGATGGCTCTCCTGGAGAAGGAAATGGCAACCATTCCAGTATTCTTGCCTGGAGAACCCCATGGACAGAGGAGGTTGGCACGCTACAGCCCATGGGGTTGCAAAGAGTCGGACATGAAACTTCACAACTAAACAACATCCTTTCGAGCTCTAAATGCTTTCTATGTACTTCAGAATCACAATATTGTAAAACACACACACTCAGATAATATCAGACAAAAACTTTTTTTCTGGCCCCATGAAACTGACTGAAATACAATCTCCCAAGTTAAAAAGCCAATTTCCACCAAGAAAAAATTATATAGTATTCATAGAATGTAATAGTCAAAATTATGAACTAACTAGATAGAACTTGACTGGCTCTACTACTTATTAGCCTTGTGATTCTGGGCAAATTACTTAATCTTCCTGTACTCAGTCTGAAGTACAATGGGAATAATATTAGTACTATTAGACCTTCTAGGCTGTGAGCAGTAGTTAGTACATGTAACATTCTTGGAACACTGTTTGGCAGTTGGCATCAAGTAAGTGCTACGTAAGTGTTGGCCCACATCATTAGGATAATATATCACCTTTTCCTGAGACAAGCCTTTCCTGGCTATCCCAATCTCTCTTTCTAACCACAAAATGTTGGCTATCTTTTCTTTTAAACCATCACTGCATTTTACAAAATCTGTCACCCTAAATTATCACTATTCAAATACCTTCTGAGTTCCCCTACCAGACCAATGAGTTTCACTTTCTTGTCATATATTTTACGTTGTGACATATTTTACATATACGGGTACATACATATCTGAGCAGAAGTTCATAAAACAATACTTACTCACACTTTGTGGACTGTACTCTAGTATCTTCTATGACATTTCATTGTGTAAAAAAAATGCAGTTGTGGGGAGTTTGGATTACATAGACATGGATACTCTTCAAAACTCACCAAATGTAAAGATTTACCCTTTTATTATATGCAAATTTTACATAAAGAGAAACTAATACTTTAGTTAATGATACATGGTGAAGTATTTGGGGGAAATGTACTGATGTCTACAATTTACTTTGTTTTATTTGGGGGGGGGCATGCTGTGTGGCTTGAGGGATCTCAGTTCCCTGACCAGGGATTGAACCCAGCACCACTGCAGAGAAAGCCCACAATCCTAACCATGAGGCCAACAGGAAACTCCTTATAATTTACACCAAAAAACTAAGATAAATTAATGGATGGGTAGATAGATGGGACAGACAGTTAGGTGTATGATAAAGTAAGTACAGTCGGCCCTCTAGATCTGTGGGTTCTGTATCCACACTGAAAATATTTGGGAAAAAAATTCCAGTAAGTTACAAAAAGCAAAACTTGAATATGCTGTGCAGTGGCAACTATTTATGTAGCATTTACATTGTACCAGGTATTATAAGTAATTTAGAGTTATTTCTAGATTACTTTAAATTATTTTAAAGTATACAAAGGATGTGTGTAGGTTATATGCAAACATGACACCATTTTATATAAGGAACTTGAGCATTCACAGATTTTGGTATGTGTGGGAGCCCTGGAACCAATCCCCTGTGGATACTGAGGGATGGATGAACTAGTAAAAGATTAATGGTAGAACGGAGTGGCAAGGATATGAGAAATCACTGTGAAATTCTTTTCAACTTTGTAGTATATTTGAAAATCGTCATAACAAAATATTGAGGAAAAAATGCAAGCTGTGACCCACTGATGTCTTTCAGTTCCATAGATTTTATTTTTTAGAACAGTTTTAGAGTCACAGAAAAAATTTCAAGGACATAGAGTGTTCTCATATACTCCACAAAGAGTTTCCCCTATTATCAGCATTTTAGTTAGCATGGTACATCAGTTCAGTTTAGTTCAGTCACTCAGTCGTGTACAACTCTTTGTGACTCCATGGACCATAGCACGCCAGGCCTCCCTGTCCATCACCAACTCCCGGAGTTTACCCAAACTCATCTCCATTGAGTCAGTGATGCCATCCAACCATCTCATGCTCTGTCGTCCCCTTCTCCTCCTGCCTTCAATCTTTCCCAGCATCAGGGTCTTTTCAAACGAGTCAGCTCTTCACATCAGGTGGCCAAAGTATTGGAGTTTCACCTTCACCATCAGTCCTTCCAAAGAACACTCAGGACTGATCTCCTTTAGGATGGACTGGTTGGATCTCCTTGCAGTCCAAGGGACTCTCAAGAGTCTTCTCCGACACCACGGTTCAAAAGCATCAATTCTTCGGCGCTCAGCTTTCTTTATAGTCCAACTCTGACATCCATACATGACTACTGGAAAACCCATAGCCTTGATGAGACGGACCTTTGTTGGCAAAGTAACGTCTCAGCTTTTTAATATGTTGTCTGGTTTCACTTCTTCTTTTCCTATCTGGATTCCTTTTACTTCTTTTTCTGCTCTGATTGCTGTGGCCAAAACTTCCAACACTATGTTGAACAGTAGTGGTGACAGTGGGCACCCTTGTCTTGTTCCTGATTTCAGGGGGAATGCTTTCAATTTTTCACCATTGAGGGTGATGCTTGCTGTGGGTTTGTCATATATGGCTTTTATAATGTTGAGGTATGTTCCTTCTATTCCTGCTTTTTGGAGAGTTTTAATCATAAATGAGTGTTGAATTTTGTCAAAGGCTTTCTCTGCATCTATTGAGATAATCATATGGTTTTTATCTTTCAATTTGTTAATGTGGTGTATTACGTTGATTGATTTGCGGATATTGAAGAATCCTTGCATTCCTGGGATAAAGCCCACTTGGTCGTGGTGTATGATTTTTTTAATATGTTGTTGGATTCTGTTTGCTAGAATTTTGTTAAGGATTTTTGCATCTATGTTCATCAGTGATATTGGCCTGTAGTTTTCTTTTTTTGTGGCATCTTTGTCTGGTTTTGGAATTAGGGTGATGGTGGCCTCATAGAATGAGTTTGGAAGTTTACCTTCTTCTGCAATTTTCTGGAAGAGTTTGAGTAAGGTAGGTGTTAGCTCTTCTCTAAATTTTTGGTAGAATTCAGCTGTGAAGCCATCTGGTCCTGGGCTTTTGTTTGCTGGAAGATTTTTGATTACACTTTCGATTTCCTTGCCTGTGATGGGTCTGTTAAGATCTTCTATTTCTTCCTGGTTCAGTTTTGGAAAGTTATACTTTTCTAAGAATTTGTCCATTTCATCCAAGTTGTCCATTTTATTGGCATAGAGCTGCTGGTAGTAGTCTCTTATGATCCTTTGTATTTCAGTGTTGTCTGTTGTGATCTCTCCATTTTCATTTCTCCAAAGAAGACATACAGATGGCTAACAAACACATGAAAAGGTGCTCAACATCACTCATTATTAGAGAAATGCAAATCAAAACCACAATGAGGTACCATTACACGCCAGTCAGGATGGCTGCTATCCAAAAGACTACAAGCAATAAATGCTGGAGAGGGTGTGGAGAAAAGGGAACCCTCTTACACTGTTGGTGGGAATGCAAACTAGTACAGCCACTATGGAAAACAGTGTGGAGATTCCTTAAAAAACTGGAAATAGAACTGCCATATGACCCAGCAATCCCACTTTTGGGCATACACACTGAGGAAACCAGATCTGAAAGAGACACGTGCACCCCAATGTTCATTGCAGCACTGTTTATAATAGCCAGGACATGGAAGCAACCTAGATGCCCATCAGCAGATGAATGGATAAGGAAGCTGTGGTACATATACACCATGGAATATTACTCAGCTGTCAAAAAGAATTCATTTGAATCAGTCCTAATGAGATGGATGAAACTGGAGCCCATTATACAGAGTGAAGTAAGCCAGAAAGATAAAGAACATTACAGCATACTAACACATATATATGGAATTTAGAAAGATGGTAATGATAACCCTATATGCAAAACAGAAAAAGAGACACAGAAATACAGAACAGACTTTTGAACTCTGTGGGAGAATGTGAGGGTGGGATGTTTCAAAAGAACAGCATGTATACTATCTATGGTGAAACAGATCACCAGCCCAGGTGGGATGCATGAGACAAGTGCTCGGGCCTGGTGCACTGGGAAGACCCAGAGGAGTCGGGTGAAGAGGGAGGTGGGAGGGGGGATCGGGATGGGGAATAAGTGTAAATCTATGGCTGATTCATATCAATGTATGACAAAACCCACTGAAATGTTGTGAAGTAATTAGCCTCCAACTAATAAAAAAATTAAAAAAAAAAATAATAATAATAATATGTTGTCTGGGTTGGTCATAACTTTCTTATGTTACAACTAATGAAACTGATACATTATTATTAACTGAAGTCTATACTTTATTCAGATCTCCCCATGGCATGTGGGATGTTCCCAGATCAAGGATTGAACCCGTGTCCCCTGCATTGGCAGGCAGATTCTTAACTACTAGACCACAGGGAAGTCCAAGAGATATATTTTTGAATGCAGCAAAAGCACTTCCTGTTGAACTTTCCTGTTGGTACAGTGGATAAGAATCTGCCCATCAATGGAAGGAACATGGGTTGGATCCCAGGTCCATGAAGATCCCACATGCCACGGAGCAACTAAGCCTTCATGCCACAACTACTGAGTCCGTGCTCCAGAGCCCACCAGCTGCAACTAGTGGAGCCCACACATCTAGAGCCCATGCTCCACAACAAGAGAAGACACTGCAATGAGAAACTGGTGCACTGCAACAAAGAGTAGCCCTCGGTCACTGCAATTAGAGAGCCTGTGCACCGCAAGGAAGACCCAGCATAGCCAAAAAAAAAGAGAGAGAGACTTCCTGTTGAACCAATCTAGCTTAGGCCTTCATGGGTCTTTATCCCATTGGTCCAGTGCCTTGGCTCCCATTCCTGCTCTGGGCTCAGTTCTTAATGAAATGGTTTGAATTTCTATAATCTTCTACCACTTGATCTTTGGTATCTGCCCTTTGGCTATAACTCCAAGGGCCTTTGGCACTCAGTCCTTGCACTGTCAACTGAGAATAATAACTAACTTACAAAGTGGTGGCAAGGATTAAATGAAGTAATAATACAGTTCTTGTAAAATATTTAGCATACTGACTTCTTTCATTTCCTTCTTTTATGTGTGTTAAATTAGAAAAAAGTGCTGATAAGGTTATATAAGGAGACAGATATGTTATGTATATATTATTACTGACTTCTTAATTGTTATTAATTGGAAAAGACCCTGATGCTGGTAAAGATTACAGGAAGGAGGAGAAGGGGACAATAGAGGATGAGATGGTTGGATAGCATCACCGACTCAATGGACATGAGTTTGAGCAAACTCCAGGAGTACTGAAGGACAAGGAAGCCTGGTCTGCTGCAGTCCATGGGGTTGCAAAGAGTTGGCCATGACTTGGCAACTGAACAACAACACAATTAATTTGTTGTAAGTTTTCTATAATGTAACCGGGTAGAATGCAACAAAAACAATCATGAAAATGATTCTACTTTTCAACTCAAGCATTTTAGTCTTGGGGATCTATCCTAAGGTATAAATAAAAATCCACATGCATGAAAAAGTTTAAAGCAATATCATTTACAGTAGTGAAAAATAAAACAAGCCCAGATACTACAAACTAATAATCAAGTTAAATGAATACTAACTTGGTGTCCTTTTACCATTAAAATAAATATGCAGATTATGAGGTGAATGGGAAAATATAGACAACATAATGTTAAGTCACAAAAGCAGAACACCAAATTTATACCCATATGATTAAAACTATGTAGAAGGAACAGCTGAATAAAGATTAAAAGACCAGACAGAAACCATGCAAAAACAATAAGAAATAAAACAAACAACAAAAAAAAGAAAAAGATACCAAACAGACAAACCTTAAAAACATTGTGCTAAACTGAAAGAAGCTGTCACAAAGAGGACACAGTCTATTTATATGAAATGTCCAGAAGAGGCAAATCTGCAGAGACAGAAAGTAGATAAAGGGTTGCCAGGGGATGCAGGCTTGAAGGGTGAGTTCTGAGAAGTGTGGGGTCATGGTGATGGTTGCACCAATATATGAGTACATTAAAAGAATTGAATAATATACTTTAAATGGATGATCTTTATGCTATGTGAATTATATCACAATAAAGGTGCTAAGAAGAGACAGACTGATACATCAGACAATGTGGAAGAGCTTCCAATAGCCAAAACTAGAAAGATGTGAATAGCAAATAACATAGTACTGGATTATAACTCAAAGTATAAAATAAGTATACATGAGTGCTTGCGTGCGAGTTCACTCTCTTAGTCGTATCCATCCAACTCTTTGTGACCCCATGGACTGTAGCCTGCCAGGCTCTCCTGTCCATTGAATTTTCCAGGCAAGACTACTCGAGTGGGTTGCCATTTCCTTCTTCAGGGGATCTTTCTGACCTAGGAACTGAACCCACATCTCCTGTATTGGCAGGTGCATTCTTTACCACTGTGCCACCTGGGAAGCCCCATACATGAGTACATACTGATTTAAATAAATAAATGGGACAGAAGAATCCCAAACATACATTTTGATACTCTCTACTGCAGGAGGTGGAGCTTAATTTCGCACCCACTCCCCCATCCGTTTGAGAGTGAGCTGAACTGAGTGATTCACTTTCAAAAAACAGAAGATGGGAATGGAACCTAGTAACTTTAGGAACTTCCCTGGCAGTCCAGTGGTTAAGACATCATCTTCCAATGCAGGGGGTGTGGGTTCGATCCCTGGTCTGGGAGCTAAGACACCACATGCCTTGCAGTCAAAACACCAAAACATAAAACAGAAGCTATATTGTAACAAATTCACTAAAAGACTTAAAAAAAAAAAAAAGTACCTTTACAGTTGAAAACCTGGCACACACTACCTGAGCCAAGTAATCATCAATGAAGGCTAAATCATCAATGATGTCATATCCCTCCACCATTTGACATGGTGAGAATGCTTCACCTCTGTGATATTCTTTCCTAAAGCCATAACCCATTTTAATGATGAGAAAATACAACAAACCCACATTAAAGGACGTTCTAAAAAATATCTGAGTTGTATTCCTCCAAACAGTCAAGATCATGAAGAACAAAGAAGGCAGGAGAACCTGTCACAGGTCAGAGAAGATTAAGGGGATAATGACTACATGCAATGCGGTATCCTGCAGGGACTCACATAACAGAAAAGGACATTGATGAAAAACTGAACAGCCTGAGTCTGGTTAATAATAATGCTACCTATGTTTGTTTGTTTGTTTGTTTTAATGACAAATGTACCACAGTAACATAAGAATATAACACTGGGGAAGATAGGTGAGGCTATACAGAAATTCTCTGTACTATCTTTGCAACTCTTTCATGAATCAAAAATTATTATAAATATAGGAGGTTCCCTTGTAGCCTAGTGGTTAGGCTATCCAGGGTCTTCTGTGTTTCCATACACATTTTTAAATTATTTGTTCCAGTTCTGTGAAAAATGCCACAGGTATTTTGATAAGAATTGCACTGAATCTGTAGATTGCCTTGGGTAGTATGGTCATTTTAACAATATCAATTACTCCTACCCAAGAACACAATATATCTTTCTATCTCTTTGTGTCATCTTCAGTTCCTTTCATCAGTGTCTGCTGGTTTTCCAAGTACAAATCTTTTACCTCTTAGGTAGGTTTATTCCTAGGTATTTTATTCTTTTTGTGCCATGTGACTTGTGGGATCTTAGTTCCCCAACCAAGGATGGAACCCACATTCATCCCCAGGGCAGTGGACTGACAGGGAATTTTGATGTGATGATTAATGGGGTTGTTTCCTTAATTTCTCCTTCTTATAGTTCACTGCTAATGTTTAGAAATGTAACAGATTTCTGTATATTAATTTTATATCATGCATAAATGTTATAGCTCCTATGGAAAACAACCTGGCAGTTTCTTTAAAAAAGTTAAAGATAAAAAAATAAAAAAAATAAAAATAAAAATTAAAAAGTTAAAGATGAACTTACCATATTATCCAGAAATTCTACTTCTAAATATATACTGAAGACAAATGAAAACATATATCCATAAAAATAACTTGTACATGAATGTTCATAAAAGCATTACTCTTAATAGACAAAAAATAGAAACAAACCTAATGTCCACCAGCTAATGAATGGATTAAAAGAAATGTGGTATATCTACCGACAGGGGAAAACTATTCAACAACAAATAAGAAAATACTGCTGTGCTATTAATACAAAACGGATGAACCTTTAAAACATTACATTAAATGAAGGAAGCCAGATGCAAAATACTATTGCATAAAGTCTTTTAATATGAAATGCCCAGAAAAGGCTAATCTATAGAGATAGAAAGCATATTAGTAGTTAACCTAGGGCCAGGAGAGAAAGTTTTGGGGGAAAACAAGGATGGGGTTCCTTTTCATGATGATGAAAATCTTCAAAATCTGGATTTAATTGCACGGTAATATCTACACAGCTTTGTCAATTTACTAAAATTATATATGCACATGTATATTATATGAAGTTCAGAGCTACTATAATAAGCATGAAAGGAAGCAGTTATACCAAAATGTATTTGCTTAAATCTGGATGGTAGAATTAAGGGCGATTTTAATTCTCCATCCTTACTTTGCTTTCTTCCCTAAGTTTTAAGACATGTCTTACTTAATGTGTTATACATTAAAAAAGTTTGTTTAAAAAATGTTGCACTGCATTATATAATTTTACAAAATTAGCCAACTCAAAACTAAATGTTTAATAATGAAGCTATTGTTTCATTTACTGTGGCATTTCTAAATGCCATACTTCTTTAAAATACATACTGTTTTTCAAAATCCATGTGCTGAGAGCATCTAATCAGTATGGCCTAACCCAGGAAAAACATAAATAACAAGTGCTAGATACTATTTGCCACACCGTGTTGTTTTATTCCGTAGGCCTCCAAGTTATTTAGCTGTTTCTGAATTTCTCCATCCATAAATGAGAGGAAACAATACTGGTCAGTAGCAGATTTGCATCTAATTTGGAGTACCTCCCTTGGAATTCATATGTTATATATTCTTTTTTTATACACTGAAATGGCTTGTTTCTTTGCTGACTGGAATTCTATGATAATTCAGTTTTCTTCATCTACCAACTGGGGAATAAAGACAGCTGCTTCACAGACTTTTTGTGAGGACTTAAGGAGATGAAGGAAACGTAAAGCACACAGTCCCCCTTTTCCCTCCTCAAGACTTCTTCCCCAGTGTAGGCTGCCTTCAGGAAATCCATCACCATCTGCTTTTCTTTCCATCCATTCTCCTCCTTGTTCCCGCTCTCTCTCTAAACCTCTCCTTTATGATTTAGAATGCATGTTGCAGCAGCTTCTGCTGAAACTTTCACTTTCTGCTAAATCCATTGGTCACTCAAGAAATATTTCAATCACATTTTACTTATCTTGCTTGCAGGCTGCTATTTTACTTAAGTAGTTTTAAAATCATTAAAACATTTTAAAGTGTTAAATTCCAATCAAATTCAGGATTTGTGGGAACCCTGAAGCTGACAATTTTGCAGAAAAATTATGAAAGTACTTTGAGAATAAACCTTAATAGTCTTGTCTACCATTTTTCTGGTAGTATATCTGAAAATTTTCTAAAGCTTCATGTGACCCTCAAATCTTGATCTAAAGCCATTTTGGTAAATTGATCAAAAAGTCTTATCAGAATTTCCCTGGTGGTCCAGTGGTTAAGACTCTGCACTTCCACTGCAGTGGGCACAGGCTCATCCCTGTTCAGGGAACTAAGATCCTGCATGCCCTGCAGCATTGTCAAAAAAAAAAAAAAAGCCTCACTGAATTCTGGTTTAAGAATTTAAAATCCAAATAAGCATGGTTATTTGTACATCAACATCATTAATCCTTGGGAAAATGCAAATTAAAACCACAGCAAGATACTACTTCCCACGCATTTAAAACACATACATAAATAAAAGCCGAGACAAGCTGAAAGTTTCAGTGAAAAGGACAGATGTTGTATTTTTGGAGATGTTCAAGTATCAGACTTTCTATCCTAAATCAAGGGGTATCTCTACAGCAATGTGATTGAAACAGGGGAGAAAAGCCATATTTCAAAAACTAAGGATGAAGACCTTATATACTATAAATAGACCATTACATTGTCCCTTTGAAAGTACTTGTTTTATTTTTATTCATTAGTCATGTGTGTGTGTGGAGTGGGGGATGGAGGAATTGAGAACGGACTGTTAGTCATTTGCCAGAGAGGTGCCATAAGATCTGGTGGTAGGGGAGCTGTGAAGTTTAAGGAAACAAAATGTTAAAGGCTGGAGATCATAGTCTGTCCTTATGGTTGTTATCTTACCTTCCACTCTTCTTAGAATAGAAAAGTTGCTTTCAGGTAAGTAACCAGACTCAACCTTCCCATTACTACATAAAATGGAGATAACAACAGGCATCTTTCAAAATCAAAATAAAAATTTGTCTTCTAAAATTATATTCTTTTTGGTTTCAATGTTGAGGATAACTTATTCTGAAACTAAAAATAACATTATAAAAGGGAACTAAATGTTTACTTTGACAAAACATGGGCATGGGCTAGAAACAGTGAAGAGATACTTCTGGTAGTTAATCTTATTTCAAATTGTTTGGTTAAAATCAGCCACACAAATTAAGTATTTGTGCTTAGTAACTAAAAATCTTCATAGAAGTTTTTGATTTTTTAATAAAGACACTTAATGTCTTAATTTTAGAGAGGAGGCAGTGGGGGGCAGAGGCCTAGGGTCTTACAGATGGGCTCCTTCCAGGATTTGATACTATAATGTTACAATGTGTCAGTAAGGAGGAACTCCAGCAGGCTGAAGTAGGATTACTATGTATTACTTTCCACTCCCATAAAATCGTGTATCAAGTTATTTCTCAGATTGGAAATACTTCTAACAAGATGTTCTGGATTTTGAAAAATTTAACTCTGCATTTCTTAAATTAGGTTTGTTAAACATTGTTAGACATCTGATTTCCAATGAAAACTGTGAAAGACATACGGAGAAAGATTATTCTTACACATTTTTCCCTCTCTCAAATAGTTCTGTTAAAGTTCAAGTGATAAGTGTGTAGGTACTCTTACAAGGTCAAATACAATGTTACAGATTTTAAATTGAAATCAAACTAAAGGAATTGAGAATTAAATTTTGATTTGCTGATGGCTCCTACAGTTTTGGGCTTCCCTGGTGGCTCAGAGGTTAAAGTGTGTGCCCGCAATGCGGGAGACCTGGGTTTGATCCCTGGGTTGGGAAGATCCCCTGGAGAAGGAACTGGCAACCCACTCCAGTATTCTTGCCTGGAGAATCCCATGGACGGAGGAGCCTGGTAGGCTACAGTCCACAGGGTTGCAAAGAGCGGGACATGACTGAATGACTTCACTTTCACTTTTCACCTACAGTTTTATGTCAAACAAAGAAGAAACAAACAAATAAACAAAACCCCACTGGGACACAGAGGAATCTTACTTTATACAAATGTCTATCGACTTTCCTGGCAGTCTTATGTTCAATGTCCCCTACAAGGGACCCAGGTTCAATCCCTGATTAGGGAAATAGGATCCTACATGCCATGCAGCCAAAAAAAAGGGAAAGAAAAAGAAAAATGTCTATAGAACTATTAAGTCTATAGAAAAGACAATTATAAATTAAAGCACAAAACTCAAATTATGGAAAATGTTTCTTTAAAACCATCACTCCATTAATTTATCTGCAATTAATTTGTTTCAACATTATAAAGTCTTTTACTCTAATGTTCACATTACCTGTGTGTGTGGGGGGGGGCAAATTAGTAATGATGTGGATATTTTCCTTAAAAATATGTAAGAAAACAATACTATAAAACTACATTTATACACTCACATTATTAAGATCTTAATTAAAGTGTGTCCTACGTCAAAATGAAGCACTATTAAAAGTTACGTGAACATTTTTTAGTCCTAAGGATATCACTAGAGAATTATGGCTCCATTTTGCAGATACGCACTTTAAGAGAAACAATGGAACATAAAAATGTCTGTATTAAACTTTATTTTGGGGATCAGTTTACTCAATCAACAGGATCCATGTTTTTTGTTAGTTACATGGCCACAACTAACTCTAATTCAAATAAGTAATTAATGCTCCTAATATTTGATGGTGGTCATGAAAGAACTCCATGGCTATAACCTGAGAGGCATTATTCACCTTTTCTCATGAGATGTGCTAAAAACCCAATAAAACTACTCTTGAAAACAGATAATAACAATAGAAAACACTTACCCAGTGTTTACCAATCAGACAAGTGCTATTTTGAATACTTTACCTATACTCATTTAATTCGCATAATAGCTTTATGAGTTAGGGACTGTTTTTATCTCCACTTCACAGATATGAAAACTTAGTCACTCGCCAAACGTCACCAAGTAAAATGGCTGAGGAAGGACCCAATCAGGTTAGCTGGGCTCTAGCATCTATGCTCTCACTCACTGCTCTTTATTTCCAGGCTTGCCTCAAGACTCCAGTGATTCAGTGACAGCTATTATTATGACCATGGACACACAATTTCAATCCCCATTCACTACTGTAAATCAAGTTCTACCCAGTTGTATCCTCTATCCAAAAGCTTTCACTGGCTAATATGCATATTTTGGCAGTTTTCATCTTGACTCCAGAGTATATCACAAAAGGTGTAATTCCAACAATTTGTTCTTAGTTGGTCTCAACATGGAGCCTAAAGTCTGAGAAGTGGCTCAATCAGATAATGTGCAACATTAAGACAGTAAAGCTCCTACTGCTTTATTTGTAACAGTGTGTTTAACATTTGTGATCAGACCTCAACTTCCAAAATTCTTCTGTCTGACTTACTCTCTTAGCGAGTTCAGCTAATCTCCCTTTCTATTTCCAATAAATAAAACATACTGACAAATGCTGTCCAGGATAAGTTTGCAGATGTGTATTTGAATTTAGTATCATTCTTGTTCAGATCTGGTGTCAGGGCAAACACAGAGCCTTTCAGGTGGTCTGCTTGGCGGCCCTTAACCCAGAATCACTTTTTGCTTTTCTGAATTTCACAACAAAGTATAGCAACTTGGTACAGCTCCTGGCTAAAAATGTAAACAAGAGATTAAAGCTGTCAGATGAGAGCCTGCCCAACTCTTTCCAGAGGACAGTCATACTTAAATTTATACTGGCTTATATCGCACAGCTCAGACGAGAAAAAATCACAATTATTTTAATAGAAGTCAAATGAGCTAGTTCAATAGCAGGAATCCGATAAATAAATGTAGGCCACCTAGCAGGCAACTTAAACTTTGAAACACCAAGAGTGCAGAGAAGTGAGGGAGAGGAAACAGTAGCAGAGCAGTTTTGGAAGTTCCTAGGACCTCTCACAGAAAACAGTAAGAGCCAAGAGGAATGCAGAAAAAGAAAAAACTGTACAGTTACATCTTTACCAAAAACCAAGTGAAAAACATCCCCTGGAACTCTAGAACACAATCTACTCTTAACACTAGAATGAGGGAACCACTAGCTGTGCTATTTTAATGGCAGAAGTGGAGGTCTGAAAATGTGATCTCATTAAGGGTCAAAAGAGGCTTCCTGGTGGCTAAGTGGTAAAGAATCCATCTGCCAATGCAGGAGATGGGGTTTCGATTCCTGGATGGAGAAGATCAAGGAAATGGCAACCCCCTCTAGTATTTTTGCCTGGACAGAGGAACCTGGACATTTTTCCCATGGACAGAGGACCCTGGTGGGGCTACAAGTCCATGGGGTTGCAAAGGAGTCAGACACAACTTAGCAACTAAACAATAACAACAGTCAAAATAGCCAAGGAACCCAGTACCAAGTCATCATTGAAAGGAAGGGTGACCCCCTCCCCTCCCCTGCTTGAAGTGGGAACCCCAGGACAGAATCTGAGTACCACACTGAGAACTCGAAGCGGGGCCTGGCAGGATCTCTTTTGCCAATGGTGGTGGTGGTGGTTTAGTGCTAAGTCAAGTCCAACTCATTGCAACCCCATGGACTGTAGCCCATCAGGCTCCTCTCTCTATGGGATTTCCCAGGCAAGAATACTGAAGTGGGCTGCATTCCCTTTTCCAGGGGATCTTCTTGACCCAGGGATCAAACCTACATCTCCTGCATTGCAGGCAGACTATCACTGAGCCACCAGGGAAGCCCCTCTTTTGCCTGAGTTCCAGGAAAGGTCCCATCCAGGATCCTGGAGGCTCCACAACATCCAGTGGAAGCTCTTTTATAGAAAGACAGACACCAAACTGAGCAGAAACCGTTGGAGTAGAACGCGATAATGTGTTTCAAAAGACAGTTAGCTAGCTCAGCTAACACTGACAATAGCTAGATCAGGCTGATCAAGTTTAGTACATTACAGCAGTAAAATTGAGACAACTGGGCGTTCTGCACTGCCTGCTATGGTGCAACAGAAAGTACACTGCTGCCCCAATGGAGAAGTATTTTCATCCCCAAATATTAAAACCCGAACCAAACCCAGTCTCTCGACCTAACTTCCAGTTTATGACAATATGGAGGAGAAAGGAATATGCTAAATAGTACCCCCAAAAAAATGCAATCAGCCAAATGAGGGAAATTCTACAGGATAAATAATTTCATCTCTTCAACAAATAAACAACATGATGATGCGGGGCTGAGAGGAAGACAAATCCAAAAAAAACCTAAAGATACAGCAAATAAAGGAAATATGTAGATTTTGTGTGGATCTTAGTTTGAAATCACCAACTTTAAAAAGCAACTTTTTTTTTAAGATAATTGGGGAAACTATGGACTAGGGATTAGACTGTATAACTGAATCACCATTAATTTTATAGATGTGATAATGGTATTGTGGCATGTTGCAAAAAAGCAAAAGGTCTTACTGTGTTAAAAACACTTAGAGAAGTATATGCCAATGAAATAATACGATGCCTGGCATTTACTTTAAAACGTTCCCAGGGCTGGGCATGGGAGGGAGTGTGAGGGAGGCCATGAATTCCATTTCAGGGTATCTTTGAGCTTGCTGAGTATACACCATAAGCAAGGCTCACCCTCTTGAGTTGAAAAAAATTTATGGACAAGAAGTTATCACAGAAATCAAATGGTAATGGACATGTCCAAGAAGTCTTTGGGGATTTGATTCCTTTATGAATCATGCAATATATGCATGTGTGGAGATGGCAATTGGTGGGTGACAGAACAAAACTGGAATGGCAGTAATATGAGAAAATCGTCTCATCATTTTTAGAAACCTTGGAATGAGTATAAACAGAGGTTGTGTGCATCAAAGAAATCAACTGCTTCCACATGTCCCATCTCTAAAGGGCTGGATTTACTACCATATAAAAATCAAGCAGTGTATATTTTCATAGTAAACTTTTTTGTTAAACTTTTGTAATAGACAAAAAAATTTCTCACTCAGGAAAAAAAAAAGTGGAATAGGTGAAATAAGAATGGCAAAATATTGATAACTGTTGAAAATGGCAGTTAATTAGACTTTTTTCTATTTTTGCAGGACTGAATCCAAAATAAAAAAGTTAAATAAAAAAGTCTACACACAATACAATTTATAATATCCAATTACTATATTGAAAGCTATAATACAAAAGGAGGAATAAGAGTTAAATATGTTCAAAGCAATTCTTGAATCTTTTTTTGTAGGATAATTGTCATGTACTTTAGGTTGGCATATTAATAGACAAAACTAGAGGTTACCATCTTTAAAAATGTGTTGTTATATAAAAAAAAATAAGTTTCTGTGAATGTTTGCCAAATTTAAAATATTTTCCAAAGAAAACACTATCTTCAGCAGAGATTGCCCAGGCAAGGTGTCCATGGCTGGTACCATTCTTCTGAACCTTCTCCCCGCTGCTGCCACAGGAGACAAACCACATTTCCAAGATTGTTAAATTATTACCGAGGAAAGTTTTGGCAATGTCCCATTGTCACATTTTCCAGTCATTTGGTTCTCATGTTTACAGACCTGGTCGTTCATTTTAAGCCAACATTTGGGACGGACTGGGTTCTTGACAATCCTTTTTTTTCCCCTTCAGTTTTGACATCTCTATGAGTTAGCTATTATACAGTATTATCACAGCCTACTGCCTTCTGACTCATATTGCCCGGGAGACAATTCAGGAATGAACTTGGATTGGAATTTTATATAGCATGCTGAATTTCTTAAAGGTTTTGGTGCCTATCTTTCTATAATCTGCGAAGGTGCTTTGCCTTTTCTTTTCCACACAATACACTATTTGAATAGTTCAAGTATTGTGCACACATTTTTATACTTTTCCTAGCCACAGGCAGCAGCTTTAATGAGAAGTAGGTATCTGATCTTATTATGCAGGTTAAACTACAGTGCAGGTCAAAGCTGCCTGCCTCCTTTTCTGTTCCTTCTGCTCCTTTGGTTTTGGAACACATGTCAACTTTTTTCTCAAAGATTTTTCTCTGGATCTAATATTGGTTTGTTGTCTATATTTATAAATGTAAATACTACACAATTTTCCCAAGTGACTGAATCACCCCCAAACTACCTTAAAAGTGATTTCAAAAGTGCAAATAATTTGTGAGCCAGACTTAGTAAATACCGAATCCACTGACAAGACAGGAGGAGGCAGAATTGTGAAAGAAAACCTTATTTTTTATTTTCAAATAAACATGTACACTCACTGATGTGAGAGTAGAAACACTTCCTATTGTACTAAGGGCTGTGGAAGTGACCCAGAACTCTTATTTCAGCTTTCTCTCTTCATGGAGATAAGAATATTGTCACAATCTTTACAGATGATGGAAAAAGATGACTAGACCAGTGACTGTGAACCAGTCTGAGCTCTTTGTTACAAGGATGTCAGGTACATAGTCAGCAAGGCATGAAACTGGATGTTCAGGTGAGTAATTACAGGAGGTCATACAGTTCTCCAAGTCAGGGTCAAAACACTTTGTATATCAGGAGGTATTGCAGTAATTAGGGAGAAGGTACCTGAGTGTAAGCCACTCTGACTTATTTAAAAGCCAGAATTCTTTAACATACTTTTGCTGATATATGCACATGAAATATTAATATGACAAGTCTCTTTTGGTCAGATATAATAAGCACACAGGTGTCTAATGTTAGCTAATGGGGATAGAAGACCCTTAAAATTCAAAATTGATTAAAGATATAAATAGGCAGGCATTCTTGAACATTAGCAGCAGTATACTGAAACTGGGAGAATCAATGGGAGTGGAGGAGGAGATCAAGACTGACAAAATGATACAACAAATAGCAAGTTTCAGAGGTTGATACTGAAGACAGGAAATGACTCAGTCACAGTTTAGGGAGGACATTCCAGTCAGGTGAGTTGTAGGTGAACTTGGGAAAGCTTATTACCTACAGAGGCCAAGATTCTGGGAGCTTGCTGCAGAGTGTCCACAGGAGTCATGTACACAAGGCACAATATCAAAGATGTAAAATATATTTTCCCAAAAGAGGAGATGATTTTGGTGTCTTTTAGTACTCAGGACAGTTCTGGTCATTGAACCTCAAGAGACAATTGGTACAATGGTAGCAAAAACTGATAAAAATGATTGAGGTGAAGAAAAAATATTTATATAAGTCCAGTCTGAATTTATGTTATTCATCAAACATTTATTGGGGATTTCACTGTGCCAGGTACTGGGGGTACCATTTCTAACAACAGAGGCATAGAGGGATATAGGTCCTGCCCCTCCAGGAGGCTACAATCTGCAGATAAATGACTATGATCTGGGAAGAATATGGTTTAGGATTGCATTGTTGGACATTTATGAAGCCATAGACAAAGTGAATGTAGAGAAGTTCAACTGGAATTCTTCAAATAGAGAGCACAAGAGACAGTTTTAAGACAGATCTGGACAAGATTTTGAGAAAGTAAGAGAGCTTGGTGCTAAGTAATTTACCTAAAACTAGACTGGAAAGTCTGTGAAGGCAGAGATCATGTCTGTCTGATTCTCAGTGGATCACCAAGAACTAACAGGAGTATCTGAAAAATAGCAGCCAATTCAGAAATTAAAAAAAAAGAAAAAATACAAGAGCAAAGATTTATAGTAACTGATATGCACAGGTCTTGCTTTCACAGTGTTAGTATGAGTGTTACTGAGGAATACATATATAGACAATTTAAATACAATGTATATTAACAAATTGAAGGATAAAAACCATATGATTATCTCAATAGATGCAGAGAAAGGCTTTGACAAAATTCAACACCCATTTATGATAAAAAATCCCCAGAAAGCAGGCAGAGAAGGAACATATCTCAACATAATAAAAGCCATATGTGATAAACCCACAGCAAACATTATCCTCAATAGCGAAAAATTGAAAGCATTTCCCCTAAAGTCAGGAACAAGACAAGGGTGCCCACTCTCACCACTACTATTCAACATAGTTTTTGAAGTTTTAGCCACAGCAATCAAAGAAGAAAAAGAATAAAAGGAATTCAGATTGGAAAAGAAGAAGTAAAACTCTCAGTGTTTGCAGATGACATGATCCTCTACAAAGAAACCCCTAAAGACACCACCAGAAAATTACTAGAGATAGTCAATGAATATGGTAAAGTTGCAGGATAAAATTAATACAGAAATTCCTTGCATTCCTAGACACTAACAATGGGAAAACAGAAATTAAGGAAACAATCCCATTCACCATTGCGATGAAAAGAATAAAATACTTAGGAATAAGTCTACCTAAAGAAACAAAAGATCTATATATAGAAAACTATAAAACACTGATGAAAGAAATCAAAGAGGACACAAATAGATGGAGAAAATATACCATGTTCATGGATTGGAAGAATCAATATAGTGAAAATAAGTATACTATCCAAAACAATCTATAGATTCAATGCAATCCCTATCAAGCTACCAATGGTATTTTTCACAGAACTAGAACAAATACCTTCACAATTTGTATGCAAATGAAAAAAATCTCGAATAGCCAAAGCAATCTTGAGAAAGAAGAATGGAACTAGAGGAATCAACCTGCCTGACTTCAGGCTCTACTACAAAGCTACAGTCATCAAGACAGTATGGTACTGGCACAATGACAGAAATATAGATCAATGGAACAAAATAGAAAGCCCAGAGATAAATCCATGCACCCATGGACACCTTATCTTTGACAAAGGAGGCAAGAATATACAATGGAGAAAAGACAATCTCTTTAACAAGTGGTGCTGGGAAAACTGGTCAACCATCTATAAAAGAATAAAACTAGAACACTTTCTAACATCATACACAAAAATAAACTCAAAATGGATTAACAATTTAAATGTAAGACCAGAAACTATAAAACTCCTAGAGGAAAACATAGGTAAAACACTCTGACATAAATCACAGCAAGATCCTCTATGACCCATCGCCCAGAGTAATGGAAATAAAAACAAAAATAAACAAATGGGACCTAATTAAAATTAAAAGCTTTTGCAATACGAAGGAAACTATAAGCAAGGTGAAAAGACAACCTTCAGAGTGGGAGAAAATAATAGCAAACGAAGCAACTGACAAAGAATCAAACTCAAAAATATACAAGCAGCTCATGCAACTCAATACCAGAAAAAATAAACGACCCAATCAAAAAATGGGCCAAAGAACCAAACAGACATTTCTCCAAAGAAGACATACAGATAGCTAACTAACACATGAAAAGATGCTCAACATCATTCATTATCAGAGAAATGCAAATCAAAACCACAATGGGGTACCATCTCACACTGGTCAGAATGGCTGCTATCAAAAAGTCTACAAACAATAAATGCTGGAGAGGGTATGGAGAAAAGGGAACCCTCTTACACTGTTGGTGGGAATGCAAACTAGTATAGCTACTATGGAGAACAGTGGGGAGATTCCTTAAAAAACCAGAAATAGAATTGCCATATGACCCAGTAATCCCACTGCTGGGCATACACACTGAGGAAATCAGACTTGAAAGAGACACGTGTACCCCAATGTTCATCACAGCACTGTTTACAATAGCCAGGACATGGAAGCAACCTAGATGTCCATCAGCAGATGAATGGATAAGAAAGCTGTGGTACATATACACAATGGAATATTACTCAGCTATTGAATCAGTTCTAATCAGGTGGATGAAACTAGAGCCTATTACACAGAGTGAAGTAAGTAAAAAAGAAAAACATCAATACAGTATATTAATACATATATATGGAATTTAGAAAGATGGTAACGATGACCCTATATGCAAGACTGCAAAAAAGACACAGATACAAAGAACAGACTTTTGGACTCTGAGGGAGAAGGCGAGGGTGGGATGATTTGAGAGAATAGCATAGAAACATGTTTATTACCATATGTAAAACAGATGACCAGTCCAAGTTCAATGCATGAAACAGGGCACACAAAGCCAGTGCATTGGGACAACCCAGAGGAACGGGATGAGGAGGGAGATGGGAGGGATGTTCTGGATGAGGGACACCTGTATACCCACGCTGATTCATGTCAATGTATAGCAAAAACCACCACAATATTGTAAAGTAATTAGATTCCAATTAAAATAAATTAATTTAAAAAATAAAATAAATAAATAAATGTAGTGAGTATTAGAAGTTCACCATGGGATACTATTATTAAGATAGGGTGTCTAAATGATAAGCTTCTTGGAGGAGGAAATATTTGAGTTTTGAAGGAAGACAGGAAGGAAAGCCAGCTGGGTACAGCATGTATTAAATTCTTTGAAATGAAACAGAATAATACATTTTCCTAACTCAAAATGGTGCAGTTTAGCTGGAGAGAAGAATGGGGTACCATGATGGTGTGATGGTAGATTAGGCAATAAGATAGACTTTTATATGCTATGTTAAAATTTGGGCTTTATTCTAAATCTGGTGGCCATTAATACAGTGTAACCAGGGAATGACAGGATCAGACCTACCTTCTCAAGATCACTCAGACATCTGTGGTAGTGGAGGTGGTAAAGAGTAGAGGTGGAAAAGTTTAAATTAAGACATGTATGAAGATAATGGGATAGATATAAGATATTACTGAGAAAGGGATTGGAAGGTACTAGAATGAATGACTACCAGGCCTCAGGTTTGAAAGCAGTGCCACTTAACATGATGGGTAATAGAAGAGAATTTGTTGTTTTGAAGGTGGGTGAGGAGGAAAAATATAAACCCAGTCTTTCAGCTTGATATACAGTCAGGAAATGTTAGTGGGTATATTCCTCTTCTTTTGATGCCAATTTAAGAGAGCTCAGCACACCTTCTCACAAATTCCTCTTGGTGTATAATAGGTCTTGAGGCAGAATAGTGTTTGTAAACTTTTTACCTGCTATGAGGCCCCTTGAAAAAGAACAAAATTGAATAAGCAGGTTGTATGTTGGTTGCTATAAAATGGAGAGAGAGTTCTTAACGCTGTGATCTCAGACCTTATTTCATATATAAATAAAATATGGCAGCAATGGTAAGAAGTCCAATCTGCTTTCCGATAAACAATAATAGCAGCAAAGCAGACATGACAAAACAAGATCTATCACTTTATCTCTCTGAAATTACACTCTAAATGGTCGTGAAAATTTTATTGGTAGTAGAGAAGAAAAAAAATTAATGCAGTGAGTTTTAGACGTGATTTCCTGGCACAGCTGTAATTAATGAATCTTTTCTCATAAGTTGTTAAATATTTTTGTCCTATTTTTTAACCAAATGATTATTAGCTACATTAACTTTTAGAAGCTTACTAGTTCATTAAGGATGTTTTCTGGCAACCTAAGTACATAAAAACACATACTATGGTACTTAAAAAGGTTAACCATGTCTTTTATGTGTATATTATATTCACGCAAACAACCGAAAAAAACATTTTTAGCCGCTCATCTAGGGTTTTGTCTTTACAATGCTCTTATTTTCTATTTCCATCAAAAGATTCTGCTATGAATGGCAGTATCTGTGAGCCCATCCACTTCTAAAACGTCTGTTAATCAGCCTCCTTGAAGTTTTCTTTCTTCCTCTACCCACTATCAAGACCCCAAGTTTTTCACCTTCCCTTCTCCCAAGAGAAAAATGAAAACAATCGCTCCTGCTCCTCTCTCAAACGCCCCAAATACAACCCACCCCAGAATTGGAAAACAGGGAGGCAAAGTGGTACAGGTTGCAACTTGCGACTGGGAGCAGAGACTTTGCAACCAGAGCCCGGAGACAAGGAATCAGTCTTCACTTCCGGGAGGATCTGAGCTATTTGTCAAAAGAGAACGTCCCCAAAGCCCCGGGACCTGACTGGTGCTAGGAAACCAGAGAAAGAGCGGGTGACAAGCGGAGAAAGAGGCCCGATCCTCTGGGACTTCCAGAAACACGCAAGGAATGCAAAAGAAACGTCAGGAATCCGGGACCGGCTGCGGCCGGCTAGAGGGACCACTCAGGTTAAAACCCAACTCCAAAGGCAGGAGCGCCGCTGAGACTCTTGAGTGGGAAACGGCGCTGAGTGGGTTGACTGAGCGAGGGAAACCCACTCCTGGGAAGGCAGAAACCGATTCACTCCCAAATGTCGGAGTCGGTGGCCCACAATCCGGTCCCGGCCACCAGACACCTCCAGCAAGCCTGGGGGCGGGCCTAGGGGCGGGGCCGAGCTCTCTCCCCGCCTCTAACGGCAGGCCGACTGCTTCCTCAGTACGCCTGCGTAGGGTGAGGCCGGACTCTATTTGGCTACTAGGCGAGCGGCGGCATCGGCGTTCTCTACCCAGCATGCTGCGCGGGAGCGGCGGCCCTACGTCTATCCCCTTCCCAACCCTGCCCCCGCTTCCCACTCCCGCCGCGGCCCCCCCTTCCCCTAAAGTGAGTGAGTGAGACGGGCAGATGGAGGAGGGACTGTAATGGCGGCGGCCGGCAGCTCCCTGCTCTGACCCACGGCAGGCATACAGCAACGACCCCCTCCCTGCCCCTCTCTCTGCCGGCGTCCGCCCCGCCGCTAGCGCGGGGCCACCCTCTCCGGCCCTTCCCCCAGCCGTCGGCGTCTCGCCCTGCGCCCCGGCCGGGGCCCCACACACAATGGACGAGCTCGCCGGAGGCGGTGGTGGCGGCCCGGCGATGGCGGCCCCTCCACGGCAGCAGCAAGGACCCGGGGGGAACATGAGCCTTTCGCCAGGGGGGAATGGAGCGGCGGGCGGCGGGAGTCCTCCGGCCGCCGAGGGAGCGGGTCCCGCGGCAGGCCCGGAGCTGTCCCGGCCGCAGCAGTACACTATCCCAGGGATCCTGCACTACATCCAGCACGAGTGGGCTCGGTTCGAGATGGAGCGGGCGCACTGGGAGGTGGAGCGGGCCGAACTACAGGTACCTCGCTGGGCTCGGTATGCGGGACGGCTGCGGCGGCGGGGTTCCCGGCCGGGGGTGGGGGGGTGGGGCCGGGACTCCCCTTATTCGGAGCTCGAGGCCTTGGGAGACAGAGAGGAACCTACCTGTGCGGCTCGGGGGGCGATGGTCCTGGAGACGGCTCTTCCTAGACCCCCCCGCCCCCTTTCCCGCAGAAGCTTGTTACCCAGACCTCACTGGCTGCGCGGTGCGGGCTTCCTTGGGGCAGCCATTTTGGCTTTTAGTATGGCGTCTGCGGGGGCTCCTCCGGAGGCGTTCTGCGCGGGCCTCCGGGGCTTGGGGCCGAGTTCCTCTCTGTGGGAGAATCCGGCGTGGGGCTATCGGGCACTGCGCTGGCTCCTGTTTGTGCCTCTTAAGATGGAGAACCCGAGGAGAGGGACTGGGTTGGGGATTTTGCCACCTTTCCCCGGATCACCCCCCTGTTTCCGATTTGGCGTGACTGCCCCCCCTCCCCCGGAGTTGGGAGCCCTTACTCTTTGACAGCCACGCTTCTTTCCAGGGCTGCTGCCGCGTACAATGGCTTGCGGCTGACCTGTGAAGTTTTCATTTCCTACCGCCAACTTTTAAGTACCTTTTTACCTGGGATGCTGCCTTATTCACTTCGATTCCCTTTGAGTTCGACCTTAGTGACTGACTCATCAACGCTGCTCTGGACTGAGTTTTTCTTTTAGAGTACCCTTCACCAGGCCTTCCCCTCCTCCATTCCCGTCTTTACACACAGAAAGCCAAACCAGACTATTTGTGCCGTCTTCAGGAAACGATTGAGAAAAGATTTAATGTTAGCTTGGAGTAAAACGTATTTGTTTCATATTACCAGCTCGCACACAGGAAGCAGAGTTAAATATCCTTAGGATCCTTCATAATTGAGCCGGACTCGGTCTTAAGGTGAAACTTGAGATACTGGTTCACCTAACTTTTGGAAGATGTTGGTAGTTTAAGGGCTTATGCCTCGGATTTCAGAAGAGCTCTATCTTTTTACAAGGATTGTTCAACTCTTTCGGATGTTTGTGTTTATTTTAAAATCACTTTCCAAGGCAAATTTCGGCTTAGAAGGAAAAAAGCATGCATCTAAATAGTGCTGCACCTGTTCTTCACGCTGCTGTATATTTAGAGTGTATGCGGTATTGTTCGCTGACACATGCTGTATATGTCTGGGGTGAATGATTAGGGAAATGTAGTGTTGAAAGAAGATTGGATTAGCTTAAAAGAGTTGTCCTCAAACAAATACATACATCTTAAGTTTGATATTGAACCAGTCGACTTTTTGTCTCTACAAAGTGGGGAAAGTCAAACTTTTAAAAAGTAAAAAAGCAAATATTTTGACACTTTATCAGAAAGTGAATTTAAAAAAAAAAGTGAATTCACTTTATCAGGTTGGCAATTCAGTGTTTTAGTGCTTTGATATACTATTGGGCTTTTAAAAATACAGCATGTCAAAAGTGTTGTTTCTTTTGTGTGTGCTCTGCTTTAAAGTATCTGGGACTTACAGAGTTCTGTTGATGAACAACTTTATATTACACCATGTGCAAACTTAATATTCAGTGTGAGGCATTTATTTTTGAAAACTGCATTTACAAATGCATTGAGGCCTAGGCTCACTAAATAATACTTCACCAGTCCCTAATACAGTGTTTATAATCTTTGTACTGTTGTGGAAAAACTTTAAACACTTTCTAAGTTAGTAAATGCATTCGTCATTGGTAAGCTTCACAAAATGTCTTACTTGTGTCTGAATTAGTAAAATCTATGCAACTTGAGATCTATATTGTTTATCTTAGCTTTTGGTTTGCCTTCTTATTCTCCTCTTGACAGAAGTCTTTTAAGGAAAATTCGTTTTGCTTGCTTGCTTTCAGTCTATCTACTGTTGGCACGTTAGTTCAGATACAGCCATTCTTTTTGTTTACTTACTTTGAAGAAGTTCTACGGTGTTTATCTAGACTCTTGATTTTTTTTTTCCCCCTAGGAATTTTTATTATTTCACACTGATTCTTTTGGAACAAAATGTTCATGATTGTGTGTTTTTGTTCTATATATTTCTCTATAATGTTTTATTGGGCTACTTAGTTAATTTAGAATATTGAATTTGTTTTACATGTCTAAAGTCTTTAGTAAGAATGCTTGTGAGATGTACATTTTAACATGTATGAAAAATCTATTGGGAGAGTTTAAGTGAAGCATGAATAGATTTAAACTGTAAACTTAGACAATTCTGAGAAAGATAACATAGAAGTAAGAGAACTTGCATATCATTTGGTATACAGCCTTGAGTATACCGTTCATCTCTACATTACTTAAAGTGTTTAGTACTAAAGCTAGTCAATAATGACTGCAAAGAGGCTAAGGTATGCCTGCTTTTGATGTAAAATTTCAGTGTGGATTATATTTTTCCTGGCTTTGGAAAGGTTTTTATTTATTTATTTATTTTTGGAAAGATTTTTAAGCCAGAACTTTGCAGTATGGTTCTCTTTTCTGTAAAAGGAATTTTGGATAAAGCTTCTTTTTAGAAGATTGGAACTAAACCAAAGAATGTCTTAAAACTCTTTATTTTTGTGAGAGTTCCTTACTTGGGATTCAGGTAAAAACTTTGTTATGTTAATAAGGCTCCAGGACAGTGATTTCTAGGTGAGAGTGCTGCTGATAATCACTGGTAATCCGCCCCCCGCCCCCAACCAACCCCCTTATATACAGGCCTCTGTTTCATCTTCCAGAGATTTGGATTGAATTGGCCTAGGACTTGGAAAAAAAATGGACTGTTTGTAGGATTTAGCCAGTTGCATTATGTAGAATGGAACTGCCCTTTCATCAGTATTTTAAACTGATAAGGTTGATATCATTCCTGTTTTACAGATAAGGAGACACACTTCAACAATGTAAGTAACTGTTTGCCAGCTATAAGTATTGCAGCTCAGATTTGAACCTGGGTTCATCTGAATCCAAAGCCTTTGGTCTTCGCACCACTCTTGAAACCGCTGTTATTGTCTTGATATTTTTTGTAGAAACAGAATCTGACTTACAGCTTATTATAGAGATGTGGGTTCAGTCCCTGGGTGGGGAGGGTCATCTGGAGAAGGAAATAGCAATCTACTCCAGTATTCTTGCCTGGGAAATCCCATGGACAGAGGAGCCTGGTGGGAAACTGTCCATGGGGTTACAAAGAGTCACACATGACTAAGCAACTAAACAACATACACCACTGTTTCAGTATGTTTCGAAAAAGTTTTATTGAGCCCCTGTGACATGGGTAGGTCTAGTTTATATACATGGCAAATATGTCCTGATTTTTTTTCTGTAGTTAGTGTTATAAATGCACTAATTATGTATAAAATGCTTGTTGACCAACTGTAAAAATATGACACAAGTGATAGGTAGAAAATATAGTCCTGGTGTTTGTATTCTCAAATTACTCATTCTCCAGCAAATGTAAACTTTTAGCATTTGTGTTTGCATACTCTGGCATACAGATTTGTCTTAACTAGACAGATATTGCCACCTAAAGATCCTAAGTTAATAGGAGATATTTCTCTCAGACATAACTTGATTTCTTCCTTTTGAATTGGGGGCAGTAAGTGTTTCCCTTCTAATGTATTATTGTCAGAGTTTCCTTCGGATAGTCTAGAATAATGATTTGCAAATCCTGTTCCTTTTTTATTACAAGATTTTTGTAAATCTACTATGAAATTACAAAAAAATAACAATATAGAGATTTTTCATTAAAATACTCCTTATATTGAGAGTTTTAGCCTTCATAAAGTCTTGCTGTTATGCAGTTTTCTATTTCAAATGATGGTGACAAAAAAAAAAATTATTTGATAGAATTAGGAGTCCATAATCTTATGTCATATTCTGTTTTTTAAATCTTGGAAACAAAAAGTCTGGGGGCCATTAATATGTAATTCTTTTCTCCATTTACTTTTTAATCCTGTATAATCTTTTTGCTCTATTGTTTCATTACTCCTAACTGAGCTTAATAGAACACTTTTTTCTGTTGGTGGTTGACCTTCAAATTGCCAAATCTTGCTGCCTTCTTACAGATTATAAGTACTTCACCAACAGGTTCTGCTGTTGACAGTTCTTCCTCAAAATCCTTTTCTTTGGCCTCTACTCTATAATCCCTTATTTTCCTTTTGATCTACTTATCATCTTTCTTCATATGTTTCTTCTACTTTAGTTTCAGTTATTGTTACCTGGGTTTCTGGTTCTTTTTATTTTTACTGTAAATTCTGAAATACACAGTGGGTTTTTGTTGTTGTTGTTTGCTTGCTTGTTTTTGCTACGTATTACTCCAGTGCTTCAGCATTTAGTCCTTAAATCCTAAAAACCCAATGAGTTTGGCACAGTTGGTTTCTTTTGTTGCTGGTATTTTGTTTAGTTTGATGCTAGGCTATTGGGCCCGGAGGTGAAGTAACCTACGAGTAGCAGAGCTAGAATTGAAACCTCGGCAGGCTGCCTCTGGAAGCCAGGCTGCTAGTCACTACTGTGTCTTTGACTTTCAGATGTCTCAGAAATGTTTCTTAACTTTGTTTAAATTTTCTGCTTCAGATTCAATACATCCATTCATTTCATCTCAAATGCCTGCCTCTTCCCCCACCGAGGCGCACTTAACTTGATCATTCTCCTTTATTCCCTGTTTTTGTTAATGTTTATTATCATCCTTCTCATTGGTAGATACTAAAGAGATAGGTAGGTTCTTCTAAAAGCTTTGAGTCTTTGGGTTTATTGATTCTAGTATGATTATTCAGTGAATATATTTGAGTGTTACTTTGTGCTATGTACTGGATATATAGTGATGTATGAAGCAGGGAACTTGTTGTTGGAGATTGTACTCTAGATATAATAAAATGTGATAAATCAAAAATTAACAGGATGTTGAGAAAATAAATAGTAATGGGAAACCTATGTAGATAGTGAGGTTTCACTAAGCAATTATTGAGCAGTTTTTATATGCCAAGAATTATTTTAAGTTAATACACACCTTATTGTTGTTTAGTCACTAAGTCGTGTCCGACTCTTTGCAACCCCATGAACTGCAGCACGCCAGGCTTGTGTGTCCTTCACTATCTCCCAGGGTTTGCTCAAACTCAGGTCCATTGAGTCAGTGATGCCATCCAGCCATTTCATTCTGTTCCCCACTTCTTGTCTTGTCCTCAATCTTTCCCAGTATCAGCGTTTTTTCCAGTGAGTCAGCTCTTTGTATCAGGTGGCTGAAGTATCGGAGCTTCAGCATTAGTCCTTACAGAGAATATTCAGTGTTGATTCCCTTTAGGATTGCCTGGTTTGATCTCCTTGCTGTCCAAGGGACTCTCAAGTTTTCTCCAGCACCACAGTTGGAAAGCATCAATTCTTCAGTGCTCAGCCTTCCTTATGGCCCAACTCTCACATCCATACATGACTACTGGAAAAACCATAGCTTTCACTGTATGGACCTTTGTTGGCAGCGTGATATTTCTGCTTTTTAATATGCAGTCCAGGTTTGTCATAGCTTTTCTTCAAGGAGCAAGCGTCTTTTAATTTCATGGCTGCAGTCACTGTCCACATTGATTTTGGCAATATGAAATTTGTCACTGTTTCCATTTTTTCCCCATCTATTTGCCGTGAAGTGATATGGCCAGATGCCATGATCTTCATTTTTTGAACGTTGAGTTTTAAGCCAACTTTTTCACTCTCCTCTTTCACTTTCATCAAGAGACTCTTTAGTTCTTCACTTTCTGCCATTAAAGTGGTATCATCTGCTCATCTGCATATCTGAGGTTGTTGATATTTCTCCCCTCAATCTTGACTCCAGCTTGTGAGTCATCCAGCCCAGCATTTTGTATGATGTACCCATAACTCATTTAATTTTTGTGAAGCTTCTGTGGGGATATGGATACTTGTAGATCTCAAGTATGAGTACCTAACATAGATATTTCAGAGGAAAGCAACAGCATTAGAAGAAGCTCTGAAACAGGAAAGATCTTCATTGGATGTGTGAACTTGACTACAGTGATTCAAGGGACTATCTAATAGAGATAGTCTCAATAGCCTAATACATATATTTTAATTCAGTGATTGTTAATTTTTTGGAAGTAGTCTCCTTTGCATATAGACTGAAAGCTTTGGAGCTTTTTCTAGTTAAAAAACAAGTTTTTTTGGCTTTTAATATCTTTGACGCCTAACTACTGACCTGAGGAAATAACCCTGATTTAATCCATGCTTATAATTCCTTCACTACCATTGTTTTAGTTTAGGGTGTTCCTCCTGTGTGATTTCTCTGAAGAAATCTAGCACTTTTCCTTCATATATGCTCCTCTCTTAAGAGTTTATCCTTTATATTGTAAGTATGATTGTATTACATATACTCTCGCTTTAATTTTTAAAGATGATGGAGCGTTTTAAACATATTCAAAAATATCATAGTTATCAGGACTTCCCTAGTGGTGCAGTGGATAAGACTGCCTGCCAGTGCAACGAACGTGGGTTCAATCCCTGGTCTGGGAAGATTCAGCCGTGCTGCAGAGCAATTGAGCCTGTGCACCACAACCACTGAAGCCCTCGCTCCTAAAGTCCATGCTCTGGAACAAGAGAAACCACCGCAATAAGAAGCCCAGAAGCTCTGCAACGAAGAGGTGCCCCCATTCACCACTGGAGAAAGCCAGAGCAAAGCAATGAAGACCCAGCACAGTGAAGAATAAATACCAAAAAACATATATAGTTATCTGTGACCACCCATAAACTTGTCACTCATCACTCAGTAACAACTCATGACTATTCTTATTTTACTTATACTTCTGTCCACTACCCTATCCCAAATGATTTCAAAGCAAATCCCAGAAATACACAATTTCATCCATGCATATTTCAGTATATATCTAAAAGAGAAGGACTTTAAAGAGAATTGTTTTAGTTGCGTCACCAAATTATTAAGAAAAATGAGTAATTTCTTAATACTATCAAATACCTGCTGTTTGAATCCTAGTTTTCACACTTATCTTTGAACAGTTTGTTTGAATCAGTGTCCAAATAACACATTGTGAATGGAACCGCCCCCTCCATCTTTCTTCCTTTTCCTTGCTACTTCCTGTTGAAGAAATCAGTCTTTGGTCCTGTAAAGATTCCCAGAGCCTGTGTTTTGCTGCATGCTTCCCTAATACAGTTTAACACATTCCATTGTCCTGTTTGTTTTCCCCTGTAATTTAGTTAGTTGGATATAGGGGCTTGATCCAAACTGGCTTATTTTCTTCTTTGGGGTGGTGTTGGAGGACGAGAATACTTCACAGGTGGTGATGAGGTCTTCTCTCAGAAAGCACAAAATATCTTTCCTGATGTCAGCTGTTGATGTTAAGTAACTTGGGAACATTCATCCATTAGAGCCACCCTAAGTTTTTCTTCAATAACGAAATTGTGATATAATTCACACTTGTCCCTCAGTATCTGTGAAGTGATTGGTTCCAGGACTCCCCCACCCACCTTGCCCCTCTATCTCTGGATTCTGAAGTCCTTTATAAAAAATAGTGTATTTGCATATGCTTCCTATACTTTAAATTATTTCTAAATTACTTATAATACCTAATACAATGTAAGTAGTTGTAAATACGATGTAAATAATTGCCTCTTGTTGCAAATTTAAGTTTTGATTTTTGGAACTTTCTGAAGGTTTTTTTTTTTTTTCCTGACTATATTCCATGCACAGTTGGTTGAATCTACTATGGATGCAGAACCTGTGGATACAGAAGATTGACTCCGTTCTGTGGTTTTTAGTCTGTGACTATGTTGTGTCCTCATCATCACTCTGTAATCTCACATTTTTCTCACGTGCAAATGAACCTAGTTTAGCAGTTAGTCCCTGTTAGCAATTGGTCCCAATTCCCCCTTTCCCTTGGCAATCACTAATTTCTGTCTCTATAAGAGTCATCTTTATATCTCAAGGATTTGCCTATTTTGGACATTGTATATAAACGGGATCACACAATATATAGCTTGTGAATAGATTCTTTCACTTAAGGAAATGTTTTCAAGGTTCAACCATGTGTAGCAGATAACAGTACAGTACTTTATTTCTTATTATGGCTGAATAATAGTCTATTGTATGGATACATACTACATTTTGTCTGTCAGTTGGTGGATATTTGAGTGTTTCTGTTACACTTTTTACTAACATATATGCACAAGTTTTTGTGTGAGTGTATGTTTTCAGTCCTATTATATACCTGGGAATGGAATTGCTAGGTCATGTTCAACTTTTTTGAGGAACCTGCCAAAATGTTTTCCAATGTGACTGCCTCATTTTACTTTCCCACCAGCAATGCACGAGGATTCCAGGGCCCCTGTTACTTTTTTTCAACTTTGAAATATATTTCTGTTATTTAAAAAATTTTTTTTTTACAAAATGTCTTTTAATTTTTTTTTGCAAGTTTTGTTTTCTTTCTCTCTTATAGATTTTAGAGCAATTTTGTTTAGTTGTTTAGACTTTTGGTTTTTTGTTTTTTGTTTAGACTTTAGTTTTTAGGGCAATTTTGGCTTTATAGCAAACTTTAGCTGAAAGTACAGTTTCCATATAACGCCTTGCCCAGCAAAACGTCCCCTTACATTAGAAGCTCCACTGGTGTGGTACGTTTGTTAAAATTGATGAACCAACGCTGACCCAGCATTATCAACTAAAGTCCGTAGTTTACATTAGGGTTCATTTTCTGTCCTGTGTATTCTTTGGGACTTGCCAAATATATAATCACATGCATCCACTTTTATGGTAAACAGTGATTTTTCACTGCCCTAAAAATCCCCTATGTTCTACCTATTCCTTCCTCCCTAACCCAAATGCGTGACAAATACTGCTTTTTTATTGTTGTTTTGTTGTTTGGTTTTGGTTGCACTGCACAACATGTGGATTCTCAGTTCCCCAACCCGGGATTGAACCTGTGCCCCCCGCAGTAGAAGTGTGGAGCGTCGACCACTGAACTGCCGGGGAAGTTGTAACTGGTGCTCTTTTTAGCTGTCTTCCGTAGTTTTGCTTTTTCCAAAAGATCATGTAATCAGAATCATACAGTATGTAGTTTTTTCACATGGACTTCTTTGACTTGGTGGTATGCATTTAAGGTTCCTCCATAATTGTGTTTTTGTGGCCTGATCTTTTTAGTGCTGAATTAATATTTCATTGTACATTTGTACCACAGATTATTTGTCTCCTAACCTTATTGAAGGATATCTTCATTGCTTCTAAGTCTTGGCAATTATGAGTAATTGCACATCGACATTTACTCATAATTTAGGTATATAGCAAGGAGCTTGATTGCTCCAGTGTATGGTAAAAGTAGTTTTGTTTTTTTTAAGAAACTGCCAGTTTTCCAAAGTGGCTGTACCTGTTTTATATATCACTGATGGACAGTTTTTGTTGCTCCATATTTCGTCAGCATTTGATGTCAGTGTTTTGAATTTTAGCTATTCTAATAGGTGTGTAGTGATACCTTGTTTTAATTTGAAATTCCCCTAATGGCGTATGGTGTTGAGCACCTAATTTGCCATCTGTATGTTGTCTTTGGTGAGGTATCTGTTCAGAGCTTTTGCCTTTTTAAAAATTGAATTGTCTGTATCTCTTTCTCTTGACATTCATGGGATGGAATGGTGTTGGGCATTGTTTCCAATCATTTATGAGTAATTGTTCAGTAAGTGGTAGTCATTACTTATAACATGTATTTATCTTAAAAGGTGCTTTAATGACATAATTTAAAGGAATGAGTAATTATAATATCACCTTCCCTTTACTTGTCCTTCCAGTGAAGCTACCAAAGGCAATGATTAAATTTATTTTATCTGAAGATAAAATAGGAGTCTCTAATTGTAAGTGAGTAGTATCTGTGGTGTTTCCAACACCTAGTTAATAATCATGATACAGATTCTCACAGTCGTTCGCTGGTCATTGTGATTCAGCAATCTGGAGGTGGAATCTATGTTTTTAAAATGTATAGCTGGTGATTGTGATACTCAGCCAGATCTGGGAACCTGCATGATAAAAGTCACTTAAGGATTTGGTAGAACTCAGTTCTCTAACCTCTTTCCCTTTAAGATTGTCATTCGTTCTGCTGATAGGTTAAGTGAGCAATTTATCACCCCTTCTCTGCACTCACAGTGGCTTGCACTGTGTATGTTTACATTGTTGTATTTTTTTTAATTTTCACTTCCTGCTTTCCAGTACATTGAAACTTCTTGTTAACAAGAACTTACTGGGCTTTGAGTATGCCTCAAGTTTTTGTTGGATTCATTTGAAATACTGTGGTGGTTGATTACATAGATGAAAGCAGTTTGTGTCCATAACAGAACTGTTTAAGAATAACACCTGTTAACGTTTTTAAATTTTTTTATTTATTTTTATTTGGCTGCACCAAGTCTTAGTTGTGAGTGCAAACTCTTAGTTTCAGTGTGTGGAGTCTAGTTCCCTGACCAGAGATAGAACTTGGGCGCTCTGCATTGGGAGGATGGAGGCTTAGCCACAGGACCACCAGAGTGTTTTCTGTACGTTGGGAATCATTCTAATTTTTATGCCCTCCCTAAATCATAGGTAACAAGTATTTCTGTTTTAGAAGGAAACATGGGCAAGGGTTTAAATGACTTGTTCAACATAAAAACAGTAAACAGGTAATGAATCCAGGTGCTGCTGAGTTGCTTTTGACCAATATGTTTGCCATCTTAAGGTACTAAGGTACCATCTTAAGTACCAACTTAAGGTACTCTGGGGCTACCTCAGCAGTAAAGAATTGTAAACAAATGACTAAATGAATAGGCTCAGTGTCACAAGATTTAAAAGGCTGTATGTAACTGAGCAATTATAAATGCGTAGTGAAATTTTGGATCATCTTTAGACTTTGTAAAAGTTTTTACAATGTTTTCGGACTTTTTTTTTTTGGTTAGTACATGGTTCAAAAATTAAATCTTGTATGTACCATGAGCCTGTCCGCCCTTAGTTCTGCATTTGTAACCACTTTTATTAGTACTGTATGTATCCTTCCAGTGTATTTTTTCTTTAAAAAAATTTTTTTTGTTTACTTATTTTTGGCTGTGCTGGGTCTTTGTTGCTGTGAGGGCTTTCTCTAGTTGTGAGTGGGGGCTACTCTTCATTGTGGTATGCAAGCTTCTCATTGCAGTGGCTTCTCTTGTTGCAGCGCATGGGTTCTAGGCACGTGGGCTTCAGTAGTTGCTGCTCCGGGTCTCAGTAGCTGCAGCTTGTGGGCTCTGGATGGTGGACTCAGTTGTGTTGAAAAGGCCTCGTTGCTCCACAGCAGGTGGAATCTTCCTAGATCAGGAGTCGAACTCATATCTCCTGCATTGTCAGGCGAATTCTTAACCACTAGCCCACCAGGGAAGTCCTGCCTCCAGTTTCTGTGTCAGATAGATGTAAACAAATAGGTATACTGATTTTCTTCTGTTTCTGATACAACAGTTCATAAACTATATACCTATTTTTCACTTTGCATTTTCATTTAACATTTCCTGGAATTTGAAGTCTGTTAGTGGAGAACATTCTCAATTTTTTTTTTAATAGCAGCTGCATAGTAGTCTACATTGTGTACATGCCATAGTTGATTTAACTACCCCACTGTTGTTGAATGGTTGTATTGAAATTTCAGAAAACATTTGTATCTGGTTTTTTGTTGTTGTTGGTTTGTTTTTAGTATTTATTTATTTATTTGGCTGTGTGGGTCTTAGTTGCGTCGTGTGGGATCTAGTTCCCCGACTAAGGATTGAGCCCCGTCCCCCAGGCCACCAGGGAGGTCCCTGCACTGTGTTCTTAAATGTGTGAGCAACCAGCCTTCTGCCTCAAAATAAACTCTGTTATGTTGCTTTTTTGTTTTGTAATATTTAAATTAAATTTTGTATGATGCTTTGTTGTTTCATGGCTTGCATTTAAGTCTGAATTTTAAGTTAGGGATCACAAATGTTTTAGCTGTGAAAGCCATTAATTAACCAGTTCTATTTAAGCTGTAAGTCTGTTACTGAAGTCCTGAGGAAATAAGGAGTGAGAAAGACAAAACAAAGAAAGATGAAATAGGAAAAAAGGGATGGGTGGATGAGAAGAGAAATAAACACAGTGATAGAGAAACAATGGATGGGTGTGATAATATGCCACCAACAGTTGTCTCAGACAATAAAACTATTTCAGAGTGGCCTAAATTAACCTTTGTTGGTTTTTTTCCCCAGAGTTTTAAAAAGTAGATCAGACTTCTGTAAGCTTTTATTAAAAAAGGGTGGGGTGCAGTTGAGATTCTAAAAAGTATATAATTACACATCTTTTTACTTTGCATATATCACCATACCCTGGTCATTTTGTTCTTAATATTTACTGTAACTTGTAACTTTAAAAATACTTCTCTTCCTCTTTAAGATGGATTGTAAACTTTATGAAAGGAGGGCTCTATCTTTTTTTAAAAAACTCATATATACCTAATGTGACAGTAAAGGGTCTGGCACATAATGGTGGTAGTGGTTGTGGTTTCGTTGCTAGGTTGTGTCTAACTCTTGGAACACCATGGACTATATACCCCATCAGGCTCCTCTGTTCATGGGATTTCCCAGGCAAGAATACGCGATTCAAGGGGGTTGCCATTTCCTTCTCCAGGGGATCTTTCAGACCCAGGGACTGAACCTGTGTCTTCTGCATTGCAGAGGGATTCTTTACCACTGAGCCACCAGGGAAGCCTCATAATAGGTGTTTGCTAAATATTTGTTAAATGAATGAAGTTGCTGAGGACATTCCACTTAAGCTGTTAGATATGAGAAACTGAATTGTAATTTTTGTAGTACGTAATAGGGAAAAAAGCCCACCAGATAGAGATAACACCAGTAGTAAATGACTACTCTTCCCTTATCTCCTCATTTGATATTGGAATGAAACCAAACTTTGTTTTTTATTATAAGGTATTCAAAATACCTTTATATAAGGTATTTTTTAAAAAATTCTGACTCCCCCTTGTGGGAAATAGAGTGTAAGAGAGATCACAACTTCAGTTAAAATGAATCTGTGCTTGGGATTAATGCATGGGAGTGGGGGTTACTATTTTCTCTTAAAAATAGTGAATGATTTTTATGAAGAATGTTTAATGACTAGACAGTGTTTATGATAAGCTAAAAAGCAGAGGTCCATGTTATGTGTGAAATCAACTATGTTAAAAAATATTTTGAACAACCCAGTACAAATGTTTTAAAATAACCTTTGTGATCTTTGGGTCGTAGGATTATTGGCAACTTTTCTGTTTTCCTTATTTTAAAAAAAAAAAAAAAAAGCCCAGCAAACATTAAAAAGTAGGTATTTTCTTTTATTGAAACAAATATTTCAGAAATGAATTGTTTATTTATGTGTAAAGAGAGGAGAGGAAGAGAGGGAGACACAGACACTGTTGAAGGATACTTTTATCATAAAACAGCGAGTTGAACTTGGTACTTATAATGAGTTGTCTTTCCCCCATTTTGATTGATTACTTTAAAAGCTTAACAAATACCATTATTTATTCATGAAGATCTTATTTTATGATGTTTTGAATTTTTGTTGTGTGGTTGGACATAGTTGCTTTTATTTTGTAAATTTTTTACATTAGTTTTTAATTCTTAGTTATTGTTAAAGTAATACATGAAAGTAAAGGCTACAGAAATGTCAAATATAGTGACTTTTTTTGTAATCTTAGTTTTCTAGGAACAACACTGCTTTGGGGTGTATATCTTTTCAGAACTTTTTCTCTATAGTAGTCTCCTTTTATCAGCAGAAGGTACATTCCAAGACCCCCAGTGGATGCCTGAGTCCATGGATAAAGGACCTAACCCTGTATATGCTGTGAGGGTTTATCACACTTCTCACGTCTCCTTTTACCATATTTCAATATAGGTAATAAAGGTAGTTAAATCATTAACTTTTATGTTATTCAGTTCATTTCAGTTGCTCATTCATGTCCAACTCTTTGCGACCCCATGGAATGCAGCACGCCAGGCCTCCATGTCCATCACCAGCTCCCGGAGTTTACCCAAACTCATGTCCATTGAGTTGGTGATGCCATCCAGCCATCTCATCCTCTGTCGTCCCCTTCTCCTCCTGCCCCCAATCCCTCCCAGCATCAGGGTCTTTTCCAATGAGTCAACTCTTCGCGTGAGGTGGCCAAAGTATTGGAGTTTCAGCTTCAGCATCAGTCCTTCCAGTGAACACCCAGGACTGATCTCCTTTAGGATGGACTGGTTGGATCTCCTTGCAGTCCAAGGGACTCTCAAGAGTCTTCTCCAACATCACAGTTCAAAAGCATCAATTCATGTTATTATGACCATACAAATAATGAGTCAAGTATAATAACTTATGTATAATTTGTGGATAAAAAAGTGTACTATGAGTCCTGTTTCTTTTCTGTAAAGTTTCTGTTTTTCTTGGAGTTACTTGCCCTCCACCCCTTTTTTTAAATTTGCTTAGTTTCCTATGTACCTATTGCTATTTTTCTAAAAGCTTTTACTAATCTGTCAGGGTTTTCAGACTCCAGCACATCACATTGTCTGTTAGTTCTGCCTCTCTTTGTGGAGGAATTGGAATGGGGAGAACTTACTTCAGAACTGTGATTCTCCTTGCTCTGATCTAGACTTTTGTGTATAGTTACTATTCTGAAACTTCTGCCCTCTTCATAAACGGGAATCCCCTGCACCACCACTGCCCTTCCCACCCACCTCTTTTTATATTGGCTCCCTTTCTGCCTCCTGTTTGGCTTATTTAGTCCTTTATTTGGCTGAAATATGTTATCTTGAGAAAAGTTGCACAGGAGGTAAATTTTAGGGATTTGTATCTTTTAAAGAAAAAAAAAATCTGTTTTATTTTCATACTTGATTGGTAGTTTGACTGGAAAGAAGTTTCCATCAACATTTCGAAGACATTTCTCTTGTCTTTGAACTTTTCAGTATAGCTTTTGAAGAGTCTGATGCTGTTCAGATTCTGGCTTTTTGTTTGCTTATTTTCTTTTTGGAAGTATTCGTTTACTTGGTTGCTCCAGGTCTTAGTTGTGGCATGCAGAATCTTCAGTCTCCATTGTGGCATGAATGATCTTTTAGTTGGGGCACGTGGAATCTTGAGTTGCATCACCCGGGATCTAGTTTCCTGACCAGGGATGGAGCCTGGGCCCTGTGCATTGGGAGTGCAGAGTCTAAGCCACTGGACCACCAGAGAAGTCTCTGTTCAGATTCTTGGTCCTTTTTTTTCTTGTGTGTGTTATTTGAATTTTTCTAGGTATCTTTTGTTTGTACTGGTGGTGATAAATTTTATGAAAATAGATACCATGCCAGGCATTGAGAGAATTTTTTTTTCTCCATAGTCCAGTATTTCTCATGGGCATTTAGGTAGTACCATTTTTGTGTTGGGCTGTATTGGGCTGTGGGGGGCATTGAGCACTCTGGCTCCCAGGAACTAAATGCCAAAATAACCCATTAGTTTTGAGGACAACTAGAAATGACCCCAGATGTTTCCAAACACCCCCTTAGGGGAGGTAGTACTTAGTACTCTTTTTGAGAAGGGTTATTGCAGTCCAGTCCTTAGGATGATTTTTTTTGTCCAATTGATGATGGACCTACTGATTTAAAGTTTTTTTTCTGTTTTCCTGAATTTCTCATTTTGGTCTTTTTTCTGAGATATTTTCTTCAACTAATATTTTTCAGTCCAATATTTTGAAATTGGAAAGGCATTTTCGTACTTATTTTTGTCTCTGCTGGGTCTTCATTGTTGCACGGACTTTCTCTAGCTGTGGTGTGAGAACTTTCCATAACGATGACTTCTTATTGCAAAGAACGAGCTCCAGAGTGTGCAGGCTCAGTAGTTGTGGCTTGTGGGCTCTAGAGAGCAGTCTCAATGGTTGTGGCCCATGGGTCTCGTTGCCCTGCGGCATCATGTGGGATTTTCTCAAGCCAGGGATTGAATGTGTCCCCCACATTGACAGGAGGATTCTTATCTGTCAGACCACCAGGGAAGTCTTGGCCCTTTTCTTAAAATTCATTTTCATTTCCATTTTTTCCCAGAATGGCCTTCCTAATACTGGTTTTTAAAAGTCATTGATTGTAATTTTAATCTTTGGCCTTTCCATAAGTTTGTTTTCTTAAATCTTTTAATTGTTTGTAATTGGTCTCTCAGTTGTTGTTCTCTGAGTTATTCAGATAACTTCCTATATAGACTGCTGTCAGTCTCAAATGTCCATCATTGTCATTTTTTCAAATTTCCTCTATATGGAAATAATTTACTGTTGTGTTGCATTTTGCTTAGAGCTTACCTGCAGGATAGTATTCTATCTCTGCTGAACTTTTTGGACTCTAGTTTTCTTCAAGTCTTCTTGTCCTTTCCAGAATCTTTCTTACTTATGTCTTCTGTTATGGTCATCCCTAGATTCTTTTTTTCGCTGTGCTGAATCTTAGTTGCAGTGCGCAAGCTTCTCCTTGGTTATGTTGCACACAGACTTAGTTGCTCCATGACATGTGGGATCTTATTTCCCGTAAAAGGGATTGAATCCACATCCCCTGCATTAAAAGGCAGATTCTTAAGCCTAGACCACCAGAAAAGTCTCTCTTCCTAGATTCTTACCATTTTCCAGTTTACCAGCCTTAAATAAACTTTAGGTGCTTGACTTCTTTAGTTACTCCTGTAGCCATGCTATTTCTTTCTGGTTGTAGTGCCCTTGTGTTCTTTGCTGCTGTTTTCATTGTTTCTGGTGTTTGTAAATATTGGTTTTTCTAAACTAGGTGTTTTCTTTTTTTTTTTTTAATCCGCTTCTCTAAGTCGGTATCTCAAACCTTTAGTGTCTGTTTTGCTATCTGATATAAACAAATATATGACATCTGGTATAAATTTGTTTTATTTAAGTCAGTCTCTGAAGAAATTTTTTTTTTTCTTTTAAAATAACTATGTTATCTATGCTGCCCTTTAATACACGATCTTCCCTTGTGGCTCAACTGGTAAAGAATCCACCTGCAATGCAGGAGACCTGGGTTCGATCCCTGGGTTGGGAAGATCCCCTGGAGAAGGGAAAGGCTACCCCCTCCAGTATTCTGTCCTGGACAATTCCATGGGCTCTATAGTCAGTCCATGGGGACACAAAGAGTTGGACACGACTGAGCAACTTTCACTTTAATACATATTAAAATAACTGACTCCCTCACCCTCCATTTTTTATTGTGGTAAAATACACATCATTACTTGGCCGACAAAGGTCCGTATAGTCAAAGCTGTGGTTTTTCTAGTAGTCATGTATGGATGTGGGAGTTGAACCGCAAAGAAAGCTGAGCATGAAAGAACTGATGCTCTCAAACTGTGGTGCTACAGAACGTTCTTGAGAGTCCCATGAACAGCAGGGAGATCAAACCAGTCAATCCTAAAGGAAATCAACCCTGAATATTCGCTGGAAGGACTGATGCTGAAGCTGAAGCTCTGATACTTTAGCCACCTGTTGCGAAGAACCAACTCATTGGAGAAGACCCTGATGCTGGGAAAGATCTGAGGGCAAGAAGAGAAGGGGGCGACAGAAGATAAGATGTTTGGATAGCATCACTGACTCAATGTACATGATTTTGAGCAAACGCAGGGAGATAGTGAAAGACAGGGAAACCTGTTGTGCTGCAGTTGATGGGGTTGCAAAGAGTGGGACATGGCTTCGTGACTGAACAACACAACAAAAACACAGCAGTTTACTGTCTCAATCATTTTTAAGTACGTCAGTGGTATTAAGTTCATTCATATTGTGCAACCGTCACCATAGTTCATCCGTACAACCCTTTTCATCCTGTAAAACTGAAATCCTATATCTGTTTAATGGTAACTGTTCATTCCCCTGTCCCCCTACTCCTGGCAGCCATCATTCTATTTTCTGTCTCTGTAAGTTTAATTATTCTAAGTACATCACATAAGTCGAATACATCAGTATTTGTCTTTTTCTGACTGGTTTATTTCACTCACCATTAGGTCCTCAAGGTTCATCCACATTGTAGCTTGTGTCAAAATTTCCTCCATTTTTAAGGGTGAATAATATTCTATTAAATACATTACCACATTACCACAATTTGCTTATCCATTTGTCAGCTGGTGGAAATGTGGGTTGTTTCCACTTTTTAGCTTTTATGATAACACTGCTAAAACATGGGTGTACAGATATCTCTTCAAGACTTTGCTTTCACTTCTATGGATATAACTGACTTTTACTTAATAAAACTGGTACATTCAGTACTTCAAGGTTATAGACTGGTGTGATGCTTTTTTTAAACTCTATTCAAGGCATTCATTTCATTTTACTGATCGTTCTCAATCTTTTTCCTGAGCACTTTTTAAGTTAGAAGGATGCATGAAATTTTGGTGTGCAGTTTATGTGGAATCACATGACTGCTGTTTTAAGGTGTAGTGCTCAGAATTTGAATCTGATTTATATTTTAATTTCAATAGAAACGTGCAAGGCAACTAGCTACTCTCCATAAATCTTCAACCCTACTGTCTCCCCCTATGACTCAGCAGTTGTTTTTACCTCCTACTTAACAGAGAGCATAGAAAACTTATAAACTTCCTCCTTTTCAATCTACAAATTGTACATGTGCACATATTTCCTTTCTCTTAGGCTACTCTTAATGGGAGACATTTCTTATAAGGTTTAGCTGTACTGACTGTTCATTTATTTGTTTATTTTTGGGGTGTTTACCTTACTCAGTAGATGTGTATGAGGCACTGAGGATCCTGGCAGGCTACAGTCCATGGGGTTGTAAAGAGTTGGAGATGACTGAACGACTCAGCACAGATATCTTTTAGTGTACTACTGTAACTTCCTTGTTCTTTTACCGTATTGTTGTTGTTACTTTTATAGTGGTTCTGGGGCTTATCATTACCATGTCATCTAGTTGGAATGCTAGTTCAGTTACAAGAGCATATAAAGACTTTCTTCCTATAGAGCTCCATTCCCTTCCCCCTCTGTTGTGTTGTCATTATCCTGCAAGTTACATCTTTATCCATTGTATAGTCATAAACCATCCTTTTAATTATCACTTGATGTTTTTGTCTTTTAAGTTAGATAGGAAAAAAGGAGTTACTTATGAAGTTACTTGTACTGGTGCTTTGTATTTTCATAATGGATTTGAATTACTATTTAGTGTCATTTCATTTCAGCTAAAGTGCTCCTAATAGTATTTCTTTTAGGGCAAGTCTACTGGTAACAGCTTATTCAGTTTTAATTGGTTAGGAATGCCTTCTGTGATTCTAAGGGAAGTCTTGTTGGATGTAGAATTATTGATTGACTTTTTTCCACACCACTTTGAATATATCGTCCCACTGTCTCCATGATTTCTGATAAATCAGCTGTTAGTCTTGGGAGGAGCCTTTATTTGTGATAAGTTGCTTTTTTCTCTTTCAACAGTTTGATCGTGCGTGTTGGTGTGGATCTCTTTTGAGTTTAACCTGTTTGAAACTTTTTGAGCCTCTTGAATGTGTATATTTTTTTTTTCAAATTTGAGAAATTTTTGGCCTTAATTTCTTCAAATACTCTGTCCTTTTGTTTGTCTCCTGTCTATTATATGTAAGTCAGTTTTCTTAATGGTGTCTCACAGGTTTCTGAGTCTCTGATCTGTTTTTTTTTCTTTTCTTTTCTGTTCTCAGACTGACTGGTGTCAGTTGATCTGTTTTCAAGTTTGCTGGTTTCTTTCTTCTGCCAGCTTATATCTACTACTGAGCTGCTGTGTCGACTTTTTCATTTTATTATGTATTACTCAAACCTATAATTTCTATTTGATCTTTTTTAGAAAATATTTTTGGTATAATATTGTCAATTTGGTTGAGACATTGTTCTCATATTCTCCTTTAGTTGTTTTAACATATTTAAAATAAATGATTTAAAGTCTTATTCTAGTTAAGTTCAGTGTCTGGGCTTCCTCAAGAATAGTGTATATTGCCACGTGTGCCCCCCCCCCCCCCCGCCATTGTATGTGTGTAGAATATACTTTCTTGTTTCTTTGCATGCTTTTAATTTTTTGTCATGCTTTTAATTTTTTGTCAAAACTAGACATTTTAAATAATGTGGCAGCTGTGGAAACCATATTCTCTCCCTGTGATTGTTTATGTACGTGAGTGACTTTTTGGTATTAATACTATAAAGTCTGAAGAATTCATTTGAATCAGTCCTAATGAGATGGATGAAACTGGAGCCCATTATACAGAGTGAAGTAAGCCAGAAAGATAAAGAACATTACAGCATACTAACACATATATATGGAATTTAGAAAGATGGTAACGATAACCCTATATGCAAAACAGAAAAAGAGACACAGAAATACAGAACAGACTTTTGAACTCTGTGGGAGAAGGTGAGGGTGGGATGTTTCGAAAGAACAGCATGTATACTGTCTATGGTGAAACAGATCCCCAGCCCAGGTGGGATGCATGAGCAAGTGCTCGGGCCTGGTGCACTGGGAAGACCCAGAGGAATCGGGTGGAGAGGGAGGTGGGAGGGGGGATCGGGATGGGGAATACGTGTAAATCTATGGCTGATTCATATCAATGTATGACAAAACCCACTGAAATGTTGTGAAGTAATTAGCCTCCAACTAATAAAAAAAAATAAAATTTAAAAAAAAATACTATAAAGTCTGTTCTATGTGGTTACTAAAGTGTCTGCATAGTTAGCTTAGTAGTTAAAGTAATGAACAGGCATAGGTTTCCTTGGATGCCTGAATGATGTAAATCTTCTAGTCTTTTCTAAAGGCCTCAATGTGTATGTTGAGACATGCCTTCAACACTCAGCTAAGCAATTTATAGGTTTGTTTTTTCCTGCTTCTACAGAGCCTAAGTGTTTGCCAGCGGTGAGTGTTTAAGGGCTTTCACAGCTCTTTCCAGAGAATGTGCACAGGTTATGTGTGAATATGGCCTTCTAGAGTCCCAAGAATGTGCTGGAGCTTTCCAAAGCCCCATGCTGTTGTTTGCCTCAAAAATTGTCCATAATCTCAGCTGCAGTGTTTGACTATTGCTTCTAATTGATTGTTTTTGAACAGAAAGAAGGCTGTTTACTCTGGATGAGCTCCGAGTCAGGTCACATAAAGATAGCTTTGATAGTAGAGTCTTCTAGGAACTACCAGACATGTCAAATAATGACAGTTCTCTGGGAGTAGGACTTTGAAGACGCTCCAGTTCTGTTGTGCTGCCTCTAGTGTTTGTTGATATTCACTATGATTGCAGGTTTTCACGAAACTGTGAAGCGGTTAGAATGGAAACAGCCACAAAGCTTGCTCTTCTTACCAAGATTTAGCCATATTGCTGAATACACATTCCCCAGATTGCTTCAATTTTTTCTAATTTTCATAGTTTGAAAAAGATGATTCTTCCAGCTTTTGCCACTATTCTCACTGCTTTTATGAAGAAGATAATTTTATATGTCTTTACTTGGTAATTCTTGCTGATGGGAATATCAACTGCATTTACCAATGTGTGGATTCCTTCTCCAAGTTCAGAGGACTCAAGGAACCTGAGGATTGAGAACTTGCAGGTTAATCAGTCCGTGTCTCTGTATCATTTTTTCAGGATTCCAATTTGTTCTTGTTTGGTATGCAGGCCTTATCCTTGGCATAGCAGACATAGACTTTAACTTTCTTTGAAGCCCTGCTACTTTTACAATAAGTCTTGACCCTTAGCCTTTTTTTAGAGATTTTATGCTACGAAAGAACCTTCTGGCTTTTTGACATTTAGTTTGGTCTTATTCATTTTTACCTCCTGCTGTTTTTCTGAAGAGTCAGTTGCTTTTAGCAGCAACAGCCTGTTTTCATGGTCTTGATAATTACTGTTTTCTTTATATTTCTCAAATATCTGATACATTGTACTTTCTAAGTTCAGGGATTGGCAAACTGACTTGCAGGCCAAACCCACTCTGTGGCCTGCCTATTTTTGCCATGCCCTATTTTTAAAGAGTTGTAAAACAGAAACAACAAAAAAGAATATGAAATACTATCTGGTCCTATTTAAAAAAAAGACAAGTTTGCCAATATCTGCATTCTCTCCACAGGAAAATACCCAGTTTACCAACAGTTGAAGCTTCCTGGGAGGAAGCTTTGCACTGCCACTTTGTGCTAGGGTTCTGTATATTCATCACCAGTGAGAGTGTCCTTTGCCAGCTGGGTGGCTATGTGTATGGTGACCCAACTCCAAAGCTTTATTTTAGCCTATTCTATCATTCTCCTCACCAGTGGCTGCAAGTTGGGTTCCTAAGTATGTTAACTGTGATTAACATACAGAAGTTTATTAAGGAATGTTCTTAGGATCAACATCTGTAGAAGGAGTAGAAAGGAAGCAGAAAGGATAAATTGTGCTGAATTGTATTATCAACAAAAGTCACTGTTACCCCCTTGAGACTCTGAAGCTGGAATAACCTGCTGAGTTGTCCAAAATTGTGACAAGGTGCTGGGCCCTTAAACCCCTGTTTGATCAGCTGCTCCATGAAGGCCGCTCAGGCATGCAGCTGTCTTTAGCTGAGGCACTTCCTGAAAAGACCTGACAGGTGAAGGCTGTTTTCCAGCAGCTGGACAAGAAATCCTTCACTTCTGAAAGGAGATCTGCATAGCACTTCAGTATCTGCTACATATAGCTTCATGTGAGTTCTTCTGATTATAAATTTTTTTATAAAATGTTTTTAAATTGTTATTTTAGTAAGTTTTTTATGAGAGAGCTGTGAAATATAATTCAAGAACTATATACATTTTTATTCATAATAAGATGGACAATTTTTCCTAAGGCATTTTTGAAAAACTGAGCTAGTTTACCTTTGATTTGTGTAATTAGTTACCATTTTAATAACTAGAATGTCATCATAGAATCCTGAAATGCTAATATTGGAAATTGAAATTTACAACTAGCGGGTCTTAGTTCAGTTCAGTTCAGTCTCTCAGTCGTGTCTTGACTCTGCAGTCCCATGGACTTCAGCACACCAGGCCTCCCTGTCCATAACCAACTCCCAGAGTTTACTCAAACTCATGTCCATTGAGTTGTGATGCCATTGAGCCATCTCATCCTCTGTTGTACCATTCTCCTCCCGCCTTCAATCTTTTCCAGCATCAGGGTCTTTTCCAGGGAGTCAGTTCTTCGCATCAGGTGGCCAGAGTACTGGAGTTTCAGCTTCAGCATCAGTCCTTCCAATGAATACTCAGGACTGATTTCCTTTAGGATGGACTGGTTGGATCTGCTTGCAGTTCAATGGACTCTCAAGAGTCTTCTCCAACACCACAGTTCAAAAGCATCAATTCTTCAGCGGTCAGCTTTCTTTATAGTCCCACTGTCACATCCATACATGACCACTGGAAAAACCATAGTTTTTTTTTTTTTTTTTTTTTTGCTTTTGCATGTTGAATCTTTATTGTGAGCCAAAAAATTGTACTTCTGCCCTGCAGAGTTCAAGATTATCTAACTCTTGACTAGTTTGCATTCCTGTGACTATGGATAACTGCTCAGTCGTGTCCGACTTTTTGCAACCACATGGACTGTAGCCCTCCAGGCTCCTCTGTCCATGGGATTTTTCAGGCAAGAGTACTGGAGTGGGTTGCCATTTCCTTCTCCAGAAAAACCATAGTTTTGACTAGACGGACCTTTGTTGGCAAAGTAATGTCTCTGCTTTTTAATACGCTGTCTAGGTTGGTCATAAGTTTTCTTCTAAGGAGCAAGTGTCTTTTAATTTCATATCTGCAATCACCATCTGCAGTGATTCGGGAGCCCCCCAAAATAAAATCTGTCACTGTTTCCATTGTTTCCCCATTTACTTGCCATGAAGTGATGGGACCAGATGCCATTTTTTTTGTTTTCTGAATGTTGATTTTTAAGCCAACTTTTTCACTCTCCTCTTTGACTTTCATCAAGGGGCTCTTTACTTCTTCTTCACTTTCTGCCATAAAGGTGGTGTCATCTGCATATCTGAGGTTACTGATATTTCTCTGGGCAATCTTGATTCCAGCTTGTGCTTCATCCAGCCCAGTGTTTCTCATGATGTACTCTGCATATAAGTTAAATAAGCAGTGTGACAATATACAACCTTGATGTACTCCTTTCCCAATTTGGAACCAGTCTGTTGTTCCATGTTCAGTTCTAACTGTTGCTTCTTGAACTGCATACAGATTTCTCAAGAGGCAGGTCAAGCGGTATGGTATTCCCATCTCTTTAAGAATTTTCCACAGTTTGTTGTGATCACACAGTCAAAGGCTTTGGCGTAGTCAGTAAAGCTGAAGTGGATGTTTTTCTGGAATTTGCCTGCTTTTTCCATGATCCAGCGGATGTTGGCAATTTGATGTCTAGTTCCTCTGCCTTTTCTAAAACCAGCTTAAACATCTGGAAGTTTATGGTTCACGTACTGTTGAAGCCTGGCTTGAGAACTTTGAGCATTACTTTACTAATGTGTGAGATGAGTGCAATTTTGCGGTAGTTTAAACATTCTTTGGCATTGCCTTTCTTTGGGATTGGAATGAAAACTGACCTTTTCCAGTCCTGAGTTTTCCAAATTTGCTGGCATATTTAGTGCAGCACTTTGACAGCATTGTCTTTTAGGATTTGAAATAGCTTAACTGGAATTCCATCACCTCTACTATCTACTAGCTTTGTTGCGTAGTGATGCTTCCTAAGGCCCACTTGACTTGGCATTCCAGGATGTCTGGCTCTAGGTGAGTGATCACACCATTGTGATTTTCTGGGTCATAAAGATCTTTTTTGTACAGTTCTTCTGTGTACTCTTGCCACCTCTTCTTAATATCTTCTGCTTCTCTTAGGTCCATACCATTTCTGTCTTAAGAAGACATCTAATCTGCCCTCTCATTTGACAGATGAGGAAGCTGGGAATGAGTGAGCCTGAGGGCTTTTGAAGCTAGTTAGTGACAAGTAAGGATTAGAATGTAAGTCTCCAAACTCCTAAACTAGTATCCTGTTATCAGTACTCCTTACCTTAATTAGTTTCTTATAGTATTTTCTAAGAAGAGACTATCAGGATTCTGAAACTGAGCAAGAGATTTTTATAGCCTTTAAAAGTCATTTTCTTGCTCCTCCTGGGAATAATGGAAATAGTTTGTAAATGCTTCAGTGACAACAGCATTAATAATAAAGTCAGCTTTTGGAGTATATGGTTTTCATCAGTCCTGAATTCATTTTGGACTTAGGTTTGGAAATTTCTTCATGATGGCTGTGGGTTACCAGATAGTGGAAACTCTTCACTTTTTTGCTGCTAGGATCATACAGTGGACATATGATTACCAGATAAGGTCTGAAAGTGCTGTAGAATTTTATTTTATTTTATTTGTTTTCATTTATTTTTGTTAGTTGGAGGCTAATTACTTTACAATATTGTAGTGGTTTTTGCCATACATTGAAGAATTTTAAAATTTACCAATTTTATTTTCTGTGGTAGATTGTCCTAAACGTGTTCTGGATTATCTGATTCACAATTAAATGCTTTCATTTAATGCTGTGGTTAGAGTGTGCATTTGTATTTGTTTTTGGTGGTGCCAGGTGTTACTGTTTTGATTGTTAGGTGGTAAAAGTAAGGAAAAGAATAGAAGTACCAGCCTTAATGAGTAAGAGGCCTTTGAGTTTTTAGTGGAGACCAAATGCTTTTTCAGCATGTTGAATTAATGTTTTATTATAATGTGAAATTGAGAAAATTTTACATGCCTTGCCTTATTATCACGAGACATTTAGTACAAGCATTACAATCTAAAAGAGGCTTATGGTAATGCAGCTAGTGCCATTTTTGTGTTATGAGCAAAGATTTATTCAGCAAAGCCATGCCATTTATTTTTAAGTGTTTGTTTTCAGTTGAATTTTGTTAGATGCTTTGTATTTAGTTTTTGGTTTATTTGGCTTTATATTTATGTAAGATTTGTATGTGTATAAGAGTTTACCTAAATATTTATGTTTATCAACTCTATTCCAATGAAACTAATTTTAAAAGGTTTATGTTTGTGTTGGTTTAAGTAACAGTAGAATTATAATTTTTACAAACTGAAGAAACATTTCTCCTTTTTTAAGAGGTCTGTATATTGTTGTAGTTTGAGAATCTCTCTGCTTCAGAGTTGTAAGTTGAAAAGGTTGATGTTAGATTACTTAAAAGTACCTACTTAAACTTTATGAACATTTTAAGGAAGGTGCAGGCATTGTGTGTGTGTGCGCACGCACGCAAGCAAGGAAGGAAGGGGAGATTTTGTGTAGAAGAAAAATATTATCAGTTATAATGATGGGAATTAGGTTTTTTCTGCATAAAGTGTTTGATACCATCAACTCTTGGGAGGAAATTTTGATCACTTCAATCTTCAAAGATTCACTTTGCTTTTCATGTTATATTGAATTCCTTTGAATGCATTTATTAACTTAAAAAAAAAGTTCCATAGTGAGTCTTGTAATGAAAAACCTCCTAATTTATTTGTAAGTTGCAGTTTTCACAGATTGCTGTTTAGTATAAGTATTTGTGAAGGACTGGTTATGATCTACCTGGTGAGATCTAGTCAGTATAAATCTGTTAGTAGATAAAATACTTGTTTTGGGGTCAGGCACAACTCATAGTTCACTCACATTATTATATAATAGAGAAATACAAATGTGTATGAAGGTAATTGTGATGAAAGCAGCTGAGTATAGAAGTTCTGAATCCTTACTCTTGAGAAGATATTTCACTAATTTTAATTTATAATCTTAATAAGATGCTGTTTGTCACCGTAATTTTCCGTCTAATTTTCATCGATCTCAGTATGTCATTGAACTTTGCACAGGCCTTTTTTTTTTTCTATCCTTCTTTCCCACCCATCCCATCCCCTTTCTTTCTGGTTTGCTAGTTGCCCCACACTTTTCCAAATGTTTGGGGTATAACCATGAACTAAGCAATCAAAGATTGCTGCTCTCATAGAACTGAAGGGAGGAGACAAGCAATATGTCAGTAAGTTAATTGAAAAACTGTATGAATAGATAAGAAATTGTTGTTAGAAAGTGAAAAAGTGTTGTGGTAAGAAAAAAAGTAGAGGAGGGTTAGAGCAATTGAGAATATATGGATATGTGGGGCAGTTTGTAATTTTTAAAGGATTAGTTAGGATAGGTCTCATTGAGAAGATGATATTTGAGCAGAGTTTTGCTAAGGGAGTTATTTATGTGAAGGACTCTTCACACACTGTGTGTGTGTGTGTGTGGGGGGGTGTATCTTGCATGCTTAGACAGGTGCATTGCACATATACCAGTGCTAAGGGAGTTATTTATGTGAAGGACTGCTCACACTGTGTGTGTGTGTGGTGTATCTCACATGCTTAGGTGCATTCCACATACACCAGTGTATTGCATATAGACCACTACATATTATGGAAAATGCACATATAAACTCTATTTAGCCAGGGAACAAAAGTTGGATTTTAATATTCATTTGTTTTAACTAGTAACAGAGCTGTTCAAAACCTGAAATTCAGCAGGAGGACAAATTGTGTGGGAGAAAAAAGTTATGTTTTTATCAGTGTGAGCAGAGAGAAGATAAATGAATGTTTAGAGAGCATGTTAAAATTGATAGCAATTTTTTTTTTTTTTTTGACCGCTGAGACTTACATGATCTTAGTTCATGGAAAGGGATTAAACCCTGGGCCACCTCAGTGAAAGCCCCAAGTCCTAACAACTATTGGAAGTTCCCAATAGCAACGTTCTGTGTGTGTGTGTGTGTGTGTGTGTGTGTGTGTGTGTGAAATATTACTTTTTCATTTATTTTGCAAGCCTTTGAGCGTGCCGGCTTCATTAGTTGCAGCACTCAGGCTGGGTAGTTGCAGTGCACATGCTTAGTTGCTCTGTGGCATATGGAATCTTCTCCGGCCAGGGATCAAACCCGTGTCCCCTGCACAGCCAGGCATATTCTTATTCACTATGCCACCAGGAAAGTCCTAGTGGCATTCTTGATTTTTAAAATATTTTTCTTTTAATTGTGGAGAACTGACTGTAGAAACGTCTAGAAAAGAAAACAAAAATTGCTTATCCAGGCACCCAGAGATAATATTTTGGCATTGAGGTATGTGTTGAGTGATATTTTTAATGTATTTCTGCCTGAACTTGTAAATTGAAGTATAAATTATATTCATTTAGGAAAATACTCCAGTCTTAAACACAGATTGATGAATTTTCACAAATTGTGCACCAGTGTAACTACCACTCAAATCAAGGTAATGTTGCCAGTGCCCCAGATGTGTCTATCTCCTTTTCACTTAGTCAGTCTGCACCAGCATCCCCCCACCCGCACTGGCCCCTAGAAGTAACTACTCTTCTGCCTTCTATCATCACAAATTATTTAAGATTCCCCCTCCTTAAGAGACATAACAGATTACAACATGTGGACATGATGTGACCAAAAAAGCCTATAAAAATATATATTTTTTTGTTTAGTCTCTTTTTTCTCCAAAGTATAGTTGATTTACAGTGTGTTAATTTCAAGTGTACAACAAAAAGATTCATTTTAAAATATGTATATGCATATACATGTATATATGTATATTTTTTCAGATTCTTTTCCATTATAGGTTATTGCAAGACATTGAATGTACTTCCCTGTGCTATACAGTAGGTCCTTGTTTATCTATTTTATATATAGTAGTTTGTATCTCTTAATCATAAACTCCTAATTTATCCCCACACTTCCCACTTGGTAACCTTAAATTTGTTTTCTGTCTTTGAGTCTGTTTCTGTTTTGTAAATAAGTTCATTTGTATAATTTTTTAGATTCCGCATGTAAGTAATATATAATATTTATCTTTCTCTGAACTTGGTATGATATTCTCTAGGTTGATCCATGTTGTTGCAAATAGTGTATATATTTATGTAATATTTCAGTGTGTATTCACTGTATATATATATATATAAACACACACACAATACATCTTAAATCAGTTGTCTGGTGATGGGCACTTAATTACTCTTGATAGTGTTGCTGTGAACATTGGGATGCACGTATGTTTTCAAGTTAAGAGTTGTCATCTTTTCCAGATACATTACCAGGAGTGGGATTGCTGGATCATATATGGTAACTCTGTTTTTAGACTTTTTAAAAATATAATTTAAATTTAATTAATTTTTGGCTGTGCTGGGTCTTTGTTGCTTTGTGGGCTTTTGTCTAGTCCTGGTGAGCAGGGGCTAATCTCTAGTTACTGTGTTGGGCTTCTCATTGCCTTTACTTCTTTTGTTGCAGAGCATGGGCTGTATGCACAGACTTCAGCAGTTGCAGGGTCTTTTAATAAGCTCAGTTCATTACAGGGTTCTTCAATCTTTGTTACTACCCCTGACACAAGCTCCTTACCTAAAAGAATACATGTACAAAAATTTTTGTTTTTATTTTGGAAATTCTGTTCTTTAAAGTTACCCACTGCCCAGTAAACAGTCCGGTTCATGTCATAATCAGCCGTGACAGAAACACCAATGTGGGTCTACCTTCCATCCTCAAGGATAAACCTTTTAAGCAAGTGAAAGTCGCTCAGTCATGTCCGATTCTTTGCAACCCCATGGACTGTACAGTCCATGAAATTCTCTAGGCCAGAATACTGGAGTGGGTAGCCTTCTCCTTCTCCAGGGGAGCTTCCCAACCCAGGGATCAAACCCAGGTCTCCCACATACATTGCAGGTGGATTCTTTACCAGCTGAGCCACAAGGGAAGCCCGAGAATACTGGAGTGGGTACCTGTCCCTTCTTTAGCAGATCTTCTCGAACCAGGGACATGGGCTCAGTAGTTGCGGATCACAGGGCTCTAGAATGCAGGTGCTAATAATTGTGGCACGTGGGCTTAGTTGCTCCGTGGCATGTGGGATCTTCGCAGTTCAGGGATAAACCCGTGTCTCCTGTATTGGCTGGTGGATTCTTTACCACTGAGTCATCAGGGAAGCCTCTGTTTTGAGTTTTTTAAGGGACTTCCATACTGTTCTCCATGGTGGCTGTGTACCAATTTATATTCCCACCAGCAGTGTAGGAGAGTTCCCTTTTCTTCGCACCCTCTCCAGCATTTATTACTTGTAAATATTTTGATGGCCATTCTGACTGGTTATTGATTTGCATTCCTGATTAGTATAACCATAATTGATTATTACAGGTACTTTGAGAGGAATGATAATAAATTAAGCTATTCTTGAAAAGTCATTTATAAAATTCTTGTTTGTAATTATTTTCATTAAAAAGTTAGAAATCTCTCTTAGGGGGTTAAAAAAATTTCAAGAAACATAACAGTCTTGATAACAAAAGTTTGCCCTCCAGTAGTAACAAGAAAAATGTTCCCTTCCTAATTGTAGTCATGTAAAAGCCATTTTGCTCTTTTATAGTAGTACAGTAATCTTTCTTTTAAGTCAACCTTCTTTTGTTACTGGTTTCCCCAAAGAATCAGTCTTGTCAGCACAGATATGAAGCAAATAATAAAATCTGATAGTGGCTTATATAGAAGCTTTTCCCATTTAGTTTTTAAAAAATTTATACTGAGCCGTATTCTTAAAAGAATTTCGTTCTCTTTTCAAAGATCCATAAGTAGCAATAAAGTATGTCAGACAAGTAGTGTACATTTATTTTTATCGCTTCCTAGCCTGGTACAAAATAGGATAAACTGATAAGGTTATAAGCTAATAAGGAATGGTTCTGTGCAGCTAAGGGGATGTGTCAATATATTGTTATTCTGCAGATCTAAATCACTGCCATTAACGTTACTGGCTTTCGCAGTATTTTAGTCTCTTTATGAATTTGTATTGATGTTATTTGTAACGTATCTTTTTTGGAAAGGTAGTACTAATTTTACTTTTTTTTTCCAATTAAACTTGTTATTTTGTATTGGAGTATAGCCATTTAACAATGTTGTGATGGTTTCAGGTGGACAGCAGAGGAACTCAGCCATTCCTGTACATGTATCCATTCTTTTAAATTTTTAAAGCTCTGCCATGTTTGTTTCTAGTGGGTGCCAGTGGTCACCTGCCAAACTCGCAACAGGTTTACAGGTAGCCAGCGAATAGAATCTGGCCATCAGCATACCCCAGGCCAGAGGTACATTGGGGAGGCTCTGCCTTGCTACTGGTATTGATAACTTCTTGCTTCAGTTCATCCAAAATGATTTTGCCCTCCAAGTCCTACTTCTTGATGCTAGGGCCAGTAGCAGTTGGGACTGAAGCACAGGGCATTCATTGATCATGTCACCACCATCTAGTGTGTAAAGGTGCTTGCCTTCATTGATGTCTCACAACTTGGTTATCCATTTTAAATATAGCACTGTGTACCTGCCCATCCTAAATTCCCTAACTATTCCTTTCCCCTGCCATTCCTCAACCCAACCCTCCAGCCCCCAGCAACCATTAAGTTCATTCTCTTAAGTCTGTGAGTCTGTTTCTGGGTTTTGTTTATATATTTTTTTGATGTTGCTGTGAAGTCTTCATGATGTTGATGATGTCTGTGCTGGTTCTCTTGTGGAACATGGGCTCTAGAGCACGTGGGGTTCAGTGGTTGTGATGCATGGGCTTAGTTGCCCGTGGCATGTGGAATCTTCCTGGACCACGGGCTGAACCCATGTCCCCTGCGTTGGCAGGTGGATTCTTAACCTCTGGACCACCAGGGAAGTCTGAGCTCTGCTTCTGTTTTGTAAATAAGTACATTTGTATAGTGTCTTTGTAGATTCTGCATTTAAGGGATGTCATACGATGTTTCTGCTTCTCTGTCTGACTTACTTCACTCAGTATGACACTCTCTAGGGTCCATCCATTGTTGCTGCAAATGGCGTTATTTCATTCTTTTTAAAGTCTGAGAAATGCTTCATTGTACATATGTACCAAATCTTTATCTATCCTGTCAGTGGACATTTAGGCTGCTTCCATGTCTTGGCTATTGTAAACAGTGCTGTAATAGACAGTGGAGCGCATGTATCCTTTCAGGTCGTCTTTTCCCTGGATATATGCCCAGAAGTGGGCTTGCCGGCTCATATGGTAGCAGCTCTATTTCTAGTTTTTTAAGGAACCTCCATACTGTTGTCCATAGTCGTTGTACCAATTTATATTTCCACTAACAGTTTAGGAGGGTTCCCTTCTCTTCACACACTCTAGCATTTATTGTTTGTGAATTTTTCGACTGGTGTGAGGTGATACCTCATTGTAGTTTTGATTTGAATTTCTCTAACAGAGATGTTGAATATCTTTTCATGTGCATCTTGGCTATCCTTGGAGAAATGTCTATTTAGGTCTTTTACCCATTTTTTGATTGAGTTGTTGGTTTTGATCATATTAAGCTTCATGAGCTATTTGTAAATTTGGGAGATTTATTCCTTGTTGGTCACATCATTTGCAAATATTTTCTCCCAGTCTGTGGTTTTTTCGTTTATCGTTTCCTTTGCTGTGCAAAAGCTTTTGAGTTTAAGTAGATCCCATTTATGAAAGGTTTTTAAATTGGTCAAGATGTCACTAAACATGTGCTTTTATTTTCTCTATTTAAAAAAAATTTTTTTTAAACTTTACTTATTTATGAATTTATTTATCTGTCCATGCTGCGCAGCTTGCAGGATCTTAGTTCCCAGACTAGGTGTTGAACCTGGGCGATGACAGTGAAAATGCATAGTCTTAACCACTGGACTGCCAGTATGGTGGTGGTGTAGTGGCTAAATCATATCCGACTCTTGCGACCCCATGGGCTGTAGCCTGCCAGGCTTCTCTGTCCGTGGGATTTTCCAGGCAAGAATACTGGAGTGGGTTGCTGTTTCCTACTCCAGAGGATCTTCTGGACCCAGGGATCGAACCCTGGTCTCCTGCACTGCAGGCAGATTGTTTACTGACTGACTGAGCCACCAGGGAAGCCCAAGGAGTTCTCTAAACGTGTTTTTTAAAAGTCCATTAAAATGGTTTATGGTTTTACACCTTGAAGGATAAATTCTTCTGCTTATAGAAAATGGGCTTATACCTAGAGATTTATGCTTTCAAATGTCAGATAAATGAGACCTTAATGAAATACAGATTTGATTGTTTAAAATTGAAAGCCTCTTATGCCTTAAACCAACTCTTACCATGTAAAATTACGTTGGAATTTTAGAGGATGGTTGTAGTATTTCTGTTAAATTTTGTATTAGGCTCATTTATAAATAGCAGAGATTTAAAAAGTACAAGTTTTATTTGTCTCTGGAAATCTTAGTATTTTGTGTTTCTCATTTCCTTCTAATTGTTCAGTTCAGTTCAGTTGCTCAGTCGTGTCCGACTCTTTGCAACCCCATGAATTGCAGCACGCCAGGCCTCCCTGACCATCACCAACTCCCGAGGTTTACACAAACTCATGCCTATCGAGTTGGTGATGCCATCCAGCCATCACATCCTCTGTCATCCCCTTCTCTTCCTGCCCCCAATCCCTCCCAGCATCAGGGTCTTTTCCAATGAGTCAGCTCTTTGCATGAGGTGGCCAAAGCACTGGAGTTTCAGCTTCAGCATCAGTCCCTCCAATGAACACCCAGGACTGATCTCCTTTAGGGTGGACTGGTTGGATCTCCTTGCAGTCCAGGGGACTCTCAAGACTCTTCTCCAACACCACAGTTCAAAAGCATCAATTTTTCAGCACTCAGCTTTTTTCACAGTCCAACTCTCACATCCCTACATGACCACTGGAAAAACCATAGCCTTGACCAGATGGACTTCTGTTGGCAAAGTAATGTCTCTGCTTTTTAATATGCTATCTAGGTTGGTCATAACTATCCTTCCAAGGAGTAAGCGTCTTTTAATTTCATGGCTGCAGTCACCATCTGCAGTGATTTTGGAGCCCTCAAAAATAAAATCTGACATTGTTTCCACTGTCTCCCCATCTATTTCCCATGAGGTGATGGGACCAGATGCCATGATCTTAGTTTTCTGAATGTTGAGCTTTAAGGCAACTTTTTCACTCTCCTCTTTCACTTTCATCAAGAGGCTTTTCAGTTCCTCTTCACTCTCTGCCCTAAGGGTGGTGTCATCTGCATATCTGAGGTTATTTGATACTTCTCCCGGCAATCTTGATTCCAGCTTGTGCTTCTTCCAGCCCAGCGTTTCTCATGATGTACTCTGCATATAAGTTAAATAAGCAGGGTGACAATATACAGCTTTGACATACTCCTGTTCCTCTTTGGAACCAGTCTGTTGTTCCATGTCCAGTTCTAACTGTTGCTTCCTGACCTGCATACAGGTTTCTCAAGAGGCAGGTCAGGTGGTCTGGTATTCCCATCTCTTTCAGAATTTTTCACAGTTTATTGTGATCCACACAGTCTTAATTGTTAGCTATATATAAAATTGGAAAAGGTTATTTTTACGAAAAATCTTACAGGCTATTGCAGGCACACTTTTTTGGTTCATTCTTAAAAAGATAGTATACTTTTTTAGTATCCTGTACAGTATACTTTTTGAGTGTACCGTACCTTGTTAAGTGGGGACTGAGTGCTTGAATTTCAGGATGGTTATACAAAAATTTCTGTAAAGTTCCAGTTCCTCAACACACTGAATCATGAATCTAAGTGTGTTTGTGTGTGTAAAATCTAGCCTCCTTGATATTTCTAATTAGCTGTTTTTTGAAACTTCTATAAATTACTAACTTTTATGTATTTTGCATTCATATAAAATTCCATGGGTCACCTGACTCTATACTTGTACCTTGAATTATTTACAGCTGAACACGGCTTAACCCCAAATATTTAAGTGCTTAGAACAGAATCACCTGTATAACTTGAGTTGCCCCTTGAGGGAAGAAGGTACTAACATTTGTTGAGAACATACTATTTTAAATATTAATATCATGAATTTATTAGTTGCTATAACCTGACTTTGTGTTCAGTTTTCTTCCATATCTAAAGTATTAAACACTTTTCAGTTCCTTATCTGTTAATTTGAGCTTAATGATGTTGTAGTTTCTAAATATTTCTGTTTGTTTTTTTTTTTCTTTTTTTTTATTATTATTTTTTTTTCCAGTGGGTTTGTCATACATTGATATATTATTTCTGTTTTTTAATGAATTCTAAAGAATGTTTTAAAATCATTAGATAAACTCACCTATATCTAGTGTTTGCATTCAGTTTAAATGTTGCTTAAAGTAAGAAAAATCTTACAATAGAACGTTTTGTTAAGTTTTTATTTTGAGTAAAATACTCTTACCTTAGAAATGTTGGAAAGTTCACTAACAGAAGCACTTCAGGTTGATAGCACTTTAGCTGAGTCAGTGCTGGATGTTGTGCACTAGCGACCTCTAGTGGTCTTGCAATTTAAAAATTGCTGTGCTGTCAGTGTCAAAACATTTTTTTAGATTGATATGTGATAATCAGCATATACTGATTGTTGGACAGCTCAGATGATAATACATAGACCCAGTGAGTACCTTGGGATTTCGATAGAAATTTCACTGAACCTGTAGATTAGTTGGGTAGTATTGACATTTTAGTAATAGTCTTCTAACTCACAAATGTGGAATGTGTTTACACTTATTTCTGTCTTTAATTTCATTCAGCAATACTTTTAGTTTTTATTTTAGCAGTCTTTCACCTTCTATAAGTGTTACATCACGTATTTTGTTCTTTTTGGTGCTTTTGTAAATGGAATTGTTTCATAATTTTCTTTCATGGTTGTCCATTGATAGAGTATGGGAATGCTGTTGATTTTTGTGTGTTGACTGTGACCTGGTATTTTCTTAATTTGTAGTAACAGACTTGTGGAATCTTTTGGATTTGTTTTACATATAGCATCATCTGTACAGAGATAATTTTTCTTCTTCCTTTTTAACTTAGGTCCCTTTCATTTTCCTTGCTTCATTGTTCTGTATATGATTTCTAGTACTAAGTTGAACAAGTGTGTTGTAAGCAGGCACCCTTGTTCTGATTTTTGAGTAGAGACTTTTAGTCTTGGTATGATGTTCATTGTAGTTTTTCATAAATGGCTTTTATTATGTTGTGAGAGTTTCCTTTTTGTTCCTATTTTATTGACAATTTTTTTTTTCTTAAGAAAAAGCTGTTAGTTGCATCAGATTCTTTTTCTCATCAGTTGAAATGGCCAATTTTTTTCCTCCTTTATTCTTTTCATGTAGTATTTTATATTCATTGGTTTCCTTATGTTGAACCATCCTTGCGTTCCAGGGATAAATCCTTCTTGGTCATGATTTGTAATCTTTGTAATATGCTGCTAAATTTGATACACTGGTATTTTCTTGAGAATTTTTGCATCAGTATTTATACTGAGCAGTATCTGTGTTTTCTTGCAGTGTTTTTTAACTTTGCCTTTTGGGGCAGTACTGGCTTCATTGAACTAAGGAATGTCCGTTTAAAATTTTGGGAGATGTTTTAAAGATTTGTGTTAAATTTTTAAATGTTTGGTAGAATTCACTAGTAAAGCAATCAGCCCAGAGATTTTCTTTGTAGGGAAATTTTTAATTATTAGTTTAATCTTTTTATTATAGGCCTTTTACAGTTTTTCTCTTTTTTTCATTATTCTTTCTTGGTGAATTCTGTGTTTCTAGGTTATCCAATTTGTTGGTTGGTGTACAGTTGTTTGTGGTACTATACAAGTATAATCCTTTTTATTTATCCTTTTTATTTCTGTAGACTTGGTTGTAATGTCCCCCCGCCTTTCTTTTCTGAGTTGTGTGGGTGTGTGTTTTTCTTTCGTCAACCCAGGTAACTGTTTATGGATTTTGTTGATCTTTATGAAGAACTAAGTTTTGATTTTGTTGACCTTTTTTTTTTTCTATTTTTCTCTTCTCCATTTTGTTTCTGTGCTTTAATCTTTATTCTTTCTTTCCTTCTGCTAGCTTTGGGTTTAGTTCATTTTTTGAAGTTTCTAAAGTTTTAAAGTTAGGTTGTTGATTTGAGTTCTTTCTCGCTTCTTAACGTGGGCCTTTATATATAAGCTGTAAGTTTTTCATTTAGCACTGCTTTTGCTGTGTCTCATAAGTTTTGGTAAGTTTGGTGTGTTTTATTTTCATTCCTAAGTATTTTTTAATTTTCCTGTTGATTTCTTTGTTTTATTAGTTATTTAAGAGTATGTTGTTTAATTACCAAGGGTTTGTGGCTTTTTCAAGTTTCTATTTCTGTTATTGATTTCTAGTTTCATCTACTGTGACCATAAGAATTTTTAAAAATATATTTATTTATTTGGCTCTGCCGGGTCTCTGTTGGCGCATGAACTTTAGTTACGGCGAGTGGGGGCGCCTTTCTAGCTGTGGTTTGCTGGCTTCTCACGGCAGTGGCTTCTGTTACTGCCGAGCACCGGCTCCGGGGCAGGTGTGCTTCAGCACTTGTGGCGCATGGGCGTTAGTTGCGTGTGACATGTGGAATCATCCTGAACCAGGCATTGAAACTGTGTCCCTTGCAATGGCAGGTGGATTCTTAACCACTGGACCACCGAGGAAGTCCCACAGGAAATATTTTTAATGCTATTTGTGTTTTAAAATTGATTATGCTTGATTTGGTATTCTGATGTGTGGTCTGTCTTTGAGAATATCCCATGTATATTTGAGAAGAATGTATTCTGCTGTTGTTGGATAGAGTGTTTCCTATATATCTGTTAGATCTAGTTGGTTTATTGAGTTGTTCAGATCCTCTATTTACTTATTTTCGGTCTTGTACTTCTATATGTTACTGAAGTGGAATATTGAAGACTCCAGCTATTGAACTTTTTCTCCCTTTAATTCTGTCAGTTTTTGCATCATATATTTTGATGATATCATTGGGTACGTAAATATAATTGTTGTATTTTCTTATTGTCAATTCAGTGGCTCAGTCATGTCCGACTCCTTGCAACCCCATGGACTGTAGCACGCCAGGCTTCCCTGTCCATCACCAACTCCTGGAGCTTCCTCAAACTCACATCCATTGTGTCGGTGATGCCATCCAACCATTTCATCCTCTGTCATCCCCTTCTCCTCCCGCCTTCAATCTTTTCCAGCATCAGGGTCTTTTTCCAGGGAGTCAGTTCTTCGCATCAGGTGGCCAGAATACTGGAGTTTCAGCTTCAGCATCAGTCCTTCCAATGAATACTCAGGACTGATTTCCTTTAGGATGGACTGGTTGGATCTCCTTGCAGTCCAAGGGACTCTCAAGAGTCTTCTCCAACACCACAGTTCAAAAACATCAATTCTTTGTTGCTCAGCTTTCTTTGTAGTCCCACTCTCACATCCATACATACTGGAAAAACCATAGCTTTGACTAGACGGACCTTTGTTGGCAAAGTAATTTCTCTGCTTTTTAATTTGTTGTCTAGGTTGGTCATAGCTTTTCTTCCAAGGAGCAAATGTCTTTTTAATTTCATGGCTGCAGTCACCACATGCAGTGATTTTGGAGCCCAAGAAAGTAAAGTCTGTCACTGTTCCCATTGTTTCCCCATGTATTTGCCATGAAGTGATGGGACTGGATGCCATGATCTTAGTTTTCTTGTTGTATTGAATCTCTTATTAGTATACAGTGTTCTTTGACTTTTGCAGCCTTTTATCATTTAAAGTCTGTTTTGTCTAATATTGGAAGTTTTGCAAACCTTAATAGTAAATATACTAGGCTTTGGAAGTTACATTGGGTCTGTGTTGCCTCTTCTAATTTTTTTTTTTTAAACCATTTTTCACTTGGGATTGTCCAAAAGGTTGCCTGCCAGTCCCTGCTTTATCTTGAACAGAAGGTCTTTAATTATAGTGGTCTTTATTGTGGCAGACAGGGTCTTCATTGAGGCATGTGGGATTTTTTAGTTGTGACATGTGGGATCTAGTTCTCTGACCAGAAGTTGAACCTGGGCCCTCTGCATTGGGAGCATAGAGCCTTAGCCACTGGACCACCCGAGAAGGCCCTAGTGTCTTTATCTTATTCAAGAAATCTTTCCTTAATCTGAGATTATGAAGAGATATATCATATAAACATTTGCTGCACACCTCATTTTATTGCACTTTGCAGTTACTGCATTTTTTACATACTGGAGATTTATGGCTACCCTTCCATCAAGCAAGTCTGTTGATGCCGTTTTCCCAACAGCATCACTTCTTTTATATTTCTGAATATGACATTTTGGTAATTCTCGCAACCTTTCAAAGACTTCATAATCAGCTTTTCTAGTTCTGTACACACACTTTGGGAGTATATTGGAATTACATTAATTGTTTTGAATTACGTTAATTGTTTTGGTTAATGTGTGTGTGAATATTGATATTTTCCAGTAGTGAGTTTGCTAGTCCATTTATCTTTTATGTCTCCGTTAAAGTTTTAAACTTTTTGTGCAGAGATTTTGTGTATCTTTGGTTTATTACTAGGTACTTTTGGTTTTTGATGCTATTGTAAGGATTTTTGCAGTTACTTTTTAAAAGGTTATTTGCAAAGATGATTCTATTAATGGTGCATCATGACCTGTAAAAACAATAGAAAAATCTGTTGTTCTCGATCCTTTATTGCTGTTGTTGTTCAGTTGCCAAGTCATGTCCAACTCTTCACAACTCCATGGACTGCAGCACACCAGGCTTCCCTGTCCCTCATAATCTCCCGGGGTTTGTCCAAGTTTATGTCCATTGAATCAGTGATGCCAATCCAACCATCTTATCCTCTGTTGCCCTCTTCTCCTTCTGCCTTCAGTCTTTCCAGCATCAGGGTTTTTTCCAGTGAGTCAGCTAACTATTCGTATCAGGTGACCAAAGTATTGGAGCTTCAGCTTCAGCATCAGTCCTTCCAATGAATATTTGGGGTTGATTTCCTTTAGGATTTACTGGTTTGATATCCTTACTTTTGAAGGGACTCTCAAGAGTATTCTCTAGCACCACAGTTCGAAAGCTTTGGCACTCTGCCTTCTTATTGTCCAGCTCTCACATCCATACATGACCACTGGAAAGACCACAGCATTGACTATACAGACCATTGTTGGCAAAGTGATGTCTGTGCTTTTTAACACACTGTCCAACACACTGTTTGTCACACTTGTATGTTTAACACACTGTCATAGCTTTCCATGATCCTTTACTAAATGCCAAATCTGTTATTCAGTTGGTCCTTATTATCACTATAAGACATAATCTTTACCTTTTTAGTCTGTACGAATTGTAAGGTCAGTCCCAATAGTTAGGTCTTTTCCATCATTAATCTGTTTTTTTACCCCCCTCTTCAGGTATTTTGAGTTAGACTATGTCCTTTTAAGGTTTCATTTTAATGAATTCTTACCATTTTGTTGTCTTGTATCTTTGTAAATTATCCCCTTTCGGCTCCTGTTCAGAAACTGCTTCGGTGTTCCTGTTATTTTACATGATTTGTGCGTCTTTGTTTCATTTATTGGATTCTCTAGGTATGGATGATTTTTTAGTATCAAAATTCCAAAAAAGATTTTTTTTAAGTTTTTAGTGCCTTTTTCAGCCTGAAAAATCTCTAGTTACTTATTAAGAAGCAGAATAAAATGAACTTCTTTCATCATCTTCTGGTGCTAATTGTAAAATACTTCTGAGATCTGGAATTTGGAGTCATGTATAGTATGTGATTCTTTTTTTTTTTTTTTTTTAGCCAATCCAGAAGAAAACCCTCCCATCAGAAATTCTTGATTCTGTATCAGTGAAATTGACATATTTTACCTTTGCTTCACAGCTTAAGAGAGTCAGAAGTTCTTCTTTTCTCTTATGGATCTTAGACTATTATTAGGTTTTGAATCTTTATCATTGCTCCTAGATCTTTGTTTTGAAACTTGCATTTAGACTATATGTTATATAGCTGTGTATCATTTTCAGGTCTTCTGGAGTTGTGGGTGATTTTTCTTAATTTTCCCAAACTTAAATGTGTTAAATCATCCAGATGAATTCATTTGTTCTGATTCCATGTTCACCGAAATTAAAAAAAAAACAACTTTTTAAATTAACCATAATTTAGGTTATTGAGTAGCTTACTTTCTCTTAATGAAGAAATACATCTATTGCTCATCTCAACAAAACGATGAAAGTTAATTTTATTGCACACATGTTTTATAACAGGAAATACTGCATACAGATGCCAGTCTTCTTAAACGTATCACACTTTCATGTGGGTAAATAAAGGAGGCTGACATTCTGGGAAGGGCCAGAAAAAGATGGAGACTTGTCTCCCTAAGGAAATAAGGCAATTAAAAGGAAAAAAAAATTAACTGTAGAAAAATAATGGTAGAAAGTAACAATGTTGTTGAACATATAACTTCACTTGTTAGATTGGTGCAAGAAGTAATTGCAGAAAATAATTGCTGTTTTGCATTCTTGAACTTTACCATTGATATTGGAATACATTCTTAAATGTGATTGTTATGCATCATTTTAATGCACATTTTTTCTTATTAATGACTCATTACTTACTGTTTATTTTATATGTATTTTAGACTAGGGAATTGATGTTAGACAAAAAACAAATTTGAATGATTTTCTTATTCAAGTTCACAACGAGTTGTAAAGCAGTTCACAACATCATCCATGCATTTGGCTCAGGAACTGCTAATGAAGGTACAGTGCAGTGGTGGTACAAGAAGCTTTGCAAAGGAAACTAGAGCCTTGAAGATAAGGAGTGCAGTGGCTGGCCGTGGAAAGTTGACAAGACCAACTGAGAGGATCATCAAAACTGATCTTCTTACAACTACACAAGTTGTTGCTGAAGAATTCAGTGTCAACCATTCTACAGTCATTCAAAATTTGAAGCAAATTGGAAAAGTGAAAAACCTTGATAAATGAGTGCCTCATTAGTTAACCCAGAAATTTTGAAAATTGTCCTTTTGAAGTGTCGTCTTATCTTATTCCATTTAACAACAACAAACAATTTCTTAATCGGATTATGACGTGTGATGAAAAGTGATTTTGTACGACAGCTGCCAACATCAGCTCAGTGGTTGCATCAAGAAGAAGCTCCAAAGCACTTCCCAAAGCCAAACTTGCACCAAAAAAGGATCATGTCACTGTTTGGTGGTCTGCTGACTGTCTGGTCCACAACAGCTTTCTGAATCCCAGTGATGAAACCATCACATTGGAGAAATATGCTCAGCAAACTGATGAGATACCTGCAGATCTGCATCACCTACAGCCAGCATTGGTCAAGAGAAAGGACCCAGTTCTTCTCCACAACAATGCCTGACCACATGTCACACAAGCCACACTTCAAAAGTTGAATGTACTGGGCTGTGAAGTTTTGGCTCATTCAGCTGATCTCTTGCCAACCAACTACCACTTCTTAAAGCATCTTGACAACTTTTTGCAGGAAAAATATTTCTACAACCAGCAGGATGCAAAAATGCTTTCCAAGAGTTTGTTGAATCTTGAGCTCAGGTTTTTATGGTACAGGAATAAACAAACATATCTATCGTTTGCAAAACTGTGTTGATTGTAATGGTTCCTGTTTTGGTTAATGAAGATGTGTTTGATAGTTATAATGATTTTAAATTCTGGGTCCAAAGCTGCAATTACTTTTTCACCAACCTAATACTTGTGATACTTTGGATAATTGTTTCAAGAGTTGAAACATTTCGAAGTGTGGTGGTCAGAAAGGGGAAGATTATCAATTTTTAAATGTTTCATGAAAGAAATGCTTTTGAGGTAATATGACTTTTTAAAACAACTAATATATAATTTGAGGAAAAGTGTGAATATGATAACTTTCTGTTCTTTGTAACTTGTTTGTTAGGAATTAAGTGTAATTTTTGCATTTAAAATTTCCTTTTAAAATTATGTGAAAATTGTTAGTAGTAGAGACCATAAGGATTATAGGTAAATAGCTAATTTATAGTTATCTTTATTTTAAAGTGACTATTTTCTAACAAAGTTTTATCAACTACTACTATGAATTTTAAATCTTGCTATCATGAATAAAAGTGCAGAATTGTATGCTTATTGTTTTCCTTTTTTCAATTTCCTGTGTATAGTTAAAAAGTAAAAATAAATGAACTTTTTATATTTTTAGGCTCGGATAGCATTTTTGCAAGGAGAAAGAAAAGGTCAAGAAAACTTGAAGAAGGATTTAGTAAGAAGAATAAAGATGTTAGAGTATGCATTAAAACAAGAAAGGTAGGTGTCCCTTATTTTCTTGCATGAATAAAAGTATAACTATTATTCTTACATGTTATTGTACAGTGTATTTGAAAACTCTGAAAGATACAAAGATTTGCCCAAAATAAAGGATGATATTTTGATTCGATCATTACATGGCAAAAGAAAAAAGATTAAAATCTTTAAATTGAAGTAATATATTTTTTTGTAGAGTCTTAAGTTTCGGGGGTTTTTTTGCCCCCCCTTTTTTTTTTTTTTAAACAAATTAAGAAAAAGTTATCTTTACTTGGGTGTATATCTTATTTGGATAATCTATCTTTTTTTTTTTTCTTGTACATGCAGTGTATTTTTTTCCTCTAACTTGTTTGCAACTAAAGTTTAAAGAAACTGACATTCATATGATTTTTTTAAATTTGTCATTGAAGAAATATATACCAGTAGTTATTAAACTGTGTAGAAAGGAAAATAAAACTTTTTTTTTCTTTCAACAATTTATTATTAAATTTTCAGGGCAAAATATCACAAATTAAAATATGGCACAGAACTGAACCAAGGTGACTTGAAAATGCCAACCTTTGAATCAGGTAAACTTGATTCTTCTGTTAATCTCTGCCCTCCATCCTAGAAAAACTTGTTTAAGCTCACTTTTGGTAACAGGCATGTTCTCTTTACCTCCGTTTTGCTTTGATAGCATTGGTTACTTAAATAACTATTATAATGCTTTCTAGAATTTGAGGGAAAATAATAAATGAATAAAAGTTTCATCTACCTCCTCATCAATCCTGAAGTTATTTGTCTTATTTTTCTTGTTTTGAAACCTCTGTAAAACTGGATGTATATTTGGTCACAATTAGAAGTGAAAGGGAATGAGTAACTCTCTGTACCACCTGTAGGCGATTTTTGTTTGGTTCTACTTAAGCTTGTGTGTGTTAGTTGCTCAGTTGTGTCTGACTCTCTGAGACCCCATGGACTGTGGCCCACCACAGTCCTCTGTCCATAGACTTTTCCAGGCGAGAATCCTGGAGTCGATGGCCAGTCTCTCCTCCAGGGGGTCGTCCCAACCCAGGAGCCGAACTCTCATCTCCTGCATTGCAGTCAGATTCTTCACTGTCTGAGCCACCAGGAAACCCCTACATAAACTTAATTTTGTATTATTAAAATGTTAACTGTTTTTTCCTAGAGAAGCTGTGATTAACTCAGTCTAGTCCTAAAGGAATTAGAAATTTGAATTTGGGGACTATGGAGGCAGCCAGATAAAGATACAAGAAGGAAAACGTTTTCTCCAGTTGACCTTACTCTTTACTAAAATAGTGAGTGTAAGAGTAGAATGTGATGAACAATTATGCAGGGAAGAGAAAAGCTGGATATAAGAAAAGGCTAACAGTTCACTGTTTATTTTAGGGTTTCATATGATTGCAATTTGAGTAGACTAAAAGTTTAATAAGGAACGAGTCTTTTGATTTATATAATATTTGGGTATATTACTATAATTTTCTTTTTCTGATATATATATATAGAGAGAGAGCCCATTTATATATGCATTTTGCTAGTGCAAGCAAACTGAATTCTATACTGTTCTTGACTGCTGGTTACTAAGATAAGGAAAAATGATGTCTTCATTTGAATATACAAATTTTCTTTTCTGTAGTTGCTTCTTTGTTGTTCAGTCACTCAGTCATAGCCATGTCTTTTGTGACCCCGTGGATGGAGCCCACCAGGCTCCTCTGCTCATGGGATTTCCCAGGCAAGAATATTGGAGTGGGTTGCCATTTCCTACTCCAGAGGATCTTCCCAACCCAGAGGTCAGACCTGCATATTCTGTAAGTCCCCTGCATTGTAGGTGGATTCTTTATCGCTGAGCCACCAGGAAAGTTATAGTTGCTTTCATACCTAATAAAGTTAAAGCATATTTAATGGGGAAAATAAGAAAAGTATGAATTTTTATTTTTACAGTTAAATGTTATAATAGATTTGTAAAAATTTAGCTAATTGGCTTTTACTTTAATATTAAGTACTTGGCAGAAACACCCTATATGTACAATCTTCAGTTGATTTATTTTTAGGTCTTCTCCACTTACCAGTTTTAGCACCACACCGTATCTTCCTGTCTTCCCTGATGGCTCAGATAGTAAATAACTTACCTGGAGTGCAGGTTCAATCCCTGGGTTGGGAAGATCCCCTGGAGAAGGGAATGGCAACCTAGTCCAGTATTGCTGGAGAATTCCACGGACAGAGGAGCCTGGTGGGCTATAGTTGATGGGGTCACAGAGTCAGACACAACTGAGTGACTAACAGAGACACACACACTTATTTTCCTAGTTGTTGTCATATATAAAATTGAGAGAGCAAGATAGTAGTGGCATGGGTTTCCTTTGATCTAGCTTGTAAGTGGTTATGAAGACTCACTCTGATGAGTCAGGGACAAGATTACGTCTTCCTTGGAAAAGCGACAGTAAGTGATATAAGATGTGAAACCTGTATATTTTCAGTAATACTTTCTTTACCATAGCAGTCCTACCATAGTTTGAGGGAGTACAGTGGTTCACCACAGAGGAAACCTGATGCCTTTGTAGCTTTCCTTTAACTCATTTTCTTTCTAATATGGCTAGAGTAGTCAGAAAATAGTCACTTTCTTTGTTTTGCCTGTGCTGTGTTGTGTGGCTTGCAGGATTAGTTCCCTAACCAGGTATTGATCCTGGGCCCTGGCATTGGAAGCGCTGAGTCCTAGCCAATCCCCTGGACTGCCAGGAAATCCCTTGCTTTCTGTAACTTGAGGACTGTTCTCCTTACTTGGTCTGTGTAAATGTGAAGAGGCTAGTTGCAGCCCCATTGTTCCTAAAGCTAGAGTCACAGTTGGCTAACTGGTTTTGGTGCAAGTTTGTATAAAGTCAAGTCATTAGCAGATAATCTCTCCTGCCCACAGCAGAAATAGGATAAAGACACATCTGTTTTTATCTGTATAAAGTGAAAGGGGCTCAGTCGTGCAACCCCATGGACTATACAGTCCATAGAATTCTCCAGGCCAGAATACTAGAGTGGGTAGCCTTTCCCTTCTGCAGGGCACCTTCCCAATGTGAACTTAAATATTAAACTTCCTTAAATTGAAGAGTAAAATAGCATCCAAGTATTTTATTTATAGGAGCCACAATGATAACAAAATAAATTATTTTTACTGATGTAGAAAAGCTACTCAGGATATTTAGTGGAAAACAGACAAAGGAATGGGCAGAAATACACTGTGCCGACAACAGGACAAAGTTATTTATGTCAAAGTATAGATAGAGATAAACACTGAATCAGTATTGCCTTTTTTATACTCAAATCAAAATGTTAAAGGAAGATGTACAAAATACTGTTTTAAGAGAAGCACAAGATGTTTGTGTTTTTATACACTTGTCCAAGTAATACCAATACATATATCCTAAACTTAACCCTATAAAAGAATATGTATCCAGTTCTGTAAAGAACTCCTATTTCCCTCCATTTTGGGGAAGATTCTAAAACAGGAGAAATAGGGACAAAAAGACTTGAAAAGTCACTAATAAAAGAAATGGCCAGTAAGTATATGGAATGATGCTCAAATGTATGTTATTGAGGAAATGGAACTTAAAACCACAATACATTACCTATCACAATGGTGAAAGGAGAAAAAATGTCTTTTTTTTTTTTTTTCCAGTGTTGCTGAGGGTGTGGATCAGCCAGGAATTTTGCACCTACTGGTATTGGAATTCTAAATTGATAAAACTGCTCTGAAAGTGATGTCAATACAAATTTCCCCCACTATCCAAAAATAGAACATTCCCGTTCATAAGCCAAGGTGACATAAGGCAAAGGTGTAATTTACCTTTGGACACATCTTGCTAATAGTGCACAAAATAAATGAAGATAAAGCCCAGGTGTGGGGCTCAGTATGGAGCTTGGTGGTGCCTCTCCTGCTGCTTGTGGTGCGTGCTGCCATTTTTCATCAGCTCACTGCAAAACAAATGCTAAAGAGGCAGTTTTCCTTTCTAACCTTTTTTCATAAAAAGTGAAAAAGGTCTCTGAATTTTTTTTTCAGTTAGGCTAGTGAAAACAGGTATTACATGCAGGTCTTTCAAAAAAGTGATGTGAGAGCTTTGCTGGTGGTCTAGTTTGGTTGAGAATCTGCCTGCCAGTGCGCAGGGCTCATGGGTTCCATCGCTGGTCCAGGAAATGACCACATGCTGCACATCTGCTGAGCCTGTGTGCCACAGTACTGAGCCCCCACACTGCAGCTGCTGAAACCCATGTGCCCATAGCCTGTGTTCCGCACCAAGAGAAGCCCAAGCACCATGATGAAGAGGAGCTCCCACTCGCTGCAACTAGAGAAAGCCCGTCTGTATACAGTGACGAAGACCCAGCACAACCAGAAATAAATCTTTAAACAAGAAAAAAAGTGAAGTGACATAAAGAAAGCTTTTGAAAAGTGGAAGATAACTGTATTGCTAAAGGGAACACAAGCATGTCCTATGGTACAGTAATTCCACTCCTTGAAATGTTCATCACAAGCCTTGTGTAAGAATGTTCATAGTATTATTACTTTTAATAATTGCAAACTGGAAACAATTCATATGTTCCCTATTGATAGGATAGATAAGTATTTTGTGGTATTTTAGTGTAAGAAAATGTTATTTAGCAAGAAAAGTAAATAAATTATAATCAAACTGATGGATAAATAGCATCACTGACTCAGTGGATATGAATTTGGGCAAACTCCGGGAGATAGTAAAGGACAGGGAAGCCTGGGGTGCTGCAGTCCTTGGAGTCGCTGAGTCGGCCACAACTTAGCAACTGAACAACAACAACCCTGACAGCTTCCACTTTCTCCCCTTCTGTTTGCCATGAAGTGAAGGGACCAGATGCCGTGATCTTAGTTTTTTAATGTTGAATTTCAGGCCAGTGTTTTCACTCTCTTCTTTGACTCTTTAGACCATGTAGTCAAGACTGGTTTTTCCAGTAGTCATGTACAGATGAGAGAGTTGGACCATAAAGAAGGCTGAGCAAAAAAAAAAAAAAAGAAGGCTGAGCACTAAAGAATTGATGCTTTTGTGCTGGAGAAGACTCTTGAGCGTCTCCCTTGGGTTGCAAGGTGATCAAACCAGTCAATCCTGAAGGAAATCAACCCTAAATATTGACTAGAAGAACTAATGCTAAAGCTATAATACTTTGGACACCTGATGTGAAAACCTGACTCATTGTAAAAGAGCCAACTCATTTGAAAAGACCCTGATGCTGGGAAAGATTGAAGGCAAAAGGGGAAAGGGGCAGCAGAGAACAAGATGGTTAGATAGCGTCACTGACTCAGTGGACATGAATTTGAGCAAATTCTGGGAGATAGTGGAGGATGGGGGAGCCTGGCATGCTGCAGTCGATGGAGTTGCAAAGAGTTGGACAGGACTTAGCAAATGAACAGCAAACTTGACAACATGAGTGGGTCACATAAAATTTTGAAAATTGATATAAATGGTTTCATATAGATCAAAGTCAGAAGTTAACCTGTGCTGAGAAACCAGGGTAGTGTTGATACTTTCTAGGGAGTATCTAGTGAGTTGGAAAAGGGCCTTTTGGGGGGCACCCCAGTTTTCTGGGGTGCTGATGGTGTTTTGTTTCTTAATCTCTGTACTGGTTACATGTGCGTGTTCAAAAATTCATTGAACTATATGTGCTTGGGTGTACTCAAGAATATCCTTTAGCAACAGTGAAAACGAGCCAAATTTCAACAATAAGGGACTGGTTAAATAGGTATATACTCTCTATAAAATACTATATAATTATGTGATGTTAATCTATATTTATTGTGATACAGTGTTTAAGATCTATTAAGTGTTAAAAGCAGCTTGTAGTGCAGTTTAGGTCACGCTTTTTTTTTAATTTGAGGAGTGGAGAAGCTCACGTATGTTATCTTCAGATAGAAAATATGGAATAAGAAGATCTCAAATATTAACACTCTCAGTGATGGGATTTGGGTCAATTACATTCTTTTTTAAAATGTATTCTTTTGGCCAATGATTTTATGTTATATGTGATTTAAAAATAAAATGGTATAAATAGGAAAAAGTGATAAAAAATGGGGGCTATAAGAAGGAGATAATTCTAGAAATTATAGATATTTCTACATATAGGGGAAGAATGAGAGAATACTAATAATGGATTGTTAGGGCTAGAGAAGTTATGCCTTCAAAGAATATTTGAATTCCTGCCAATAACTATTTGTTCACATGACTCTGAGGAATCTAGGAGACTAATGACAGTAAGCCATGGTAAGAGTTTTTAACATTCACTGTGAGTGCTTGTCGTCTGTGGCCCTATATTCTTGCTTTATCTTCATTTTTATAATGGGAAATTACAGGAAAATATTTCTATATCATTAGTGCCAATAAAGTATTAAGAACCACTCTGGAGATACTTGTTGAGAAGTTAACTCACCTGAAGTTACACTGTTCATTAAACTCTTTTTTTAATGTATACACTGTTACCTGAGAATAAAATATGACTTTTTACATACAGTAAAAATGTTTTCTGGTTTAACTTTTTGTTCTAAAAATGAAACTGACTCTATTGGGTCTTGTATATAGACTTAGCATCTACTGATACAAACTCTAAGTTACTCATTTTATACACACACACACACACACACACACACACCCAATTTCTTAATAGTGTTGATTTATGTAAATAGTAAATATTTTAAATTTCAGAAGCATTCAAATCAGCAGAATTCTGGTAGTAATTGATTTTAATAATATTTCAAATCCTGGGCTTTTGTTTTTTTAATTTCGTGTAGTAATAGTAATATACACTTGGTTTTTCCCAATTTTAAAACAAGGAGAATGGTGCTTAAGTGTTTGGGCTGTCAGGATAAACAGTTAAATGAATAACCCATGGTAAACACTCAATAAAAGTTAATTTTCTTATATCCTTTATAAAATATTTTGGTATGTTTTTGTGGGACTTTGTGATAACTTTGGCAGCATTATCAGGAGTTGAAGTAACATGTATGAAACTTGTCTTGTTTTGTTGTTGTTATTAATTTTTAGAAGAAACCAAAGACACAGAGGCTCCCACAGCACCTCAGAATAGCCAGTTAACGTGGAAGCAAGGCAGACAACTGTTAAGACAGTGAGTAATGGTTCATTTTCAGCTTTAAGGATTTAGGTATGAAAGTGTTTACTCAGTCACTTGGCAAGTGAAAATTATTTAATGATAGTGGGACAATGTGTATAGCCCTCATATTGTTTCTTTTTTGTTTTGTTAGATTTTGAATCTTTTTGAAGTTTGCATCCTCTGAATGTTTCTTTAAACATTTCTCAGAATGATCTTATTTTCTTATTTGTGAAATAGAATGTCAGAAACAATAGGGAATTCATACTTATGCACACACTCATTCCTGTCACTGCAAAATTCACATATTTGGTTTTAAGTGAGATTGTGACTGGTTTAGAGAAGGAATTTAACTGGTTGTCAGAAACTTTTCAGTGCTGGCTTGCATATATTTACTTGAATTTTTGAGGAACATTATTGATATTTTAATTCTTTGCTCTATTAGAAGTACTTCTGTGGCAAATCTTTTTACTATCAATTAGAATAAATAAAGATTCATTTGTTCTTTTCCCTTGTGTTTGGAAAACTTTGGTACTTGAATGCACCTGAAATCTTAGGTAACTTGTAATTATTCACCCTTCTCAAACCTAGGTATCTTTACCTTTGCTTCAGTAACCCAGTGAAGTGTGGTCAGACCCTTGGTCTTATTATATCTGACAGTTCGTATTCCACTTCTCTTAATCTGGTTCCCCTGTTACTTGCCCTCTGATCTGATCTTGACAGCTTCATTTTCCGTATCTCCTCCACCAGTGGTTGGTTTGATTTTGTTTTTTTCTTGTGGTAGGGTTTTTTGTTTCTTTTTGTTACTTCGTTAGCTCCTGCTTAGACCCCATGATCCTTTACCCTTTTGCCAGTACCCTTAGCTTTCTTGCTGCCCACTTGTTACCCCTCCTTGTCCCACCAGTCATTTTACTATACCTACCTGGAGGATCTCAGCCCTAGTTCAGTCATACTATCTGTTGCTTCTGTTTCTAATTAATTCTTGGAGAAAAGTCATAGAATTGTGTGAATGCCATTACACACGCATGGTTTCCTGTCCAAACATTTCATGGAGCCTTTTTCCGTATCCCTTGTCATCTCTTGCTCCTGTTGCCCTCAGTTTGCGCTCCTAAACTTGCACTGCATCTCAACCCATTCTTCCTTACTCTTATTAGAGCACCTTAGGTTCTATTTCACTGAAAATATGAAGGCTATCAGGTGAGAACTCTTCACTTCTTGCTTTTCTTTTTGTAAATGTATTTAAACCTCGTATTTATAATCTCAGTTTCTAATGTTCTATTCAGAGAAATTTTTATCAATCTGAACTCTTGGTGACTAAAATCCAAGTTTTAATAAAAACGGATTATTGCTTGGAAGGATGCTAGGGTAGCTAGCTGAGTTAAGGGAAGTGCTGATTGATTAAGAGTTGGGAACACAAGAGCTGGAGCATCACTTGAGGATTTCTCAGGGAGTGGAGCATCCAGGATATGATCTGAAATTCTTTGGTTTTCTACTCCTCTGTGTATCAGTTTTATTCTTTTCTCCTGAAAACCACTTCTCTCCAAATAACAGAGGATCCCTTGTTTTATTAAGAATACTTTCTGAGGATTAAATTTGTCTTCACTCGATTGAATAACTACCAAGTCAGTTGTTTTTACCTGGTTTGTTTAAGATTTTGATGGCCTACTAAGACCACATGATTAGAATGTGGGGTTGATTCCCGCGCCCCCCACCCCCCCCCCGCCCCAAAAAGAGGACCACATTTTTTAGAAGAGTTTGATGGCTCTAGGGAAAACAGGTACACAGAATTTCTCACATCAATGCCTAATCCCATTGTCTGGCTTTATAGTCTGTCTCTTTTTACCTTTCTCTAAAAATAGTTTATGTGAATAGTCTTCTTTGTTCATTTCTCAGCTAGTTTTCCATTTTCATATTTCCCTGAAGCTTCTATCACAAACATATTTATGAGACCCTTTGTTCATTTGATCCTTTGGAAATACTTGACATAAACTCCTCATTTCTTTTTGAAACTCAGTTTTTCTTACTTTCATGAAGTTACTCTTTGCTGGTTTTTTTTTTTAACCCTAATTTCTCATATTCTTTCCTTTGATTTTCCTTTGTGCTTTTCTTTTCCAGCTTTTTTGTCCCCAAGCTTTCTGTTTTTATTTATGCTTTTTCTCTGGGTAACTTCATTTAAATTTATGGCTTCAAATATCACCAAACACTAATGACTCCCAAATCTGTACACCCAGTCCATTCTTTTCTGAGCTTTTGACCTTTCTTATCACTGTACCTAATAAATGTTATCACTGTGATAGGTACTACATGATTATTTGATGGGTACCCTGTAAAACCAGACTCTGGCCCTTTATTACTCATTCATTGAGTAGAATCACCATTCAGTCATCTCAGCTAGAAACCTGAAAAATTTCCAAAATTCTCATCTTAATTTACTGCTATAGTTACTTTTGTAGCAAGTTATTTGGGTTTTCTCTTATTTTTCTCACATTTTTTTCTCTTCTCCAGTTTTAACTTCTTGCTGTGTTAGTGTCCTAACCAGTCAGTCTCCCTGTCTTTAGCTTTCACTTAGAAATCTTTTGTTATTTTGTCAGTAATATATAAGGCTTCTTTTTAACATCTTCCCTTAGGCTGTCAAATATCAGTACTTTGGTAAGAAATTTTAAAATTTGTCACACAAACTCATTCATTACCCATTATCTGTATTTTAGGTCTCATAGTAGGTCCTTGTTTGGTAACCTGGTTTAGCTAGGAAGGAAAGTTTGAAAACCACAGGTCTACAGGACTGCAATGAGATCTTAGATCTTAGAAGGAGAACTGAACTACCCATTAACCTCTCGCTAAGAGTCAAGCTTTCAAGGTGGCCTATCATTGTTCACAGGTTTAGCTCTATTCATCTTTTACAACTTTCTAGAATTTTTTTTTTCTTTTTTAAGTAATACATATGATCGGCTCCTAAAAGCTCTAGGGCTTTTTAGGCTTCAGGATGATTGGTTCTTAATTAGTATTAGCTGTCTATATGCTTTCTCAATTAAGTTTTGGTTTGTAATCAGCCCTTTAAAAAAAAAAAAAACAAAAACTTGAACTAGTCTATAGAGAAGAAAGGTATTAAGGAAAGGAAGAGTATATTTTGGAGTGTTATGGATTTTTAAAAATCCTTTGATGTGATTTTCATTTAACGAGTTTGCAGGTATTAACAAATTATGGGATTTAATATTTTTAATTTTCTCTTATAGATACCTTCAGGAAGTAGGTTATACAGATACAATATTAGATGTACGGTCTCAGCGGGTAAGATCATTACTTGGACTGTCCAATTCAGAACCAAATGGATCAGTAGAGACAAAGAATTTAGAACAGATCCTGAATGGAGGTGAATCTCCTAAGCAAAAAGGACAAGAAATCAAAAGGTATGAACTATACTTATTTGTTGTTGCTCAGTCACTGAGTTGTGTCCAACTTTTTGCAACTCCTTGGATTGCACTACCCCAGGCTTCCCTGTCCTTCACTGTCTCCTGGAGCTTGCTGAAACTCACGTTCATTGTGTCATTGATGCCATCCAACATTCTCATCCTCTGTTGCCCCCTTCTCCTCCTGCCCTCAATCTTTCCCAGCATCAGAATGTTTTCCACTGAGTCTACTCTTGGCATCAGGTGGCCAAAGTATTGGAGCTTCAACGTCAGTTCTTCCATTGAATATTCAGGGTTGATTTCCTTTAGGAAAGACTGTTTTGATCTCCTTGCTATCCAAGGGACTCTCAAGAGTCTTCTCCAGGACCACAATTCGAAAGCATCAGTTCTTGAGTGCATAGGTTAACATTTGTATAACAGGCATTATGAATCTCTTTAGCTTTTTGTTACTGTTGTTAACAATTTTTAAAGCATGCAGAGGCTCATCTTTGGTGGGCTAGTAGCTAAATCTCCACGATCCCAATGCAGGGAGCCTTGGGATTGATCCCTCGTCAGGGAACTAGATCCCACATGCCACAACAAAGAGTTTGCATGCTGCAACTAAGACCTGGCACAGCCAAATAAATAAATAGAAGCCTTTAAAAGAAACATGTAAAAAAAAAAATTCTGTAAAAAAGAAGCATGTAAAATTCAGGTGTAAAATGTTTTTTCCTAAATGGAATAATGAACAGATAAACTTTTTATTTAGGCACTTTTTAAAATTTATGTATCTTGAAGTTTTGATGCCAAGAGAATGACTGAAGTATCTCTGAAATAGGTGCAAAATTAAAACTTGAGAGGGTAGCCTCCAACTAAAAAAATAATGAATGCAAAAGAAAAAAACTTGAAAGGGATTTCATGTAGTTTAGAGTTATTTGAACACCTCGATTTTTAGATTTTTGTTAGAGTGTTTTGAATAAATTTTAATACTATGTGTAATGATTGTTCAGTCACTGTTGGGAAAGAAACAAGGCTTTACATTGTGTTTGGACTCAGAAAGCTACCAGATATAGTTTAAAATTTTAATGTCTTTATTAAGATACAATTTGCCATAAATTTCACCTATTGAAGGATATAAGTTTAACAGTTTTTAGAGTATTCGCAAAGTTATTCAACCATCACCATAATCTAAGTTTTGAAAATTTTTATTGCTCCGTAAAGAAACCTTGTACTCATTAGCCGCCACTCCTCATCTTTCCTGTATACCTCTCACTCACCAGTCCTAGGCAACTGTTAATCTACTTTGTCTCTGTAGATTTGCCTATTCTAGATATTTTATGTAAATGGTTATTTTGTGAGTAGCTACTTTGCATTAGCATAGTGTTTTTAAAATCCATGTTACAGCATGTGTCAGTAATTCATTTCTTTTGTTGCCAAGTAATACTCTTTTCTGTGGATATATCACGTTTTGTTTATCTTTGTCCAACTCATGGGCTTACCCATTGGTTCCACATTTTGGAATAATGAATAATGCTGCTTTGAACATCAGTCTGGAAATATAGACATATGTTTTCAGGCTTCTTGGGTTTATACCTAGGAGTTGAATTGCTAAGTCATACAATAACTATGTGTTTACCTTTTTGATGAATTTCCAAATTCTTTTCCAAAGTGGCTGAACTATTGTACACTACCACCAGAAATGTATAAGAATTCTGGTTTCTCTGCATTCTCATCAACATGTCTACCAAATATACTTTTGACTATGGTACAGATTTGATAAATGCAAGTAGTCAAGCAAGTGGAACTTTTTTCACTTCTACCATTAGGTATTACCTTGAATTTCATAGGTCGGAAGGAAAAAGAAAAGGAGAATGGAAAAAATAAAACGAGTTTATGTAGAGCTTAAGAAAATAATATGTACAGTTTATAAACTAGCATTACTTCATACCTTAGATACATATCGTGACATTATAACTTTCAGGTTAACATAAACCTTTAGTTTTGGGATTTTATTTCTGAGAAGTAAGGTCTCTAATAAAAACAATTTGACATCTAATAGAGTTCTTATTTTCTTTACTCTGGATTTCAGGAATCAGTTTTCATAGCATATGAGAAAAAGCAAGGATATTACTATGTGTTTTAAAAACTAAATTTGTCAGTTAACCAGGCTAAGTAGTTAATAGGATTTATAAATACTTGAGGGGAATGCAGTTTACTGTATCACACCTGAATCTGAATTAAAGATCCATAGCAGACTATGTCTTCTCCTTGTAAAGCTTCTTACCTTTACAAGAAAAATAGTTTTTTGTTTTTTGTTTTCTGTTGTGGTAAAAAGCACATAACATGAGATCTACCTTAAAAATTTTCAAGTGCACAGTGCAGTGTTGTTAACTATGTAAGCACGGTATTGTAGAGCACTTCTCTAGACGCTTTTCATCTTGCATGACTAAAACTCCATACTCATTGAATAGCGACCCCCTATTTCCTCCTCCCGCTTAGTACCTGGGAACCACCATTTGACTTTTTCTGTGAGTGACTACTTTAAGTATGTAAGTGGAAATACACAGTATCTATCTTTCTGTGCCTGGCTTACTTCACTTAGCGTGATATCCTAAAGGTTCACTCACGTTGTAGCATATGACAAGATTTTCTTGGTTTTTTTTTTAATTGTTCTGATGTCAGTAAGGATTTTATTTATTTATTTTTAAAAATCATTTATTTATTTGCAAAATTTTCTGTAATTGATGGATAATTGTTTTGCAATCTTGGTTTCATTTCTGCCAAGGATTTTCTTTTTTATGTCTAAATAATAATTTGTTGACTGTATTTACCATATTTTTCGTATCCATTTATCTGTCCACAGACTTTTAGGTAATAATTGTTTTTAATCAAGGCCAATTTCCTTCTTAATGAGTATACTTGTATTAGGTTGGTCCAGAAATAATTATAATTTTGTACTGTGAATTTTAAATTACTATAACTAGGCTCAAACACATCTTTATTAATCAAAATAGGAACCATTACACTCAACACATTTTTGTCAACAAGAAATAAGGTTGTTTACTCCTATAGCTTAAAAATCTGTGTTTTGGGATTCAACAAACTATTGAAAAGCAATTTTCTACATCCTTCTGGTTGTTGGAAGGGTTTTCCCTGCAAAAAGTTGTCAAGATGCTTGAAGAAGTGTTAGTCAAGAGGTCAAGTGAATGTGGCAAATGAGGCAAAACTTCGTAGCCCAATTTGTTCAACTTTTGGAACATTTGTTGTGCAGTGTGCAGTAAGATGTTGTGGAGAAGAATTGGGCGCTTTCTGTTGACCACTGTCAGGTGCGGACATTGAAGTTTACTGTGTATCGCATCAATTTGCTGAGCAGACTCCTCAGATGTAATGATTTCGCCAGGATTCGGAAAGCTGTAGTGGATCAGACCTGTAGCAGCCCGCCAGACAGTGACCATGCCCTTTCTGTGCGTGTTTGGCTTTGGTCCACCCGCTTGAGCTGGTTGAGCCTGTTGTTGTAGAAAATCCACTTTTGTCACGTGTCATAATCCGATTAGGAAATGGTTCGTTGTTGAGTAGAATAAGAGAAGACAACACTTCAAAAGGACGATTTTTTTTATTTCTATCAGCTCATGAGGCACCCCACCCATTTAATCAAGCTTTTTTACCTTTCCAATTTGCTGCAAGTGCCGCACGACCGTAGCATGGTTGACGTTGTTTTCTTTAGCAGGTTCTTGTGTAGTTCAGGAGGATCAGCTTCGATGCTCTCACTTGGTCACTGTCAGCTTCTGACGGCTGGCCACTGCTCCGCTCGTCTTCAAGGCTCTTGTCTCCTTGCAGAACTTCTTGAAACACTGCTGCACTGTACATTTGTTATCAGTTCCTGGGCCAAATATATTGTTGTTGTTGTGAGTTGTCATCGCTGCTTTATGGCCTATTTGAATAAGAAAATTGCTCAAATTTGCTTTTTTTGTCTTAACATTATTCCCATAGTCTGAAATAAATAAAAAACAGCATTTTATAAGTCATTAGCAAAAATGCACATTAAAATGATGTAAAACGTAACCACATTCATTTAAGGATGTATTCCAGTATCAGATGGCAAGTTTCAGTAGTGCAAAAACTACAATTATGTTTGTACCAGCATAATATATGTCAAGTCTGTATTAATGTAGGTGTGTATGGTTCAGCTAGAATCAGGGCCTTTGAAAATTCTAAGAAATATGATCTAATATATTGATAGAGATACCAACAAATAGATATCTGTCATATTCTTACTTATATAACAGTAAAAATTTGAACCAGTCTTCATGTTCAACAGTAGAAAAATGATAAATTGTAGGCTATAGTGTTAGAAATAGTATGGTCTGATTTACCTCTCAGCCTCTAGTAGTTGCTCTTTCTTTTTACTCGGACAGAATTTTGCCATACTTGTGGGGTTCCTTCATTTCTAGAAAATGCACTGACTCCTTTTTACCCTTTTACTTACCAGCCTTACTCTTGACTTCACTCTATGTTCCCTTCATCTGGATGTATAATTTTAAAAATTCTGTTGACCATCTTTTTAGAATGAAAAAGGATAGTAAACAGATAGTTGGCAAAGAAAAAAGATATAAAATTCCAGATGTAGATGTCCACTTAAGGATGGTGAATTAAAGAGACGTTTTACTTTTGTGCCTTATGGATCCTCTAAGATGTTCGTTAAAGACTTTTTAAAGATACATTAACACATAAGAGCAATAAATTGAGTACATAGGAAGAATGAGAGGATATACTGTTCATCAGATAGGGAGGACTTAATAATTTTGGAATCTGGAAAGAAAAAAAAGAAGCAAACCAATTCACGTCCCAAAATGCAAGTAAATTTATAGAAGCTAAGGAATTAGCAGTATTAGGTACATCTGGAGTCAGATTTAGAGGGAGTTATTAATAGAGAATTAGTTTCAAGTTTAGGTAAGAGGCAAATTTCAAATTTATGAAAGAATTTCAAACTCCCTCTTTATATATATATTTAAATTAATTTGTATTTTAATTGAAGGATAATTGCTTTCCAGAATTTTGTTTTCTGTCAAACCTCAGCATGCATCAGCCATAGGTATACATATACTCCCTCCCTCTTGAACCCCATTCCCATCTCCCACCCCTCCAGGTTGATACAGAGCCCCTATTTGAGTTTCCTGAGATACACAGCAGATTCCCATCAAACTCCCTCTTTTGTCCTGTGTAGCCATTTGAAAACCCCTCCCCTATCCCAAAGAATGTTGGTATGTTTTCGGTGAATTCTGATTTCTGACAAATTCCAATGATTTCTGATTTCTTAAGGAGTCAGGCACCTGTAGGGTGAGCTATGACTTTGAAGACAGGAGGTTGATCTGAAAATATCTAGCTGAGCAGTGAGATCTCTTGTTTTCTTCTGCTTGGCTTCTGGTATGTTGGCAGCTGATCTTAAATCCCTTCCAGGCAGAAATATGATCTATTAATGGTAGAGAAGACTTCCTGATACTGACAGTTGGGATCTGCCAATGAAATGTTTTGGTTTCTGCCCTTTTACACAGACGTGAAGCTAGCTACTTGACAAGCCTCACCCATGTACACAGTATATCCAGTTAGCTTTTCTTTGCTTCACTGTTAAATGCTAACAGTTAAGGAGAGACTTTGATGTGAAAATTGGAGACCGAAGGAACCAAATCAAAAAATGGAGCTCAGAGAAGACTTTCAAAAGTTTACTCTTCTGTAAGCACTGGGAAAAATAATACATCCATAAAACAATAAGATGTTTTATAAGCTATTTTATAAGGTTTGATGAGAAATCAAAAAAGAGCTAATAGAAATCTTAAAGTGTGATTGAAATAATTTTTATGTAGATCTTGGATGATAAGGTTAAAAGACTCTCCCAGAAAAGAGCAAAGGGGAAAGAAAGAAAGTAGGAGTGAAAAGATAGGAAAATATAAAGATGGGTCCCAAAAGGCTAACATCTGAATAGGAGTGTCAGAGAGAACAGGTAAAATGGTGTTGAGAAGACTATTAAAGTAGTAATTTTTAAAAATTTATGTAATATATTTACAGAATGTATTTCCAAGCATTTTTGTTTCCACATCAAAAGGGTTTTCACTGGTTACACTATAAAATAAATTTTTAAAAAATCCATACAAAGGTCACCTTCATGAATGCTAAAAAGAAACATCTCAAGAGTAACAGCATATTAGCTTGCAAGTGGGGCAAAGTCTCAGACCCTTCACAGTCCCTGGTTGCTTTAATTTCCATTTTCCTAAAGACTAATGATGTTGAGCATCTGTGTATACCATGCACATGTCTTTTTTTACCGAAATTGTTTGATGATCTCCCCATGCTCATTGTTTCTTTGATACTGTTAAGATGTAAATGTTCTGTATATAGCCCTTCATTAAACGTATGATTTGGAAGTATATTTTCCCAATCTGTAGACTTTTCTTTAAATTATCTTGGTGTCTTTCAAAGAGCAAGGGTTTTTAATTTTGGAACAATTCATCAGTTATTTCTTTTATTGATTGTGCTCTCTTTGACTTTTTAAAGTCTTGTGCATGTATTGCTGTGATCAAATACAGTTTTAAAAACCTAAAACATGAGTTCTCATTTTAGAGATGGTAATTCATATACAAGAAATGACAGTACTTAATTTTTCAAAGTTCAGAAAAAAACTGTAATGTCTTAAATTTATGATTCTTAAATTTTTCTGTCATTGATGTGCTGATTTTGTCAAATATTTTCTTTGCCTTTCATTTAATCCCCCAATATTGAAACATATTATTGATGTTGATCTGAAAAGTATGTGTTTTGTTACTATGATAGTTTTTTGTTTGTTCTTACTGATTTGCACTTGGAAAAAAAAGTATCTACATTCAGTTTTTATACAGGTCCTTGAACCATGTACTGGATTAGGCACAGTATAGTAGACCTATTAAGGCCCTATATCAAAGTGCTATTAAAAACTAGTCTGAATTGTATTATATCCTTATTTTAGACTAATAGAACCAGTCAGAGAGAGGGGGGAAAAGCCTAACTTTTAGACTATTATTCTTTTTGTTACCATGTACTGTTCGTATTGGTCAGGATATTTGAGATCATCTAGTTTAATTCCCACAGGTAAAGAAATTGAAGCCACAGTGTTTAAATGACATGGCCAAATCCAGGCAGCTAGTCAGTGGGAGAATTGAGACTTTCATTGTGAGAGACTATGTTCAGCTGAAGTTTTCACTGTTCTGTTGTAGCCTCTGTTTTTAGACATTTAAATAACTATTTGAAAACTGTTTTTTGTACATAGATGAGGAATTCAGATTATAGTTTTAAAATGACTTAATAAATAGATTAAAATAGATTATGACTGTTAACCTATTATAAGAGTGGTTCTGAAACACTTGAAAGTATTTCTTTAGTTTATTAATAATCCTGTTTTGTAGTTAAGAAAAATCTGTGAAAAGGATTGGAATGTTCTATATCTGATTTACCATTACTTTAAATCTGAGTAGCCTCATAAATTAAACTTCAGTTTTAGTCCTTAAACATTTGGGCCACATTGTAAAAGGTTGTAGGGCTAAAAGAAATGCTGAGTTCAAATTCAAGTTTCTTAATTACAATAACTTTTATTTTGAGAAGTAATACTACATTTGAGTGCCTAGTAACTATAGGGTTTTTACTTTGATGCTATAATTACTTAAAGTACTATTGTTATAGAAACTTAACATCTTTTAACTGTAGAACATAAATGATCTTTCATTTTTGGGTAGAATATTTAGATAATACATTTTAAGTAAGTTTTAATTTGAATCTGTCTAGTACCTTCAAGTGCTGTTTAAATATAGGAGACGGAAAGAAATATTTGTCATTGGAATATTTGATTCATCTTTTTCCTCTCTTATAGGACTTCTGGTGATGTTCTTGAGACATTCAATTTCTTAGAAAATGCTGATGACAGCGACGAAGAAGAGGAAAATGACATGATTGAAGGCATCCCAGAAGGAAAAGACAAACATAGGATAAATAAACACAAAGTAAGAATTCTCTTTTCTTATTAACTATAATGTATTTAGTCATGTGTATGGAATAGAAAATTTCAAGATGTCTTAAATTACATTGCAAGTTATTGATGATTTTTTATTATGTCATTTGAAAGTTTTTTATATAGTTCTTATTGAATTACCCTACATATAGTAGAAATTATTATCTACTCTATTATTAACTAATTGGCAAAAAAGGGTCTGTTTTTATGGGACTAGTTCAGTGTTTTGGAACTTTTTTGAAGGAAAAAAAAACAGGATCACAATTAAGAATCACTGCTGTAGAGTATCTCTTGAGGTGGAGTAAACAAGTGATAAGTTGTAACTGATGTGAGTTGATACTCCTACTCTGGGTGAGGGAATAAACTAAGAATTGTAAATGTTTGTGTCAACACTCTTCACTCTTTGTTAAGGATTACTGAAAGTCTTCTTTTGCTTATAACCTGGGAAACACATTGATGTATTTTAGTGTTGATACAGATTAGTTATAAGAGCAAAAATAGATTAGATGATCCATGTGTGAATTATCATAGTAGTATACATTATTTCAGCTGTGGTTTTTGAATTCCATTGTAGTTCTTTGGGATTTTATAGTAATGTGGGGAAAATGCCAATGTTCCTCAAAAGCTTCCAGTCCGTAAAAGCAGTTTTCAGCCTTTCTGCCACATACTCATGTGAGACATGGATGAATAGAGATTTTGATTTTTTTTTTCTGGTTGTTGTTGTTCTGAGAAGCATTACTATAAATACCACAGCTATTGACTTGCATTAATGTCCTTATTAACTATGCCATATCCTTATGAGTTATGGCCTACGGGTGCAGTTCTCAGTGAATGAGGTCAATTCAACACAACATACTGGAATGTAAGTGACTGCACAGGTCTTTAATAGAGTTACCTGTAAATATTTTGTAATTAAGAGATGTTCTTTGTGAGGATGATCATACTTGAAGATCAAGGTTTTAACCATTCTTACTGCCACATTACTTGCATCACACTTTGGAGCACTGTTGACAACCATTTAGCTAGGATATAATTTGAGATTGTTTAACTTTCTAGAAAATCTTAAGATTTTTGTTTCTAAATAACCTAAAAATGGAAGTGCAAAAGTAAAGATAATTGTGTGAAAACATAAAGGATACCTTTACAGTTTAGCATAAAGGTAATTCTTGGCTTTTGTTCCCTTTACAGATAGGTAATGAAGGTTTAGCTGCTGACCTAACTGATGACCCTGATACTGAGGAAGCACTGAAAGAATTCGATTTTTTAGTAACTGCTGAAGATGGTGAAGGAGCTGGAGAAGCACGAAGTTCAGGGGATGGCACAGAATGGGGTAAGGTGATAAAGAAATATGGGGGTGGGAAAACATCTAGGCCTTAAAGATGTATTTTATTAAATATTGTATGTGGAATGTGTGTATCTGAATGTATGCTGGCAGTTAAACTGAGAGCAAGGAGAAAAGTGGTATTCAATAGTTTCAGAGTATTTGCATCAGTTTATTTAGATTTGGTGGCTAAACTGTTTAATATACGGCTTCTGGTGGATTTTGATTTTTGAAATTTGTCTTGATTTAGAATTGAAACTTTCAGTTAATTTAGAAATCCAGTTCCTTCTCAGATTTTTTTTAAGCATGTACATTTAAACATTCCCATGATTTAATTTGGTAATGGATTTGGGTTTCAAGAAGGTGTCTCTTTTCTGTATGCCTGTATGGTATGCCTGATCAGATAATACCATACAGGCATACCAAAAAGAGTCATCTTCTTGAAACCCAAATCCATTGGGTTGCAAATAGTCAGACAGGACTGAGCTCGCATACACACAATAGAGCTATTAATTCTGAATAATAGCTCTATAATGAACAAGATTTATTGACACTTAAACTTTATTACATATAATCACTGTACAGACATGTTAAGAGCCTAGCCTTTGGAAGTGATCTACTGCTAATAATCATCTAGCTATAACTAAAAGGGTTAAAACAGTTCTATTTATACAGAGTTTAAAAAGCCCATTAGAAAGTAAAGTAAAAAGTGTACAAAGTATTTTAAGATAATAGCTGAGGTCCAGTATGATGTTTCAATTAAAAATGTTCATTCTGTACTTATGGCTGATTTCACATTGTATGGCAGAAACCACAACATGGTTCAACAATTATTCTCAATTACAAATAAATTTTAAAAACATGTTAATAGTAGACACACCAAAAAAAAAGTTCATTCAGTCAACATTTAATACCAACGTGTACCTGGTAGGGAGAACTCAGCTTTATTGGAGAAGGGTATTAAGTATTTTAATGCATATTTCACATGAATACCAAAATTGGTTAGTTACTAGCAAGAGGGATTATCACTGGATTTTTAAAAACTACTTTAGTGATAAGGAGACACACTTCAGTTTATAAAAATGCCTCATGTATATATTTAAGCTGAATATTGCTAATAGCAAGAGAGATAGAACCTGAGAGATAATATTTATTGACTGTCCTGATACAAATTGAGTACTTAAAAGGTTTGGATTTTGTTATCAACATTCTCATCGTTTATGATTGTCAAGCATGATTTTTCAGATCTTAACTTCTCCTCAGTGGAGGGAGAGGAGGCCTATTAATTGAAAATTTAAAAATAAAAAACAATTTCCACAATTGTCTTCTAGACTTTGAATATACATTTTGGTACTTTTTGAAAATTGCTAAGTTATAGAAGTTTACCCTTCTTAAGAATTAGTCTTGCTCAAGAGGACAGTAAAAATATCTAATTTTCCAAAAAAAAAAAAAAAATCTAATTTTCTTCTTACTTTCCTGTACAACCTATCAATGTTGGAAATACCTTATTTTTTTCCAATAGTTTCTAAAGTACTATTTATTTTTTTCTAGATTTTAAAATAATTATAGAAATATATTTAAATTATATAAATATTTCATTATCTTATAATTCATTTGGTTTTTTTGGAGGTTTAGAACCCACAGATGGAAGAAAATTAAAAATCATCAATAACACTGCTATGTAGAGAGAACCATGATTAATAATTATATCTATCTGTCTGTATTTAACAGGATTTTGCTGTGTGCTGGTTTATAACCCACACTTCCACTTAATTATTCTTCTGTGACATCATTTTTAATAAGTGCATAATAATCTGTTATTATGTTTGACTGTTTATCTGGGCATTACTGATGCTCATTTAGATATCTAAAGGGAGGAAAAAAAATCGAAAGCAGTTTTCAGACATTTATATAGCTAAATCTTGGCACATTTCCCTTCCTATTGTCTTCACCTAAAATTGCTGGAAGTTTAACTGTCCATCAGAAGAATATATAAAAATTTCAGGAATTTGATTTGTATAAAATGGCATTACTTCTATCATAAAAAGTGTACAGTTGATTGGTCCTGTCCAAAAATTTTTGACTGTAGAACAGTTTCAAGAGAGAACCTAATTAGTGAATGACAACTCTTGATACTTTTATTTACTTTTGCTTATTAATATTTGAGAGTGACCTGAATCTTTTTGTGTAATGGAAGTAACCAACAAAGTCTCTTCCTTCCAGACAAGTCTTAAGTATCTTTAAAGCATTTTAAGTTCTTAAGAAGGAAAGGACTCTGTTAAGAACAAAATGATTCAAGTAGTTTCTTTCCCTAAGAAATGAAAACTATCACAGGATCTGTGCAGTGTTTTTTATAAAGGATCTATGCAGTGTTTTTGAATTTTTCATTTTTACTCAATATGTGTCATACTCAGTTTTTTTCCCCAAAGCAAAGAGACTGAATATACAAATATCCCTTTATATTTATTTACTTAAAATTTGAGTTTACTTACAAATGGGAAAGTGATTTTCCGATTTAAGTTACCTGGTAAAGAACAGGTTTTTTTTTTTTCTTTCTTAATAGTGTGTCATAATAAAACATCCCTGTATTCACCCACATTGTATAATCTGTGTTATTTTTATTTTGTATACTAGCATAGTACTCAAATATCTCTGATTTTGGATTCTTTTATTCTATGAAACTACTCCTTTTTAGAAAGCTTTTAAATCTTTTTTGTCTGTCAGGGTAGTCTCGGTTTAATTTTAATAGTTATTAATTCTTGGCATAATCAGAAATATTGGTGAGCATTTCTAATTTTGCTAAACATTTTAAAGATGTTTAGTTATTGTCTGCTACACTTTGAAACTGTGTTCTGTACAATTTATAGGGCTACAAATACTGTGTTTAAATGGATAAAGTACTAAATATTTGAATAAAATTAGTTTCAAGTTTATGGTACATTAAGTAGATTTAATTCCTTTGCTTTGGTAGTTAGAATCACCACAATAGAATTTTAGGCTTTTGTGGTTTTGAGTTGTCAAGGATCAATTTTTTTGTGTATATTTGTGTTTTCTTACTGGAAAAAAAGTTCCCGTAACTTATTCAACCTCATTTCTTGATATTTTTCCCCCTAGATTTTTTTAAAACAGCATTAATATGTAGAAGATTATGCTGCCTCTTCCTTTTTGCTCTTAACTATTTCTTATAAGCCATATCAAATCAGCTGTTACTTACCAGGCATGTTTCAGGATGTTTGTGCACATATGCATTCACCAACCTGTTCTCTGCACTGCCTTAAGTTTACCTTTGTTTTCTAGCTTCAAGGTTATCTTGCAAGTAATATTTCTTTTTTTCTTAAGCTTATCCTTTTTTCTTCCCTTTGCTTTTTCACTTCACTACCCTTTGCTACTCCAGTTAGAGCATTCACAGCTTTAGTTTTTATACAGATGTCTTTTTAAAAAAACTCCTGTTTAATTTCATGTGTAAAGTTTATACCACTGAAGTTTTTTGTTGTCGTTTCTATGAGGTTAACAAAATTTGTTCCAAATGTGTCAGTTTGTCCCTTTTAAAAATAAGAATTACTAGTTTTATTAAGGTGAGCACAAAGCAATTATTTCTTTAGATCACATTTTTCTTAGCATATTAGATGAATTGACAGAACAGTTCTTGATATAACATAGTTTTCAGGAAATTCATGAGTAGAGTACAGGAAAAGTGAATTTTCTCTTTGAATCAGTATTACGACAGTATTACAGTTTGCAGATTTGATAATCATGTGTAAATCTCAGGCTTTGATAACCTAGTTTCACCTAATTGAAGTTAGCGTATTAAAGTTTTGAGTTTAGCTTTTTACACACTGACTACCTAAGATCATAGTACCACAAGGTAGAAACTGAGGGCTGTTAGAGTAGGAAAAACTCAAGGTACAGAAAATTGAATTTCTCTGTACCCTTTTTTTTTCCCCTAAGAGGCTTGCAGAATCTTAGTTCTGACCAGGAATCAAACTTTACAGGCCGTGAAAGCGCCAAGTCCTAACCACTGAACCACCAAGGAATTACCCTGTGCACCATTTAAATATGAGGATCTTTTATATTTGCTACAAATAACTGTCTGTAAGGCAAAAGGATGTTTTTTATGTCCACCATACATTGAGGCCTATGGAATTTATAAGACTTATAAGCCAGAAATATAATAAGTTATCAAAAATTGTGAAAGTATATTTTCTCTAAAATCTCCCTTTTATATCAGTCTTCTTGATTGACTTAGCTTATGTGTTTTGGTATAATTTTTATTTAGTAACAGGTTTATGTAAACTAACTCTTCATTGATCTTTAACAGAATATTAAACTTCCAAATAACAACTTTAAACTTAAGAAGTAATAGTTTAAAACTTAAAAGATGGAAAAGCCTTTATTACTTAAATTAATTCAAATAGACATATTTTTGTTTTGCTTTTTTTTAATGCTGTTTTCCTGTAGTATTCTATAGGGTAAATTTTTTTATAGGCACAAGTATTTACTTAAAACAAATATGGATTTGTTTATTCAGCTAAAATAGTTGAAGTACCATCTGTAACAGATGTACAGCAATGTATGTTTTCACTTCTCCATGTTTGTCACTGCTTTTATCTTACCCTAAAAATACCAACTCTTAAAAAGTTCTTCAGTGGAATTTGAGTTTTTTTTTGTTTTTTGTTTTTTTTGCTAATCTTAGTTGTAGACCAATGGAAGAAGGTAATGAGATGTTGAACTATTTGGATGGGGTGGGGGCAGAGGTGGGATTCTCTGAATGCTTTGTATGGATTATTTGAGATGTATTTTGGAATTCCATGTATGTATTATATTGGACTAGAATGCCTCTCCACTAGTACAGTTACCTTGTGCATGCAGAATCAGTGTGACAGAAGGTGCATGAATATTCTCATCAATGAAACAGCACTGACCTTTACAGCTTGCACTTTTATGAGTAGTTCGCATGTAATTCATTCATTTGCTTTTATGATGCTGGCTGAATAATTTTTTATTAACATTTTTATAAAGATGCAGTGATCTATTTTTTGTAACATTAGATTTCTAATGTCAGTCCTTTGTAAAAATATCAGTTACCACAAGAATAATAACCTTCAAATTTGTAGTTCATAGAAATGAAGCACCACTTAACTATTGTTTGTAGTATTAATGTTTAGAAACTTATGAGATGGGCTTTCAGAGTTGGACTTGTGAATACCAAAACTGAGACTGCACCTTTAAAGTACTTTGAGTATATACTGTCAGTACATTTTTATTATGATTATATAAAGCTATAACAGTTTATTGCCAACAGCTTGCATTGCCAACTGCTGATTTTTTTTCTTTTAATAATATGCTGCATGTAGATAAAGATGACCTCTCCCCAACTACTGAGGTTTGGGATGTAGACCAGGGACTAATAAGTAAGCTGAAGGAACAGTACAAGAAGGAACGAAAGGGGAAGAAAGGGGTGAAGAGTAAGTGCAGATTCTATTATAATTTTTGTGTTCCAATCTTTGAGAAAAAAAAATATCCTCAATTCTGATTTTTTGTCTTTAACTTCTTTCTGTTTCATACAAGGGGCAACTAACTTTAAACTTTGTCTGTTGTATATTTGAAATTTATTTGAATATAATTTAGGAGGTGGTATGGGAAAATCAAGTGGGATATTATTTTAAATATGTGGGTAAGGATGAAGGAAAGATTTTAAGGTTTTTGACTATATTTTAAACTTTTAAAAGTTTGCAGAACTCTAAGGAATATTGGCCTTTGGATGAAAAATAATAGAAATTTGTTTAAAAGGAAGAAAGTATAAATTTCTCGATTCTTGATAATTACTGCTGTAACTAGGTCTTATCAAGGTTACATTTCTTAGTTTCTTAGAATTCTGAAATACAGTGAATGGGAAAGCCCTTTCCACAGTTTTTACTTTCTACTCTTAAGCCAACCACAAACAGTAACAGTAGCAAAAGAAAAAAAGCTCTCCTAGGTAGTGTTTTCTTGGCTACTCGGGTAGATTAAGGTCAGGGGAGTAAGGTAGTGGTGGCAGTGGGGTTGGTTTGGTTAATAGCTAAGTAGCTTTGGGTGCCTTGCTATATTTTTCACAATTAATATCTTGACCAATGTATTTTGAAAGTATATATTTAGCTACAGCACCTCTCAACGAAGTAATTCATTTCCATTTTGTAAATCAGGCATAAGAACAGCCACATGAAAATCATCTTCAGACCTAAAAGTATTAAATGAAGAAACTGAAATTTACTTTATTTTGAACTGGCTGGCCATTGATTCCTCTAGTCTAACTTTTTTGATTGTGTCTAGGAGAAAACAGTAGATGACAGTGGCAAAAACCGTATAGACATTCTTTCATGTTCCTTTCTCTGGTGACAAAAAATTAGTGTATGAAATGGCAGTTGCAGTGGAAAAGGGTATAAGTTTCCTCCAGTAAAGCAGTTTTTGAGTGGTTTAATGTATTGTAGAGGAAAATAAGGAGTTTTGGAAATTTTACCTGTTATGCACTTTTCTTTTATAACCTTATGCTAATTTATGTTGTTGCATGTGAATACAAACTGTTCTCTAAGAAATTTCTTACTGTACATTGAATTGCTTGGTGTATTTAAAGATGTTTAATGCTGGGCAGGGACTGTGTTTCAGCTTTAACATCTCTTCCCTATATAATTAATGCATGTTGAGTATAAAAGTACTTTTGCATGATTGAACATTGTAATATAGATGCAATGACATTAGAATTTTAGGGTTTAGTTTTTTTTTTTTTTAAGAAATGAGTTAAAAAAAAAGAAATGAGGTAGTTTACTTAAATATTAGGCTACTTATTTTGTGTATGTTATTCATAAACTGACTTATATGCTGAAGATTTCTTTAGAATGTTAGGTAGTGTTACTTTTCATTTCAAATATAGACACCCCATTTTTTTCCTGATAGAATGCTTAGATCTCTTATCTGTTGCTGTTGTTTAGTTGTTAAGTCATGTCCAACTCTTTTGTGACCCCATGGACTGTATAGCCCTCCAGGCTCCTCTGTCCACAGGATTTCCTAGGCAAGAATGCTGGAATGGGTTGCCATTTCCTTCTCCGGGGGATCTTCCTGACTTAGGAATGAATCTGTGTCTCCTGCCTTGGCAGGAGGATTCTTTACTACTGAACCACCAGGGTTTTTGGTTTTGTTTTGTTTTTTACATAAAGTGAAGGTTTCTGACAACCCTGCTTTTTTTTTTTTTTAATGAGTATTTTTAATTAAGACGTACGTTTTTTAAAGTCGTAATGCTGTTGCATACTTAGTACAGTATACTGTACGCATAACTTTTTTTTTAAGTATTTATTTATTTTTGGCTGCACCAGGTCTTACATGTGCGATCTTCATTCTTCCTTACGGCATGTGGGATTTTTAGTTCCAGCATGTGGGATCTAGTTCCCTGATCAGGGATCAAACCCAGGCCCTCTGCATTGGGAGTGAAGAGTTTCAGCCTTTAGACCACCAGGGAAGTCCCAGCACATAACTTTTATATGCACTAGGAAACCAAAAAAATCTGTGTGACCCGTTTTATTGTGACTGACCCTCAACATCTCCACTTCATTCCCGTCCCTTTTTGAGGTTTAGAAAGAAGATATAAGTCAACTTAAGGTTTTTTTTGTTTTAGGTTTTAAATTTTTCTAAAATTGTTTTTTATTGAAAAAAAAATCTGTTTAAGAACTGTTGGAAACTGAAGAACTGAAACTAAAATCTGAAATTCCCATACAAAAATAAATAAATAAATAAAATTCCCATACAATTTTAATTAATTTTATTTAGTAGGATCATAGTATACAGTTTTGTTATTTGCCTACTCAGCTAACAGTTCACAGAAAATATCCTTTCATGTCAATAAATATTCTGCCATACAACGTTTTCAAATTTCTTTAAACAAAGCTACCCTGTTGTCAAACAGAATATTTCAGAACCTGATATGAGAAATGAGCAAAAGGGAACTACTGTGATTAAATCAGGAGCTGGCGACCTTGGATTCATGCCCTAAGGCTTTCATGTCTCAGTACTGTTTTATCAAAATGTGTACCGTCTTATTCAACCAATCCCCTTTAATTTTTATTTTGTGTCTGATTTTTTAAAATAAGCTAACTTTGTTTAAATAGCCGTAGAAGTAATATATGCTTAACGTAAGTACTATATTAGAGACACAAAGAAAAAAGTAAAAATCACTTGGAGTTCGATAACTCAGAAATTCTATTCGGCATATATTCTTCCAGTTTTTTCTAAATGTCTTTCTACATAAACCTCCTTTAACAATTTCCAACAAGAATATCATTGTTTTTAACTCATTTTTTCTTAATTGTCATTAGATTAGATGACAAATCTAAATACAGTTTAACTGGTTAGATAGTATTGCATTTTGTGGATTTAACGTAGCCTCCATTAGTTAATCCATTAGATTGTTTCTCATTTTTAGTGTTTTTATGAACACCAGTGCTTTTAAGGTTACCCATGAAAAGATGAGGTTTCCAACAGTGTCTCAAGAATGAATAATTAGGAAATAATTGTTTCTTTTTATACTTCCTTTGTGAATTAGTTAAAAACTTTTAAATATAGAGTTCACTGTAAAAATGTTGACTTTGAATCCCTGCCATGGAAATAAATTTCTCTTTAAATTGGTGGGTAGTAAATTTAGGTTTTAATCCAGGTAGACTACCATATTAATGCTAAGATATAGTTTTTCGTGAAAAGATTGAATTCATGAAATTTACTTAGCATTTTTATTATCTGTTTTCATTGGGTTTTCTCATGTTTTCCCAGATACGGCTTTGTATAAGTTAGACTAATTTATAAACTGTAGCCTTTTCTTTTTTTCCTTTATTCCAAAGTGTGAATTAGTCACACCTTTTGGATCATAGCACTCCGTTTCTACAGATTTTTCCAGCTTCTTAGAAGAAAATTATTTGCTTAACTTCAGCATGTGAATTCAACATATGTAATCCAATCTAAATGCCTTTTTTTTTTTTTTTTAATGGGAAAATTGGCGAGAATGCCAGCTTTTTAACTTTGTAAAGTCTCAACCATGATTTGACTCTTAAATGGAAAGAGTTCTGAAATCAGAAGCCAGGAAGGTGATGTTTATCTGTCTTCCAGCTTGTTCACTCCATTTCCCCCTTCCTTTTTCCTGCCTTAGGGAAGGGAACAGCTTTGCCTTGGACTGTAAACACAATTCAGAATTAATTTCTTTCTGAGTGACATATGCTTTTTCAATTAGTATTTCTAAAAATGAAGGCCATGAAACTAAAGAGACTTGTTACAGTTATTTTGGTCTCAAGCCTCAGAAGAGTTAAGCTTCCTTTTCCTTGTAACATTTTCTTTTGACATAACTTCAAACTTAAGGAAAAGTTACAAGAATTTCATGTACTTTCACACAGTTTCTTTAAATGTTAAAATTTTACTACGTTTGCTTCATCCTCTTGTCTCTTTACATATGTACATTTATTATTTTGAACGCTTCAGAAAACTGAATAAGTAGTAGACATGTTGCTCCTTAGGTATGTTAGTGTGTGTGACTTTACCACAAACGCATTCTCTCATGTGACCACAGTACAATGTTGGAAATCAGGGAATTAACTGATACAATACTATTATCGAATCTAAAACTTTGTTTTCTGTCATCTTTAAATATGTTATAAGTTTCTGTAATTGGGGAAGAAAGTGAGGGGATCGTTCTGAGTTAATCTTTTGTTTAAATCTTTGATAGGACTTTTCTAGCTTTCTGTGGTCTCTCTTTTTTTTTTTGCTGTATTTCATGTCTAAGTAAAAACATGTAAATCAATAACAAATCACACTGTATAGCAACTGAAATAAGGGTAAAACATCTGAAGTTTGGAACCTTTATTTAGAATATGAAGGAGGAGGTAATAATCTTTTTAAGACTTCAATATTTCAGTTTTTTCAACGTGGAAAGTTTAAATTATGGATTATAATATGTTTTCCTTTGATAAATACTCTTATTCTTGCTTTTTGTTACTCCTGTACTATTTTGTACTTATGGAATTGTGGCTTATAAAAGATTAGATTATTTCATATCCTTTCTTCAAAAGATTTATATGCTTTTCCCATTTCAAAGATAGGGAAAGATCTCCATTTCAGAGGTTCACATTCTGAAATATGTATGTTTACAGATGTGAGTCTTGGTCAATGAATTTGTGTTAATTGTTCTTATTTATCTTAACTTTCCTGTCTTCCATGTGTAGAATAAGATTTGTCATTCCCCTTCTTTACTTTACCCTTGTTACTGAATAGCTGTATATCTCCTGACTTGTTTATCATACATTGGAAAACCTTTTCATTACTTCTTTTAGTACAGATTATAAGTATCCCTGGATAATTTTCTAGTTTTCCTTTTTTTTTTTCTTTTTTTAGTTTCATATTAGTATTTGTCATTTGCTATTCCAGATTCAGGATAACAAACTTTCAAGAGGGAATGAAATTATTGTATAGTATGACTTTTTATATTAGGCGTTATAGAACATTTAAAGAGAAATTATTTTGTATCAGTAACTTTCCATAGGCCTATAAAAGTACCTTGACACATACTATAAAGGGACTATGATGATTAAGCTCCCTCTATTTTGGAGAGAGTATAAGGAGTCCATAAAACCATTCAGTATCCTGCATCAAATCAAAGACAAACAGTTGTTTCATAGTAAAGGATTATTACTTTTTCAGCTAAGAGATGCAGTTGTTTTCTCTTTCTGGCTTTAGTTTCACACTGTTAAAACAGACCATTCAGTTCTTCAACTTGGTTTCTCTTTCTTTTTTCTCCCCCAAAAAATAATTGCAGCATTTTGACAAGGGGCAGAAAGTATCGGTTAGATGCTGTTTTCAGTGGGTGCACATTTTTAAGCTGAAGAATCACTTTGCAGCTAAGCTAACCTAGTTTTTCCTGAATACCGTGATGCCTTTTTTTTTTTTTAAGATGACAGTTGTCATGTAAAAACTTTGTTTCAATTAGGATGATAGAACATATAATAAATCTAATAAACATGATATAACTAAACCCTTTTATTCTAAAATAAACTTAAACCTTTTCCAGATTGTCTGCTTCACTTCAGAATATTGATTAACAAAGGGAGGCATATTTGAGAAGGGAAAATGTTAGATTCAGTTAAAAAAAAATACTGTTTTACTTATAATAATAGAGTAATGGAAAGATAAATTTCATGTCATGAGTGTGTATATTGTGAGTATGAATTTCAAAATGCTAGCAACAGCAGTTGTCAGTCCATCCATAGTTTGGCTTTTCCACAGCATACTGTTTTTCATTTTCCTAGAATCTATTCAGAGAATTGTGCATTGGTATAGACTTGATGGCTGTGGTTACGAGGTAGATGGGTTGTTGTATAATTCATGAAGAATTCATGAATTGTTGTATAATTCATAGAAGAACAGCTTTTCTTGCTGTTTAAATTAGGAAGAATATTTCCTCTATAGATTATAGAGCAGTAATTGAGAATTTTTGTTTAATACCTAGTGAGTTTTCTTCAGTTATGCCATTGAATATTTTAATAACATTATGTATGATCTATTACACTAATACCATTACAGTTTTCTCATTGTGAAACAGATTTCAAAACTTTTATTTGAAATTGCATTCATTAGAATTATTGTATTTGGAATATTAGATTTAGAAAGAGAATGAAGGAGCATTAAATGTGTTGTTAGTTGAAAGATGTTCTACATGGCAGGTGCTGGATAAGACTGTTAACTTCTGGTTAAGAAATCTGCTTTCATCTTTTAGCAACTTTTGAGAAACTAGAATTAAAGCAGGGACAATTCCGTCTTTTTCCTAAACTTACCACTGTGCCACACAGAAACTAATGTTTGGTTATAGTATACAAAACAAAAAAAGTAATAATAATTATATGATTTGGGAACCTTTGTTGGAATGTTGCAGTAAGGGGGGGATCCCTTCCCCAGCCCCAAGAGTGGACTCTTGTCTAATACTTAGGAATGAATTGTCAGAGGAGACACACATGCTCACAGAGCATGAGACTTTATTGGAAAGGGGCCCCTGGCTGGAGCACAGGAAGGTATGGGAACCCAGGAAGACTGCTCTGCCACATGGCTGATAGTCTCGGGTTTTTTTAGTGGTGGGATTAGTTTCCGGGTTGTCTCTGGCCAGTCATTCTGACACAAGGTCATTGCTGATGGCCTGAGCATCCCTCAGCCAAGATGGATTCCAGCAAGGAAGGTTCTGGAAGGTGGGTAGGACAGAAGGACTGGCGTCTCCTTTTGACCTTTTCCAAGTTCTTCCAGTTGGTGGTGGCTTGTTAGTTCCATGTTCCTTACTGGGGCCTCCTGTTGTAAAATAACTCATACAAGTGGTTACTGTGGTGCCTGGCTAGGGTGGGCTGTTTCGGTCAACGTTCCTACTAACACGAACATTAACTTTAATGTTGTTTCCTACTTTCCTTTTCTTCCATATTTCCTGGTCCATGTGTTCAAGAAGATGTGACTTGATAGTATCTGTAATGATAAAACTTTATCTTGTCTTTATTATATTTATCATATGATGAAATTATTTATGAGTAGTATCTAATGAAGTAAAAGTTTATGGTTTACATACATATAATAGAGTGAGCAGAGGAAGATCAACAGAAGCCTCACAGAGGAAATGGAATTGGGTGCAGGAAGTTTTCTCACCTTTCTGGGGAATAGGTAAAGACATATGAAAATAGGGTAGAAGAAACCCTGGTGAATATACTGTAGGTAAACTGCTCTGACCTGAAAATTAGGGAGATCTGTATTATGTAGCACCAGAAGATGAGATTGGATAGGATCAGCATGAAGCACATGCAGGGTTAAGTACAGGATTTTAGTTAGCTTTGATTCAAAGAGTGTTGAAGTGCTGCTTTTGGTTTCAGAGTAAGGAGTGGTAAGATCAGTGTGATGATTTTGGAAAACTAATCTAGCCAAAGTATTCAAATGTGATGGAAGGCAAATGGAATTGGGAGATAGGAAAACCAATTAGGAACCCTCTATAGTAATTTGTAAGAATGAAAGCATTGAGTAGAATAAAGTCAACAACAAGAAAGAGATTGATCTGAAGAGCACATAAAAGGAAGGTTTTTTTTTTTTTCAAAACGGTCTCTTTCATCTCCGCTTATAAGGTGAAAAGGAATTCTTAGGATGTGGTTACATGATTTTAAGGACAGAAATCTAATTGTGGTGTTAGTACTCATATAAAGGAGACCTATTTTGTGAGAAAGGATGATGTTTATCTTCTTTCATGTTGACTTTCACTGATGGTTAGACATCCAGTTGGCAGTTGTTCATTTATTAGAGAATTTATTTAGTCACTTTGTCAGGGAGAAAATCCTCAGATAATAACTGAGTTTCTCCAATATATACTTTAGAAAATTCAGACTACTTGACACATTGTATCCAGAAAGAGTTACTTAAGCATTTCTAAAAAGTTAGGGATTGCTGTGAAATAGTTAATAAATGAAAAGAAAAAAATAAAAGTAATAAATGTATAAGATTCCACCTATTTCCATTAAGTCTTACCATTGTACTACCTGGCATTCCCTTAGGGATACATAGATGAATGATAGTTCCTTTGGAATTGCTAATATTCTAATAGCTGTAGTAAAATTTAGTGATTATATAGTCTTAATTAGTCCGCCAGTATTAACGTTAGTAAATACAGTCTTATTTGTGTGGGCTTGGATTTGCCTGTTTTAATTGTTTTACTTATATGTTAACTATAAAGCATTTTCTTTTAAAACTATTTTGTTTCAAAATACGTAAGAGAAATGATTCTCCTGTCATTTCTGAAGTTCATAGTTAAAGAGATCCCATGATATTAGATGGTCCTGAGCTTTGCATATTTTGGCCTGAATTATCCATGTACCAGTTGAAATTCCCTCCTTAACCTTATGGCCTGTGATTGACGTTTCATACTATGACAAGAAGCTGAGAGCTCATGGGTGAATCAGGTTTTTCAAATTTGGGAAAAGAGAAAAAACATTTGCGGAAAATTGGAGTTGATTTGTTAATGACAGATTTGTGTGACTATAGCAGGAAAATATCCACATAAACACAGGGAAAGTTAATTGTTTGTTGCACCCTCATAAAAATCATTTTTACTTATTTCTTTGTTAACATTTTAAAATAATGGATTAAGTTGGAAAACCTGTTTTATTCTTTACACTGTTAAATGTTAACTTAAACATCAAAATTTTTTGTTTTAATGGTATCTTCTATGTCTGAGCTTACAGAACTTGGATTGAGTGATAAAAAACTCAATTTTGTGTATGTATCTGCTATTTATATATATGTATCTCCTCAGAAATAGGAAATATCTTAAATATTAAAATTCCATATTTTGTTGGGGGAGTTGATATGAAAAATTGAAGACGTCTTTGATTAGATGAGATCTTTAATAACTGCAACTTCTTAAAAATAACCTGTTTTGGTAGTAAGTTGGTTTTTAAGGGTGCTAGCAAGTCAAGCGGTAGCTGTTAAATGAACCTCTACTGCTGACGTTAATTTACAGGGGTCAACAGGACAAAACTCTACGACACGATAGCTGATCTGGGAGATGATGAGCTGCCCCTCTTCCCTTCAGGAATCATAAATCAGTCTAGGTCAGCCTCTACTAGAATGACTGATCATGAAGGTGCAAGAGCAGAGGAAGGTACAAAATTTAGCTACCATGTTTATTTACATTGCAGATGACATTAATTCCAAATCACATCTCCTTAATATTATAAATTTGCTGCTGTTTTAAAATGCTGAAGATCAGCTTATATGATCTTCAGAGAAGGTTTTGGGCAAGTTCTTGGTGTAATTGTCTTAGAAATTTTGAAATTTTTTACTTTTGCTTCCTTATGATCTTTTTTTTGCTTTTGATGTTAGGTGGAATTGTTTCTATTATGTATGATTTCAAAGCACCTTTCTGAACTGTGACTTTAGTTTACAGATCTAGCATTAGGAAATTAGTATTTTAAAAAACACTTAAAATAGTACATATGGGAAAGAATTATTTAGTTATTTGTCATATTGGTTAAATTGAGCAACTCATAATAACTATCACTTATTAGGAGACAGCTAAGTGCCAGACATTGTGCTTGAAACTTTATGTATATATATTTCTAAAAATGTATATAATGATTGACTAATTTAATCATTTTATAGAATAAGGCAACATCATTATTCTTTAACCTGGTACCAGGCATGTACAACTTGGTAATGAATTTTTTAAATTTTGCCTAAATTAGAAATGGGCAGAAATTGAAACTACTGTTTAGGCTTTTTTTCCCATAACTGATTTTAGCTGAAGATAACAGATATACTTGAGTACTTTATAAATCTAGGTTGAGAAAGTTGTAATTCTAAGTTATGAGAATGAATTTTAAGGTTTATTGTGACATATAATACATACATAAAGGATAATCCATTATCTAATAATTTGACATATATATTGAATTTTATTGGTATTTCTGCTTTGCTTTGTAAGGTAATTTCATGCACCAGTCAAAAAATTTTTAATACATCTTATTCTCTTCTGAGTTCTCTACTAGCACATATGGCTTAAAGCTAAATAACATTACATTTTCCTTTAAAGTTGTCTCTGAATCTATATACCACACATCATAATCTAAGAATATCTGAGGAGGGGTGAAGAAAAATCGGTAAAATAATAAAAACCAAAACAAAACATATTAAATCATGAAAAACACTAGGACAAGTAAAATTGTTGATTTTCCCTAGATCTCTTACCACTGTTATACTATTTTCCTGTTTTACCTTAGAGAGTATTTTCTAAAATAACCTCCGTTATTCTTCATCTTATGCATTTAGTAATGGCTCAGCTTCTTTAGCTTCTGATGTATTTTACCAAATACTGCATAGGATATTTTGCTAAAATTTTTGTAGTAACACTATACATTTAAACTGTAGATTTTACACCTTAAGGCAATACCATATTAGCAGAAATTAGGGACCCTTTTAAATGTTTCAAACCAATGACCTACCTATAGGGAAAAAAAAAACCAGTTAAGACCTGTACTACTCAAAAATGTAGAACGTGTATGTATATGTCTAATTGTGCTTTTTAAAGAAAAAATGTAAGTGATCTGTGTTAGTAGTGGAAGGATGAAGAGGTGGAAAGATAAGCATGAGCCTTATTACACTATTTAAAGGGTAAATACTATTAGAATTTGTTACTACAAAAAATTTAAGTTCAGCTTTGACTTAGAACTAAGAGGGGAACATTAGCGTTCATAATCTCTTATTTTCAGGGGCCATCTCCAATTATGCATTCCTATTAAAGGCTGTGTCATACTTCATTTTGTAAAGGGAAAAAGTTTGTTTTCAGGGAGAGAAACTTATATGTTACAACCTTTCAGACTATTTTTGGTAAAGACTTAAGGTGTATATATACCATATTGCCACTGGCATGAATGGAATCAGTTACTGAGCTGTGTTCTTTAGATTTTATAAAAATTGAAGGAGATAAGAAGAGCTTGATATATTAGCAACAGGTTTCCTTTGTCATTATTGTCCATAAAAAGAATAATTAATTAAAGAAGTACAAAAAGGACCTTGTTGTAAGACCTCATTATGTAGACCCTAAGATTTCCATAAAGGGAAATGCTAATATGATAATAGCTTAAATTGCTTGATGAAATCTTTTAGGCTGTCTAATAAAAGGTATCATAGTTTCTATCATTAAAAACTACAAATTTTAGTAATTTTATTTCTCTTTGAATTGCTAATATTTCAATGCTACGTGATCATATGCTGTAGGTAATTATGTTAACATTAATAACATGAGTTTATAGAATAAAAATTAATTCCTTCTGCAAGAAAAACAAGGGTAGAGTATTTACTGTGCTTACTATATGCCACAGTAATGGGTGATTGTGGAAAGTAGAAATATAGCTTAAAAGATTTTATTCACTGAGATGTATACGCAGTATGCCAAGTGAGCAGGATAGTTTGCTATATATAAATGAATATATATGTGTATATATAGATAGATGTAGTTAGGTGATTCATTAGAAATTGGTATAATACTTTTGCTTAATATAATTAATATAAAACTCTAGTAAAACTAGCTAATATTGGTTAGACATTTCCCTTCACATGCTCTTAAATTGGTCAATAACTGATCAAAAATATCTCTGCATAAAGAATATATAATGCAGATAATTAGTTATTATGATAAAGTTATTTTATTGGGCTTTTATGAAAAGTTCTTTTATTGAGTGTGAGTGAGTGGGAGGAATTTTGGCATTTTATTGTAACTTGTTTTACAAACAAATTATGTGCATAAGTGAAAAACATATACTGGCTAAAAATGCTTTGAGAAAATATTAAATTAATGAATTTATATAACTGTTCTTAAACATAATTTTAAACTATTGGTTTTATAATTCTCAGTGTCTTCTCACATTACCAATAACTGCATACTAGATACTGGTAGGAAGGATCTGTGCTACAGATTATTTAGATTCAGTAGGTTTAACTTACGAAATTAAATACTACTATCCCTACATATATTTTCTATCAGATTTACTCTGTGTCAGTTGCTGACACATAGCTTCATTTTATGAATGTCATTCAGGACCCTATTTGAATCAAATTATGTAGTTTACTTTGATATTACAGATTAATAAATAATAAGATACTGTAAATAAGGATAAATTTTACTTTTACCATGGTATATATCTAAAAGAAGCAGACTTGTATCTTCTCAGAATGTTTTCAGTAGTGTTAGTGATGACTGATATTTCATTACATCTGTTTCCTATAGTGTTCTAAATTTATATCATGTTTCATGAAAAAATTTTCAGAATTAACAGTTAGCTTGAATGTTTATGTTTCCCTTTTGTTGCTCATGGATTTTAAATGTGTTTCAATATGTTGTTTTGTATTACAATGATTTATGTACTTTCCCCCTTGTATCTTAGGTTTAAAATTTTGCTTTCAAAGCATGTTTGAAATGATAAGGAGAATTGTTGCTTATACTGTAACTGTAATAACAATACATAGTAGTATTTGATTTTAATGGGTCAAAGTATCAGAAATTTAAAGTGCTATAGTCAGTATAGATTATTTATTTTAGGAGTATATTCAGTAAAAAGTCAAAATTAAAAAGCATAGACAGAGTTTGAAAACTGGAAGGAGTTCTGAAGATCACATGGATTAATCATTTAGGGAAAAGAAACTGACACTAAAGGTAGAACTGCCCTTTTCCTAGACCATTGAGAAATCTGAGCAAATTTAAGGCTTTACTTCAATAAGCTAATACACCATATAAGAGACTGGAAATTATTAACATGTGAATACTTGTATTAAATTTTTATCAGGGACGAGAATATCTAGCACTTTCAAACAAATATGATGGAAAGCGAAAGGACTTAGCAACAACCTATTATGTTTAAAAAATACTATAATTATAGTTGTATCAAAGGGATATAAATAGACAAAGCTCCCACCCTGAAATAATATATCAAGTGCATATTTTATTTGTGGAAAATTATGCTCAGTTCTGAAATAAATAAAATACTTGTTTATTACTACACAGTAATAGGATTTTTTGAGTAGAAGAAACAAGGAGGGTAGTGGGAAAATAAAAAATTAATTATATTACTGAATATTATAACTGTTAAGTGCTTACATTTCCCCACAATATTGTCTTGTACTGTATGATTTTTCAGCATTTAAGAAGCGGTTTTGTTCTTTATAGCTGAACCAATAACGTTTCCATCTGGAGGAGGCAAGTCATTTATTATGGGTTCTGATGATGTTTTGTTAAGTGTACTGGGCCTTGGAGACCTTGCAGACTTGACGGTAACAAATGATGCAGACTATAGTTATGATGTAAGTGCAGTTTTATTTTTAATTTTTTAATCATTTAATAGAAGGCTCCTTATTTTTTGGAAACACTTATAAAACAGAATTAATGTCAAGGTGCATGGAAAAGATAAAGTGTGACATTGTGTTTATTTGAAGTGATACATAGTTTTTTTCTTACAACTACTTTCTTTGTGGTATTTAAATTTTTCTTGGGTATTATGGTGTATTAGGAGTTTGGGGTGATTGATTACCTAAAAATATTGGTTGATAAATACCTACCTTTAGTAGTCAACTCTCAATTACCTACTCAAATTAAGCCATACTTTGCTGTTAACAAGAGAAAAATAGGTAACCTGAATCACTTATCTGCTTTCAGGATAATTCTTAAAACACATTTTAGTTTTGAACTTTTTTTTTAAAAGGATAATGTTAAAGTTAGTTAGTCATTTCCTAAATACTTAGTCTTTCATTTGAGGAATGGGGAGAGGATAAAGAGGGGATGGAAAAAGACAGTGTTAGAGGTGAAACTAGTCTTGGATTAAATTTTTTATAGACAATAAACACTCAATTGAGAGTTAACTATACTTACTTTGATTTTGTATTAGTGAATTTGCAGATTCTCAGCAAATTAATTTTTCCTTTTATAAACTTTTTTCCTACATTTTATACTTTTATTAGAATGCTTTTTAGATTTTGTTAGAATTTTTAGAGACATCAGCCTTGGTGGGCTGGATTATTCTCATTAATACCTTTAAAGTATGTAAGCAAATAAATTCTATAATAACCTTTTGACTGCTTTAGAAGTGGTTTCACAGCCTATCTTTACAGATGGAGAAATGAAGGTAAAAAGATTAACCTCTTATCAGTATCAACAAAGTGTCTTTAGTTCAGACTTTTGAAAAGTACTTTAACTTGCTGCCTTGAAAAATGTCACATGCTGATTTTCTAAATGACAACTGTATTGTTAATATTGTACCCTTGGATTTTTGGTAGTAATTTATTTCATTTTTGTTTCCATGTAAAATGTTGCAACACGGTAGTTTCTTTGTGTGTTTTGTTTTTTCCCTCATTTTAATGTTTAGTAGGACTTTGGGTTTACCTTGATGATTAGGTAAAACAGATTAAAGGCCTCATTTGATCTAAGTCTTTGAAAGCTAATGAAATGATTCTTCTTAGTTCTTATTAAATGATAAAGATACAAAGTTTTTAAGGTGTGCTAAATTTCCACTGGACATTTTAATTTTTAGCAAAGCACTTTTGAATGTATATTTTAAACACATCAAAACAAACAAAAACTCCATATGCCTATCAGTTAACCACTTTTACCACTAAATATCGTGCTCTTTCTTTTTAGTTGCCTGCCAATAAAGATGCCTTTCGAAAGACATGGAATCCCAAGTATACACTACGTAGCCATTTTGATGGAGTTCGGGCATTAGCTTTTCATCCTGTAGAACCTGTGCTGGTTACTGCCTCTGAGGACCATACTCTGAAACTTTGGAACTTGCAAAAAACAGTTCCTGCCAAAAAGCAAGTATTTTAATGTTAGCCTATGTTTTTTTCTTCCAAATTTGCTAATTATAAGTAATTATTCTTCTTTATAGTCTGTATCTTTTATGCACTTATTTGATCTTTCCTAATGACTCTTGTATATCAACCAGTGATTTGCCATTATTTATCTTCTCCCCTCCCCTTTTTTCTCCCCTCTTTTAGGAGTGCCTCTTTAGATGTAGAGCCTATCTACACATTTAGGGCTCACATGTAAGTTTTACTGAATTAGTACTAATTAACAACCATAATTATTGTTAACTAATATTTATCACTCCTAAAGACTTGTAATTTTTTCATAATGTTTGTTTTACATTAAGAAAGACATTAGCTGAATAATACTACATTTGATTAATAATTGTCTTAATGAGAATATAATTAGTACTGTTCAAATGTACATGTTAACTTAAACAGTTTTAGATAGCACATATGTTTAGAGGTTGGGAGAGGTGCAAATGTAAGTTTCTTTATAGGCTTTCTCAGTAATTTTCCCCTCTTTTCCTGTGACAGTGGTCCTGTTCTGTCACTAGCTATTAGTTCCAATGGAGAGCAGTGTTTTAGTGGTGGTACTGACGCAACTATACAGTGGTGGAACGTGCCGAGTCCCAGTGTGGATCCCTATGACACATACGGTAAGGAGAAGGCTCGAGGTATCTTTTTAAGTGAATGGTGCTGACAGAAATAATCACCTCAGATTTTAAAGATTTAAGAAATAACATGCCATAAATATTTTAACCTGCAAGTTGGTATTTCCTATATTGCGTTCAAAACCTTTTTAAAAACTATATTAATTAAAACATTAATTTCAGTACTAGAAAAGAGAAATTTAATGTAAGGAATAATTTTTACAACTTGGCTACTTTATGAAATTCAAAAATATTTAGTGCAAGACTTGAGAAACAAATGGGAATTCTCAGATGATGCAGTGGTAAGGCATCCACCTGCCATTGCAAGAGACTCAGGTTCAATCCTTGGGTCGGGAAGATCCCCTGGAAGAGTAAATGGCAACCCACTCCAGTATTCTTGCCTGGAAAATTCCATGGACAGAGGAGCCTGGCATGCTACAGTCCATGGGGTCGCAAAGAGTTAGACATGACTTCATGATTGAGCATGCATGTAGAAACAAATAAGGACATAAGGGTATAAATCAATGAACTTGAGGGACAAAAAAATTTCTTAATTTAAAAAAACTGAAACTTTCATTCATGAATGCCATTTTTAGAATCTGGCCAACAGAAATACCTGTGCATATATTTAAATATAATTATAAGGGCATTGTTTGTAACTATAAAAATTTAAATGAATGTTTATTAGTATGAAAATGGTTAAAAAATGGTTTACTTAATGGTTCATTTTAAAAGAATTTAAGAACTCTTCGGTCTTTTATTTAACACACACTGAGCACCTTAATTTGCCAGATATTAAAGCATACATCAAGAAATGAGAATTAGTCTAATACAAAAAAACACAGATTGAAACACATAAGCAAGGGGATGGATAGGTACAAGTTGTGATAAATGATATGAAGATACAGTAATGTAAGAGAGTAACAGCCAAAGTTGTCTTTAGATATAGTCTAAAATAATCACATTCAAGCCAAAATCTTTATAAAAGTTAACTGTCAGTGAACCATTTTAAGCCAGTGAGTGACCTGGAGAGTAGGATTTAAAAAGATAACTCTGACTTTTGCAAGGAGAATAGATTTGGAATGAGAAGAATGGAGTGGTGATCTGGTAGATAGGTGAGAAGATGATGTTGCCAAGAGTAGAGTGGAAGGAAATAGAACAGTTAGAGAGAAGTGGATTTAAGACATGCTGGGGAGATAGAGTAGAATAAACAGAATCTATTAATCAATTGGATTGAGTGGATAAAATGATGGATTAGTCATCTTTTTTTTAAAACAGCTTTATTGAGGTATAATTCCCGTATGATAAGATTCACCCTTTTGAAATGTAGTTTATTAAGTGCAGTAGTTTTTACCATATTCGCAGGGTTATGCAACCATTACCACTAATTCAGAACTTTTTTCCATCACCACTTCTGCATTTTTGACATGATCAACTGAGTATATGATGGTAGCTTATTGAAATGGGAATGTGAGAAGATAAAGGATGCTGAGTTTGGTTTTTAAGCATGTTAAGAGGAAGGCAGTATCACGTAGATGCCATCAGTTTTGACAAGGCAGACTCCTGAGGGACTCTGACATGTGGGGGTGGGGTGACTAAAGCAAGAGAGTTAACCAAAAAAAAAATAAAACTAAGAAGGCGTGCCTGTGGGGTAGGAGGGCATTCAGGAAAGTGAAATCATGAAGCATACCAAAAGAAGAAGCCATTTTGAGAAGAAAGAAGCAGTCTGCGCTTTCAAATGTTGCTGAGAGTCTAATAATACTAAGTATAGAAAGGTAACTGATCACCCAGGTTTTGGCTGGACGGATGTTGGGGCTGAGACCACAAGGTAAAAGGACCTGTGGATGACCTTCCAAGGCATATATGGTATATGTGGATGAAAAGCAAAGTGATGAAGGAAAGAAGGAAGGGAAATTTTATTAGATTTGATAGAACTCATCATTGATTATTTTAGCAAGGGTTGTTGTGGTGATAGTATCAGATGATTTAGAAAGTAAATGGAAGGTAAGAAAGCATATTTACTGATTATGCTTCTCTGCTATTTGGTTGGAGGTTGATGTAAGTTTTGTTTGTTAGGTTTAGAGATTTTGAAGCATGTTTGCTTGCTGTGGTAATGTTCCCAAGGAGGAGGGTAGTCTGTATAGTAGAAAAACTAAACACAAAAGCAAATTAGTGTGGGAAATGGAATCCAGAATAACCAGTGGAATTGCCCTTTCAGGAATGGAGGGTAATTTCTTACTTACATCTGGAAACATGGAGAATACGGATTTAGACACTAGTCGATTCATAGGTTGGGTGACAGAAGGGTAGAGGAAAGGTTCCTCTTTCAATGCTGTATTTCCACAGTGAATTTATTATGAGAGGTAATTATTCATGTGAAAGGGAGGTTATGAACTGTGAGAAATATGTGTGGAAAGGGGGAATTCAGTAGAGAAACAGAATTGTAGGACAAATGATGTTCATCATTATTAGCCCCCATCATCAAATGATGAATGGATAAATAAAATGTAGTGTATCCATACACTGGAATAGTATTTGGTGGTAAAAGGAAATGGAGCACTGACACATGCTGCAACACAGGTGAACCTTGAACACATGCTAAGTCAAAGAAGGCAGTCAGAAAAGGCCGTTTGTATAAAATGTCTAGAGTAGGCAAATTTATAGAAACAAAATACGTAGTGGTTGCCTAGGGCTGCAGAAAGGCAGAGAGGACAGTTGGGGAGAAATAGCTAACAAGTGATGAAGATGCCCTAAAATTGATACGGTGATGACTGTGCAACTTGGTGAATATGTTAAAAATCATTGAATTGACACTTTAAACTGGTGAGTTTTATGACGTGGAAGTTGTATCTCACTCAGTAAAGCTGTTTATTTAAAAGTGGATGTTCCGGGATCAGGATGGGGAATACGTGTAACTCTATGGCTGATTCATATCAATGTGTGACAAAACCCACTGAAATGTGAAGTAATTAGCCTCCAAATAATAAAAAAAAGAAAAAAAAAAAAGTGGATGTTCCTTTTTTAGAAAATTGCAGAAATACAAGAAAGTATTAGAAGGTAGCATATAAATATCCCATAACTCCACAACTTAGAGATGGCCACTGTGTACACATTAGTTTATCTTACGACCTTTATGTGTAGTCTTTGTACTTAATTATGTAGTTATCTTTATATACAAAAGCATTTCTTATAAACTTCTTTTAGCTAATTTTTGTTCTGTTTCTTTCCTTACAGAGCCAAATGTTCTAGCTGGCACTTTAGTTGCTCATACAGATGCTGTCTGGGGTCTTGCTTATAGTGGCATAAAAAATCAATTACTGTCTTGTTCAGCAGATGGCACTGTTAGATTATGGAGTCCACAAGAAAAATTGCCATGTATTTGCACTTACAATGGAGACAGAGGTGAGTAAATTTTGCCTCTTTGAAAAATATCTCTTTTTTTTTTTAAATTTAGAAGATAAAAAGAACAAAGTAGTTTCACTACTTCCTATTGCTCAAAAGAGATACTGAAAGAATTTTATAAATCTGTGATAATCTTTTTATTCCTAGTCATATTTTTATAAACAAGAAAGATGCTTTGCAGGGATATCCTGTAGCGGAGTGCCTTTTTAAAAAAAATTTTTTTTTTATTTTTGGCTGCACTGAGTCTTCATTGCTGCGTGTGGGCTTTCTCTTAAGTTGCAGCAAGCGGGGGCTACTGTAGTTGCAATGCTAGGGCTTCTCATTGTAGTGGCTTCTCTTGTTTCGGAGCACAGGTTCTAGGGCACATAGGCTTCAGTAGTTGTGGTGCTTGGGTTTAACCCCAAGACATGTGGGATCTTCCCAGATCATGGATCGAACCCATGTTCCCTGCATTATGCTTTGCAAGTATATCCTATAGCTCAGTGCTTTTTTGACCTTTTTCAGGACTGTCCTATTTAAAGAATAGAACTATCTGTGTCTAATAATAGAGTAGGCAAATGAGGCTACTCACAGAACAGCAGAAGGCCCTCCAACAGCTCCAGGACAAAGATGGAAAGGCTTAGGGTCCCAGGTAAACCTGTAAACCACATATGAGCACACTGGTTGAGAAGTCTAGCTATAATCATTGCAATAGCACCCTTAACTGGGAGGTGCAAACTGAGTTAGTTACATGCTTGATTTCAAATCTTTTCCTGTCAAAGTAGGGTTTAATATACCTCATGACAGTATGTGCATCTATTTATATTATTTGTATATTGGCATTATTTTCCAAGTTATTTTTTTTTCTTTTTTTTTTCAAGTTATTTTAAAAAATCATACCTTTTACTATAAATAAATGTTTTGTTTTAAAACATTTTAGATGAATGTTTGAACATTTATGCTTAATTTTGTTGAATCTCTAGATACTACAGTGATTACTAATTTTTTAATTTACTTAAGCTTTTTTTTTTACTTAAGCTTTTGAGGTGAAAATTCATTTAAGTAATTTGTTTCTTGCTTACTCCAGAATTCACATAATTGTGCATTGATCTGGACAGTGGAATTTATTAACATGTTAGAGAAATTGCTTTAGCTACTTAAGGATAGTACTGCCTCAGTGAGTTCCAGAGTCCAAAGCTTCATTTTCACAGATCCAAAAATATTATTTGCATTTGGTGCTTGAAGCTAACCAGTGTCAGAGAGGTGAACAGTCTCCCTAGGTAGTGGTGTACGAATGCTATTTTATCATTTTACAGTCAGAAATATAATGGCAGGACTTCCCTGGCAGTCCCTGGTTAAACCTTAGCCTTCCAATGTCAGGGGTGCAGGTTTGATCCATAGTCAGGGACCTAAGATCCCACATGGCTTGTGGCAAAAAAAAAAAAAAAAACACATAAAAAACAACAGAAGCAATATTGTAACAAATTCAATAAAAGAGTTATTAAATGATCCACATTAAAAAAAACTTAAAAAAAAATTGCAGGTGGGCCAATAAACTCACCTAGGATTTTTGTCTCTTAGAAGAAAATGCATAGGAGAGCAGTAGCTTTTGTTTGTCTCTTTCTTTAAGGGCTTTCTAGATGTATTTTTCTTATAATGTTACAAAAACTTCTAGTAAATGAGAATAAATTACCTATTATATCTCACCATCCTAACACAATTGCTTTTTCATTATTAACATTATTTCAAGAATACTCAAATTCCTTTTTCTTACTAGAAAAGCAGAGATTTCTGAATTACTGTGTTTACCTTATATCTCTTTGGGCTCCTTTCAGAACATGGAATACCTACATCAGTTGACTTTATAGGCTGTGATCCAGCACATATGGTGACCTCTTTCAACACTGGTAGTACAGTAATTTATGATTTAGAAACATCACAGTCATTGGTGATGCTTTCATCACAGATGGATTCTGGTAAGTTTTCTGGTAAGGTTGAAACCTTAAAAAGGATTGTTTTACAATAGAGGGTAACCTGTTACTTTTTATATTTTGACTGTTTGAATTTAGAATGAAAAAAGAATAACTTTCAATGTGTACTTATTTACTTTATTTCTGCTATTTCCTCAAATTATGTTTAAAAACTTGGATAAGTGTGTGGGGACAGGTAAGTGAGTAGAGCAAATGTAAGGGTAAAAGAAAACAAGTGAAATAATTTTAGGTTTTTAATGAAAACACATGTGGAAGTAGAGAAATATATAATGAACCCATCTTCCAGCTCTAGTAGTTCTGTGTAAATGGCCAAGGTTGTAAGTATAGAATGTGGTATATGTATTTTACAGTTTATTCAAATAAGGTTCCAAATAAGGCCCATGCACTGTGGTTGGTTGGTAGGTGTCTCACCTCTGTCTTCATCTGTGGATTCCCCCTCTGTCTCCTATATTCCCCTTGCATTTTTTTTTTAACTGAAGAAATTGGGTCGAGTTTCCCATAGTTTGAATTTTACCAGTTGCATACTTGTGCGGTCATTTAATGTGCTCCTCCTGTTCATTTTATTTCCTGTAAATTGTTTGTAGATCTAGAGGTTTACTCAAATTCAGGGTCAAAATTTTATTTGTCTTCATTTTAAAGTTTTTAAATGTTTTTGGCAAGACTATTTTGTAATAATTTGTGAATTTTTATCAGAAGTAAATGTTCTTTGGTCTGTCTTTCTCTTAGTTTCTAGTCATTGCTTGGATCCATTAATTCATTAACTGTTCAAAAATTATTTTCTAATTTTATCATTTCTTTTACACTTACTAGCTAGATTGCTTCTATAAGAAGGGACAACCCTTATCAGTAATTTGGTTACCTGGAGTTAGCAATTATAAAGGAAAGGCAAGATAAATGATTACTTCCCACTCCTCCTCTTTATTTACCAGTTTTTAAAATGATGAAGTGATTCCCTAGCATCCTCCAAAGGTGACCAGTGAAGTGAGTCTTTGGGGTGTTGTTTTTCTTACCATTATAATCTTTCTTAGAATAAGTGCATTTTATCTATTTCAGTCTGTTAACAGGTATCATTTTAATTGCTACTCAGATTATTTCATCTTTGGCCAGTGGGAGCTTATTCAGGTTGGCTCCTGATTCTCCCCTTATGACATAACCCTGTTAGTTGTTGATGCTTTTCTTTCTGGTATGACAAGATGTTTTAGGTTCATCTTGTTCATTTTGCACCCCAGATCTGAAATGGGTCATTTCTCTAAGGAGCCATGGTTTCTTTTAGTGGACAATGACATTTAGAGACTACAAGATAGGTGCTCTGCTCTTGAGTCAGTCCTCATGGCTTTCATGGCTCTTGAGTTGGCCACTGGTTTAGATTTTTCAGTAGATAGAGCTGAAGAGTGCATTTTTAGTCAAGAAAAAGACTGGAAAAAAAAAAAGACTGATAAATTTTATTCAGATGCTTCCAATTCTGATTCAGATTTATCTCATTGGTTTTATATTTTTATCTTATTTTAACAAATATAAAAACTCTTGATTCTCTGCAAAATGATCACAATTTCTCATTTAATTTATGTAACAGTACAGATAAAGTCATCTCAGAATAATTGCAATACCACCAAAAAGAATTTCGTTACTAATAGAGGGTATATTTTACTAGATACAGACAGTCTAATTACTGTGCTTTTAAAAGTCACTTGTGCTTATAATACTGATTGGCTATACAGTTAAGTTCATTTGTTTAGTTTTTACTTCTGGTTTTTCATGATTGCTCTTTTAAAAGTCACTTTATAAAAAATATTTAAATGGGCTGTGATCAAATCTAAAAACAAATATATATGCAGTGTCTTTTTTCAACCCTAGTTTCTTCCTCTTACATAGATTATTTTTTTCAATGTGTTTGAGTTCAGTGAAGAGTTCTTGTATACGTATAGAATGATCAATTTACTTAGTCTAATAAATGCTGACAGTATTTTCCCATTAGTTTTGATCTCTCTTTTCTCCCTCATCACTAAGCTGAATAAAAATTAAGAACTTGGTAGTAAAGAAAAGGTCTCATTGCTAAGAATATCAATTCCAGTTCTTCGGTATTTTTGGTCATTGTGGGAGGGGGTAGTGTTTGTTCTTGCAAACACCTAATTATCACTTATGATTTTTTTTCCTTCATTAATTGACTCAATTCTTTTATGGACTATTTATTAAAAGCAATGATTTGTGGATTTGGGATAATTTAAAAATTCTAAACCACCCTATATTGACAGTCTGCATTAAAATACTTCCAGTTTTTTTTTTTTTTCTAAAGTTGAGCATAGTGCTATCCATCCATATTATAAGACATACTAGCTTATATATTTTTTTAGAAATTGTGTATCTTTAGAATCTTAGTTTTATTTCTCATATTTTTTGTTTAATATATAAAAGCTTTAGTTTTTAGTGATTCTTATGTTTTGGTAAGAGTGCAAAGGCCATCATTTAACTTCCAATTGAAGTTTTTGTTTCTTTTTTATTTGAAATATAGTTAATGGACAATATTAAACTAGGTGTACTACATAATGTTTCTTATTGAAATATTATTGACCATATTCCTTATGCTGTATATTATATCACCTTGGCTTATTTACTGTGTAACTGGAGGTTGTACCTCTTAATCCTCTTCACCTCTTGCCCTGCCGCTCCCTCCCCTCCTGTCTGGCAACTATCAGACCTATGTGTTTCCTGTGTCTGTGAATCTGGTTTTGTTTTGTTTGTATGTTTTTTCTTTAGATTCCACATTACATTGAAGGTTTGAATTTTGGTATGTTTTCTTCCTTTGTTTTTTAGGTTTACAATCCAGTAATCACATTAACAGAGTAGTAAGTCATCCCACACTTCCTGTTACAATAACTGCTCATGAAGATAGACACATCAAATTTTTTGACAATAAAACGGGTAAGTAGGTTATCTTATTTTCTGTACTGACTTCCTACCTTGAAAATTGCCACGTTAAACTGTGGCAATTTAACTCAGATTTTTGCTTTACTTAATGCAGCACACTTATAATGTTTGTTAATTTTTACCCTTGTGAGTGTTAGTTGCTCAGTCATATCTGACTGTGCAACCCCATGGACTGTACCTGTCAGATTTCTCTGTCCATGGAACTCTCTAGGCAAGAATACTGGAGTGGGTTGCCATTTCTTTCTCCAGAGGATCTTCCTGACCCACAGATCAAACCCCGGTCTCCTACATTGCAGGCAGATTCTTTACTGTCTGGGCCACCAGGAAAGCCCAAAACATCTTGCTTACCTATTATGATTTCTTCATGTGATGACAGTTATAAACCCTTCTGTTTGAAATTTTTATCTTTATATTCTGTTGTGAATTAGTGTAACATAGAAGATCACTTTCTGGTTTGGGCATTTTAAATATGTTCTTAAAATTATCAGTGGATGAAATGATGATATAGTGGCAGTTGTTTTTTTTTTTTTCCTGAATGTTGAGCTTTAAGCCAACTTTTTCACTCTCCTCTTTCACTTTCATCAAGAGGCTTTTTAGTTCCTCTTCACTTTCTTTTTTTTAAAATTTTTTTATTAGTTGGAGGCTAATTACTTCACAACATTTCAGTGGGTTTTGTCATACATTGATATGAATCAGCCATAGATTTACACTTATTCCCCATCCCGATCCCCCCTCCCACCTCCCTCTCCACCCGATTCCTCTGGGTCTTCCCAGTGTACCAGGCCCGAGCACTTGTCTCATGCATCCCACCTGGGCTGGTGATCTGTTTCACCATAGATAGTATACATGCTGTTCTTTTGAAACATCCCACCCTCACCTTCTCCCACAGAGTTCAAAAAATGGGCCAGAGAACTAAACAGACATTTCTCCAAAGAAGACATACAGATGGCTAACAAACACATGAAAAGGTGCTCAACATCACTCATAGTTAGAGAAATGCAAATCAAAACCACAATGAGGTACCATTACACGCCAGTCAGGATGGCTGCTATCCAAAAGTCTACAAGCAATAAATTCTGGAGAGGGTGTGGAGAAAAGGGAACCCTCTTACACTGTTGGTGGGAATGCAAACTAGTACAGCCACTATGGAAAACAGTGTGGAGATTCCTTAAAAAACTGGAAATAGAACTGCCATATGACCCAGCAATACCACTTCTGGGCATACACACTGAGGAAACCAGATCTGAAAGAGACACGTGCACCCCAATGTTCATCGCAGCACTGTTTATAATAGCCAGGACATGGAAGCAACCTAGATGCCCATCAGCAGATGAATGGATAAGGAAGCTGTGGTACATATACACCATGGAATATTACTCAGCCGTCAAAAAGAATTCATTTGAACCAGTCCTAATGAGATGGATGAAACTGGAGCCCCTTATACAGAGTGAAGTAAGCCAGAAAGATAAAGAACATTACAGCATACTAACACATATATATGGAATTTAGAAAGATGGTAACGATAACCCTATATGCAAAATTGAACTCTGTGGCAGTTGTTTATTGTCACCTTTCCTGTACTTTTTGTTTGTAAGGAAGCATACCAGTTATATAGAAATCAAGTTAAATTTTAATTTGGCCATAGAATTGTTTGTTTAAGGATATCTGTATCATTTGTCGTTACCCAAAATATTTCGTATTGTTTGCTTTCTTTCGGGAAAAGTCTGATAGCAAAGAGAGGCTTCTTTGATAAGCTAAAGCAATTAGAAGTATTGAAAGACTTCCAAATAAGAAACTAAAGTGTTAATTGAAACATTATTGCAGGGCAACAAATTATCAAGCAAGACAACAAATCAGAACTACAGATTTTTCTTTGTAGCTTATATAGGACATGGTTGTAAATTTTAGTCTTTCTGAGTTTTAGAAATATCTTTCTTCAAATAACACTTTTCTTGGACACGTTCCTTTGAACTCAGTAGAACAAGTTGAGAAGAGAATGGAGACTCATAGGTCTATATGTTGCACGGGAAAGAAGATTCATATTCATGTGAATGTCTCAGTTTAAGACCGTATCAGATCAATTCTTTAAACATTTTTATGAAGCTTAAAGATCTTCCCTTGCTGCAAGAGCAGAGAGATAATTTTCTTTACTCTGTTTCTAAAAAGATTCTTTATATTAATTGTTGAAAGTTTATATTTGTAAGGAAAGGTTCAGGAATTTTAGTAGTTATAATAAAAGGAAAAAGTGGTTCTTTAGAGCTTTTTGTCTGGCAGAAATCAGAAATAAGGTGCCTGTAGACTTAGATTGTTTACAGATTCTACCAATTAATTCTGTGTGTTAACTAGCTAGTACCTTATCTTTAATGTGAAGATAATGTGAAGCGCTAGACTCTAAACAATGGAAAATTTCACTCTCATTTTCTCTCTCATACACAGAGATACACATATATACAACACTTGAGCTAAACTGTAAATTGAGTTCATGTGTGTTCTTTTTAACGAAATTTGTCTTGAAAACTGGCAATTCATTTAAATACGATACACTCAAATATCCCTATAACTGGTGTTGGTGGTTAGCTAAATTTTTAATAGGATAGTGTTCTATCAAATGATTAGTAATTTATTAGGTTTCTTATCTGAAACATTGTAGAAATTGATTGTATGAATGGAGTCAGTATTTAGATTTTAACAATAAAAGTACATTTAGTGTTTTGCACTGCACTGGCTCCTATCACGTATAAGTTATTTCTGCTTTCCGAGGTCTTATTGTTGCCTGGGGAAAATAGTGTGAGTGTACGCACACACACTCATACATACACATGTTCATGCATAATGCAGTAAGATGAAGGAGTCTTCGTAAAGTTAAGGTTTGAGTTTTTCCTTGCAAGGATGGTAAGGTTTTTGTTTGTTTTTAAGTGAAGAAGTTAGTAGGAAATTCCAGATAAGGGTATATTTTGAGTAGAAGCACAGAAGTGGGAATTTGGGCTGGAAACAGAAGTTTCTTAGAGGTAAAGCCAAAGAGGTAAGTAAGTTTGGAGAAGGAAGGCAGAAACTACTGAGCCAGATTTTTCAGAGCCAAGCTAAGAATAATGGATTTTTGTTTACACTATGCACTATGAAAACCACTTGAATATTTGACCAGGGATCTGCAATACTGGTTTAGAAAGATACTCAAGTCACACTGTATGGTAGATCCTTGACTACAGAGGATTTAGAAGTTTCCATTTATAGTATTTGTTTCAGAGAGATCTTCAGGGCTCGTGGTTTTTGAAATTTCAGTAGAGACACAAATTTGAATTGCATATGCTGTAACCAAGAGACCAAGACTTAGCTAATGGGTGAACCTGGGAGGAGTGCGGGGGGAGTTGGAGGAAGAGGGTCCTGAATTGGTTATGGCCTCATTCATTCAGCAAAACTGCCATATCCTCAGCACATTTCTTGATCTTTGGTGAATAAAACAAAGTATCCTGTCCTCTTCAATCTTACAGACAAGTGGTATATTGCTTTCTGTAAGTGAGACATTGGTATCAGTCTGTTTCTTCATTTTATAGATTGCACAAGTCAAAGGGCTTAAGGTGCTGGGGAAGAGAGAATCAGAGCCTGCATGTGTCCTCTTTTTCCTGGGTTACAGGAAGAAAGAATCTTGGTGGGGGAAGAGAGATGGTAGCAGTGCCGTGGAGCAGAGGTGGATTTGGTTCAATGTGAGAAGCTGCGTGTATATGCTGATGAAGGAAGGGCCAGGAACTTTGACTTCTGTGGTCACTAGTGGAAACCCAGCATCCAACTTGATTCAGAATTGCACCTCCTTATAATTGGTCCAATCTGAAGGGTCACTTAAATTTTGAAGTGACTTCATGACTATGTAGACAAGGGTTGACTCTAATATGTCATAGTTAGGGATGAAAGAATTCTTTGGTTTAAGACATGATACACATAGTAGATGTACAGTCATTCTCATAAGAGAAGTCAGAACTAGATCTGTGAGTTAAGAGCCACCATCACAGAATTAATGTTTTAAGGGAAGCTAATGATACTTCATAGTTATCCCCTAATGTTTTGAGATCGTTGGGCTGGAGGCCAACTCTTCATACTCTGAATTTTTTCTTTTTTTCTTTTTTTTTTTTTTAATATTGAAACGAATAAGAGTCTAGAACCAGTAGATGAATTATGTTGGACTAATAGCATGTTGTGATGTCTCCCAGGTGGCACTAGGGGTAAAGAACCCGCCTGACAATGCAGGAGACGAAAGTGACACGGGTTCGCTCCCTGGGTCAGGAAGATTCCCTGGAGTAGGAAATGGCAACCCACTCCAGTATTCTTGCCTGGAGAATCTCATGGACAGAGGAGCCTGGTGGGCTGCTGTCCATAGGGTCGCAAAGAGTTGGACACAGCCGAAGCAACTTAGCACAATAGTATGTTGAATGATTTTTCTGTTTCTCAGGATAGTAGAGAGAAACTGTTACAGTTACTCTGTTAATATTGATGAAAAACAGACAGATGTGGCCTAAATGACGAGAGACTAATTTTGTCTTTAATTGATAAGCATTTAGTATTGCCAGAAAGTAGCAGGCTTTTTATGTTCTTCAGAGTAACTTTTTGCACATTTGATTATGTTGTGGGTTTGTGTTCGGGTCAGTGACCGAAGCCCCATAGCAGATAACAAAAGTAGGTCTGTTTCATGTCTCAGTGTGGAACGTTTCAGGGGACAAGCAGCATATCAAATGACTGTAAATAGAATTCTGGAGAAAGACTTCCATCTCTCATTAGGAGAAGCCCAGGCATTTGAGTAATAAAGACTCATTGCTGAATGAAAGGAGAGGAAATTTTTTTAACTTGTGATTTTATATTGGAGAATAGCCAGTTAACAGTGTTGTGATAGTTTTAGGTGGGATAGTTTCAGCAAAGGGACTCAGCCATATGTATACATGTATCCATTCTCCAAAAGGGAGGAAATTTTTTAAAGATATCAGTATTTGCCATCTTATTGTTTCTTGAGTGAATCAACTTAAATCGCCTTTCAACCATGAGAAGTGTATATTGCCAGTGCAGAGGCTGATGCCCTTGTCCCAAAGTATGCAAAACAATTTATATTCACAACTTGTTTTTAAATTTCAACTCAGTATTGAATCTGTTTGCTTGCCAAGAATTCAGTGAAGTTAAATGACATTTTCTAGAATAGTGCTTTTGTTACTATCTAGGGAAATCCAGAGTAATTTCTCTGATGTACTCCCACCCTTCTCCCCTTTCTTGTTTCTTATATATAAGATAATTGACATTTCAAAAGATAAATGATGCTATCAGAATGTTTAGATAGGAATGTATTCTCTGGTGATTTAACGTTAACTCTGTGTATAAAACAATCTCTTAATAAAGCATCTCTTAATGAGAAAGATTCTGTTTTCACTCTTAATTCCCCTTTTTATGACCTTAAGCTTTTAATGCAGCTTTATAGTCATTGTTTTCCACTATCAAATACCATCAGTTTCATGTTACACAGATGTTTTTTGAAGTAATTGGAAAAGTTCTGCATTAGAATTAAAATTCTCTTTAGAATATTATTGTAGTGGAGGAACTAAATGACAGAAGGCAGACCCAAAAAGCCACATGTTATTGTATGATTTCATTTGTATGAAGCATTCAGAATAGGCCAGTCCATAGAGAAAAGAGATTGGTGCTTACCGGGGACTTGGAAGGGAGGAATGGGGAGTGACTGCTTAATGGGTACAGGGTTTCCTTTCGCAGAGATGAAAATGTTCTGAACTAGATAATGGTGATGATTGTACATCATGATGAAAGTTCTAAAAGCCACCGAATTGTACCCTGTCAAATGTTTAAAATGGTAAATTATATGTTGTTTATTGTTGCTGAGATTGTTTTATGTTGCTGTTGTATTATGGTTTCTGATTGCCCAAGTTAGTAACTATTTGAAAACTTAATCTTCTCTGTTATGTTTTATTTAGGTAAAATGATCCATTCTATGGTAGCTCATTTGGATGCTGTTACAAGTCTAGCAGTAGATCCTAATGGAATCTATTTGATGTCTGGAAGTAAGTCTGAACTTCCTGTCCTGCCCGCAAATTTTATCATAGAATTATTACCCAGTAACATTTTTTATTTATTCTTTTACAGGCCATGACTGTTCTATTAGATTGTGGAATTTGGACAGCAAGACATGTGTGCAGGAAATAACAGCACATAGGAAGAAACTAGATGAATCAATTTATGACGTTGCTTTCCATCCATCAAAAGCATATATTGCTAGTGCAGGGGCTGATGCCCTTGCCAAAGTATTTGTGTGAATCAACAAAAACTCTCATCATAACAGCAGATTTGCTTGGACACAAAGGGTCTGCATCACTGCCATCAGAAAAGTTAATGATATGACACTACATATGATCTGCCTGGTGAAGGCTATTTGGGCAGGCATAAATTGGTGGAAATCACATCTTAACGTCAGGCTCATTAATTTAATTGTAATTACTGTATTTCGTGGGACAAAAAAAGGACTCCATTATTTGTGGCCTGTACTGGATATGAACTGAGCGTATGTCTGTCTTTTAGGTATCTCTAAGCCAATGTGGAGTCTGATCTGACAAAAAGACTTTTGTTTTGGACTCTGTGTGCTGCCTTAGGGTTAGGAATGTGGTGCTCTTGTTGGGGGGAAGTGAGCTCCAAGAGTAGCTTTTTTCATCTCTTAGTGATCTTCTGTTTATCGGTTGAATGCCACAGATTCCCTTTTAAACTTATTTTGCTTTAAAAAAAAAATAAAAAAAGAAAATTTAACTTAAGATATTTTAGCATTAGTTGCACAAAATGTTTGGATAAAATTCTAGTTTTTATAAGTCTTTTTATATATTTAGCCTGTCACAACAGTGCTCAAGATTGTATCGAAGTTTTTCTGCATTATACAACCCTGAAACACAGAGATCTCACTGACCCGCTGCCGTGTAACCACACTCTTTCCTTCTTTTGCATAATACAGCTCAGCTAAGTCTTTCCATAAAGATGCTAAATCACCATCATCATCACGTAACTGTCTTCTTAAACCAAGGACTATTAAGTGTATTAAAATGAAACGGTGGGGTTTAGTACTCCAAATGAACTCTTAAAAAATAAAAAATAAAAAAACTAATCTTGGCATCCTATCACTATGTGATATTTTGTACATCTTACTGTATTTACAAGTTTATTTATCAAGGATTATCCATCTTGCTAATAGCCTATTATTTATTTCACTTTTTGTTGGTCTTTATATCCTTTTATTAATGTGCTAAAGGAACCTGTATATCTATTTTGGAACTCTCTGATAGTCTAAAATAGACTAAAAATGGAATATTTTATAGTTTAAGTTACACACCAAGGTGACTCCCCCTAGATACATATCTTGGTTTACCATGATTCCAGACAAAACTATCTTGTTTTAAAGTATTTGGAGTAAAATTTGAAATACAAATAGGATACAAAAATAGTTGAATCAGGATACAGAAATCTGCTGTGTTTGGACTAGTTATCCCTGTTTTATTTTTTCAGATGTGCTTAATTTTATGGTGTAACTAAAGATTTTGTTTGTGTAATGCATGATTAAGACAATAAAGTATTTTTTCTAGTCTTCCAAAAAACTTTTCTGATCAGTTTGCGAGTTTTGATGAGTTTTGTAAGGTTTTTGTTTTACAAACTATGAATCAGCAAATTTTTAAGATTGTACCACATAGCGAACGTACCGCTGTTGAAAAATAATGTATATAAAATGCATATAATAAATATTAAATTGTGTACCTGTATGTTACTGTTGGCTACATTATTTTGTGTTAAATAATAAAGTGCAATACTTTACTCTCCATCGTTAAACTAGGTAATGGAGATGATTTCTCAGTGAGTCCTTCATTTTTATGCTCTTTTAAATTTTATACTGTTTATTGATAATCTTCAACAAGATTATAACAGTTAATACTATTAAGAATGTTTTTTAAAAGTATTTCACCCCATTTGGGGATTTAAAGAGAAAATCTTCTATTGAAGTTTAGATAATTAAAAATAACCCCCCCCCAAAAAGTTGCAGAGATGCAGTTTTATATCATCCTTAAGATATCCTACTACTTTATTAAGTCTGAATTTCAGTTAATAGTGTTGTTTTTCCTATCTAGCCAAACATATTTCCCACGGAAGAGTTCAGCAAAGAATAAACTGTATTATTCATTAATTAAAACTTATCCTCATAAGTGATGTTAAGTATTAGTATCTTTAAACTTTTCCTTCAACAAGTAATATCCTTTTTTGAAGGGAATTGGAAATGGAATTAGAAGGTAACGTTAGAAAACTTTGGAAACATTAGAAAAATTTGGCAAATTCTATTTTAATATGCCTAATAGTAGGCATCTTATTCTATTTGAATGCCTACTGCAAAAAATAATAATACATTATATATACTTTGAGATATTTTGCCACCTACCATAAAAATTCAAGTGGCAATTTTAGTCATGGCTGGTGAAACACTAAAACTTTTCAGAAGTTTTCCTTAAAATACTGGGGTTTTGGTTTTCTCAGTTGAAGATCCAACTTAGAGGTGCATTTTTGTCTTCCTCTCCCCCCCACCCCTTTGTTTTTAAAATAATTGAAGAGCAAGCTTTCCAAAGCTTAGTATTGTTTCTGGCAGCTGTTCCAAGGCAATGATTACTGTTTTAACTGAAATGTGATTATCATTATGGCAATGCATAAACATTCACCGTTTTTGGAATGTATTAAAACTGAAATGCATAAAAACAGTATATGTTTTTCTCTTATCTACTTTGGTTGTATTTTCTCTACAATATTAAACATTTGGAAGAGACTAAAAGGATGCAAAAAGAATATTTTCATTTTGTGTGCTTTCGTTTGTGACTTATGGGAAATTATGTAGATTCATTTGACTATTAAATGGTGACTTATATGTAAAGTTTGAGAATATTTTTATATACAGACTTTCACGTGTTAACTTTTTCAGTATTTAATATTTTCATATTATTCATGTACTTTTTTCATATTTTCTAAGTTATCCACTGAATACCAAGGTCTCATTTAATACATTAAAGGTTATAAATGAGCTAGCATAATTGATATTAGGCATACCTGGAAAGTTTAATTATATGGTTTTAAAAATCCTCTTTTAGTTGTTAACCCTTTATCGTGACTATGTTTACTTCTAAAAAGTTGACAGTAATTTAAAGTGTTCATTTATGCTCTCTTGTTGCTCTTCAAGTCAAAATATAAGCTTCCCTGTTTACCTCAAAACTTTTGTTCCTGGTAAAATTTTTAAAAGAGCTAATGACTAGAGCCTGGACATTTGTTTAAATTTTTTAAGGATTGGTCTTCTCAGCTGAAAGTTGTCTATTGTGGAAAAAAAAATGTTAAACCTGTTTTTCTGTTGCTAAATGAAAGTTCTTGTTACATGAATTGGTCATATTTGTGGCTTTATAATAAGGGGCAGGGGGTGGTGGTCAGGGGAGTCATTGACTTTGCATTCTCCCTTTTGTCAAATTTTTATGTAGTGTCAAAGACAATTTCACTTCTGCCTCTGATACATAGTCCTTTCATTCGTTTTACACAAACTAAAATTGTTAAATTCAAAAGATGTATTGGAGTAATATTCCAACCAGTTAACATCTTTTCCAGGTTAACTGGTTTGGGTGGTTGTAAACCATTTCAGATAGGATCAGTGTATGTGTGAGTAGAAAACACGGTCTTTAGAGAAGATGGGATAGAATATGACAGCACTTCTATCTGGGGAGAGTTCTTGGTGGGGTAATGATAGTTACATTAAGGGAGTTTGGATCACTGTTCTTAGGAACCAACTTCACAACAGTAAAAATACTGTTAATTACAAAACAACTTTGTTGAACCATGTACTCAAAAGTATTTCCTAGTGTTTAACCTGGTACTGGCTATGAATAATACCTAGAACAAATGGCATTCAATAAGTAATTGAAAAAAAATAAGGTCTTATTGCATGATTTTAAGAAGAAACTCAAAAAAAAAAACAAAAAAAAAAAAAAAGAAGAAACTCAGTTGGTCTTTCCACATGAAGTAGTTAAAGAAATTTTACCATGCCCTAGGGAGAGACACACAGACTAGTAAGTCAGACACCTTAAGTCACTAGCTGTTTTATTGCTTAAATAGTTTTTCCTGCAGTTCAGCTGTTTGGAAGATGTGCTTTTCTTTAAAGCTAAATGCTTCTAAGTGGTAAGTAAAACTTTACCAACCTAATTTTTTTTCAATACATTGATAACTTTTAGAGTACAAGCCAAATACATCAATACACAATAAAATTAAGGATATAAATAGAAAAATACCAGGCAAATGCTGCTATCTTGTTCAGTGTGATATTTGCTATAAGTTGTGAAAATACAAAAGAGGCTTGATAACCTAAATCGCTTCCATTTCATCTGTAATTACAACTTTAGGATATTAAGTAACATCTATATTGTTGATTGACTAAGACATCTACTTGGGTCAAAATATATTTTAACTAAGTTGAGCTTTTTTCTGTTTGTCTTTCATTTTCCTTATATATGTAATAATTAGAGAAGGAATGTTGTGTTCAGTCTAAATATCAAGTTCTTTTATTGAGCTATATAGAATTTGCATATTTATACATTTAATATGCATGTTAAAATAGAACTCTTAATAATCTACACTGTCTCTTTCCTGAGTTTCTAAGGATTGTGATTATAAAGCGTTCTGAACAATCAAGCCTAAAATGTAATTAGAAGGTATCTTTAAATGAATGCTTATTTGCTTACATTTTTGCCATCTTTAATAGTTTTCTCTGATTTTAGTATGCTATGTAGTATTTCAGTATTACTAGAATACAACTTATACATTATATCCCCTTGCACTTTTTCTTTCAGTTGTCAAAATGTCACGATTATTGCTGGGATTCTAAGAAATCTCTACAGATGCCTCTGATCACATCAGAAACAATTGGTTCTAATCCTGTGAACTCTCTTGTGAAGAAAGCATGCGACTCCTTTGGTTTAGAGGCCATATCTTTCAGGTCATCCAGAGGTGCCCAAGCCACACCAACAGAGAAGATGGTGATACCTACAATGGAAGTATTTTTAAGTGAATTAAGAACAAGTTACAGTTGCATAAAATTACAACATGAGTTGCTCAGTCGTGTCCGACTCTTTGCGACCCCATGTACTGTAGGCCACCAGGCTCCTCTCTGTCCATGGGGATTCTCCAGGCAAGAATCCTGGAGTGGGTTGCCATTCCCTTCTCCAGGGGATCTTCCTAACCAAGGGAAGCATAAAATTACATGTATATATTTTTCACACATAAGTACACAGTTGCACACGAAACTGCCTTAAAATGCCTGAACAAGTAAATCCCCTGTATCAAGTTTTTGGGTAGGTTTTTAACAGTCATTGTAATGAGACTGGCTAACCAATTTAGTCAGAACCAGAAGTTTTGCCATCAATGTAATTTACCATCTTAACAAATACATGATCACTGAAAGGAAAAAGTAATTTGATAACAAAGTTCAACATCCATTCATGACAGTACACAGCTAGAAAGAGAAGGAAGCTTTCTTTACCTGATAACCTAAAAACAAGAACAGACATTTAGTGAAATGGTGAAAACGTCCCCTCTTGAGTTTGGCATGAGAAAGGACTGCCTGGTGTCATCACTTCAGTTAATCATCATTCTGGAGTCATGGCCAGTATAATACAGCAAGAAAGAAGGACACAGAAGGTGTGGCATACAAATAAGGTAAGTCTTCTAAAGCTCTTTTCTGGGGAATGATGACTAGTCTGTTGAAAACTTTCTCCCATTTCATTCTGTATGTGTTACATTAGCAAACTGGCCAATAGTTAAAAAAAAAAAGTCTTTAATCTCAAAGCAAAAGTTTTCTGATAAAAGGAGCCAGGGACTTCCCTGGCAGTTCAGTGGTTAAAGACCACATGTCCCCCCCAAAAAAAACAAAAAAAACCACACGTCCACTATAAGAGGTGAAGGTTCAGTTGCTGGTTGGGGAACCTGCATGCCATGTAACATGGCCAAAGTATTAACATGAAAACATCCAGAAAGAAAGATCTATGAAATGGAGACTACCATCTATATCTACTGAGTGAAATCCCCATAAAGTTTTGAGTTTCTAAAATAGCTACTCCCCTCCTATCCAAAGCTTCAGCCTCCTCCTCACTATATAAAGTACTCAAGAGTTGTGAATACTTAAGATATAAATAAAGCAGGTTTAGATGATGTAAAAGCTACTTGAAATAATTCTGATTTATAACAACTTTCATGAAAATAGTGTAGCCCAACTTCTTAAGTTCAATTAATCATATAGGGAGGATATATTTGAATTTATTTAGTTCACTTTATTTAGCCTAAATCCAATCCTGTTAGCATAAACTGAGTAAGTTATACTTTTAAGGAGTATGATAGCAAACATCTTCACCATAAGTTAGTTGAGGAATACATTAAGCCAATGTATATATAAAATTTCATGTATCCATTATCTGTCCTACTTAATAAACTATTCCATCAATACCTATAAAAGTACACAAATGCGTTAGCAGAGGTGCTAATAAATGTATAAAGTGAAGTGAAAGTTGGTCAGTTGTGTCCAACTCTTGTCTCCGGCATTGCAGGCGGATTCTTTACCAGCTGAGCCACCAGGGAAGTAGGAAATATTAGGAATTAAGTGGAGAAAAGGAAGCACAGAGGAGTGTAGGAAAATGTAAGACTCTTCATTTCCTCCTCCAAAGTTAGTGGTTTTGTATTTTAAATATTTATGGACTCCCAATCACTCAGTTTTTAATCCCAGGAAAGGGAATCTCAGCTTTTTGTTGGCCTGTTTGATCTCAGCAGCACACATGCTTAATGTTTTCATGAACTAGTGGTCTTTGCCAACAGTAATGTTAAGGTTAGGGTAAGAAAAAGAAACTTTTTATATCCTTTTATAATAGAATTTAATTATCTCAAAGTGGGGGGTGGGGGAAGAAGACTAAAAACGAAATCTAGACTAGGATTAATCTTTATTGGTGATCTTAGAAAATCCATGCCAGATTGAAAAGTAAAAGGATAAATGAGCAAATAGATTCGTAGTAAGCTATGATAAAACTGTAATTGCCTGGGTTTTTTGTTTTGTTTTGTTTTTTAGAGGATTACAAAATCTTTTATTTTTTTCCTTTAATTTTTTTGGGTCACATCACACAACATGTGGGATCTTAACTCCCCAACCAGGGATCAGAACTGTGCTGCTTGTGGAAGCACAGAGCCTTAACCACCCAATCCCTTGGGGTTTTAATACTCTGCCTGGGTTTTAATATTGGCCTCATCACTTACTAGGTGAGGTTTGAGTGTGTTTCCTTATCTATAAGATTTAGTAGGGCTGCTCTGACAATGAAATCAGTTAATACTGGGGAAAACTCATAGACCAATGACTGCCATCCTGTAGATGTTCAAACAAGATTTAAGCTTATATTTACCCCTAAATTTGACTGAAACCCTCCCAGTTCCCTTCCCATACAAAGGACATGGACCTTACCTGCATCATGTGCAGCAGCAGCAGGCCCTCGAACATCATCGTAGGACTGCCCATCTGTGACTATTACCAGGAAGTTCTTGTTGGGGCTGTCTCTCATGGGACCAAACACATTTCTAACAGTAAAGGAAATGGCATCCCCAGTAGCTGTCCCACCACTCATGTAGCGGATGTTTCTGATGACAGCTAGGACATTCTCTTTGGTGCTGTAGTCAGTGAAACTGAACTCTGTGCGCTGATCATAGGTGAACTGTACTGCAGCTATCTTAGCACCAATGTCTGAGATTTCAAAAGTCTTAGCTATGTTGGAAACAAATTCAAGCATGAGGCGGAAATTACTTTCTCCAACACTACTGGAGCCATCAATCAGAAAGGCAATGTTCACTGAGTTATAACAGGTCTTGCTGCACATCATCTGCTCATGCGTGCAGAGCTTCTGTACCAGAGGCTTCACGTATTTTGTGGTGCCAAACCAATTGGGCATGTGGTAAGAGAAGAAGCCGTTATTCCGACAGACAGCCTAATGGGAGAGACCCAAAAAAGATATCCAAAGGAATTACAATTTGTTTCTTTAAAATTATGAAAATGTTAAATCTTGAATGTTCAAAGTTAATCCAGACATGGGCCAGTCAGCACTACCCCTTGAGGTCCAAAACTGAGTCACTACTATAACAAAAGACATCTCTCAACTCTTTACCTTGTCAACAAATGCAACATCCTGAACCATTCCCAGTTCCTCGGGGATAGGCTTAGCCACAGAAACTATAAATACATTGACGCCAAACTCTCTGGCCACAATGCCTGCTTCCTCGATGTCATCAGAAGGCCAGCCATCAATAAATACCACCACCACTTTGGGAATCCCTTTTCTCACTCCAGTGTCTGCAGTGAAGAATTTCTGGGCGGTATGCTTCAAGGCTTTTCCTAGGTTTGAAAAAGAAGCAAACTGGAACAGCACCACTGCTCAAATGACATTTCTCTGTCCCTGTACCAACTTCATGCTTTGAAGTTTAAGAATTTAACTTACAAAGAGCTCAATTCTTTAACAGATGCATTGGATGGGAAACTTTAATTATCCATCAGGCCTATTTTTTTGTCTTCACAACCCACACTACATCCCCCATCACCTCCCAGAAGCCTCACATTTCCTTTCTTTACATCAATCACCAGTCAGAAACACAGAACTGACTCCCACTTCTGTACCTGTTCTCTCCATCTAGCCCCTGAGTGGCTGATTAGTACCACTACAGACTCAGAACAGGAAGTCTCCCCTCAGAAGGTCCAGAGTTCTGTTCTTATTGTTTCTGTCACATCTGCATTCATTAGATGAGTCTGTTGATCTTCATTTCTTTTAAACATTCTAAACAGGTACTTCTCTAATGTGACATCTGCCCTATCTAATATGAGGATTGAAACTCACAATGTCATGTTTTTGTTTTTCTAATAAGCAATATCAGTAAACCCTTTGGTATGTTTTCCATTAAAAATTAAATAGATGATCAAGTGCAGACCTAACCAAGATCAATTCCAGGGGGAAGAGTTTCACATCTGCTTATATAAAATAGCATAACACTGTCTTGTGTGTCTGATCATTCATAACCTCCTCTGTGTCACTCCCCAGCTACCAAAGTCTACTTACCTGTATTGGAATTACCCCCTCTGAAACCCACTTCCTTTATGGCAAACAAAACATCTTTGGCTGATGTAAAGTTTTTCAAGTAAAATTCTATTTTAGGATGTTCACTAGGTTAAAAAAAAAAGAAAAAGTTATTCAGAGAGAATTGGAAAGATAAACAAGGAACATTATGTACCTCTTAAAAAGCCTGTAAATTGGACAATGCCTAAGTTTCTTAATTCCATAGCATACAGGCAACTAAGGTATGGCATCTTGAAGTTTTAGGGTTCTTTCAGAAATGTAACAAAAACAATTGCTACCTTGAGGGTTTATTGGATTCTGAGTAATATGTTAAATACCTGCTACAAGTCTAATCTCACTTCATAACTCCATAAGGTAGAAATTATTATCCCAACTAATAAATGAAAAAATGGAGGCCCAAAACATTTAGGTAACTTACCTAGAAAAAAAAAAAAAACAAACCAACCACCACATTTAAAATTCAGGTTTGCCCGACTCCTAAACTACATGAAGCACCTGGACCAAGTGGCTCAGGGCACTGAGCGCAGTGAAAATCTTTAGAGTTGGGCACCAGGTGGTTGAATCACAGGTGGGTGTGAGGCCTGGCCTGCTTCAGGGAGGGACCTTGGAAGCTCTGAACAGTCTGGGTCTATTAACCCGGTTCTCTGATCAGACAAGGCAATTTCAGTGACACCAAGGCCAACATTTTTAAAGTGAGGGAACTTACAAGCAAACAAATTATAAAGTATTATAATACTGAATTTTTCTTAGAGGATACTGACATTTGCCAATCTTAGAATTACATATATTTAAATAGATTTGAGATTTTTTAGATTTAATAGTAAATTTTACTATTTACATAGTATAAATTTCAGCTTTTATAACCACTCTGTTCATTAGAACCCATGTTGAGTAAAAAACAGCATAATTTATTGTGTTTAGTTTTTAGATAAGTCAACATTTCATCAGTGCAATATTTTAAGATCTTAGCATTATCAACTGCCATTAAGTCAAGATTTCTGAAGGACAAGTATTGCACTCATTGTATTCCTGCATTTCTGGTGGCATGATTTCTGCATACCTGGTATATAATGTTGGGTCACAAAATCAGATGTCATGAATAACTTTTTCATTTTTATGGTCATTTTGCAACTATCCAAATTATTTATGTGGTTTAGTCTTATTTGTGCATCCTTAATGAGACAATTTTTTATTCTAATTAAACATAAACTTGACATAGTTTATCTATTTAATGTTCTTTGTAAAATAGAAAAATTATAAAGCAGGAAGTTTATAGAGAAGCTAGTCTTTGTATGAGTCTACAAAATAGTGTAGACTTTCATCTTGAAAAACCATTGGGGAAAAATAGCAAAGAAAAAATATTAGAAGAAAAACATTGAGGGGAATTTGCCCTATGACATGTTAAAATGTACACTAAAGCTACCATAATCAAAGCATTGTAGAAAAGATGTTAGAATTAACATACAGATCAAAGAAAATTTGTCTAAAGTTATAAATTGACATCACAAATGGAATAAAAAGCTCAGTTTTTTGGGGGGACAGTGGTTAAATTATGTATAAGAAACAACAAATGTAAAGATTCTCACACCAAAAGAATTCTATCTAGAGGACTCCCCTGGCGATCCAGCAATTCAGACTCTCAGCTTCCACTTCAGGGGCTGTAGGTTCAGTCACTGGTTGAGGAACTAAGATCCCACATGCCACACAGTGTGGCCAAAAAAACACCAAAAGTTAAAATTCTATCTAAATTAAGAACCAATTGTAAAAAATAACATAAGAACAAATGAAATATAAATATTTGTAATACTACTAGTGACACCCTTACACACTGCTGAGAGTAGTTTAAACTGAATCAACTCTTTAGAAAACAATTTAACTGTTTATATCAGAAGCCTTAAAAATGTCACAACCGTTTGACCCAATCTCACTTCTGGGAATCTAGCCCAATGAACTCATCAGAGGTGGCACAAAGATGACGCAGGATGTTCAGCACAGGACAATTGTGAAAAAACAATAGAATGGTTACATAAATTATGCTAAGGAACATACTCATTTTTCAAAGAATATTTGTGATACGAAATGTTCAAAATAGTGAAGGATAAAAAAAGGTTTTAAGATATCTTTATAATCTGAGCTTTTGAAAAAGAAATGCACATAAGTATAATCAAATATTTTCTTAAAATACTGAAAGGAAATACAACATTTTATATTGATTATCTCTGAGAGGTATATTTAGGAAATTTGTTTATTGTGTGTTTTATATGTTGTTCAAGCTTTCTCTAATAAGCATGTTATAATCCTAAAAGACATCAGTATATATTATTATAAAATAAAAGATTAAGCTTCAGATTGCCAATCAAGGGAATATGGAAAGAGCTAAAAAGAGTAACAACAGGATAGGGAAGAGAGATAAACATCACAGCTTCCTCCTTCAGTGAAGAGAAATTAGGAATTGAGCAAAGTAGATGTGCAGAGATAATCTATGTGAGCAATAAGACTTTAGTCTGCCTTCTGGTCCTCAAATGGTAGCATGTAATTCTCAAAATCCTTTTATTCCAAAAGAGGAAGCATCTACCAGTCTGCTCAGGCAGTCTTAGATTCTGACTTTAGTTTGAGAATCCAGACTGTCTGCAACTCAGTATGTTTATACCAAACTGAAATGAATGTACCCGCTAAAAGGATCATTTGTTGTCATTCAAGACACCATTCAAGTCTCCTTCCATTTTCTCAAGGGTGATACCTGGCTTGAACAAGGCCCACGTGTGGTCCTTCGGTTCCAATTCCCAACATTAGAGCCACTTTCCCAACAAAATTCTTCTGTAGATTAAATCGGCGTTGCCCGATATTAAAACTTCCATCGATCAGAAACGCAATGTCTGCTTTACAGTCTGTGAACACCCAAACAAATGGTTCCGTTAGCAGTTTCAAGAGGAAGAAAGGAGAGAGAAAAAATGTTACATTCCCAAATGGATATCCAGACTCTTACCCTTATTGCCAGTTTTCTTCTCCGGTGTTTTCTTTAGTCGTTTACCTAAAACAAAAGAAGCACTTGGCATTATCAACAGGAAGACAGTTCCACAGAAGGAAACCCACATGGACAAAGCTCATGATAAGGAGTGGCATTCTTGAAAAAACTTTTTTAAAAAAATCAATTTCCTCATGATTTTCTGGACTAAGGAAGTAATGCCTCCAAAAAGAAGTTAGGACTGTAGCAGACCTACATATTTAATGTGCCCCCGATCCATGACTTTGATATCCCAAATCCACAACTGAGGCAGGATTGGAAACTCAGAGTTAGATTCTAATGTGCTTAGTTTCTTTGACTTTAAATTGCCACAGTCTTTGAAAGGATGATCCCTGGCTATTTTTAAGACAGACAGGCACTCATTTATTTTTTATATGACAAATGGAACGAGAAGTTCAAGATACTTAGACCAGTTTCCAGGTATAGTTTATCAAATCAGGGAGAAACAGTAGGACTTCAAAGAGAACATGTGGTACCAGAGTTTACCAATGAAAATAAAGGATAAGGAATTTGAAATATAATACTGAAAGTTTCCCTACTTAATATACCAGTAAAGATACTTGCTTTGTATTTATTTATTTTATTATTTTTTTTTGGTATTTATTTAATATCAGTATTTTAAAAAGAAGGAGAGCTTCTGTCAGTAACACTTATTTGTAACTTCCCAATGCTGTGCCAGGCAGCTAGGAGACAGGTTCTGTATTTCATACCTGTTGCTGGATGTGCTGTGGACACTGCCTGTCCTGTGGCTTCCTGGGTACCACTTTTGCCTTCTGTTAAAATAAAAAGAAGACTATGTTTTCCCTGTTCCTTCTTTACCATCAAAGAATAACAAATAATTTAGAGTTCTATAGGACGATAAATGTAATAGAGTGGCAATTACAGGAGTAGTTGCTGCATGTAGTTTCAAAGAACCAAAATGAATCTACTGTGTCATATTTTTAAGAGGTCATCATAAAATGAATTCACTCATTCTTTTTTTAGGGTTATTTGTTCAGTGTCGGGACATTCTGACTGCAGGCGATTCAAGTTTCTATTGCCATCTTCTGGCAGCAAGATGATTTTTCCCTCCATTCACCCAAGTTTGGTTTGAGTGTGTCCCTGACCCTTCCTATCCCCTGACTTTAACCTATAGTTGACTTCTCCAGGCTTGGTCACAAGTTTTTCCATCAGAGTCAAGGACTTTGAGCTGAGAAAAGCAGGGGTTAGGGAGAAATATTTATGCAAATGTAAAAACAATTTAATTGTACCTACTTGTCACTGTGAAAGAAGCAGACCATCTGGAAAGCGTCTGAGACTGGATGCCATTGGCAACTACTGAGGAATAGTTTTCTCGACCTGGCAGGCTATAGATTCTCACAGGTCCTCCTGAGTTGCCAATTACCCCCCTGCAACACAAGAAGAGCAGCTGAGTTCTATCCAAACTTTTGCAGGGGCATTTGACTGACTTTATACTGCTATGTTGCATCTATTGCTCTGACTAATCAAGAAAACAGTTCAGCAGGGAAGCCATCAAACTTTTTAAAAACTGGCAACCTTTTAAAAAACTTGCAGAGGTACAGAATTTGCCCAAGGAAATGGTTTTGTGCTATTAAACTTCTTTAGTGTTAATAAGGACACACTTGGAGTATCCTGTTCCCTACATATAGCTCAGAGGATCAGAGTTTTAAGAGCGTCAAATGATTTTCTTAGTTTTCCAAAATACTTAACTACCTGTCCTTGGACTTCATTGAAAAGAAGTGTCATCCTGGCCATTCTTTTGCAGGATAGCAGAGTGGTGATGAATATGGGCTCTGGAGGCAGACCTGGGCTTTCAGTCCCAGCTCTGGCACTTGCTAACAATGGTAACCTTGGGCGAGATACTTGACAACTGTCTGAATCCAGTTTCCTCATCTGTAAAATGGGGTAAAATTGTATCTACCTTGCACAGCTGTACTGTTGTCTTGGAAGTTAAAATAATGACTGCCGTATAGTAAAAACTCAGTAATAGAGTACATGGTTAGGAATCTTTCCTGTGCTTAGCCGCTCAGTGGTGTCTGACTCTTTGTGACTCCATGAGTCACAGTGGAACTGTAGCCCCCCCGGCTCCTTTGTCCATGGGATTCTCCAGGCAAGAATACTGGAGTGGGTTGCCATTTCCTCCTCCATGGGGATCTTCCCAACCCAAGGATCGAACCCAGATCTCCTGCATTGGAGGCAGATTCTTTACCATCTGAGCCACCAGGGAAGCCCTAAGAGCGTTTTAGAATCACAAGAAGCAAGCTCTCAAATAATAATGCAATTCACCTTTACTCAGAAAGCTTCCCTTATGTAGTTGGTGATGCAAGGAGATCCAGGAAAATCTCAAAAATGTATCCATCTTCCATGGCCAAGATTGGTACCAAAAGAAAGAACAGGTGGGAGGGGGTGTCCAGATGGCTAATGAGGGAAAGGAAATAATCACACTTGTCTTTCTCTCCCCTTGGTGTATCCGGGCTTACCTGTGGACAGCGGCACCACATACGCTTGATACAGACGCATACACTATGTGCCCAAACACGGAAAACTCCTCCAGAGGGCAGCCGCCTGGGCAGAGGACATCTGCTTTTTCTTTCCTGATGTCCAGGCCTCTGGTAAAGCATGTGATAGCGATGGGAACTGAAGAGAAAGGAGAGAATGTAATAACCATTCTTGGGACTTTTAGGTGAGTAGTGGTGGGGGAACTAGGATGTGAGATTAAAATTTTACTTTCCTAATTTCTACACTTTTTGTTAAGAATATTGACTTAGATACGGTTTCACACCATTCCAGATTTTAGCAAGCCAAAAATAAGTTTTCCAATTAATCTAGTCCTCAGACCCTATAAAGTCTAATGGGAGAATTTTCTCAGTTCTTATTAGTTTGGAAATATATGAGAACTAGAAAATAATGTTAGTCATTGGCCATTTATTAATTCATTCTAAAAATACAGGAATCTCAACTCTGATTATAATTGTGTACATAGTTGCCTGAGGTGAAGCTATTAAATATGGGTTGAACCTCTGAGGAACATTTTCATGACACACACAAATTGAAGTCATCCTTTACATCGGAGGGCCATTTATATCAGTTTTCGTCAAGTGCTGTGCATTAAAATTATATTTTAATTTAAGCAAATCAGTCAAAAGATGCTTCACTTTAAAGAACACCATTTGGCTCAACCATTCATTTTAGCTGAAATAAATAAAGCCATGAGGTTAATTTGCCCAAGGTCACACAGCTCAAGGAAAATTCTACCTCTCCTGCAAGGCAGGAAACAGAGAAGTTAGTCCCCTTCAGAACAGAGCATTTTTATCTGAATTGAACCAGCTTATTTCTGCTCCAGATCTGTGCAGGGAGATATATCAGGCAGCAAATGCAGTTTTAGAAGGCACTGTTAATACTGAGGGCTTCCCTGGTGGCTCAGATAGTAAAGAATCTGCCTGCGATAATACTGAGGTTTTACATGATCAACTTGATGAATAATCCCAGTTATTACTACAAAATTTGTTAGGGACAAGCCCTTGGCAACATGTAACAAGACAAACATATTAATTCATCAATTTGCTGTGAATATTAAATTTATTAAATTGAATTATTAAATATTGTTATTAAATACCATTTTCCAAACACTGGAAATTGTGGTTATCCAAGCCTTTTTGAAACAGATGTTAATAATTAAAAAAAAAAAAGTTTTTTTTCCCCAAGATAGTAATGCTATCTGGTCATATGCCCAGCTGAGTATCCTACCTCTAACAAGGAGCCTCTTCTAAGAGCTCTCTGTGCCAAGCTGTACCCTGGACTATATACCTCCATGGAAGGGAAGGCAGGACTTCACGAAAAGTACAATGCTGACTATGAATGCTCTGAAACACTCTAGATTGCCGGTCAAGTTAAAATCCTTACCCAAACCAGCAGCCTCATACTATGTGCTTCAAACCTGTTACCAAACTGCCTCAATCCTACCTCCCAGTTTCCAACGCACCAGAGAGGCTCTGCCTTTAGCTGCCAGCTCTGACTTTAGTGTGTGTCTGTGTCAGGGGGCGCTGAATACAGTCCTCTGCAATACTTACCTTCATTTCTCCTTTCAAGGAAAATAAAGGATAGATTTTGAAAAGACCGTCTGCTTTTTACATTTTATAAAATACACCTAATCACACATCCTTACTCGGACTTCTAGATGGGGAACAAACTATTTTTAGATTCTCTCGAATGTTAAATGAGCCCATAGATGCTATTATAGGGGGTCATTCCTGGAAACACAGAAAGAGGGTCAGACGAGATGGGACAACGACCTAAGTGTCTCTCAGGCCTGAAACCTCTCTCTCTCTCTCTGTTCCCTCTGACAGTCTGAAGGCTTCTCCCTGATCCCAAACGCCGCGGAACACCCGGGACTAATGTGTCCCTCGGTGGTGCTCAACGAATACCCCTAGCCTTGACAGTCTGCTCGGCTTGCTGGGGGGAAGGGGAATGTGGGAGGCTTCTCCGCACCTTGGGAAGACTGTCCCCATCGGACCCCAGGAGCTCCTTCGCGAGGGACAAACGGGGAAGCTGGAGTAGTCAGGCTGTAGGTATGAATGGGGTGAGCCAGGCAGCAGCGCCAGCCCTTGCGCCCTGATGCTCGGGTACCTGGCCTTGGCCCGGCGGCTCCATCTGAGCGCGATTCCATGAGCCCGCTCGCAGCCCCTCCCACCACCCGGACGAAGCCCTGCTCCGCGAGCCGGGACCCGCAACTCACCGGCTCCCTCGCTGCCTACGGGCTCCGGCGGCAGCAGCAGGCAGACACCTGCGGAGAGAGGACAGCGCGAGGGCTGACTCCAGCTTCCACCGCGCTCGGTGCTAGGGCAAGGGGGCGGGGAGGGGCGCCTACCCACCGAGGCAGAGGACCGGGATCCAGGATGCCCACATGGTTGGTGGTCGAGGGGCTACTCGGACCTGGGAGAGACGGAGAATGCAACCGAGACCCCTGCGTCCCCACCCCCACCGCGCCCGCCCGCGCGTGCGGGATTCCCCCTCTCCCCCGCCCCCGCACTCCTCGGAAACCGAGGGACCGCCAAGGAGAGGGGGAGCCCAGAGAGGCCGCTGCCTCGGGGCTCGTACCCCCTTCTCTAGCTGGAGGCGACGCTCGGGCTGCAAACCGAGCCAAACCCAGAATCAAGGTGCAAGCCCGGACCAGGAGGAGCGTGCGCTATGAAGACAGACAGACAGACACACTGGGAGCGACAGAGGGGAGAGAGAACTGGCTGGCTGCAGGGACCCTCAAGCCCACGCCGGACGCCGGGGTCTCGGCACCTGAGTCGGATCCGCCCGGCTGCGCCGAGTGCGGAAAGCGCGGCTCCCGCGCGGCTATAAAGGCTGCGCCGCGCGCATGAGCATTGTGCGGGGGGCGCGCGGGGAGCGGGTGCGAGCGGGGCCCCGGGGCCCGGGTGGCGGCCGTCCAGCTCCGCCCGCACCCCCGCCTCCTCCCTGCCCCGCCCCGGGGTGAAGCAGCGCCACGGCGCCACCCCCGCGGCGCGGGGCTCGGCCACCTGGACGCCGCGTCCATCCCCGGGGGAGGGGGAGGCCCGGGGACCTCGGGGGAGCAGGCGTCAGGGCCTTCGGGACGCGTGTGAGACGGCGGCGGGACCGCGCTCCGGCAGGGAGGTTGCGCGACGTGTGGAGACCCCTCCAGGGCTCGAGGGAGCCGGCCTGTCTCTTGGGCCTGGGGAGGAGTGGTCCCCGCGGCGGGAGCGGCGGCGCCGCGAACGCTGAGGCCTTGGGCCCCAGGAGAGCTACCAGGTACACACGCGGCCTCGGAAACAAACTTCCCGACTTCGTGCTCCCGCGGCGGCAAACTTCCTACTTTGTTCCCACGGTGTACTTCTAAAGGCAGGCCAACCTGGGTGTGATCACGCATGCCCCGTATTCGGGAGAAACCCCATCCACGGACTGGCTATCTTTCGGATCTTAGGGATCCAGCCTCCCGAGTTGGCTTCCCGACTTGGCTTCTGCCGCAGTCGGTTTTTCTCCGGCGGCTCCGTCTACTGTCCCGTGGAGCCCGGACTCTGCATCACATGTGCTTTTTCTTCTTTTCCAGGTTAGGAAGCCTTTGTGTTTGACTGCCTTTCAAATTCCCAGTCCTGGTGTCTGCTGTGGTTGCATAAATTTAAGATTTGGGAACGTACTTAACACCCTCTATTTCTCTCACCCTGCTGACTTTTTACGTGAGGAAACGGGAGAAAGTAGAATTCATGGGGCGTGTAAGTGACAGACAGGTGACTTGCATGACCCCTGAGGAACCGACTCCCAGATCCAGCAGAGGTGGCACGTTTTCGTCTTTTTAAAAGTTTTTTTGTTTGTTTGTCCAAAGAACAGAACTTTATTTAGGCCTAAAGTATAACCAGTCATTTTTGTACCATAAAATCCATCCCTTTTCAGTAACTCCCATCATTTTTAATAAGTTTACGTCCATCCCCAAAAGGGCCCCTTCACGCCGTTGGCCACCGATCGTCTCTCCCACCCTCAGCCCTAGGCAACACCAAGCTACTCCCTGTCTCTAAAGATTTGTCTTTTACTGGTGTTTCATATAAATGGAATGATACAATATGTGACTTCTTTTACTAAGCATAATGTTTTTGAGTTTCCTTCATGTACACCTATTCCCTTCCTTTTTATTGCTGAATAGTATTCCTACACCTCGGAAACAAACATATCACCACCACCTGGAAGCCAAGTGCTGTCCTGGTTTTACAGCTGTCCTTTCCATCTGAAATGAGTCAGTATCGGACCAGACGAGGGGTGAGGGAGGGTTCTTTTCATTCCCCTTTACTATCTAAATGCCTTTAGGAGAAGAGGCTGCCTTAAAGATGTAATCCCTCTCATGGTAGAAAGAGCTACCCTTTTCTTAGAAACCCAGCTGTCTAGCCACTGCCACCGATACTTTGCTTGGGATGAATTGTAAGCCTTCAGGACAATTAAAGCTGTCTTTATCTTGTTTGTTGAGCATCCTCTGTCAGGTTTGGATAACCTCCTCCAATAAGGCTGGGCAAATTGTCATCATGCTGTTTTATCTGTTTAGGAAGAGTTCATATCTTGGAAAAAGGCTCCCACTCCACAGCTCAGCAGGCAGTAGGCACATGGCTGAAGGGTGCATGCTATTCAGAGCTCCCACAGGGCACAGCCCTCCTGTGATGTAATTTCACTGAGCCATTTGGCAGAATCAGAACTATGCAACTATTTTCCTGACTGACCCTGAGTCTGTGACTACTAAAAAATAAAGGAAATACCTCATTGGGTTTCATGGGTTATTTACCCAAAGATACATCTTAATTATTTTGTTTTGAAACATTTAAGAGAAGTCTTTATTTTTCTGTTTTGAAAGGCCAACCGCGGAGGGTGGAGGAATGGGGATAAGATTTCTTATTCTCAGTTAGTTTGTACCTCACGCTCACCTTAAGTATACTGAGGGGAAAAAAAAAAAGATCTGAACTTAAGAGGTAATTGCTTCTGCTGTGGAAACATCTGAATAAGAGGGAAAGTCAAATCTGTGTACGTTTGACTTAAAAAGACAAATTGTTAAAATTATAGTTTTATATTCAACTGAGTAATATCTCAGGGTTTTGTACTCCCAGGATGCCTGGTTTAATCCAGCTTTAATTAAGAGTATTTGATATTCAGAGTTTAGACTAACTCCCTGTGGAGCAGAGGATTGCTAACTGGGCTGCACAATGCAGTCACCTGGGGAGCTTTAAAAAGTACTGAAGCTGGAGAAGGGCATGGCAACCCACTCCAAGTATTCTTGCCTAGAGAATCCTATGGCCAGAGGAGCCTGGCAGGCTACAGTCCATAGGGTCGCCAAGAGTCAGACGCGACTGAGGTGACTTAGCATGCATGCATGTAAAATAGATAACTAGAAAAAAAAAAAAAAAAAAGTACTGAAGCCTGGGCCCCACCCCGGAGATTCTGATTTGAGCCAGGACCAGGGCATGAGGAGTTTTTAAAGTTCTCCAGGTGATTCTAATGTACTGCTCAGAGGGCATAATACTCAGGTCAATGTTAGAGGTTAAGTTAATAGTTCTAATTTTTCATTCTTCTTTCATTATCTTTTCATTACAGTTCAGTTCAGTTGCTCAGTCCTGTCTGACTCTTTGCAACCCCAAGGACTGCAGCACGCCAGGCCTCCCTGTCCATCACCAACTCCCAGAGTTTACTCAAACTCGTGTCCATTGAGTCAGTAATGCCATCCAACTATTTCATCCTGTCGTCCCCTTCCCCTCCTGCCTTCAATCTTTCCCAGCATGAGTCTTTTCCAGTGAGTCAGCTCTTTGCATCAGGTGGCCAAAGTATTGAAGTTTCAGCTTCAGCATCAGTCCTTCCAGGGAATATTCAGGACTGATTTCCTTTAGGATGGACTAGTTGGATCTCATTACAATTCCACCTTAAATGTGCCTACTGTGTTCCCCTAATAAAACATGAAAGCATCTTCTGGCCTGATGGTTGTTTGAAAACAACCCTTAACAGAAAGTTTGAAAGCTCATTTTCAAAAGCAGTTTTTCCTACATATGCTGTCCAATCACAGAATGGGTTGGCATTGAGAAGGGAGTGGGCTGCCTCTGAAACTGATATCCTAGGTGGCATCTTCAGGCTTTAGGATGCTGCTGATAGCCCTGGGAGAGTTTCTGAAGAAGAGCATCAAATGGATCTCTGAGTGGATTTGGCTCATTGTCTACATAGATAACCTCTAGCTTATAGGTCCGCTCTGTTTTGTTCTTACCTAAGTATGAATCTGCTCTTAGCCTGAAGTTTTTATGTTCTTCTTGTTGGTATTTTTTTTTCATTTTATAAAGGGATATCAGTCAGTCCCGACCAACACCCTATACATTTAGGCTTTTGAACAGCTTTAGGTTTATAGAAAAATTGGTAAGATAGTAGAATTTCTTTATGCCACACACTCAGTTTCCCCTATTATTAAGATTTAACATTAGTATAGTTCAACTGTCACAATTCATGAACCAATGCTAATGCATTAACATGAATTGAAGTTGCTGTTTTATACAGATTTCCTTAGTTTTTATCTAATGTCCTTTTTCTCTTCCAGGATCCTATCCAGGATACCACCTTGCATTTAGTCAGCTCGTCTTCTTAGACTCCTCCACGCTGTGACACTTTCTCAGTGTTCTTTATTTTGATGACCTCACCATCTTTGAAAAGTACTGATCAGGTATTTTGTACAGTGTTCCTCAATTGGGATTTGTCTGACGTGTTTCTCACTATTAGACTGGGTTTATGTGTTTCAGAAAGGAGAACCACAGAGGTACCCTAAAGCATCACATCATATCAAGGTTACATAGTATTGGTGTAACTTAACCACTGTTGATATTGACCTTGGTCATCTGGCTGAGGCAGTGTTTGTCAGGTTTCTCTATGGTAAAATTACTCTTTTGTTCCCCCTTTGCATATTGTCCTCTTTGGGAGGATGTGTATCCTTAAGTAGTAAGGAGTTATCAGCCTCCTTGAGGGCAGGGCAGCTACATCAGCTATTGGGAATTTTCCTACAAGGGAGATTTGTCTCTTCTCCCCTTTTTATTTCTATACTGCTTTGTTTTTTATTTGTGGCACTTCATGTCTAAAAGTCTGTAAGCTCCTTAAAGGCAGTGACCATTCCTTATGCTCCTCTATGTCCCCAACTACTTGCATGATGCTCTCTAGCCCTGACTAGATGCTTAGTCACCAGGGTAGAAGATGGTCCATAACTTCCAGTCCTGGGAATTTTCTGCTGATGGCTTATCCTTCTTTCCTACTGCACAGTTTGGGCCAGAAAATTGCATATTTGGTTCCCAGCAAAAGTGTAACCAAAATGCTGAAATAATAGTCATCCTGACACTGTGTCAAGCTCTTCATGCATATTACCATAGAATCTTTGTAACATGCCTGCAAGGTGGGTATCATCCTAATTTCATAAATGAAGATACTAATGCCCAGGTTTATTAGAAGCCATGTACCAAGTCACACAGGTAGAAAGCAGAACCCATCTGGGTTTCTAAAGCCCTTGTCCTTAACCACCAGATATTGTCTTTTCCCTCACAATAGCCAAGTAAAGCCACATGGGAAGGTTTGATTAAATGCCAGAAAGTGAGGGAAATGACAAGGGCTCTAAGGATATGGAAAAAGAAGAAATAAATCCATCAGGGGGAAGTGCCTGGTAATATCTTCCAGGAATGTATGGCCCGTGAAATCTGCTGTAAAATTAGTACATCCTCAAGAGAAACAACAGTCATAGGTTAGCATAACAAGATAGTTTGAAAATAATATTATGCATTTCAAACACAACACAAAAGGTTCTGCTCATATTATTAACATTCAGCTCAAATAATAATTTCTAAAATACATTTTTATGAAGAAAAACTTAACGAGATTCAATTAGCTTGTAAGGTAGATGGGCATTAGTGCTGATCCCAAACTCTTTGCTCCAGAGGTCCACTCTAGAAATGATTTCTATAATATACATATTGTGGGACTGTTTATTCTCCTCCTCCCCAGGAGATGTGGTTGATTAATAATATGGTAGTCAAATGATAGTGACAGTAACGGTTATTTGAAGCCATTGATCCAGTATGCTTTGTTGAATAATTAGGATCTGAAAGAAAATGTTTATACATATGATTCTGGGAAATTTTTTATTAATAATGTTGAAATGTGAGGCTTGCATAACATTTTCTGTTGGAACAAAGAGTATAAGCTGAATATAAAATGTTTTCAAATAATTATGTATAGCAAAGGCCAATTCCTTCAACACATATTAATTTTTAAAAGGAGGGACGTGAGAAATTGCTCTTTGAAATATGGTAGATAAGTTGAAGTATTTAATAAGGCTTAACTCCATCCCTAGTTTTTCCAGTTTTAATGTTCTTCTACAATAGTATTTTCCTATTACATTTACAGTTGTTGAAGACACTTTCACATTTTGTCAGATCTAAACTCCAATAAGATATAAGATATCATTATTAGTGTAATTTTGAAAAAGAAGAACATGCTTCTGGGAAAACTATAAGATGCAGGCCTATTTTGGAGACTGTGCATCAATGACATATTTTTAGTAATTCTGAAGGGTATATTTTTATAATAAATGATTCATATAAACATTTATAAATCATGTAAAATGGAAGTAGGGGACACTTAAAAAAACAGAATAGTAATTAAATTTATATTTGAGTTTCCTGGAAGGCTGGAACAAAAAAAACAACAGCCGGAAATTCATTATACTATTTATTGAATGATTAAAAAGATTTATACCACCTTAAAAGAAAAACTTTTTCTGGACGTGAGTTATAAAAAAAACTTTTGATTTGGAACATGTATAAAGTGCTCCAGGAAATGTAAAGGATGTTGTCTTCAACAACAATTTTAAAGAAGGCAGAAACATTTTCATTTGGTCGTTAAGGTAAAGCATCCGCCTGCAATGCAGGAGACTGGGGTTCAATTCCAAGGTCTGGAAGATCCCATGGAGAAGGAAATGGCAACCCACTCCAGTATTCTTGCCTAGAGAATTCCATGGACAGAGGAGCCTGGCAGGCTGCACTCCATGGCATCACAGAGTTGGACACAACTTAGCAACTAACATATTCGTGTTACATCTTATTAAGGGCTTACCAGGTGGTGTTAGTGGTAAAGAACTTGCCTGCCAGTGTAGGAGACATAGAGATGCAGGTTGGATATCTGAGTTCGGAAAATCCACTGGAGGAGGGCATCGCAACCCACTCCAGTATTCTTGCCTAGAGAATCCCATGGACAGAGAAGCCTGGTGGGCTACCGTCCATGGGGTCACAAAGAGTTGGACACAATTGAACGACTAACACTTTTTTCACTTTCAACCTTTGAAAGAAGAAAGCTTGAGTGAAGATTTGTCCAATATCTTTAGAAATTTTAGAATTGAAATTATTTAAATTGTTTAACCAACATTTCACTGTAAGAACATCTTTAATAGGAGTACTATGCCAAGTGTGACAAATATAGCAGTAAGATTTATATCACCCTGAAAAGTCACAGTTATTTGAAATTTAATTGGTCCTGAAAATCGTTTTCATGGATAGCAGAAGAAAAGCATGAATTTCAGTTGTTTTTAGGTTGAGTTATTGAAGATCAATAGTTTCTTAATTATAATAAAAGCTATTACTTGCCTAAAGCTAATTTGAGTTATGCACTAGACTCAAGAATTGCATTTGGGGTTTTAGTTTTCTTCCTTAAAAAAAAAATTGTTACAAAAACTTCCAAACACATGCAAGAAGTGGATAAAACATTACAGTGAATCCTTTTTTCTATTGCCCAGTTTTAACAATGATCAATTTATGACCCTTTTTTGTTTCTTCTGTGTCCTTACCCCTGATTATTTTGAAAAAAATCTGAGACATCTGAATCTTGAATCTCTAAAGATATATCTCTAAGAACTTTTAAAATATAACATTAGTATTTAATCATACCTAAAAATAATTAATTCCTTAATATCATAACCACTTAGGTTTATATTACTTCAGTTTTCTTACAAGTTTTATATTTAAGTGGATCATTTGCTGAATGAAGGTCAGATAAGATTTATACATTATAGTTGATATTAAGTCTCTTCTGATACTTAGGTTTTCTATCTTTCTTTTAAAATTTTCTTTATCTGTTTGCTTTTTATTAAAAAATCAGATCATTATCCCTAGCTTTCCTCATGGTTTGTATTTTGCTGATTGTATCTCCATGGTGTCATTAAACGTGTTTTGCTGTCACTTTATTTCTTATACATTTAGGAGTTAGCTCTAGTCTTGATCCAGTCAGGTCATTTTGCTGTTCTTGTTATGGTACATGTTTGTGTGGTACTTATACATGGCAGTTTCTGTTTGTACTTTACACCAAGGAAATCAGATTAAGTTTATATAAATCAATGATTGCCAAACTTGTCTACCCATAGAACTCTTTAAAAAATAACAAAATCTCTTAGGACTTCAGTGATTATATTTAATAAACAGTGGTCAAATGGGCAAGAGTATCATTTATGTTCTCTAGGACAGGCATTTTGTACTTTATTTTTAAAATATATTTATTTGTTTTCACTTGTTTATTTGGCCACAGTGGGTCTTAGTTGCTGCATGCAGAATCGTTTAGTTGTGGTAATGGCATGTGAACGTTAGTGACAGCATGTGGGATATAGTTCGTTGACCAGGGATCGAACTCAGGCCCCCTGCATTGGGAGCGCAGAGTCTTAGCCACTAGACCATGAGGAAAGTCCCACAGTTTGTACTTGAAAGTGTCAGAAGTAAAATGTTTTCTTTTGTGATGTCATCAGCCATTAGGTAGCCATTGTCTTAATTCATTAATTTATTGGAGCTTACAAAATGGTATATGTTTTTTTAAGTTTACTTTTTAATTAATTTTTTATTATTTTTGGCTGCACTGGGTCTTCATTGCTGCACGTGGGCTTTCTCTAGTTGCAGCAAGCAGGGTTATTCTTTGTTGTGGTGTGTGGGCTTCTCATCGCGGTGACTTCTCTTGTTGCTGAGTACAGGCTCAATAGTTGCAATGCATGGCTTTAGTTGCTCTGCAGCATGTAAGGTCTTCCCTGACTAGGGATTAAACCTGTGTCCCCTGCATTGGCAAGTGAATTCCCAAATATTGGACCACCAGGGGAGTCCCGGTGACACTCTGAATTTTAACATTCCTTATTTATTATCTGGAGTACTTCTAAAAAAAAGTAACCTCTCTCTTTCTTTTTCTTTTTTTTTTTTAACACTGAGATGCAGATCTTATGGGAAAAGCAGGATAAATGCTTCATTTTTAACATTTATTTTCCAGTTCAAAATAATGGATTAACAGAGACTGAGGGGAAGAAGGAATGGGGGGTTAGTGTTTAATGGGCACAGAGTTTCAATTTGGGAAGGTGAGAAAGTTCTAGAGATGGATGGTGCTGGCAATTGTTCAAGAGTGTGAATGTACTTAATGCCCCTGAACTGTACGTTTTAAAATGTTTAAGTGGTACATTTTATGTTATGTGTATTTTACCATAATAAAAACAACAATAACAAAAGTTGGTTTTCATTCACTTTCCAAAAGTGACCGTTTGTTTATCCTTGCGTTTTTTTAAGTGTTATTAAGAACTCATAAATTTTAGCATATTTGATGTGTTTCAGTCTGTTGTGGTAGTTGTCCTCGTTCGTTTTCAAACCGGCCCGTCTGTGATCTGTGATACCTTTTCTGGTTTACTCCTGAGTCCTTTTGACATTGATTCTAGTAGTCTTTGATAACAGCTTCCTCCTCTTTTGTATAACAAGATGTTCCTGGCTCATCATGAAAATTTCCTGCCCAACAAATAGAATTAGCTAGTTCACCAAGGAACTCTTGACTCATTTTAGTGGGAAATGGTATTTAGAGATTGTAATGTAGGTGCTAAACATGCTCATTGATACTGAGTTGGTCTTTGTTTCTAGGCCTTTTTTAGTGGACAAAGATAGAGATAATCTTTTTTTTCGATAAACTACATCATGGGTTCACATAGGTGCTTCCAATTCCAACTCAGAACTATAGAGTGTTTACTTAAACTCGCTAATTTTTACCTCCTTTTTTTCAAATATACTTAAAAATCTCAGTTCTCTCGAGAAATCAATTGATAGCCTTATGGGGATTCCCTTATATAAGACTCTTTGTTTTTTTCTCCTGCTGCCTTTAGAAATCTCTTTATCAACTTATGCCATTTTAATTATGATATGTCTGGGGGTGGGTCTGTTTGGGCTTCATTGAGTTAGCAAGCCCCTTCTCCACAACAAGGTATGATCCATGAAGGGGATTTTCAGTCATAATTTTTTAAAATATAGTTTCAATCCCTTTCTTCCTTCTCCTTCTGGAACCTCTATGATGTGAATATTGAAATGCCTAGTGTTATTCCAGAGATCTCTTAGATTGCTCATTTAAAAATAATTTGCTGTTGTGATTGAGTGGTTTTCATTATTCTATCTCCTAGATCACTTAAGTGCTTTTCTGTAATAGTCTGCTATCCATTCTTTCTACTGTGTTTTTTTATTTTAACTATCAAAACTACTATGCATAAATAGATAAACAACAAGGATATACTGTATAGCGCAGGGAATTATAGCCATTATCTTGTGATAACTTTTAATGGAGTGTAATCTGTAAACATACTGAATCACTATACTGAACACCTGAAACTAATATAATACTGTAAATCAACTATACTTCAATTAAAAAACTCAATTCTCAGTGATACTACTTGAATTACTAATTTGATCTATCTCACAGTACCTGAAAGCAGTTTCTAAATACTTAAAATATACAACTCATTTTTTTTTTTGATTGGTGCTGTCATTATCTCAAGCACTATGGAAGTTTTGAATAAGTTGTGAATAAACAAAAACCCAGAGAAAACTACATGAAAAATAAAGCTGTATGTAATATTAAGCTTAAAGGAGATCATTAAGTCTTTAATAAATTGATAGAAGCAGATGCCTACTCAATTTATGTTAGCATGGCATATTTCTGTGGCTTGTTAAGAACCGCAAACGACTATAAAGAGATGAAGTGCAAAGAGTGCTGAGTATTAAGTCTGTTAAGGAAGCCTTTCTGAATTGGAGTTTTAAAATACGATTTGACTATTTTCTCAAATTGTACTGATTTTCTCAAATGTACTAATGGTACATAGGAAGTTCCTGTTTAGATGCAAAGGAGAGAAGTCAGTTCTTTGAATACAATGGATGCCTTAGGTTATTAGGGTTTGGGGATGGATTGGGAAGGGCTACTTTAGATTATTCTAGGAAATTTTAATCCCTTGGCAGAAATTGCTTAAGATTGTGTGTGTGCTAAATCACTCAGTCTGACTCTTTGTGACCCCATGGACTGTAGCCCACCAGGCTCCTCTGTCCATGGGATTCTCTAGGCAAGAGTACTGGAGTGGGTTGCCGTGCCCTCCTCCAGGGGATCTTCCCAACCCAGGGATTGAACCTGTGTCTCCTGCGGCTCCTGCATTGAAGGCAGATCCTTTACCGCTGAGCCACCAGTGAAGCCCTGTTTAGGATTAAAGGGACATTTGTTAGCCTAACTTATTCCTACAAAGGCTAAAGAAATTTCTGATCTGTTCCTGTTTGTTCTTTTGAAGCAACAAGTTTTTCCCTTTGTTCAGAGATTTGTTTTGGATTGTGGCATAATTGGGGTGATGATTTCTGTACTTGATGATGTTTGTTTCCTTGGGCCTGCTAGTTACTGAGTTTAAATAATTCAACTGTGGAGTGTTAATCACACATAACTGTATTTGACAGACTGGAATTTTGGTGTTTGGCGTTTGCTTGTGTTTTTTTTCATGGCCTTCTTTTTTTCAGTCATTTTGGTAGTAAAGTTGGCTTTTTTTTTCTTAATTTAAAATTTTAAAATTTGTTTTCGTGTTTCCACTTTTTCTTCCCTCGTGATGGGGACGAAGAAGATGGACATGATCTCCTCAGACATGAAAACATGTTGCCTCAGACATTAAATAAGACTTAGACTTTAAATGTACTCAGAAGTTGCTGAAAATATGGGATTAAAAAATGTGAGAAATACTGTGCTTTCTTTCACCTCCCCTTTGAGGAGTAACTTTTTCTAGGTACAGTAGCTCTTTAAGACTCTGGAGCCCTGTCTGGAACACAGAGTGATGGAACTGATGCGTTAGAGAATACCTAATACTTAAATTTTAGTACCTAAAAATTTCATCATTTTACAAATTAGCAAGCAGACCAGGAGAAGCCGACTGATACCTAAGACCAGATAACCAGTTACTGACAAGGGTGTTTAGTCACTCAGCCGTGCCCGACTCTTTGCAGCCCTATGGACCCGCCAGGCTCCTCAGTCTGTGGAATTCTCCAGGCAAGAACACTGGAGGAGACTGCCATCCCCTTCTTGCAACCCGGGGATCAAACCTGGGTCTCTTGCATTTCAGGCAGATTCTTTACCGTCTGAGGCTCTGTCGGCTCCCTGTCCTTCAGAGAGGCTTCCTTGTTCTTTACCATCTCCCAAAGTTTGCTCAAATTCATGTCCATCGAGTCAGTGATGCCATCCAATCATCTCATTCTCTCTCGTCCCCTTCCCCTCCTGCCTTTAATCTTTCCCAGCATCATGGTTCAAAAGCATCAGTTCTTAGCGCTCAGCCTTCTTTATGATCCAACTCTCATAACCTTTGTAGTGCTCCTCTTTCATGACTGCTGAGCGTATAGCTATGTATGTGCTATATAACTTGTAAAACACTCTTCTGCACAGTTATGTGGTAGATATAAGAGTGTCCACCAAGGAGAACTAACCCCAAATGGTTATTTTGATGAAAAATCCTTGAACTCGTATTTCCATAGAAACAGTGGGGTTTCAGTTAGAATTCAGAAGAGATGCTTGATAGTGTGCAGAGTATAAATAACATCATTTTAAAGATTTAAAGTACTTTCACATCAATTATTTCTTTATCCTTTCTCCAATCGTATGAGTTACAAGGACAAGCATGAGTGTACGTGGCAGGTAAGAAAAATGCAGAACTAAGAAATTGTGCTGTATTCAGGATATATAAAAATGGAGAATGGCAGAGACTGTGATCTGCCCATCAGAAATCCGTGCTGAGAGGTTAGTTATCTAGACTTAGTCCGTGTTCCTTTACTGGTTTCGATTTTTCTGACGTTTTTTATGAAATCACGTGATGCTGACTGTACTGTAATAGAAAAGGAAAGGACAGACACAGCTAACGTGTGTCCGTTACTTTAACTCTCCTGCTCACTCCCCTTCTCAGAGTCTGCTGAGTCCTCCCAAGTGTGCAGCAGCTCTAAGCTGGTGATCAGGCCCTCCCCAGCCATCACTCTTACGCCAAAGACAGATACCCAACCCTAAATGCAGTAGCGGCTCTTGAATAAGGACTACATAAAACCAAGGCTGACCCATGAACAGCTGGTTCATGACCCAGGAAAGCTGGTTGTGACAGAAAGGAGACTAAAGCAAGTCAATATTTACTTCCTGGTCAAGTGAATCCAGTCCCTTTTGAGGCCAGCTTTGATTGCTGGCTGGGAAATACTTGGTTTTCATCCAATAAATTCCTTTTTTTACTTACATACCTTGCATGGATCTCAATATCTTACAGTCAAATGAGCCCTTACGCCCAGGCAAATGCATTATTTAGGCAAAAGGAAATCAGCTTAAGAGGCTGGTTCTGGGACTTTTACTTTCTTTCTAACTAGAGACCCTGTTTGTGTCAGCGCTTCTGCCTTTCCAGTGATATTGACTGAGTGTTTGTGGATTTCCTGTGGAAGAGCAAGGAGAGGAGCTTTCATTGTTAAAAACCACTTCCCAATTCTGGGAAAGTTTTATCCTTCAGTTTCTCCATTTGATTTCAGATTTGTGGGAATTGGAAGGTTACAGTCTGGGATTTCTGTTGGGCAGATCAGAGTCCCTGCCAGCTTCTTGCCTGCTCCTGAAAGTGGAAGTGTTGGTCGCTCAGTGATGTCCTACTCTTTGTGACTGTAGGGACTGTAACCACGAGGGGAGACCTAGGGATCTCCAGGGAGATTGAATCTCCGTGTCATCTGCATTGACAGGAGGATTCTTTACTGTCTCAGCCACCATGGAAGCCCGAAAAGTCTTTACTGAATTTGTTACAATATTGCTTCTGTTTTATGTTTTGGTTTTTTGACCATGAGACATGTGAGGTCTTAGCTACCTGACCAGGGGTGAAACCTATACCCCCTGCATTGGAAGGCCAAGTCTTACCCATTAGACCCCCAGGGAAGTCCCTACCTACTGGTATTCCCTGCCATTTGTGACCACATGAACTGTGTAGCCTGCCAGGCTCCCCTGTGCATGGAATTCTCCAGGCAAGAATACTAGAGTAGGTACCCATTCCCTTCTCCAGGGGATCTTCCTAACCCAGGAATCGAACCTGGGTCTCCCACATTGTGGGCAGATTCTATACCATCTGAGCCACAAGGGAAGCCCTGGGCTTATTAGGATCCTAGAAACCTCAGAATCCAATGTTTCTTCATAGGTACTTTTTTTTCCTTAAAAAGCAAAACTGCTTGGAATACATTGTCATCCATTAAGCATGTATTGTGTTAATGTAGTGGACTTCCTGGTTGTCTGTGGGACATTCATGACACCTTTCCCCACTGTGTGACGCCTCTCCACTCAGCCTGCCCACTCCTGCACAACAGGACATGGCATTGACCTGGTCACAATGGCTAGTTCAAGGCCTCCAAAGCTGAGGACTCTTGTTCATTGTGAGAAGTCACGTTCTCTTCCCTGGATGTGAAGGAGAAAGTATGTTGCCTTGGTAGCTGCTCATAGGCATAATACAGCAGTGGGGGGAGCCAGCCTGCAAGAGAGGCCTCTCGTAGAGGTGAGCAGAACCAGGAGAACTGCAGAGAAGTCGAGCTGGACCTTACGTAAACAATGCCTGACCCTGGCGTTTTCTGTGGACCTTTCAGTTACATGTGCCAGTGAATCCCCAGTAGCATTTAACCAGTTTGAGTTCAGTTTTCTGTTATTTTCATTAAAAACAAACAAACAAACAAACAAAAAATATATATATATATAGATTCTGTTAGGTACAGAGCTGTTAAATTCAATTACTTCTTTCAAACTTTTGGATTTCTAATTTCAGATCCAAATATTAGCACCTTCACTGTGCTGACAACAGCAGTAGGAATACTACCCATATTAACATTTGCCCTCACAGCAACCTTTTGAAATAGGTACTGCTGTTATTGAATTTCCACTTTTCAGGTGAAGATAGGTTCTGGGAGAATGTGTTATTGTTCAGTTGCTCAGTCGTGTCCGACTGTTTGTGACCTCATGAACTGCAGCATGCCAGGCTTCCCTGTCAGTCACTATCTCCTGGAGTTTGCTCAAACTCATGTCCTTTGAGATGGTGAGCCATCCAAACATCTCATCCTCTGCTGCCCACTTCTCCTCCTGCGCTCAAATCTTTCCCAGCATCAGGGTCTTTTCCAGTGGTTCATCTCTTTGCATCAGGTGGCCAGAGTATTAGAGCTTCAGCTTCAGGGTTGGTTTCCTTTAGAATTGACTGGTTTGATCTCCTTGCTCTCCAAGGGACTCTCAACAGTCTTCTCTAGCACCACAGTTTGAAAACATCAATTCTACAGTGCTCAGCCTTCTTTTGGTCCAACTGTCACATCTGTACAGGACTACTGGAAAAATCATAGCTTTGACTATATGGATCTTTGTCGGCAAAATGATGTCTCTGCTTTTTAATACACCGTCTAGGTTTGGCATAGCTTTTCTTCCAAGGAACAAGTGTCTTTTAATTTCATGACTGTAGTCATCGTCCACAGTGATTTTGGAGCCCAAGAAAAGAAAGTCTGTCACTGTTTCCATTTTTTCCCCATCTATTTGCCCTGAAGTGATGGGATCAGATGCCATGATCTTTTCATGGCATCTTAGTTTTTTGAATGTTGAGTTTTAGCCAGCTTTTTCACTCTCTTCTTTCACCTTTATCAAGAAACTCTTTAGTTCCTCTTTGCTTTCTGCCTTTAGAGTGGTGTCATCTGCATGTCTGAAGTTACTGATATTTCTCCCAGCAATCTTGATTCCAGCTTGTGAGTCACCCAGCCTGGCATTTTGCATGATGTACTCTGCATATAAGTTAAATAAGCAGGGTGACAATATATAGCCTTGACATACTCCTTTCCCAATTTGGAACCAATCCGTTGTTCCATGTCTGGTTCTAACTCTTGCTTCTTGACCTTCATACAGGTTTCTCAGGAGGTAGGTAAGGTGATCTGGTATTCCCATCTACCTAAGAATGTTCCACAATTTGCTGTGATCCATGCAGCTTCCCTCATAGCTCAGTTGGTAAAGAATCCAACTGCAGTGCAGGAGACCCCAGTTCGATTCCTGGATCGGGAAGATCCCCTGGAGAAGGGATAGGCTACCCACTCCAGTATTCTTGGCCTTCCCGTGTGGCTCAGCTGGTAAAGAATCCACCTGCAATGTGGGAGACCTGGGTTCGATCCCTGGGTTGGGAAGATCATCTGGAGAAGGGAAAGGTTACCCACTCCAGTATTCTAGCCTGGAAAATTCCATGGACTGTATATTCCATGGGGTCACAAAGAGTCGGATACGACTGAGTGACTTACACTTTCACTTCACTTTCACATGGTCAAAGGCTTTAGCGTAGCCAATGAATCAGAAGTAGATGTTTGTCTGAAATTCCCTTGCTTTTTCTATGATCTGACAGATGTTGGCAATTTGATCTCTGGTTCCTCTGCCTTTCTAAACCCAGCATGTATCTGTAAGTTCTTGGTTCACATACTGTTGAAGCCTACTCTGAAGAATTGTGAGCATTACCTTGCTAGCATGTGAAATGAGCACAGTTGTATGCTAGTTTGAACATTCTTTGGTATTGCCCTTCTTTGGGATTGAATGAAAACGGACTTTTTCCAGTCCTGTAGCCACTGCTGAGTTTTCCACATTTGCTGGCATTTTGAGTGCAGCAATTTCACAGCATCATCTTTCAGGATTTGAAATAGCTCAACTGGAATTCCATCAGCCCCACTAGCTTTCTTCATAGTAATGCTTCCTAAGGCCCAGTTAACTTCACACGCCAGGATGTCTGGCTGTAGGTGAGTGATCACACCATTGTGGTTATCTTGGTCATTAAGACCTTTTTTGTACGGTTCTTCTGTGTGTTCTTGTCACCTGTTCTTAATATATTATGTTTCTGTTCGGTCCATATTATTTCTGTCCTTTATTGTGCCCATCTTTGCATGAAATATTCCCTTGGTATCCCTAATTTTCTTGAGGAGATCTCTAGTCTTTCCCATTCTATTGTTTTCCTCTATTTATTGGCATTGTTCACTTAGGAAAGGTTTCTTATCTCTCCTTGCTGTTTTTTGGAATTCTGCGTTCTTTTGGGTATATCTTTCCTTTTCTCCTTTGCCTTTCATTTATTTTCTGTTTTTTTTGTAAGGCCTCCTCAGACAGCCATTTTGCCTCAGTACATTTCTTTTTCTTGGGGATGGTTTTGGCCACTGTCTCCTATACAATGTTATGAACGTCCATCTGTAGTTCCTCAGGCACTGTTGTCTATCAGATCTAATCCCTTGAATCTACTTGTCACTTCCACTATATAATCATAAGGGATTTGATTTAGGTCATACCTGAATGGCCTAGAGGTTTTCCCTACTTTCTTCAATTTAAGTCTGAATTTTGCAATAAGGAGTTCATGATCTGAGCCATAGTCAGCTCCCGTTGTTTTTTTTTTTTTTGCTGACTGTATAGAGCTTCTCCATCTTCAGCTGCAAAGAATATAACCAATCTGATTTCAGTATTGACCAGCTAGTGATGTCCATGTGTAGTCTTCTCTTGTGTTGTTGGAAGAGGGTGTTTGCTTTGACCGGTGTGTTCTCTTGGCAAAACTCTGTTAGCCTTTTCCCTGCTCATTTCATACTCCAAGACCACACTTGTCTGTTACTCCAAATATCTCTTGATTTCCTACTTTGCATTCCAGTCCTATAACTTTTCTAAAGACACAAAATCTGTAATTGGTCGTAGAGTCTGAATTGGAGCCTCTTGCAAATACCATATCTATTTTTTATAGAAAAGATATTGGAGCTCAAAACATTCAGCTTTGTAGGCAGCTGGCCATAATCACCCATATTTATGAATACTTTATTTTTCCAAAGCCCATTGGAACCTATGTTACCACTATGTTGACAAGTATCAACAGTAGGTTCTGACTGATGAAGAGTCCAGACACAGATACTCTCTAGGAAATGAGTCAAGGTGTTTTTATCTAAAGGATTCAGATGGAAGAAAGTGCTCTCAGGATATATAGTAGAGATGTCAACAATATTCTTCAATGACAGACATAAAGTATAAGCCTCTGGACCTTCCAAAGAGGGCTTTAGCATCATTGCATATGATTGAGTCTGAGTGAGGGTTACCCTGGGACTGTGGTACGTGTCACTGAGCAATGGCAAGTGACATCCACCCCACCGGCAAGCCCAGCTAGATCTTTATGATCAGTTCATCCATCCTGGTATTATATGATATGGCCATAGAGACTGGCATAATACAGTGTACACAAGCATCTTATTTTTCTAGTTTTCAAAATATGGAATACTTCACAAATTTGTGTGTCATCCTTGCCCAGGGGCCAAGAATGACACACAAAGATATATATATGTGTGTGTGTGTGTGTGAGAGAGATTTAAATGAGGGTTTAATATTCTTAAATAACTACCAAAGGTGGATTACAATGCATGAACATCCCATAAAATGAACTTCACATTTTAGCATCACAAGCATTTGGATTACGAAATGTCCAGGGATGAATGTTATAAGAAAGGTGAAAAGACGTTGGCTTAAGAAATTTAAAACTTAAAAATTGATTATTCCCCCAAAGTCCAAATAATTGTGGTCCAGGTAACCATCAGGTTAAGACTTCGTATGTTCATTTCTTTGATAAGAATCTTCTTCTCTGTATAGTCCCAGTTTTAGTCTCTGGGTTGCAGGAGTGAGCACCACACTCTCTTTCAACATATTCACTTTCCCCAGGTTAGCACAGTCTAGTCTAGGATCTTCTCTATCTTAGAGCTGCAGAGTGACAGCAAAGGTCAATCACTCAGAATCTCAAAGGCACTCAGACCAGCTATGCATCTGTCAGAATGATGATTAAAATTTTACAGATAGGAGAATTAAAGTAGTTAAATTACAGGGCTTAAAACCATTTGGCCTCCCAAGTACACATAGTTGGATAGTAACAGAACTGAATAGAAAACTGAGGTAATTTGCTTTTGTGTTTCATCTTTGCTTAACTAGAATGCATTTTTAATCCTAGGAAGTTACCTAAGCAAATTTTATTGTGAGTGAAGCCTAAAATAAAAACTAGGAACATTATTGGAAGGCCAGGCTTGTGTCTTTTAAGTATAAAGCCTTAAAGGATTAAGCCTGGATTAGTTTTCAGTAATTAATGTTGAAGAGTCGGTAATGAGACTGTGCACGTGGTTTAATCAGACTGTCTTTTGGGAACCCCGATCAGCCCGTGCTATGATGACTGTGATGCTAATAAGAAGAAACGTGGCTTCTTAATCAAGGGAGTGACAGTCAGTCCTTAGGACAATGATTTCCCAGTGTGGTGAGGGGCTGCAGGGTCAGGGGGTTTTTCATGACTTTCTCGTGTATGTGTTGATCAGTGAGTTTTTGATAAAGGGGATAGTAGTCTCTTCTCATGGTTAATATCCCACTTTGGCACCCTCGTAATAGCCTAAGAAATCCTCTACCACCATAAATTCTAAATGCTTTTGGCTAACTTAACCTTGACAGTTCCTTGGACAGCCAGGAAATCAAACCAGTCTATCCTAAAGGAAATCAACTATGAATATTTATTGGAAGAACTGATGCTGAAGCTCCAATATTTTGGCCACCTGATGCAAAGAACTGACTCATTGGAAAAGACCCTGATGCTGGGAAAGACTGAGGGCTAGAGGAGAATGGTGAGACAGAGGATGAGATGGTTGGATGTCATCATCTACTCAGTGGAAATGAGTCTGAGCAATTGCTGGGAGATAGTGATAGACAGGGAAGTCTGGCGAGCTGTCATCCATAGGGTCGAAAAGAGTCAGACATGACTTAGCAACTGAACAACAACAACTTAACCTTATTAGATAGACTAGCATTAGGGACATCTTAGATACAGGCTTCCCTTGTGGCTCAGCTGGTAAAGAATCTGCCTGCAATGTGGGAGACCTGGGTTCGATCCCTGGATTGGGAATATCCCTGGAGAAGGGAAAGGCTACCCACTCCAGTATTCTGGCCTGGAGAATTCCATGGACTGTATAGTCCATGGGGTCACAGAGAGTCGGACATCACTGAGTGACTTTCACTTTCATTTTAGATAATGGCTAATTTTACATAGTTCCTATATCTCACTTTCTCATTTGTTTAAAAACATTTGTGGTATATTGCTGTGTGTTGGGCACTAGATAGAAAGTAAAGAGCAAACAAATGTGATCTCTGTCCTGCTTGTAGTTCAGTGGGGAAGGAGGTATCAAAGGAGGAAACACAATTCAATGTGTCATCACAGAACATGATGGGTGAAGTGGAAAAGACTTGGGTGCCTTGGAGACATGTATCAGGGGATCATATTTTGGGTTGGGGTACCACTTTCTGAGGAAGTGATACTTATATTGAAAATTGAGAAATGAGGTAGAGTCAGCGAGGTAGAATGGGAGTAAGAGTTTTCTAAGCAAAAGAAAAGGTAAATTAGTTGTCATGATGAAGGGACGAACTTGTCCTCTGGAGTAACTGAAGCTGGAGTCTGTGAGCTGGGAGGGAGGGGGATCAGTGGGGAGAGGTGGGTAGGCACAAGCTCCTATGCTCTGGCCATTTGAGCTCTGGAATCTTGAGATAGCTGGATTCAAGTCTTGACTTCTACTCGTATTTACGATTTTGGATATGTCACTTCATTTCATTGTGAATCCATTTCCGTTGTACTAAATTACACGTAAAATGATCTACCATGCAAACTAAAGCAGATAGAGCAAATCTGTCTGGCCCATACCAGCGCTGTTCCTTTCTCTTCATTACTGCTTTCTATTCTGCCCATGCCTTTTTGTTCAGAACTGTTGTAACTGTCTGCCTAAATGGGTGTTTAACATTGGTTTTCTTTGCCCTCTCCCATTATCTTTGGTAGAAGTTTCTTACAACCTGAATAATCAAAAGCTGAATAATGTAGAGTTGACTCTTAGTAAGAAATTTCAGCAATGTTGTGAAGTAATTAGCCTCCAACTAATAAAAATAAATGAAAATAAAAAAAGAAATTTCAGTTACATTATTGACGTTACCTTTATTGATGATAACAGATACTTAGAGTCAGTCGTTAAAGCTTGACCTTTCAGAGATACAAGTTTGCTTAATGTTTTATTACAAAATATCTGTGATTTTTTTTTTGCACTCAAGAAACACTGTTTTGATGCATAAAATGAAAGCTGACTGTGTGACTTAACAAATCAAAGATATTTATTCAAAAAATATTTCGGTTATCTGTCATGGTGAAAAGGTAGCTTTTTGTTTCAGTGTAATCAATGCAACACAGTCTGCCTTAGTTTATCAGTACTGTGGGTTGAGAGTGGTTATATGAAAACATTTGGGCAGCTGTTCTCAAACATAACAAATGTCTCAGATTCTCAAATGTTGGGAAGATGTCACAAGATATACTCGTTCTTCCAAGTAAATAAACTAGATTAAAAAGTCCTTCTGTTTCTTTTCTTCCCCACCCTGATTGTAGTAAAGAATATTGTGAATGAATTTTCTGAGGTAGGGACTAGCACTAATATCTTTTGAAAATGCTTTTACAGGCAGTTTATGCTTCACACCGTCTTAGCGCCTACCTCTGTGACCTAGAACTACACCTTTGGCTTTTATGGGCCTTTGGGTAAAATAAACAACATTATGTTTCCACTAACCTCACAGGAATGTTGTAGCGGTTAAACTAGATGCCATTTGTAACATACTTGAGAGTGGGTAATAGTCCTTCAACAAATCTGACTGAATGGAAAGAACCGGAGAGTTCTTTCCCAGTCTGGTCCAGGTGTATTATCTTATTTGACACTTGTGACAACCCTATGAAGTAGTCAGGATGTTTTATGTATAACCATAAAATGCTGGACAAATTACGTATAACCATAAAATGCTGGACAAATAGTAGGTAATATATGATAAAAATCATTTGAATTCACTTTTTATACTTCTCTAGATAATTAAAATCTACAGCTACTCAATAACTCATTTTGATTTCTATCGGTCTGTACTGTCAGAAGCTTCTTTTCCTTGTGTAGGCCTCTAAGCCTTTCATTCTTTACCCGATGTCTTCTTCCATTTTTAGCAAATTGTAAAATAGTTCTCAAAGACTTACACACAGTCATTCATATTTGTAGCCTTCTCTTTTTAGTCATAGTTATATCTTGTGTGCAGGTTGGTTTCTATTTATTTGAAGTTATAGTTTCCTTCCAAATGCCCTGAACTTTTCTTCCTAGGTCTGTTTTCTTTCTTACTGTCTTCATAGCTTTCTCTGTTTTCTCCATGAAGGAGTCTTTCCTTCCCAGAAAGCTATGCTGATCTCCTTTTGCACCGATGAGTTATAATCTGTTAACTTTTCCAGCATATTTAGTTGAACACCACTGGGTCGCTTTGGGAAGGCCCCATGTTGCCTGATGGAAAACTACCAGTCACTTAAAATGCTGGAAGCTGGCAACCCTCCTGCCTCACCAGCCTACCCCTTCTCTCGGCTGGAACACCTTACTGTGGGAGGCCTTCCTTTTCCTAGGTCTTAGTGGAAAAAGGCCAGGGCATATCAACTGAGTTCTACCCAAGGGGCTTTACTGCTTCCCTCTTAATGTTGTCTGAGGATACAATTTAGAGGGACAGGGGAGAGCTCAGGCAGCCTGGTTTGCTGTCTGCTTTTCCTGGCAGGACTGTGGGGGCATGCTGTTCCTGCCTGTTCTCAGAAGCTGATCATTCTCCTCCTGGGGGAGCCCAGAGGGTTCCACACAGCACTGTGACCCCACCAGCAAGATGATAAAGAGGAGAGCACCAAGGGGCCTTCCACACCTGGCAAGATGAATGAGAATCTCAAGTCTCACACTTTTCTTCAAGTCCACATCCCGACAGAGATTCAAGTCCATATCCCCATAGAGATTCTCTGAATCACACCCTGTAAATATCTTCATCCTTAGATTATTTTCCTTAGACCTTTTGTTGTAATGGAGAAACAGAAAGAGAAAAAGAAAAGAGATGAAGGAAGAGGAACATTCAAAGAAAACTTGGAAACTTGACTCCTAGATGATTCAAAGATATATGTTTAAACAGTGTCGAGAATGATTTCGCTGAAGGGAGCATGAAGGCAGCACACCCAGTTTTAGTAACTGTTAAGTGACTGGTATTTGAACATAAAAAACCATATAAATTAGTGTATTTCAGATATGACAAAAGAATGGAGTGCTTTATGGGGCAAAAAATTATTTGCTATTTAATTTTAAGAGTAAGCAGAATAGTCTAAAAACTAAAATTCTTTAAAAATAGAAGCTGTCTTAATTAGTGACAAATATAAAATCTAAATGATTCAAAATAGTAAAATACTAGTTCTGGTTTTTATAGTGAAGTACTTTTTATTAAAATTTAGTTTTTGAGAAACAGTACAAAGTATAAAAGTTGGCTCTAAAAATAAAATACTCTAACCTGTCATTTGAGACCTTCCCAATTTTAATATGAGTTTCTTTGACAGACTCTGTTTCCCTTGTGACAGACTCTCTTTTCAGTTTGAGTCATCATTGCACATTTATGAAATCTGACAATGCTGTTTTTATACAGCTTTAGACATTTGGGTCAAGGTGATGGGTGAGACATTGCAAAAGTGGAGTTGTTTGACTGACTGAATGTGGGTGGCAAAGAAGGTTTACCTGGGGGTGGAAGAGGGTTACAAAAAGAAGTGGGGAGGGCAATGGGGCACCAAAGGTGAATTTCACTGCCTTTTCCATTTTCCTCACCAGTTAAGTACACAGCTGCCTGAAGCTGTAGAATCCAATTCTTTGTAATTTTTGGAATTAGCCTAGAAAGGGATTATTCTTGTAGCTAAGTGTAGAATTCTAAAATCTGGGCCCTAGTTGTGTTTGACTGTTAGTTCTGTATTTCTCTGCCATGTACATCACCCATTCTTTTTTGTTTAATATTGGTGGTTATCTTGGAGAGTGTGATTTCTTGCTTTTTGTTTGTTATTTATTGACAAAATTCCAAGGGAACAGATTTCCTGTGCTGCTGGAGTCTGAGGACGTATGGAAGCCACTACATAAAGAGGGATGAAAGGAGGCCTTTCCCCTTGGCTCTCGCAGAGAATGCATTACTGGCAGCTTAATATACTCTAGCAGAGGGAAGGCCACAGCTGTGAATGCAGTTAATGGCCCTTGCATTTACAAAAAACAGAGATTCATAAACATCAATGACGTCTTTTAAAATGTGTACCTTATTTAGGGGATACAATTTTTTTTACAGACAGGGTAGGAATGTATTTAGAGCAGATGAATATGTTTTCAATGTACCATGATATGCAGTAGAGCATGAGAATGACCAGTTCTACCATAAAATATTAAAATCTGATGTGTTCTGGAACTTATTTTGGTGGTTGCTTCTTAGACCTTTTTAATACCCCTGCCTTCTGTCCAGATCTGGACCCAAATTGTGGCCAACTACTTAGACCAGAGAACTAAGTGGTTCCATGTGTTCCTGGCACCCAGTTCTTAGAAAACAAACATAGAAGTGTCTATTGATTACTTTTTCCATCAGTGTGCCATATTCTTGGAATTTTTTGATGTGTGGTCTACCAGATTGTTTACTACTATGCTGCTTCTTGGTAATGCTGACAAAGTCTTTTCAGGATGCCTTTGATCTGTGCTGTGCTTAGTCGCTCAGTTGTGTCTGACTCTTTGTGACCCCACGGAGTAGGGCCCGCCAGGCTCCCCTCTCCATGGGGATTTTTCAGGCAAGAATACTGGAGTGGGTTGCCATGCCCTCCTCCAGGGGATCTTCCCCACCCAGGGATTGAACCCAGGTCTCCTGCATTGCGGGCAGCTTCTTCACTGTCTGAACCACCAGGGAAGCCCAAGAATACTGGCGTGGCCCAAGAATACTCCCTTCTCCCGGGGATCTTCCCAACCCAGGAATCGAACTGGGCTCTTTTGCATTGCAGGTGGATTCTTTACCAGTTGAGCTATCGGGAAAGTCCTGCCTTTGATTAGTGGTTCTTAAACCTTATTGTACATCAGAATTACCTGAAAGTCTTGTTAAATACAGATTATTGAGCCTCATCCCTGTAATTTCTGATTCATTGTGTGGAGGGTAGGCCCCCATAATTTGCATTTCTAACAAGTTCTCAGATGATGCTGATGCCGTTGGGGATCACATTTTGTGAAACATATCTTTAGATATAAGTTTATTAGATATTAGTCCCAGTATTCTAATTGGATTTAATTGACCCCTGCAATTAGCCATTAGTCCTAATAAGGGTTTCCAGAAGGTACAATACAGTAAGTTAGAGGAACTCTTACCAGTTCATAAACTGCCTGAACCTATGAACATTCCAGTGGAAGACTTTCAGGAGCCTATGTTGACCATGTGATATCTACTATCTGTTGGAATTTGTCAGTATCTTTTGGAGTTTGTTAGTGTCCTGGTAGGACCTGGAGGTGCCAGGGTCAGAAATGTTAGACTTGGATATCTTAACACACTCTTTTGACGAGTCCTACAGACTGGATCCCCAGATCTCAACCACGGTTGAATTTGGTGAGATGAGACCTCCTGGCATAGCCAGAGATATTGCTGATTCAGCTCCATGCCTCTCAAGTAAAGTCAATATTGCAATAAAGAAAGTTACACTAATTTTTTGGCTTCCCAGTGTATGTAAAAGTTATGTTTATCTGTAGTCCATTAAGTGTGCAATAGAATTATGTCTAAAAAGACAGTATATACCTTTAAATTTTTTTATTTTATTGAAATATAGTTGATTTACAATGTTGTGTTAATTTCTTTTCACTTTCTTTTCCATTATGGCTTATCACAGGATATTGAATTGAATTCCCTGTGCTATACAATAGAACCTTGTTGTTTATTTTGTATATGATAGCTTCATGTGCTCATCCCCAAATCCCAATCAATCCCTCCCTGAACCCCCTCCTCCTTGGCAACCACAGGTCTATTCTCTATATTTGTGAGTTTGTTTCTGTTTCATAGATAAGTTTGTTTGTGTCATATTTTAGATTCTACATATAAGTGATATCATATGTATTTATCTTTCTGTTCTGACACACTTCGCTTAGTGTGATAATCTCTAGGTCCATCCATGTTGCAAATGGCATTATTCCATTCATTTTTATGGCTGAGTAATATTCTGTTGTGTATATTTACCACATCTTCTTTTATCCATTGGAGAAGGAAATGGCAACCCACTCCAGTATTCTTGCCTGGAGAATCCCCCTGGCAGGCTACAGTTAGTTCATGGAATTGCAAGAGTTGGACATGACTTAGCACTGTCTTTCTTTCTTTATCCATTCATCTGTTGATGGATATTTAGATTGTTTCCATGTCCTGGCTATTGTAAATAGTGCTACTGTGAACTTAGGGGTGCGTGTATCTTTTTGAATTACAGTTTTGTCTGGGTATATGTCTAGGAGTGGGATTTCAGGATCATACAATTGTCTTTAGCTTTTTAAGGACACTCCCTACTGTTTTCTATAGTGGCTGTACCAGTTTACATTCCCACCAACAGTAGAGGAGGGTTCCCTTTTCTCCCAAAACTCTTCAGTGCTCACTATTTGTAGACTTTTTGATGATGGCCATTCTGACTGGTGGGCTATGGTCCATGGGGTTGCAAAGAGTCGAACACAACTGAGTATGACGACGATGATGATTCTGACTGGTGTGAGGTGGTACCTCATGATAGTTTGATTTGCATTTTTCTAAAGATGTTGAGTATCTTTTCACGTGCCTATTGGCAATCTGTATGTATTCTTTGGAGAAATACATATGTAGATCTTCTGCCCATTTTTTGATTTATTTGGTTTTTTTGTTATTGAGTTGTGTTATCTGTTTATTTTGGAAATTAAGCCCTTGTCAGTTGCATCATTTGCAAATATTTTCTCCCAGTCTGTAGGTTGTCTTTTCATTGATGATACATACCTTAATTAAAAAATGCTTTATTGCTAAAGAATGCTAGTCATCATCCGACAACTCAGAGTTGCCACGAAACTTCAACTTGTAAAAAACACTCTACAAAGTGCACAAAGCCATGCATAATAAAACAAAGTATGCCTGTAGTTAGGACCTTACTTTATTTATTTTTTATTGAGATATAACTGACGTATTACATTAATTTCAGATGTACAGCATTATAATTTATTATATGTATATATTACAAAATGCTCAGTGTAATAAGTCTAGTTAAAATCACACATAGTTGCATTTTCTTTCCTGTGTTGAGAATTTTTAAGATCTATTCCCTTATTAACTTTCAATTATATAATACAGTGTTATCAACTATCATCACCATGCTGTAGTCACATTCAGTTCAGTTCAGTCCCTCAGTCATGTCTAACTCTTTGTGACCCATGAACCGCAGCACGCCAGGCCTCCCTGTCCATCACCAACTCCTGGAGTCTACCCAAACCCATGTCCATTGAGTCGGTGATGCCATCAAACCATCTCATCCTCTGTCATCCCCTTCTCCTCCTGCCCTCCATCTTTCCCAGCATCAGGGTCTTTTCCAATGAGTCAGCTCTTTGCATCAGGTGGCCAAAGTATTGGAGTTTCAGCTTCAGCATCAGTCCTTCCAATGAACACCCAGGACTGATCTCCTTTAGGATGGACTGGTTGGATCTCCTTGCAGTCCAAGGGACTCTCAAGAGTCTTCCCTAACACCACAGTTGAAAAGCATCAATTCTTCTGTGCTCAGCTTTCTTTATAGTCCAACTCTCACATCCATACATGACCACTGGAAAAACCATAGCCTTGACTAGACGGACCTTTGTTGGCAAAGTAATGTCTTTGCTTTTTAATATGCTGTCTAGGTTGGTCATAACTTTCCTTCCAAGGAGTAAGCGTCTTTTAATTTCATGGCTGCAGTCACCATCTGCAGTGATTTTAGAGCCCAGAAAAATAAAGTCAGCCACTGTTTCCACTGTTTCCCCATCTATTTGCCATGAAGTGATGGGACACATTGCATCCCCAGAATTTATTTTATAAACTTATTCTTGTAAGTTTGTACATTTTGACCCCCTTCAACTATTTCCTCCTCCCCTGATCCTCCACCTCCGTATCTATGACTTTGGACTTTTTATTGCTTATTTTTTAGATCCCACATATAAGTGAGGTCAAACAGCATTTGTCTGTGCCTGTTTTTCACCTAGCATAATGCCCTCAAGGTCCATCCATGTCGTTGCAAATGGCAAGATTTCAAGTTTTATGGCTTGAAATATTTGAGACCATATTTTATTTGCTCAGCATAATAGCCCTGTTGTTATGGGATGGTTTTTAGTAATGAATAAAACAAAAGAGTCCTTGAGTTTCTTTCTCTTTAAATGATAGGTTATTGGATGATGAGAAAGAACCAACAGGGAACAGTGGGAATAAGAATTTTCTAAGCAAAAGAAAGGCAGATTAGTTGTGATGATGAAGGAAAGAACTTGTGCTGCAAGGGTAACTGAAGCTGGAGTATGTGAGCAAGGAGGGAGGGGGTTAGCTGGGAGGGGTGGATAGGCACGAGCTCCTGTACTCTGGCCATTTGAGCTCTGGAGGAGAATGGCGGAAAGCAGACCTTCTGAAAGCTTTGTCTGAGTTTTTGGAACTCCTTATAATTACTGTCAAAACTTAGTAAAATTAATACAGCATCTCACTCTTTTTTGCCCTTTATAATTTCTTGAGTTAATTCTCTTACTTTGGGGTGAAGTCACATCTAATAATTACCTTAGTATGCAATATTTTTGGCTAGTAAAACTTTTAACTGAAGATCCCTTATTCAAGGATATAGCCTAGGTTGAGAGCTACTGTGCCATGCATTGTGTGGGCCTTACTCAACAGGGTGGAGTGGATTATGCATGAGAACAATTTAAACATTGTTTTTTTTGTTGTTGATAATTTTTTTAAAAATGTAAACATATTCTAGGTCATCAGGTTGATCATCTTATAACTTGCCATTATATTTAATTGCCCACAAAGGCATGTGTGTTTATGATGGTTGTGTTGGGATCATGCATTTATAATAAGCTGTCATACATATATGTATGTATGCATACATACATATATATATGTCATATGTATATATGAGAAAAAACAGTGGCAGGTTGATATGTAATGACACCCTTGTACCAAATGAAAATCAGAACACAGTGCAGAGACCCCATGTGAAGGAACTTGCATCTGATGCTATAGATCCTGTGATAATAAACCATTGCGGGGACTCAGAAAAGGTAGAGGTAATGAAGATGGAGTGGGGAAGAAGAAAGGGTCATGAAGTTAAATCACTGTGACTCCATGATTGTTTGTCTCTTGAGGGAGGAGGGTGAGGATGGTGAAGGGGAGGGAGTACTTAAAGATGATTCCTCGTGGTTCTTAAGCCTGAGCAGTGTAGAGCTTTCTGCTAAAGAAAACAACTCTTATAGCAACTAGTGTCAACTTGAATTAATTAAATGATGTTACTTAAATATGTATATACATAAATTAGGTATAAGCTTATTAGTCTTATAAAGCCAAAACATATTTACAAATTTAATATAAAGATCTATAAAACCAGTTAATTTGAAATTAACAACTTGGATTTTGTATGACAAATGATATTGCTTTGAAAAAAAACTTAATCACTACTCACAGACTAAATATAGTGCAGAGTGCTACTGCACAGATATTTTGAGTTAGGGAAAAGTGGTGAAGAATTGTCAATACACAGCTCACAAGCAGATCAAACTCTCTTAAAGAAGAGTCTTTATTTTTCTCAGGCTTGAGAAACTTACTTTAAGACTCCATTCAAAGGTTACTTCATTTGAAAGTCTTCTCTGACAAAACCAGCTGAACTGGCTGCTGCTCACCTGAGTCTGCGTTGAGTTCTGTAATTTATTTCAGAGTATAGTGATTCTTATGTATTTGTCTTGCCCTGAAAGCAGTTTTTTCTAATGTCCTCAGAGACTGGAACGGTGCCTGGCATGTAGTAGAGGCACAGTAAAGATTTGTGGGTTGAATGAAAGCTTCAAATAGATATTCTGGACTTTTTTTCCCTCCTCAAATAATTGATTTGTTGTTGTTCAGTCACTAAGTTGTGTCTGACTCTTTGCAACCCTGTGAACTGCAGCTCTCCAGGCCTCCCTGTCCCTCCCTATCTCCCAGAGTTCACCCAAGTTCATGTCCGCTGAATTGGTGATGCCATCCGACCATGTCATCCTCTGAGGCCCCCTTCTCCTCCTGCCCTCAGTCTTTCCCAGCATCAGTCTTTTCCAATGAGTCGGCTCTTCACATCAGGTGGCCGACGTATTGGAGCTTTGGCTTCAGTATTGCTCCTTCCAATGAATATTCAGGGTTGATTTCTCTTAAAATTGACTGGTTTGATCTCCTTGCTGTCCACGGGACTCTCAAGAGCCTTCTCCAGCAGCACAGTTCAAAGACATCAGTTCTTTGGCACTCAGCCTTCTTTATGGTTCCACTTTCACATCCGTACATGACTACTGAAAAGCCGTAGCTTTGACTATACAGAATGATTAAGCTAGATTAAAAGCCTTGAGGAGATATTAGGCAGCATGCAGTCTTGAGAGAAGATACATTATGAATGCTGTGGGATAAATGATTTTTATCAGAATTAGATCTTTTGCAGTTGAGAAGGTGCTGGGGAGGTGATGGTCTGGGAGGGGAATCATGGTTGGAGAAAGGTTTACCTAGTCCGGCACCAAAGGAGCCAAGCATATCCAGTGATGGTGTCCCTCATGGGCAGGTCTGTGGGAAGCTGTTTGATATTATTCATGTGTCTGGTCACAGGTGTGAGGCTGCTGTGGGCCAACAGTGTGAGCAGTGAGAACTGGAAATGGAACAGAAGGGAGCACGGACACGCTCCATCCTGCAGGGCACCTTTGTGCACTCTGTCACCATGTCTGACTGCAGCACCTTTCAGAGGGTAATGGCCATTGCTTCTTGTAAACCTTACACAAGCTTCTTTCAACTCACAGTCACAGAAGGAGAGGATTTGGGGGTAATAGAGTTCCAGCTTAACTGAGTTAACACCATGCGAACCATCACAGTCAGATTTCTGCTTCTGGTAGTTTGACTGTCTGGGATACACTCTTGGAGGCATGTCTGGTCTCATAAGAGGTAGTAGAAGTCTCAAAGGACCCTCTATTCACAAATAGAGCAAGCAATAGATCAGGGGCAGTGAAAGCACAAGGCAGATAAAAGTATAAATCATAGTGCTACCAAGATATCGGGCCTTGGCTTAATGGCTGTGTGAGGAATCTGAGCCTCGGACATACAGCATGAGCAGAAGAAGCAATTGTCTCTGGAGGAAATCTTCAATGATTCAGTTTGCAGGTAAAGCAATCATTTCACAATTAAAGATCATTTTGCACATTGGAAGGTAAGCCAATATGAATGAGAGGCAGCAGAAACAATGAACAGATTTAGATCTCCATAGTCATAGCTCAGTCAGTAAAGAATCTGCCTGCAGTGCAGGAGACCCGGGTTTAATTCCTGGGTCTGGAAGATCCCCTGGAGAAGGAAATGGCAACCCACTCCAGTATTATTGCCTGGAGAATCCCATGGACAGAGGAGCCTGGCAGGCTACAGTCCATGGGGTCGCAAAAGAGTCAGACATGACTTAGCAACTAAAGAGAGAGAGTCTCAAAGCTGTCAGAATTGTCACTTATAGAATATAGGACAGCCATGTTACAAATGTTTAAAGAAATAATGTAAGCAGTTGTAAAGATGAGTAAGCAACAAAGACTATCAGAAATGAATAGGTAGACTTGAAAATAAAAGGAAATTTCTGGAAATGGAAAATATCATTGCTTAAAATTTTAAACCTCAATAAATGTGTTTAACACTAGATATGGTACAGCCATTATCACCCCAACAGAGGAAGAAAAGGAATTGGAAAATATGAAAAAGAAGTAGATGTATGAGGAAATCTAATGTATATCTAATTGGGAGTCCCAGTTAGAGTGAGAGTGTTTAGATAATATTTAAAGAAATATAGGCTTTAAGTTTTCCAGAATTAACTTCTTCCATAGACCCTAGAAACAAATTGTTTCAAAAAGAATGGAAAGCCCCAATAGTTCTAAAATTACTAAAAAATTCAACCAGCAGTTAGTATTTTCACATGAAGAAAACTCCACCCAGATTGTTTTACAGGTGAGTCCTACCAAATTTTCAAGAAGTAAACTTGCGCAAATTATTTCAGAGAATGAAAAATTTATTCTATGAGGCCACTTTGGCCTTGGTATCAAATCCAGCCAAATTTCAATATGGAAAAGAAAATTACAGGCCAGTCTTACTCATTAAAATATCTACTGGTAGAATCCATCAGTCAATAATGAATACTCAGGCACTTCCCTGGTGGTCCAGTGGCTAAGACTCCTCACTCCTAATGCAGGGGGCCAAGTTCAATCCCACGTTGGGGAACTAGAAACCACATGCTGCAACTAAAGTGTTTGCATGCTGCAACAGAGATTGAAGATCCTGCCTGCTGCAACTAAGACCCATTGCAGCCAGATAAATAAAAATAAATATTAAAATATAATGAACACACAAGCCTGAAGGAAATGGTTAAAGGAAGTAAAAACAAGGAATGGAACTCACTAGCATGGAAATCAGAAGGTACTGCTAGGTATATTCTGTGCACTTCTGCACATTCCACCATAGCGAGAGCACACATAAGCAGGTACAAGTTTTTAGCCATGTTCTGTTTTTTAGATTGTCAGTCATACAGGGAGATCTTTATCTTATTTTGCTTAAAACTTACGTATATCCTTTTGAATATATGTAGAATTATGTATATCTTTGTGTGTATGTATATGTGCATATATATGAATTTCAATGAAAAGGTGATGGCACTAAAAATAAGCTCATAATGGAATGAAATGGCCAAAACTTACGTATATCCTTTTGAATATATGTAGAATTATGTATATCTTTGTGTGTATGTATATGTGCATATATATGAATTTCAATGAAAAGGTGATGGCACTAAAAATAAGCTCATAATGGAATGAAATGGCCAAAAAGAAGTAAAAAGAACAAAACAGAATTGAGTCTGAAACTAATCCTAAGCATAAGCCATGCAGTTTGGGAAATTTCAGCCAGTTAAAAGAGTTTGGACTCAAATGATGAAGTGAAAGTGAAAGTCGCTCAGTGGTGTCAGACTCTTTGTGACTCCATGGGTCACATGGAATGTGCATGGAATTCTCCAGGTCAGAATACTGGAGTGGGTAGCCAGCCTTTCCCTTCTCCAGGGGATCTTCCCAACCCAGGGATCAAACCCAGGTCTCCCTCATTGTAGCAGATTCTTTACCAGCTGAGTCACAAGGGAAGCCTGAGAATACTGTAATGGGTAGCCTATCTCTTCTCCAGTGGATCTTTCTGACCCAGGAATCAAACTGGGGTCTCCTGTATTGCAGGTGGATTCTTTACCAACTGAGCTATGAGGGAAGCCCCAAATGATGAAAAGTTGCAGCAAATAAGCCGTACCCAACTGTCTAAGATGCAGAAAATAGGTGGAAGAAAATTCTCTAGTCTTCTAACATTTCTTCAACGATTCTCAGCTTTGGGTCAGGATCCCAGGGTATCAGAATCTCTTGATGACTTTTCCAAAATATACACGTATCTTCATTGATTTTTGGTATCTGCTCTTTTCTATGAGACTCACACCTCTAATTCACACTGATCAAGGCTGAGCATGGGTGGTTTATGGCAAAGAGTATCATGGTGGAAGAACCTCTCTCTATGTGGAAGCCTTGGAAATATGGCTAATTTCCCTTTCATTTTCTGCTGACTTGACAGCTTCTCCCTATTTGTTCAGGTTTGTGTCCATGAGGGGAGAACAGCTAACCTGTAGTAGTGGGTCAGGAGTCTAGATCAGCTACATATTATCCATGTGACCTTGAGCGAATCATATTTGTCTCTTAGCATTAATTTCTTGACTGTAAAATGGGAGAAAATAATGCTTACTTAGCAGAGTTTCTGTGGATGAAGTAGGCAGTATGTAAAGCCCTCAATGTATCAATAGAACATGGTACATAGTAAAACCTCAATAAATTGAGTTTGCAGTTTGTAGCAACAGAAGCATGGCTTTCCTAAATCATTATACATGACATGTTTGTGTGTTTGTATATGTATAAATATTTAAAGGAAAAATATTTTTCAGTGGACTTGGGTTGTTTTGTATGTTCAGCAATGGTTAGCAACTGTAGTAGGGAACCATTCAGATGTATTAGCTGAGGAACTTGTTCAAGGAACTTTTGAACCACTTTATTAGAATTCTGGTACTGCCAGCAAACTGAGAAATGATGCTGATAACTGATCCTTGAATTCCTTTTTTGTATTTCTGGAGTGGAACCAATGGGTTCTGTGGCTCAGATCTGACTGACTTTTAAGACAAAATCCTGCAGCCTAAATGTTGGTACCAGATGGTTGAATTTTCTTCCCTCATGGGTTTCCTTCTAGCAAAACTTTTATTTTTCTTTTCACTGAGTAGTCACAGAGGTGCCAGTCTAATTATTGCTTTCTTCTTGAAGATTTTATAAGAACTGCAGAAAATTAAAGAGAGCTTGTTGAGTTCAAATATCCACTGTAATTTTTTTTTTTTAACAAATATATCATTTGTGGCCATGGAATTAATCAAGTACAGAACCTAAAACACACAAAACAAAAACAAAGGCAAGCTTCACCACCCTTGTGGAAGAAGACAGTTGCCCTTCATCTAGTTGAAGAATAATTAGACCCCAAAGTATTGAGATTCTCGTTTTGATCTTCACTTGAAGTCAATATAGCTTCTGAGTTTTAGCCTCACTGATATTTATGGTTCTTAAACTTATGTTGTAATATTGTTGAACTGTTAATATTGTTGAAGTCATTGGAACAAAGTTTAGTGCTTTAGTCCTTAGAAATTAAATACTTTTAATTTGGTAATAAATATACTCTTACATTTCTTTATTTCAGGAAAAGTTATTGCAAAGTCATAAAACTCATAAGCGAAATACATTAAAACAATTAAACATTTTTGAAGACAGTTCCTTTAAAACTTCTGTTAGAAAGTTTACATTAAGATTTTGCTAGTTTATGATTGAATGTAAGCAATTTCAAATATTGCACATATTTTTGGGCCTCTGCCATCCAACTCTTTCCTTGGCATGGTCAAAAAATTGCAAAAATATATTCACCTATGCATGAATAACATTGGATACCTTCTGTATCCAGTAATCACTCTTGACTTTTACTTGCTGAATTTCTCCAAGTATGTTCTCTATTACTATGATATTGAAATGTTTTAAAATCGTTTTTATTGTAGTAAAACAGATACAGAAATTTGCATGAAACAAATATAAAACATAGTGAATTATTATTAGTTGAATATACTTGTAACCATACTAAAAAATTTAAAAAGTGAATACATTAGAGTCTCATGGGTTGTTGAGAAGGTAAATTGGTGAAATGATTTTGGAGGGATGTTGACAATTTAAAATTCACATGCATGCTTTTGTCCAAGTTTTCACTTCTAGAAATTTACACTAAAATATACATGAGTATGTATACACAAGGATTTTTTTTTGCAAAATCTGTTCATTCAGCAAACATCTTATAACCTGTCCACTGTGTTCCACTGCTCCAGGCACTGAAAATATAGTAAAGAATAGACAAATAAGGCCTCATAGAGTTTACATTTTAGCAGAATAGACAATAGTCGAATGAAAACATGAGACACGGGGTAGTGATAATTGTCATAATAAAAATAAAATAGAGGGAAGAGATGGAAAATGGCTGGGTTGGGGATCAGGCACTTTATATTTGTTTGGGAAAGAACATGTGTGAATTGAGGCTTGAATAAGATAAAGGAGTCAGCCTTGTGGAGATCAGGGCAAGGTGTTATAGTGGGGGAGCAGCTGTTATGAAGACCCTAAGGTGGAACTTGTGTATGTGAAGAAAAGCAGGAAGGCAAGTGAAACTGAATCCTAGTGACCTGGGGGCAGTGGTGGAAAATAGAGGCAGAGCAATTAGATCATAAGGATCTGGGTTAGGGTTTGCATTCAATTTCAAATGTGACATAAAATCATTACAAGAATTTGAGAGGGGAAAGAATATGATTTAATGTACACTTTCAAGTTTTTATTTTCAAATATTTCAAAGTTTCAAGAATAGTACAAAGAAATACCCTAGCCCTTTATTCAGATTTACCAATTTTTTACCTTTTGCCACATTTACAGTCTCATTCTCTCTCTCTTTATATATATATAAATATAGATATAGATACATATATATATAAGATATACATATGTATTTCAGTCTTAACATACTCATGTGTAATCACTATATAGCTACAGTACAGTTATCAAATTCAGGAAGTTTAGCACTGGTATAATATTTTTTATCAGTCCGTATTCCAGTTTTGTCAATTGTTCCATAATGTCCTTTATATAGCAAATTTCCTGCCCCTTTCTTTAGTAAAGGATCCAATCTAGGATGACATAGTGCATTTAGTTGTCATGTCTTTTTGTTTTCTTTTCTTTGTCCATGTGGTGTGTGACACCTGACCAGGAACCAAACCCATTCCCCCTCTCACCCTACCCTGGAAGCATGGAGTCTCAACCGCTGGATGCCAGGGACATCCTGCCATGACTTGTTAATCTCCTTTATGGTACAGTTCCTTAACCTTTCTTTGTCTTTCATGACATTGACGGTTTTGAAGAAAGCAGGCAAATTATCTTAACAAATGTTCTTCACTTAGGTTTGTCTTTCTCATGATTAGATTCAGGGTATTTATTTCCAGTTGGAATTCCACATAAAAATGCTGCATCTTCCTCATGGTATCATATTTGCCTGCTTATAATTGGTGAGGTTAATTTTGATCACCTGGTTAGGGGAGTCTGTGGTTTCTCCACTGTATAGTTACTTAAACTTTTCCTCTCTTGGTATTTTTTAGGTATTATGTAATATCATCCTAAAGAAAAATTTAAAATGTAATTTTATTAAAATTTTAAAATAAAATTTCCTGTACACAATGTGCAATGTCAGTTTAAAAATACAAATTTAAGAACATATGTGGAATCATATGATATTACACAATCTGTATTTTATAGCTTTTATATGCATATTTGTTTCATTCTTACAGAATATTGGAAACACTGCTCACAATGAAGGCAGCTATTTTTATTTTGCTTCTCAGTATGCTTACATTTACCAACAGTACTTTTGGCTTACTGATGAGTAAGACTGAAAGCAAAAGCAGCATGGGTTGCCCTATTTTTCCTTTCCTTCTCTGTCACCACTTTCAGTTTAAGTGGTTGGCAAACACAAGGAAGTAACACAAATAAAAAAGGATATGATAGGTATCCTAGGTCCTTCTTGTTTCTTTTAATGCCATTTCCTTCTTTCTGTGTTTGAAGTAAGTTCCAGTTCAAACATGAAGCACGGCCTTTTAGGACTATCAGTGCCCCCACTGAGTTGTGGGCAAACCACGCTTACCTTGTCCTCGTTCTGAGGCTCGCCGACCTCCCACAGATGGAGTCCTCTGGAATTTCTGTGCTCATGGGACAAAGGGATGTTAGAAGCCAGTGGGGTGGCAAGGAGGGCCAGACACACATATTGAGTACATCTCCTCTGCTTGCCCACATGATCCTCTATCCCATAGGACCTCACTTAAAAAATACAAGTTCAAAGACAGAAGTATTAAGAAATTCAAGGTGGCAGTAGCAGAGCATGAAACCAAGCTTGGAGCCTTTCCACGCATGGGGCCCTGTGGAGCTGGCCCTGCCCCCTCATGTATTAGTCATCCCTCTTCTCCAGGAAAGACCCACCACCTTCTTTGTTTACCTACGTAGGTGTGTATTTATTTATTAATATGGATTCATAAAGGGCAATGCCGAAGAATGTTCAAACATTCTTTGAATGGTGTTTTAGGGGTGTCTCCTTTATATAGCCAACAAAGAGTCGGACAACAATTTAGCAACTGAACAACAACAATTTATATGGCATAGAGTTGCGTTTCAATTTATGAGCCAATTTAAAATTCTTTTTCTTTTAATGGACAAGCTAAGCCCATTAAAGTTTATTGATATGTTTTGTTAATATTGTAATGTACATCTGATATATTATAGTTTATATCTATATCTTATGAAACATATGTTTTATCTCAACTTTGTTATATTATTTAATGTTACAAATACTGTTTGCTGCTAAGTTGGGTTTGACTCTTTTCAACCTTGTGAACAGTAGCCCCCCAGGTGCCTCTGTCCATGGGATTTCCCAGGCAAGAATAATGTAGTCGGTTGCCATTTCCTTCTCCACTGGATCTTCCCGACCCAGGGATCAAACCAGCATCTCTTCTTTGACAGGCAGATAGATTCTTTACCACTGAGCCACCTGGGAAGCCCAGTGTTACAATTACCGGATGCAGTTATTTCATGGTGTCAGTCTATGTAATGTGTCTTCTTTGCTTTAAAATTTTTACGTTTAATATTTAGCAAAATTTGTATTGTTATCCTTTTGGTTATCTTTGCACTTATCCCTGTAAGAGTGCCCTTAATCCCCCTTTTCTTACTTTCTACTAGCTGGTCTGTCAGTTTTAAATGATGTCCCTGACTCCTGTCTATTACCGTTATCATACTCATTGACCTTTTTCTACTGTTTCCACATCTCTCTCTTCTACTTCCCTTTTTCGAAAGTTGCACTGTTTCTGCTTTGTCAGAACATAGAACGTTCACATACTGTTCTCACAACCCTGTCCCTACCTTTGCTTTATTCTTTAGTTCTGCCATTAGATACGAGAACTGCTCACCGTGTCTGTTTACTGCTGTTCAGCCATTCCTTTCTTGCTGTGATAAAAGTTATCCTCTGGGACAGGGGTCAACAGTCTTTTTTCTGTAAAAGGACCAGAGAATGTATATTTTAGGCTTTACACTCTTTTTAAAAATTGAAGTATAGTTGGCTTATAATATTAGTTTCAGGTATGTGATTCAATATTTTTATATCACATGCACTCTTTACTGCTGCAATTTGCCTGCTTCCTCTCCCTCCCTCTCCTCCTCTTCCTATTCTTCCTCCTTCTTACCCTTCTTTCTCCTCTTTCTTATCCCCTTCTCCTCCTCCATCTTCTACAATCCTTTAAAATATAAAGCATTCTTCATTCATAGGCCATACAAAAATAGGTCACAGGCCAGAGTAGACCCATGGACTGTAGTCTCCCAGCTCCTGCTTTAATAGACTCTTTTGAGAGGTCTTTTGAGTATTGTATTTCTTGAGTTTCCTATACATTCATAACCATTTTTTAAAATATATTTGATGCTTGAAGAACATTATGCTATACAATTATTGGTTTATGATTTCTTTCCTTGAGTTTCCTGAAAATGTTGGCCCTTTGCTTTATATGCTACTCTTATGAAACTTTATCCCAATCTAAAGTTTCTTACTCCTGTAAGTAATTTGATGTTCTTTTGGCCTTGAAACTTTAAGGAATATTTTTAGCCTTTAAATTTTGATGTTATAGGTCAATAGTCTCAGGCAAATGAAGGGCTCTTTCAGTAGGTTTAAGTTTTCTCTTATTTCCAGAAAATTTTATTGAATTACAGTATTAAATATTAGTTATGCTCACTGTTTTTTTTTTCTTGGTACTGGGTGGAAGACAGGTTGGCATGTTTTATTTCTGAAGAATGCTTATTTATTTTCACTTTTTATTTCCTATTCCCCTTTGCTGTCACCTTCCAAGTATCCCCGTCTCTTCTTTATTTATCTCTTTCTCTTCCAGAATTAACATTTCCTCTTCTCGCTCTTCTGGTTCTTTTTACTTTTAAGGCCCTTTCTTCTGTCAGGTGCCATGTACAACTAAATCTTGTTCATTGGAAGAACTGATGTTAAAGCTGAAACTCCAATACTTTGGCCACCTGATGCGAAGAGCTGACTCATTTGAAAAGACCCTGATGCTGGGAAAGATTGAGGGCAGGAAGAGAAGGGGACGACGGAGGATGAGATGGTTGGATGGCATCACTGACTCAATGGACATGAGTTTGGGTAAACTCCAGGAGTTGGTGATGGACAGGGAGGCCTGGTGTGCTGCGGTTCATGGGGTCGCAAATACTTGTGTTCAGTATTTTGGTACTTACACTGGACTTTTTCTTTCTGGGGGTAATTTTATTTGTGTTTCATTTAAATCCTCTGCTGTCTTCTCCTCTTTTTTACCGAGTGTCTTAAGGCTCCTATGTCACTGCTCTCTACACTCATAGACTTGCATTGTTGGTGGGAGCTATGGTGGAATTTATTTCTCTACTTTTAGGTGATTTGAAATTCATGACATTCTCTATTTCATTGTGATGTTGAAGGCATGTATCTCATTTGGCTTTATTTATACTCCTTGTTGATACCAGCCTCCAAAATTAGAAAAAAAAAAATAAATGTCTGTTGTTTATAAGCTACCTAGTCTGTGGTATTTTGTTAGAAATAAAAGCAGTATTTCTAACAAAATATTTTGTTAGAAAGCAGCCATAACAGACTTAACACAATGATCAATCTATTTATTTATCAATTTACAGAATGAGTTGGCACACTAGCAGCCTTCATAAATGACCAGTGAGTTGTTTATTTTTATCATTATTTTGTTTTATTATGGATTCAGGGATTTTATTTTGAATAGAGAAAGAAATAATCTGTACTTTCTCTACTTACTACTTTATTTTTTTTGCACATTCTCTTCTGATTTTGTCCATTGGTTTACATATTTTTACCCAGCTATAATTAACAAGTATATTTGATTTTATATTCTACCTAATACTATGAAATGTGAACTCAATGGAAATAGAAATTTTATTCTGTTTTGTTCACTAATATGTTCCTAGTGTCTCAAATAGTGACTGGAGCATAGTTCAGTTCAGTTCAGTCACTCAGTCGTGTCCAACTCTGCGACCCCATGAATCGCAGCCAGGCCTCCCTGTCCATCACCAACTCCCGGAGTTTACTCAAACTCATGTCCATCGAGTCGGTGATAAACATAGTAGATTCTCAAAAAAAATTTGTTGAGGGAATAAATGAATTACTGTGCTTCAAAACTGTTTCTTCTAAATATGTGTTTAAATTCGTCGAACACATTAAAATGTTGTAGCATGGTTAAAGAGTACTGTTTGTTTTCCCCGTAGTAAAACTCTATTTATTCTTCTGAAACTACTATTTACTAGTCTTTGAAAAGTGACATCCTGGGGGGGGAAATGCTCTATTATGTTTCCTGGAAATAATTAAGAAAGTTATTATTTGTGTTATGTCAGTTTGGGAGGAACATAACAAGTGTTTTAGAGGTCTTATTTTGAAGTTATGATCCTTAATCTTTTTCTTAATGTTTGTAATGGTATAATGGAGAGAACAACATAAGCTGAGTCAATTGGCAAGGACCTGGAAGATATTATTAGACTCTAACATGGATCTAGTAATTGAAAGAGTTTGAAATATGGCATATGGCCAGATAAAATTCAGTGCAGTTAATTGCTGCTGGGTGGAAAAACAAAATACTCTAATATGTAATGGGGACTTACAACAGACAAATATGGCTGAAATTTTGAACTTTAAGGTAGGGTAAACCTAACTTGAATCAGTAATGTTAGTGGGATGTGTTAGAAGGATAAGTACATGGTATTAAAGGGCACAATGGCAGTGTTGTGTGTTGGGATCAGAGTAGTATACTAGGGACTGGAGTTAAATTCTAGGACAGAAGTTACAAGCTCAGTTCAGTTCAGTCGCTCAGTCGTGTCCAACTGTTTGCGACCCCATGAACCGCAGCACACCAGGCCTCCCTGTCCATCACCAACTCCTGGAGTTTACCCAAACTCATGTCCATTGAGTCAGTGATGCCATCCAACCATCTCATCCTCCGTCGTCCCCTTCTCTTCCTGCCCTCAATCTTTCCCAGCATCAGGGTCTTTTCAAATGAGTCAGCTCTTCGCATCAGGTGGCCAAAGTATTGGAGTTTCAGCTTTAACATCAGTTCTTCCAATGAACACCCAGGACTGATCTCCTTTAGGATGGACTGGTTGGATCTCCTTTCTGTCCAAGGGATTCTCAAGAGTCTTCTCCAACACTACAGTTCAAAAGCATCAATTCTTCTGTGCTCAGCTTTCTTCAGTCCAACTCTCATATCCATACATGACCACTGGAAAAACCATAGCCTTGACTAGACGAACTTTGTTGGCAAAGTAATGTCTCTGCTTTTTAATATGCTGTCTAGGTTGGTCATAACTTTCCTTCCAAGGAGTAAGCGTCTTTTAATTTCATGGCTGCAGTCACCATCTGCAGTGATTTGGAGCCCCCAAAAAATAAAGTCAGCAAGCTGGGACTCCACAAAACCCCTTCACGTATGTTTTGTTTGAGTGAAAGAAAGACCTTTAAAAAGTGAGAGATGTGGACATACAAATCTGTATTCCCTGTGTCTCTTGAAAACTTGAAAATTTGGCAGTTCTGGGTCTCCATTCCTGCCTATAAGCAGTAGACTAGTGCTGACTTGTTGTTGCTATTGTTGTTTAATCGCTAAGTTGTGTCTGACTCTTTGCGACCCCATGGACTATAGCACTCCAGGCTTCTCTGTGCATCACTATCTCCCAGAGTTTCCTGACTAGCAGCTGCCTATTTAAATTGGGACTTGTCCCATCCTTTCCTCCACACACCCCCACTCCCTAGCTCTAAGGCAGTAGGGGTATTGTTACATGTCTTCCTCTGGCAGCTGTTTTTCCTATACCAGATCCATAGCCTGTTTTAATGGCCTCCTAGAGCCTGGTGGCTCAGTGGTAAAGAATCCACTTGCAATGCAGAAGACTTGAGGAGATGCAGGGTTTGATCCCTGGGTCGGGAAGATTCCCCTGGAGAAGAAAATGGCGACCCACTCCAGTATTCTTGCCTGGAAAATCCTGTGGAGAGAGGAGCTGGGCAGACTACAGTCCATGGCGTCACAAAAGAGTCAGACATGACTAAATGACTAAAAAATAACAAATTTCACCACACTGGTGAGGAAAGGATTCCCACTCTAGGGTCATGTTGGTGGCTGAACATGTGATGCTGACAGTGGACAGATGTTGTTGTTCAGTCGCTAAGTCACGTCTGACTCTTTGTGATCTCATGGACTGTAGCATGCCAAGGTTCCCTGTCCTTCACTGTCTCCCAGAGTTTTCTCAAACTCATGTCCATTGAGTTGGTGATGCTACCTAACCATCTCATCCTCTGCTGTCCCCTTCTCCTTTTGCCTTCAATCTTTCTCAGCATCAAGGTGAGTTGGCTCTTCATATCAGGTGGCCAAAATATTGAATCTTCAGCAGAAATATTGGTTTCCCTGGTGGCTCAGATGGTAAAGCATCTGCTTATTATATGGGAGACCTGGGTTCAATCCCTGGGTTGGGAAGATCCTCTGGGGAAGGAAATGGCAACCCACTCCAGTACTCTTGCTTGGAAAATCCCACGGACAGGGGAGCTTAGGCTGCATACGGTCCATAGGGTTGCAAAGAGTCGGACGTGACTGAGCAACTTCACTTTCACTTTTTAGCATCAATCCTTCCAATGAATATTCAGGACTGATTTCCTTTAGGATTGACTGGTTTGATCTTTTTGCAGTCTAGGAGACTCTCAAGGGTCTTCTTCAGCATCACAATTCGAAAACATCAATTCTTCAATGCTCAGCCTGCATTATGGTCCAACTTTCACATCTGTACTTGACTACTGGAAAAACCATAGCTTTAACTATGTGGACCTTTGTCGGCAAACTGATGTCTGTGCTTTTTAACATGCTGTCTAGGTTTGTCATAGCATTTCTTCCAAGGAGCAAGTGTCTTTAATTTCATGGCTGCAGTCACTGTACACAGTGATTTTGGAGCCCAACAAAATAGCATCTGTTGCTGTTTCCACTTTTTCTCCATCTGTTTGCCATGTAGTGATGGGACTGGATGCTATGACCTTAGTTTTTTGAATGCTGAGTTTTAAGCCAGCTTTTTTACTCTCGTCTTTCACCCTCATCAAGAGGTTCTTTAGTTCCTCTTCATTTTCTGCCTTTAGAGTGATACCATCTGCTTATCTGAGGTTGTTGATATCTTTCCTGGCAATCTTGACTCTCCCTTGTGATTCATCCACCCTGGCATTTTGCATGCTGCACTCTGCATATAGGCTAAATAAGCAGGGTGACAACATACAGCCTTGTTGTACTCCTTTCCCAATTTTGAACCAGTCTTTGTTCCATATCTGGTTCTAACTGTTGCTTCTTGACCCGCATACAGGTTTCTCACGAGGCAGGTAAGGTGGTCTGGTATTCCCATTTCTTGAAGAATTTTCCAGTTTGTTGTGATCCACACAGTCAAAGGCTTTAGCATAGTCAATGAAGTAGAAGTAGATGTTTTTCTGGAAATCCCTTGCTTTCTCTGTGATCCAGTGAATGTTGGCAATTGCCTTTTCTAAATGCAGCTTGTACATCTGGAAGTTCTCAGTTCATGTACTGCTGAAACCTAGCTTGAAGGATTTTGAGCATTTTCTTGCTAGCATGTGAAATGAGCTCAGTTGTACAGTAGTTTGAACATTCTTTGGCATTGCCTTTCTTTGGGATTGTAATGAAAACAGATCTTTTCTGGTCCTGTGGCCACTGCTGAGTTTTCCAAATTTGCTGGCATATTGAGTGCAGCACTTTAATAGCCTCATCTTTTAGGATTTAAAATAGCTCAGCTGCAATTCCATCACCTCCACTAGCTTTGTTCATAGTAATGCTTCCTAAGACCCACTTGACTTCACACTCCAAGATGTGTGTGTGAAATCTAGGTGTGTCACACTCTAGGTGTGTGACCACACGATTGTGGTTATCCAGGCCATTACATTTTGTTGCTGTTGTTGGGATAGTTCTTCTGTGTATTCTTGACACCTCTTCTTAATCTCTTCTGCTTCTGTTAGATCCATACCATTTCTGTCTGGATTCATGAGATGACAGCAATTTTTGAATCGCATATACCATCAGCCTTCCTGCCATGCAAGGCAACATAGGGATGCATTCAGGAAGAGAGTGAACAAGCAGGCATTTAAATATCTAAAGGGTGAGGCAACTTCTGGTTCCTATAGGAAGGTGTGATTGGCTAGTCTGAATAACTCTGTAGGCAGGTGGGGAACTGAAACTTCCTGCTCAGAGATGAGAAGGACCTGTACCAGGAGGCCTTAATAAGAATGGTTGCTTGTCTAGGAGACCTTATCCATGGGGCAGAGTGGGAAAGAGAACTTTCAGCTAGGCCATTTGAAGCCCTCTTGATTTCTCCAGATATCTAGGCAGCACATATTGCTGGGCCTTCATTTTAGGTCTCACACCAAAATACCTTGCTTCACTCATTTACTTGGCTTGCTTAGCCCTGTATCTAGGAGGAGGAATTTTTTTTAAACTCTACAGTTTGTGGAATTGAAATACGTTGGCAAGAATGGTTGTATAGTTTTCTTCTGTGAAAATTAAAAAGAAATACGATGAACAAAAGCAAAAAAAAAAAAATCTTGTTATTTTTTTTATTGTACTTCTGTCCAGAGTGGTTAGCTTTTCATATCTTTTAGGAATTCTTCTAATCACAAGACGGCATTTGAGTTTGTATTAAGAAAAACTTTAGGGATCTCCCTGGTGGTCCAGTGATTAAGACTTGACCTTCCAGTGCAGGGGGTGAGGGTTTGATCCCTGGTTGGGGAGCTAAGATCCCACATGCCTTTCAGCCCAAAAAACCAAAACATAAAGCTGAAACAATATTGTAACAACTTTAATAAAGGCTTTTAAAATGATCCACATTAAAAAAAAATCTTGAGAAAGTTTATGACAGGGTTGATGGTGAAATAGGTTACCAAGGAAACATTCACTCAGCCAGTATTTTTTCACTTGCTCAAAAATGTTTATTAAGCACAAACTGTGTCAAATGTAAAGGCTTTAAAAACTGCAGGGTTCATTTTCTTTCCTCTGGGAGCCCACACCGCTTTAAGGGACAGAATTAAGCTAACAGTTATGCAGGGTGGTGGGCACTATCAGGATGGAATCAGAGAGAACAAAGAAGAGAAGGGGCAACACTATCTTCTTGGAGGTTAAATTCTTTAAAAATTACTGACGATCTGGGCTGAGTCGAGTATAGTCTTTAAGTTGAGAAAACTCGTCTTTTGGGGTTTTTCCAAAGTGAGTGTTTCTGAAATCCTCAATTGGAAAGTTAGTCATTTCTGTATAAAGGTGTCACAGGTACAGTTCATTAAATGAAATTATCCCACCAATTCTGTAAATTCCATGCCCTTTCTCTGTGACAAAATTTCTCTACAGTTTGTTGTTCCCTAATCTATTGGGTCTCTTATAAGCCATAGTGGTTCAAGAATGCGTATCTCTGAGGACAGGCTTCCTCGGTAGGTTCTCTGCAAGGACCTACACCTGATATGAAGTCTGAGAGGCGAGTCCTGGGCTCTGAGCAGTGGACTCAGCCCCCGTGCGCAGGGGTGTGTGTGTGTGTGTGTGTGTGTGTGTGTGTGTGTACAGGCACATATACACAGCATGCCATCCTCAAGTGAGTGAGTGACTATATTTTAAAGCCAGAATGTAAACAACTTGAGCATTCTTAGTCATTGTATAGTAATTATATACGTGTCTTTCTTCTCTCATTTCTATTGGTATAAATCAGAATTTCCTAGATGCATTCTTTAGAATACCAGTTTCCTCAGATGCTCTCAAAATAAGTTCCATGATTGAAAAAGATCATGGAGAAGTTCCATGATCAAAAAGATCTAAGAAATGCAGCATATAATATATAAATTGTCTATTTTTTTTGTTTCATCTACTGTTTACAAAGCTGTTTGCTAGGTGCATTAAAAATTTATTTTACCTAAAGTGTATATTTTTAAAACATTTTAATTGGAGGATATGGAAACTTACATTACCGTATATAAAATAGATAGCCAACGGGAATTTGCTGTATGGCTCAGGAAACTCAAACAGGGGCTTTGTATGAGTCTAGAGGGGTGGGATGGGGAGGGAGATGGGAGGGAGGTTCAAAAGGGAGCGGATATATGTATACCTATGGCTGATTCATGTTGAGGTTTGACAGAAAACAACAAAATTCTATAAAGCAATTATCCTTCAATTAAAAAATAAATTAAAAAAATTTTAATTAGAGGATAATTGCTTTACAATGTTGGTTTCTGCCATACATCAGCATGAATCAGCCATAGGTGTACACATGTCCCCTCTCTCTTAAACTTCCTCCCCACCCCATCCCACCCCTCTGGGTTGTCACAGAGCCCTCCTAATATATATTTTAACTTCAGAGTTAGGATTTTGTGGGACCACTTTGAGAAATCATGGTCCCAGCAGAAAACAGATGAATAATTGGAGGAGATTTTAATGAAGAAATGATTTACAAAGCATGGGTAGGATCTAGAGAAATCAGGAGAGGTATTGGAATACACAGGCTGGCCAACAAGGAGACACTTCCTCTGGTTCTAAATGGGCAGGACAGGAAGCCCTTATTAGTCCTTGCAGAGGGAGAGTTCTTGGGGAGGACCTCCTAATAGGAGCTGCGGCCAGTCTGTGGTGACACTTCTTTCTTTGATCCCCTGTTGGTGATTTTCTTTTCTCCCAAGGGGTGCCAGAGGGTAAGGGAGGCAATTTGATTTAGTCCATACAGTCAGCCTTCTGAGGCACAGAAAAGGGTGGAGGATAGATCTGGAGGGGCAAATGTGTGATAATCCAGCCTATAAATAATTAAGAACTGATTAGATTGAAAGAGTCAATCTGCTTTTAGTCCTAATAACACTTAAACTGTCACTGGAAGAGATCATGTAAATTATCTGTGAATAAGTAGTGTTCTGGGTATGTTTCCCTCAATGTTTTCTTTTTTTTTTCTTACTTTGAGGAACACAGAAAAGACTTTCCACAATGAAATTATCATGGAACAAGCTTGGGGTGCTATTGCCAATAGGAAATAATAAGAGAAAGTGTTCATTGCCATTAGGTCTGACCTGATTTTAACCCAGAATGTTGTGAATACTTGTATTTGCCACCTGTTCAAAAAGCACAACGAAGCTAAAACAGTAAGAGGTCTTGAATTGAGGTGGTGGTGGCAGAGACCACTACCACCTGCCTGCAGAGTCAGTTCTTTCCTTCCTGCATAGTGATGGCATCGTAGTCAGTTCCCTGATGAATAGACATGATGTTTGCCACTTCTGGATGGAGCCTTTTGGAGAATAAGAATTCTTCCTCCATTCTCTGTGGCCACAGAGAAGCCACAGGATGGAAGGAACTTTGGTTCCTGAATCAGTGCATGTAGAAAAGCTGCCTGCTGACCTGAACACCTGTTCTGAACTGTTACATAAACAAGAAATAAACTTCTGTTGTATTCAAGCCGTTACATATTTGCATCTGTTTGATTCAGCAGTTTATTTAGCCTACTCAAACGAATACAGATGTCTTTAAAATTTTAATCTCAAATACTTAAATTATTTATTATATGTTTACAACCCTTATGTGGTAAGCAGGGCAGGCACCTATTTTGTAGGCAAAACAATGAAGAATATGTAGATTCATAAATTCTTTCAACAAATACATATTGACCATTAGGGATATTTGTTGCAAGCAATTTATTAAATCATTGTTTTGTGAGAGCATTCATTCTTTCATTCATTTTATAAACATTTACTGAGGGCTTTCGATGTGTCCTTCAGGAGCTCACAGTCTAGTATAAAAGACAAATACTAAATTAAAAAATTAAGGACATAAATTGCTACGGTGTTTAGTACTCATGAGAATAATGTGTTATCAGGAAAGCATATAATAGGGGATTTGACCTAGTCAGATAAGTAGGCGAAGGGAATCCCTGAAGAAGTGATGATGAAACTAAGATATGAGAGAAATATATATATTTAAGCTGGTGAGAAAGAGGAGGGAACTTTCCTAAAAGAGAACAATGTGTATAAAAGCCCTGAGTTGGATGGAAAGGGCTGGTGAGTATGGGGGTCGGAGAGAGGCCATCTACATTTTTCTTCTATTTTTTTATTTTTATTTACATATTTTTATAAAATATACATATATTCCCTCTGTCTGGGAGGTCTGCATTTAAAGATGAAGTCAAGGAGGATAAAGCTGTAGAGAAGGTGGGAAAGTGGGCAGAGAGTCGTCTTAGTCAGTTTGGGCTGCTATAACAAAATGCCGTGGACTGGGTGACTTAAACAACAGACATTTACTTTCAGTTTTAGGGACAGGGGAGTCCAGTAACAAGATGCCAGCAAATTTGGTTGCTGCTGAGGACTCTCTTTCTGGCTTGCAGATGACCACCTTCTCGCTGTACCCTCACACAGCAGAGAGAAGACACCAGGCTGTCTCTTCTTCTTCCACAGGCACCAATTCCTCCTTCGGAGCACAGCTCTCTGGCTGATCGTAACAAGAGACTTCCTCAGCTCCAGCATTTGTTCAGCTCTCTGTAATTGTTCTTTTCCCAGAAGCTCTTCTTTCGTTGGTGTTTCCTCTCTGCCCAGCCTTGTCAAGTTTCACCCTGTGCATGATCTCATTATTTGGCCCCAACTTAAGGGATCCTGTTTAAGTTTCTGAACTCCTTCTCTATTCAAGCCCCTTTCCTCTGAGATCCTGCCCTGAAGATTTTAGGAGATTTAGTTGCTTTGAATTCTACCGTCTTTCGTCAGCTTGGCAAAATGGCTCTATTTGGGCATCTACCACTAATTATTATACATATATTAACCTTGTTTGATATTGATTTTCTCATGTGTAATATGTGTATTGTTGAATTAGATTAGATAATCTCTAAAGCTGGAGAAGGAAATGGCAACCCACTCCAATATTCTTGCCTGGGAAATCCCATGGACAGAGGAACCTGGTGGGCTACAGTCCACGGGGATCACAAAAGTCAGACATGACTTGGTGACTAAACACAGTTCAGAAATTCAATGATTTGCCTCTAGAATGATCAGTCTTAAGAAGTTTTCATTACAAATAGTTAATGACTAGATTTTACATTTTGAGTCTAGACATTCTACCTTTGATATTTTATGCTGTAAACCCACACAGATAGAGAATAATGGTTAGTTCTGAGTAATAAAATATTCTGGTTAATAGCTTATCATCAAACATGCCAGACACAATTTGAAAACCTAAAGTGTTCAAAGTTAATAACATATTCAAAATACTATATTGGGTAGTTTTTGTTAGGTGACTCAGAAGATGTTTCAGGATTACAGCTCCTCATATGAACCATCATGGACACGAATCATCTTTGTACCTTGGGTTTATAGGAGTACGAATTGGTAGAAACTTCTAGTTGCTACAATCTTGTATAAACCACCCTTTACATTCCTTGTTTTCGGTAATTTCAAGATGCTACCAATCTTGAAGAACAATTACTGTGAAAACCAAACCTCTTGCAGAATCTTTATCTAAATTATCAATTACCACTTACTTTTTAACATTTAAGTTATCATTCTCAAAGGAAAAGGCTATTTTTTCTCTTTATTTTTTAAAGATAATTTTATTTATTTATCTATTTATTTTTGGCCATGCTGGGTCTTCCTTGCTGGACGTGCTTTTCTCCAGTTGCGGCGAGGGGGCACTACTCCAGTTGCGATGCACAGGCTTCTCATTGAAGTGGCTTCTTTTGTTTGTGAGTATGGACCCATAGGGCACATGGGCTACCGTAGTTGTGGTTCATGTGCTCTAGAGCAGAGGCTCAGTAGTTGGGGTGCATGGGCTCAGTTGCTCTGCAGCATGTGGAATCTTCCTAAGACCAAGGATTAAACCCATATCTTCTGCCTTGGCAGGCAGATTCTTTACCACTGAGCCACCAGGGAAGCCCCTGTTTTCTCTTTATTACTTTGTTTTTAACTATACTATCAGATGCTTACTGATTCTTCAGTTGTCAAGTTCAGGAGATATTACTAACACATTAAAAGCAAAAAAAAAAAAAATAAAAGTGATTTGGGAAATAGAAGAAACATACTGGTTTTTCAGAGGAACATTTTCCCATGGTAACTTCTTGGAGCTACTTTCCTTTCATAGAATCTAAATACTGATGGCATAAAAAAATTTAAGCAAAGCTTCATGGGAGGAGTTCATGCACAGAAGTCAGATTGAATTATTTTGTCTCCTGATGGGTTAGGAAAACTTCTATGAAACTATTTCTTGTGAATCTGAGAAAACTCCCTGAGTCAGTGAATTCAGAATGCATAGACAGAGGTATTTTACCTTGGCGTCTGAGTGATTTGAAAGAATGCTATGCATGTTTTGATACTGTAGTTAATTCTTTGGTTTCTACTGTCTAATATTAACACAGAGACCAGAATTACACTAATAAAACCAGATATGCTACTCCTCTGCCCAGAACCATCTGGTTGCTTTCCCCCTCATTCAGAGTAAAAGCCAGATTCTATAAAGTGTCCTCTCCCCTTATTTTGCTCTTTCCATTCATTGTTTCTAGCCACTCTTGTTGACAGCAACTTCTTGAACCCTACAGGCCAGCTTTATCTGGGTCCTGTAGTCCCTCTGACTGGAGCAATCTTGCACCGTGTCTTGCTCTTTCACCAATTTCAGGTCTTAGCTCTCTGTTATCTGTTCAGTAAACCCTAATCTGATCACTCTTAAATAGTGGACCTTCCAGTTAAAAATTTTAATGGAAATTTTTACTGAGATAATTGTAGACTCACGGTTCACATATTGTTGAAGCCTGGCTTGGAGAATTTTAAGCATTACTTTACTGGCATGTGAGATGAGTGCAACTGTGCGGTAGTTTAAAGAGCCTCTTGATGAAAGTGAAAGAGAGTGAAAAAGTTGGCTTAAAGCTCAACATTCAGAAAACTAGGATCATGGCATCTGGTCCCATCACTTCATGGCAGATAGATGGGGCAACAGTGGAAACAATGGCTGACTTTGTTTTTCTGGGCTCCAAAATCATTACAGATGGTGATTGCAGCCATGAAATTAAAAGACGTTTACTCCTTGGAAGGAAAGTTATGACCAACCTAGACAGCATATTAAGAAGCAGAGACATTACTTTGCCAACAAAGGTCCGTCAAGGCTATGGTTTTTCCAGTGGTCATGTATGGATGTGAGAGTTGGACTCTAAAGAAAGCTTAGCACAGAAGAATTGATGCTTTTGAGCTGTGGTGTTGGAGAAGACTCTTGAGAGTCTGTTGGACTGCAAGGGGAACCAACCAGTCCATCCTAAAGGAGATCAGTCCTGGGTGTTCATTGGTAGGCCTGATGTTGAAGCTGAAACTCCAGTAGCTTGGCCACCTGATGCAAAGAGCTGACTCATTTGAAAAGACCCTGATGCTGGGAAAGATTGAGGGCAGGAGGAGAAGGGGACGACAGAGGATGAGATGGTTGGATGGCATCACTGACTCCATGGACATGGGTTTGGGTGGACTCTGGGCATTGGTGATGGACAGGGAGGCCTGGCGTGCTGTGGTTCATGGGGTCGCAAAGAGTCGGACATGACTCAGTGACTGAACTGAACTGAATTGTAGACTCACACACAATGGTAAGAAATAAAACAGAGATCCCACGTACCTTTTACCTCATTTCCCCCAAAGATAACTATACAACATCATAACCAAGACATTGAAACAATCTACCAACCTTTTTTGGATTGCCTATATTAATTTTAAAGTATAATTTATTTTTTTGCAGCACTTCTTACTGTCCAATATATTTTATATTTTACATATTCTGTTTATTGATTTACCCTACCTCACTAGAATGTGAGCTCCAGGAGAGTAGTAATATTTGTTTGTTTTGTTCATATCCTTATCTTAGGACCTGGAACAGAGTCTGGCGGAGTGGATACTTATTTTTTGTTGAGTTAATGGATGAACTGTATAGTGTCTCACACTGGATTCTGTGTGCGGGATGATTCAGTGCAGTGATACTGTACTGTACACTTAAAGAGAAGCGAGACTCTTCCCACTGAGAAATGCCTCTCTGATTTGTGATAAGTTCTCTTGGCAGCAGCCATTGTCTCTGAAGTGCTACAGAACTTAAGATCTATAGTCTGGAAAGAGCCAAAAGCCTTTGATTTTCTGCCCTAGAACCTTTATCGTCTTAAGGCATTAAAGAGTAGCTAAAGCTAGTAACAAATCTGAAAATTCACTCTTCATTTTTATTAACTACATTACAACCTAGAGACAGTAAACAAATCAGATCCACATGGTTAAATAAAGCTGGTTCATCATTAGAAGAATGAACTGATGATACTGCATGGCAGGGCCACCTTTAGTTTAAATTCCCAGGTCTTCCCCTTGTTCACTGGTGGCCATCCAGGATCTGACAGTCAATTCAGAATGTCGGTAAAAAGGGATTCTGATGGAACTGCATTTTTCTCAAAGACCTGTTTGGCTAAAAACAGTACAGAGAACAGTTCTTGATTTATCTCTCAGAATGTTAAGGATACACATAGAAAACTTTATGCTCATGGTCAAATTTTGACCATAAGATAAAATTTGCTGGTAATGGACAGGGTAATGAGAAAGTTGAGGAAGTCAAGTACTTTGTACAACTTGTTTGGGGCACAGTTTGACTGTACTTTTCAATTAATGCATGTATTATTTGAATCAGCTTTTATGTTTCCAGGACTTTAACAAATATTATTCACAGATTTGCTATAATGGAGATGGTGACCTTAAGTTTCTTTGTTTGAGAACTCTAAATATGGAACTTACTTGTCACTGACAGAAATAGTTTGCTAAGGAGAAGAAATATTTATATCATTTTTTTTTCTCATCTCATTGGCTCTGCAGAATTCTATAATCTGCTGGAAGCTTTGTTTAGACAACTCTAATATATCCTATATCCTCAAAGGTTAGAATTACAATGAATCAGAATGACATTTCTTATGACATCTGAATTATTAAGGATGATATTCATTTTTTTATATATAACAGGAGAACTGAAAGTAAGTTTCCAAAACTTCCAAAATGTAAGATATGTGGAAAAGGAAGAATACAAAATTATATATGCTGTATGGTTATTTATATACTATATTAACTGTATATATATATTATGTGTTCAATTTATGAACGTGAAAGTCACTCAGTCATATCCGGCTCTTTGCGACCCCATGGACTATACTGTCCATGGAATTCTCCAGGCCAGAATACTGGAGTGGGTAGCATTTCCCTTCTCCAGGGGATCTTCCCAACCCAGGGACTGAACACAGTCTCCCGCATTGCAGGCAGATTTGTTAGTGCGGGAGACCCAGTTCTATTCCTGGGAAATCCAGAGGAGAAGGGATAGGCTATCCACTCTAGTATTCTTGGGCTTCCCTTGTGGTTCAGCTGGTAAAGAATCCACCTGCAATGCAGGAGGCCTGGGTTTGATCACTGGGTTGGGAAGATACCCTGGAGAAGGGAAAGGCTACCCACATCAGTATTCTGGCCTTGAGAATTCCATGGACTACAGTCCATGGGTTTGCAAAGAGTCAGACATGACTGAGCCACTTTCACTTTCAAACTGTATATGTAATACATTAAAGACATTTATTCCAGAATGTTTGTAATAACATAAGAATAGAAATATCCCAAATGAACATTGATACGGGACTGGTGAAAAAAATTAGGATTCATCCATATATTGGAAATGACACAGCTGTAGAAAAAATGAAATGTTATTTGTGCTGATAAGAAACAATCTCCAAGGTATACTTCTGACTACAATGTGACCTGTAGGGTAGGGTGTATGGTCTGATCCAGTTGAGGTTTAAAATGTGACATGTACACACATGTATATGTATGCAAATATAATGTACATCAAAATGCATAGAGTATTTCCAGAGAATACACACAACACATAATGTTTGCCTCTGGGGGAAGAGGAAGTGAGTTGCTTATTATTTTTTTATTCATTTGTATACCATTTTTGTCATTTTTTTTTTTTTTTAGTTTAGAAGAATAAAAAGCTACATGTTAAGGATATGTAGGATATCCTTATATATGTTAAGGCTATCCTCACCTCAGTTAAGGATAGCCAGAGAGGATGAAGTCCAGACACATTCCATATGAACCTCAACCTGTAGGAATACATGTTTGGAAAAGTTCATTAAAAAGATGGGCATGATTCTGTGACATGAAACTCTTTGAGGAAAATATGGTTCAAGTAGGACAGGATTCTTTACTTAATAGAATTCTGATGTTGTCATCACAAATGATCCAGTCAAAAAAAACAAGGAAAAGAAGAAGATATCATTTCCAGACAGCTCTCTAGTAAACTCAGATTTTAAAAAGATATGAATAAAAGATAAAAAGAAGGACGTAGGCCAGGAGAAGTTGAGAGAGTGGCCCAGAACTGCATAAATGGTGTTAGGAATAGTTGTACCCCACCATGAGTCAAGCATAAGAACAATAAATAGTTCCTGGTGATTGAGCACATAGGTCAGACTTGGCATGGATCATCACATTGCATCTTTATGACAACCCCATGAATTGTCATCACAATTGGAATTCAATATTCAGTTGGAAATATTACCACAATTATTGTCACCTTACTTTTCTGACAAGGAAGTGAAGTACAGGGAGGATGAGTAACTCATCCAAGATAATATAACCAGAAGGAAGAAGACAGGCCCTACTTTTTTAAAAGATTTATTTATTTGGTTGTGCTGGTCTTACATGTGGCACCCAGGACCTTCGATCTTCCTTGTGACGTGAGATCTTTAGTTGTTGCATGCGGGATCTGGCTTCCTGACTAGGAATTGAACCCTGGCCCCCTGGATTGGGAGTATGGAGTCTGAACCACTAGACTAAGTTATTACTAATAATGTAATAACTCTTAATTGTTACATTGTTATTTTTCCAGTAGCCAAAAATATGCCAACAGAAGTGATAGACTTTTTGTCCAACAGCTTAGTGAGGCTAAGTGGTAGCATTTGCTCTCCGAACTTCACTGTTGCTGCCCAAGGACAATAGGAAGACAGAAGAAAGATGCCAGAAAGCCGGCCCAGAAAAACAAAGATCCAGTGAACAAATCTGGGGGCAAGGCCAAAAAGAAGTGATCCAAACACAGAGTTCGAGACCAGCTCAATAATGTAGACTTGTTTGACAAACTCTGTAAGGAAGTTTCCAACCAGAAGCTCATAGCTTCACTGTCATCTCTGAGAGACTAAGGATTCCCAGTTCTCTGGCCAGGGCAGCCTTTCAGGAGCTCCTTGGTAAAGGATTTATTAAGCTGGCTTCAGAGCACAGAGATCAAGTATCTTACAACGCCAAGGGTGGAGATGCCCCAGCCACTGGCAAAGATGCACGAACAGGTCCCTCCAGCTGTATCTGTTGAAAAATGAAACTTTATTAAATAAAAGAAGTAGTAGAGATGGTGCTATGCTAGTGAAGAAAAACTTAGTAAATTAAATGAAATGTTCTGTATTAAAGTTTTTTTGATTCCAGACTGTAAGATATTTTGTTGATGTCACTAAGTTCAGTGGGGCTTCCCAGGTGGTGCTGGTGGTAAAGAACCCACCTGCCAATGCAGGAGACACAAGAGACACACGTTCTATCCCTGGGTTGGGAAGACCCCCTGGAGGAGGGCATGGCAACCCACTGCAGTATTCTGGAGAATGCAATGGATGGAGGAGTCTGGCAGGCAGTGGGAGTCCATGGGGTCCATGAGGTCGCAAAGAGCAGGACATGACTAAAGGGACTTAGCAGGAAAACATTCAAGGAGAGTAGCATGAAACAGCTCTTGTGGTCTTGGGTTGTGTTAATTGTAACAAAGTATGAAGAACAAAGAAGATGGTAGACTTAATTTAGCAACCACACCCAGAGCACTGTGAAACACCAAACTTTAAACAATTACAAGATGACCCATTGATATCATTAGAGAAAAATTTGAAAAGAAAAATACGCCAGAATTGCAGTCCCCACTGCAATTACTAAAATTTTTTCATGTTACTCCCAAGTAACATTCCACAAGCAGATGCATTTTAATGCAATTGTGTGTGTAAACTGTTTTGCATTTTCTTTTCCCACATACCACATATAATCATTTTAATTATCATTTTTGGAAATTGAATAATTTTCTGTCATGTTGATGCACCATAATTTACTAAAACAAATTGTTGAGTACTTAACCTGTTTGCATTTTCTTTCCATTATAGGGAAATGTCCTTTTGATCAATTGGAATTTTAACTTTTCTGTGTGGGTTGTATTATGGTTGTCTAAACATAGCTCCAGGCTGGATATAGAATTTTTCAGAGCCAGTGGAATAGAAACGGTATGAGAGAATGTTTCTACATTTATTCTTCATTAGCCAGTGATTTTTCTGTCATTAATTTGTACTATCCTGAGTAAAGGAGGGCATGACAGTTATCCCAAAGGTTGTCTTAATACGTGAAGATCAAACCACAGCAATATCTCTGGGAGAAAGAGATGATGAATACATGCTTCTTTAGATCAGGGTAACTGCAACAAAGAGGCCACTGATGCTGGGAAAGATTGAGGGCAGGAGGAGAAGGGAGTGACAGAGGATGAGATGGTTAGATGTTATCACAGACTCAATAGACATGAATTTGAGCAAACTCCGGGAGAAGGTGAAGGACAGGGAAGCCTGGCATGCTTCAGTCCATATTAGGGTCACAAAAAGTCAGACACGACTTAGTGACTGAATAGCATTAGTAACTGCAGCAGTAATGTGGGAAATGAATGATCAGTTGCTGGGATATATTGCTCTCGTCTGTAAGAATCAGTAAATAAGAAAAACTGAAAATTATTTTGCTTCTTGAGCAAGTTGAGCTTGACTGTGGTGTTTCCCAAAGCCATACCCTCTCATGTCCATCTGGTAAACTTTAATTCCTTTCTTAAGAGACAGCTTACCTGACTCCATTTTTGTGAAACTTCTCTTCTCCTTCCCAGCACAGAACTCTGTAGTTCACCGCTCTTACTGCCTTTATTCTCACATTCACAACTCAGTTTTTCAGAATAAACTAAGAGTTCCTTGGCTCTGGGACTTTGTCTTGCTCATCATTCTAGCTCAGCCATCTACATAGTATCTGGCTTGTAGTAATGTTTTAAACAGAATTTAATAAGTGTTTGTTGAATGCACTAGAGAGAACAATAAGAATCTATTTCACCTATTGTACTTTGTCCAACAACTTAAATACCAAGGAATGTTCCAGGTTTTACTGTGTAGTGGGTGCACGTGCTCGTGCACACTCACACACGCGCACGCACACACATTTGCTGCAAGGGAGAGTTGGAAAGAGATTCTCTGACTTATGCATCCTCCTCTATAGCAGATGTAGGTGGAAAGTGGGGGCAGCTGGGAATAGGCATAAATGAGCCATCCTTTGATAGCTGGTCAGCACCTAAAACATATTCCATCATTCTAGGGTTACAGAGCACCCCTTTTAGAGCATGATGTCTTTTTATACATATTGCAATATCTTCATTTATTAAACTGGTGATTTATTTCCCACAGTCTGTATCCATACCTCTTTTAAAGCAGGGAAGCTTGTTTATTCGTCTTACCACTCACAGAGCCAAACTGTTTGAAATAGTTTATCTTTAGAAAGTAATAAGAGATGTAAGGGAAGGGATCACCAGGGTCTGTGTATTGACAGGAAGGAAGTTCCAGACATGCGGTGACATTCCTAGCCTTAATGCCAGCTTTTCTTTTGCTCCTTTATTCACTTTTCATTTGAATTTCTAAATCTGTCATCATGTCCAGACAGCAGGTCCAGACACTTGCCCCCATTCTGCCTTTCCAGCTTTATTTCAGAGTCAAATTCCTTTTCCTTAGATCAGCAACTTCAGTCAGCATTCCTTCTTTCTCAGATGCACATTTGGATTTATACCCTGCTAGTCTACTAACAAATTCTTGGTTCCTTGTCATTTTAGCTTTTCACTTCTTGGTTCTCAAAAAAAATTGCTAGTGGGTCGCTGTGATTTTCTTAAAACTTTGGAAGGATAAGCTACTAGCAGGTAGCTAGCCTTTGACACTGGAGTTATCAAACCCTCTAATTAGAGACTTCAGAGTTAAATGTTTCCCAGGGGCATTACTTTTAGGATACTGCTTTATGCATATAGACCCGAGAGGTAGCCAATGTGTTGGGGGAAGACCACATGTCTAAGTTTCAGGCTCATGCCACATGTCTGTGCATGCTTCCATTGGACATTACACAGGGCTCTCCCAGCGTCATCAAAGTCCAACAGTATCCTGATTCAGGGAAAATTCTCTTCCAAATGTGGCTGGATTAATCAGTACACCAGGTTTCAGGCGGCAGTGAACACAATCTAAGAGGCAGTTAGTGGTGAGCTTAATGTCAGTTCCTATCAAGACTATAGATTAAGAGGATGGATTTTTTTTGAACACATAGGGAAGATGCATGATTCTAAGAACAAATGATGTCAGATGGATCTAATTACTTCTTTGACATGGTTGATAAACTGGCACTTGAGAGGAGTGGCCTTTATATAGATAGCATGTAGGTTTCATCAAGATGTTTAACTGGGTCCTGTGATACTCTTTCAAATAAAATGGAGAGAAATAGGCTAGATAAGAGTAAGCTTAATGGCTCAAAATTACTGAACAGCTGTATCCCAAAATGTTTATTAATGGATTAATTTTTGTTTGGGGGACTTCTTTAATGCCAGGTTACAGGATTAAGCACTTGCGGTAGTCAACGTTTTTCTAAACTATAACCCAGGTATTGACTGTTCCATCATGCTTGCATGCTGATGATAAGGAATCTGCTCACATCAGAAAGTGAGCAATGTGGATTTTACTGAAGATTCGTAAGTCAAGGGAGAGGTTTTACACTGTATACTCCAAAGTTAACAGCTTATTCCTTCCATCAGACTTTTCTGAGCTTTGTTGACTCTTTACTGTTGTGTCACCGCTGAGAGTTCTTTCTCTGTATTTTTTCTGATACTCTGCCATCTTTCCTGTCTCTTGTTTTTCCCCTCTTCCCCAATTTTCCCTAGTCATTTTGAATTCCATTATAAATCAGAGCCACTCAACTTGAACCTCCTTTCTACTTCTATCTCTTACCTCCTTGCTTTTATACCCAAATCCACAAATCCATGGCATTTGTCAAAACTAGGAGCCCTCTAGAGTAACAGGATACACCCTCTTTGGAAAGCAGGCAAGATTATGAAGAAAAAGAAAAACATTTCCATAACAGTACTGACTTAGATGAAAAAAATTTAGAACATGTATAGATGAGAGTTAAGATGATGAGAGGGGCTCAAAACCATGTTGTCTGGTTTATCACTGTGTAACAAATATCCTAAAGTGTTAGGATTTATTATTATTTATTATTTTATCCATGGTTCTGAGAGTTGACTGTGCTCAGCTGGGTGGTTTTCCCTTGGGGAATCTCACATGTAGTTGTAGTCAGATAGTGACTGGGACTGAGGTCTTCTGCAGGCTTGATGGGGCTACATAGTCACATGTCTGGTAACCTCAGTGCTCCTCCACACACCTCTTTTTAGCCTGGCCTTTTTCCATGGTGGCGCAGGGCTCTAGGGACTGAGAGTGCATGTTCTAAGGCAGAAGCTGCTCATCTAATCAAGTACAGGTACAGTTCTTTGGGTACCACACCTTGAGTATGGTTTTTATTAATGCAAAAGCTTTGAGCTAAAGAGACAAGTGTATCTTCCCTCTGCATTCCCAAGATACTATGCGGGGTGATACAGGATAGGATACCTCTACCATAAATTAACAGTCCTGGCAAAAGGACATAGTTGGCACTAGTCTAATTCTGAAATCTAGCTAAAGCACATGTCATCTCTTCTTTTATTTTTTAATATTTTAAAAAATTTATTTATTTGGCCTGTCCTGGGTCTTAGTTATGGCACATGGGTTCTTCCATCATCATTGCAGCACAGGATATCTTTTAGTTGATGCATGCGGAATCTAATTCCCACACCAGGATCAAAGCCCAGTCCCCGCATTAGGAGCCTGGAGTCTTAGCCACTGGTCCACCACGGAAGTCCCCACCTGTTCCTTTAAATGGGCCCATCCTGCTCCCTTGGGAATGATTCTCCATGGTTCTTGTCTCTGAACTCTGAGTCATCCTTCCTTTTCTATAAACACTGTACCTGTTTGCAGTGAAGCAGTTTTCTCAGCCTGCAGTCTCAGAGAAGTTTGGGGAGCCCAAAGACAATCTAAAGGTATAAAGTGATATTTCATTGTGTTTTTAATTTTCATTTCTCTGATTACCATAAATATTAATGAATTTGAGATCATTTTTATGTTTCTAGATAATTTCCTATTCTGTGAAATGTCTATTTGTGTCTTTTGCTTATTTTCCTAAATTGGATTGATTCCAGTGGACTTGTAGAAATTCTTTATATAATCTGGATTAGAATCCATTTGAGGTGATATGTGTTGAAAATACCTTTTCCTAGTTTGTGGCTTGTCTTTTTACTTTATTATGCTGTTTGAACAAAAGTTATTAATTTTAATATATTCAAATTTGTCAGTTATTTCTTTTGTGGTTGTGCTTTTTGTTTTTAAAAGAAATTCTTTACTCCAAGATCATAAATATATTTTTTATTTTCTTGGAAAAGTTTTATAGTTTTGATATTCATATTAAAGTCATTAATCCATAAGTATAATATGAGTTAAGGATCATTTTTTTAATATGGATAACCTACTTTATCAGCCTCATTCAACACTATGGACAATGTCCACTCTGCCTGAAATCAGGTTTCTATATATTCATGAACTCTCTATCCTATTAGTTGTAACCAATACCTCATTGACCTCTGTGGTCAATATCACTGCTTTAGTTATATATTTTTAAAGTAAATCCTAATATCTGATATGGAAAGTCCCCCAGCATGGTTTTCAGGACCGACCTAGATCTCCTTGACCCTTTATGCTTTCATACAGGTTTTAGAAGCAGCCTGTCAAGTCCCATAAAAATAAAAGAAAGCAAACAGCTCCTCATTCATGTTTTGATTGCAATTACAGACTTTACTATTTTCACTGTCACTCACTCTCATGTCCTCATTTCCTTCCTCACCCAACTTGGACTTCATGTTTAATCACTCCCTTGCAAACACCCTTAATTCTCTCATCCCACTCTCCCTTCTTTATACTTATGCCACATAATTACTTTCTCTGTGCCTGTACCCAATCAGCTATAATTGCTGGAGAAAAACAAATAACTATGATGAGCGGTTTCATTTAAAATTCATGACCACAAATTTCCAATAAGCCCTCAATAATATCTAACATCCCGCTCCACTTAACCACTCTCTAAAATTACCTCTATCATACCTCTCCCTCTGTTGTCAAACCTATGTCTTCCAGTTCCTTTTTCTTTTTTCTCAGAAGATAATATGCCTCACTTCATTGAGAAGTCAGAACAACAAGCAAACTTCCAGATCTACCTACCACATCAGTCCCATTTTCTGCTCCTCCCCACTCCCCATCTGGTTGTTATTAATACTAAGCGTGAAACTCACTGTTTCTATCAAAGGCCAACTACTTCCCTGTGCTCTGGATCTCAGCCCCTCTCATCTTTTCAAGATGTCTCCTTATACACTCTCTCTCTCTGCATCATCAGGTTTTCACTTTCCACTAACTAATATTCATCAGCATAAAAACAGGCCGAACTCTCAAACTAACAAAAAAGTAAAACCTCTTGAGATCACTGCTTTCAGCTAGTGTCCTGATAGGGGCAATATGATGTGGTGATTAGAAATATAAACTCTGAGGTCAGATTCCTTGGGTTCAGATTTCATCTCTAACACTTACTAGTATTATGACCCTGAGCAAGCAACCCTGTCCATTTCAGTAGACACTAGCCATATGTAGCTATTTGCATTTAAATTTATATTATTGAATAATTAAAATTCAGTAAATAATTTAAAATAAAATTTACTTCTTCAGAGGGACCAGCCACATTTCAAGTGTGGCTGATAGCTACCATATTGGACAATGTAGCTGTAGAACTGTTCCATTATTGCAGAAAGTTCTATTATACACCACTGGTCTAGAATAGCAATATTTTTATTTTTTTCATTAAAAAAAATTGAAGTATAGTTGATTTACAGTGTTTCAGGTTTTTAACAAAGTGATTCAGACATATATATGTATCTATGTATATGTATGTATTCATACATATATCTAATTCTTTTTCAGATTAATTTCCATTTTAGTCTATTATAAGATATTAAATATAGCTTCCTGTTGTTGTTGTTCCGTCACTAAGTCATGTCTGACTTTGCAATCCCAAGGACTGCAGCATGCCAGGCTTCCCTATCCTTCACTATCTTCCAGAGTGTGCTCAAACTCATGTCCATTTAGTTGGTGATGCCAATCTATGATAGCATAGTTCCCTGTGCTATGCAATAAATCCTTGTTGTTTATCTGTTTTATATATAGTGGTATCTATCTGTTAATCCCATACTTTAATTTACCCTCCCCACTTCCCCTTTGGTAACCATAAATTTGTTCTCTATGTCTATGAGTCTGTTTCTGTTTTGTAAAGAAGTTCATTTGTATCTTTTTTAATATTCAACTTATACATGATATCATATGATATTTTTCTTTCTCTGTCTGGCTTAATTTAGTATGATAATCTCTAGGTTCATCCATATTGTTGCGAATGGCATTATTTCATTCTTCTTTATGGCTGAGTAATATTCCACTATATATATACCACATCTTTATCTATTCATCTGTTGATGGACATTTAGGTTACTTCCGTGCTTTGACTATTGTAAATAGTGCTGCTATGAACATTGGGGTTCATGTATTTTTTCCAGTTTTCCTCTTTTCTGGACATATGACCAGCGGTGATATTGCTGAATCATATGGTAACTCTATAGTTTTAGTTTTTTAAGGAACCTCCATTACTGTTCTCTATAATGGTTGTACCAATTTACGTTCCCACCAACAATGTAGGAGGGTTCCCTTTTCCCCACACCCTCTCCAGTGTTTATTGTTTGTAGACATTTTGATGATAGCAGTTCTGATCGGCGTGAGGTGTTACCTTATTGTGGTTTTGATTTGCATTTCTCTAATAATTAGTGATGTTAAACATCTTTTCATATGCCTATTGGCCATTTATATTAGAACAGCCAGTTTTTTAAAATGTTTTAATTTATTTTTGGAAATTAAATTTTTTAATTTTTCCAGCCTTATGAGATATAATTAACATATAACATTATGTAAGTTTAAGGTATACAATGTGTTCATTCAAAATACTTATGTAATATACCCCTTTAACATTAGCTAATACTTACATCACATCACATAATTATCATTTGTTTTCTGTGATGAGACTAAAATTCCACTTCTAATTATATTTTATCATATCACAATTTTAATTTTTATCATAGCATTTGTCCCTATCTGATATAGTTTTTGTCCACTTATTTGTTTATTTATTGTCTGTCTTTTCCTATTAGAATTCAGACTCTGTGGGAACAGGTTCTGCTTCATCATTTGGTTCTCAGTGCCTGGAATAGTGCCTGATATACTGAGTTCAATAAATATTTCTTCAATGATGGCCGATCAGAAACTAAAAAGATTTGGGCTGGGACATGTTTACCGACACATAGTGTGCTCCTTTTACATTGTTGGTGGGTATTAGCTGTCGGTTCATTTCAGACGGTCATGTCTGACTCTTTGCAACCCCAAGGACTGCAGCATGCCAGGCTTCCTTGTCCATCACCAACTCCCAGAGCTTACTCAAACTTATGTCCATCGAGTTGGTGATACCATCCAACCATCTCATCCCCTGTCGTCCCCTTTTCCTCCTGCCTTCAGTTTTTCCCAGCATCAGGGTCTTTTCCCTGATGAGTCAGTTCTTTGCATCAGGTGGCCAAAGTATTGGAGTTTCAGCTTCAGCATCAGTCCTTCCAATGAATATTCAGGACTAATTTCCTTTAGGATTGATTGACTGGTTTGATCTCCTTGCAGTCCAAGGGACTCTCAAGAGTCTTCTCCAACAACATAGTTCAAAAGCATCAATTCTTCAGTGCTCAGCTTTCCTTGTAGTCCAACTCTCACATCCATATATGACTACTGGAAAAGTAATAGCTTTGACTAGATGGACCTTTGTTGACAAATGATGTCTCTGCTTTTTAATATGCTGTCAAGGTTGGTTATAGCTTTTCTTCCAAGGAGCGAGTGTCTTTTAATTTCATGACTGCAGTCACCAACTGCAGTGATGTTGGAGCCTCAAAAAATAAAGTCTCTCACTGTTTTCATTGTTTCTCCATCTATTTGCCATGAAGTGATGGGACTGGATGCCATAATCTTAGTTTTCTGAATGTTGATTTTTAAGCCAACTTTATCACTTTACTCTTTCATTTTCATCAAGAGGCTCTTTAGTTCTTTGCTTTCTGCCATATTAAGGGTGGTGTCATCTGCATATCTGAGGTTATTGATATTTCTTCTGGCAATCTTGACTCCATCTTGTGCTTCATCCAGCCTGGCATTTCACATGATGTACTCTGCATATAAGTTAAATAAGAAGGGTGACAGTAAACAGCCCTGATGTAGTCCTTTCCCAATTTGGAGACAGTCTGTTGTTCCATGTCCAGTTCTAACTGTTGCCTCTTGACCTGCATACAGATTTCTCAAGAGGCAGGTCAGGTGGTCTAGTATTCTTATCTAAGAATTTTCCACAGTTTGTTGTGATCCACAGAGTCAAGGGCTTTGGCATAGTCAATAAAGCAGAAGTAGATGTTTTTCTGGAATTCTCTTGCTTTTTAGATGATACAGTGGATGATGGTAATTTGATCTCTGGTTCCTCTGCCTTTTCTAAATCCAACTTGAACGTCTCGAAGTTCACGGTTCACGTACTGTTGAAGCCTGGCTTGGAGAATTTTGAGCATTACTTTACTAGCGTGTGAGATGAGTGCAATTGTGCAGTAATTTGAACATTCTTTGGCATTGCCTTTCTTTAGGATTGGAATGAAAACTGACCTTTTCCAGTCCTGTGGCCAGTGTTGAGTTTTCCAAATTTGCTGGCATATTGAGTGCAGCATTTCACAGCATCATCTTCCAGGATTTGAAATAGCTCAACTAGAATTCCATCACCTTTAATAACTTTGTTCGTAGTGATGCTTCCTAAGGCTCACTTGACTTCACATTCCAGGATGTCTGGCTCTAGGTGAGTGATCACACCATTGTGATTATCTGGATCATGAAGATCTTTTTTGTACAGTTCTTCTGTGTATTCTTGCCACCTCTTCTTATATCTTCTGCTCTGTTAGGTCCATACCATTTCTGTCCTTACTGTGCCCATCTTTGCATGAAATGTTCTCTTGGTATCTCTAATTTTCTTGAGGAGATCTCTAGTCTTTCCCATTCTATTGTTTTCTTTTATTTCTTTGCATTGATCATTGAGGAAGGCTTTCTTATCTCTCCTTGCTATTCTTTGGAACTCTGCATTCATTTGGGTATATCTTTCCTTTTCTCCTTTGCCTTTTGCTTCTCTCCTTTTCTCAGCTATTTGTAAGGCCTCCTCAGACAACCATTTGCCTTTTTTCGTTTCTTTTTCTTGGGGATGGTAGTACAGTACTGCCTACTGTACAATGTCATGAACCTCCGTCCATAGTTCTTCAGGCACTCTTCTATCAGATCTAATCCCTTGAATCTATTTGTCACTTCCACTGTATAATTGTAAGGGATTTGATTTAGGTCACACCTGAATGGTTTAGTGGTTTTCCCTATTTTCTTCAATTTAAGTCTGAATTTGGCAATAAGGAGTTGATGACCTGAGCCACAGTCAGCTCCTGGTCTTGTTTTTGCTGACTGTACAGAACTTCTCCATCTTTGACTGCAAAGAATGTAGTCAATCTGATTTCGGTATTGGCCATCTGGTGATGTCCACGTGTAGAGTCTTCTCTTGTGTTGTTGCAAGAGGGTGTTTGCTGTGAACAGTGCATTTTCTTGGCAAAACTCTGTTAGGCTTTGCCCTGCTTCATTCTGTACTCCAAGGCCAAATTTTCCTGTTACCCCAGGTGTTTCTTGACTTCCTGTTTTTGCATTCCAGTCCCCTATAATGAAAAGGACATCTTTTTTGGGTGATAGTTCTAGAAGGTCTTGTAGGTCTTCCTAGAACTGTTCAGCTCCTTCTGAATTACTGGTTGGGGCATAGAATTGGATTACTATGATATTGAATGGTTTGCCTTGGAAACAAACAGAGATCATTCCATTGTTTTTGAGATTGCATCCAAGTAGTGCATTTCGGACTCTCTTGTTGATTACAAGGGCTACTCCACTTCTTCTTAGGGATTCTTGCCCACGGTAGTATATATAATGGTCATATGAGTTAAATTCACCCATTCCAGTCCATTTTAGTTCACTGATTCCTAAAATGTTGATGTTCACTCTTGCCATCTCCTCTTTGACCAATTCCAATTTGCCTTAAATCATGCATGTTTTTTTGACCAATTATGGTTGTTTGACCACTTCCAATTTGCCTTAATTCATGGTATTAGCTGTAATGTATCAATAATGAGGGATGTAGTAATTACTGATACTTAGAAGTTGAGTGAACATCAAGGAAAGGGAATAAGCAGCTATACTGGAGACTGGGAGACTCCATAAAAAGCACTATAGACTGGACGGCTAAGCAACAGAAAGTTACTTCGTGTGGTTTTGGAAGCTGGGAAATCCATGATTAAGGTGCTGGCAAGGTATGTTTTATTCTGAGGCCTCTTCTCATAGCTTATAGGCAGCCACCATGTCACTGTGTACTCAAGGGGAAGAGAAAGCAAGCCCGCTCTGTGGGGTCTCTTCTTATAAGGGCACTGATCCTATCATGAGGACCCTGCACTCATGAACTTAGCTAACCTTAGTTACCTCCCTGAGGCCCCATATCCAAATACTATCACTTTAGCAGTTAGGGCTTCAACATATGAATTTGTGGGGGTGGAAGGAACACAAACATTCAGTCTATAAACAATAAGTAATTTGTCCAAAGTTCTCATAGCTAGTAAGTGCAGAGTCTGCAATAAAATCTAGGTTGTTTTTTACTCCAAAGTTTGTGTTGAAATTTTGGAAAAATGGACTTGAGGAGTGATTGGATTTAGAAGGTGAGAGAGAAGGAGGGATAAAGGAACAGTTAGTTTTGGGTTGCCAGTAAAGTGCTTGATGAAAACTGGAAATTTGTGAGGTTAAGCTAGCTTGTAGAACAAATGAGTTCATTGTGGAAGATGGAAAGTTGGAGTTGGTGCAGATGGCTTATAGACTGATGGAACTCTGCTGATTTAAGCTCTCAGATCTAAAGTGTTGAAAGTCATCAGCATGGAGGTGGTGATGAAAGTCTGAAGACAGCAGTTCCCAGGAGGAATGGGTAGAAATAAAGAGCAGGCCTTGTGCCCTTTAAAATGTGTTAAGAGGGTAGATTTCATGGTTAAGTATTCCTACCACAGTTTAGTGCGAGAAAGACAAAGAGGGAGGGAGGGAAAGAAGGAAAGGGGGAGAGAATGGGAGAAATGAGGGGGCAGGGGGAGAAAATGTCTTTTGGAATTCTCATACTTAAAGTTATTTGTTTGGTGAAATAGAATGGCTAAGGAAAGCAATAGAGGAGCAATTAGAGGAGAAAAACTGCTTGTTGGTTTTTTTAGAGGGGAGGGATGTTGGTGTCTGTGCCTCTGAAGCCTGTTCATTGAGGGGAGTTTTAGGAAGAAGAGGGTGGTTGAATGCAACTGATACAATAGTGTTGATTAAAGAGAATGACAGCTGGTACTGGATGGTTGTAATATTGTGATTCGGTGGAAAACAACAACAACATAGGATTAAACAGAGATCTAAAAAGTTCAGGTTCCAGACTGTGAGATTTCACAGACCAATAATATTTCAAAAACTAAGGGGACTAAACAGGATCATTAAAAACACCATAGTCTCTTATCAACCTCATTTTCATAAAAGGAAAAAGCCTTTTAACGTAAATTTAGAAGGTCATAATCGTAGGGTAAGGGATGGTTTTGATGTGAACTGGCACAAAGTCAGTCCCCAAAGGGGACAGATCTGAGAACTTCCATTTGGGAACCGTTGAAACAACATTTGTTGTGTCTCCTGTAACTTACACTCCCCGTAAATCTGGTGTATTATTGTTTTTAAAATCACCTTTCGTTTCCTCAAAGCTCGAAAGAAGACATTTCAGGAAGTTTAGTAGATCCTTATTCACATAATTAAGGCAGATTAAAATTAACCAAGTTGTGCTGCTTGAAAGTGAACATGTTAATCACTCAGTTGATCTGACTCTTTGTAATTCCATGGACTGTAGCCCACCAGGCTCCTCTGTCCATGGGATTCCCCAGCTATTCACTGGAGTGAGTAGCTATTCTCTTTTCCAGGGATCTTCCTGACCCAGGAATCAAACCCAGGTCCCCCACACTGGGGAGATTCTTTACCATCTGAGCCCCCAGAGGGTGCTTGGGAAATATTCTTCCTGATGAAAGCAACTCTCCTTGTTGAGGAGAGAGTGGGATTGTAGAAGTAATAATACTTTGCTCCATTAAATTATAGTTGGAATGTTCACTCATGGCTAGGAGAAAAATCATGGGTTCCTTATTTCTTGGCTTTCAAGGTATGTTCAGTTTCCAAAGGAAATCAAGGCTTCTGATAATTCTCCAGGTCCTACAACCCTTTTTGTGATGAAAAGACAACCCTAATAATTCTGTGACATAGCTCCTGAAATATTATCATCTTCTACCTTCTGTCTGCCTGCCCCAACCAAAACTGAGTATTGGAAGCTTGACTTCATCACCAGAGTCATGGGAACTGAACAAACTCAGAACTGGGCACACCTCAAGGACTGGGGCTGGCTTGGAGAAATAAAAGAAAAAGGCACTAACTGTATCATGAGTCACTGCAGCACAGGCTCAAATGGAATGTTTACGTGGGGAACCTGAAGGTTTATTATACAAAACAGTTTTCTGCTGGTGTAAGAAAAAATAGACACTAATTATGCAAGCTCAAATAACAACAACAAAAATGTATAATGCATTGAAATCTGTTTTGATTTAAAAAAATAAGTAGCTCTTAGGCAGACACTGAAATGAACAGATTTCAGTGCCAGAAAAGATAAATTAGCCACCCACTCCACACAAAATATTATCCTTTATCTATAGCGTACATTTCTATTGGTTCTACAATTATATTGGGTAATGAATTTTTCTCATCAACTGTTCTTTTAATTTTGAAAATACTGTCGTTTTTCAGATTTCTTAATTGGTGTGATTTACAAAAAGTGGACATTTTTAAGTTCTGAGAGAAAGCTTGAAGAGGTCAAAATAACACTGTGATGATGCTAATGAAACCACCAACACGAAAAACATTCCCCCAGTTGATACTCTTTGTCATCAGTATCCTATTAAACATATTTACAAAGGCAATACTTAAGTTTCTATTCTTTTATTGTGCAGTATAAAATATATATAGAAAAGTACACATCAGGCGTACACAGCTTAATGAGTATTTATGAGGCAACTCAGTAACCACCATTCAGGTGAAGAAATTGAACACTGCTGATACACAGAAGTTCCAGTGTTTCTATTTCCCATTGCAGCCCCATTGTATCTATTTATTCCTCTTTAGAAATAGCAGATATTTACCTTTTTAAGTAATCCCTTGCTTTTTAAAAAGTTATACTCCATAGATATGCATCCCTAAACAATTTAGTTTTGTCTCTTTTTGAATTTATATCTCTGATTTCTCTTAAAAGGATTTTCTTTTTGTCTGTGGTTCTCAGAGGTTTTCCAAAGATGTGTTTTGGAGTTGGTTGCAGGTCATGAATCTTTGGTTGGTTTTGGAAAATTCTCAGCTCTAAGCTCTTCAAATATCATTTCCGCTCCGTTCTCTCTCTCCCCTCATTCTGAACTATAGTTACACTCTTCTGTAGGGCTAGTTCTTCCCTGCCCCTTGGATGAAATCACAGACAATTCTGTCTTTTCTATGTCTTTTTCAGGTAATGAAGTCTCCTGGTCATTTTAGTCCTTAAAATAGTTATAGAAGTATAATGTTCATGTAATAGTAAATAAGTTCTAACTTCTTTAAAAAAAAAATAACAGTTTTGTTGAGGTCTAATTTACATACCATAAAATCCACCCACTGTAAATGTGCAGTTTGATGGTGTTTAGTAGGTTTATGCAGTTGTGAAACCACCAACATATCCCAGTTTCAGAGCATGCCCATCATCTTGAGAAGAGCATTTGTGCTCATTTACAGTCAGTCCCCATCCTGCCTCCAGCTCCAGGCAACCTCTCATCTGCTTTCTGTATCTATTTTTGCCTTTTCTAGAAATTTCATATAAGTGGAATCATATAAATGAAATATGTGATCTTTGTGTCTAACTTCTTTCACTTAGTATGTTTCTAAAACTCCTTTATGGTTTTGCGGATAGCTATATCTATCTATCTACATCAGAAATTTGCTCTTTTATGTTGCTGAATGGGATTCTGTTGTGTGCCACATTATGTTCATCTAGTCACCAATGATGGAAATTGGGATTATTTCCAGTTTGTGGCTACTCTGAATAAGCTGCTGTGATCATTTACATAAAAGTCTATGTATTGACATATGGTTTTGTTTCTCTGAAGTATATAGGAGGGGTGGAATGGCTGGGTGATATAGTAAGTTTATGCTTAACTTTGTAAGAAATTGACAAATGCTTTCCAAAGCAGCCGTACCAATTTACATTCCTACCAGCAATGTAGGAGCATTCTCTACATCCTTGGTAACAGTTGTTATTGTCTTCATCAATAGCTGTTTTAATGAATTAGTAACGGTATTTTACTGTCACTTTATTTTGCATTTTCCTAGTGACCCACTCCAGTATTCTTGCCTGGAGAATTCCATGGACAGAGGAGCCTGGCAGGCTATAGTTCATAGGGTTGCAAAGAGTCGGACACAACTGAGCGACTAACACTTTCACATTTTCAGTGACAAATATTGTTGAGCATCTTTGCTTATTAGCTGTTCATGTGTCCTCTCTGGTGAAGTGTCATTTCAGATCATTTGCCCATTGTTAATTGGGTTGTTTGTCTTCTTATTGAATTATGAGGACATATGTACACACACAAGTACATACATATATAAAAACAGACAGATGCTGGTTATACCTCCTTTATGAGATATAAGATTTACAAACATTTTTTTCTCAACCTTTTCATTTTCTTAATATCTTTTGGAGAACAAATGTTTCTAATTTTCATAAAGTCCAGTTTATTGTTTGTTTTCTTGATGGATCATGTTTTTGGTATCATGTCTAAAAAACTGAGGAGCTGTCAGATGAGTAAAAGATAACTAGGAAATCATAGTGTCAGGAAAACAGGGAAAATAAAATTTTTAGGGAGGAGGAGGATGATCGCTAGTACTAAAGCCTGCAAAAGGTTCAGAAAGGATGAATGAAGTGAAAAGGTTTCTAAATTTGGAGAATAATAGTAATAATACTGATAACTGATATTTATGATACTTATTTTATGCCAGACCCTATACTAAGTGTGGTCTCATTTCTAGTTTTAGTAAGTAGATGGATATTAGATGTTTTCCTTGAGTTCTGATATCAACACATTTTCCCCTCATACCTCTAAAAATATTGATTCAGAGAGTATAGCTTAGGATGTAGAGGTGGAAAGTTGTATTAAACTTGAGCTATACAATGTATTAGTTATGGGCAAGCCACTTACCTTTTTTTTTTAACCTGTTGCCTCACTTGTAAAGTAGGAATAATCATTACTACTTTGTGGGACAGGCCTGTCATTATATATTGTAGCAAACCACCAGGCATATTGATTGGTCCATAGTACATGCTCTAAAATGGAAGTTGTAATTACTAGTTGACACAATCAGATAAAGATCCAAAAATGTTTTATAAACTGTTATACTCTATAGTATATATTATTCATACTATTTAGTATTTTTTGGAATCATAATGTATATGTAATATATTGTCCTATTTTAATTTAAAAAAAATTTGCACATAAAGTACTTGAATTTTTCTCCTTTTTTCATAACCCAAAGATTATAACCAATGCTTTTTTAAAAACATCTTTACTAAGATATGACCCACATGCCATGTAATGCATCCATTTTAAAGTGTACAGTTCAGTGATTTTTAATATACACCCGGAATTGAATCAATTTTAGAACAGTTTTCTCAACCTCCAAAAGAGACTCTGTACCCGCTAGTGGGCTCTCCATTAACCCCCTACTTCCCCTATCTCTAGGCCATAACTGATCAACTGTCTGTCTTTATAGATTCACCTATTTTGGGATATTTCATGTAAGTGGGATCATACAGTATGTGATCTTTTCTGATTGACTTATCTTAAAGAAAACCAGAGATAATAGTTAAAGTAGTAAAACTGGCTTTTATTCAAGAACAGTTGTAATAGGGGAAAAGAGGCCTCAGTATTGAACTAAGCTGAATTCTGAATACAACCTGGACAGTGGGGATTTATAGCTAAGGAACAGGTTGTGGTGGTGCTGGGGAGAACTAATGGATAGAAAATTACCAAGTGGAGCCACCAAAGGTAGGGAAGTGTCTTACTAAACTGAACTAACAGGAGTGTCTGAAGGTAGACCACAGTGATCAGATATCACATGAGGGATGGTGGGGAGTGAGGAATTTGATCAGATATTGAAGTTGATCATATATTGAGGATGAGGATTCTGGCTCAGAATCCATCTAAAACTGGGTTATGCAGGTCTAAGGACAGGGCACTAAGATGAGGCTTAATAAAAGAGAGGCTTAGAGGAGCCTCACTGAAGTTTGGTCAAGGAGGGTGTCTTGGTCATTTCTTCTGCTTAGCATAAGTTTTCAAATTTCATCTATGGTATACCATGTATCACTACTTCATTCTGTTTCATTGTTGAATAATGTCCCATTGCATAGATAAACGAGATTTTATTTTTCCATTGTTTGCCTGGTTAGTGGGCATTTGGATTGCTTCCTTTTTTTTTTTTAAACTTGTATCAATGATGCCACTGTTTAGCATTCACGTATAAGCTTTTGTGTGGACATGTGTTGTCACTTCTCTAGGGTATATATGTAAGAGTGAAATTGCTGGGTCATACAATAACTGTATCTTTAATTTTTTGAGAAACTACTGAACTATTTTTCAAAGTATATATACCATCTTACATTCCACCAGTGGCAGATATAGATTCAGTTTCTCCTCAACATTCCCAACATTTGTTGTTAACTTGTCTTTTTTTATTGTAGCCAGGCTTGTGGGTAGGAAGTGGTATCTCATTGTGGTTTTGGTTTACATGTCCTGATGGCTAAATAATGTTGTTCAGTTGCTCAGTCATGGCTGACTCTGCAATCCCATGGACTGCAGCGCGCCAGGCTTCCCTGTCCTTCGCCATCTCCTGGAGCTTGCCCAGACTCATGTCTGTTGAGTCAGTGATGCCATCCAACCATCTCATCCTCTGTCATCTCCTTCTCCTCCTGCCTTCAATCTTTCCCAGCATCAGGCTCTTTTCTAATGAGTCGATTCTTTGCATCAGGTGGCCAAAGGATTGGCGCTTCAGCATCAGTCCTTCTAATGATTATTCAGGATTGATTTCCTTTAGGATTGACTGGTTTGATCTCCTTGCAGTCCAAGGGACTCTCAAGAGTCTTCTACAACACCACAGCTGGAAAGCATCAATTCTTTGGCATGCAGCCTTCCTTATGGTCCAACTCTCACATCCATACGTGACTTCTGGAAAAACCATAGCTTTGACTATACAGACCTTTGTCAGCAAAGTAATGTCTCTGCTTTTTAATATACTGTCTAGAGTGGTCATAGCTTTTCTTCCAAAGAGCAATCATCTTTTAATTTCACGGCTCCAGTCACCATCTGCCGTGATTTTGGAGCTCAAGAAAATAAAGTCTGTCACTCTTTCCATTGTTTCCCCATCTATTTGCTATGAAGTGATGCAACCAGATGCCATGATCTCTGTTTTTTTAATGCTGAGTTTTAAGCCAGCTTTTTCACTCTCCTCTTTCACCTTCATCAAGAGGCTCTTTAGTTCCTCTTTGCTTTCTGCCATAAGGGTGGTGTCATCTGCATATCTGAGGTTATTGATATTTCTCCAGACAGGCTTAATTCCAGCTTGTGCTTCGTCCAGCCTGGCATTTTGCATGATGTACTCTGCGTCTAAGTTAAATAAACAGGGGAATATACAGCCTTTACATACTCCTTTCCCAATTTGGAACCAGTCTGTTGTTCCATATCCAGTTCTAACTGTTGCTTCTTGACCTGCATACAGATTTCTCAGGAGGCAGGTCAGGTGGTCTGGTATTCCCATCTCTTTAAGAATTTTCCACAGTTTGTCATGATCCACACAGTCAGAGGCTTAATGTAGTCAATGAACAGAAGTGGATATTTTTTGGAGTTCTCTTTCTTTATCTGTGATCCGGTGAATGTTGGCAATTTGATCTCTTGTTCTTTTGCCTTTTCTAAATCCAGCTTGAACATCTGGAAGTTCTCGGTTCACATGCTATTGAAGCCTGGCTTGGAGAATTTTGAGCATTACTTTGCTAGCGTGTGAGATGAGTGCAATTTTGTGGTAGTTCGAACATTCTTTGGCATTCCCTTTTTTAGGATTGGAATGAAAACTGGCCTTTTCCAGTCTTGTAGCCATTTCCATATTTGCTGGAGTATTGAGTGCAGCACTTTCACAGCATCATCTTTTAGGATTTGAAATAGCTCAGCTAGAATTCTATCACTTCCACTAGCTTTGTTTGTAGTGATGCTCCTTAAGGCCCACTTGACTTTGAACTCTAAGATGTCTGGCTCTAGGTGAGTGATCACACCATCGTGGTTATCTGGGTCATGAAGATCTTTTTTGTATAGTTCTTCTGTGTATTCTTGCACCTCTTCTTAATATCTTCTGCTTCTGTTAGGTCCATACCATTTCTGTCCTTTGTTGTGCCCATCTTTGCATGAAATGTTCTCTTAGTGTCTCTAATTTTCTTGAAGAGATTTCTAGTCTTTCCCATTCTTTTTCCTCAAATGATATTGAGTATTAACTAGTACTTCTTTAACCCGAGTGAAGTACAGACAGGATCTGGGAGGTTTAAAGATAGGAAACAATTTGAAAATGGCCTATTAGCATGTTGCTGTTGGAATGCATTTACCCAAACCTTCAAGGTCTTCCTGAAACAGATGTGAACAGTGAAGGCAAGTGGATTTACTCATTTCCTTCAGCCTCTTTAATCTCATCAATTTGTGTTCTAGATCATTGTTTCTGATCTAATACCCATATTGATGAATGTCATTATGTATTACCTCACTCACACCCTGCCCAAAATTACAAAAATGAAGAAGACAAAAAGAGGGGTTGGTATCTCAGTAAAAGACTCCCTAGAAATTTATGACTTTATCTGATAAAATAAGTGCAATCATGTATCATTGTAGAATCTTGTATCATAGATCCAAAGCCCCTCTTCATAGTCACTGCTGCTGCTAAGTCACTTCAGTCGTGTCCGACTCTGTGTGACCCCATGGATGGCAGCCCACCAGGCTCCCCCGTCCCTGGGATTCTCCAGGCAAGAACACTGGAGTGGGTTGCCATTTCCTTCTCCAGTGCATGAAAGTGAAAAGTGAAAGTGAAGTTGCTCAGTCATGTCTGACTCTTAGCGACCCCATGGACTGCAGCCCACCCGGCTCCTCTGTCCATGGGATTTTCCAGGCAAGAGTAAGGGAGTGGGGTGCCATCACCTTCTCCTCATAGTCACTAATAAATGAAAAAAAAAAAAAAATTCCCTCTTCTATTTGTGTAGGCATGGATGAACAAGCTTTTACTATGAAAAGCTGAATAGTAAATATTTATAACTTTGTGACTAATAGAATTTCCATTTTAGTTACTGAGCCCTGCAGTTGTATATAAGAGCAAAGGCAACCATAGACAGTATATCAGCAAATGGATCTAATTGCATTCTAATAAAACTTTATTTGCAAAAACAGGCATTGAGCTGAATTTGGTCCATAGGCTCCAATTTGCAGATCTCTGATGTAGAAGAAAATGGGGTTTTCTTGGGAAGATATCTTTCTATGATAACTTTAAAAATGGATAAGAGTGAACGATTTTTTATTTTTTCTACATGGATGTTTTACTTGCCTTCTTACTACCCTGGGTGGGTCAACTGATTGATTTTGCAGACTTATTTGTCTCTTTATTTTTATTTTTTTGCTGTTGGCTTTTTTGTTTTTATCTTTTTTGGCCGCGTTATGTAACTTATGGAATTTTTACTTTACTAGGTATTGAACCCAAGCCCTCAGCAGTGAGAACATGGAGTCCTAACCACGAAACTGCCAGGGAAGTCCCCGTCTCTTTCCCTTTTTCAATTTTATTTTCTTATTGCTTGAACAGTCTCTTTGAGACATTTAAAACTAGATTAGAGAAAATTTCCCAGTCACTTCTAGGAACAATTATTTTCATTATCAACTACTTCTGTTAAGTCTGAGATCACAGAAACATTTATTTACTTATTCCATTAATTTCATCAGTTATTTTTGATCAGATTAAACTCTTTCATTTCTTTCTCTTATTTCTGTTAGAGAAAGAGCTCATAAAACGATACTAGTTGTTGATAGATATAATAGGACAGCTAACTAGTGGAAAAAATTTTTATACCTCATTATTGTGTCTAGATTACTACAGCTGTTGTCTTAAAAAATACCAGATTAACTGCATCAAAATTTGGAGTAAAGCAGAAGCATGAAGTGAATAAACTTTCGGGGTGAGAGGCTGGACTGGGGCATGTTTTTGAGGAATTGCTGAACAACGTCTGTAATCTTTTCTAGTGTACTTTCTAGCTACATAACCCAGTAAAATCCCCTTGGGCTTAAGCTGGTCTAGATGCATTTCTTTCCACTTGAAGAACCTTAGCTAAAAGAGAGGATTTCATATTGATATTGAGATTCAAAGGATAATAGATAGACAAGGGAGGGATTGGGGTCCAGGCAGAGGAAAGAGCAGGTGCAAACAAATGGCAAGGACTTTCTTAGTGATGGAAATTAGAGAAGAAAGAAGAAAGGTATCGAGGTAGGAGATAAGGCTGGAAATGCAGACCAAATCGTGACGGCCATGCCTTTCTGAAGTGTTTGAAGTGTATCCTGTATGCGGTGTTGATGTGTTAGCCTTTCAGGTGTGTCTGACTCTTTGTGCCCCCATGGACTGGGGCCTGCCAGGCATGCAGTGAGGAGCCGTTAAAGAATTTTGAGCAAGGGAGCAAGATGAGCAGATGTGGGCTAGGCTATTTGTTCTAATGGTGGCATGATGGAACCAGAATGGAGGGAAGACCACCAGTTTATAGGTTAGTTGCTGCTGTCTAGGTGAGAGATATGAAAGCTGGAGCCAGGACACTGACGGTGGGAATGGGGAGAAGAAGATATGTCTGAAACGTATCAAGGACGAAGATTTAACAGTGGTCGAGTGACTAGGGTTAGGGTAAGGGTGGGATGAATAAAAGATGGGAGAATAAAAGAACAGGGAGGAATCTGGACGGTTCTCAGTTTTCTGGCTTGGACAGCTGTATGAATAAAGGTACTAATCATCAAGATAGGAAATGAGGTATATGTGTGTGGAGGAATTGGTGTGGGAAGCGAGGACAGTGGGAAGATAGACAATGAGTTTAATTTTGGATAGGTTGAAGTAAAGGTTCATGGGTTATTCAGTTGGCTTTTGTGGGAGGCAGTTGGGTAATCAACTGCAAACTGGTTGTTGAACAGGGTGCTCAGAAGGAGTTTGTGCGGTGAGAAAAGAAGAGGTGCTGGACCATGGGGACATAGCCATTTAAAAATTGTGGTCAGAAGGAGCAGCCAGGGAAGGAAGAGAAATAACCAGGGGGATGTAATAACCAAAATCAAGAGATGAAATAATTCTAAGAATGATAAAGAACTAAGGGCATTAGATATTCCAGGGAGGGCAAGCTTTATAAGAGTTGAAAAGAATACATTTAATCTGGATACTGGTAGATAACTGGTGATAAGTGCAAAAAATGTTTTCAGGGGCTACATGAAGAAAAGGCCCAGACTGCAAAGCTCCGAGGAGGAGTCAGGGATGATGTAGCCATTTTTGACCAATTTTTCTCTATTTCACTGTGAAGGACAAGAGGAAAAATAGCCTAGGAATTGGGAGCACATAAGCCTAGGAGTGTTAGTTGTTTTTCACTTATAGAAGAGATAAAGCATGTTCATGTACTACAAAGAAGGAGTAAATGGAGAAGAAAAGGATGAAGATAAAGGAGAGAGACGGAATGTCAGTAGAGCAAGGGCCAAGAGGATGGAGAGGAGGATTGGATCCAGAGAACAGGGAAATGGATGAGTAATGGATGAGGTAGTTGACCTGGTTCAGTTCAGTTCAGTTGCTGAGTTGTGTCCGATTCTTTGTGATCCCGTGGACTGCAGCACGCCAGGCTTCCCCTCCCTTGTGAGCCTCCCTCCCATCTCCCTCCCCATCCCACCCGTCTAGGTTGATACAGAGCCCTGTTTGAGTTTCCTGAGACACAGAGCAAATTCCTGTTGGCTATATATTTTACAAATGGTAATGTAAGTTTCCATGTTACTGTCTCCATACATCTCACCCTCTCCTCCCCTCTCCCCATGTCCATAAGTCTATTCTCTATGACCAGACATAGGATTCTTGACTGAGTTGTTTCTTTGAGTACTTAGAATATATTGACTCACTGTCTTCCGGTCTCCAAAGTTTCGGATGAGAAAATCTGTTTACAATCTTACTGAAGATCTCTTGATTGTAATGACTGCTTCTCTCTTGCTGCTTTCAAGATTCTCTTTGTCTCTGTCTTTCAAAAGTTTGATTATGATGTGTCTTGGTCTGGGTCTTTTCAAATTCATTTTACTTGGAGTCATTGAGATACTTGGATGTTTATATTCACATCCTTCATCAAATTTGGTATGTTTTCAGCCACTTCCCCCCCCCCCCCAGATATTTGTAATCACTTTCTAATTTCCCCCATACATGCAGTTGTTTCTGGATGTCCTAGTTTGGTAATACCTGGTTCCCAAAAGGATTAAAAAAGAAAAATGACAGAGATAAGAGGATGGGCACCAACCTTTTAAGCCCCCCGGGAATCACTTGGGCCACAGAAAGAGGGGATTGCAACAGTGCAGGGTGATGCAACAACAGGAGCTGCTCACCTCTTTACACAGTCAGCAAACAGCCAGAACACGGATCACTCATGTTTGGAGGACAAGGTCCTTTTTGCTCACCCTAACTCCTGCAAGCTCTGTGCAGGCTGCTCCAGGAATGCATGTACGACTTGCCTGACACACGGCTGAGGGTGGGGGATAAGTAGCTACTACTGTGGTAATAGCTGCAATGGACTGAAATGGACCACAGTTTACCACCCATCGTCCCCTGGAGGTTGCAAACCTTCAGTATACTCCAGGATTCCAAAAGAGTTACACCAGACAGATTCTGCTGGTGCAATGTTGTCTAGGTGGGGAGAGAGATTCCTGGTCCTTCCTTCCTCTGCCATCTTCCCCAAAACCCTCTCCCCGTTTCTTGTCACATCATTGTGTGTTTATACAGTTCCATACTGTGCTCTTCTGTGGGCCTGCTAAATAAGTGGAAGATCCAGATGACTATTGTGAAGCTCATTTTAGCTAGAGAGACAGACATGAAAGAAATCTTGATCAGTACTAAGCAATCAATGTGTAAAAGTTGCTCAGTTGTGTCCGACTCTTTGCAACCCCATGGACTGTAGCCTGCCAGGTTCCTCTGTCCATGGAATTCTCCAGGCAAGAGTACTGGAGTGGGTAGCCATTCCTTTCTCCAGGGCATCTTCCTGACCCAGGGATCGAACTCAGGTTCGATTGCAGTGCAGGTGGATTCTTTACCGTCTGAGCCACCGCCAAGCAATCAATAATGCATGACGAAGTACAAGAGTTTTGACAGGAATGGCCAGAAAATGACACTCTGACTCTTGCTTGTCTCTTCTTAATCTACACCAAACAACGGTATCTAATTACAGTGTCTTTTCTCTGGCCCAGTCTTGGGCACATAATTCATCTCAGGGTTTTAGGAAGTCTCTAATAGTTGATGAGTTGGTGCTTGAGTGGAAAGGTATTTGTCATCCCTCATTTATGGCAGAGATGGTAAGTACCATGAGACCTAGAAGAAAGTTATACTGTGTCCTGGAATAAATTGTGTTTTTCAAGGAAAAGGACAATATGTTCTATTTCTTTAGTACTTTCCACACCATTACAATCAGAAACTCAATTATGATGTATTAAATTAACTTAATAATTTTAAGAGATCTCATCATAAGGAAATAAGTCAACTTAAAATATATTAACATGTTGTTTATAGCACTTCCATAAGTGTCAAAGAAAAGTCATGGTCTTTAAAAATGAGTTTGTTCCAGCATCTTTAGCTTTTTTTACCCTTGCCATTTAAACTCATTTTCTATTATTTTCTTTGTTCTTATGGAAGACAGAAAACAGCTGGTCAGCATCCACTGCTGATACTTGTTAGATGCCTTCTTAAAAGGCTTTTAGCTTGAGGACATTATGCTAAGTGAAGTAAACCAGTCACAGAAGACAAATACTGTATGGTCCACCTCAGTCAGGTACCTAGGGCAGTCATGCTCACAGGACAGAAAGTAGAACGGTGGGTGCCAGGGCCTGGGGAGAGGGGGCAATGGGAAGTCAGTGTTTAATGGGTGCAGAGTTTCCATTTTACAAGATGAAAAGAGTTCTTTGGATGCAGCTATGGCAGCACAACAATGTGAATATACTTCAAGCTGCTGAAGTAAACACTTAAAAATAATTTAGATGGTAAAATTCGTATTCCCTACATGCGTAGCAAGGCGTATCTTTACCTTATGGGGATATCAAAGAAACCGTGACCCAGCAACCTCCTCCTCCACAACATTCTTTGCTCGACTTCCGTTTGCTTCTCATCTTTCTTTGTGGCCCTTTTTGGTGTCCTTCCAGAAACTTCTGTTCTCTCCTCTGGACCATCTTTAAGCCGTCCACAAACCAGATGTAGTTTTGGGGAAATGGCAGCACCAGTGCAGAGGGGAAGCTGTTTCAGAGGGCCTCAGGTTTTGTGCAGGCTGACAGTTGCTGTGTTTGCTTGAAGACAGCCTGCATTGCCCGTGGTCTGTACTAATCCATAGACACGGTTTCAGTTCTGTAAGGTTGGGGTGGATGAATTAGACGAAGTCTAATGGAATTTACAGCTCACCCATTCCTTGGGACTTTTTTATTGTGAACTTATTAACATTGTTATCATTTGGAAATATATGTAATGAAATGTCATACCTTGGTTTTTCAAAATTATGAATTTAATACAAGCCAAAAGCACTGAACTTGTGACCCTGTCTTTCCATTTTCCCCATCTCTTTTCATAACTGAACATCACCCTGTTGGAATGATTTTTTTAAAAACAAAGTCCCTCGCATTTTGATTAAGGACTGGGGTTCCTAAGTAAGAGCACCTGAATACAGTTGGGCATTATGCTAATTAGCTTGCTTTCCTTTATCCCTACCTGCACTGAGCTGAGAGTCCTTAATTTCCTTGTAACCTCCACCTAAATGTTACAGGTTGCAGGCCTCACTGAGCATGCCTCATCAGTTAAGTAGTTCAGCTGGCTTAGTTTTAAATCTCTCTCCTTTGCCAGTCTGTAGCAGAAGGGCCTTTGGGTGAAGACATAGAAACTTGGAGAGGAATTCTTACCCTGTTACCGTAAGTGTGTGACTATTTCTCTGATTCTTCAAGGGAAAAAAATCACAGAGTGGAGGTTTGCTCTTGTCCTCCTGACCTGACAGCACTGTTGTTGGCTTGGGGCAGTATTTGCTTTCACTCTTCAGCTGTGCCCGTGAGGAGTAGAGAAGTTTGGGGAGGTATTAGAGTAAGGATATTGAGTAGTATAAGAGATTAAGATTTGTCCACTACCCGCCTGCTCCAAAATAATCTACCTAGAAACCTAACCTGAACATTATGGTTCTAAGACACAATTAATGTGAAATCGATGTTATACTAGTTAGAAATCGCACGTATATATGTGTGTGCCTATGTATTATGTCTGTAGCCCACCATCCAGAAGGCTTTTCCCAGCCACTAACTTCCCAAAGGTTATGCTGGAATCATTCGATGGTGTTGGTGTCCAACCCGTTGGCGTACACTGTAAAAAAAATGTGGCTTTAATTTTGGTGGACCAATCACATCCCAGGATTTAAGGGACTTTGGATCTGTGCTGGTATCTAGTATTCAGGGTGCTGAAAGGTGACACTGGTGGAACTGCTGGAAAAGTCAGATGTGGCGTCTGTGCTGGGGCACAGTTTTGCCCTGTACCAGAAGAGGTTAGATGCTACCACTGATTTTATAGAAGTTGATGTTGGTCTGGAGCTTGACGCTGTGCTGGTGCCATGCTGTCTGCTGGCCTTTCACAGGGAATTCTGGCCTTCTTAATTTGAGTTCATATTTTGTGGATGACCCATGTATTTTGGACAGTGTACTGCCTATGTGGCAGAGTTGATTGGCGCCATTGGGCTCTGTGTTACCAGAGAGCATTGCTGGTCGAATCATTACATGAGCTATCTGCTGCATGACCATTATAGGTCTTGAGTCGCTACCAAGTGGATGCCCCAAATGGGCCTGGGTCAGTTGTTTGTATTCCAGTCTATAAACTGTCAACAAAACAGGGCAGTTTCAGAGTATCTTGACAATCTTAGTAGCTTAAGGCGAAAATTGTTTCCCTGATGTCTGGAAATGTGCAAACTTGTCCTCCTGAGGGCAATGGCATTGTGTTGATTAAATAAAACGTATCATACCATGGTGGTGGTGTACTGATGAAGTTAGAGTACTCTGAATTTCACACATGCAGTCAGATGATGCTGGGGAAGATTTTCATGCTGGCAAATGAATCACAGAAGCTGTTCCACAGCCCCTAGCAAAATGTAAGACAGTGAATATGCACTTGAAATATGTGTGAATGAATGTGTGAACAAATGAACAAATTTAATTAGTAGCTCTCAAAGTCTTGTCCTGAAATTGTATTAAAAAATCTCCAGAAAGCCTTGATACCATCCCTTGCCATTTTCTTCTATCTGTTATGCAGCAAATATCACACTGCCCAACTGTTTTGAAGTCTGAAGCTGCAGGATGTTTTTCAACAACTGATACTGAGAAAGTAAACCAGGGGAATTTTTTTTCCGGGGGGTTAGAGAGGAAGGAAGAATGACTTCCAGTGCCTTCTGAGAATTTAACTGAGATTGGAGGAGGGCTACTCATCTCAACATTGCAGAAATTAGCAAAACATCTCTGAGAACTCAGGAGAGTAAAATTCAGTAGTAACTCACACATGGGAATGATCAGCTCAAAATTCAGTACCATATGTGCGTCACTGCTAGACTTTACTCTGTTGACGTATCAAGGAAAATATTGTTTTCAGAAGGTTGTTACAAATTTTGAAATTGTTGGAGAGAGAGACTGCAGGAAGAGCTTTCTCTCCCTGTGAAAGGGCACAGTCACTTAAAAGGTGTCAGAAAAATAATACATTCAGAAGAGGAGTCCCTAGGGAAAAGCCAACACATCAGTGGCAGTACTGTAAGAAATAAGGGCCAAAGCAAAGGACAGGGAAGAGTCAGAAACAATATGCCATCCTTTCCCAGCAAATTTATTGCACATGGAAGGGATGCAGGAAGGGATGTTCATCCTGAACACTAGCGAAGAAGAGAGAGGTAGATAATTTCAGATCGGTGTAAAACAGACTTTAAATACCACGTTAGGGGCTTCCCCATTGGCTCAGTCTGCCTGCAATGCAGGAGCGGCAGAAGACACAAGTTCAGTAGTCGGGAAGACCCCCTGCAGGAGGGCGTGGCCACCCACTCCGATATTCCTGCCTGGAGAATCCATGGACAGAGGAGCCTGGTGGGTTACAGTCCATGGGGTCGCAGAGAGTCGGACAAGACTGAGCGACTGAGCACGCATGCCCCACATAAGGATCAAATCCTCATAGAAGACAGGTCTGCTTTCCACTGGAGGGCAGTTGTTTTTCTTCTTTCTGTTGTTTCAATCATTATGGTCACAAGGGTTAACAGGTTTGAAAGAGTGAGAAACAGTGCCGCCTATTTGTTTGTCTTCAGTTATTTCCTCTGTAATGGTAAACAAAACTTTCCATTATGTGTGTTACTTGGGATCTTTTAAAAATCAAAGGAAACAGTGGGCAGTCCAGGTGACATGGGAATAATCGGGGCTTGTATCCGAAAAGGCTCCCGCCCCAGCAGGCGCATCCTGGGTTCCATGACTGGCTGTCCCTCCCCGCCCCTGCTCCCCTGTTTGAAGCGGCTGGGCGGACTGCCTACACCTGGAAGCCGATAAGACACGCTCATGGCACGCTCTCATAGTTTTCCAAGAAAAATAGCAAAGAATGCCCTTATGTTGAGGTGCAGGAGTTGCTGACTGGCAGGGTCTCTCAAGAATCAGCAGGCCCACATTTTTGCCTCCTCATGTTCCCAGGTTGATTCGCAGCTCAAAATGAGTAAAAACCGATGTGTTTTTGTAAATCAACAAGTAGAGATCCTCCACTCCTTCTTTAAATGTTGATGTGCCAATTTAAAAATATTCGCCTCTGCTCAGAAAATTACTCTGCTGACAGTGTTTGCAAGAAAGGGATTGTCCAAACACTCGAAGTAGATAGTTACAGCTTTGTTTATGTTTGTTCATATTAATGATAACTCAGATAATAATTCTTGAGCAGCACTATGAGCCAGGCTCTGTGGTTGGTACAGGGATCAGGGCAGTAAATGAGTGTCTACCAAAGAAGCTTCGATATTTAAGGACAGGACATGGTTATTTTCGATTGACATTGCGTAGAAAAACTGAACACTGGCAGTGTGGGGGTAAAAACGTGTGGCATTATATTTTGTGTATAATTTCTCAGAGATTTTCTTTTTATCGTTTTGTTGGGGAAGAGTGTTTAATGTCCAAATTACTATTCTGAGCGAACATAATTAAAGAAGAGAAAACTGAAACTGCTGAAGTTTGTGATTGTAGCAGAAGAATTTTTTTTCGGGTGTCTGCCTTACAGAGCATATCTTATGCATTCTTATTGCAGGAAAATTTAGCTTTGGTCTTCTCTCTTAGAGTCACTCATTTTGTGTTTTTGGATTGAGGAACAGCCATTTGTAGAGGATGTTTCTGTGCTTCTAATTCAAGCAGACTTACATACACAAAGCATAATCTTTATATACCGTTCATGATTGCTTCCCGCAAAGTTGTATGCTATTATTTTGCAGAGAACAGCTGTACTTTAGAACAGCATGGATTCTGTCACTGTTTTCCCAGGTTCATCTGAAATATCTCGTTTGAGACTGAGTAGGAATGGAACCAGGTTTTGGTGGAGTGTACTTGTTTACAATCACTGTTCTCTTGGAGTGTTTTTCCTTTTTTTTTTTTTTTTTTGGTATGTCCTTTTACCAGAAATCCTAGCCTCAAAACAAGTAGTTCTGTTTTGATGTGTTTTACCTGGCAGCTGACCTTTTCTCTCATCTGCCCTCTGCCTGCTTGCTCTGGACACTGTCAGGCTGTGTGTTTCTTTTCTGAGTATCATTTACTTGGTCAGCTTGCGTGTAAAGATACCCTCAGCCCTGCACTGTCATCCGCCTTTGTAGCCTCAATAAGAGCGAGCTTTGATTTGAGGAAGTTCTAAGTTGAGCGGGTGAGAGTAGGCTGGTGCTCTCTGAGCGCCGGGGCTGACATACGCCAAGCTCCATGCAGGTGCGGCTCTGTCCAGTTGCGAGTGCGTGGAGGCGCTTATTTTTATGTCCCCAGCAAGTGCGCATAATCTTAGGCAAACAAACAGCCCTGCCAGAAGGGACATCCAACAGCTCCTCAAGGCAGAACAACAATTCTTGGCTCCTGCATCAGTAAAATTATCTATTTTCAAAACAATCCTTTTAAAAAAAGAAACCAACAAAGGGGATAGTGTTGTTTATGTAACTTTTTTGTAAGGTTATAAAAAGTTTTTCTCTCTGCGTACAAAATGGAAATGGTACGTGTTCCCAAGTCTAGAGAGTTTGTTTGGGAAGCTGTGCTATCTCTTGGGATTTTCCTTTGCTTATGATTTCAGCCTCTCTCCCTTGTATAAAAAATAATTTTTTTAAATGTTTGGCTCTGAAAGTTCTTAGGAATGGTTGTTGGGAGCTGGGTAAATGGGATGGCCTCTCTTGCCCCTGGGGGCTGTTCTGAGGCCCCATGATGGGGATAGGTAGGGCTAATCTTTGCCAAAGCGGGATGAGATGGGGCAGGTTGCTTGCAGCAGCTCCTGGCCTCTCTGGATGCCCACAGTGACTCATTTAGCTTGGGCTGAACACATTTTTATTTAGATTTCTTTTTTCTTATTGCTCATTGGCCATCAGCTTCCACTAGTAGCCTATTAATTGTTGAAATTAGTATGACTGAAGCTCACCCTGACAGAGGGCAACACACAATATGTGTTGAGGGGAGGGAGGGACTTCATAATAGACTTCATGCAACCTTAAAAATGGAATTGAAAATGTAAAAATGCACAAATAAGAGATTCAAAACCCTTATGTGCTCAGAAGGCTACTATAGAGGGAAAAGCAAAGATGAAAGAAAGCAAAGGGCATGCTGCCATCTTAAACAAGGAAGGCAGAATAAATAAATTGCTGTGAAGGGATCTTTGTAGAGGGAAGAATGTTCAGAGAGAAGGCTAGAAAGCTGACTCGGGGTCCAGGTGGAATGGACCACTGATGGGTTAGTGACTTCTCACCTAGCGCTAGGACCAGTGACAGCCAGGGGGTGTGAAATATGGGAGGTTGTGGATCCAGCCTCCTCACCAGGCACTCATGGGCTTCCAGTGGGTGCCATCCCCAGAATGCTGTGACCTGGGACTGGCCCCTTCAGGCAGGTGTCTGGGTCAGTCAGTGGGGACAGAAATGGCGAAGACATTATTTCTGTTTCAGGTCAGCTGTATTTTGTTTGCTTGTTTGTTTTTCAGGGAGTAATTTAGGATCTGCAATCAAATTGTTGACTTTGCTAGTTATCAGTGAGAAGCATTTCACAACAGATGTCAACTATATACCATTTTCTCATCTTGGCTTCAGGTTTAGGCTGGAACAGGTCTTGAGCCCCTTTGGGATCTGAGGGTATTTTATTTCTCTGTGTTTCTTGGCTTAGTGAGAGTTTTCAGATTATGTCTTAACTCGACATTTGTTCAGGGAGAATCTTCAGGACACAGTGAGGAATAAAGATATTGAGCCAAAGGTCATCTGTTGGTTCAGAATTTCTGGAAAACATAAAAAATTATGCTATTACTTTTGACTATATGAGTAGAGTTTTAAATGTTATTTATTTTATGTTTAAAAGTACATCTTTCTCTTCTTTGATTTTGGAGAAGGACAGTTCTTATCTACCAAACATTAATTTCATACCTACTAAATTCTATCCTAGAGCAAAATGGAGTCAAATGCTCTACCCCTGAGCTATATACCCCCATATCCTAGAGCAAAATGTAGAGAGTGCCTGGTTTGTGTTGCCCATAGATTTGGCTAAGAGTTCCCTGAAGCGGGCTTTGATAAATGAGTAGGAGCTCCTCAGATGGAGACGGGGAAGGAGGACATGAAATGAACAACCTGCAAGGGACGATGACAGTTCCTGAGTGATTAGAGCCAGTCAGGTGGTGGGGCAAGAGGATGCTGAAGACAGAGGAACAGGCACTGTGCTTTCATCTAAAATTCTTTATCAGAGTCATGATGCGGGGGGTGTGGTAGACAGTTTTCACTCTTCTTGGCTGCCCCAAAGAGAATTATGCTGGAGAGACGGTAGGGAGCCTGCTTCCTGTGTGAGAGGAGTTCCCCACCTTGAGAATGCAGGGTCTTCATCTCTGCAGAAGCTGAAAGTGTTACGTACTCTCTCTCCCAGTCTTCCATGCTGTTGAGGAGTGGGCATGTGACCTAGGCTCTGCCAATCAGATGTCTCCATTCCAGACCATAATCAAGTCATGAAGAAACAGGGACCCCAAGAAAACTCCATTTCTGGAAATGGAGCTGTTCATTTCTAGAGGCAGCAGAGGGCCAGCCCCTGAGGGTCAATGGCTGGTGTCCACTGTGTTGAGGCAGTGGTGGAAGCCATCGTGTCTCTGCCCGGCATCAGCTGTGATGCCTCACCATCACCCCAGCGTGGTTTTGGGCGTGACTGCTGGCTACAGAGGCTCCAAACCTGGTTCTCCATCTTTCTCAGCTCTCCTGTGAGCAGGCCAACCCAGTTTTCTTTCTTTCCTTTCCTCTTTATTCTTTTCCCTTCTTTCCTTCCTTCTTTCCTGTCTTCCTTCCTTGTCATGTTTACTGAGGTATAACAAACTGACAGTAAGATATACCCTTTTAAAGTTTATAATTCAATGACTTTTGCCAGGTATATTCAGATGTGTAACCAGTATCATAAGGTACAGACTATTCCCATCACCTGATGAAGTTCCTTTATGCCCTCTTTGTAGTCAAGCTTCTCTCCCTGTTCCCAGCGCCCATCCGATCTCTTTGTTCTTGGAGGTTTGCCTTTTCCAAACCCTCATATAAATGGATCTTTCGGTATGAGGTTTTTGTGTCTGACTTTTTTTCCCGCTTGGTATAATGCTTTTGAGATTCACACATGTTGTATGTAACAATTCATTCCTTTTGTTTTGTTGAATAATATTTGGTTTTATCACTATGTGTTTATCCATTCACCAGCTTATGGACATCTGTTTTTTCCAGTTTTTGCTTATTATATATAAACTGCTGTGAATGTTTATGTACAAGTCCTTGTACAGACATTTGTGTTTTTTTTTTTCCTTAGATAAATACCTTGGAATGAAATCACTGGGTCATATAGTAAGTATATGTTAAGTTGTGAAAGAAACTGCCGGATTGTTTTCCAAAGTGGTCATTCCATTTTGCATTACAAGTTGCTCTGCATCCTCTATGGTGCTTGATAGTATCAGTGATATATATATATATTTTATTTTAATCATTTAGTAGATGTGTAGTAGTATCTCATGATAATTTTAATTTTTGTGTTTTATAATATGCTTGTAAATGATACAGCTTTTAAATTTCAGTTTTCAATGGTTCATGACTAGTATACACAATTGATTTTTATAATTGATTTTGTATCCTGCAGCCTTGCTACACTCACTTAACAATTCTTATAGCTCTTTTTTTATAGATTCTTTAGGATTATGTGTGCGGGTAATCTTGTCAACTGTGACAGTTATATCTGCTCCTTTGTAACCTGTATGGTTTTATTTCCTTATTGCTTTGGCTAAGAGCTCTTCTTAAAGATTTTTGAATCAGTGAGAGCAGATTTCATTTTTGTGAAGCATGTACAGCTTGTACAGCCTCTTACAAGGCTCCTTCTTTTGTTGAGATGTGTATTTACTTTTATACCTGACTTTGTGTGACCCTGTTTAAGAAAAAGAGGGAAAATTGTTAAAGTTCTCACAAAATCTGGCACCTCCTGCTGTCTGCTTCCTTGGATCACTGCTTTATTTATTTTGTTATCCTCTTAGACTTTTTGTAGTACCATTTTGATTCTTTTCTGGGCTTTCAAAAATTCTGATTAGATTCAAAAGAAAAAGAAACATCATCTTAGTCCATTTGAGATTATTGGATCTGGGTGTTTGATCAATTGATTCTTGGTCAGGACTCAAAACTTGCTTTTTGTGGTCCAGGGGAACTGTCACTAGGCCATGGATCACCAGTTGAGCTTCCTTTTTGTTTTGTCTGTGAGACGTTTTATTTAGTTCACAACTTTCTCATAGGTTTTAATTTTTTGCAATCTGATGTCTTTCCTCAGAATCATGGACTTTCAGTCTCATTTGGGCAGCATTCTATAACCTGCTGTCCTGGTTGAAACATTGATGGAGACGTTGCAATTTTGAAAATTTATGTATTCCTATTGATATATTATTTTGTTATATTTATTGGGCCACCTGAAAGCTTTACTTCCTAGAAGAGGAAGGATTGAGTCTGTGGAGTTAGCAGGACTCTAGGATAGTTGGCTAATTAATTCTTGGAACATGTGGTTGTCCTCACCTCCTGCTTGCTTATTTCATGTGAGTAGCCCAGGCTTTGTTCTGCCCACAGTTCCTATTGTCTGGGAACAGTTGATTTCTCACCATCCTCTGAGTTGCTTTTCTTACCCAGGTGGGAACAAGTAAGTACATATACTTTATTTTATTTATCTTTTTAATACTTTAATATCATTTTCAGTGTTTTGTTTCATTTGGACTTTTGACTGAGCTGGGTCTTTGTTGCGGTGTGCAGGATCGTCTCCAGTTGTGGCATGTAGACTTCTCTCTTGTACCTCAAGGGCTTCTCATTGTGGTGTGCGGGCTTCTCTAGTTGCACTGAGCGGGCTAGTTGCCCCATCGCATATGCGAATTTAGTTCCCCAACCAGGGATTGAACTCACCTCCCATGCATTGGAAAGTAGATTCTTAACCACTGGACTACCAGGGAAGTCCCATTACATATACTTCATAAACAGATGTCTATTTAATAAAAGAAGCAAAGTACTGTATGTGTTAACATTAGTAAAAAAGTTAAATGTATCCTACTACAGTCATCATTCTTGTGTATTTCAACTACCTTTTTTGTACTTCTGCTGTTTGGAACTTTCCTTTTTGGATTGTCATCATCTCACGGTCTTTCCCAGATTCAACTTGTCCAATGACAATAATAAAATATCATGTTATTATTGATGCTTCAGAATGAGGTTGGTTGCCTTGTCCTATTCTCATGGCTGGTGATCTTTAAAGACATACAGCTTTCTGACAAGAGGATGTTCCAATGCCATCGAGCCTGATTTGTTTCCCCCAAGATGTGGACTTCGTGCCCCTCCTTTAAGTAGAGAATAGTACACATGAGGCTTATGAGAGTTGCTGATGGGAGCAGACCTACTTTGTGTGTGTGTGTGTGTTTGAAATATAGTTGATTGGCAATACTGTGTCAGTTTCAGATGTACAGCAAAATGATTGTTTTATGTGTGTGTGTGTGTGTGTGTGTGTGTGTATGGGCTTCCCAGGTGGCACTAGTGGTAAAGAACCTGCCTACCAATTCAGGAGACATAAGAGACACAGGTTCGATCCCTGGGTAGGAAAGATCCCCTGGTGAAGGGAATGGCAACCCATTTCAGTGTTCTTGCCTGGAGAATCCCCATGGACAGAGGAGCCTGGCTGGCTACAGTCCATAGGATAGTAAAGAGTCAGACATGATTGAAGCGACTTAGCACTCATGCATGTGTATGTATGTATATGTGTGTGTGTGTGTATAATTTCAGGTTCTTTTCCACTATAGGTTATTAGAAGATACTTAATATAATCCTTGTGCTATACAGTCTGTTTTATGGAGCAGACTTAATTTTAAAAGAAAAGCATTTGGTTTCTTACCACTAAGGATGATGCTAACTGTAGGTTTTTATATGTGTTCTTTACCTGTTTCAGACATGCCAGCTATACTAGCTTCAGTTCAGTCGCTCAGTCGTGTCCGACTCTTTGCGACCCCATGAATCGCAGCATGCCAGGCCTCCCTGTCCATCACAAACTCCCGGAGTTTACTCAAACTCATGCCCATCGAGTCCCCTCAATGCCATCCAACCATCTCATCCTCTGTCGTCCCCTTCTCCTCCTGCCCCCAATCCCTCCCAGCATCAGGGTCTTTTCCAGCGAGTCAGCACTTTGCATGAGGTGGCCAAAGTATTGGAGTTTCAGCTTCAGCATCAGTCCTTCCAATGAACACCCAGGACTGATCTCCTTTAGGATGGACTGGTTGGATCTCCTTGCAGTCCAAGGGACTCTCAAGAGTCTTCTCCAACAGCACAGTTCAAAAGCATCAATTTTTCAGCACTCAGCTTTCTTCACAGTCCAACTCTCACATCCATACCTGACCACTGGAAAAGCCATAGCCTTGACCAGACGGACCTTTGTTGGCAAAGTAATGTCTCTGCTTTTTAATATGCTATCTAGGTTGGTCATAACTTTCCTTCCAAGGAGTAAGTGTCTTTTAATTTCATGGCTGCAGTCACCATCCGCAGTGATTTTGGAGCCCAAAAAAATGAAGTCTGACACTGTTTCTACTGTCTCCCCATCTATTTCCCAGGAGGTGATGGGACCAGATGCCATGAGCTTAATTTTCTGAATGTTAAGCTTTAAACCAACTTTTTCACTCTCCTCTTTCACTTTCATCAAGAGGCTTTTCAGTTCCTCTTCACTCTCTGCCATAAGGGTGGTGTCATCTGCATATCTGAGGTTATTGATATTTCTCCCGGCAGTCTTGATTCCAGCTTGTGCTTCTTCCAGCCCAGCGTTTCTCATGATGTACTCTGCATATAAGTTAAATAAGAAGGGTGGCAATATACAGCCTTGATGTACTCCTTTTCCTATTTGGAACCAGTCTGTTGTTCCATGTCCAGTTCTAACTGTTGCTTCCTGACCTGCATACAGGTTTCTCAAGAGGCAGGTCAGGTGGTCTGGTATTCCCATCTCTTGAAGAATTTTCCACAGTTTATTGTGATCCACACAGTGGAAGGCTTTGGCATAGTCAATAACGCAGAAATAGATGTTTTTCTGGAACTCTGTTGCTTTTTCGATGATCCAGTGGATATTGGCAATTTGATGTCTGGTTCCTCTGCCTTTTCTAAAACCAGCTTGAACATCTGGAAGTTCTCGGTTCACGTATTGCTGAAGCCTGGCTTGGAGAATTTTGAGCATTACTTTACTAGCATGTGAGATGAGCTTGCTTATAGCTTTTATCATGAATGAATGTTGAATGTTGTCAAATATTGTTTAGCATTTATTGAGATCATCATGGAATTTTTCTGTTAATATGGTGAATTATGACAACTGATTTTTTTTCAAAAGTTGTTTTAAATGTTCAATGAACTTTGCATTGACCCTACTTGGTCATGATGTAATAGTGTTTATTTTTTCTGCTGGATTCAATTTGCCAATTTTTTATGGGGAATTTTCATAATTTTCTTGTAATGTCTTTGGTTTTCGTATCAAGGCAGTGTTGACCTCATAGAATGGATTAGCAAGGGACTATATATAGTTAATATGATTTCTTCCTTAAATGTTTGGTACAGTTCATCAGTGAACTCATCTGGGCATGATTTTTTCTTTGTGAGAAATTTTAAAACTAAGGCCCCAATCTCTTTAATAAATATTGATGTTATCTTTTTAAAAAGTGAACTTTCAAATGTTATTTAAATCATTCATTTTATCTAAATTATCAAATTTTTTTTGCCTTAAGTTGATTAAGCTTTTTCCTAATTCTTTCAATATCTGTAAGATCTGTAGTGATGTTTCTTCTTTAATCTTCATATTGATAATTTGTATCTTCCTTTGTTTTTCTTGATTAGTCTGGCTAAAGACTTATACAATTTATGGAACTTCTCAAAGAACTAGCTTTATGAATTTCCTGTATTAATTTTCTCTTATTTCTTTGGTTTCTGTTCTTTATCATTTGCTCCTTTGACTTATTTTGATATAACAAAGTCTTCTTTCCTTAGTTTTTTTATTTTATTTATTTATTTATTTTTTTAGTTCTTTTAAATATAGAAATTTAGATTATTGATTTAAGACTCCTCTTTTTTTCTAATATAAGCACTTAATGCTACAAATTCCTCTCCAGATAATGTTTTAGCTGCATTCAACAAATTTTGATACACTGTAGTTTCATTTTTGTTCCATTCAAAGTATTTACTAATTTATCTTATGATTTCTTCTTTTGCTCACAGGTTATCTAGGAGTGAGTTGTTTAGTTTCTAAATCTTCAGGAATCTTTCTATGATTGATTTCTCATCTAATCCCAATATATTCAGAGAACATACTTTGTGTGATTTCATATTTTTATATTTGTTGAATGTTGTTTTTCAACATTGTTTATATATTTGTTGAAAGTTGTTTTATGGCCCAGAATGTCCATCTTGATGAATGTTTCATGTTCACTTGAAACATGTTTATTCTGCAGCTTCTGGGTGCAATATTCTGTTAATACCAATTAGGTCAAATTAGTTGATGCTGCTGTGCAAGTCTTCAGCATTGCTGACTTTTTCTCGGGAGGTACTTCTATCAGATGCGAAGAGAAGAGTGTTTTGTGAAGTCTTTAAATGTAGTTGAGAATTTGTCTGTTTTTCCTTTTAGCAATAATCAGTTGTCCCTCATGTATTTTGAAGCCTCCATTAATAGGTACAGTGACATTTAAGATTGTCATGTCTTGATTAATTGACCCCGTTATCTGTAGGTGATCTGTAGGTGGGCTTCCCAGGTGGTGCTTGTGATAAGGAACCCTCCTACCAATGCAGATGTAAGAGACTCAGGTTCAGTCCCTGGGTCAGGAAAATCCCCTGGAGGAGGGCATAGCAATCCACTCCAGCATTCTTGCCTGGAGAATTCCATGGACAGAGTAGCCTGGTGGGCTACAATCCACAGGGTCTCAAAAAGTCAGGCACTACTGAAGCCACTTAGCATGTGTACATGTACATTGTATATAATCATTGATATGGTTGGATTTATATCTGCCATCCTGCTAGTTATTTTCCACTTGTCCCATCTTTGTTTTTTTTCTCTTTTCCTGTGTTCTTTCAAAGTTACTGGATATTTTAAATAATTTCATTTGTTTCTACTATTGACTGACTTTGCTCAGTTGCCCATGGACTATAGCCCACCAGGTTCCTCTGTTCATGGAATTTTACAGGCAAGAATTCTGGAGCACCTAGGTTGTCTTTTCCTCCTCCAGAAGATCTTCCCAACCCAGGGACTGAACCTTTATCTCTTGCACCTTTTGCATTGGCAGGTGGATTCTTTACCACTGCGCCACCTGGAAAGCCCATTGACTCATTAGTTTCCTGTATTTTTTAAAAGATTCAAATAAATGCATGGCAAAACCAATACAATGTTGTAAAGTAAAATTAATTAATTAATTAAAATTTAAAAAAAAGATTTATTCTTGGGATCACAGCATTTATCTTTAACTTTTGACACTTGCCTTTCAAATGATAGAACTGTATACTTTCATTCTTTTCTGTTACTATTTCACTTTTTGCTTTTTTTTTTTTTTTATTTAAAAAGTACATATTTATTCACCACCTGTTTTGGTCAATCTTGCTACAAAAAGACATTGAAAGACACAATTTTCTTCTTCAAAATAAAGACAATGCCGAACTGAGAGAGTCATTCTCTAAAGATTGCACAGTGAAAGGTATTACTTAGGTAAATATAAAAAAGCCTGCGACTTTTATAGAAACTATTTAAATCTACATGGAGAGAAAAAGTCAACCTATCGAAAATCAATCAGACCCTTGGCTACAACACAGTTAAGAACCTTTGAAGCCTGATCACATGTTCTCTGCTGTTTTACTGCCCATCCCTGAGAGTAAAGCATTTAACATTTTTTTAGTAAAGCAAATAAATCTTACTTTGACAAGAATGATGCTTAAGATTTTTTTTTCCAAAATATGAAATAAGCCCCATTTCATTTTAGTTGGGAAAAAAAAAAGAATGCTCTTTGCAAAGACCACTCTTCCTAACAATTTAAAATATTTGTATGTCAATCAATTTTAATTTTCTTTTTACTGGGTAATTTCTATTTTTCTGCTATTTATATATCACTCATTTTGTTTTTTTCCCTGTTTTTGTATATCACTCATTTTCTTATGGCCCATTACTTTATAATTTTTGTTAACAGGAGGATTTAATTGGAAATGGAGCAAAAGTACAAATAAAACTTAAAGGAATGCTGAAGTGAGATCTCTATTCTCCTGTGGTAAAAGAGTTTTATCAGAAATAATCTGACTGCCATCCAGGAAAAGCAAAACTGCCTATGAAAGAGAGAACACACATGGTAAACGTCTTCCTTGCTGTCTTTGGTCTAGCCTTCTTGGCCAAAATCTTCTGTAAACTTCTTTAGCTTCAACAAGTCGTGTTCATTGACTGTGGGCTTTGTGCTGGACAGTGACCGTAACATGTCCGACATGCAAACAACTGGCTCCAAAAGTTTATCCCCAGGGACATCCATCCACGTCATCTCAATGGCACCAGGGTCGCCTGGAGAGCAGGGCGTTAGCAGGTCATCTACTATGTTGTTAGGATCAGCTCGTGAAGGTCCGCGAACCTTTTTAAAATGAGTAGCTGACTGTACTTTCCTAACTGGCTGCATGAGTGCGTCCCGTACAATGATACTTATGTCCGCCCCTGAATAGCCCTCAGTTTTCTTTCCAAGGTCCCGGAAGTCTGCTTCTGTCAGACTGTTCTGAGTGGCCCCCAAGTGCAGTTTAAACATTGCTGCTCGGGCATGGGCCTCAGGCAAAGGAATGTAAATTCGTTTCTCAAACCTTCGCCTAATGGCAGAATCCAGAACCCAGGGTATGTTTGTAGCTCCCAGAACCAAAATTCCATCATTGTCCATGCCAACCCCTTGCATCTGAACTAGGAATTCTGTCTTAATTCTTCTTGCAGCTTCACTTTCATTTTCACTTCTTGAACCACACAGAGAATCGATTTCATCAATGAAGATAATCGAAGGTTTATTCTCTCTGGCAAGTTGGAATAAGTTCTTAACTAGCTTTTCACTTTCACCCAGCCACTTAGAAACAAGGTCAGAGGAAGATATTGAGAAAAACGTTGAGTTGTTTGCTTCTGTGGCTACAGCTTTGGCCAAATAGGATTTTCCTGTTCCAGGTGGCCCAAATAACAGGATTCCCCTCCAAGGCGTTCTCTTGCCTGTAAAGAGATGAGGAAACTTGATAGGCAATATCACGGCCTCTTTCAGAGCTTCTTTAGCTCCTTCCAGACCAGCAACATCGCTCCACTTCACATTGGGTCGCTCCATAACAATGGCACCTTGAAGTTGATTCTGCAGTTTCTTTTTTTCGGGATCATCAGATTCTCCTTCCCCATCACTGTCATTCCCCTTCTCGTCGGCGGGGGCCGGCTGCCCCTCCTTCACCGGCTTCTGGGGCTTCTTCTCTCTCTTCTTCAGGTACTCCTTCAGCTTCTCTGCTCTGTCAAGATACTCCGTACACTTCGCCCTGATACTTTGCTTGGCTTTATCACCTTGTGCTTCATATTTAACCACATGGAGAAAATACTGGACAGCATGCTGGTAGAGCTGAAGGGCTTCCTCGTAGTTCCCGGCCTTATCCTCCTGGGCCGCTTTGCTGGCAAGATCTATGGCTTTCTGCAGGTTGGTCGGGGTGGACGCCATGGCGGAGACCCGAGGCGGCTCCCCGGGGAGGGCCGGGGGCGGAGGCAGGCCACAGGGCGACGTCGACTCACACCTGGAGCGGCCCGAACGCACGCAGGCCGGCGGCTTGGAACCTCGCGGCTGCCTCCCTCGGGAACCTGTTCGGAAACCACCCGGCACTCAGACTGCGCCCGACCCTCCCCACGGAGCTTCCCCACTTTTTGCTTTTTAAAAATTATTTATTTTTAATTTGGTTTACAGTATTGGTTTGATTTCTGTTATACATCAACATGGATTAACCATAGGCATACAAAGGTCCTCTCCCTTTTGAATCTCCCATCTCCCACCCGTTCCCACCCCTCTAGTTTATCACAGACCCCAGTTTGAGTTCCCTGAGTCACAGAGCAAATTCCCATTGGCTATCTATTTATATATGTTAGTACTATTTCACTTTTTGCTTCTATATATGTTATTAACCCCCAAATATATAGTTACTATTTATGCTTTAGACAGTCATAATCTTTTCAAAGGGCTTTCCAAGTGGCTCAGAGGTAAAGAATCCGTCTGCAATGCAGAAGACTAGGGTTTGATCCCTGGGTTGGGAAGATCCCCTGGAGGAGGAAATGGCAACCTACTCCAGTATTTTTGCCTGGGAAGTCCCATGGACAGGGGAGCCTGGTAGACAGGCTATATAGTCCATGGGGTTGCAAAAGAGTTGGATATGACTGAGCAACTAAACAGCGAGAACAATAACAAATCTTTTAAAAAGTTCTAAAAGTAATTTCAGTTCAGTTCAGTCGCTCAGTTGTGTCCGACTCTTTGCAACCCCATGGACTGCAGCATGCCAGGCTTCCCTGTCCATCATCACCCACTCCCAGAGCTTGCTCAAACTCATGTCCATCGAGTTGGTGATGCCATCCACCCATCTCATCCTCTGTCATCCCCTTCTCCTCCCACCTTCAATCTTTCCCAGCATCAGGGTCTTTTCTAGTGAGTCAGTTCTTCGCATCAGGTGGCCAAAGGATTGGAGTTTCAGCTGCAGCATCAGTCATTCCAATGAATATTCAGGACTGATTTCCTTTAGGATAGACTGGTTGGATCTCCTTGCAGTCCAAGGGACTCTCAAGAGTCTCCTCCAACACCACAGTTCAAAAGTATCAATTCTTCGGCACTCAGCTTTCTTTATAATCCAACTCTCACATCCATACGTGACTACTGGAAAAACCATAGCTTTGACATAGATGGACCTTTGTTGGCAACGTAATGTCTCTGCTTTTTAATATGCTGTCTAGGTTGGTCATAGCTTTTCTTCCAAGGAGCAAGTGTCTTTAAATTTCATGGCTGCAGTCACCATCTGCAGTGATTTTGGAGCCCCCAAAAATAGTCTCTCACTGTCTCCATTGTTTCCCCACCTATTTGCCATGAAGTGATGGAACTGGATGCCATAATCTTAATTTTCTGAATGTTGAGTTTTAAGCCAACTTTCTCACTCTCCTCTTTCACAATCATCAAGAGGTGCTTTAGTTCTTCTTTGCTTTCTGAAATATTAAGGGTGGTGTCATCTGCATTTCTGAGGTTATTGGTATTTCTCCCAGCAATCTTAATTCCAGTTTGTCCTTCATCCAGTCTGGCATTTGCATGATGTACTCTGCATATAAGTTAAATAAGCAGGGTGACAATATACAGCCCTGATGTACTTACTCCTTTCCCGATTTGGAACCATTCTGTTGTTCTATGTCCAGTTCTAACTGTTGCTTTTTGACCTGCATACGGATTTCTCAGGAAACAGGTAACGTGGTCTGGTGTTCTCATCTCTTGAAGAATTTTCCACAGTTTATTGGATCCACACAGTCAAAGGCTTTGGCGTAGTCAATAAGGCAGAAGTAGATGTTTTTCTGGAACTCTCTTGCTTTTTTGATGATCCAACGGATGTTGGCAATTTGATCTCTGGTTCCTTTGCCTTTTCTAAATCCAGCTTTTGAACACCTGGGAGTTCATGGTTCATGTACTGTTGAAGACTGGTTTGGAGGATTTTGAGCATTACTTTGCTAGCGTGTGAGATGCATGCACTTGTGCAGTAGTTTGAACATTCTTTGGCATTGCCTTTCTTTGGGATTGGAAGAAACTTCAGAAAAAATTTACCTCCATTTTTTGCTTCAGGACTCTTCAATTTGTATAAATGCAGTTTTTCGTCTAGTTTCAGTTTTTCTGCCTAAAGAACATACTTTAACATAATTGGAGCACATCACTGCTAGCAAAGAATTCTTTTTGTTTGTCTGAAAAAAGTCTTTACTTTTGAAAGATTTTTGCTGGATGTAAAAATCTAAGTTAACTTTTTGTTTTTTCTTAGTACAAACACACACTGTCACTTCTGTTGTCTTCTGGCTTTCATATGTTCTGGCTAGAGTTTGCTGTGGATCTTATCCTTCTTCCTTATTTTATAATGTTTCTTATTTTTCTGGCTGCTATCTAGATTTTCTCTTTACGGTTGATATCTAGCAGTTTGATTCTTTTTTTAAAATTAATTGTTATGGGAACATAGTTGCTTTACAATGTTTTGTTAGTTTCTGCTGTGAACTTCACAAGGGAAGCCTGTGGTGGACTTCTGAACTTCCTTCCCATTCCGGCCCCCCCAGTGCATTAAGTAGAGTTCCTTGTGCTGTGCATAATGTTCTCGTTGGGTATCTACCTTGTATATAGCATTAATAGTGTAGGTGTGTCAATCCCAATCCCCCAGTTCCTCTCACCACCCTCACCCCTCTTGGTATCCATACATTTGTTCTCTGCATCTGTGTCTCTGTTTCTGCTTTGGAAATAAGAACATTTTTACCATTTTTCTAGATTCCATATGTCTGTGTGAATACACAGTACTTGTTTTTCTCTTTCTGACTTACTTTACTCTGTAAGACACACTCTAGGTCCATCTGTGTCTCTACAAATGACCCAATTCCGTTCCTTTTTATGGCCAGGTAATATTCCATTGTATATGTGTACCACAGCTTCTTTATCCCTTCCTCTGCTGATGGACGGTTAGGTGGCTTCCATGCCCTGGCTTTTGTAAATAGTACTGTTATGAAGATTGGGGTGTGTGTATCTTTTTGAATTATGGCTTTCTTCTGATATATGCCCAGTAGTGGGATTGCTGGGTCATATGGTAGTTTTATTTTTAGTTTTTTAAGAAACTTTCATACTGTTTTCCATAGTAGCCATATCAATTTACACTCCCAGTCATAGTGCATAAGGGTTCCTCTTTCTCCACACCCTCTCCAGTATTTATTATTTGTAGGTTTTTTTTTATATTGGCAAGTTTGATATTGGTGAGTTGATAACTCACTATAGTTTTGATTTGCATTACTCTAATAATTAGTGATGTTGAACCTTTTGTCATGTGTTTGTTGGCTCTCTGTATGTCTTCTTTGGAGAAATGTCTATTTAGATCTTCTGTCCATTTTTTTGATTGGGTTGCTTGTTTATTTGATATTGAGCTGCATGAACTGCTTGTATATTTTGGAGATTAATCTGTTGTTGGCCACTTCATTTGCAAATATTTTCTCTGTGGTTTTTTTCCTTTTGTTTAAGGTTTCCTTTGCTGAGCAAAAGCTTTTAAGTTTCATTAGGTCTCATTTGTTTATTTTTGTTTTTATTTTCATTTATCTAGGAGGTGGGTCAAAAAACATTTTGATTTGATGTCAAAGAATATTCTGCCTATGTTTTTCTCTAAGAGTTTTATAGTATTTGGCCTTTCTTTTAAGTGTTTAATTCACAGGATAGAAAGTCTGGAGATAAACCCATGCATCTTTGGTCACCTCGTCTATGGCAGAGGAGGCAAGAATATACATGGAGAAAAGACAGTCTCTTCAATACATGGTGTTGAGAAAACTGGACAGCTACATGTAAGAGGATGAAATTAGAATACTCCCTAACACCATACACAAAAATAAACTCAAAATGGATGAAAAAACTGGATGTAAGGCCAGACACTATAAAACTTTTAGAGGAAACATGGGCAGAACACTGTTTGACATAAATTGCAGCAAGACCTTTCCAGCAGTTTGATTCTGATGTCTCTAAGTGTGTGTGCGCGCTTGTGTATGTGTGTGTTTTAAATTCATTCTGTTTAGAGTTCTCTGAGTTCCTTGGTTCTGTGGCTTATTAATTTTGGAAAACATATGACCATAATCTCTTCTTCCCCATTTTTTGTCTTTTATTTGTGCATCTTCAATTACTCTTCTTTGATAATTATTCCAAAATACCTTAGATATCTTTTCTACCCCCCTCACTCTTTTTTCTCCTGTGCTTCAGTTTGCATAATTCCTATTTTCTTTTAAAAATAATTTTATTTATTTTTTCATTTATTTTTGGTTGCTCTGGGTCTTTGTTACTGAACATGAGCCTTCTCTAGTTGCAGTGATTAAAGGCTGCTCTTCGCTGCCGTGCACAGGCCTCTCATTGTGCTGGCTTCTCTTGTTGCGGAGCACGGGCTTCAGGAGCGCAGCACGTGTGTCCAGTAGTTGCAGCCTGTGAGCTCTAGGGCGTGCAGGCTCCAGTAGCTGTGGCTCACAGGCTCTAGACTGAGAGTTTAAAATTATTTTCCAATAGTTTCAATATCTGCTGTACTGCATGCGTCTGGGCTTACGGGTCTGGTTCTGTTTATTGCTGTGTATCTTGAAAACAGCCTATGAGTTCTGGCTTTTTGTAATACTTGTCATTTTCCCGGGACACTATGTATAGAATGATAGGGAGTGAGGTAAATCGGAATCGGGTATGATTTTTATTCTGTTAGGCCATTGCTGTGGGGCATTGAGCCAGTCTAGTCAGGAGTTTAGATGGGCTTGTGTTTTGTTGTTTCTGTGATTACATTCAGTATACCGCAGACTTCAGCTTCCTCTTGTGGTGGGCTGCTGCTGCCTTATGCTTTGTGAATGGCCCAGAATGCTGGAGGGCTTTTCTTAGTGTGTGTCCTTGACTGCAGCTTTTAGCAGACCCTTTTGATCTGATAGGCTCACCGAAAGTAAAAATTTTACACACTACATTATAGTTCTTTATATTGTTAGGGTGTCTTGTGATTTTTTTACATCTCCAGTGGAAGCAGGACTACACTTAATTTGCATTTAATAAACCTGTTTTCTATGTAAATCAGTTCTGTGTAACAAAGAGTTTGGCTGGTAGAAGAGGCGATGTACGGTCGTGTGTGTATGCTTAGCTGCCCAGTCACGTCTGACTCTCTGACTGCATGGACTGTAGCCCAGCAGGCTCCTCTGTCCATGGACTTTTCCAGGCAAGAGTATTGGAACAAGTTGCCATTTTCTGTGCCAGGCGATCTTCCTGACCCAGAGATGGAACTCACGTCTCCTGCATCTCCCGCATTGGGCAGTCAGACTCTTTTACCACTGGGCCACCTGGGAAGCCCAATATATGGTAGCAGTTGAGGTCAAACAACACACAGTTCAGACACAACTGGTTTTGAATCCTGTCTCTACCACTTTCCTTATCACTAACTTTACTTGCTAGGTGAGCAAATTGTCATTTAGTAAGGCAAGGATGGAATAAAATAATGCATGTAAAACGCTTAACACAACTCCTGATCCCTAGAAAGTGCTCGGTGAGTGGTTGTTATTATCAGATTTGAATTTTATATGTTAACCTAGTGACAAAGTAGGAAGTAGTCTGCAGGGAGGAGAGCCTAAGCCCCTGGAAGGCCAGTTAGCAAACAAGTCCAGAAGATCAGATGAGGGTTATGGGGGGCGGGGGGGAAATAGGGCTACAACAAAGGAAATTGAAGAGATGAACTCAGTAATCAACAGTCCTCTCCCTTGTTGTCTTGTGTTTATTCTTCCATCTTCCCTCTATTTTTCTACCTTTTCCATTAACTTCTGTTCAGTATCATATAATCCTTTAATTGTTTGTTTGGGTATCTTCCTCTGTCTACTAAATGGGACTCCTTTAAGGGGATGGGCCAAATTTGATTCTTTAGTATATTCCTTGTGCTTCATACACTGTCTGGCATATAACAGCATTAACAAGTTTGTTGCATTAAACTCAATTAGAAAGTTGTTCTGTTTTCTTTCTTAACGTTTATTTTTGGCTGCATTGGGTCTTCATTGCTTTGCACAGGCTTTCTCTGGTTGCAGTGAGTGGGGGCTATTCTTCATTACAGTGTGTGGGGCATCTCATTGTGGTTGCTTCTCTTGTTGCAAAGCACAGGCTCGAGGCACACGGGCTTCAGTAGTTACAGCACATGGGCTCAGTCGTTGTGGGGCATGGGCTTAGTTGGTCCAAGGCATGTGGATTCTGCCTGGACCAGGGATTGATGTCCCCAGCATTGGCAGGTGGATTCTTACCCACCATGCCACCAGGGAAGTCCCTGTTCTATTTCTTGATACTACAGCCGCTGTTCAGATTGTTTGTGGTTGAATGTATAATTGTTGGAACATTTCCATCCCAGTAGTTGTGTTAAGCTGCGTAACTCTTCCATTTTAGTTCTAGCCAGATCCTAGATATTCTGGTAGTCTTATCCTTTTCTTAGTGTTCTGTAGGGAAAGACAAGGCGTGGACAGAGGCTAACTGTGAAATGTGTTGGGGATCTAGGCCCAGATCAAACAGCCAGACTATCCCACTGCTTTCTTGGGGAGCTTTGTAGTCAGTTATGTCATATTTCCCAAAGATACTTTTCTTGATTTAAGTCCCAATTTTATTGACTCTTAGTACATAACTAACTAATAGGTCACCTGAGGGGGAGAAATTAGTGCTGCCAATGAGTGTCCTGCCCCCATAATAGGAAATCCATGAGAGTTGTGTGATTTCTGGCTTCTTGGGTTTATCAGTTTATTACCTTATGCCAGTTCTACAAAGGTCCTTGTGTAACAAGAGAAAGAAACTATATTCAGCAGAATTCCTTTCAGCAAGAGGGATGTTTTGTTTAGAACTTCCTTGACAAAGTTTCTTGAGGTTAAAAAAAAAAAAAAAAAAGAGAGACCTCACCTCATGGAACCTCATTGAGAAGAGAACAAATCTGAGTGAAAAGATGGAAGGTTTGTCTGTGGCCCCTGTGGAGACCAAGGATCTGGAGCCAGAGAGATGGTGAGAAGCAGCTTGTTTGTAATGTGAGACCTCATGAGGACTCCTCCTGGTCTCCCACATCATCAGCAAAGTTAACAATTTCATATAATGCTTGGAATGAGAAGTTTTTCATTTTAAATGTATTTATTTGGCTGCATTGGGACTTTGTTGCAGCATGCTAGACCTTCATTGTATCATGTAGGATCTTCTGTTTTGGCAGGAGAACTTTCTAGATGTGGCGCATGGGCTCAGTAGTTGCAGCAAGCAGGTTTAATTGCCCCGCAGCTAGTGGGATCTTAGTTCCCTGACCGGGCATGGAACCCACATCCCCCACACTGCAAGGGGGATTCTTAATCACTGGACCACAGTGAAGTAAATGAAGCTTAAAAAAAGAGAGAGAGAGGGAGACAGAAATGTCTGTAGGAAAGAATTTAAAACAGGTGTTCAGACAAAAAATATGAATGTTGAAAGAAACCATAAAATGTGGTACATCCATACAATGAGACTATTAAGCCATTAAAAGAAATGAAGTATTGGGACTTCCACAGTGGTCCAGAGTCTAAGACTCCATTCTCACAATGCAGGGGGCCCAGGTTCAATCCCTGGTTGGGGAACTAGATCACATACCACAACTAAAGATGCTGCATGCCTGAACTATAGATTCCGAATGCCACAATGAAGGTCAGAAATCCTGCATGCTGCAACTAAGCCCCAGCACAACCAAATAAATAAAGAAATAAAAATAAATATTAAAAATAAAAGGCATGAGGTACTGTTGTTGGTGAGTCACCAAGTCGTGTCTGACTCTCTGTGACCCATGAGCTGTAACACACCAGGCTTTCCTGTCCTTTACTATCTCCTGTAGTTTGCTCATACTCATGTCCATTGAGTCAGTAATGGCATCCAACCGTCTTGCCCTCTGTTGCCCCCTTTCATCTTGCCCTCCGAGTCTTTTCCAGTGAATTGGCTCTTCGTGTCAGGTGGCCAAAGTATTGGAGCTTCAGCATCAGTCCTTTCAATGAATATTCAGTGTTGATATCTTTTAGGATTGATTGATTTGATCTCCTTGCTGTCCAAGGGACTCTCAAGAGTCTTCTCCAGCAACACAGTTCAAAAGCATCAATTCTTCGGTGCTCAGCCTTCTTTATGATCCAACACTCACATCCATACATGACTACTGGAAAAACCCTATCTTTGACTATCCACCTTTGTTGGTAAAGTGATGTCTCTGCTTTTTAATATGCTGTCTAGGTTTGTCATAGCTTTTCTTCCAAGAAGCGTCTTTTAATTTCATGGTTGCAGTCACTGTCCACAGTGATTTTGGAGCCCAAGAAACTAAAATCTGTCACTGTTTCCACTTTTTCCCTATCAATTTGCCATGAAGTGATGGGATTGGATGCCATGATCTTAGTTTTTTTGAATGTTGAGTTTAAGCCAACTTTTTCACTCTCCTCTTTCACCTTCTTCAAAAGGCTCTTTAGTTCCTCTTTGCTTTTTGCCATTAAAGTGGTATCATCTGCATATCTGAGGTTGTTGATATTTCTCCCAGCAATCTTGATTCCAGCTTGTGAGTCACCCAGCCCAGCATTTCGCATGATGTACTCGGCATAGAGAGGACTTCCCTGTAGCTCAAATGGTAAAGAATCTGCCTGTAATGCAGGAGACCTGGGTTCAATCCCTGGGTCAGGAAGATCCTCTGGGGAAGGGAATGACAATCCATTCCAGTATCCTTGCCTGGAGAATCCCATGGGCAGAGGAGCCTGGTGAGCTACAGTCCGTGGGATCAAAATGAGTCGACACGACTGAGCGACTAACTACTACTACTACTCTGCATATAAGTTAAATAAGCAGGGTGACAATATACAGCCTTGACACACCCCTTTCCCAATTTGGAACCAGTCTGTTGTTCTATGTCCATTACTAATTGTTGCTTCTTGTCCTGCCTAAGGTTTCTCAGGAGGAAGGTAAGGTGGTTGGGTATTCCCATCTCTTCAAGAATTTTGCCTGGTCTGCTATTACCACAGTCAAAGGCTTAGGTGTAGTCAACAAAGCAGAGGTAGATGTTTTTTTTAATCCCCTTGCTTTTTCTGTGATCCAACGGATGTTGGCAATTTGATCTCTGGTTCCTCTGCCTTTTTAAAACTCAGCTTGAACATCTGGAAGTTCTCAGTTCACATACTGCTGAAGCCTAGCTTGAAGGATTTTTGAGCATAATCTTGCTAGCACATGAAACAAGAACAATTGTTCAATAGTCTGAACATTCTTTGGCATTGCCTTTCTCTGGGATTGAAATGAAAACTGACCTTTTCCAGTCCTGTGGCCACTACTGGGTTTTCCAGATTTGCTGGCATATTGAGTGCAGCACTTTCACAGCATTATCTTTTAGGATTTGAAATAGTTCAGCTGAAATTCCATCACCTTCACAAGCTTTGTTCTTAGTAATGCTTCCTAAGGCTCACTTGACTTCTCATTCCAGGGTGTCTGGCTCTAGGTGAGTGATCACACCATCGTGGTTATCTGGGTCATTAAGAACTTGTTTGTACAGTTCTTCTGTGTATTCTTACCACCTCTTCTTAATATCTTCTGCTGCTGTTAGGTCCATACCATTTCTCTCCTTTATTGTGCCCATCTTTGCATGAAATGTTCCCTTAGTATCTCTAATTTTCTTGAAGAGATCTCTAGTCTTTCCCATTCTGTTGTTTTTCTCCATTTCTTTGCCTTGTTCGCTTAAGAAGGCTTTCTTATCTCCCTGTGCTTTTCTCTGGAATTCTGCATTCAGTTGGGTATATCTTTCCCTGTCTACTTTGCCTTGCATTTCTCTTCTTTTTTCAGCTGTTTGTAAGGTCTCCTCAGACAACCACTTTGCCTTCTTGCTTTTCTTTTTCTTGAGGATGGTTTTGGTCATCACCTCCTGTATAATGTTAAGAACCTCTGCCCATAGTTCTTCAGGCATTCTGTCTACCAGATCTAATCCCTTGAATCTATTCACCACCTTCACTATATAATCATAAGAGATTTGATATAGGTCATACCTGAATGATCTAGTAGTTTTTCCTACTTTCTTCAATTTGAGCCTGAATTTTGCAATAAGAAGCTGATGATCTGAGTCAAAGTCTGCTCCAGGTCTGTTTTTCTGATTGTATAGAGCTTCTCCGGAAATGGCAACCCACTCCAGTGTTCTTGCCTGGAGAATCCCAGGGACGGGGGAGCCTCTTGGGCTGCTGTCTGTGAGGTTGCAGAGAGTCAGAAATGACTGAAGCGACTTAGCAGCAGCAGCATAGAGCTTCTCCATCTTCAGCTACAAAAAATATAATCAGTCTGATTTCAGTATTGACCATCAGGTGATGTCCATTGTAGAGTTGTCTCTTGTGTTGTTGGAAGAGGGTGTTTGCTGTGACCAGTGTGTTCTCTTGGCAAAACTCTACTAGCCTTTGCCCTGCTTCATTTTGTACTGCAAGGCCAAGCTTGTCTGTTATTCCAGGTATCTCTTGACTTCTGACTTTTGCATTCCAGTCCCCTATGATGAAAAGGGCATCTTTTTTGGTGTTAGTTCTAGAAGGTCTTGGAGGTCTTCCTGGAATCATTCAGTTTCAGCTTTGGCATTAGTGGTTGGGGTATAGACTTAGATTACTGTGAGGTTGAACTGTTTGCCTTGGAAACAAGCCAAGATCATACTGTCTTTTTTGAGATTGCACCCAAATGTTGTATTTAGGACTCTTATTGACTGTGAGGGCTACCCCATTCCTTCTAAGGGATTCTTGCCCACAGTAGTAGATATAATAATCATCTGAATTAAATTTGCTCATTCTCGTCCTTTTTAGTTTACTGATTTCTAAAATGTCAGTGTTCACTCTTGCCATCTCCTGTTTGACCACTTCCAATTTACCTTGATTCATGAAGGTTCCTATGCAATATTCTTCTTTACAGCATCAGACTTTACTTTCACCACCGGACACAGTGACAACTGGGCATCCTTTCTGCTCCGCCTCAGCCTCTTCATTCTTTCTGGATCTCTTTCCCCGCTGTTCCCTGGTAGCATATTGGAACCTGGGAGGCTCACCTCTCAGTGTCCTGTCTTTTTGCCTTTTCATACTGTTCATGGGGTTCTCAAGGCAAGAACAGTGAAGTGGTTTGCCATTCCCTTCTCCAGTGGACCATGTTATGTGAGGCTCTGACTAGCAGGGACATGTCCTTCAGCTGTTCCATGTAGCTGGAGGACATGCCTGGCACCTTGGTTGTCCATCTTTTGAGTGTGTGTAAAGAAGGTGTTAGTCAGCATGCCTCTTGGGGGCCTGGGCAAAGGTCCTGCTGGAGTTGTTCACTGGAGCTGATCGATTCTGGAGGATGCCTAAGAGCAGATGGCTCCCCAGCCTCTCTGCTGCCGCTGGTTGCCCTGGGGCCAATCCACTGCCCAGGAGCTGTGAGGAGTGGAGGGCTGTTACATGCTACAACATGGATGAACCGTGAAAACACTATGCGAAGTGAAAGGAGCCAGACACAAGAGGCTACAGGTGTCATTGTATCATCCCATTTGTGTGAAATTACCATAATAGGCAAATTCATGGAGACAGAAATCAGATTACTGTTGGTTGCTAGTTAATGTGTAATGTAGGTTGACTGCTTCATGGGTAGGGAGTTTCTGTTTGGGGTGATGAAAAATGCTGGAATTAGGTAGTGGTGAAAGTTGTACAGCATTGAGAATGGGCTTAATATCACTCTGTTGAACACTTTAAAATGGTAAATTTTGTTTTGTATTTTAACACACACACCCAGTGCGGGGGCTAAGCTCTGAACATACACAGGTTGGAGAAAGTGCTCAGGCAGACAAGGGAATGTGGAACCAGTGAGAAAGTGAATTACAAGAACACCTAGAGAGATGTGGAAGGTTTTTGACTATTTCAGCCTAAAGCACTGGGGTTTGGGCCAAGGTTAACCAGATCTCTGGCACCTTTGATGGAGACCTGAAGAGAAAGGTGAACATTACTGAAGGCTTTTAAAATTTCCAAGTACAAACAACATCTCAATGATATGCAGTGTAGTAAAATCCAAACTGTATAGACATTTATAGATATACTTTTAATCTAAGTTTACAATATTGTTAAAATATGATTTTTAACAGTGTTATGATCTAAATGTTCATGTTTCCTCAGAATTTATATGTTGAAATACTAATCCCCTATTTAATGGTATTAAAATGTGGGGCCTTAGGGTGATAATTAGGTCATGAGAGTGGGCCCTTCATGGAGGGGATTAGCGCCCTTTTAAGAAGACACTTGGGGCTTCCCTGGTAGCTCACCTGGTAAATAATCTGCCTGTAATGCAGGAGACACTGATTCAGTTCCTGGTCAGGAAGATCTACTGGAGAAGGGATAGGCTACTCACTCCAGTATTCATGGGCTTCCCTGGTGGATCAACTGGTAAAGAATCCACCTGCAATGTAGGAGACCTGGGTTTGATCCCTGGGTTGGGAAGATCCCCTGGAGAAGGGAACAGCTATCCACTCCAGTATTCTGTCCTGGAGAATTCCATGGATTCTATAGTCCATGGGGCTGCAAAGAGTCAGACACGATTGAGCTACTTTCACTTTCAAGAAAAGACTTAGGAGAGCTTGCTTCTTCCCTGTGTTCTTTGTGGTGTGAGGACACAATGAGAAGCGGCCATCTGCCAATTAAGAAGCAGTTCGGTCTTCTTAATTCTGGCCCTTAATCTGGCACTTTGATCTTAGGCTTCCATAACTGTGAGAAATGTGTTTTATCATTTCAGCCGCCCAGTCTGTGGTAAGACAGACACCCAACAGACAAGACATAGAGTTGAGTGATGATCACTTTGTCTACTAAGCATTATCAATTTGGGTATGGTTTTAGTCTGCTCCCTGGTGAAATTCTCAGGTCAAAAGTCAGTTTTGTGAATATGTAAATATGACCTGATGTCAGTCTTCATCACCACTGCTGCATCTCGAGTATGGATATCCAAATTTATTTAATAAGAATGGACCATCCCAGAATTCCTATGGAGGCAGCCAGGAGCAGAGGGAAGACAAGGGGCTCTGTCAGAGAACAGCTGCTTGCATTCCAGCTCACTCACAACTCTGATGTGCATGACTGGGAATCAGGGCCAGCATCTCACCCTGATGAAGAGCAGAGAAATGCTAGCATTGTTCATCTGACTCCTTGTTATCACCCCCAATGTCTCTATCAGAATCCTAAGGGCCAGTTTATCCTGGATGTCCGGGTCGTGGTGGTGAGACTCCTTTTATGAGGAAATCTCACAGCATTGCTTCAGAGCTTCATCTCCTTCAAGTTTTCACTCTGACCTTTTTAACAAAGCCAGCGCTAGACTACTTAATACTACTCTCTCCAACAAATTTCTCATCCCCAACCTTGCAGCACTTTTTCTTTTCCCAGTAGAATTTATAATCTTTTAACACAATAGGTAATTTATCTAATTTGTTATTTATTTTCTGTGTCCCCTCTCTAGCATATCAATTCCATGATGGTGATCCTTTGCTTGTGAGGAGTTGGTATCTTTCTTGGTGTAAACTTTACTGACCTTTTCCTAACTTAGAGATGACTTTACCTGTATAATGTCATCCTGCTATATGAGCTATAAGGGATACCATTCTCATTGTTCATCTCACCAAGGTCAGTCCTGTTAGAAACCCAGTTCAGAGAAATCTGACTTCTGTGGAAATATTCTCAATAAAAATTAGCTTTTATTTTGCATGTTAATAATGTTGATTTTGAACTTCAGTGAAATAGTTGAAAGTACAGTATGTACAAATTTTCAACCACATTGGAAAAACTAGATAAAGATGTTGCCAATTCTTAAAATAGAGCTTGTTTGGCTAGTAAGAGTCACTCGTTTTTGAAGTTTCAGCTACATAATTTAACATTTAAATTTTAGCTTAAAAGTAATTCATGTGCTTATTATAGTTAGCATAGCTCTGTTCTAGAATAACTCTTGGGGGGGGGGGTGCATTTAGGAGGATACCCAATAAGGCTTCACAGCTCACTGACACTTCCAGACATTTCCTTAAAAACATGAAGAGAATAGCTCCATTGTTATAGATGCAGATGGGTCAGTTCTGGTCCTGCTTAAAGGCTGAGGACTTTGATGATTTAGTATATTTTTTCACTCACAAAATTTACATGTTTCAAAGGATAATTTGACCTGAAAGAAGACTATGGAGATCAGGAAAAGTCTGGACTAATATAAGCCATTTGTGCTTCATCAGCTTTTTACCTAGTGATGGATGTGTTCAGGAGATTTTATAGTATGAAATTTACAGTTTCGATGTATGGTCCCAAAGTTCATTCATGCATTTATCCCTCTCTCTTCTTCCCTTTCTCTCTCCCTCCATCATTCCATCATTTCTGAGCCTTTCTCCTGGGTCAGGCATTGTGCTGAGGGTAAGGGGAGGGGAGACGGGTCAAGTTGGGAGGACTAAGATGAATTGAACTTTGACTCTATGCTAGAGGAACTCACGGTGTAGTGACACCTAACAGTGTCATACATGTAAGTTCATACATTGTAAACTTTTACCACTTAGAGTCTGTAACAGGATTGTCAAGATCTGGTACAGTGGACAGAAACTTAGGATCAGTACATTAACAGTTTCACAATTGAAACATTATTTTCTTCAAAACAAAGTTTTAAATGTTTTCAGGCCTTTCTAATAAGGGCAATAAATCAGAGTCCAGGCCAAGGGGTCACTGAGATTTTTCCTAGCCCCGTGGCCATCCAAAGTCTGAGGCATGAGAAAAGCACAACGTGATTCTTGGTCGAAGTCAGCAGTGTGCCTTGGAGGTGGGACAGTAGTCATGTTTGTTAAAATTCAGAACAAAATAAACACTTTGGTGGCAAACTTTGACTAGCGCGGCATGTTCTTTGTGCCTGGAAAGGAGGCCAAACCACTGTTGCTTTTGTTTGGTTGTTGACTGGCCCAAGGAAATAGACAAAAGCCAACAAAGACAGGAGATGCCAGTAGAAGACTCCAGCTAATGTAATAGGGTTTTTGTTTTTCAATGTGTTTTTTTTTTTTGCTGCCAAAGTCCCAGGAGTGTCAGAATCTCATTGTCAGATAGAACATGAGATCATGAGTGCAGATAAGTGGATGGAGATACGGGGTTTAATCTAGGTTGAGGACCAGGAATACCACCAAGGCAATAACAGCATGGAAAAGCCAAGCCAGATGCTCTCTCCATAAATCATGCTGTCTCTAGCTATTGTTTGCTTCTAGTTTTGCCACTGCTAGGTCTTGAGGTTATATTGGAAAAAGTGACCATTCCCACAATACTTTTACTGAAATATAAACTGATGCTGATTGATTGTTGGTTTAACAGTATGATTGTTTTGGTGGTTGCTAGCTGCATGACTGGAAACTCGCCCAGACTAACTCACAGAACAGATGGCATCTCCCCAGGGATTTACACAGACTCAGGTTGTAGTCACATTGCCAGGCCTGTGGACACCCAGGAACTGTCCTGTAGCTGGGTCTCTTGAGTCTGGAAAATAGTTCAGCCCCTGTAAGGTCAATCAGGATGCCCGTGACTCTAGTGGCAGAATCTTGTCCTTTCCCTTCAGCATCAGGACTTGACTCGATCAGCTCTAGCTGTCTGCCGTTGTCCGCACTTAGCCACTCTAGCGCTCTTTGTTCTGCCTCTGAATGTCATTCTGCTTTTGCACCTGCTACCAACTGCTCCTCCTTTTTGCAAAGCTCTCAAGACAGAGGTGATTCAGGCACCCCACCTGATATGCGATTCCCTTCTTGGGCTGAGAGTGCTCCATGCCAGCTTGTGGGTTGCAGCCACTCCAATCTCACCACCGATGGCCAGGGTGGTAGGTCACGTGCTGTAGAATGTGTGCAGGGTAGCAGGGCCTATAAATATGGCAGTCTTCCTCAGAAAGAGCCAAGCAAGAGGCAGGTGCTCAAGGTTCTTGCTGGGGCCACTTCACTGCGACTGGAAGGCAGCTGACCGTAGTCTCACGCCCAGAGTGGGGTGAGGCGGGTCCCATACAGGGGGTCGGGGATGGCTGGGATGTCACACCCTAATATCCATAAGTTAACAGAAATTTTTCTGTGATAGCAGAGAATTCACACTAACACATCCCTTGTCTCCCTACGCCTGCCTGAGCCTTCATCCAGATATTCCAAATGCTGTTAAGAAGAGGATGGGCAGCAAAGTAAGGTGAAGGGCAGAGTCTTTGAATCATAATCTCGGCTTCTAATCCCAGCATTGTGACTTGCCTTTCTATGCCTGTGATGCTAGAAAACCTCTCTATGGCTCAGTTTTTGTCACTTATAAAGTGGGTATATGAATACCTGTCTCAAGAAGTTGTACTGAGGCCAGAGGAGAGAAAGTATGTACTCCGAGTGTTCCAGGCTCACCACATAGTGTAAAATACCTGGTCTGCTGCCCAGTACCTCTCATGTCACCTGGGCAGACCCTTGCTGGTCTCTTCTTGTGCCATTTTGGAGTCCCCAGTGTGGCCTGAGGTGGTCATGCACCCCGTCTAGGCTACTTCCTGTGAATCTGTAGTTCTTTTGACATGATAGTTATTTCAGTGTCTTTCTTCCAGCCACCTGAGCATCTTTCCACTGAACTCTTTGTCTCCAACCAAAAGGAAAATACCTTTCCTGCTTTTGTCCACTTCCAGTTGGGAGATGGCAGGACCCACAGTGGTAGCAGCTTTTCTCACCCACATAACCTCCTTGGAATGGGGCAATTGTAACAGCATACATTGGGCTTTGGTAGCACAGTTTATTTTTACCCCAAGATCCTTCCTTTCCAGGACTCCCAGATAGTCCCCAGAGGGCTGTTTTCCTTATATGTTTTCCTCATTCAATGGTGATTCACTTCCTCAAGTAACTTCTCTTGGCTCTCACCCTTCTTCATTACCCATGTCAGAATTCAAGCAACAGAAAGAGATGGATCTCTCTCTCACGTGGCTTGGAGAGAACCAAGGAGGTGCTCCATGCAGGCGGAGAGTCCTTGGCTCTGTTGTACTCCCAGCCATTGGGTGATGCACCCATCATCATTGAATGGTGACGCTTCAACTTCACAGCCGGCACCTGTAAATGCTCTGCTGCCTAGCTGCAGCCCCAGGGTACACATGTAAAATGCTCGGCCAGCCAGATATGTGGAATCTAGAAAAACAGTACTGATGAACCTACTTGCAGGGCAGAAATAGAGACGGGGCAGGAATAGAGACACAGACATAGAGAACAGATTGTGGACACAGCGGGGGAAGGAGAGGCTGGGACGAATGGAGTGAGTAGCATGGACAATATACACCGCCATGTGTAAAATAGATAGTGGGAAGCTGCTGCATAACACATGGAGCTCAGCCTGGTCCTCTGTGACCTAGAGGGGATGAGGGTGGTGTGGGGGGAAGGCAGGAGGGAGGGGATATGTGTATACTTAGAGCTGATTCATGTTTTGTTCATTTCTGTTGCAGAAATGCTTTGTCAATGGTTGTTAGAATCATTATTTTTATTGATGCCCCAGGCCTGCTTTGAAATTATTGGCCTCTGGTTATATCTTTTTATCTTTTCTGTTTGTTTGTCCATCCATCCATCCATCATCTACCTGTACTAGAATTCTCCTGGGAAACAGGAAGCAGAATACACATCATATATACATATGTTTCCTCTTTCACACTGCCCACCCACACTGGGGAGGACAGTCTGCTTTACTGAACCCACAGATTGAAATGCTAATCTCATCAGGAAACACCCTCAGAGACACACCCAGAAATAATGTTTAATCTGGACACCCCAGGCAGAGTCAGGCTGACATAAAATTAACCATAATGCTATCTGATACGTGTGTATAGATACATATCTCCAGAATATATACACACACATTTTATATATATTTAATTACATGCATGTACATCTACATGAAATCAGTTTTTCTTGGAAATAACTGGCATTCCTGCTGGTTCCTCATGATACTTTGTATTTTCATGGCTTTTCTTTAATTAAAAAAAATTATTTCAAAAAATTTTATTGGAATGTAGTTGATTAATAATATTTTGGTGTACAGGAAAGTAAATATATATCCATTCTTTTGGATGGATGTGTATATATATACATATATAAGAATTCCCTTTCAGATTCCCATATAGGTTATTAGAGAATATTGAATAGAATTCCCTGTGCTATACAATAGGTCCTTATTATTTGTTCATTTTACATATGTTTGCCTGCTCAGTCACTCAGTCATATCCGACTCTGCGATCTCACGGACTGTAGCCTTTTAGGCTCCTCTGTCCGTGGGATTTTACAGGCAAGAACACTGGAGTGGGTTGCCATTTCCTACTTCAGGGGATCTTCCCTACCCAGGGATTGAACCCACATCTCCTTCACTGACAGGCGGATTCTTTACCACGAGCCACAGTAGTGCGTATATGTTAATCCCAGTTTCCTAATTTATCGGCTCCCGCAGTGTTTCCCCTTTGGTAACCATAAGTTTGATTTTGAGATCTGTGAATCTGTTTCTGTTTTGCAAGTCAATTCATTTGTGTCATTTTTGTTAGGTTCCACATATAAGCAATATCATGTGATGTTTTTCTTTGTCTGACTTATTTCACTTAATATGATAATCTGGAGGTCCATCCATGTTGCTGCAAATGCCATTATTTTGTTGTGGCTGAATAATATACACTGCATGAATGTACCACATCTTGATCCATTCGTCTGTCCATGGACATTTAGGTTGTCTCCATGTCTTGGCTGTTGTAAATAGTGCTGCAATGAACATTGGAATGCATGGATATCTTCAAACTATGGCTTTCTCTGGATATATGCCCAGGAGTGGGATTGCTGGATCACATGGTAGTTCTAGTTTTACTTTTTTAAGGTATTTCCATACTGTTCTCCATGATGGTTGTACCAATTTACATTTCCATAGACAGTGTAGGAGGGTTCTCTTTTCTCTACACCCTCTCCAGCATTTATTGTTTGTAGACTTTTTGATGATGGCTGCTATGACTGGTGTGAGGTGATACCTCATTGTAGTTTTGATTTGCGTTTTGCTAATAATGAGTGATGTTGAGCATTTTTTTCATGTGCTTTCTGGCCACCTGTATGTCTTCTTTGGAAAAGGGTCTGTTTATATCTTCTGCTCATTTTTTGATTTTTTTTTTTTTTAAATAACAAGCTGCATGAGCTGTTTGTATATTTGGAATGTTAATCCTCTATTGGTTGCATTGTTTGCAAATATTTTCTCCCATCCTATGGGTTGTCTTTTTTTTTTTTTTTTAATGGTTTCCTTTGCTGTGCAAAAGCTTTTACATTTAATTAGGTCCCATTTGTTTATTTTCAGTATCCTAGAAGGTGAGTCAAAAAAGATATTGCTGCAATTTATGTTTGGGAGTGTTCTGTCTGTTTTCCTCTAAGAGTTCCTCTAAGGGCTTCCTAGGTGGAGCAGTTGATAAAGAATATGTCTGTCAGTGCAGGAGATGGAAGATCCAATCCTTGGGTTGGAAAGATGCCCTGAAGTAGGAGATGGCAATCCACTCCAGTATTCTTGCCTGGGAAATCCCATGGACAGAGGAACCTAGTAGGTTATAGCCTGTGGGATTACAAAGAGTCAGACACGACTGAACATGCACACACACGAGTTGTATAGTATCCAGCCTTACATTTAGTTCTTTAATTCATTTTGAGTTTACTTTTGTGTATAGTGTTAGGGATTGTTCTAAATAATTTCATTCTTTCACATACATGTAGCTTCCAGTTTTTCCAGCATCACTTATTGAAGAGACTTGTCTTTTCTCCGTTGTATATTCTTGCCTTCTTTGTTGTAGATTAGGTGACCACAGGTGCATGGGTTTATCTTTGGACTTTCTATACTGTTCCATTGATCTATATTTCTGTTTTTGTGCTGGTATCATATTGTTTGATTACTGTAGCTTTGTACTATAGTCTGAAGTTGGGGACCCTGATTCCTCTAGCTCCATTTTTCTTTCTCAAGATTGCTTTGGCTATTCATGGTCTTTTGTGTTTCCATACAAATTGTAAATTTTTTTATTCTAGTTCTGTGAAAAATGTCCCCAGTAATTAGATAGGGATTGCATTGAATCTGTGGATTGCTGTAGTATATCTGTAGATATCTGTAGTATAGTCATTTCCACAATATTCATTCTTCCAATCCAAGAAAATGGTATATCTCTGCATCTATTTGTGTCATCTTTGATTTCCTTCATCAACATCTTAAAGTTTTCTGTTGTTGTTGAGTTGCTAATTTGTGTCTGACTCTTTGTGACCCCATGGACTGCAGCATGCTAGACTTCCCTGTTCTTCACTATCTCCCGGAGTTTGTTCAGACTCCTGTCTGTTGAGTCAGTGATGCCATCCAGCCATCTCATCCACTGTTGCTCCTTCTTTTGCCTTCAGTATTTCCTAGTATCATGGTGTTTTCCAATGAGTCAGTTCTTCACATCAGTTCAGTTCAGTTCAGTCACTCAGTCGTGTCCAACTCTTTGTGACCCCATGAACCGCAGCACGCCAGGCCTCCCTGTCCATCACCAACTCCTGGAGTTTACCCAAACTCATGTCCATTGAGTCGGTGATGCCATCCAACCATCTCATCCTCTGTTGTCCCCTTCTCCTCTCACCCTCAATCTTTCCCAGCATCAGGGTCTTTTCAAATGAGTCAGCTCTTCACATCAGGTGGCCAACATATTGGAGCTTCAGCTTCAGAATCAGTCCTTTCAGTGAATATCCAGGGTTGATTTCCTTTAAGGTTATCTGTTTTGATCTCCTTGCTGTTCAAGGCCTCTTAAGAGTCTTCTCCAGCACCAGAGTTCAAAAGCATCAATTCTTTGGTGCTCAGCCTTCTTTATGTTCCAACTCTCACATCTGTACATGACTACTGGAAAAACTATAGTGTTAATTATATGGAACTTTGTCAGCAAAGAGATGTCTCCGGTCTTTAATATACTGTCTAGGTTTGTCATAGCTTTTCTTCCAAGGAGCAAGTGTCTTTTAATTTTGTGGCTGCAGTCACCAGTCCACAGTGGAGCCCACAAGAATAAAGTCTGTCACTGTTTCCACTTTTCCCCCATCTATTTGCCATGAAGTGATGGGACTGGATGCCATAAGTTTAGTTTTTTAAATGTTGAATTTTAAGTTAGCTTTTTCACTCTCCTCTTTCACCCTCAGCAAGAGGCTCTTTAGTTCCTTTTGCTTTCTGCCATTAGAGAGGTATCATCTGCATATCTGAGGTTGTTGATATTTCCCTGGGCAATCTTGATTCCAGCTTGTGAGCCATCCAGTCTGGCATTTAGTGTGATGTCCTCTGCATATAAATGAAATAAGCCGGGTGACATTATAGAGCCTTGATGTAATCCTTTTCCAATTTTGAACCAGTTTATTGTTCCATGTCCAGTTCTAACTATTGCTTCTTGACCTGTACCTCCTTATGTAGTTATTTATCCCTAGGTATTTTATTCTTTTAGATGCAATGGTAAATAGGATTTTTTCCTTAATTTATCTTTCTGATGTTTTGCTGTTACTATATAGGAATGCAAGAGATTTCTGTGTGTTAATTTTATATTCTGTAAATTTATCAAAATCATTGATCAACTCTAGTATTTTTTTTTTGGTAGCATCTTTAGGATTTTCTATGTATAGTATAAAGCCATCTGCAAACTGTGACAGTTTTACTTCTTCTCTTCCGATTTGGGGTCCTTTTATTTCTTTTTGTTCTGATTGCTGTACCTAGGACTTCCAAAACTATGTTGAATAAAAATGGCAGGAGTAGACATCCTTGTCTTGTTCCTGATCTTAGAGAAAATGCTTTCAGTTTTTCACCATTGAGAATGATGTTAAATGTGGGTTTGTCATATATGGCCTTTATTATTGTTGAGGTTCCTCTCTGACCACTTTCTGGGGAGTTTTTATCATAAATAGGTATTGAATTTTGTCAAAAGATTCTCTGCATCTATTGAGATGATGATATACCTTTTATTTTTCAGTTTGTTAATGTGGTATATCACAATGATTGACTTGTGTATAGTGAAGAATTCTTGCATCCCTGGAGAAATCCCACTTGATCATCATGTATGATCCTTTTAATGTGTTCTTGGATTTGATTTGCTAATATTTTGTTCAGAATTTTTGTATCTATGTTAATCCATGATATTGGCCTGTAATTTTCTTTCTCTTTTTTTGTGGTATCTTCATCTGGTTTTAGAATCAGAGTGATGGTGGCCTTGTAGAATAAGCTTAGCAGTTTCTTCCTCTGCAATTTTTTGGAAGAGTTTTAGAAGGATAGATGTTATCTCTTCTTTAAATGTTTGATAGAATTCTCCTGTGAAGCCATCTGATCCTGAACTTCTGTTTGTTGTAAACTTTTAAATCACAGTTTCAATTGGTTGGTCTGTTCATGTTTTCTGTTTCTGATTCAGTCTGGGAAGGTTGTACGTTTCTAAGAATTTGTCTGTCTCTTCTGGGTCATTCATTTTATTGGCATATATGTGCTTGTAGTTGTATCTTATGATCCTTTGTATTTCTGTGGTGTCAGCTGTAACTTCTTCATTTCTAATTTTATTGATTTGAGCCCTCTGCCATTTTTTCCTGATGAGTCTGGCTAAACGTATGCCGATTTTGTTTATCTTTTCAAAGAACCAGCTTTTAGTTTCATTGATCTTTTCTATTGTTTTTTCATCTCTATTTCATTTATTTATGCTCTGATCTTTATGATTTCTTTTCTTCTACTAAATTTGGGTTTTGCTTGTTCTTTCTTCTCTAGTTGCTTTAGGTGTAAGGTTTGGTTGTTTAAGATGTAAGATTGTATTGCTGTAAAATTTCATCTTAGAAGTGCTTTTGCTGCTTCCAATAGGTTTGGATCATTGTACATTCATCTTCATTTGTCTCTTCAGTATTTTTTATTTTCTCTTTGATTTCTTCAGGGACCCATTGGTTGTTTAGTAACATATCATTTAGTCCCCACTGTGTTGTTGCGCTTTCTCAGTCATGACTGACTCTTTGAGACCCCATGGACGTAGGCCACCAGGCTCCTCTGTCTATGGAATTTTCCAGGCAAGAATACTGGAGTGGGTTGCCACTTCCTTCTGCAGGAGATCTTCCTGATGCAAGGATCGAACCTACATCTCTAGTGTCTCCTGCATTGGCAAGTAGATTTTTACCACTGTACCACTTGGGAAGTCTTTTAGTCTCCATGTTTATGGTTCTTGTTTTTTTTTTAAACACTCCCCCCACCCCCTGTAATATACTTCTAATCTTACAGCTTTGTGGTTGGAAAAGATGCTTGATATGATTTCAGTTTTCTTAAATTTACTGAGGCTTGATTTGTGCCCACGATGTGATCTATCCTAGAGAATGCTTCATGTATACTTGAGAAGAAAGTGTATCTGCTGCTTTCAGATGAAATATTCTATAAATGCCATCTGATCTAATGTGTCATTTAAGGCCTGTGTTTCCTGACTGGTGTATTTCATGGCTTCCTAGGTGGTCTATATTAAGCTTTTATTAAGAAAAAAGACATTTCTTAAGGAAGAGTTAAGTGAGAGATCTTCATCATTTATTTTGTGTGTGCATGTGTGTGTAGCTGATTTGATTTCTTCTGATGGAGATCTTAGAGTTAACAATGGCAGAACTTTTCCAGGGCATTTGGATTTTCCTGTTTCTGTTCTCCTTTATATCCAGTGAATATTCAGTGAATATCTCCACCGAAACTTACAGTGAGTGAAATGCTGAGCCCGCTGTGGTCTCTGTGGCTGTTCACAACCACAAGACCTATTTCTTTAGGTACTTGGGGCACAAGAGAAAACAAAAGGCCGGCAAAAGGACATTGGGCTGCAATCTGATGCCTGAGTTTTCCCGTTCTGACAAAACCTTCCTAGGGTTTGCCTCCTTGTGGCAAATGCCTTTCATCTTGGAGAATGCCAGCAGACCTCTTTATTACTTGAACGTGGTGGATGCTGTTCTTCATGTATACCCATGCTGCTCTATAGAGGAGATGCTCAGTGCATGGGACTCATAAACATTGTGTCAGGATCCAGGGCATCTTCAAAAGTGGACTTATGGAGAATTAATGAGGCTTCTCTTGAGGAAGCCTTCTGCTTATGTGTTCGCCAGCAGTTCTCAGATTCCTTGCTCTCTGATGACTGATTGATAAGTAGTTCCTTCAAGCCAGGGTGGTACCTCTCTAGTCAGGTGATGAAAAGAAACATACTGTCAGAAGCTTGCTGTGCTCACGCGTCTAGAAGGTGGGATTTCCTGATTTTTCTTATAGTCTGGATCAACTGTCCAAGGATGAGGCTGGTGGCCTCAGGAAGAAGGTATATCCCTGACCCTGAAGGACTGCTGGCCTGGGTTGGGGTGGGTTGGTACAGGCATAATAGAGGGGATTATGCTGGACGACTTGGGGGCCCCTTCAGTCCTAAGCTGCTTCTGTCTTAAAGTTCCAACAGTTTTTATTAGAATTAATAAGCAGTGGCTCCCAAACCTGATGCTCTCAATTTACTTATTAGCATCCTCTTTTTCTTTCTGTTAAAATGAAATTGTTTCATTGTAATTGTTGAAAAGATGTGCAGTCTTGATGGGCAGAGACGAGGACATAGCCTGAGGTCTGCCGATAAAACGCTATAGCTCCTTAGGGATGTGGGAGTTAGAAGGTGAATTCGATAGGAATATTTAAAAGCAGTTGGAAAAAGCTTCTTTAATTTTGCTTAACCTATGCATCTATTTTCTGGATATATTTGGGGGTAAATCTATCAACTGTGGAGTTCCCTACTGATATGATAGGTGGGGTTTTTGAGGAGGTAGAGCAAGGAAACAAAACATCAACTGAGTAGGGCCTTTGCGTAACTGGGACAGAGGTCAAAGGTCTCCTTGATGTGGGAGCTGATTTCTACATTCTGTAAACTATTATCCTTATTTTTACCAACTTCAAATTCAAAGTGGCCCCTTTCACTCTCACCTTTGGATGGCTTCCCTTCTAAACACAAGTGGTTTATTAGAAACCTGAGCACAAGGCGCTCTGGAGCCAGAGGATACTTTCTGGGGCTGGATCTTGATGTCAGCACCAAACATTTCTGTGAATTCAGGGCGCCTGAATGCCAAGGCTTGTGAGGCTGAAGCCTGGTCCTTGTTGAGATGCAAGGGCAGCCTCTTGATGTCATGTTAGGACTCAGAGCCCATGCCAAGGCAGATTCATGGGGTGAAGACACTGGCAGTTTTGCCGCACGGGCAGCCAGGAGAGAGGTGACCGCTGGCATGCTTTAGCCACCCACAGACCACGCCGGGGGATCACGTCAGACACTGTGCCAGGAGGCCAGCAGGGCAAATCACAGATGACACCTGAGGAACAAGAAAATTGGTTGACTGACTTCCTTCCCTTCCTGTTCCTGCAGTGTGGGGACAACTTTGGGACATTTTGTGGTTCTTCAAGGAGCTATTTGAACTGCTGCCAAGGAGCTATTTGAACTCTGTAGAGAGGCTGGTGAGGGTCTTGCCTTCCTCACTGGGGGAACAGGATTGTGTACACAGAGGAGAACTGGACCTTTGACAATTAACTTTCAGCAGCTGGGAGAGGTGCAGAATGGGGCAGACAGCCTTGCTTTGCTGTGTACAGAATCTGGCTGCTACACCCGAGGGCTTGTGTCTCAGCCTCAGCAGCCTTCTTGAGCAGCAGAGCGACACCAGAGTCTTCAGGAAGGCCTCGGGCATGTCCCCGATGTAACCACATGGAGCCCAAAGGTTGCAGAGTTGAGGGCTTGGCTCCTGGGTTCTTGTCTGTGAGAACCACTCCCAAGATGCTCATAGCACCTTGTGGCAGGAAAGATTTCTGCTACAGTGGTTAGCAGCCCCCGAGTGGATCGTAGAGCCCTGCCCTCGAGAAACTTAGGTCATGGGACTTAGTTTTAACTGACAGGCACTGAACTTCACTAGCAGTTCCATGGATTGTGTCATTTAATCTGCACAACAATATAAGGTTGAAAAATTACTTCCCTTTTGTAGAGGGTAGGAGATTGAAGTTTACAGAAATTAAGGAGCCTGCCTGGGCTCACAGATTTAAGAAGGGAGAAGGCTGGGATTAAATTCAGGAAGTCTGGCTCCAATGCAGTTATAGAGTTAATATATTTTTAATATAGACATCAGGATCAACCTGTGTTGTACTGAATAGCTGCTCAAGATTTTTCACAAGTGGCAAGGTATGGTTAAAAACAGCTGTTCCTTCTTATACAAAGTATTCTATGACAAAGCCAACAATACTGTCTTCCCTTGATTCTTATCCAGGGTATCTCAATTTCAGGAGTGACAGAAAAGACTGCACATTAGATGGTACTTTCAAGTCAAGGAGGCTCGGGAAGGAGAATTTTAAGAAGGGAATAGACAACAATGTTAAATACAATTGACAGAGGAAGTATTAATAAAATGAGAACTTATAAAATCCTATGAGATTTGCAATAAGACTTTGTAAGCTGAATCCATCTACTGTCCCCTGGTATACCACAGGTCTCCCCCCAGTTTTAATGAAATACATAATACACATATGGTACTAAATTCAAAATATATCAAAGGCAGACAGTGAAAAGCCTCTAGGTCTCCCTTCCATTCCTATACCCTAGCAACCGTTTCCAGGAAGCAGACACTATTATTCATGCCGATTTACTGTGTATCCTTCCTGAGCTGCTGTATGCACATGGAACACGTTAAGTGTACATACTTCCTTTCTACACACGGAGAAACTTCTGCGCGTTTAAAAGTCTTCATTTATGGCTGTGCCAGGTCTTTGTTGCCGTGGGTTTTCTCTAGTTGTGGAGAGTCAGGGGCTGCTCTGGGCTGCAATGCGTGGGGTTTTCATTGCAGCGGCTTCTCTCGTGGAGAACACGGGCTCTGGGTGCTCAGCCTTCAGTACTTACAGCACTTGGGCTCAGTGGTTGTGGGGCAGAGTCTCAGTTGCTCTGCGTCATGTGGAATCTTCCTGGACCAGGGATCAAACCCATGTCCCCTGCTTTGGCAGGCAGATTCTTAACCTGCCGAGAGGTGGTTTGTTTCTTGTTTGATTTTTGCAGCTACACAGGGTTCCACAGCATGGATGTGTTCTAATTTGTTTAATGAAGATATGTTTTCAGCTGGCCCTGAAAAAGCAGCAATATTTAAGGAAGATACGGGGGAGGGTTTTCCCTTTCCAGGACAGAAAGGCAACTATCTGAAGGAAGTAGACAGAGCTGAGGGCCATTCAAGTGCTAAGGGATGCCTGTGAAAAGTGAGTGTCTGTTAGTTGCTCAGTCATATCTGACTCTTTGCAGTCCCATGGACTGCAGCCTGCCGGGCTCCTCTGTCCATGGGATTCTCCAGGCAGGAATACTGGAGTGGGTTGCCATTCCCTTCTCCAGGGGAGCTTCCTGACCCAGGGACCACACCCGGGTCTCCCACATTGCAGGCAGATTCTTGATCGTCTGAGCCACTAGGGAAGCCCTGCAGTAGGTCTAATTGAACCCAACAAGAGCTAGCTTACTCCTGAGAGGTTTCCTTACAACCTACCACCCTGCAGTGTGATTTAGAAACTTCATTTCTGAAAATGGTATTATCTCTCCTTAAACATCGGCTAGAAGAGGTCAACATACTGTCTCCAAACTTTGGGGAAATTATGGAAGTTACAGTTCGTTTTTTGACTCTTTAACTCTAGCATCCCTAGAGTGTTTTGCACATAAGAGGCTTTTAATAAGTGTTTGTTTACTTGAATGAATGAGGGCACATGGCCACATTGGGTTTTTGAAATAGAGTCAGTGAATGAGGGTTTGTGACTAGAATCTGTAGCCATCTCTCACCTAATCTTCCATCAGACATTTACTGTAAGTACCAGCTTCCGCTACTCAGTCCTGGTCATTGAGCAAACATACAGTCGATCCTCCATATACACAGGCTCCGCATCTGCGAATTCAACCAACTGCAGATCAAAAATATTTAAAAAGAAATTCCAGAAAGTTCCAAGAAGCAAAACTTGATTTTGCTGCACACTGGCTAACTATTTATATGGCAGTTACATTATATTAGGTATTGTAAGTATTCTGGAGATGATTTAAAGTATAGGAGAGGATATACATAGGTTATTTGTAAACAATACACCATTTTATTTATATAAGGAGCTGGAGCATTCATGGGTTTTTGGTGTCTGGCGGAGGGGGGCGGGTCCTGGAGTCAATCCCTCATGGATACCGAGACAACCATACCTAGACAGGTCATCAGGCTGGAATAACTTGGTAGAAGTATCTCTTGAGTATCTCCAACTTCTATGTCCTCTAATCTCTAATATTCTCTAATTCCTCATCTCAAAAGGAAAAGCTTCTAGACTCAGATGTGACCAGTATAAATTCCAGCACTTCCTCATTGAATGACCTTGGACAGTGGCTGAACTCTGAACTTATTCCCTCATCTGCAAAGCAGGAATAGTATGACCTATTTTCTTAGGGGTTTTATGAGGGTTAAATGAGCTTATATTTAAAACACTTAACAAAGTTCTGATAACAGTCTAAAGCTGTTAATTTCCTCCTCTTTGCTCTTTTGTCTGTCATAAGGTATGACCCATGCAATTGACCACTGCTCATTTTTAGTATAGGTTAATTTACCAGTAAACTGGAATACAGGTTTATAAATGATTTTTCTCTAAGTTTGGTTGTAATGTTAGAATATTAATGATGGTAGGGCACTTGAAGATTGTCTAATCCAAGTTTTTTTTTTAAACAGAGGATATATGATCAGAAATCCATTTGTATATAAACTGCATAATGTAAAATAATTACAGAATTAAAATATTTTAGCAACACAAAAAGTAGTCCATAAACAGTTTAATAAATTTATTCTCACAAAGCATCACAGTTCTAAGTCTAGTACAGGTAACTAGTAAAACATGAAATTCAGTGAGAATTCTTTTATCTAGCGGACTGTGGAGTTTTGGACTGCAGCGTGTATTCTGCAGGCACATCTCAATCCTGAATCAATATCCACATTACTAGTAGGTGTCAGCGTTAGTTTTAGCAGTTCTGTGAAAGAGGATGTGTTTTCTTAGAATTGGTTCAGTTCAGTTCAGTCGTTCAGTCGTGTCTGACTCTTTGCGACCCCATGAATCGCAGCATGCCAGGCCTCCCTGTCCATCACCAACTCCCGGAGTTTACTCAAACTCATGTCCATCGAGTCGGTGATGCCATCCAGCCATCTCATCCTCTGTCATCCCCTTCTCCTCCTGCCCCCAATCCCTCCCAGCATCAGGGTCTTTTCCAATGAGTCAACTCTTTGCATAAGGTGGCCAAAGTACTGGCGTTTCAGCTTCAGCATCAGTCCTTCCAATGAACACCCAGGACTGATCTCCTTTAGGATGGACTGGTTGGATCTCCTTGCAGTCCAAGGGACTCACACGAGTCTTCTCCAACAGCACAGTTCAAAAGCATCAATTTTTCGGCGCTCAGCTTTCTTTATAGTCCAACTCTCACATCCATACATGACCACTGGAAAAACCACAGCCTTGACCAGACGGACCTTTGCTGGCAAAGTAATGTCTCTGCTTTTTAATATGCTATCTAGGTTGGTCATAACTTTCCTTCCAAGGAGTAAGCGTCTTTTAATTTCATGGCTGCAGTCACCATCCACAGTGATTTTGGAGCCCCCCAAAATAAAGTCTGACACTGTCTCCACTGTTTCCCCATCTATTTGCCATGAAGTGATGGGACCAGATGCCATGATCTTAGTTTTCTGAATGTTGAGCTTTAAGCCAACTTTTTCACTCTCCTCTTTCACTTTCATCAAGAGGCTTTTTAGTTCCTTTTCACTTTCTGCCATAAGGGTGGTGTCATCTGCATATCTGAGGTTATTGATATTTCTCCCGGCAATCTTGATTCCAGCTTGTGCTTCTTCCAGCCCAGTGTTTCTCATGATGTACTCTGCATATAAGTTAAATAAGCAGGGTGACATTATACAGCTTGACGTACTCCTTTTCCTATTTGGAACCAGTCTGTTGTTCCATGTCCAGTTCTAACTGTTGCTTCCTGACCTAGAATTGGTTAGACTGATGTAATTTAGCAACTATTGCACGACTTGTTTCCTTTTTTTCTTTCTTTGCAAATGGAGAAAGTTCTCTCAAACTGTTTTAAGCTAAAAAGGTGAATTTATTGAGTTAGGTAATTGGAGTAAAAGAGCTTCAGGTGTGATTTAAGGTTGTCACTGTAAGTTTGTGGTCACAGAAAATATTTGGGAGTACTTCTGTTTAAAAAGTTGACTTTTGGTTCACTAAACCAAAACTAAAAAAAACAAAAACAAGTTTCCTTAGTTTTAAGTTCAATTTATAAATACTATTATCCTACAAATATATCTAACAAATTTTAATCTGAAACACTGAATTTTTTATTTCTATTAAGTTCATTTGGGGCCTTAAAACCTCTTCTGCATCTCTAATTTAAAATGCTTAAACTTTCTTCTACCTTCTGGAATATATGGAATGTAGTTATATTGTTTTAATGTCTTTGTCTATTAATTCTATCCTCCCTGGCATTTCTCAGTGTGAGTCTCTTTCTATTGAGAGTTTTTCTCTTCATTGTGTGCCTTATTGTCCTGTAACCTTAAGGATAAGTTTTGATTGGATTTCAGACAGTGTAATTTTTTTCTTATTGAAGTACAGTTAATTTACAATAATTAGCTTCTGGTATATAGGAAAGTGATTCATTGTATATACATATATATTTTTCATATTCTTTTCCATTATTGTTTACTACAGGATACTGAATATAGTTCCTTCTGCTATACAAACACTAGCAAGGAGAGATAAGAAAGCCTTCCTGAGTGATCAGTGCAAAGAAATAGAGGAAAACAATAGAATGGCAAAGACTAGAGATCTCTTCAAGAAAATTAGAGATACCAAGGGAACATTTCATGGAAAGATGGGCACAATAAAGGACAGAAATGGTATGGCTCTAACAGAAGCAGAAATTATTAAGAAGAGGTAGCAACAATACACAGAACTATACAAAGAAGATCTTCATGACCCAGATAACTGTGATGGTGTGATCACTCACCTAGAGCAGGACATCCTGGAATGCAAAATCAAGTGAGCTTTAGGAAGCATCACCACGAACAAAGCTAGTGGAGGTGATGAAATCCCAATTGAGCTCTTTCAAATCCTAAAATATGATGCTGTGAAAGTGCTGCATTCAATATGCCAGCAAATTTGGAAAACTCAGCAGTGGCCACAAGACTGGAAAAGGTCAATTTTCATTCCAATCCCAAAGAAGGGCAATGCCAAAAGAATGTTCAAACTACCACACAATTGCACTCATCTCACATGCTAGCAAAGTAATGCTCAAAATTCTCCAAGCCAGGCTTCAACAGTATGTGAACTGTGAACTTCCAGATGTTCAAGTTGGATTTAGAACAGGCAGAGGAACCTGAGATCAAATTGCCAACATTCGCGGGATCATTGAAAAAGCAAGAGTTCCAGAAAAAAATCTACTTCTGCCATATTGACTACTTCAAAGCCTTTGACTGTGTGGATCACAACAAACTGTGGAAAATTCCTCAAGAGATGAAAACACCAAGACAACCTGACCTGCCTCTGAGAAATCTGTATGCAGGTCAAGAAGCAACAGTTAGAAATGGACATGGAGCAAGAGACGGGTTCCAAATTGGGAAAGGAGTACATCAAGGCTGTATATTGTCATCCTGCTTATTTAACTTATAATTCAGAGTACATCATGTGAAATGCCGGGCTGGATGAAACACAAGCTGGAATTAAGATTGCTGGGGGAAATATCAATAACCTCAGATATGCAGATGACACCACCCTTTTGGCAGAAAGTGAAGAAGAACTAAAGAGCCTCTTGATGAAAGTGAAAGAGGAGAGTGAAAAATTTGGCTTAAAGCTCAACATTCAGAAAAATAAGATCACGGCATCCAGTCCCATCACTTCATGGCAAATAGATGGGAAAACAATGTAAACAGTGAGAGACTTTATTTTTGGGGGCTGTAACATCATTGCAGATGGTGACTGCAGCCATGAAATTAAAAGACGATCGCTCCTTGAAAGAAAAGCTATGACCAACCTAAACAGCATATTAAAAAACAGAGACACAAAGTCCATCTAGTGAAAGCTATGGATTTTCCAGTAGTCATGTATGGATGTGAGAGTGGGACTATAAAGAAAGCTGAGCACCGAAGAATTGATGCTTCTGAACTGTGGTGTTGGAGAAGACTCTTGAGAGTCCCTTGGACTGCAAGGAGATCCAACCAGTCCATCCTAAAGGAAATCAGTTCTGAATATTCATTGGAAGGACTGATGCTGCAGCTGAAACTCCAATACTTTGGCCACCTGATGTGAAGAACTGACTCATTGGAAAAGACCCTGATGCTCGGAGGAATGGGGGCAGGAGGGTAGGGGAAGACAGAGGTTGGATGGCATCACCAACTCGATGCACATGAGTTTGAGTAAGCCCCAGGAGTTGGTGATGGACAGGGAAGCCTAGTGTGCTGCAGTTCATGGGGATGCAAAAAGTTGGACATGACTGAGTGACTGAACTGAACTGAACTGATACAATAGGACCTTGTTGTTTATACATTCTATATATAATAGCTTACATCCGCTAGTCTCAAACTTCTAATCCACCCCCCCCCCCCGCCCAACCCCCTCCTTGTTCATTGTTCAGTCGCTAAGTTGTGTCTGACACTTTGTGAAACCATGGACTGCAGCCCATCAGGCTTCCTTGTCCTTCACTATCTCCCAGAGTTTGCTTAAATGAATATCTATTGAGTTGATGATGCCATCCAACTATCTTATCCTCGGTTGTACCCTTCTCTTCCTGCCTTCAATCTTTCCCAGCATCAGGATCTTTTCCAGTGAGTCAGCTCTTCCCATCAGGTGGCCAAAGTATTGGATCTTCAGCATCAGTTCTTCCAATGAATATTCAGGGTTGATTTCCTTTAGGATTGACTGGTTTGATTTCCTTGCTGTCCAAGGGACTCTAAAGAGTCTTTGCCAGCATCACAATTGGAAAGCATCAATTTTTCAGTGCTCAGCCTTCTTTATGGTCCAACTCTCACATCCATACATGACTACTGGAAAAACCATACCTTTGACTAGATGGACCTTTGTTGGCAAAGTGATGTCTCTGCTTTTTAATACACTTGTCTAGGTTTGTTTTAGCTTTCCATCCAAGGAGCAAGTGTCTTTGAATTTCATGGCTGCAGTCACCATCTGCAGTGATTTTGGAGCCCAAGAAAATAAAATCTGTCACTGTTTCCATTGTTCCCCCATCTATTTGCCATGAAATGATGGGACCAGATGCCATGACATTAGTTTTTTGACTGTTGAGTTTTAAGCCAGCTTTTTCTCTCTCCTCTTTCACCCTCAAGAGGCTCTTTAATTCCTCTTTGCTTTCTGTCATTAAAGTGGTATCATCAACGTATCTGAGGTTGTTGATATTTCTCCCTGTAACTTGATTCCAGCTTGGGATTCATTCAGCCTGGCATTTCACGTGATGTACTTTGCATATAAGTTAAATAAGCAGGGTGACAATATACAGCCTTGACACAAACTGCTTTCTCAATTTTGAACCAGTCCATTGTTCCATGTACAGTTCTAACTGGTTTCTTGATCTGCATACAGGTTTCTCAGGAGGCAGGTAAGGTGGTCTGGTATTCCTGTCTCTTTCAGAATTTTCCAGTTTGTTGTGATCCACATAGTCAAAGGCTTTAGTGTAGTCAATAAAGCAGAAGTAGATGTTTTTCTGGAACTCTTTTGCTTTTCCTATGATCTAACAGATGTTGGCAATTTGATCTCTGCTTCCTCTGCCTTTTCTAAATCCAGCTTGAACATCTGGAAGTTCTTGGTTCACATACTGTTGAAGTCTAGCTTGAAGGATTTTGAGCATTACCTTGCTAGCATGTGAAATGAGCACAATTGTCAGATAGTTTGAACATTCTTTGGCATTGCCCTCCTTTGGGACTGGAATGAGAACTGACCTTTTTAGTCCTGTGGTCACTGTTGAGTTTTCCATATTTGCTGACATAGTGAGTGCAGCACTTTAACAGCGTCATCTTTTTGGATTTGAAATAGCTCAAGTCAAATTCCATCACCTCCACTAGCTTTGTTCATAGTGATGCTTCGTCACCTCCACTAGCTTTGTTCGTAGTAATGCTTCCTAAGGCCCATTTGACTTCCACTCCAGGATGTCTGGCTCTAGGTGAGTGACCAAACCATCATAGTTATCTGGGTAATTAAGACCTTTTTGTAGTTTTTCTTGTATTCTTGCTACCTCTTCTTAATCTCTTATGGTTCTGTTAGATCCATACTGCTTCTGTCCTTTGTTGCACCCATGCTTGCATGAAATGTTCCCTTGGAATCTCTGATTTTCTTGAAGAGATCTCTAGTCTTTGCATTGTTCACTTAAAAAGCCTTTTTTTTTTTTTTAATCTATTCTTGCTATTCTCTGGAACTCTGCATTCAGTTGGGTATATCTTTCCCTTTCTCCTGTGCCTTTCATTTCTCTTTTCTCAGCTATTGGTAAGGCCTCCTCACACAACCACTTTGCCTTCTTGCATTTCTTTTTATTGGGGATGGTTTGATCACTGCCTCCTGTATACTGGTATACAGGAACTAAGAACCTCTGTCCATAGTTCAGGCACTCTGTCTACCAGAGCTAATCCCTTGAAATCTATTTGTCACCTCCACTGTATAAGGGATATGATTTAGGTCATATCTAAATGCCCTAGTGGTTTTCCTTACTTTCTTCAATTTAAACAAAATGACTCAGTTATATGCATACTTTTTTTTTTTATTCTTTTCCATTATTATCACAGGATATTGAATATAGTTCCCTGTGTTATACATTGGGACATTGTTCTTTTATTTTAAACATAATAGCTTGCATGTACCAACCCCAAACTCCCAGTCCATCCCTCCCATCTGCCAACACTTGGCAACCACAAGTCTGTTCTCTATGTCTGAGTCTGTTCTGTTTTGTAGGTAGATTTGTGTCATATTTTAAGACTCCACATATAAGTGATATCATATGGTATTTGTTTTTCTCTTTCTGACTTACTTCATTTAATATTGATAATCTCCATTTGCATCCATGTTGTTGTAAATGGCATTATTTCATTCTTTGTTATGGCCAAGTAGTATTTCATTATATATGTATGTGTGCCACATCTTCTTTACCCATTCATTTGCTGATAGACATTTATGTTATTTCCATGTTTTAGCTATTGTGAATAGTGCCGTTATGAACATAGGAGTGCACATATCTTTGTGAATTATAGTTTTGTCCAGGATTATATTCCCAGGAGTGAGACTGCTGGATCATATGGTAATTCTGTTTTTAGCTTTCTGAGGAACCTCCATACCATCTTCCATGGTGGCTGCACCAACTTGCATTCCCACCAGCAGTGTAGGAGGGTTCCCTTTTCTCCATACCCTCTCCAAGCATTTATTTGTAGACTTTGAAATGATGGTCATCCTGACCCTAAGTCAATTTAAATATAAAGTTAACTAGAAAAAGAGACCACCTCCTTTTGTCTTTCATGTACTTATAAAATTTCTGAATGTTAACTATTTAGAGTATGACTTCTCCATTCCTAAGCAGACAGCGACATTGCTTTTTCTCCTTTCGTAACATCTTAATTAGCCTTGTCTTTGCATAAAGGGCTCTCCTGAAGGCCTGAGTGCCAGCCACTTTGACAGATATAGTTTTGTGAATTGAATGTCTCCCACAAAATCAAATGCTGAAGCCCTAATCCCCAATGTAATGGTATGTTTTAAAACCTTTTATTTTATATTGGAGTATAGTTAATACTGTTAAGTTTCAGGTGTACACCAAATAATTCAGTCATACATTTTATATATTTATATATATATATATATTCTTTTTCAAATTCTTTTCCCCTTTAGGTTGCTATAGCAGAGTTCCCTGTGCTATATATAGTAGGTCTTGTTGGTTGTCTGTTATATAATTTTTTAAAACTTCAAAAGTTTATTGTACTATAATTGCTTTACAGTGTTAATGTCCGCTGTGCAGCAAAGTGAATCAGTTTCCATATATACGCATGTCCACTTCCTTTTAGATTCTTTCCCGTTTAGGTCACCACAGAGCACTGAGTCGAGTCCCTTGTGCTATCCAGTAGGCTCTCATTAGTTATCTGTTTTATTCGTAGTGGTCTGTATCTGTGATCCTGTTTCTCCTTTGCAAATAAGTTCTTCTGTACCATTTTTCTAGATTCCATATATATAAGGCAATATTGTACCATATTTTTCTCCTACTTCACTGTATGAGTTCCGTTTTCTCCACACTGTCTCCAACATTTATTATTTGTAGACTTTTTGATGATGGCCATTCTAACTGGTGTGAGGCGATATCTCATTGTAGTTTTGATTTGCATTTCTCTAACAATAATGATGTTGAGTATCTTTTCACGTGCATGTTTTCTTTGAAGAAATAATCTATTTAGGTCTTCTGTCCACTTTTTGATTGGGCTTTGATGTTGAGCTGCAAGAGCTGTTTATAAAATTTGGAAATTAATCCCTTGTCAGTCGCATCATTTGTAAATATTTTCTCCCATTCTGTGGGTTATCTTTTCTTTTTAAAAATCATTTGCTTTGCTGCGCATAAAGGCTTTTGAGTTTATAGGTCCCATTTGTTTAACTTCATTTTTATTTCCATTGCTCTGGGAGAAGAACTGAAAAAGGTATTGTGTGATTTATGTCAAAAAGCGTTCTGCCTATGTTTTCCTCTAAGAGTTTTATAGTATCAGGTTTTACATTTAGGTCTTGAGTCCATTCTGAGTTTATTTTTGTGTATGGTGTTGAAGAATGTTCTAATTTGATTCTTTTACATATAGCTGTTCAATTTTCCCAGCACAGTTTATGTTTTTTCCCCAGTGTTATGGCATTTGGAGGTAGGTTTTTGGGAGAGAACTGGGTTTGGATGATGTCATGGGGTTGAGCCCCATGACGGGATTATTGCCTTTAAAGGGGGATGAAGGGACCAGAGTTTGCTCTCTGCTCCCCATATGAGGATACATGGCTCTCTGCAAATCAGGAAGAAAGTTCTCACCAGACACTAGCTCTGTTGGTCACTTGATCTTAGAATTCCCAGCATTCAGAATTGTGAGAAATACCTGTTTGTTGTATAAGCTACCCAGCCTATGGTAATTTATTACACCAGCTCAAACATACTTTATATACCCCAGGAATATGTCAATCATCTACATCACCTACAGTTATTTTTCTGGACCTTTGCTTTGGTTTGATGGACTGGCTCATGGTGGGTGGCGGTGCAGAAAGAAACAGTTCTGTAAATCTTGTTTTATCCATTATCAGGATGCTGTCTGTAACACTGAAGATTCCTCTTGGTGAGGCTCATTAAGAGGAAAAGCTCTCTGGCCTTTATAATAGAACAACTGTTTCCTCTGGAGAGACTGGTTTGCTTTTTATCTTATGGCTGTCCTGAGATACATGACTGATCAGTGTTCATTTTTAGTGCTGCATTTCACACAGAGAGGAAGGTGAGTATCAAATTTAACACTTACTTTTACATAATATTTAGAAGTGTACAGGATAAATGTTTTGTATTTATCTGCTCCAGATGTTAATGCTTGACTTTGCCATTATATAAAGGAGATATAAATGATAAAATGTACACAGGTGTGCCAGAGGGAGAAGGGACATTAAAGTGGCTTTTAAATCTAGACGCAACATAGGAAAAAACTATGGAAAGGTAATTTTACAATTAAAATGAATAAAAGTAGGAGATTCATGAACCGATCAAATAAGACATATATTCTTAAAGTTTCACTAGTTTCAATCTAATACATTGGTTATTATATTAATATTTTAACATTATCTTCAGCAGAGCTTTCCTTCCTTCCAAAGTACTTTCATTCTCATTTGTAAAACATAACAGATGTTCTACAATGTTAAAATATATTTCTGAAATGCTTTATTTTTTTAATCAGTATACATTATATTAAGTATAGAATTTCCTTAAAAATTAACAAATACCTCTAAGTTTCACCATTAGGACATTGATATGGAGAAGGAAATATCTGGCTCTTTAGACTTTTTACATTTATTCAAGTTCTAAATAGATTCTCTTGTTATGGTTCTTCTGTGCTATTTTTGTCCAAGTTGTGACAGCTAAAACAAAAGATAAATCATAAATATTACTTTTTTAATCACAAAAGAAACTTAGGTATTAAATCACCTTAAATGCACACTTTTATCATGGTAAAATTTAGGCTATTTCATGCATTGTATTGTATTTTAGAATAATACATTTTCACTCAATATTCACTAACTCAAATGTTTCAGATTTATAGATATTTAAAAACTGTTATGGTGAAAAGATGTGTAAACATTATATAGGAGCAAATTCAAGTAATAGAAAACAAAAACAATTAAAAAATATTAACTCAGTATGAAAATGTAAAGAAAACATCATGTGTGACTTCACTGATGACAATTCACTTTTCTATATATTTTAATATGTTTGTAAAAGAAATTAGAAATGTATTAAATATATTTCTAAAGATCATTAAAAGGAAGGGAAAAGGATTTCAATTCTGGAAGGCTGGGTAAACTCCTATTGGACCAAGTCTCCCAGAGAAATTATAAATTTTAAACAAAACCAACTTCCTATAGGCAACAGGGAACGATGGAAAGAAGTTGAGTTCTGGAATAGGATCAACATTTGGAAGGAAGGAATAATACAGGCTGAGTTCTCTGGTTCTGTGGCTCTAAGCCTGAAGGCAGGCCACAGTTGGTACTATAGTAGCTGCTAAAATGGATAGAAAAACATAAGTCTTTCTGGCTTGAAAAACCAGAGAGGAAAGGGTTTGAGGGCAACTAAAGCTACTGGAAAGTGAGGGAGCCCCTAAGTCTGTATATAGACTTTTCCTAAATCTATGGTAAAACCCTGAACCACTTATGAATGAGAGAGACTTGAGATTTGAGCTCTTGCCAAAGAGACAGAACCTTGAGTCTGACCAACACTCTAGAGAAACAATTCAGTTTCTAAAATATAACAATGTAAAGGATATAGTATAAAATCAGTAAATATGAAGAAACAGGAAACCAGGGACCCAGTCTCTAGCAGGGAAGACAATGGAGACCAATAGTGAGTTGATCCATGTGTGGTAATTAATAGCCAGGTTTTAAAAGCAGTTAAGACAATATCCTCAAAGAAATAGTGAAAAATAGGCTCACAATGAAAGAAAAAAGGAAATCTCAGCATAAAAATGGAAACTGTAACAGATACTAAATTATTGAAAATCAATTATTTTGTGTGTGTGTGTATATATATATATGAAATTAAGAGAACTCACTGACAGCATACCTGAGCTACAATGACTACTAGAAAGTTTTTCAGTCAATAGAAATCAAAATCTGTAAGTGGGGATAAAGAGCACTGGAATTCATATCCATATAAATGCAAAAGATTTATGTCTTTACACATGACTGTTTAAAGCACAAACAACACTGTCCACTATTTTGTAAAATTAATGATGTATATAAAATATGACAACTGCATCATAAACGTTGATCTATATGGTTGCAAGGCTTCCACATTTAATACAAGTGGCATAATAACTGGTCTATTAACAGTTAAAGGTATATATAATATGATTTCTAGAGCAACCCTAAGTTAAAAATGCAGAGATGAATTAAAGTGGAATTCCAGAAAGTGTTCAAGTCTTACAAAGAAAGGAGAAACAGAAAAAACAGTAAAATGGTAGGCCTAAATCCAATCACAGTAATAATTACATTAGATGTTACAGACCAACACACTCCAATTAAAAGAGAGTATCAAAATGGCTTTTGAAAAAGAAAAAAACACTGTGGGTTTAAAAAAAAAGCTGACAAGATCCGACAATATTCTAAGATATGTAGATCTTGATATAATATATATACACACACACATATAAGATATAGGCTTTAAGTATAATATGCTTGATATATAAGATATATGCTTTAAATTCACAGACAAAAGTAAACAGATGGAAAAGTTATAAGATGCAAACAGTAAGTGTAAGAAGGCTAGGGTGGCTTTATTAGTATCAGATAAAGTAGATTTCAAGACAAAGAGCATTACTAGATATGTAGAAAAATATGGGCATAATGATAAAAGAGCCCACTCATCAGAATATACAACAGTCAAAACTCTGTATCTACCTAATAACAGAACTTAAAAGCAAACATTGACAGAACTAAAGGAAGAGACAATTCCACAATCACAGATGGAGATTTTTGATACCTGATAGAACTAGACAGAAAAAAAATCAATAGATATAGAGGATCTAACTAATGCTATCAACTACTTTGACCAAATTAATATTTACAGCTCTTCCTTCAAGTTCTTCATATGGAATGTTTAGCAAGAAATACTATATGTTGGTTTAGAAAAGGAATTTAAATTTTCAAACAATGAACTTACATGTAAAATGTTCTATGACAACCAAGGAATTAAATTAGAAATCAATAAGTTATCTAGAAAAACCACAAATAATTCAAACAACAATAGATCTCTTTACAAGGGCTAAAGAATAAACCACCAGGTAAGTTAAAAATATTTCAAATGATAATACAAATATATCAACATTTGTGGAATGTGTCTAAAGCAGTGTTTGGGAACAGTTTAAGCTTTATGGCTTTCAAAGCTCATTTTAGAAACGAAAAACTAAAGTTAATGATTTAATAATTATCCAATATCAGACAGTAAAAGAAGAACAAGATAAACCCAAAGTAATCAAATAAAAAGTAGAAACCAATGAATAGAAAACTAAGAGAGAAAATTAGCATTAACACCATCTAGTTCATTGAAAGGATTAACAAAATTCAGAATCTTCTAGTTAACCTAACCAAGAAAAGTTCCATTTGTGATGTTATAGAATACACAAGACTCATCTATGGTGGGAAAACATCAAGACAGTGTTTTGGGAGCAAGTTTTGACTAGGAGCAAGCCCTGACTGGCAAACGCCATAAAGGAACTGTGTAAACTTCTGTACCTTGATACAGGTTTGGGATACTCAGGTGAATAATACATCTGACAAAGGCAGGAATGTACACTTAAGATATGTGTATTTCACAGCTATAAATTTTACTTCCAGAGAGAAATACAACACCACCTAAACAAATAATGATATCTAGTGAATGATACTGGCACTGATGTATTAAGGGGGAAGTGTACTGATATCTGTAATTTACTCTGAAATTAAGCTGCAGCAATGAACAGAATGGAAAGATGCACAGGTGCTTATAAAGCAAGTGCAATAAAACGTTAGTGGGGAATGTAAATGTATTCACTGTAACTTCTCTCCAGTTTTTCTGTATATCTGAAATTCTCATAATACCAGTGGGCTACCACATTAAGGTTAAGAATAAAAGAACCATATTATAGTGGGTAAGAAAGTTGTGCTGGAAAAAGGTGCTAGGAAGAGATGCTAAAAATGAGCAGAGGGTACAGTTATGATTTTTATGATAGCCAAGGCAAAGGTGAGTACATATTACTGGTCAGCCTACTAAGCCTCTGAGGCAGTTTAAGCTTTAGAAAGCTGAAGTTAATATAAGTACTGAGAACATTAGTGGGAACAATAGTAAAATAATGTAAAGACCTTCTACACCTCAGCTACTGCCATCACTGACTTTCAAGGTGAATGACATTCTGTTGTATCAATCCCTCAAGAAACTTAATTTCTCAGTCCAATTTGTAATATGCTTGGCAAAGTCAGAAATATGGACAGTATGTCAAGGAAATGCTGGACTGAATTTTGCCTAAGCGAGTACACTACTCCAATAAAAAGTTTTGGGATAATGGAAATAACATTACATACAAGAGTTTCCCTTATAGTTGTCCATAGCAAAACCTTATATTCTTCTAGTTCTGTGGCTTTTAGTTTCAGCTGGTTCAGATTAATAGGATTATCTTGCTCTCTTTTGAAAAATACAACAGCAACTTAAGGTATGTTACAGAAACAAACTAAAAAGTACACTTTACCTGTTTTATGAACTGTGTAGCATTAAAAAGTTCACTGCAGCCATATAAAATATGCTTGCCTTGTTTCCCCTGTAAAAAATCAAACACAGAACTCAGATACAAATAACAAGTAATATTTTCAATATTCCCAAGAAGAGGGGTTAAACATAACAGGACTTTTTGTTATTCTTAAAGGTTTTATTTTCCTTTAGGGTGAGTACTGGATTTTAGTGTACATCTATCTATCCTAAAATTACTTGAAATAAAGTGGTGAAATGGGCACATTTTTTCCTTTCAAAATATGTGTTAGGCATGTTTCTAGTGCCATTTACACTGAAAATAGAAGGAACGTGATGAGTGACCCATTTCATGGGAGCAATAATTATAAAATCTTCAGCCAACATTCTATGTAGGACTGTAACTACTTGAGGAAAACATTTACAGTTTTGTTAACACTGAAAGTAGAATATGGTGTGAGTAGCATGGATTGTCATTTAAGACTCATCTGTGATAATACAGTATTTATATGTCAATATACCCTATTCCATTCTGTAACTATGAATTTCATCCTTAATCTTGACAGAATGTTGGCACCCAGTGACAAGCAGTCAAAACTTTTTGACTGGAGAATTTGGTAAGTTCTTAATGCTGAAATTCTTATATGTATTGTGAACTGGAAGGTAAATCTGTAAGTTTTCTTTTGTAATGTACAAACCAAATGTGGTTAATCAAGGAACCAAAAGAATTACGGCTTTGCAACACAAGAGAAGGACATTTGTTTGTGATGTATGAGCTGAGTAACCATTGCTGGCTGACATTCTCTGAGAACAAGTAAAACAAAAGTCACATCTCACCTTTTCTTCAAAATGAGATGGTATGTGTAGCCATTAAATAGGGCCATGTAATTGGGATTCTTGAGGCTATGCTCACATGAGGGTAGGAATACACAGGGAAACATTAGAGGGGTCCAAAACTGCTAGTTCCCAGAACCTCAGCTCAGTAATGTAAGACACATTTCATTTTCAATTGTGAACCACCAGAATACCCTGGTGTCAGGAGAGCCCCAGTCTTGTCCAAGGAGGGATCTTTTATTCCTCTCTGGTCACACAGCTCCAGTCAGGCTGCATGACGAGGCTCAACAGCAGAAACAAGAAAACATGATCGCAACCAAGTGAAATCATCAATCTACGTTTTCCATTAAGGAACACTGACAAACTAGTACAAGCTGCCCCCTGGTCTATCTTGGACTCTAGCACATGCCTACTTTAATCACTAGTTAAAACATTTCATTCAGGGTTGGCCAAACATCAGCACAAGGGTATCATTAACTAGCTGAGATTAATCTTGTGCTTATATAAGTACATTCCCTCTCCATCCTTGATCAAGCTTTCTTAATTGGAATTATTTGTCACCATTTTTCATCCTTTATAGCATTTGCAGAATATAAAAACAAAGATAAACACAAAACTCTAATCTTCTGTGTCATCTAGTGAGGTATAGTTATAATTTTTAACACTGCAGTTTAGTAATATTTCAGTGTAAAATTTATTCTTAAAACTATGTACAAATTTGATATTTCTTCTTTCCATTAAAAACTGAACTTTATGAATGTACCAATAACTTAATTCAATGCAACAATTAATTATTAACTAAATCTAGCTTATTCCCTAGCCAGTCACCTTCCAACAAAAGAACAATTGGTCACTGATATCAGTATTATCAAACATCTTGTTAAAATCAATCCAATTAATTTTATCAAATACATTGTTATACCAAATAGCAGTTACATTATAAGTCAGACTAACATCATTACCAGATAAATCAGCTAGAATTCTTACAGTATTTTCTTTGCCTTCCCAACAAAAATGGCACTTGCTCATTTTGTGAATTGGTATAAATCAAGTGCCATATTAGGTAATTCTCAATTACAAGTCTCTCAGAGCCATAGGCATAAGTTTTGTTTCATACTACAAGGTTGCATTACATAGGTTTCTAATGTCATGAGGTAGGCTGTCACAGACCTACTAGCTCAGTTTCCCGTAAATGGGCCTGAAATGATAGATAGATGAACATTATGCAGAACAAAGGAAACAGTAATAAGACCAAATGGGATTAAAAAACCAGAATTCTCATGATAATTAGACTGTATGGCTTAGTAGCTACTAAACATTAATGGCTCTATTAAAAACCCACTGGTAACCTTAAACTGAACAGGGAAAGATAGGATGCTCTGCCCCCTAAAATCAGGAAGAAGATAAAGAGGTCTGCTGTGGACTCTTCTATTGCTAGAAGTTAATAAGTTCTAGCCAGGGTGGTTAAGCAAGAAAAAGGAATAAAACATCCTGAAAGGATAAGGAAGAAGCTTATTCACAGATAACATGATATTGTTTATAGAAAATCTTAAAAATCCATTTAAAAAACTATCAGAAATGATGAGTTCAATAGGGTTGCAGGACATAAGATCAATATACAAAAACGAATCAGATTTCTATACAATCACAATGAACGATCCAAAAATGAAGACAATTCCTCTGAATCTGTTTGGACTGTTTCTTCTTTTCACCTGTGTGTAAGCTGGGATTAATGGTTTCTGCATCTGCACCTGTACTAACTAGTGGGTAACAGTCCTATAAACTCGCTACTTCCTATGTCTGGGAATGAAGAAAGGGAAGTACTGCAGTCATACTGCTGCCACTAGGGATTCGAGTCACGCTGAATCTGATGGTCTTCTAAACCCGCGGCCAAATTTGGGTAAGAATTACTGACACATGGAAAGATGGAGAAGTTTTGATCCTCAGAAATGGAGCCAATAGGTAAATATTAATAATAAAAAAAAGCTAACATTATCATGGTACCCTGCAAGAGGTTGGAAGCAAGAGAATAATACTCTTAGCTATATTTACAGATGCCCACAACACCTGCAGAAACAGCCTCCTTTATTTGAAGCTGAAGGTCCAAAATGGCTTCTGGGAGGTTTATGAAAGATTTAATCTGGACTTACTCATGTGCTATATCTTGATGATGTTAACAACATCTAGGGGATAAACACCCAGAATAATTCTAATACTTGCTTTTGTTTTACATATTCTCATTTTACAGGTTTTATATATTCCAGAGGACCCCTTCTGGGAGGCAAAATTAGGATATTGTTGCTGCTCAAATGTGTGTAGAAGAATCTGTTCAACACAAGAGCCAAAGTCCACTGTGTAAATATGAACCCAGGTGATCATCTGTTAAGAATAGTACCTGAGATGGAGACATAAAACACCTGTTACATGGCTGATGGGTCACAGTATCATGTGCCCCACTACCTGTACACCATGTTTTGGTGAATGGAAGGCAATAACAAGTTAAAAAAATATTTTGTAAACTGAAACCAAGTAAAGGATAACTGGATAACTTGTTGGGCTTACTATCTACCACTGATAACCCTGAAGTTCTTCTGATGCAGGTGACTGATTGGGGAAAGAACTAAATTCACAATTAATTGTTACACTTATTCATTTCACAAAATTAAAATTTCTGTGGTAGAGACAGGTAAGCGTTATGAGGTTTATGCATGATTAAAAAACAAGTTTACACTGAACTATTTGGTAAACTGCAAAGTTTCTTTTAAAGTTACACCTGCATTTCAGTTACACTACACAAATGATTATTATTTTGGTTTTATCCCTGTTTTTCTGGTCTGTAATAGGTTAAAAAAAAAATGCAGAAGGAATGCTGACAAATGTAATTAAGAAAAGTTACCCAAGGATGGGATTTCAGTACAGGATTAATTTCAGCTGGTCTGTTGCAACCCTGTGTTTACCCTTAGGTACATACCTGGAACCAATCATGTTGTTGACCCATGGCCAACTCTAAATGAAACAGATTAACATAGTCTGCCCAAGGGTCACAGATAGACAGACCAGGGGACAACTTGCACTACCAGCTTGTCAGCACTGTTGATAGAAATTTTACAGATTCATGGGTTTTACACCTGGTTTCCGTTATATTCCCTTGCTTTTTGCCTTTGAGCCTGGTCATGGAGCCTGATTCTGGCTATATGAACAGATAAGGGTATAAAAGACATCTCTTTGTATTACTGTACACAGATCTGAGTGGTGGTCCACATTCTGAAGCATGTTCTATGCGACTGAGATAGGATCCCTGGAGGTACCTGATGATTTTGAAGTTCTGTGACATCCACCTATGTATTTTATTCTCCTGCTGTACAAAAACCTCAATATTTATTGATGTCTTATGTAACACAGGACAAGGAATAATCATTAAGTGAATAAATGAAGGTTATAAAATGTCACTGTAACAATAACTAGTTCTGCTGCCTCTACATTTTAAATGGCATTTTTGCTCTTCCAGTTACACCTTTCCCTTCATGTTCTTTTGCTTAGTCGTCTGTCACTCCCTGCTGCTGTTAGCTTTCAACAGCTACCTCTAAAGTGCCTATTTGCTGAAAAAGCAGACATTCCAAGTTTGTTTGAAGTATGTTGCTGACTTAGGTCAATAAGATGAGAGAAAAGTGCTTAATTTAGGTAAATGGAGTTCAGTAAATCATTTCACCAAGGGAGACTTTTTTGGGACAGGAGCTTATTTGGGGTGTCTAAACATTTAAAGTCAAATTAAGATAGATAGCTGCATAGTACATTACATCAAGAAGATACATTATTTTCCAGATCAAGTAAAATTTTAGGCCAAAATGAATGTGACATGGAAAAATGCTCATATATTCGTTGTTTTCTTATCTGCCAGATTTTTAAACTACCTCTAGAAAAGGGGTTATTTAAGAATCAGGAAAGCCATCAGAGACTGCTAATATGTTAAAGACATGGAACTGTGAAACCTCGAATGATAAAAGAATATGAACATCAAATGTACCTTTATGTAGTCAACCAGATTTTGATATTCAATGTAGTTGCCTCCTCCCACCACAAAAACAATTGCCTAAAAATGCAAATAGAAGAAAATAGATAAGTTAAAACAAACAGAACCATATTTTAGCTCTCAAGCAACATGGCTTTTAGTCTGGAGCCTATTCCACAACTTTTGCTAGTTAGTATTTTTTTTTAACCTAAGTGCCTGATGCTCCTTCAATGATTGAGAAATTTATTTTTTTTTAAAGTCTATAAATTTCTAATGTTTATTGGGTATTAAAATGAAGTAGAGATTTTTCAGAAACAATTATGAGGAAAATAAACCTCATCTTTCAATTAAACAATACCAAATAAATCCAAAGGGCTTTTTCTAAAAGTCATCTTTGAATTTATTGTTAATGAATCTTTAGTACACAGGATTGGATTTATCAAGACTGCCATACAGTAATCATCGTAAAGCCACAGGACAAAGATATCCTTCAAGACTGCTGGTTCACCTTTTCATCCTTCCATTTTAGGGACAGAGAATTTTTATATGAACTTACCTCTTGGAATGGATTTTTGTTTCTTGGAACTGAGCTGTAAGAACAAACAATAAAAAACCTATACTGAAAATTTCACCCAAAGCTTAAGGATAAAAAGGCATGGGAAATATATATATACACACACACATGCATTTTTATCTGTGTATTTACAATTCTTCTTAAGTGGGATTCAGAGAACAAGCTAGATGAGGTACATATCTCAGTGTCTAAAAGGGAATGAGGCAACCTGTTGACTTTAAAATTCTAGGAGAAGACTGGGAGGGAATAGGAAAGATGGAGCATTAGTAGTTCCCACGAGGAGTGGAAATCTGGGTATAAGGTAAATTGATAAAATATACGCTTTAGTGGTGCATGAAAGTCACTCAGTTATGTCCGACTCTTTGCGACCCCATGGACTATACTGGAGTGGGTAGCCTATCCCTTCTCCAGCAGATCTTTCAGACCTAGGAATTGAACTGGGGTCTCCTGCATTGCAGGCAGATTCTTTACCAACTGAGCTATCAGGGAAGCCCACTTTAGTGGTAAATTATTTGCAAGTTTTAGCACACTGGGCAGATTATAGTTTGTGGGTATCTACATTTGTGAAAAAACTATGCAAACACATGTATGGCAAGGATAACAATTTAGGAAGGAAAGGGGGGATGAAAGAAGGGATCTGTATTTCTCTGTAACTTCTTTATATATTAATATTTATTTCAAAAATACTTGGTGTCTAAGAGATCTTTTAATAAAGATATTTGCAAAGCTTTTGTGGGTCAAGTATATATTTGTTTTGAGTGCTAAAATAGGCTATACAAACAAAGATAACTTAGGTTTTCCTCACAAGCCATTTTTGAAAATCTCAACCAAGGGGAAAGAGCTATTATAACTGCTCAATGATTCAGTGACTGAGTCCACAGTTCCATCTTTTCCCCATTTCTGTGAGCTAGGTGAAAATTCCAGAAAGGGGGCCAGGAGCTGCCTAGCACCTCATATGTTTTCACTTCCTTCTAGAGTGCTTTAAGTTCCTCTAAGAGCAGACATGAGGAGAGGTGAGACTTAAGAGCACTGCACTACCAGTTATTAAAACCAAGATCTAACTGTGATGAAAGTTCAGGAGAAAGCTGAGTCTATTAAAAATGAAACTGTGTTTGTGTCTTATCAACATTCCTAATATTCCTTCTCATTATCATGAATAAACTATATATAGGGAAGACAAAGCATTTCTCAGAAGTTGCTAAGAAGCAAAATGTATCTAATGATAGAAATATAAGGAAGGAAAAAAATGCAAGCTTGAGAACATCAAACGTGCTGTAAACCCCCCATTTAAAAGTGTACAATCCGTGGTTTTTAGTATACTTAGAGTTGTACAACCATTACCACTGTCTGATTTTAGAACACTTTAATCACCCACCAAAGAAGCCCCATACCCCTTAGTGTCACTCCTCATCCTCTTCCTTCTATAATTTATTCTTTTGTCAGATTCTTTCCTACCAGCTGCAGCTGCTATCAGCAGCTTCTTTCGCAATGCCGGTATTATTTCTGGTTAAGTTCAGAAAAGAGAATAAACTTTTATGTTTCCAAATAATCTAATAATCAATTTTTTAGTGACTACATTATCTGATCTGACTATCTACAAAGATTTGAAAGCTTGGGATAAATCAAAGTTCGAAAGATCCCAAATATAAGGTATAGACAATAAAGAAGCTTCACCCAAGTTTTGGTGCTAAAGACCATCCGTCCATGAAGGTTTTTTCTCTGCTAATTTTATCCTTCTTTCTGTATTTTATACACTATTATCAAACCACTAGAATTACGTTAATATCTTACCACACCACGTTTGTCACAAAATACAGAAATTATTTGCAGAATGTTTCACTGCCAAAAAGGACGACTCACAGCAATAGTCCCCAGGGGCATAGATTGTATAGGAACCGACAACTGGTATCCAACATAAAGTTCTCATCATTTGGTCCAAAATAATTATTCATTCAAAAGCACACAAATTATCCAAATTCTCCTTTTCTACACATAAGATTGTAATACCCTCATCATTTCATTAAAAACAACAAGCATCTAAAGTACTTTTTTTTCTGTATATATACTTGGAAGGAAAAGCATCATGTTAAGTATAATTACCAGTGATTACTTCTGGATAAAGAGATTCTACATATTATTTACTTACTAGTTTTCTATACAGTTTGAATTTTTAATAATAAGCAATTACTGATTTATAACAAAAAAATCAATAAAAGTTATTTCCATTCTTGGTGGGAATGAGGAAACATACAACAAATTATACAAGAGCTGCTTACCTGTCATTGCCCCGTAGCATTTTGGGATCAAAATACCTATAGTCATCAGTTTCCTATTTAAAAAAATAGAGAACTTTACCATGACTATGGAATTTCTCTTAGAATATCATCTTTGAGGTAGTTGTTATTATCCATGTTTTTCAGATGGGCAAACTGGGATACAGAGTTTATCTAACTTTCCCAAAGTCTTATGACAAATGTGGAAACTCCAGTTCTGAACCCAGGCAGTCTGGTTTCAATGCCCCAGCACTTAACCACTATGCACGCTGCTTCTCAAATGTATACCTGTTTTTACACAGAAAACAAACTATGGTTATTACCAAGAGGGGGTGGGGGTAATAGATAAATTAGTAGTTTAGGATTAACATATACACACTACTATATATAAATTAATAAGAAACTATTGTATAGCACAGGGAACTATACTTAATAATTGAGAAAAATAAATATACCTGTTTTATAAGCTTATGCACTTAAGTATTTTTGCTTTTAGAATTTTATTACATTATTATATGTCCATGATTTTATTGAATGTGCAGAATACCTAATACAGGTTCAAATCTTTTATAATTGAAACCTCTGGAGTTAAGATATATTTTGGAATTTTGAATTTAAAAAACTGTAGATAGATAATATCATGCATAACAACTGTATATAATGTAGTATTCCCAGTGGGCAGCACCCCATCATCTAACATGGTAATGTTTCTGTAGCTAAACAAATGAATATTAACATAAAGTATGATAAACTATAAAAACCTCAATATGAGTTAAGGTTAGGTTTTGCCACCAAATGAGTTATACAAAATCTTTTTGGATTTCAGAAGTTGTGGATAAGGGGTTGCTGGCCTCTATACTACATAATCAACTAGCTTCTTGATATTAAAGATTTAGAAAGTACTGCTCTACTGCATACAATGTCATTACTTCCTAATTTCTATCTCCTTCTCCCTCCAAAGCACAAACACCCAAAGGAACTCATTCTTTTCTGCAATGTTTTCTTATTCTTTTCTGGATGAACCTACCCAAAGGTGATCAATGACCAACTATGTACTGTTATCACTATCTAGTCCTGCACTCAGTGATGGCCAGTGCTAATCAATCACACAACTCTCCCTGAACCAAAAGTGAAAGTGAAGTCGCTCAGTTGTGTCCAACTCTTTGCGACCCCATGGACTGTAGCCTACCAGGCTCCTCTGTCCATAGAATTTTCCAGGCAAGAGTACTGGAGTGGGTTGCCATTTCCTTCTCCAGAGGATCTTCCTGACCCAGGGATCAAACCCAAGTCTCCCACATTGCAGGCAGACACTTTACCATCTGAGCCACCAAGGAGGCCCAAAGCCAAATGCGGTGCCATAATCCTTCAACACTTTGCTCCAGGAAACCACTACTTACCCAGATGTACAAGGGTAGATGAAACCTATCTGGTATCTTGCCTAACCCCTTTCATTTTACTCAATCAAGACAAATCAAAGATCACTTAGTAAACGTAAGTGAATGCATCTAGAATTAGGTTACAGCATTTTTAAAGCTTTTCAGATACAATATATTCAAGATTATTAGTCAGGTCTAACTTTGTACACATTGTTAATGTCTTCAATGCCTCCAAATCAATTTTTCAATATGGGAACAAGACAGGGATAAGAGATAGTGCAGGCATCTGTTTCACCTAACAGATGGGTGAAAAAATGCTTTTAAAGTAGAAAAATTTTTACTTTTTTCTAATTAATTAAAAAATATCTGCCTGTGGTAATGTGCCTTCGGTTATAAAGTCAAAGTCACTAGAACTGATAAATGAATTTATAGAACTTGGAGACACATCTGAATAAGACCCATAATTTAGCCATCCATATGGCAGAAATGTGGATCTGGCATCTAAAGTTTTGCATTTATTTATATTTTTAATCTTTATAATTGTTTGGGATAACATCTTCCAGAAACCTACTGCCTATTATGAAGTACTATTCTCTAAAGACAATCACAAATGCATTAATCATAAATGTATACTTCGCTAAGGCTTTTCAAGACGCATTCCTTCATATATTCTGTAGTCTTCATTTATTCATATCCTTCATATACTCTAGAATGCAGTAATAACAAAGTCTATTATTATTATTACATTGTCTACTATGTTCTCTGTATTGATTCTAGAAAAATCTACTCTTTTTTAGCTTATCATTATAGACAATTTTCTCTTTCCTTTCGTAATTGCAACTGCCCTTTACTGAGCTTTTTTTCTATAATACTGTGTCTTTGTTTTCACATGGACAGATTTTAAAACTTGTTTTTGTTATTTTCTTTAATGTTATTATAATCATGTTTTAACAAATATGAAATAGTGACATTATCTGAAGATTCTGTTCTTACTCTTTTCTCAGCCTGGTATCCTAAGTCTTGATGCCAAGTCTACAGTGACCCAGATCAACCCAAACCAGGGTTCTGATCTATTCCAGACAACCACTCTCTTTCCAGTTGCCACAGTAACATGATGAGCTGCTTTATGAAACCAGATTGTGATGATTTTTACATTTCTTTCTTGAATTATAAACAGCTCAAAAACCCATTCTTTAAGTAAATGCTAACAATATTTACTCATTTATCTCTTCATCAATTTCAATTTACTTTTTAGCCCGAAAGAATTTAGTGCCATCTGAACACATGCTCTTCAATTTTTTACTATGCACTCCTATCCTAATTTAATTTCATAAAATTAAACTGGTCTGGTACTTTTCATATTATACCAACTGATGCTTACTAGTTCTATTTTATTTATAGAAACTTGCTCCTTAGGATATATATATAGGATATGATCTACATTTACTTTGCATGAGAGCTGGCCAGAGCAGATGCAGTAGCTGAGAAACCAATTCCCCTTATCTGCGATAATGGCTAAAAAATGCTGTTTGAGGATGTGGACTCTTTCCTTTCCCTCATGCACTCTGCTGTGATGAAGCCCACAACAAACTGAGTTTATCACCTTTGGTGTAGGTAGTTTGGTACGCTCAAGAATTCACAAGTATAATGTTATATGCTACTCACAGGGTTTGACTTCATCTCCATGAGATTGTCTAAAATACGAGTAACAGGTAGATTCTGTGGAAGAAATCATTGAGTATTTTGTTAAATATCAGAAGAAATGACACATCAAATTCTTCTTTAGTAACAAGACAACCTAATCATTCTATAGTTCAGTATGCCTACCTTTGAATTAAACATATTCTAAGATTAAATATTCTATGAATGGGGTCATAGATGTAAATACCTTTGGCACTACTCAAGGTTCCAAATGTAATCTTAAAAAATGTGTAGGTGTATCTAGGTTTAGGACAAATATATATTTGGGCTTTTTACTTTGTTGGATATCTGCTTTTTTAATACTAGTAAGTTTTTAAGACCCTGCCTCCATTTTTCATTTCCTTTCTGTAGATTTAAGTTTCTTTAAAAACATAGTACATAGTTCACAAAAGTATTAATATATGAGATTAAATGACCTAACAGCTTTTCATTTCTAATGTATAATCTTCAAGCAAAAAAGATACTTGTGCTCTTTCATAAAAATGGAGAAATGGATGCATACACAACTTTTAATTTTGCCTCGGATAGATTCCAAATTTTCAGTGACATACTGCACTGTCTTCTTACAGAACGAATTCCACTTTGAACATGAAATGTATAATACTGGTGTTGACAGAAGATTGCCTCTTGACATGCTTACATGCACCAGGATAAGAGATTGTACTGTTTTATTTCTTTTTTTAAATTTTATTTTTATTTTACTTTACAATATTGTATTGGTTTTGCCATACATTGACTTGAATCTGCCATGGGTGTACATGTGTTATATTTCAATCTGACCATTTGAACCATTACTTTGAATATAACACATTGGGTACAAAAAATTTTCTAAGTGACTATTATGCCTATTCAAAGTTCATTTCTACTGGAATGGTGTTCTGCCCATTTTGAACTGTATTTCCTTTGTGAACTGTAGAGAATATTCTGGAAGGACTCATCTTGTATCTTGGAGATTTCATAAAATGGAGGCAACCTTAAATCTCATTATTCACATAATTGTAGATAACACATTACTATTTCACAAGTTTTACTTTCTTTAGGTCATAAAACATTTTACTATTATTAAAATGGACTATCACTAAGGAAAACTGTGCTTTGCCCAGACAGAAAATATGCATTTCTTTTTTCTTTTTCTAGATTTGCAAGTAAAAATCTTTTAAGATGATCTTAGGCAAGTAAAATTAAAGTTATTTCATTATACTCTTGATATTTTTGTTGGCCAGGAACTCCTTAATATAAACACAAGCACCAAATGTTCAAGCTGACTGAATGTACTTCCAGAATTCTATTTAGAATTTGAAAAAAGGTAGCTCAAAATTGTACCTTTTAAGTTTTGTTTCAAACAAACTTGAGTTTGTTCACTTACAAATGTAAGCCTAAATCATACCCTTCTCTAAAGAATAACTGGGTACAGATTTAAATCTTAAAAATGCTTTAAGAAAACTATAGTTACATATTTATTCTTAGTAACACCAACAAAAGATGAAGTGCTCTGTAACAAAACAGGAAGAAATAATAAAAGAATTCTGGAGCAAGGCGACATTATAAATTGTAACATGTTACTAAAATTAATTTTATATCTATTTCTCTAATTTACATTTAACTCTGGACTGTACTATGTTATTAGGTATGTGCAATGGAGAAAAATTCACTAAAGATTTTATATAATTGGTAAAGCCATGAGTCATATTACTTTTATTGTATTTGCAAAAATAACTGGAAAACTGAATATTTCATTTAGCATAAAAGTAAAAATTAAATTTTACTTTGTATTTAATAGCTCTGCTATATCTGAAGGTAAGCCTACCAGTGAACAGGTCATTAAAAAACACTAGAAAAATTTCTCTCTAGCAGAATAGTTCAAATGTTTTAAGAGCCCAGAGACTATTCTTTATGTTTTTGTTTGGCCTTTACAACCAGGTAACACTGAAAAAGTCATCAGCCACTGCCACACTATACAATATTCACAGACTGTCACACATTAAGGAAAACTTCCAGTGTAGAGAATGATAAAAGAAATACACAGTGTCTTTAAAGGTCTAAGAAAGAGTACTTCAGGAAACAACTTCTGAGATCTCTGTCACCAACTAATGCTCTACCTAGCCTAAGTGAAGACTTGAGTTAGTGACTTAAAGAATCAATCTTATATTGATAATAATTTATATACAAGGTAATTACTGTTGTTGTTTAGTCATTAAGTCATGTTCAACTCTTTCGCAATCCCATGGACTGTAGCCCATCAGCCCATCCTTAAAATTCTAATTGAAATAACTGAACTGTGGCAGCTAACAGCATAACAAAACCATATAATTTTCTTCACTCAGCAGATGGTCTGTTCACTCATCTTAAAGACACAAAACAATTGTGTACATCAATAAAAGAGGTATAAATGAGATTTACTCATATGAAAGCCCGTTATTTAAAAAATTCCCAAGCATGTTTTTAAACCAGTCAATCCTGAAGGAGATCAAACCTGAATATTCACTGGAAGGACTGATGCTGAAGCTGAAGCTGCAATTCTCTGGGCACCTGATGCAAAGAGCCAACTCACTGGAAAAGACCCTGATGCTGGGAAAGATTGAGGGCAGGAGGAGAAGGAAGCGACAGAGGATGAGATAGTTGGATGGCATCACTGACTTGATGAACATGAGTTTGGGTAAACTCCAGGAGTTGGGTAACGGACAAGGAAGCCTGGAGTGCTGCAGTCCATGGGGTCGCAAAGAGTTGGACACGACTGACCGACTGAACAACAACAAGCATATTTTTCATTGTTTTTGGGAACTGTTTCAGAAATAGAATGAAAAACGTTATCATCTAGGTTCAGTTCAGTCCAGTCGCTCAGGCGTGTCCGACTCTTTGTGACCACATGGACTCCAGCACACCAGGCTTCCCTATATATATATATATGAGAGACAGAGTCCCAAGCACCTGAATATCCTAAATTAAGGATCACCATTTCTACAATGTTCAAATTTCAAATATATGAACATTAGAGAAGAAAATACAGTGAGAAATTAATTTCTAAAAATCCTAAATGCTTTTATGATCATAGTTGTATTTTGTGATTTCAGTCACTGGAAAGTTTAAAATTCTAATCAGAAGGGATCTACACAGTAAATCCAACATCCCCATCTTACAGATGAGGAAAGAATAAAATATATAGTGGTATATTTTTTCCAAGCCATAGCATATTAATGGCAATAGAATAAAGAAACAAGATTACATGGATGAATAAAACACATCCAATCTTTCATCATTCAGTTTCAACAATTATTATTAATAAAACAAATTCTTGTTTTATTTGTATTCTCACCTACTCCCCACTTCCTAGGCTGTTTTAAAACAAGCCCCCAATATCAAATCATTTTGGCAATAATCTGTCTTCTGCAAAACCTGTCTGCGGGTCAAGAACCAGATACGGAACAATGGATTTATTCAGAACTGGGAAAGGAGTTCAATGAGGCTGTACATTGCCCCCTGCTTATTTCACTTACATGCAGAGGACATCATGTGAAATGCCGGGCTGGATGAATCACAAGCTGGATTCAACACTGCCAGGAGAAACATCAACAACCTCAGATATGCAGATAATACCACTCTAAAGGCAGAGAGTGAAGAGGAACTAGAGTCTCTTGATGAAGGTGAAAGTAGAAAGTGAAAAAGCTAGCTTGAAACTCAACATTCAAAAACCTAAGATCATGGCATCTTGTCCCGTCACTTTATGGCAAACAGAAGGGGAAACGTGGAAACAGTGACAGATTTTCTTTTCTCGGGCACCAATATTACTGTGGACAGTGACTGCAGCCATGAAATTAAAAGATGCTTGGTTCCTTGGAAGGGAAGCTATGAAAAACCTAGACAGTGTATTAAAAAGCAGAGACAACCCTTTGCTGACAAAGATACATATAGTCAAACCTATGGTTTTTCCAGTAGTCATGTATAGATGGGAGAGTTGGACCATAAAGAAGGCTGAACATTAAAGAACTGATGCTTCTAAATTGTGTTGCTGGAGAAAACTCTTGAGAATCCCTTAGACTGCAAGGAGATCAATCCAAAAGGAAATCAAGCCTGAATATTCACTGGAAGGTCTGATTCTGAAGCGCCAACAGGTTGGCCACCTGATGTGAAGAGCATCAAGGCTCACTGGAAAAGACACTGATACTGGGAAAGATTGAAGGCAAAAGGAGAAGGCAGCGGCAGAGTAAATGGACACCAGTTTGAGCAAACTCCAGGAAACAGTGAAGGACAGGGAAGCCTGGTATGCTGCAGACCATGGGGGTTGCAAAAAGTCAAACACAACTGTGACTGAACAACCACGTTTCTGTATATATCTCTAAAATAGAACAACTCTTAAAAAAACAAAACAGCCCTGTAAGACTACCACTGCACCTAATCAACAAATATTTCTTAATACAGCTGAATATGCAGTTAGTATCAAACTTTTCTTGTGCCATAAATTTATTTCTTACATTTCCCTGTTCAAATTATAATCTTAATAAGGGCTATATATTGCAATTAGGTGACTGCTTTTATGTCTTTTTTAATCTACTGAATTTCACTGCTTGCAATTTATCTGTTGTCAATTCATTTTTAAAAGAGGTATTACTTTAGTAAACAAGTCAAAGTGAAACAGAAGAGTTTCAAATTATGCAGCCTCACATTACAACAAACTGTGGAAAATTCTTAAAGAGATGGGAATACCAGATCACTTTACCTGCCTCCTAAGAAACTGGTAAGGAGGTCAAGAAGCAACAGTTAGAACTGGACACAGAACAATGGACTGGTTCCAAATTGGGAAAAGGGAGTATGGCAAGGCTGCATGTTGTCACCCTGCTTATTTAACTTAGATGCAGAGTACATCATGGGCTGGATGAAGCACAAGCTGGAATTGAGATTGCTGGGAGAAGTATCAATAAACTCAGATATGCAGATGACACCACTCTTAATGGCAGAAAGCAAAGAGGAACCAAAGAGTCTCTTGATTAAGGTAAAAGAGGAATGAAAAAGCTGGCTTAAAATTCAACATTCAAAAAACTAAGATCATGGCATCTGGTCCCATCACTGCATGGCAATTAGATGGGGAAAACAATGGGAACAGTGACAGACTATTTTCTTGGGCTCCAAAATAACCACAGACGGTGAGTGCAGCCATGAAATTAGAAGACGCTTGCTCCTTGAAAGAAAAGCTACGACAAACCTAGGTAGCATTAAAAGACAGCACAAAAGCAGAGATATTCCTTTGCTGACAAAGGTCTGTATAGTCAAAGCTATGGTTTTTCCAGTAGTCATGTATGGATGTGAGGGTTGGACCATTTGGATGGCTGAGCACCAAAGAATTGATGCTTCTGTGGTGAACTGTAGTAATGGGGAAGACTCTTGAGAGTCCCTTGGACTGCAAGGAAATCAAATCAGTCAATCCTAAAGGAAATCAGTCATGAATATTTATTGGAAGGACGGGTGCTGAAGCTGCAATACTTGGGCCACCTGATGCAAATGGCCAACTTATTGGAAAAGACCCTGATGCTGGGAAAAATTGAAGGCAGGAGGAGAATGGGACGACAGAGGATGAGATGGTTGGATGGTATCACTGACTCAATGGACATGAGTTTGAGCAAGGTTCGGGAGGTGGTGATGGATAGGGAAGCCTGGAGTGCTGCAGTCCATGGGGTCACAAAGAGTCAGACATGACTGAGAGACTGAACAACAACAATATACTATTCATCATTACATTCTTGTACAATTGTCTAGTCAAGGCTATGGTTTTTCCAGTGGTCATGTATGGATATGAGAGTTGGACTATAAAGAAAGCTGAGTGCCGAAGAATTGATGCTTTTGAACTGTGGTGTTGGAGAAGACTCTTGAGAGTCCCTTGGACTGCAAGGAGATCCAACCAGTCCATCCTAAAGGAGATCAGTCCTGGGTGTTCACTGGAGGGACTGATGCTGAAGCTGAAACTCCAATACTTTGGTCACCTGATGTGAGGAGCTGACTCATTTGAAAAGACCGTGATGCTGGGAAAGATTGAGGGCAGGAGGAGAAGGGGACGACGGAGGATGAGATAGTTGGATGGCATCACCGACTCAATGGACATGAGTTTGGGTAAACTCTGGGAGTTGGTGATGGACAGGGAAGCCTGGAGTGCTGCAGTCCAGGGGATCACAAAGAGTTGGACATGACCGAGTGACTGAACTGAACAACCATCCTCACATAAATATATTCCAAACCTGCAAAGATCATTCCAATGGTTTTATGTGATAGCTGATACTTGTGATGCATAAAATTTCGGCTGCCCAAGAAACAAAAAGGTATACAAAGCTCTTATAAGCAACCTAGAAAACTGGACATGACAAAACATCCTATCATTTCTATCTATATTTTTTATAACTTAAAATGTTTATTCAGATATAAAAAATCCAAACCAGTATTTAGAGATGTGAGGCATAAATTAGAATTTTACAAGCGTGAAACAAGGAATTCATCTCTACCAGTCTTCTCTGATGTCTCTTTTCTCAGTTCCCAACCTGCTCCAGATCTCTTAAAGCCTGTAGCAGTTCCTCTAAATTTTAGAACATTAGGACAGTGTAACTTTAAAAATGGCTATGTGTTTAAATATTTCTAGAGCAAGAGACTTTTTAAAAGTACTGAATTAAAAAAAAAATAAAAGTACTGAATTTACAAAGATTACACACCAACACATACACACAGGTTCAGGTCTGGGAGGGATGTACAGAAACAAGCACTGTAAATCACTGCATATTGGTACATCTTTTCTGAACAGCAATTTGGTAATATTTACCAAGGACAATTAGAAATTTTCACCCTTTTGATTCCATAATTCAATTCTAGTAATTTATCATACAGAAGTAAATCAGAGATGAATACTTTCACCTAGAAAAACTAACATTTAAAACCTAGTTATATACCCTTGAATATCTTCTATTTTGTTAAAAAACATACTGAATTTAGTTTTGTAATACTTTTATTTTTACTTCACAATTTACAATGAACCACTCACTATCCCCCAATCAATAACCAATGTCCCCCAAATCAGTGAATATTTCCTTGAATTCTGAACCTAAAAAGTCTTGTGAACATCTACTAAAAAAGAACAACACCGGCCTGGCTCTCTCCTAGCAGTGGTGACAGAAATGTGATGTAGAAACAGGTAACCACAAATCATTTCATATTTCACTTCTGTAAATGAAAAACTGCTTATATCAAAGCAGTATGTTACATGCAACGTTAAGAACAGGAAGATTTGAGGTCACAGAGGATAATCTGTTTTTGTATTTCACAAACTTCAAAGAAAACAAATTGTTAGCACAAGAGAAATATTTAAGTGAATCAGTTTAGATACTTCTTACAGGCATTATTTAGGGATGTACATCATGTGACTCAAAGGTAGTACGTTCAAAGAGTAAATATGGTCATTTAAAAGATTGAAACCTGTAATTTCTCCATGCTATCAGTTATTTGTGAAAGGATTCCTCTGTTTAGGGAATTTTACTACTGGGATTTCCTTCCAACAGAAAAATATGAATTCTCCTTAAAACTAAATTTAACTACACATAGTTGCACAATCCCCATCATGAATCACTGCTTTGTTGTGGCAAAGGGGCTTGCATAGCTCAATGAAGCTATGAGTCGAGCCATGTAGGGCCATCCAAGATAGATGGGTCCTGGTGGAGAGTTTTGACAAAACGTGATCCACTGGAGAAGGGAATGACAAACCACTCCTACATGCTACTTGTGAGAACCGGATAAACTGTATAAAAAGGCAAAAAGATATGACACAGAAAGATGAGCCCCCCAGGTGAGAAGGTTTCCAATATGCTACCGAGGAAGAGCAGAGGACACCTACTAATAGCTCCAGAAAGAATGAAGAGGCTGGGTCATATCAGAACAACACTCAGTTGTGGATGTGTCTGGTGAGGAAAGTAAAATCCGATGCTGTAAAGAAAAAGTACTGCATAGGAACCTGGAACGTTAGGTCCATGAATCAAGGTAAATTGGACATGGTCAAGCAGACGATAAGAGTAAACATCAAAAATCTTAGGAATCAATGAACTAAAATCGATGGGAATGGGTGAATTTAATTCAGATAACCATTATATCTACTACTGTGGGCAAGAATCCCTTAGAAGAAATGGAGTAGCCCTCATAATCAACAGAGTCCGAAATGCAGTACTTGGATGCAACCTTAAAAATGACAGAATGATCTCAGTTCATTTCCAAGGCAAACCATTCAACATTACAGTAATCCAAGTCTACGCCCCAACTACCGATTCCTAAGAGGTTGAAATCAATCATTTCTATTGAAGACCTAGAAGACCTCCTAGAACACCAAAAAAAAAAGTCCTATTCATCATAGGGGATTGGAATGCAAAAGTAGGAAGTTGAGAGATTCCTGAAGTAACAGGCAAATTTGGCCTCGGAGTACAAAATGAAGCAGTGGAAAAGCTAACAGAATTCTGCCGAGAGAGAACACACTGGTCATAGCAAGCACCCGTTTTCAACAACACAAGAGACGACTTTACATATGGACATCACCAAATGGTCAATACCAAAATCGGTCTGATTACATTCTTTGTAGCCAAAGATGGAGAAGCTCTATACAGTCAGCAAAAATAAGTATCAGAGCTGACTGTGGCTCAGATCATCACCTCCTTATAGCAAAATTCAGGCTTAAACTAAAGAAAGTGGGCAAAACCACTAGGACAGTCAGGTACAACTTAAATCAAATCCCCTATGAATATGCAGTGGCGGTGACAAAGAGATTCAAGGGATTAGGTCTAGTAAAGAGAGTGCCTGAAGAACTATGGACAAAGGTCTGTACTACTGCATAGCAGGCAGCGAACAAAACCATCCCAAAGAAAAGAAATATGAGAAGGCGAAGTGGTTGTCTGAGGAGGTTTTACAAATAGCTGAGGAAAGAACAGAAGTGAAAAGCAAGGGAGAAAGGGAAAGGTACACCCAACTAAATGCAGTTTCAGAGAATAGCAAGGAGAAACAAGAGAAGGCCTTCTTCAGTGAACACTGAGAAGATATAGACAATAACAACAGAATGGAAAAGAATAGAGATCTCTTCAAGAAAACTGGAAATATCAAAGGAACATTCCATCTAAAGATGGGACAAAGAAAGGACAGAAATGGTAAAGACCTAACAGAAGCAGAAGAGATCAAGAAGAGATGGAAAGAAGAACTATACCAAAAAAAGTCTTAATAACCCAGGTAACCACAGTGGTGTAGTCTCTCACTCAAAGCCAAACATCCTGGAGTGTGAAGTCAAGTGGGCCTTAAGAAGCACTGCTGCCAATAAAGCTAGTGGAAGTGACAGAATTCCAGCAGAGCTATTTAAATCCTAAAAGATGATGCCATTAAAGTGCTGTACACATTATGTCAGCAAATTTAGAAAACCCAGCAGTGGCCACAAAACTGGAAAAGGTCAATCCTCATCCCAATTCCCAAGAAGGGCAGCACTGAAGAATGCTCAAACCACTAGACAACTGCCCTTACTTCCCATGTTAGTAAGGTTACGCTCAAAATCCTTCAAGCTAGGCTTCAGCAGTACGTGAACTGAGAACATCCAGATGTTCAAGCTGGGTTTAGAAAAGGCAGAGGAATTAGAAATCATATAGCCAACATCTGCTGGATCACAGAGAAAGCAAGAGAATTCCAGAAATTGACTACGCTAAAGCCTTGGACTGTGTGGATCTAACAAACGGTGGAAAACTCTTCAGTTTAGTTCAGTTCAGTTGCTCAGTTGTGTCTGACTCTTTGCAACCCCATGGACCACAGCACACCAGGCCTCCCTGTCCATCACCAACTCCCAGAGTTTACCCAAACTCATGTCCATTGACTCAGTGATGCCATCCAACCATCTCATCCTCTGTTGTCCCCTTCTCCTGGCTTCAACCTTTCCCAGCATCAGGGTCTTTTCAAATGAGTTAGTTCTTCGCATTAGGTGGCCAAAGTATTGCAGTTTCAGCTTCAACATCAGTCCTTCCAATGAATATTCAGTACTGATCTCCTTTAGGATGGACTGGCTGGATCTCCTTGCAGTCCAACGGACTCTCAAGAGTCTTCTCCAACACCACAGTTCAAAAGCATCAATTCTTCGGTGCTCAGCTTTCTTTATAGTCCAACTCTCACATCCATACATGACTCCTGGAAAAACCATAGCCTTGACTAGACAGACCTTTGTTGGCAAAGTAATGTCTCTGCTTTTTAATGTGCTGTCTAGGTTGGTCATAACTTTCTTTCCAAGAAGTAAGTGTCTTTTAATTTCATGGCTGCAATCACCATCTGCAGTGATTTTGGAACCCCCCAAAATAAAGTCAGCCACTGTTTCCACTGCGAGGGGAATAGCAGACTATCTTACCTGTCTCTTGAGAAACCTGTGTGCAGGTTAAGAAGCAGTAGTTACAGCTCTGTATGGAACAACTGACCGGTTAAGGGTTGAAAAAGGAGTATGACAAGGCTGTTTATCGTCATCCTGTTTATTTAACTTATATGCTGAGCACATCATGAGAAATGCCAGGCTGGATGAGTTACAAGCTGGAATCAAGATTGGCAGGAGAAATATCAACAACCTCAGATATGTGTCACTCTAATGGCAGAAAGTGAAGAGGAACTAAAGAGCCTCTTGATGAGGGTGAAGGAGGAGAGTGGAAAAGCATGTTTAAAACTCAGTATTACAAGATAGCCAATGGGAATTTACTGTATGACTCAGGGAACTCAAACCCAACTTGGTAACAACCTAGAGGGGCAGAACGGGGTGGGAGGTGGGAGAGATGTTCAAGTGGGAGGGGACATGAGTATTGATTCATATTGATGTTTGGTAGAAACCAACACAATAGTACACAACACAACACAACAATACTGCAAAGCAATTATCCTTCAATTAAGAATAAATAAATTAAAAAAAAATATTACAAAAACTAAGATCATGGCATCTGGCCCCAAAACTTCACAGCAAACAAGGGGAAAAGGTGGAAGCAGTGACAGATTTCCTCTTCTTGGGCTCTAAAATCACTGGGGATGGTGACTGCAGCCATGAAATTAGAAGATGATTGCTTTTTGGAAGGAAAGCGATGACAAACCTAGACAGTGTGTTAAAAAGTGGAGACATCACTTTTTCGACAAAGGTCCATATAGTCAAGGCTATAGTCTTTCTAGTAGTCATGTACGGATGTGAGAGCTGGACAATAAAGAAGGCAGAGCACCGAAGAATTGATCCTTTTGAACCGTGGAGCTGGAAAACTCTCTTAAGAGTCCCTCTGAAGTTTAATTTAAAAAAAAAAAAAAGAGTCCCTCTGAAAGCAAGGAGATCAAACCAGTCAATCTTAAAGGAAATCATCCCTGAATACTCTTTGGAAGTGATGGTGAAGCTGAAGCTCCAATACTTTGGCCACCCGATGCAAACACCTGACACTGGAAAAGACCCTGATGCTGGGAAAGATTTCAGGCAGAAGAAGACAGTGACAGAGATTGAGATGGTTGGATGGCATCACCTATTCAATGGACATGAACTTGGGCAAACTCCAGGAGATGATGAGGGGCAGGGAACCCTGGTGTGCTCCAGTCCGTGAGGTGGCAAAGAGCAGGACACAACCTGGCAACCGAACAACAACAAACTCATACAATGGCCAGTGTGTCTGACAAAAGTCAGACATAATCTTAGAAACTAGTGGTTCCTCCTGTCTCACATATAAAATCATTCTGTCCATAGCTGATAAGCAGAGTGGCATGACGAGATTCTCTCCTAGACAAGACTCTACTCTTTTATGAGGCTCTTCAAACTCTTTTTCAACTGGGCCTTGACTTTTGGACATCTGTATCCATCTTTGCATTATCCACTTTTAGAAAGAAATCTGCTAAGTCAGTTTATAGCCAGAACCCACATCTCCTCAGTATCTTCCCATCCTTGATATCTTGTCAGTTTCCTCACCTTTTACCACCACTCAGGAGATGTCCAATTACATTAGCCTGCCTTCATCAAGAATCTCATTAGGTTGGTTTAGCCAGAATCTTCCTTTAGCCCTGATATTTTCTCTTAGTAATTTTCCATCCACCGATACCTACACCCTGCTACTGAGCTCTAATTTCCCACTTTTCCCTGATGTATTTGGAGTTAAGCCCAATCTCTTTCCCAGATTTCAAAACCCCACTGCAGTGGTCCCAATGTTGGTCTTTCACAGTGGTCCCCCTGAATAAAGTCTGCCTTACTGTACTTTAACAACTGTCATGAGTAACTTCTTTTTTAACAAGTGCTAGGTTCAACTTAGCAGCAGGTTCAACTGTAAGTACAGTATGTTAGTCACTAATGTGTCCAACCCCCTGTTTTTATGCCTTTGCACCTTTAGCAGTCCAAGAGAATAAAGATAAACTGAATCACGGAAGTACTGTGAACCAGTTAGAAAGTGGATTAAGTATTCAGTAGTGGCCTCTTACCAGAAGACACACAGAGGGGAAGGACTGAAAATAATTCCCAAGAGGGATAATTAAGCTACAAAGTGTTCCCAAGTACTTAGAAAGCAATGCAATCTGGAATGTCTCTGAAGGAAAGTTAAGAAGTAATCAGCCTTTTAATTTAATCTTAAAAAATTAAGATTTTTCACTGTTCATTAACACTACAGGTTTTTACAATACAATGTTATTTACTTATTCAGACAAAAATTGAATACTTACTTAAGGCACACTGCTATGGAAAATTCAAAGATAGGGGAAAAAAAATTTCTTGCCATCAAGAAGTAAAACAATCCATGTTGGGGCTTCCCTCATGGTCCAGTGATTAAGAATCTGCCTGCCAATGCAGGGGATATGGGTTTGATCCCCTGGTTTGGAACTGAGCTCCCACATGCTCCGGGGCAACTAATAAGCCTGTGTGCCTCTAAAATCACTGGGGATGGTGACTGCAGCCATGAAATTAGAAGATGATTGCTTTTTGGAAGGAAAGCGATGACAAACCTAGACAGTGTGTTAAAAAGTGGAGACATCACTTTTTCAACAAAGGTCCATACAGTCAAGGCTATAGTCTTTCTAGTAGTCTGAATCCGCGCTCTAAAGCCTGACTGTTGCAACTACTGAAGTCCACATGCCTTAGAGCCCATCCCATGCTCGACAAGAGAAGCCACCTCAATGAGAAGCCCATGTACTACAACTAGAGAAAGTCTGCATGTGGCTATGAAGACCCAGCACAGACAAAAACAAATTTAAAAAGCAAAACAAAAACGATTTATGTCAACTGTATCTCAATAAAAGCGGGAAAAAAAGAAAATATAAACAACATCAATACAAAATACCACAGGCAAATATAGTAAGAAAGATAAAACGTGTGGAAGAACTTCAGAGAACCAAAGATCTAGTTTATTCTGAAAACAAGTAAACAATATTCAGATCTGAATAACTGATACTCTATTTCTTTTCTTAATTGACCTTTAAAATCCTTCTTACCACAAACTGAGGTATCTATGTGTGAAATATTATGTCTCAGATTTGCCTTAAAATATCCCTAAAAACAAACAAAAAAATCTGAGTGGGGAAGATGAAACAAGAATGGCACCATGTTGAGTACTGAAGCTTGGTGAAGGGTTCAGGAAAGCCTGACATACTAATGTGTATTTGAAAATTTCCATAACAAAAAGTTAAAAACAAGTTTAGGTTGAAAAAGAAGCCAAAGCAATTAATGATCACTCTGAAGAAGAAATATCTATATATTAGAATAACAGAAAAACAACAGAAATACAAACACCATTAAAAGTCTTACGTTTAAACTATTATTCCAAAATGAAATGTGAAATCAAGCTATAGTTGCATTATTCCCAAACATAAATTCTATTTAAAATACTTTTAATTTACACAGGCCTTTAGACTATTAACTTAATATTCTAATATATGTTAAAACTTAAATGATATGCATTTATGTAACAGCTCATTATTTTAAGATTAAGTGCAATGTTTTTCAGTTAACATATTTTCACAAACCTGATAAAGCAAATCAAAATGTCATTAATGTAGTAAGAACAAATTTTTTAAAAAAGCCTAAAATTATAGAGTCTGAATTATATATGTAAAATACTCTCATATTCTTGAAAATACCAGTAAAGGACCCCCTAGACTTCATTTTATTCCTAATTTTGTCCTTGAATACATCTAGAAGCTGCTCTAGCTAAGCAACCAACCTGTTAACATTTATATTCAAAAGTTACCCGTGTATTTTCTAACAGCTGTACTTACTTGCTGTTTCAATACCAGGTTCTTCACTCCTTCCATCACAAACTGTGATCCTGTATTCATGACTCGTGACAAGAGGCTAGGTGCAAAAGAAGAGCATTGCACTCAGTACAAATCATCTCTGTGATTAACTGCAGATGAAAGACGTGTCTGATCACCCAAAACATGCTGATGAAGCTCACTGTGCTACCACCTTTGCTTTCATTGAACAGAAGTGACCTGAGAATGTCTAACTTCCATGGATATCACTGCCACAAATTTATTTAACAATAAAACAGTAATAAAATATTCTCACTAGTCAATATCAGTAAGATGTAAAACGAGAGTGCTATCCTCAAAATGAACATTTTAATTGCTAAGCCTTAGCTACATATCAATATTTAGGCAAATTATTAGCTAAAGAGAATTCCTTCAATTTCCCGACTGTCTTAATGTTAAAACAATGTATTAAAGATAGTAATCCGGAATATTAAAAAAAGTATATACATGCATAACTGAATCACTTTGCTCTACAGCAAAAATTAACACAACATTGTAAATCAACTATATTCAATTTAACAAAGACAGTAACTAAGAATGACTCACTTTAGGAGTTCAAAACACACTGACATTTTGAAAACATGTATGTCTGGGAGTTTCTGAATAGGTCAGAAATTACAATATTCTCTGTATCATAGCTGCTAGATCTAGTCCTGCACTGTACACTCAGCTGCCCCATACACAAAATCTATCATATAAAAATGTGAAGCACAAAATGCTTGATGAATTTTACCTCAACTCAGTAAGAACATCCAGTGTCTGTATTTTACCAACAAAAATAACACAAATGACTTACCATATTGGTTTTCTATTTGTGGTTCAAAAAGTCTTTTATGTGGAATCAAAGGGTATTTTGTGGGACAGAATGGAAATCTTGCATTTTGATATTAGGCTAGGGAAGGCCTTCAAATCATCCAAGATTTTCTTATAACACATTTTATTAAAATCCTCAACTACAAAGTCCATAAGAAATCTAATAGGCTTTTAAGATTCAGTAAGGTTTTAGGACAGAAAACTGGAAAGCCTATTTTATTAAATACATGGAAGTAGTTTTCCAAATATATTTTCATTTTCCCTATCCTGTCCTCTTCCCCTCTGAAATGAAGAGATGGGCAGGGTGGAAATCATTTCTTTAACAGAAACAAGAAAACATAATCTCTGTTGGACTGACTAGTTCTGAGGTGATTCCCAGGTACCAGGTAACTCTGAGGGAGTAAAGAGTGGTAACCCGCACAGCGCTGTCTGAAGGTGAGGCCAGCTGGATTCATTTTGCCAAGCGCTTACATGTTCCCGCCTTAGGCCAAGTGCTTTTGTTTTCTGGAAATTGTTTCATTAAAATTGGCAGCTCAGAGTGGGGCTAGGGTAAACCTGTTTTCCTTCAGTTTCATGCTTCTGTTCTAAGCTCCAAAAAATAAGCTAGGAATTTGAAGTCAGTGTAGTACTGAAAAGAGCAGTTAAAATCACTTTGTTCAGCTCCTTTGAAAATCACACATACTGTACAGGATTTTTTGGGGGTCAGAAGTCACACCCAGCCCTGAGTACTTCCTCTCTATCATTTAGCAGTATGCCTAGTTCCATCTAGAAGCTAGGTCTTGGATGTCTGTATTATCAACACTGATAGAAATTCATGTATCTTCTGAAAATGAAAAACATAATGTCTTAATAAGGAAGCATACAAAGCCCTACCATGTACAATACATTAATTTACATTTTAAAATTAGAATTTAACCTACCTAAGGAAGCCAAAAAGCATGCTGACATTTGTTCTATATCACAACGAAAACTTTCTGCACACGAAATGTCACACTGTTTTCAAGGCATAAAAGTCCAATTATGGCTGGAGTACTAGACTTATTCAATCAGAATTATTAAAAATACTTACCCCATTGGCTTAGTGGTGGTGTTGCCATAGCTGGTGGGAGCTGAAGCCATCTTGGCAAAAGCCCTATGAAATAAGAAAGCTGTATTTAAAAGCTGATTAGCTGAGCTAACATTAGTATCACAGCATTAAAATATTTACTAACTAGGCATTAAAAAATTTACTAACGAATCAAGATTTACTATGCAGTTTCTGAAAGAATTTTTCAACTAATACAATGTTTCAGTACAATTAGCACAAATAATTATACAAACATTGATTACATAATCAGTAACCATGTAAAATAATGTTCAAGTACAGAGCAATTGTTACCAAAACACTGAAATTCTTTAAAAACCACTAATTCATTATTAGTTCCACAAACTTAAGGATCATTAACATGAGATAAAAACTTTCTGTTTTAAAAGAACAATCATATACTGATTAATCTCTTTACTGTTCTCCACATTCCATATTCCCACATTCCCAGAAACATGCCTTGACTCATGCTGTCCTGTCCTTTGGGGATACAGATTCACTGTATTCTCCAATAAAAACTGTACATTTCCTTTTAAGATTCAGCTCAAAATCACCTTCTTTAACACTATTCTAATTCTGCTACTCAGTGATTTTTCCTTTTAGTTACATATACACTTTTATATTGAACTGCATACAGTCATTTATTTTCAGATCTTTCTAAATGTACAGAATGTTTTTAGCTATAGAATTTCTGAAGGCTGGGCAAAAATATGGCACTTAGCCACATTTAAAAAAATATTTTCCTTCTAGGAATATGTTCACTATAGAGAATTCAGAAAACAGAATGCTCCTAGAAGACCTCCACCACTTACAAGTAAACACTGTTAAGATTTTAGCATATATTTTTCTAATCTTTCAACATACATATATACAACATATATGATTTCAAAACAAAATCAGTATCATACTGTACATACTATTCTTTAATGTTTTAACAACAGCATGCCATAAATATTTTTTATGCAAATCAGTATTCTTTTATAATTCCTAATCATTTCCAATGCTTTAGTCAATGGAAAAAAAATTATCTAAATACAAGAAGATCTTATGAGAGTAAAAAAAAGAATGGAAATCATTAAGATTTGAAGATGAAACACTAAAAATACACTATTTCAATCCGGACAAAATTTGCTGATACCATTAGAGAAATTCCAAACACAAAAGTCACAATTTTGTTCAGAAAGGAGGATGTGAATCAATGGTTTTCAGCAGCAGACTGGAATTTCTGCCTTTAACAAAAATTTACTTTTCACTAGAAACAACAATATCTAAATATAAATAATGTTATCTCTAAGCAATAAAGGGTTAAATAAAGATTATTACATTTATATGGCTGAATATCAAGCAAATACTAAATGCAACCATTGCAGACTATAGCTGATCCTTAAGCCACATGGTCTTGGAACTGTGCAGGTCCACTTATGTTGTTGTCAATAAATACATACTGCAGTACTACATATCTGTGGTTGGTTGAATCCTCAAATGAGGAACCAGGGATACTGAGGGCCAGTCCATTGTTAAGTAATACTTTGATTTTTAACTGTGTGGAGGGTTGGCATCCCTAACCCCCAGGTTGTTCCAGGGTCTGTTTAAGACAATGAAAAACTGGCATGATGAAAGTTAATGGAAAACTACAATACAAACTGCATCTGTAACAATGACTTCCTGATTGAAAACTATGTAATATTTTTAAAGGGTAAACACTAAAGGTTACTTGTAGACTTTGAATAGGGAGATTACAGGTAAATTTTTATTTTCTTTATACCTTTCTGAGTTTTCGAAAATATTCTTCAATAAACTGGTATAACCCTTATCATGAGAAAGACAAATGTTGCAAATCAGAAATTGTGTATTTTATAACCATGTAAAATGATGCCCAAGATTGTCTTCATTCTTTTAACATCAAATGTTTGATTAGGGAGTTCCACATAAGTCATAATGTAAAACACAATGACACATATGACACAGCCAAATGTGTTAAGTGTATATGTTATAAAAATCGGAAAAGATGGTTTCCAGTTCCTTCTGTTAAACTGAGGTTTGTTGTCTACTTTTTTTCTTATAAGAACACAATGAAATAAAAGCAAAACTTGAAAAAAATAAAAGTATAGATAATAAAAAGCACTCGTAAACTCACAACTCAGACATATCTGCTGTTAACAATTTGGTATGCGTCTCATACTATGCATATTTTTTTATACAGTTGAGGTCAAAAAGCATATTCAATCCCCTACTCAAAAAAATAATTATTTTAAGAAATAATTTAAAGGTATTACTGAAGAAAATTTGAAAAATAAAGAACTCAAAAGGTAAAAAAAAAATTCTACTACTTGGATTTACCCACTATTAGCATTTAAGTGAATGTCATTTTAGTTATGCTTTATAGGTATATATGTGTATATCTATAACACACACACACACACACACACACACACACGCACATGCATGCAGATAAATGGAAAGGTTTGAGAGGATTACACCATAAAATGTGTCATCCAAGTTTGGCTCAAGGGCTGCCTACCCAGAGGCTTTCCCTGATCTCAACAAATTTTTGCTATTACCCCCAACAAATTAAGATCTTATCACTTAGTTTTATTTTCTTTATATCACTTAATATGGTGAATATGGTTTAACACAACTCCGCTCATTCATTTGCTTATTTGCTGACATACTGTTCAACACAAATGTAAATTCAATGAAAGCCAAGGCCTTCCCTAGCATGTTCACTATTATATTCTTAATGTTTAGAAGAGTCCCTAGTCACTGAGACAAAGGAAGTTATTTATCAAACAAATCACTGAATAGTAAACTATATTTTCACTTCATAACATACATGGCCATTTCCTGATGGTCACTGAACTAGTCTTCCACAACATGATTTTTTTGTGGTTGTTGGAAAATTACTTTATGAAGCCTTAAAAGCATTGAGTATAATTAAACTGTGGCAGAGTTAGATACAATAATAGTTCAATTCCAAAATAAAATTTATTTTAGGTGAGACCATGAAATTTCCTAACATGTGATTTTAATACATTGTGCTAAATTTTCTAAAACAACTCAGAGGAACTGATATTTACAGTAAATGGAGTATTTATGAAAAATATGGCACTAGCTATATTAGATGTATGTGTATACAGAACCCAAGATTATATGAACTAGGAAATATGAACTAGGAAACAAATGTTGTACATCTCAACAGCAGTACTAGAATGCAGAATTTAAGACTGGGATTTACACCATGGGATTTGGAAGAAGAGCAGACATCTTGTTTTCAAAACCTGAAGTTTTTCTCAAGACCAAAATCAACACTATAACTGTCAGACAGGAAAAAGAGAAGCTTTGCTTGCTTTAATTGTTCATCTGCATCAGAAAGTCCACTATCTCTGAGATAGGAACCACTGCAATAAGAAGGGAATGAATAGGTTCTCCCAAAGGAAGAATGCTGCTTAATTATGCTTCCTGCCCTGGAACCAGGAGCAAACTTGTGTTTCCCAACCTAATTCATCATAAACCCACCATTCTCCATCTTCATGAAACAACCTTGTCTCCCATTGAATTTCCTTTTCCTTCCTTTCTTGGGCTTCTGCTCTTTGTCTTTCTTCAAGTCTATACCTGGCTTCACCGCTGCTTCAATGTCTCTGATTTAAGTTGAAAGTGACATCTTTCCAAAGGCAGCGGGATTCGTATTCATTCTGATCTTCCAGCTTCGTCACTTTCTTCATTATAGGCAACTTCTTGGTATCTATAAAAACTATATTTCCCCCTGTTGAGTATTTTGCATACATTACACCATTCCATTCCCCTTCAATTGAGCAGAAAGACTTCTTGTCATTTGGAGAAAAAATCTCGGGGGTAATTCTGTGCTTCTTGGCCCCACAGAAAGGTTTAGTGTGGAAGATGATATTTGCACTATAGCCAGTTTTGGAACAATTAATATTGCTTTCTCCGCCTAGTTCCACCCAGAGCACTGTGAGGACAGACCTGCCGTAACCATTGGGGAATGTGAGAATGTAATGTTCATCATGCTCTAGACATGAGACACAGCCCTGCCCTATGTTGTGCACCCCGATTGACGTCCCGAGGAATTTTGGTTTGGTCCAGATATGAGCACGGAATTGTATCTTCTTCATAAAACACTCAGCATAAAAGGCTGAAATGGGTGGATGATGAGAAACCTGCTCAGCCACAAATGTTACACATTCTTGGAAACCCAGGGAACTGGTCCTTCTGAAACTAGCTCTGCATTCTCTTTGGTATCATTTGGTAATGTGCACTGACACTGAAAGATTTCACCCAAAATGGGGTTGTATGGCTTTTTGGTAACTGATCCTTTCCTTCCTGCATGGAAGGTTGAGAGATACCATTTCACAACCTGAACCATTCAGTCTTTGGCATCCTTCTGGTCACTAATACTCACAAACAGGTCCGGATATGTAAAAAAGTATGCATACATTTCTAAAAGAGATCTTTTTTCAAGAATAAATGTTGGAAGAACAACCTTTGTAAGATCCATTCCAAATCTAACCTGTGACAACAGATGCATGATAACGCTCTTGTGCTCTTCCACTGACCCTGCCTCCCCTTCGCCATCTCTATCATCATGTGAATCAAAAAGGTCAGCATCACTTGTTCCATTGGACATGGGAGATTCTATGATATCTGGGCACTTTAGACTATCTCCCGAGCAGCTGTGTGTGAAGACTGAGGCAGATCCAGAGGAATCTATTAAGTGTTTTGGGGATGAGCCACTCTGATGGAATTCATCTGTATCACAGAATTCATCTTCATTGCTAGAGTAAGAGAACTCTGGGACTTTGTTTTGAGACAGGCTGACATGGCTTGGATAAGTCAGACTGCTACTAGGTGGTTAGTGGCCACTGCCTATATACTATTTGGTGTTGGAGTCTGATAACGCCCCAAGGTTGCTAATACAGATCCAACTGGGAGAGAAGAGGGATGCTGCTCTGACTTACAGAACCTCTGAGTTGGTTCTGGAGTAAGACAGTCTGGGAAGGCACTGTGTTGATCAGAGGTTCCAAGGGACTATTGCATCCACAGGATTAATAGTGCTTATAATTCTATCTGCATGATTCTCTGCAATATACTGGTCTTTAGCAATCTGCAGCAACACAATGCAGTGTTTAATTGATTCTGTCACGTTATTTGTTGTCTCTTTGAGGGTTTCAATTTTCTTTCTCTGTTCACCATCTTTGAAGTTTGAAGCAGTTTTGAAGTTTGTCATCAAAAAGCTTCAACTGTTCTATCAAGATCTGTAGGTAAGCATCAGCCTCTTTAAGTTTCTTATTAAAGTCTTGGGCACTAGGAACAAATCCTAAATCGAAACCCCCAGGGGGTGACAGGATGGAGGCAGGGAGAGAATCACACTCATGCCCAAGGCCTGGGCAAGCAGCAGGGTCCCTGGGAACTCAGGGATGGGAGCCAGACCCTCTCCCAGACCCTCCAGGAGTGGGTCTAATCATTCCACAAGTGGCCAGCAAGAAAGCCATTCACCAAGGCCCCAGCCCTCTGTGCCTCCAGGGGAGGGAGCCAAGGGCCGCTTCCGAGCACCCCTCTTCACCCCCCTCTGCTGAATCAACCCACAACATGATTTATAATGACTCATTTCCTTGTAGAAATGATATAATTTTAACCCTATTCCTTGATAATCAGGTTGATTTTCAAAATTTGATTATTATAACTGCTTCTAAGATTTTATAACTCCAGTTTCTTCTTTGGGATTAATTCTTAGGAGAAAGCTAGGTCAAAGCTATTCCTTTTAAAAATATTTTTTATACCAGTGAGCAAAATTTTGACAACTTATATTTCTAATAGTGGAGTATAAATGCATCAATTTTCCTGGATCCTTGGCACATTTTCTAAATCTTAGCATTATATTAATCTGCATTTCTGATTACTAGTGAAATTAAAATATGTTTAAAATGTTTTAGAGACATTTGACCCAAAACATTTCAGTCTTTGACTTTTCCATCTCACACAAGTGAAAAAAATATAGGAAAACAAAAATGTCTAGGAAAGAAAGGCAGCACTACTTTATATAAAGTTGTGGAAAGAGTGGGGGAGATAAAGAAATATTTATGCCATTGAACAACAACAAAAAATACTAAGGCACTGTTAAATTTTCTTGGTGACATTTCCAGTTTTTTTTGAACTTGACTTCCACTGTACTTTCTTAAATGATAGGAACTTAAGAATAAAACAAAACTTACTTCCACTGTTTGATATATTGTAAGGGATTAAGGTTGCATCCTGCGTCAGTTAAAGCTTTTTTGTACTGCTCCAAATCAGCCTGAAATAAGAATATGACAAAAATCTTTACTTCATTTCATGAAAGAGATCATTTTGTTTGTTGTCATCTAATTAATCAAAAAGTTAGACTAATGGCATGAGCACCTAAGTAAGTGAAGTGGTACCTTAAGGGAGCACCCAAATGAGTAACCAAGACAAAAATCACATACAATGAAAATTACCTTTGACAGGCTCCCAAATCACCTAAACAGTATGGTGTTTTGTCATCCCTCAGCAAGCCCAACAGAGTCAGTTTTTCTTCCACTGTCGACATAGATTGTCCTTGGAATAAGCATTAAATGAAAGATCTGGATTGATCAAGAATATTTCAAAACTGGAAACATGAAAGGAGTGATGCTGACTTAAGGGGAATCACTGCAGAATCAGGTGGTCTCATCTCATATTCACTGTAAATGTTCAAAGTTATTAACTGAACAGCAGGTGATCTACACTTTTTAAATAGTTAAATAGTTCTCTTTCTTAGTCTTTTATTTCCTAATGAGTAAAGTGCAGTTGAATTTATGTCATGGGAGCTTTCAGAGCAACTCCATTATAAAAATTTTCTAAGAAAAAGAAACTTTTAAGCTCACCATCAATCAGAGATGCTCACTACTTCATATTCTGGGAGCTATTAATCTGAGAGTGAGCTTTCCTGGTGGCTCAGATGGTCAAGAATCTGCAAGCAATGCAGGAGACCCGGGTTTGATCCCTGGGTTGGGAAGAGTCCCTGGAGATGGGAATGGCTACCCGCTCCAGTATTCCTGCCTGGAGAATTCCATGGACAGAGGAGCCTGGTGGGTTACAGTCCATGAGGTTGCAGAGTCAGACACAAGTGAGCAACCAACACTTTCAATCTGACATCAATAGTCAAAATTTGCCTCAAGCCTCATAATGATTACTTATAAAAAGACATAATTCTTAACAAAAATAAATAAAATCATATATTCCTGGGCTTCCCTGATAGCTCAGTTGGTAAAGAATCTGCCTGAAATGCAGGAGACCCTGGTCTGATTCCTGGGTCAGGAAGATCTGCTGGAGAAGGGATAGGCTACCCACTCCAGTATTCTTGGGCTTCCCTGTGGCTCAGCTGGTAAAGAATCCGCCTGCAATGTGGGAGACCTGGGTTCAATCCCTGGGTTGGGAAGATATTCTGGAGAAGGGAATGGCTACCTACTCCTGTATTCTGGCCTGGAGAATTCCATTGACTATATAGGCCATAGGGTCTCAAAGAGCTGGACACAACTGAGCAATTTTCACTTTCATATATTCCTAAGAAAATATTATAAATAGGCTATTAGAATCCCTTAAGCTATAGGTACACCCCCATTAATGACAGAGATCTTTCTACAATGAAACCTACACTGTAGTCACCCCTCATCAGCAGTTTTGCCTTCCAGGTTCCAGCTCCTGTGGTCAACTAAGGCCTGAAAATACTGAATGGAAATTCCCAGAAACAAACAATTCATGAGCCTTAAATTGTGCCTCGTATGGAAAGCATGATGATATCTTATGCTGTCCTGCTCAGTCCTGCCCCAACCAGTGACATCAGCTGCTCCTGACATCTAACCATCAACATCGTCATAGTGTGATGATACAGGGTCACCTGAAGCAGATGATTCTCCTTCACGTCAGGTCATAGTAGTCTAATAATACATCTCAATGCCTACATCATTCACCTCATTTCATCTCATCACACAGACATTTTTATCAGCTGACATCATCAACATAAGAAGGATGAGTATAATAACTGTACTTTGAGAGTCCACATTCACATAACTTTTTATTATGGTATATTGTTATAATTATTCTATTTTATTAGCCATTTTTGTTAATCTGTCTAATTTATAAATTAAACTTTTATCATCAGTATGTTATGTAGAGGAAAAAACAGCATATATGGTAGTGAGGGGCATTGGGTACTATTCATGGTTTCAGGCATCCAATGGGGGTCTTGGATTATATCTCCCTTGGATAAGGGGGGAACTACTGAACTTTCTAACTAAATTAAAAGTCAAGAGACATATTCCTAGGATAAAGCAGAACTGACCTAAAGCAAATACTGGTTTACTTTTCTGTTTTAACATGTCAAACAAAAAGAAGCCTCACAATCTACCAGACATCAGAAAAATAATTGCTATCAGCAAAGGAAAGCAGTTTACAACAGCTGTATCATTCCAGGTGTCTTTCCCAAGGTTCTTATGCTAGTTGCTCATCTAGTAAAGTTATACAAGTTAATATTAGAAACAGTTAACAGGTCTCCAATGCAGCAACAATACCAAAAATCACTGCTTTCCTTCAGAGTAAGTCAGTTACCTGGGCACACTTAAAAATTTTTTTTCCCTCAAAAGCAGTTGATGCCTCATTAAAGAAAAAGAAAACAACAAAATATCCCACAATCTACTCTTCCACTGAGGGAAAAAAAAAACATCTAGAAAGGAAAACTGATTATGTTCCAATCATTCTTAGAAATTTATTCTAATATAAAAGTAGCCTTTTTTTTTTTTAACTTAAGTACAAAATTTCAATGCTATTTTTATACAAATCATATGACATGTGAATCTGAAGTTTAATCTTATGAAATTACAGTATTTATATAACTTTTGGAACTTACTAGAATAGTTATTTCCAGAAATAAGAATTTTAGTCACCTGAATTCTGTTCATGTTCAAACAACTTAAAAGTGGTGAGATATTTCATGAGTAAATCATTCCCTTGGTGACAAATACTGCTATAAAATTCAGCAGTAAATAGAACTAGCTGTTTTCCTTTAAAGGAAGGAATGAAATGATCTTTTGGCCGTTTTTACTTCTATTTCTGAAACAAGTGAGTATCCCCCTTTCCTCCCAGTAACTGAACACAGAGGACATACCTCAGAAGGTGCTTGCTGTGCACTTATGTAATAGATAAGAAACAGCCTCATTTTATCTTCTGGAGTTCCTGCTACAAAGTGGAAACAGATAAGGAAAAAAAGACTTTCACAATTCCAGCTGTTATGTATTATGGTCAACACTATAAACTCAAGGCATACATAACTGTGACAAAATAAGCTTCTTGATTCAAATGATTTAATGTTATAGGCACTAAATTACAACCATGTAAAATACAGATATGGAAAAAGATGAAATAGTATAGGATTACAGGATTATCATCTGCAGTCCAGCTTCCAAACTGTCTATAATGTTGAAGATTAATTTTTCAGATATAAACTCAAAAAGAAAAAAATGGTATAGGTAGGATAATCATGTAATTCTAAAACAGTACCCTTTTGAAATGAAAATGGGGGGCGCTAAACAATACTTATATAAGGACAACTTGGATACACTTCAAAGTGTATCCCAACATGTAAGAACTCAGAATTGTTATACTTCACTATAGAATAAAAACAAGAATAATTTTTTCAAAACATAATGACTGATGACCCATTGATTTTTTTTATCTTCAAATTATCCTTACTCCCTAAATAAGACAGAGACTTGGTAATAAAGATGAAAGACAGGCTCTCCTAAGTTCTTATGTTTACAAATAGATACTGTATTTTAAACATTCTGAGGTAGGTTACAAGATGCAGGGTCTTGTTTAAATCCTAGGAGAAAGCTGGTATTTTTGTTTTAACAGGTAATTCGCCTGTCTGGGTTCAGGTCAAAGTTCCTACCAGCCTCTGTGAGTTGTGGTTCTATCATGGACTCTATTTTCAAAACGTCTGCAGTGCTATTTGGCTCTGTCCCACTGTCCAGCAGCCAGTATAGGAATTTGGAGGTCATCTTGTCCCTCACCTCTCAGTCCTTGGAACTGCTGTGTAGGATCAGATTTAGGCATGAACAACTCAGAGGTAAGCCCAGGAATTCATTAACAACTTTATAGGGTTGCTTTCCTGAGCTCCTTCCTTCCTTCTGTAACCTCCCCGGTACTTTCCAGTTTCCTTGGCCTTCCCTTTTTGGTGCTCCAGCCAGAAAGCGTTGGCTTTAGTTACCCTGCTCCACTTCCTGCAACTATGACAAAGCAGTTAGAAGATAAAGAAAGAAAGATGACTGTGGCTTGCTGTAGGCTCTTGGGGTAAGGGATCCTAAGATATGAGAGAAAGGTTTCCTTCCCTCAGAGTTTTAGGGACCTGTGGGTCCCTGCTGTTGCTTTTAATATCCTCAGCATACAGCATGGCCTTTTCTAAGAGTGGGTGCTTATTCTGCTTAGCGAAGGAACAGTTCCCACTCTTCAACAAGGAGAAACGTATTTTATAATTCCAATAGGGTCAATGTCCTAAAAGCCTCTGCTAAAGTTTTTAAGTCATAGGATGCTAAGAATTGGAGGGCATGCAACGCTTATAATGACATTAGTCACAGAGGAACTAAATGGAAATTGGAAAAATGTATCCTTTACAACTGTGAGTACTCCAGTCTGGAGCTTGCAGCTAAAGGCTGGATCCTCCTGTCACATCCAAGTTTCTACTGCAACTGCTATTTCAAAGGCAGGGTTTCCTCATTGAATAATCTGATACTTCAGAGAAAAGTTGTAAGTATAATTCAGAGAGCTTTTTCTTCCCTGGAAAATTTGAGAGTAAGGTGTTGAACTGCTTTCCCACCATTCCCAAATGTTAAGGACATTCTCCAATATAGTAACTTCAAAATAACAGAATATAATAATATATCAAAATCAGAAAATTAGTGTTGGTCCGCTATTACCACCTAATCCTTGGATGTCACTCCAAGTTTCGACTACTGTCTCTATAATATCCTTTATGGGAAAAAGAATCACGTGTTACTGCAAAGAGCTGTCATCTCTTACATACAGTTGTCTTCTGTATGAAACAGTTCCTCAAGTCTTTCTTGACTTCATGGCCTTGATAAGGATTATAGGCTATTATTTTCCTTCCTTTTAGTAGAATACTCCACAATTAATTTTTGACTGAATTTCCTCATGATTAGAGTCAGGCTGTACATCTTTGACAGGAATACAACAAAAGTGATACTGTATTTGTTGTAATGAATCTTTTGGTGGTACACTATTTCAGGATGCCTCATTACTGCTGATGTTCAATGTGTTTACCTAATAAGGCACCTATCAGGCTTCTCCCCTGTCAGGTTATTTTTCTTCCTCTGTAAGTAATAAGTATTTTGTAGGGAGGTACTTTCAAACTGTGTAAATAATCTGGAAAATTTCTGTTTATTCATTAATTATATCTGTATGGACTCATGGCTTCTTATTTCATTCAGTATGTTATAATCTGTTATCATCACTATTTATTTTGGTACTGTCATGATCTGGCCATGGGGGGCCTCTTCAAGCTGACTTTTGGGTTCTTTTTGGCACATTTCATCATGTTTTGAGTACTTTCCTTGCTTTCTGATACAACACAATGTTTCAGGCTTACTTTGTACTTCCTCTCCCTAGAATCAACCATTTATTTCGCCAATGAGTCCTTGTGGAAAGGGGAATATAGAAGCTAAAAGTTTTACTACTGGAGAATTGTTGCTCCTCATTCTGCTCAAGTGGCAGAACTAGGGAATGCATATATTTGAATACACACACACACATAAAATCTATAATTACTTCTCTATTTGACAAGTATTTAATGAAAATACCAAGTCCACATCGGCACCTCCAATTCCAATATTACAGGTTTCATTCTAGTTTTCTTCCTTTTAATATTTGTAACTTTCATCTCTGACAATGGGAAACCTCGCTCCCATTATATTATCTGATATATTTACTTATTTAACCAGTCCCCTGTATGTAACACATATCCTAACTCTGCTACTGTCTGCTTGCCTGCAGAGATGTCATCTCACTCCACTCTGGTTCTGATTCCCTACAATGGACACACACATATGCCTGGCTATACTTCTCACCCCCTCTGAGCCAATGCCTGGTTTGTCCTTTGCAGGGTCACCCTCCTTAACCTGATAGGGCCCTCATACTCCAGGACTAAACTGCTCCCACATATGGACACCCTGCTCACCTCACGTGGGACTGTGATACCTCAAGTTAGATTATCAACCCTCCCTCTACCTGATCTGTGATGCCTTCTCATTCTGCTTGGGTTCTGACATCTTGTTCTGGACTAAAGTGGTACTTGAAGAAGGAAAGAACAACCCACTCTAATATCCTTGCCTAGGAAATCTTAAAAGGACAGAGGAACCTGGAGGGCTACAGTCCATGGGGTCACAAGACTTGGACATGACTTAGTGACTAAAAGAACAAAAGTGATACCAGACTGCCACTGTGCATGAATGTCTACCTTGCTCTGCTCTACTTAATGTCTTTAAAAATGAATTGGTTTGAGAAAGCAAGGGAAATGAAAAAGGTTCTGATTATTTTTTAATCAGCATATTTTTTGCTTAAACTTTACTCAAAACTGATTGTAAATAACAAGAAATAGCTCTGAAGTGATGGACTTAGATATACGTTACATATTTTTTCACTGTAAAGTACACATACCTTCAAAATGTTATGTTCTCCCCACAAATCTATCTTTTTATAAGTGTGAGCAATACTAGGGATTCTCAGAAATTTTTATGAATAGAACCCTTTAATTACAAACATTTCAAAAAAATTGTTTATTACCTTCCAACTTGATATAAAATCTAAAAGTCATAACCAAAATAATAACTCAAAAACCATTATCAGCTGAAGAACTTGTATGTAAAATAGAAGTTAATAGCTTATATGATTTTTGTTCATTTTTGAAAACAGCTGAGATCTGAATTGAAAACTTCTGAAATTATCAACAAGTCTCTAAAGTTTAGAGAATTTTAGAAGCTAAAACTCTGTGCAGACTTTATGATCATTGTAGTTGAACACAATGATTAGATTATATTATCCAAGTACAAATAGTTATATCTTATTTAAAGAAAATCTAACAAACATATATTTAGATAAATATAAAGGGACTGTCTACAGAGTTTCTTTAGAAGTGAACTGCCAAAGTATTTAGAACAGAATTCAGTTTTAGATACTGATACATCTTTTTAGGGAGCTCTACAGGGTTAAACCAAAGCAGAATGTGTCATGCTTGGTTTGAATGTTTTACCTTCAAATCTTGCTGAAGCCAGCAGAAATTGAGCTTCAAATGCATCACTTTAAACAAATGAATATAAAAAGTGCTTATATACTAATACATTAATAAAACATATCTTCAAAGCAAAGTTCAATAAAATAAAATGCAAATAATTTTTCTAATTTAGGAACTGCTATGCTACAAACTTCTCAACAGGTAATAGATCATTTAATTATCTCATTAATAGCAAAGATTGTGAGAAAAACAGTAATTCTATTCAAATTTTACTCAAATTGAAATGTTGGATTTGTCAGACGAAAAACTTACATTAACCTCAAATTTATGATACATACCATCAGGGTCTGATATTATATCTAGAAGAGATTTATCCAGAGTCGTTTTGCTCATTATTTTTTCTTCATATTCAAAATATACATCCAGTTTTCTTGCCTGTTTCAAAATAAGTATCAGATTAGAGAACACTAATAAAAACATACTAAAAACCTCTCTGCTTACTAGTGTCTATTTTCTATGATCAAATTAAAAAACAAATGTTAATTTTCTAGTAGAATTTACTTTTACTTTATTTTACTTTTAACCATAAACTTAGTGTAAAAAACAAGATTGACTATTTCATTTATATTTGACTTATAAATTTAGAATAACTCTGCATGTCATATGTTAACAAAGACAAAAATCACACAAATCTCAGTTATTGTATTAATAAGTAACTACCATACAAATAACACTATTTCATGCAAATTAATGTCAAGTGATCAAGTTATGTTTACTTTTTTAGTGAGTAAATTCACATACTTTTATCCTAACTAGACAGAAGTTTATCCTAATTATTTTCAATGGCTTTAACTGTTCCTCATTCATTTTCCCACTAAATACTTTGAACTTTAGATAATGCAAAATAGTCAAACTTTGCTTTCCTGTACAGCAGCTTTTCTAATTTAAAATATGTTGACTAAAATTATCCAAATGAAATTAACATGTTAGGATAATCCAAGGTAAATAAAAATCATGAAGTATCTATTAGATTATGCTTCAGATAAGACGAGAGAGACAAGAACATGCTTTACTACTGAAGGTGTTACCAATCTAAGGAAAGTAGAAATCATTCATGAAATAAATGAGAACACAGAGATATCAATAAAGAATCAAAATATAAATACAGAATATAAATAAACATTAAATTAAGATGATAGGATGAAATAAATATTAACCAATTGTAGAGAAGGAAGTGACGAATTTTGAGTTGTTCTGAAAGTGATTTGGGGACATGGACAGACAGAGTTCATTTCACTTAAAGGAATCATGTCTGTGTGTGAGTATGCCTGTGTGTGCGTGTTAGTAGCTCAGTTGTGTCTGACCAGGCTCCTCTGTCCGTGTGTGTGTGTGCGTTAGTTGCTCAGTCGTGTCCAACTCTTTGCGACCCCATGGACTATAGCTCTCTAGGCTCCTCTGTCCATGGGATTCTGCAGGCAAGAATACCAGAGTGGGTAGCCATCCCCTTCTCCAGGGATCGAAACCAGGTCTCTCGACTACAGGCAGATTCTTTACTGTCTGAGCCACCAGGAAAGCCCTGGTTAAAGGGATCATATCAAGGCATGATCAGAGTGGATAGATCTGAATGGCAGATTCAGCAGTGATTTCACACATGAGGCAACAGGTGATCAACCCCTCAATCCCAGTCCTCCGCAGTGGCATACAAGGCCAGAGCTTTAAACAGATGCAATACATGGCTTGAAAATCAAAACATGAAAAGGTAAATATACTGAGACCTGTCCTCACTCCTGCCCTTTTCTACCCTATTTCCACCTGCTTCTTTGGCTATTTATTTCTCCAATAGCTTTTGAGCTTCTCTATGCAAATACAAGCAAATAGTTATCTATATCCTAATATCCCTCTGCTTTCTGACACAAAAGGTAATATACTATACTCTGCTTCCCTTGTTTTCACTCAGCAATATATTCTACACCAGTACACGCAGAATTTCCTTGAGTGAAGTTGAGATAAGAGTTAATAAACTTTGTAATAGAGTTTTTGTTTGTTTTTTACAAATGGCTCTCCACATTTTTTTAGATTCCCTGATATAGGAACTATTTTAATTACTGTATAAAGCTACTTTGAATAAACAAAATAGATACATGCTAAAGTACTAGGAATGGAAAAATGCAGTATCAAAAACGAACAAAAGAAACAGAAAGGAGATCCTAGGAAAGTGACCATGTTGGTGACTGTGGGAATGGAAACAAAGAGATGTATACTTAATAATTAACATGAGAATTACACAGGAAGGAAAATAGTGAAAAAAGTCAAAGATAATTCCTGGCAAATAAAATGACGGTATTAGGAACTGTGTGTGTTTAGTCATTCAGTCGTGTCCAACTCTTTGTGACCTCATGGACTGCAGTCCGCCAGGCTCCTCTGTCCATGGGCATTCTCCAGGCAAAAATACTGGAGTGAGTTGCCATGCCCTCCTCCAGGGGATCTTCCCAACACAGGGATCGAACCAAGGTCTCCTGCATTGCAGGCGGATTATCTACCAATCTAGACCACCAGGGAAGCCCTATGTTAACATAAATATTAGACCGGGAAAGCCTAATTATCTGTAGAATAAAGCCAAGAATGGAAGGGGGAAGGAGATAAAATAAGGTGTTAGTCTGTCAGGGCCTCACAATCTGCTCCAGCCAACTTTTCTGTTTTACTACTATTCACCAGGTTCAGTTCCCTCTAGCCACATCAATTAACTCATTGACTTTCCATTAAAAGTAGTGAATGCTTTTAATCCTCAAGGCTTGGGTTTGAATTATTCTCTTAGCTTTTTTAGAATGCATTTCTCCTCCATCATCTGCCCAGTGAATTCTACTATTTTTCAAGATCTAGCATCTTTGCAGCTTCTCTATAACTTTCAACCTCTGTTTCTTCCCTTTCCTGCTCCTTCCCCATCTCCTTCTTCACTTCTCCATAATAGCAATGATTACACCACATTACTCTCTTTGGTTTACATACCTTTCTAGAACTATAAACTTCCTAGAGTGTTTCTAATTAATTGTTTAACCCTAGGAGTCTAACAAAGCACCTGTCTCGTAGCAAAATGTATGTCAAATTTCTAAGCTAAGAGCAAGACATGTACAGATCAAGTAATCATCTTTAAAAGTTATGAAAGTAGATAAATGAACTTCCAGAAGTGAAAAATGCAGAGAATCAAGCTTTAGTGATTTAATAGATAAAATTAAGTATGCTAAATGCCATAATGGAATCTAATGTGTGTACCTACATAAATGAAGAAACATGGCTCACTTAGGCTCATTTTGCTCTTCCTGACGCATTAACTTATCCACATTTTAACTTCTAATGAACAATGGAAGCAGAATTTTAAAAAAGTTAATCTGACGGCTAATGGTTAGACATTCTTTTGAAGGTGATAATGTTCTAAAATTGCCTTGTGATTATGGTTGTGTAACTATGTGAATATAGTAAAAACCACTATATTGTATGCTTTAAAAAGGTGAATTGTATGGTATGTGAACTATATTTCCATAAAGGAGTTAAATAAAAACCATATGGCATTTCAATATACTGACTGGGAAGGAGCCTCATGCGGGAGGGAAAGGAATGAAGTAAAGATTTTCTAACCTGCATAAGAGAACTAGTATCTGTTCAATACCTAGTATGTGCAAGGCACTTTACTTACAGCTATGGCTTTCAAATGTTTTTAAACAGAGAACCTCAGGACCCTCTTTCTCAAACCAAATCTTCTGCAGAACCCTAAACATAAAATAGATACAAGTGACCAATTAAATGTCTCTATTGCGTCTAGGGTACCAGAGAACAGTGTTTAAAAGCTACAAAATCAGATTATCTCATTTAACTCTCCAGACAACACTATGAACAAGGAATTATTAGTCCCATTTTAAAGATGAAGAAACAGACACAAGGAAACATAAATTTATTCAAGGTTACCAGAGTAGAAGTAGTAAAGAGCTGAGATTCAAATCCAGGCCAGATTCCATATACACCACAGATAAACAGTAGGGAAAATTACATTTTCCTCAAGAACAATTTATTGCTTCCTTTGTATACGCTTTGTGAAAGAAAGTATATTTGTCAATTAGTATCTATTTGTTTTTTTGGTAATACACATAATTTACATATATGTGGTGAATTTGTCCAGAGATATAATAATCTATAGGTCCCTTCTAAATTTCTTAAAAAAGGGAAAATACTAAGAGAAACAACTTCTGTCTCAAAGATTGATATTTCCTGTACAATATGGATTCAGAGAACACAAATTGGATAATGAGAGTTACATGGAAAATAAGACAAATTAAAAATATAAAGCAAAATAACAAGGTCAAGATTACAAAACTATTTTTGGCAGCTTCAATAAATATCAAGAACAAATGAACAAGAAGAGAATATTATAGAACAACAAAGGACTATGTGTAGAAAACAAATTATATCTACTGATATAAACTCCGAGAGTCATGAATTTCCTAAAAATCCCTTTAGAAGAACTAAGGGAAGAATGTGATTTAAAAAAAATAATAAAAAACTCTAAAGTTCTTCTACAATCAGGAGGATATTTTTTCATTTTTCAGTACACTGTGTCAACATTTGTATCAAATTAACCATATATATATGTATTTTATATATATTAGCCAACTAAATGTACTGAATTGTTATTTACCTGTAATTGGGTTTATCATTTTGTTAATCTAAAAGAACATATAGAGTATGTGTATGTGTATGGTATTTTTCAACTGGCAACAGCCAATAGCCTGCTGAGTTTAAAAAGAACAAAAGAAAGGGCATTTCTAAAAATTCTTCAGTCATTTGAGGTGCATAAGTAGTATATCTTTTGAGAACCCATAACCCAGGAAGATCTACTGATGACCCACACAGGACACAGAAGGAATTCCTTTTTCTTTCCCGTAATTAGGTTTTTTAATTTCCTTTTTTTTTAGCCATTCCTCTGTTTATTCTAGTTACAGGCAGCACCTATTCACTGCTAGCTACAATTCACAAGTCTCCCCTCAGTCTATGACTGGATGACGACAAAATTAGAGTGGTATTTCTTGGCCTTCCCCTGTCTCCAAGCCCCAATTCTAGAGTCAGCAGTGAAATACAAGATGAGATTAGTTACCCTTCCTTTCACTATTAAGAATCCCAATATTTTTCTCCTTGAATTTCTTACAGGAGGGAGAAGAGATGATAAACCCTTCTTTGCTACAACATGTAAGAAATATTTCGTATTATGAATTAAATAGGGTTGGTAGGACACTTTAATGTCTACAGGCAAGTATATCCTTAAGCTAAAATGAACTTAGAACTATACTTCTAAGATACGACCTGATCTTAACTGAAGATTCTTCATACTCTAGTAGCCTTTTCTTGTCCTTTCTTTCTTCTTTAAATGTGTAGTTTCTAGCATCATCCAGAACTATATTTAGATAATTGTTCCCCTGGGTTAAAAGCATCTCTATACTATATTATAGTAGTCTGTGGTCTATATATGTCCCTAAAGTATAAAGTCTACTTTTATTCTACAATAAAAAAATACTTAAAACAAATCTGTGCTCATAAACTTGATAACCTAGATGAAATGAAGCAATTCCTTGAAAGACAATCTATCAAAACTCACTTTATGGAGTGAACTGGCCTATATTATTAAAGAAACTGATCAATAATAGCCTCCTAAAATAGAAAGAATTAGGTCTAGGTGAGTTCACTAGTGAAGTTTACCAAACATTAAAGAAGAAATCATTCCAATTCTCTACAATCGCTCCCAGAAAAGAGAATGAGAATAAACTAGATGCTCTCTTGCTAAGATCAGGAACATGGTAAAGATGTTCCCGCTCACACTCTTATTCAACACTGTACTAGAAGTGCTAGCTGATGCAATAAACTAAAAAAAGAAAAGGAAATAAAAAGTCTACAGATTGTGAAGAAAGAATAGAATTATCTTTGTTTGCAGATGACACAATTGTCTATGTAGAAAATCTCCAGGAAACACAAAAAATATCTCCTGGGAACTAAGAAGTGATTACAGCAAGGTTGCAGACTACAAGGTTAATATATAAAAGTTGACTGCTTTCCAATATACTAACAATGAACAATTGAAACTGAAATGAAAGCACAATGACATTTTCATTAGTACTCCAAAAAATAAATGAAGTGACATTTCTTATTTATGAATAGGTAGACTCATTATTGTCAAGATGTCTGTTCTTTCTACTTAATCTATAGATTCAACATAATTCCAATCAAAATTCCAGCAAGTTATTTTGTGGATATTGACAAACTCATTTTAAGGATTATATGGAGACATGAAATACCCAGAATAGCCAACACAGTATTGAAGGAGACAAAAAAAGATGGAGGACTGACAATACCTGAATTTTAATACTTAACTTAAAAGCTTCAGTGATTAAAACAGTGGGGTGTTTGTGGGGAAAAAAAAAAAAAAGCAAATATAGTTGGCTAACCTTTGACAGAAGAGTTCAATTCAATGGAGAAAGGACAGTCTTTTCAACAAATGGTGAAGGAACAACTGGACATGCACATGCAAAAGGAAAAAAAAAAAAGAGACGCACACCCTACACCTTTTACAAACGTTAACTCAAATGGATCACAGACCTAAATGTAAAATGCAAAACTAAAACTCCTAAAAGGTACCAGGAGAAATTTTAGATGACCTGTGTAGAGAGATGATTTTTTATATACAACACCAAAGGCATGATCCATGAAAGAAATAATTAAAAAGCTGGACTTGATTAAAATTAGAGGTCTCTGTTCTGTGAAAGATACTACTAATTAGTAGAGAATGAGAGGACAAGCCAGAGAAGTGTTAAGATAATTGCAAAAGACAACTATATTAAAGGATTTTTCCCTCTGAAAATACAAAGAACTCTTAAAATTCAACAATAAAAAACAAAACATGATTAAAAATGGGCCAAAGACCTGACATTTCATGAAAGATACACAGATGACAAGTAAGCATATGAAAACATGCTCCACATCAGATCATACTGGAAAAATGAAAATTAAAATAAGACACTCTGCACACCTATCAGAAGGGCTAAAACCCAACACTGGCAACACCAGACGTTGGTGAAGATATGAAGCAACAGGAACTCTCATTCACTGCTGATGGGAATGCAAAATGGTAAAGTCATCCTGTATGAGAGTTTGGCAGTTTTTCTTTTTACAATTCTAAAAAAAACTCTTGCCATGTGATCCAGCAATCATGTTCTTATAGATTTACTGAAAGAAGCTGAAAATTTATGTCAACCCCATGGATGTTTATAGCAGCTTTATTCATAAATACCAGAAGTTGAGAACAACCAAAATGCACTGCAATAATTGAATGAACAAACAAACTATGGTACATTCAGACAATGGACTATTAGTTAACAATAAAAAGAAATGAGCTATTATGCCATGAAAAGACATGGAAGGGTCTTAAATGCATTTAACTAAGTAAAAGATTACTCTAGATCACTCACCTAGAGCCAGACATCTTGTGGACTGTGAAGTCAAGTGGGCCTCAGGAAGCATCACTATGAACAAAGTTAGTGGAGACAATAGAATTCCAGCTGAGCTATTTCAAATCCTAAAAGATGATGCTGTTAAAGTGCTGAACTCAATATGCCAGCAAATTTGGAAAATTCAGCAGTGGCCACAGGACTGGAAAAGGTCAATTTTCATTCCAATGCCAAAGAATGCTCAAACTACTGCACAATTGCACTCATCTCACACGCTAGTAAAATAACGCTCAAAATTCTCCAAGCCAGGCTTCAACAGTATGTGAACCGTGAACTCCAGATGTTCAAGCTGGATTTAGAAAAGGCAGAGGAATCAGAGATTAAATCCATGGGATCATCAAAAAAACAAGAGAGTTCCAGAAAAATATCTACTTCTGCTTTACTGACTATGCCAAAGCCTTTGACTGTGTGAATCACAGCAAACTGTGGAAAATTCTTCAAGAGATGGGACTACCAGACCACCTGATCTGCCCATTGAGAAACCTGTATGCAGGTCAGGAAGCAAGAGTTAGAACTGGACACGGAACAACACACTGGTTCCAAAAGGGAAAGAAGTATGTCAAGGCTGTATATTGTCACCCTGCTTATTTAACTTATATGCAGAGTACCTCATGAGAAATGCTGGGCTGGAGGAAGCACAAGCTGGAATCAAGATTGCCAGGAGAAATATCAATAACCTCAGATATGCAGATAACACCACCGTTACAGCAGAAAACAAAGAGGAACTAAACAGCCTCTTGATGAAGGTGAAAGAGGAGAATGAAAAAGCTGGCTTAAAAGACAACATTCAAAAGACTGAGATGGCATATGGTCCCATCATTTCATGGCAAATAGATGGGGAAACAATGGAAATAGTGAGAGACTTTATTTTTGGGGGCTCCAAAATCACTGCAGATGGTGACTGCAGTCATGAAATTAAAAGATGCTTGCTCCTTGGAAGAAAAGTGATGATGAACCTAGACAGCATATTAAAAAGCAGAGAGATTACTTTTTCGACAGAGGTCCATCTAGTCAAAGCTATGGTTTTTCGAATAGTCATGTATGGATGTGAGAGTTGGATCATAAAGGAGGTTGAACGCTGAAGAATTGATGCTTTTGAACTGTGGTATTGGGGAAGACTCTTGAGAGTCCCTTGGAGAGCAAGGAGGTCAAACCAGTCAACCCTAAAGGAAATCAACCCTGAATATTCATTAGAAGGATGGATGCTGAAGCTCCAATATTTTGGCCACCTGATGCAAAGAGCTGACTCACTGGAAAAGACCCTGATGCTGGGAAATATTGAAGGCAGGAGGAGAATGGGATGCAACAGGATGAGATGGTTGGATGGCATCACCAACTGGATGGGCATGAGTTTGAGCAAGCTCCGGGAGATGGTGAAGGACAGGGAAGCCTGGCAGGCTGCAGTCCATGGGGTCACAAGAGTCCATATGACTGAGCAACAAAAGTAAAAGAAACCACTCTGAAAAAGCTACGTACTACAGTGATTCCAACTGTGAAAACAATACTGTGGAGACAACAAAAAGATCAGTGATTGTCAGGGATGTGTGGGGAGGGAGGGAAGGATATACAGAGGCACACAGGATTTTAGAGCAGCTGAAATAATTTAGTATGGTATCTTAATGATGGATGCATGTCATCATTGCATCATTTTGACATTTGTCAAAAACCATAGAATGTACAACACAAAAGAGGGAAGCTTAATGTAAACTACAGACTTTAGTTAGTATTGTATTAATATTGGGTTATTAATTGTAACAAATATACCATATTAATGCAAGATATTAATAACAGGGGAAAGTAGGGATGGGTGGGTACGAGGGTATATAGAAACACTCTACTTTTCACTCATTTTTCTGCAAACATAGTACTGCTCTAAAAAAATAAAGCCTATTAATTAAAACAAAAACTAAAACCAAAAGAAGACATGTATCTAATGGAAAACAAAAGAGAGGGCCACATTTAATAAAGTATGTGCAATATCTTGGGAAAATATGTGTAGCTTTGAATAAAAACAACTTTCACTTTTACTTCTTCATAGATATTATATAAAATAATTCAAATGAAAGGAAAACAATATAGATATGATTCTGTATGTGCTCAAATGTTAGCTTTAGGAGTATAGTCATATTAATAATGAATACACAGAATATATAATCATATATATTTGTAAGTATTCATGTTGGCTGCTATAGTCAATTTTTCTTGAGATATTCATTGGTATTTCAACATAATTGACTTAATAAAAATCCATTATTTAAAAAAGTATACTTGTTTTATGAAACAATTTAAAAGTTGACTACTAAATTTTCATTTCCTATTTAAGCATTCATGGACATAAAATGTTAGGCCCACTGAGGATTTTTTAAATGAATAAACACACATTTGAATGGTCAAATACTTTAGTAAGACAACTGGGGTTCCTTACTTCTACTTCTTGTTCATCTGTTTAAATTACTTCTGAACCTAAGATTACTCCAAAAGGATTATGAAAGAGCAAAACCATTCTCATTACATTTCTGATGGCTATGTTTTAAGGAACTACAGTACAGCGACAGGGTACGGGGTTTAAAAGTTAAAAGTCAAAGTTCAATTTCAGGCTCTGGCAGTTGGTTTCAAGTCTTCAGTATCTCTGAGATTCATTTTCCTCTGAAGAATGAGGGAATACATCTATTACGTTAAATTACCTGATATATAAGTACACAAAAAAGTTTGTTCTCTTTAAAAGGAAAAAAAACTCACATCACAAGTTTTTTTCAGTCAAAGATCATGATCTGAGGATGCTACATTTGAAATTAAAATATTTGTGAAGTAATAAAGCACTCTATAAGGCACTATAGTAAAAACAAGATCATTTACATAGTATCTTAAAATATATGTTATTTATCAAGTACTCTAGTACTCACATAACAATCAAGATGTCAATGTTTTCACTGGTTTAAAATAAGAACCATCTACAGAACTGTACATCATAGGTGATCAGTAAGTACAGACGAAAGAAAGCCAAAATAGCACTATCAGGAGTTAAGTAAAAGAATGCAAAATTCTTTAAGTCATTTCTTTAAATGAGGTATTCTTGCCTTTACTTGATAAACTGAGCTGGACTGAAACAGAGTAACAATGATAAATGGCAGAGCAAAAAAAAATTACAAGACAAAATACAAAGAGTTTCAGGTATGAGTTCCAGCTCTGCCATTAACTAGGGAATAGTTTATCTTTTTTGGAGGTAAGAGGTATATCTTATTTCCTTCACTGATTAAATGAAGAATATTTCACAAAATATGTTCTGTAGAGTGCTAGTTCTTATAGTTGGTTGTTAAGAAATAACCCCTAAAAGTATTCCAAAGTCAACAGTTTTAAGTTTTTTTAAAATGTTTTTAAAATGCATATACTACACTGCATTATGAATCTCCAAGAGGAAGATACAGCACATTTTAATTCTAACTTTATTTGACCAAAGAAGAAACCTATCTTGTGGAATCTGCTAAAAACTCTGTCTCAGGGTTCCTTCTAGTCCTAAGTTCCACAGGAGGTTTGTGAAGGACTCTGGAAAATGGGGGCCACAGGACGGAGGAGTTATAAGGGCAATGTTTGATTTTCTACTTTCTAGTCTGATTTGTATAACCCTGGTGTTTATGAATTATTCTCTATTCTGTTATTCTACGTGCTGTCATTCTAAGTGACCTTAAATTCTGTAGAACAAGTCAAGGTATAAATAAATAAAATGTGAGATATCTATTTAAAAAGTTACAGAATGCATCTGTCCTCTCCTTTTATTTTAAACATCTGAGACTGTTCTTCACAAGTCTGCTGCTACTCTGTGTTTAACCTACAGCATATTCTTAAAAGTGAAGAGACAGAAAAAAAAAAATCCTGGGTTTACCCACTCATAAACTATGTAGCATATCCTCTGTTTCTTGCTATTCTATGTCATTTAAGCTGTAAAGCCAAAAATTCACATTACCAAAATTAGTCTTTGGTTTTCTCAATGACTTAATAAAAATCTGTTTTCTTGTTTGTAGACGATCTGAAGTAGGTGAACGCTAAGCATTGAATTCTTCACTTTTATCAAAGTAAAATAACATATAAAACACAGAATTTGGTAAGTTTTAACATAAATATTTACCCATGAAGCCGTATACACAATCCAGATAGTGAACATATCATTCACATCAGTTAAGGAAATCCTCTCACTGTAAACACTCTCCTTTGGCTCTCCAACACCATTCTTCATGTCCTACCTTCTGTGACTGTAGATTAGCCTGCATTTTTCTGAATTTTATGTAAACACAACTATAGATCATGCGCTCTTTTTTTAATGTAGCTTCTTTCACTCAGTGTAATTACTCTGAGATTCACCCACTACATACTGTTGTATGATTTAATAGTACCTCCTTTTTAATTGTTGAATAGCAGCCCACTGTATAGATATACTGGACTTTGTTTACTCAGTTAGCCTGTTGATAGACATTTGACTGATCTCCAGTTTGGGGCTATGACAAAGAGCTGCTATGAATATTCATGTATTTTGAATATATTTGCTTTCATTTATCTTGAGTAAACACTTAGGAGCAGAATGGCTGGAGCACATGATGGATTTGTGTTTCACATTTTAAGAAACTGAGATACTGTTTTCCAAAGTGGGTGTACCATTTTACGTTTCAACCAGCAAAATATGAGAGTTCTAGTTCTTCTGCATACTTGCCAAAGGCTGACATGATCAATATTTTAAATTTTAGACATTTTGATAGAAATGCAGAGGTATCTCACTGTTGTTTTAGTTTGTTATTTTTCTAATGATTTGAACTTATTCATCACTCAGATATCTTTTTCAGTCAAATCTTTGTGCAAATTTTTTGCCCTTTTAACAACTGGGTTGTGCATTTTCTCTATTGAGTTGTGAGAAGTCTTTAATTCTTTGAATTTAACCTTTATGACTCTACTGAGTCTTGCTAATGACAAACCTGATGGTGGTAAAGTGAGCAAAGAGCAAGAGAAAGGTAATTCCACACTTCGTTTTTTGAAGATGTGAAAGAAGTCTCCAGAAACTCAGTGTGAGAAACTGAAAGATATTTCACACATTCAAGAGCTGTCTTTGGTCATACTTGGAGTAAAGAAAACTTCTTTAAGTTCTGATAATGACTAATCTTATTTGGGATGAAAAGAGGTAGAAGACAGTGACAGTCTGTCCATTGGGGACTTCCTGCTATAAGATATATTTTCTTCTGCCTTGAAGAAAAGACAGCAAGGTCATATGAACATTCACTCAGTAGTGTACTGGATAAAAGATCATTTAAAACAGATTAGTCAAAATCCAGACAGAGAAATGTTCTGATTTACAGGACAGTACAATTTCTTCCCTACTGTGATCAGGAGAGCAGTGATCAGTTAATCAAAGTCAGTTAATGCAAAGAAAAAAAAAGGGGGGGATCTCCCTGGTAGTCCAGTGCTTAAGAATCTGCCTGCCAATGCAGAGGACATGGGTCCAATCCATGATCCAGGAATATTCCACATCCCATGGGTCAACCCGTGAGCTGCAATGACTGAGCTCTTGTGCTACAATTACCGAAGCCTGTGCGCCCTAGAGTCCGTGCTCTGCAACAAAGGAATCCACCACAATGAGAAACCCACACACCTCCACTAGAAAGTACCCCCCCTGCATGCCACAACTAGAGAAAGTCTGCAAGCATCAATGAAGACCCAGCATAGCCAAAAGAAAAAATAAAACAGGACCTGGCTGTATATACATGTTTAAACACTACAATTTAACTTAAGATCTAAACATATAATTGTCTGTCAGTTTTGATGTAGACCCAAGACCCTTCCCTTGAGTACTAAGGTTCATGGACTGAAATTTTTTTCTTTCCTGCATAATGCTCATGTATAAGTGATCAGCTATAACTTTAAGTTTCTTTGAAGAAGTGGAAGTGGAAGTGAAGTTAGTCAGTCGTGTCTGACTCTTTGTGACCCCATGGGCTATAGCCCAACAGGCTCCTCCGTCCACGGGATGGGTTGCCATATGAAGTGAGATACAAAAATTTATAAACGTTTACAATTACAACATAAAGCAATTCTAGTACTTTCAAGATTTTTCAATGTTTTACAGTTGTCTGCCCCCTGCCACCACTACTAAACTAAGTAGTAATTAAATCACCACCTTCACTGAGTCTAAGGTAGGTAACTTAGTTTTAGAGAAAACCTCTTTTCCTACTTATACCATTGACATAAATAGACTCGAATAAAATACAAACCAAAAATTCAACTTGCAAAAAAACACTAGATGTCACATGTTAGCGTGGTAATAATGTGGTCAGCAACCGCTGTTTCCGAGGAACATAGAGCATTGGTTAATTTGATGTGCTGATCAGCTGATCAGTTCAGTTTCTACTTTATTTTGAAAGTTTATTTTCCCCTAAGAAAGATAAAGAAGTTGGACCAAAGAAGAATAAGTCCCCTGAAGGGGGTGCTCTAGTTAAAAATTAGCATTGCTAGCAAGAGCTAAGTCTTGCTCAGTGTGTATAGAGCTAAGTCAGTACATGCTTGCTTGATCAGAGGATGTCTTTAGACCTAACTCAGTACCTCTTAACTTTCTCCACAAGAAGCAGCAAAACAGAAATGAAGATTCAGCACCAATAATCCACAAGAGCTTATTAACGGCTTATTCTTGGCCGGCTACCTCGGTAAGGCGCATTCAGATGTGAGAGCTCTTCCTCTCAGGTGGGAGCACTAGGAGAAAGAGCATGCATGCCATTTCTCTTTTCTACGCTGACTTACATGTAGGTGACTTTTCCTTTTCTTAGGTTTCTGATGCTAGAAAATAATTAATTATGGGTGGCTATGCAGCTGAGACAGTAATCATTAAAATATACTGAAATCTGTCTACAAATTTAAGTAATCTCAGAATCCATTCCCTAACAACCAACAAGTGGGGGTAAAATCTTATTTGTATTAGAAATGAAAAAACTGCTGGGACTTCTCTGGTGATCCAGTGGTCAGGAATCTACCCTGCAATGCAGAGGATACAGGTTAGATCGCTGATGGGGAACAAAGACCCCACACGCCTTGGAGCAACTAGGCTCCCATGCCACAGCTAGAGAATCTGTCTGCCACAGGGAAACTTCCTTTACAATCCACAATTTACTCTTAACCTATTAAACCAAACCTGACTACTCAAGCCACTAAAATCTTTAGAATAGCGATAAATTTACATGACAATATTTGTCAAAGTTGTCACAAACTGCTGTGCTGCCAAACATCAACTGCTGGATAACTGCCAGGACTTCTAAAGAGATTAATTTCTTCTAGTATTCTGCTTCAGAAAATGCTCTAAAGAAATATAAGCAGCAGCTATAAACTAAACATCCCCAAATAAGAAATACGCAAAACTGCAATAAAGACAAATACCAAGAGATGTGCTCTGAGATCTCTGCATGAAGAGTCATAATATTCTTGCTAACAATAACAATAATAATAATAAATAAATATTTACTGCTTAGGTGAATGAATGTTTACAAAGAAGTGAAGCCCAGATGGTCAACAAATTCTAGTAAAGAGTAAGAGATATTGGAGAAAAATACTTTTAAAATTATTATTAACATTATATAGCCAGAGGCAGATGGTGTAACATCAAAATGGCACAAATAAACGTATCATTTTGAAGTATTTTAAAGTTGGAAATTTAATAATTATAAAAAGCTATAAGAAAAAATTTTATAACTATGAGTAATGAGAATAATTGGAAGCAACACCATTTACCTGCTAGCTTTGACATAGAATAAAGAGATGTTCTAATTAAAACAGGACTCTTCTCAAAAACACTGCAATTTTTCTATACTAACAGAATTTCTAATATCATGATAACTCAGAGTATGTGGCTTAATAAGTGCAATTATAATTTATATGCAAATATTTAAAATAAATACACTCCTGTATCTGTGATTTAAAAAACAAAAAAACTTCTGGTATTAATTGGGTTTCCTAGAATGATCCAACGAGGAACATGGTGTCTCATACATGAAATTTTCCCTCTGCGAGTAAATGACCTTATATAATGTCCTTTATGGTTTCTTTATATCAGATCCTATTAGGAAAATGGTGTCTTCCTTGAGTTATAGCACAAAAATTATTTCAAACTATGTAGCTTTTATATATAACTACTTAACACCCTGAATGACAAACTAGTTTCTTAGTATAAGATGCTCTGCTTATTAGCAATCCAGGAAGAAACAAGTTCTTTTATACAGAGCCAAGCAACCAGGTCTGAAAGAGGAAATTTTGGGTCAGGCATGGTGACATAATAAAATTTATCAGACAGATGGCATCCATTAGGACAAACTGATTCACAGCTCATATAAAATTATAAATAAGCATCATAAAGAATTTCATAGGTAAATTTTTCCTTAAAATATACCATTCTCCACTTAGGTATAATAGCCATCTTCCAGAACTCATCCATTCCTCAACACTCCTCAGACCATTCTCTAGTTGAAACATAAATCAAATCATGGCATTAACCTCCAGTGACTTCCATCATACTTAAATCCCTATTTCTCTTGATCCAATAGTATTATATCAACTCTTTCCCTCCTCACTATGAGTACATTAGTCATCTTCTAGGTGCTCTCAAATAGTAAATTTGTCTTGCCTTAAGGCCATGCAGCACTTATTCCCTCTGCCTGAAATGGGTGGCCCTGAGATTTTCACTAACTGGCTCCTTTGTGTGATTCAGGTCTCGACTCAATCATCATCTCATCAAAGGCAATTTCACTTCCTCTAGAACAACCCTCTGAGCCACTGTCTATCACCTCACATCACCCTATTTTGGTGTTTTCACACCACCTAAATGCCATGCTTTCTAACTGCTTACTTTGCTTTTTGTCAATATAAGATTAGATCCAAAAGAACGAACTTGTCCACCTTGTTTACCATGTAATCTCTAGGGCCCAGCACAATACCCACAGAGCCATTTAATAAACACAATTGAGTAAATTACTTTATCCAGAATTTTCTTAAACCATAAACTCTAGTCTTTGATCTAGAGTATATTCATATAAATTTGTGGCAGGATAGTGTTTGTAAAGTTTTATGAATAAGATGAAAATGTGCACTTTCCATTGGCATGATAATATGTTTTTAAATACTTTAGGTTACACAATTCAGTTTGGAAGTAGGAGCTGAGTTTAGCACTTTTGTGATTTTATAGCTGTGAGAACCGCCCCCTCCAAAGAAAAACCAAAAACCCTGAAAAAACTAAAGTCAAAAAAAGTCCACAGAACAGTTTAAATCTCAGAGTAACACACAGACTATTAACAACTGTCATAAACAAACAGCATGTACTCAAAGAGCATTGGTTTAATAGATCAGAATATCTTGACTACAAAATTACAGTTTAGCTGATGTAAACTAGAACTTATATTTTGTTTTAATACAACATATTTTTGTTTAACTTTTTATATTAGCTTTGTAAGCAAAGCCTGTCTTTTCTGAGTGAAGGATATCACTGAATATAGCTTCTCTGTTACATTCCAAGAGTTATATATATTATCTTCACTGGAGACAATGACCTCAGGTAAAAAAATGAGCAGCCTTTTTCCACTTTACAGAGCTGCAACATATGGAAGCTATCAGATATCATCTAGACTGCACAATTACATTTCTATTTCTGTAGGTACATGAAAATAGCAAGATCAAAATCAAGAAGTGGAACAAAGAAAAAAATCAGGTGTCAGCTTAACAGAAATTATGCAGGTTTAAATTCTATGATGTACAATGATGAAATCTATCTATATTAGCTCCTTTCTAGTGCTCTAAGACTTTTAAAATCATTAAAAAATGTTTAATCCCCTTCTCCATAAATATAAGTTGTTATCAAAATGTTTGACAGACAGCAAGTATATTCAGTTTTACACTGCTTTTTCAAATGTATCATCTCAAATGGAATGCAGGGGTCAGCAGTAACTATATTCTGGTATATCACCAATCTGTCAATGGAATTCAGTTCCATGTCCAGAGAATAAATGACAGTAGAATACTGATGAATGGATTAAATCAAAATGATATGGAGTTATGAGTAAAGTAACAAGAAAAAATAATTATGATAGACAACATACAGGATTATCCAATACATTTGTTTCAAAATCACAGTATAGTGGGAGACAGTAAGAAGCTATAAGGCTAACAGACTAATCTTAAACTGTTTGGAACAAAGTTGCATTTCATTATGTGATGTTATCAACATATTTCAGACAGTACTATAGTAAAGGGGTGTCTAAACCTGAATTACTGATGTTTAGATACAAATCTATTATTAACAAAGTAGCACATGTAGAGGCATTACTAAGGCAGTGAAACATAATAAAAATATCACAGGTGCTAAGTTCTCTTTACTGAATGTGTGACCTTGGGCAAATCACTAACCTTCCTCGATTGGTTTCCTCATGTGCAAAAATGAAGGTAATAATGCTGCCTTCAATAATTATAATTCAACCTTACAGTTAGGGCTCAATGAGACAGTGAATAAGAATCTTAAAAGTCTAAACCCTACAAATTAGTAGTTATATTGTAAGGAGGGAGAAGCTAAATTTACCTTTATATGTTCTAAAACAGCGGTGGCAACATTTGTATGGAGATCAATAAGTCTTTTTTTTTCAAGGAGTTCTGGCAAAGAGCTACAAGTATCAAAAAATTGAAAATTAACCGTTAAATTTTCTAAGGAAATGACATAAATTTTAATAAAACTCAAACCTGGGTGTTTCCTCTGAGGAAATTTGGAAGAGTAAAACAGGGCCAAAATTACATGTTAAACTATCAACTGAACTTAATCTCTAGGCTTGAACATATACAGTATTTACACTTTAATACAGTTGAAATGCTTCTTATTTTAAAATAATCTGCCTCCCAAATATCATCATTCTATCATTTCACTTTCTAATTCCAAAACTTGGAGGTTTAGAATAAAATCAGAAATGGGAAAATTTTACCTATATTTCTAAAACATGAAATTCTCTCTCCTTGATGGTATTTAAAGATTCCAAAAGATACTGCTTAAACTTTAGCTAACATAGTAATAGCAGCAACAATAAAATTAACAATAACTCACCTTACCTTATCATCAATGCTATCTCAGTGACAAAATGACTCCCATTACACAATTCTAACTAGTAAAAGAAACAAATGATCTGCTATATAAAGGATTCATGTTGGTAACTGGCAGAAAACAAGAAAATTCTGTAAAGCAGCAATCCTTCAATTAAAAAAATAAAGGAGGGAACTCTAGTCAGCTTGAATACAGTAAAAACACAATTCAGTTCTTTGGACTTAGAGGTATATGCTATTACTATTCCCTATCATGAAAAATACTTATCGATTTTTTAACTTCCAATATAAATCATATCAACAGAAAGACTTCAAAGAGGATATACGGCTTACTCACCTAACAGCTGATGTTAGCTTAGCAGTATTGTCAGAAAGCATACTTATGGCTCCTTCATCTTCGCCTTCTAGTCCCTGGGAAAGAAAAAGAGGTCCCAGTAACTACTCAGAAATCCCAAGCCAAAGCACTGATTTTCATCAATATATTCCTAGAATCACTGATAAACAGTAGTAAGATTTAGATCACCCAGAATAAAAATTCTTCCCCTCTTAAGGAGCAAGCATCTGCATTTTTGACAGTTATAGAAAAGTTCTAGTCACCACCAATCTAATGAATGGTTGGATGACTAAAAAGGAAGCATCTGGCATTTTCAGATAAAGAAATAGCTCCAGAGACCTGCCACAGGTCACTACACATAGTAATAAACAGAGACGAAATTTGAAGTGAGATCAAAGTATAGTAAAATGAGCAGCACTGGAACATACATGTCTAAAATAAACTCACATATATTTTTTCAAATCATAAATTTTTAAATTTTTTAAATGTTCCCTCTACTCCTCAGAACTTAAGATTTCTTTTTTTTTTAAAAATATTTTATGTAACAATCTTTTTTTGTCGTTAAAGCAATGAAAGGTCTTGAATTTTTATAAGGGAAAAAAGTTAACCTCTTTTTCCTTCTAGATGTCCTCCTGCTTCCCTTATATTTCCAAGAAAGCAAACAGAATCTTACCATAATGCTTTTAAGTCGTTTAACCTCATCTTCCTGTGCTCTGTAAGACTCTAGTTCTTGCTGAACTGATTCTGCAACTTCTGGGAATGGACTAAAACAGTTTGGCAGAAGAGGAATTATGAGTATAAGATTAAAAGATTGACTTTTGTGTGAATCTTGAAACATATACAATGAGGATTGTTTTAAACGTACCTATTTATATTTGCATATATTTTATATACAACATAGGCAGAAAACATTAGGATAAATCAAACTACATTTTCTTGTGATATCTATTTACATTCTAAATACTACTTTAAAATGTATATCATAATACTTCTATATGTAAACAAATTTAAATTGTATTTCTATTCTTTTCACTGACTGTATCGATTTTTCTTCAACCTTTAGCTATTAAAAAAAATAAAAAGATCTTTAAGTGACTGAAAAACAAAGGAAGAGAAGCATGGCACATCAAAGACCAACTAAATATTATGACCCATAACACGGTGCCAAAGGGTCCATGTAACTACAAAGATGTAGCAAAAAATATTACATGCAGCTAACTGTGAAAAAAACCTTTCAAATCTGTAAATTTGATACATAGAACATCACTGGTAAAAACAGAATGTAGGCCAGTTTTGTTGGTCCAATCCCTGATATCTCCTCAGTATGTATAGTTTAGAAGCAATTTCCATAGACTTCAGATACAACTCATCTGCAATCATTGACCAACTCAGGCAGAAACTGTCATGCAGTGTTAATCCTGAACGTATCTAGATGAGTAGGTGTTGACCATGAAATAGTTCCTAACATAAGTATTTTTCATCTACAGCCTGAGGGGAGGCCAGAAGCTTTCTCTCTTTTAAGGAAGAAATGGTCACTTCTCATCAAGCAATAAAACAAAAACTTTTCCCCATTCCTCCACTCTGATACTTGATAACACTTCATTAATGATCAGCAAAGAAATGACAAAATCTGAAACGATTGTGAGGAACACAGTCCAGTTTTACATACAAATGCAGGCCCTAACTGAGGTCCAGACGAGTCTGTTGGCAAAAGATAGCAGTGAGCAGGTAAAATGTTCTGGCTGATCCTTAAAATTTCTAGTACCTTTGGGTCTCAGAGCTGACAGACAATGATCGCTGCCTGCATTTACTGAGAGATTACTGTATGCCAAAGGAGTTAAGTCACTTCCCTGTAGCTCAAGACAGTAAAGAATCTGACTGCAATGCAGGAGACCTGGGTTCGACCCCTGGGTTGGGAAGATCCTCTGGAGAAGGGAATGGCTACTCACTCCAATCTTCTTGCCTGGAGAATCCCATGGACAGAGGAACCTGGCGGGCTACACATGGGATCAAATGGCAAATTGCTACAAATTTTTCACCTGTTATTCCTAATGTACTTTGAATAAAACTGGTTTTCAGGCTTAAGTATTTTCTCCACAGATAGCTAAAATTGGGTTTGTCCGAAGGCATGCAAGGAACAAAAAGGGTAAATCACACCTTGATGTTTCCCTATCGCTGAAACCAATCTTAATAAAAGGCAGAAATAGTGCTACAGAGGGTCAATGGGGACAGAAATGAAATTTAGAAAGACTACGTATAAAATCTACAAAATCATATGGAATGGACTTATTTTAAAGGGAAGTGGTCCCAACAAAACAACAAAAGCAACATAAGAACTAGGAAAGTAAGCAATAATGACACAGCTCCTTAGACTATTTAATTTACAGTTCTTATTCATTGTGTACATGAACCACTATGACTGGTTTTGATTTTTTTTTAAAATCAAATTAAGTCAGGTGACATTTTTGCATTTGTTTAGGGGTTGAATCTTTCACTTATCAATGTTTTTCTTATTTACCTTCCTTTATGTTTCTGCCAAAATTTATCAACAGGAGTTAAATCATAAGACTTCTTGTTTTTTCTCTTTGGTCTAGCACCAGCTGGAGAATTCTCCGTTCCCAAAGACTCTTCCAAGTTAACTCTGTTCAAGTGGAAATCCTAGGAAAGAGTAATCCTGTTTTAAGTAACAGTTTTCTAAGTTTAAGAACATTTCCTACAACAAGAAAAATAACACAGATTATTGCTGCCTTATCTACTATTTCAAAAGACCTTCTTTCAACGTTTTATTACATAAAGGTACCTTTAATAGTTTACATATTTTAATTAAGCAGTAGATGCATATGATTACAATTCAAAAAATACATAAAACCGTGTTAAGGTTCTTGTGTATCCTACTAGTAAAATATTTTTGCATATGTCAGTAAACAAATATCACTTAAGTTGTAAAGAATGAGATTACATTATACATATTTAGTATCTCACTTTTCTCAATTAATAATGTATTTAGAGCTCTTCTCTGAATATGTACATCTATCTTATTTTTATCATGTCTACATAGTAGTTGAATATTTGACTCTATTTATTTGACCTGATCTCTTGATGCTAAAATGTTTCCAACAACAAACATAATCTTAAATGTAATTTTTAAACTCTTACAGGATATTAATAGCCTGATCTGTTCCTTGATGAACTGCATTAAAAAAAAATTACAACAGAAGTTCCAAAAACAATAGCATTCCTTTTTATATAAATTCTAAGAGCCAGTCAGACTAATGGTTGCTAAGCTTTTCTGTGTAGACATAATTTTACCTATTTGAGGTTTGATTTTTTCCTCCCTTCTCAAAAAACAAACATACAAAATTAATGAATTTATCTTTTTAGGTCCTTCATGTAACAGCAATGTTTTATGGTTCAACTCTACTCTGAGGAAGAGTGAACTAGAGAAAACACGGACATCAATAAGTGAGTAAATGAATGATAAGCAAAAGAATTCATATGGAGAAATTAACTACCATGACTGTGATAAAATCATCTTAACTCTAAGATATAAGTGCTTAATGATTAAGCTTCTAGGTCTTAGCAAATTAAATGTAGTCAATATAATTTAATTTCCTCTTGATAGAAAAAGGTCACTAATACTGTGTTTATATCCTTAAACCACACCTTATAACTTTCATGAATAAATTCGTTACAGTAGCTTACTTCCTAGCCATATTCCCCATTACATAAAAAGCCAGAGTTCGAAATATGTAGACATCTAACTGCTAGTAGAGTAAGTAATAAGCCTATTGACAAAGAAGAGTATATTATTTCAACTTGTTAGTATTATGCCTTTCCTACAGTCTCCTTAAATTATCATAGGATAAACATAACACAATATAACCCTATTTAATTCCTTTTCTCAGTCCATATATTAACCTCACCTTTGCACAACAAATCATCCATATAGGAAGAAACACAATAAATAGATGTTAACAGCTACATCTGAGAAGAACCATTGTTTTTAAAAGTTATGTAACAAAACAAAGATAATGAAGAAGAGAAACATTTCTGAAGACTAAGCTTTATGAACTAGAATTTCCAGTGAAGTACTATTTCCATGGGGATGACACAGCTCATTCAAAATCAAAGTAATCTATTAGCAAAATCAGTGGTCTAAAAATAGGACATCATATTATTACACCTAAGTATTGATGGAATACTTAAAACACAAAATGCTAAAAGAATAAAAGAAGTTAAAAGAGTTTTGAGAAATAATAGTAGCAGAACATTCCCACTGTTTGCAATAATAGCCAGGCAAATAAGGAAAAGTAATTTTAGCCTTGAAAACTGGGAAATCAGAATATTCTGTGCTGTACTCAATCATGTTAAAGAAGCTGAACATTTATACACAAATAAAAGACAACAAAATTAGTTTTACCATGGCAGAGTCTAATCTATTTCTACTGATATTCATATTTTCCTGACTTAGAAGACTGGACAATGGTATGCCAAATCAGCAGACAGAAATAAAACTTATTGGGAGAAAAAAAAACAAGAAGGAAATTCCACTGGGAAGTGCTAAAAACACAGATAAGTATTCAGTGGTCTTCTATTTCTTTCACAAGCTAAAGCAGTCCAAGAGAAATAGACAGAGCCAATATTAAAAAATTACATTTGGGTAATATATGTAACACCTATTTATGCAGAGCTGAGAATTATATCCACATGAGAAAAAAAGCCAAACAAAGTAAAAGTAACTTTTATTTGGCAAGGAATTAAGTCTCTAGATATATCAGTTTGTAGGAAATACTGGAGAAAAGAGAAATACAGTCAAATTTTACCCCACAAAGTTACAATCAGACAAATGCAGAAATGTCATGAAGCTTAAGAAAATGAGTGGGGGGGCGGTCCTAAGATGGCAGAGGAATAGGACGGGGAGACCACTTTCTCCCCCACAAATTCTTTGAAAGAACATTTGAACGCTGAGCAAATTCCACAAAACAACTTCCAAATGCTGGCAGAGGACATCAGACACTCAGAAAGGCAGCCCACTGTCTTTGAAAGAAGATGAAGTCTTGAGGCTACTGTAAGAATAAGACTGAAAACCAGAGGCTTAAGTCCAAAACCTGTGAACACCAGAGAACTCCTGACTCCAGGCAACATTAATCAATAGGAGCTCATCAAACGCCTCCACACCTACACTGAAACCAAGCACCACCCAAGGGCCAACAAGTTCCAGAGCAAGACATACCACGCAAATTCTCCAGCAACACAGGAACATAGCCCTGAGCAACAATATACAGGCTGCCCGAAGTCACACCAAACCCACTGATATCTCAAAACTCACTACTGGACACTTCATTGCACTCCAGAGAGAAGAAATCCAGCTTCAGCCACCAGAACACCGATACAAGCTTCCCTAACCAGGAGGCCTTGGCAAGTAACCTGTCCAACCCCACCCACAGCGAGGAACCTCCACAATAAAGAGGAACCACAAACTGCCAGAATACGGAAAGGCCACTCCAAACACAGCAATCTAAACAAGATGAAAAGGCAAAGAAACACCCAGCAGGTAAAGGAACAGGATAGAATCCCACCAACCAAAACAAAGAGGAAGAGATAGGGAATCTACCTGATAAAGGATTCCGAACAATGAGAGTGAAAATGATCCAAAACCTTGAAAACAAACTGAAGTTACAGATAAATAGCCTGGAGACAAGGATTGAGAAGATGCAAGAAATGTTTAACAAGGACCTAGAAGAAATAAAAAAGAGTCAATATATAATGAATAATGCAATAAATGAGATCAAAAACACTCTGAAGGGAACCAACAGTAGAATAACAGAGGCAGGAGATAGGATAAGTGAGGTAGAAGATAGAATGGTAGAAATAAATGAAGCAGAGAGGAAAAAAGAAAAAAGAATTAAAAGAAATGAGGACAACCTCAGAGACCTCTGGGACAATGTGAAACGCCCCAACATTCGAATCATAGGAGTCCCAAAAGAAGAAGACAAAAAGAAAGGCCATGAGAAAATACTTGAGGAGATAATAGTTGAAAACTTCCCTAAAATGGGGAAGGAAATTGTCACCCAAGTCCAAGAAACCCAGAGAGTCCCAAACAGAATAAACCCAAGGCAAAACACCCCAAGACACATATTAATCAAATTAACAAAGATCAAATACAAAGAACAAATATTAAAAGCAGCAAGGGAGAAACAACAAATAATACACATGGGGATTCCCATAAGGATAACAGCTGATCTTTCAATAGAAACTCTTCAGGCCAGAAAGGAATGGCAGGACATACTTAAAGTGATGAAAGAGAAAAACCCACAGCCCAGATTACTGTACCCAGCAAGGATCTCATTCAAATATGAAGGAGAAATCAAAAGCTTTACAAACAAGCAAAAGTTGAGAGAATTCAGCACCACCAAACCAGCTCTCCAACAAATGTTAAAGGATCTTCTCTAGACAGGAAATGCAGAAAGGTTGTATATACTCAAACACAAAACAACAAAGTAAACGGCAACAGGATCATACTTATCAATAATTACTTTAAATGTAAATGGGTTGAATGCCCCAACCAAAAGACAATAACTGGCTGAATGGATATAAAAACAAGACCCCTATATGTGGTGTCTACAAGAGACCCACCTTGAAACAAGGGACACATACAGACTGAAAGTGAAGGGCTGGAAAAAGATATTCCACACAAATAGAGACCAAAAGAAAGCAGGAGTAGCAATACGCGTATCAGATAAAATAGACTTTAAAACAAAGGCTGTGAAAAGAGACAAAGAAGGGACACTACATAATGATCAAAGGATCAACCCAAGAAGATATTAATAATTATAAATATATACGCACCCAACATAGGAGCACCACAATATGTAAGACCAATGCTAACAAGTATGAAAGGGGAAATTAACAATAACACAATAATAGTGGGAGACTTTAATATCCCATTCACACCTATGGATAGATCAATTAAACAGAAAATTAACACGGAAACACAAACTTTAAATGATACAATAGACCAGTTAGACCTAACTGATATCTATAGGACATTTCACCCCAAAACAATGAATTTCACCTTTTTCTCAAGTGCACATGGAACCTTCTCCAGGATAGATCACATCCTGGGCTAAAAATCTAGCCTTGGTAAATTCAAAAAAACTGAAATCATTCCAAGCATCTTTTCTGACCACAATGCACTAAGATTAGATGTCAATTACAGGAGAAAAACTATTAAAAATTCCAACATATGGAGGCTGAACAACACGCTGCTGAATAACCAACAAATCACAGAAGAAATAAAAAAAAGAAATCAAAACATGCAAAGAAACGAATGAAAATGAAAACACAACAACCCAAAATCTATGGGACACTATAAAAGCGGTGCTAAGGGGAAGGTTCATAGCAATACAGGCTTACCTCAAGAAACAAGAAAAAAGTCAAATAACCTAACTCTACACCTAAAGCAACTAGAAAAAGAAGAAATGAAGAACCCCAGGGTTAGTAAAAGGAAAGAAATCTTAAAAATTAGGGCAGAAATAAATGCAAATGAAACAAAAGAGACCACAGCAAAAATCAAAAACGCCGAAAGCTGTTTCTTTGAGAAGATAAATAAAACTGACAAATCATTAGCCAGACTCATCAAGACACAAAGGGAGAAGAATCAAATCAACAAAATTAGAAATGAAAATGGAGAGATCACAACAGACAACACAGAAATACAAAGGATCATAAGAGACTACTATCAGCAACTATATGCCAATAAAATGGACAACTTGGAAGAAATGGACAAATTCTTAGAAAAGTACAACTTTCCAAAACTGAACCAGGAAGAAATAGAAAATCTTAAAAAACCCATCACAAGCACGGAAATTGAAACTGTAATCAGAAATCTTCCAACAAACAAAAGCCCAGGACCAGACGGCTTCACAGCTGAATTCTACCAAAAATTCAGAGAAGAGCTAACACCTATCCTACTCAAACTCTTCCAGAAAATTGCAGAGGAAGGTAAACTTCCAAACTCATTCTATGAGGACACCATCACCCAAATACCAAAACCAGACAAAGATGCCACAAAAAAAGAAAACTAAACGCCAATATCACTGGTGAACATAGATGCAAAAATCCTTAACAAAATTCTAGCAAACAGAATCCAACAACATACTAAAAAGATCATACATCATGACCAAGTGGGCTTTATCGCAGGGATGCAAGGATTCTTCAGTATCTGCAAATCAATCAATGTAATACACCACATTAACAAATTGAAAGATAAAAACCATATGATTATCTCAACAGATGTAGAGAAAGCCTTTGACAAAAATTCAACATCGATTTATGATAAAAACCCTCCAGAAAGCAGGAATAGAAGGAACATACCTCAACATAATAAAAGCTATATATGACAAACCCACAGCAAGCATCACCCTCAATGGTGAAAACTTGAAAGCATTTCCTCTAAAGTCAGGAACAAGACAAGGGTGCCCACTCTCACGACTACTATTCAACATAGTTTTGGAAGTGTTGGCCACAGCAATCAGAGCAGAAAAAGAAATAAAAGGAATCCAGATTGGAAAAGAAGTAAAACTCTCACTGTTTGCAGATGACATGATTCTCTACATAGAAAACCCTGAAGACTCCACCAGAAAATTACTAGAGCTAATCAATGAATATAGTAAAGTTGCAGGATATAAAATTAACACACAGAAATCCCTTGCATTCCTATACACTAACAATGAGAAAACAGAAAGAGAAATTAAGGAAACAATTCCATTCACCATTGCAATGAAAAAAAAAAAAAACTTAGGAATATATCTACCTAAAGAAACAAAAGACCTATATACAGAAAACTATAAACACTGGTGAAAGAAATCAGGAGTCAGGCGCGCTACCATTGCGCCACAAGGTCACGCTTAAAGAAATCAAAGAGGACACAAATAGATGGAGAAATATACCATGTTCATAGATTAGAAGAATCAATATAGTGAGAATGAGTATACTACCCAAAGCAATCTATAGATTCAATGCAATCCCTATCAAGCTACCAATGGTATTTTTCACAGAACTAGAACAAATAATTTCACAATCTCTATGGAAATACAAAAAACCTTGACTAGCCAAAGCAATCTTGAAAAAGAAGAATGGAACTGGAGGAATCAACCTGCCTGACTTCAGACTATACTACAAAGCCACAGTCATCAAGACAGTATGGTACTGGCACAAAGACGGAAATAGAGATCAATGGAACAAAACAGAAAGCCCAGAGATAAATCCATGCACCTATGGACACCTTATCTTTGGCAAAGGAGGCAAGAATATATAATGGAGAACAGACAATCTCTTTGACAAGTGGTTCTGGGAAAACTGGTCAACCACTTGTAAAAGAATTAAACTAGAACACTTTTCTAATACCATACACAAAAATAAACTCAAAGTGGATTAAAGATCTAAACATAAGACCAGAAACTATAAACTCCTAGAGGAAAACATAGGCAAAACACTCTCCGACATAAATCACATCAGGATTCTCTATGACCCACCTTCCAGAGTATTGGAAATAAAAGCAAAAATAAACAAATGGGACCTAATTAAACTTAAAAGCTTTTGCACAATAAACAAAACTATAAGCAAGGTGAAAAGACAGCCTTCACAATGGGAGAAAATAACAGCAAATGAAGCAACAAAAATATACAAGCAATTCCTGCAGCTCAATTCCAGAAAAATAAAAGACCCAATCAAAAAATGGGCCAAAGAACTAAACAGACATTTCTACAAAGAATACATACAGATGGCTAACAAACACATGAAAAGATGCTCAACATCACTCATTATCAGAGAAATGCAAATCAAAACCACAATGAGGTACCATCTCACACTGGTCAGAATGGTTGCTATCCAAAAGTCTACAAGCAATAAATGCTGGAGAGGGTGTGGAGAAAAGGGAACCCTCTTACACTGTTGGTGGGAATGCAAACTAGTACAGCCACTATGGAGAACAGTGTGGAGATTCCTTAAAAAACTGGAAACAGAACTGCCATATGACCCAGCAATACCTCTGCTGGGCATACACACTGAGGAAACAAGAATTGAAAGAGACACGTGTACCCCAATGTTCATCGCAGCACTGTTTATAATAGCCAGGACATGGAAGCAACCTAGATGCCCATCAGCAGACAAATGGATAAGAAAGCTGTGGTACATATACACAATGGAATATTACTCAGCCATTAAAAAGAATACATTTGAATCAGTTCTAATGAGGTGAATGAAACTGGAGCCTATTATACAGAGTGAAGTAAGCCAGAAAGAAAAACAACAATACAGTATACTAACGCATATATATGGAATTTAGAAAGATGGTAACGATGACCCTGTATGTGAGACAGCAAGAGAGACACAGATGTACAGAACAGTCTTTGGACTCTGGGAGAAGGCGAGGGTGGGATGATTTGCGAGAATGGCATTGAAACATGTAAATTATCATATGTGAAACGAATCACCAGTCCAGGTTTGATGCATGAGACAGGGTGCTCAGGGCTGGTGCACTGGGATGACTCAGAGAGATGGGATGGGGAGGGAGTTGGGAGGGGGGTTCAGGACATGTACACCCGTGGTGGATTCATGTCAATGTATGGCAAAACCACTAAAATACTGTAAAGTAATTAACCTCCAATTAAAATAAATAAATTTATATTAAAAAAAAGAAAATGAGTGATTCTAAAATGTTTTTCTAATACCCTTTCATTATATATTAACTTGGAAATGACTTCCTTTTCTTGAGTGGTACGAACAAAATAAACTTTATTAAAGTCCTTATGTATATTAGTATAAATTCTGATCTAATATTTTCAATAATGAGTCAGTAGTGGAGGGCCAAAGGTACAAAAAAAGGCACCCAAAATTTGAAAAAAAAAAACAAAGACCAACTAAAGGACAAGACACTGTGATGAAATAATGTCCATTACATTTGCCTAAAACTACTCATTGCAGTTCAACAATCAAAACCATAGCCACTGCAACCAAGACATAATAAAAAGGAATCATGACTTTCTAATTACTAATTTTGCTCCTTATATCCTGATAAAGGAAAGGCATGCTGCCAAGTTTTTCATCAGAAGAGTGTCTTTCCCATATTAAAAGACAATTATCCTGTGACATACAGAGAAGATGTGTGAATTTTCTCAGCAGTTTCCAGGGTCCAATACATAAATATTACCAATGTTCTGGATTTTCAGGCAAAAATACTTAATATAAAAAGCAAGTTCCAATTTCAAGGTAAACTTGAAAGTCTCATCTAGAACTCTTACTCCATCTTGTGGATGTAGAGGGTATAACTAATAAGGAGTTTAAAAGCTTGGAGGAAACTTCATAAGCTGTGGTTTTTAACAATCATCAACAACAACAACAACAACAAAAAGCCTTGGTTACAATTGACTGTGCTGTCTTAGTTGTAGTTTTTCCACATCTACAAACTGTATTAAAATTAACGAACAGGATTAAGTCAATGTAAGTTGTGTAGGTTATTATAAACAAATTTTTAAAGAGTATTTTCATAAGACCTAAATATTCTAATAATGTCATTGAGAAAAGATGCCTTAAAGGGTAATATGGAATCTGAGAACCTAGACTCAGAAAGAAAGTTAACTAGAGATGTGCACTTCTCTATTATTTATAACACAGAATAAAAATACCAATAACCCAAATGTCTGCAGGAATCCATTCTATTGGACTGGGCTGCATGGAGGTTATTTAGAACCCATCTATTCTAACCTCTACTTAGGCAGGGATCATGCCTGCTTGGTTTTCCTTATATCCCAGTGACCAGCACAGTGTCTGGTACAGAGGAGGCACTTAGTATTTGTTGAATTGAATTCCTTGGAAATACACGGTTTCCAACTTTTTATTCTGTGATGATCAGAACAAAGCCCCCAAGTCCCTATCATATACTTCTACCATCTTGTATTTTTAAAGTATATTTTAACCTCAAAGAGTAGAAAATAAAAATTATTAACAGTATATTCTATCTCATAAGGATTAGAAGGGTAATAAAATGTAAAGCATTAAAAAAAAAACCTAGTATAAAGATCAGTCAGGAAAACTCATTTCATATTCCTTATTATTTGCATTTCACTCTAGAACAGCAAAAAAACATCTCAAAACCAGTATTTGGGAGAATGTGTGCTGTTAACTTGTGTTTCTCAAGTTCTCTACTGACAGTGGGGACTCAGCTTATTCCTTTATATTGCAATTACCCTGTACACACATTTTATCTTCTTCACTCAGAGCAGCACATACTTTCAACTCCTTCAGGAATGCTTCAAGTTCAGGTATTAGAATGGATCCCAGTCTCTTGATGCTCTATACAGCCTCCATGTACCAGTGGCAGCAGTAAATATGTGACCTCTGAACTATATGCTTTAAGAGCCTTGCTCCCACCCAACAGTCAGGGTCCCAACAATTAAAGCTAATTTGACACCATCAAAACTACCTCATCAAGTCCATCAATCCATTTGGGTCTTTATATTATCCCCTTTCAGATCCCATGTCTCATTCTTACTGGATTCCTGAAACCACTCTGTCTACCCTCTAGAACTTGTACTCAGTCATCAGCAAAATCTCCTGTTCTGAACATATATTCTCAACCTCCATTGTACTTTCTTGCTTTAGTTGAACTACAACTGGCAATCTCCTGTAGCCTTCTCAGAGAGCAATCACCTTCTTTTTTACTTGTCACACATCTCATACTACTGGACTCAGGATCAGGCTGGGTATCTTCCTTGTCACTCCCAGACTCTTCACTTGTCCTCTTCCCTAAAACAACTCCAGCTCTGAAGCCCCCATCATCAGCCTATAACAGTAGTTCTTAAGAGACAATTCTGCCCTTCTTTGGCCCCTGGGTATATGTGACAATGGTTGTCAGAACTAAGGGCTGCTATTGGTATCCAGAGGGTGGAGGTTAAGGATGCTGCTAAATAACCTACAAAGCATACGAAAGCCCCCTACAACAAGGAATTATCAGGCCCCAAATGTCAATAAATGTCAATGCTAGGAAATCCTGGTCTGTAGTCATTCTGGTCACTAATGCCTCCTTCAGACCTATAGGACACTCTTATCTCTACAATCAACTTTTCTGTCATTCATCATGGGGAATACATAAACGTGCTGTACTTCCTCTCATTTAAAAATCTTTCTGAGGGCCTTTCCTGATGACTCATTGGTAAAGAATACTCCTGCTAATGCAGGAAACAAGTTCAGTCTCTGGTCTGGGAAGATCCCACATGCCATGGAGCAACTAAACCGGTGCACAACTGTTAAGCCTCTGTCCCAGAGGTAAGAACAGCAACTACTGAGCCCTTGAGCTCCAACTCCTGATGCCCGCCTGCCTCAGAGCCCATGCCCAGTAACAAGAGGCCCATGCACCACAACTAGAGAGCAGCCCTACTTGTCAAAACTAGAGAAAAGCCCATGCAGCAAGGAAGACCTAGCACAGCCAAAATGCATAAATAAATAAAACCATTAAAATCCTCTTCACCACTCCCATCTCTAGATGTTGAAAAGCCTCAGAGATCAGTTCTTAGACCTCTTCTCTCTTCTATCTATATTCATTCCCATGGTGATGCCATCTTACCTCCTGGTTTTAAATGCCACTTATATATGAACTACTTCTAAATTTATTTCTCTAGACGTTTCTCCTTAACTTCAGACTCCTATACTAAAGTATAGGTAATATCAACTACCTAACTACCTAATGATATTAGCTATACTTCAGTATTTTAATAAGCATCTCACATTTAATATGTCCAAAACTCAACCTCTGATCTTCCCCCGAAAACTGCTTCTCCACATCTTTCCCATCTCAATAGTGTTCATTCACAATGACTGAAACTTTGGCATCATCTTTGGGTCTTCTCTCTTACATCTCACATACAATTCATCAGTCAATTCGATTACTCTACATTTCATAGTGATCAAGGCAAAGAAACAGGGGAAAACAATAGAATGGGAAAGTCCAGAGATCTCTTCAAGAAAATTAGAGATACCAAGGGAACATTTCATGCAAAGATGGGCACAATAAAGGACAGAAATGGTAGGGACCTAACAGAAACAGAAGCTATTAAGAGGTGGCAACAATACACAAAGAACTATACAAAAAAGATCTTCAGGACCCAGATAACCATGATGGTGTTATCACCAACCTAAAGCCAGACATCCTGAAATGCGAAGCCAAGTGCGCCTTAGAAAGCATCACTACAAACAAAGCTAGTGGAGATGATGGAATTCCAGTTGAGCTATTTCAAATCCTAAAAGATGATGCTGTGAAAGTGCTTCACTCAATACGCCAGCAAATTTGGATAACTCAGCAGTGGCCACAGGACTGGAAAAGGTCGGTTTTCATTCCAATCCCAAAGAAAGGCAATGCCAAAGAATGCTCAAACTACTGCACAATTGCACTCATCTCACACGCTAGCAAAGTAAATGTTGAAAATTCTCCAAGCCAGGCTTCAACAAGTACATGAACTGTGAACTTCCAGATGTTCAAGCTGGATTTAGAAAAGGCAGAGGAACCATAGGTCAAATTGCTAACATCTGTCGGATCATCGAGAAAGCAAGAGTTCCAGAAAAATATCTACTTCTGCTTTACTGACTATGCCAAAGTTTTTGACTGTGTGGGCCACAACAAACTGTGGATAATTCTTCAAGAGATAGGAATACCAGACCACCTGACCTGCCTCCTGAGAAATCTATATGCAGGTCAGGAAGCAATAGTTAGAACTGGACATGGAACAACAGACTGGTTCCAAATATGGAAAGGAGTACATCAAGGCTGTATATTGTCACCCTGCTTATTTGACTTCTATGCAGAGTACGTCATGAGAAACGCTGGGCTGGATGAAGCACAAACTGGAATCAAGATCGCTGGGAGAAATACCAATAACTTCAGATATGCAGATGACACCACCCTTTTATGGCAGAAAGTTAAGAAGAACTAAAGAGCCTCTTGCTGAAAGTGAAAGAGGAGAGTGAAAAAGTTAGCTTGAAACTCAACATTCAGAAGACTAAGATCATGGCATCTGGTCCCATCACTTCATGGTAAATAGATGGGGAAAGAGTGGAGACTGTGACACACTTTATTCTTGGGGGCTCCAAAATCACTGCAGATGGTGATTGCAACCATGAAATTAAAAGATGTTTGCCCCTTGGAATAAAAGTTATGACCAACCTAGAGAGCATGTTAAAAAGCAGAGACATTACTTTGCCAACAAAGGTCTGTCTAGTCAAGGCTATGGTTTTTCCAGGAGTCATGAATGGATGTGAGAGTTGGACTATAAAGAAAGCTGAGCACCGAAGAATTGATGCTTTTAAACTGTCGTGTTGGAGAAGACTCTTGGAGAGTCTCCTGGACTGCAACGAGATCCAACCAGTCCATCCTAAAGGAAATGAATCCTGAATATTCATTGGAAGGACTGATGCTGAAGTTGAAACTCCAATACTTTGGCCACCAGATGTGAAGAAATGACTCATCTGAAAAGACCCTGATGCTGGGAAAGATTGAAGGTGGAAAGAGAAGGGGATGACAGAGGATAAAATGGTTGGATGGCATCACCGACTCAATGGACATGAGTTTGAGTAAACTCTGGGAGTTGGCGATGGACAGGGAGGCCTGGTGTGCTGCAGTCCATGGGGTCACAGAGCAACTGAACTGAACCACTTCCATCCTGCTGTATACCTCTACCATCTCTCTCTTTTTTTTTGGTAGACATGCATACTATTTATTAATCCATTTTCCATTCAAAGGGAGAGATCTGCAACCTCTCCAGATTGTTTGTTTTGATGTCTTATATTATCTACCATCTCTTAAGATAACTGAAACTCTAAACTGATCTTCTTGACCCTTTCTATGGCCCCAAGGAGTCTTTCAATATATTAGCTTGGCCAAAAAGTCTCTTCTGGTCTTCCCACTACACTGTATGGAAAACAATAGCTAGGCTGATACTCTCAAAATTTGTATCAGATGTCACTCCTTTACTCAAAACTGCACGTGGCTCTCCACTTCCCTCAAATCAATATCCTGGACTTCCCTGGTGTTCCAGTGCTTAAGAATCCACCTACCAATGTAGGGGACATAGGTTGTCAAGGAAGATCCCACATGCCACAGGGAACTAGGCCCCGTGTGCCAGAATTACTGAGTCCATGTGCTGCAACAACTGAAGCGCGCGTGCCCGAGAGCTCATGCTCTGCAACAGGAGAAGCCACCACAATGAGAAGCCTGCGCACAGCTGGCTCCCCAATCGCCACAACTGGAGAAAGCTCACATGCAGCAACAAAGACCCAGTGAAGCAAGAAAGACGATATTAAAAAAAAAAAAATCAATATCCTTACAGTGGCCTTTATGCTACACTGCACCCTATGTTCCATTTTACTTCATCTCCTGCTCCTTTCCCCTGACTCACTTGCTCTGGCCACTCTGGCTGCCTTGCCATGTTCTGAAGATATCAGGCATCCTTCTGTCCAGAATGCGAGTAACTAACTATCCCATACAGTGACATAAATTTAGTACCTTCTCTCCTTTAGGTTGTCCCTCAAATGTCTCTTTTTCAGCGAGGTCTTCCCTATTTTAAAACTGCAAACCTGTTCACCATTACCTACTTTACTTTTCTGCAGATTACTTTTCACCTTATAAAATATTACGTATTTTGTTTACTTATTGCTTGTCTCTCCTACAAGAAAGAATGCTACAAGAAGAAAGGAATATTTTCACTTGCTTTACTGCTAAAACAAGGGCCTAGAATGTTCTGTCAAAGAGTAGGTACTGCAATAGTAGTTCTTCAGCCTCTGAGTCATGAGAATTAGTTTTCATGTTCTGCTACTCAGAGTTGAACTCAGCATCCCTTCGATTCTTCCCATTCTCTCCACTGAATCAGAGCTGACCACGATCATTAACACTTATCCTAGAGTCCAGGATGGCAAAGGACTCTAGGACAGGGAAGTGCACAGAACTGCCGATTTCCACCCGTAATCTTAACATCTCTCACAGCTAGAGTCTGTGTTTTAAAGAAATAAACCATTAAACCAAAACCATCATCTTCCATTTCCTTTCTACATGACCTTTCAGGCAATCTTTGCGATAATGACGCTATCTAATACCATACTACCTAGAAACCTGGGCTAGGATTTAGTAAATTACAGGGTGCTAATCTTGGCAGAGTCAATACTTTGGGTTCAAATTCTTTAGCTTCTGTGTCTCAATTTTTCTATCTTACAAACGGGGACTATTCTGGCCCTTTTATATAGTGTGTTATACAGAAATTACTTGTGTACATCGTTTCTTTACATTGCCTTTGAGACTAGGGCTGTTTTTACTTATCTGTGTATATCACATGCTGTTTATAATATTTAGTAGATAAATATATGCATATATAAATACAGATTTTAGTTTTTAGTTTCAAGCATGAAATTACCTATGTGGAATTATTTCAGAAAACATACAATGTAATATAAAAATACTATTCATTTTTATCATAAAATGAGGCTTAACAGATTCCCAGGGAAAAAGAAAAAAACAACAAAACAAAACAGCTTTTCTCCCTATGGAGAACAAATTTATTTACTTACTCATTATTAAAAATTGTAAAAAAGTCCAGCCACTCATTTTCCTCCATTCTTTCTTCCCCCATCATTTCAACAATACCACTGACTTATCTTTGTAATATAAAGACTATAAATTTGGAACTTTAAACCTCAAGGTTTCACTATTCTCCAGCCTCTACATCCAGTGATTCCAAATTCCATTCCTTTTTTTGTTTCTATTTCTTGGCTCCATCCTTGGCTCATCTGTGTCTCTGTAATCGTGATGTTAATTTTAAGTTAAGGAGACCACCGAATGTTACTACGTGTTAGCAGAAGTGGTGTATTTAGTCTCTTACCAGTACATCATGCACCAACGCTTGATATGTCCAAGTATGGTGTAAAGGAGTTGCCAAATCTATGTTTCTGTCAATAAGGACTAATAAGGGCCTTTGGAAGCTGTAAATATATTAAAAAAATTTATGTAACTATTGATACCAATGTATACTTCTAATACTTTCAGTATATTGTCAATATTGTCATTTTGATATAAACAATAAGTATGTTAATATTGATATTCCATAAAACTTTTCTCTCTAAAAAGTTTTCAAGTACAATCAAGTAGTGCTTTGGACTATCCTAGAGCCTGTGTATGATATAGGTTATGTCTTAGTCAACCTTCTTAAAGGATAAAAATCTATACAAATACTTCCATAGAATAATTTTTATAGTTATCAAAGTAAGAATAAATTGCTTCTACTCAGATTTATGTTTTACATTTTTGGAGGAAAAAAATGAAAATCCTTTGTCAACTTCAGGAAAAACAATTGCAGACAGTAGGATCTTACAAATTTATACAAATGTTCAACAGTTTCATAAATTACAAATTCCATTTTTTTTCCTGTAAACACAAATTCAAAAAAGCAGACGCAAGAGAAGAGCCTCACAAAAACCCTATCCCACTACGTGACACTAAACATCATGCAACAACAGTAACTAATTATATAATTATTCACTTACCATACACTTCAAATATTGTTTAACTCTATCATTATCATCTAGATGCAAAATAAACTACAATTAAAGCAAATTGAGGCACAAAGTCATCTGGTTATCATGTGTCTCCAAAAGTCACAGAGTTTTTGCTTTAGAGACACTACTGTATCTAGAGTACACATCAATTTTCAATAAGCATAGCTGCCTGACTATATTTACCATATATATTTTCCCCTGCAAGAGACCTCTGACCACTTCAGTAACTCATTACACCCTACTGGGTATAAGACAATGAATTCCCAACTGCACTAATTATAAGACTTGCTTATAAAAAAGTAGGAGTAGCGCCCTTACCACCACCTACCATCGTTTATTATTCCACAGCTAGGTGGAGGGCAGGGAACACAGCCTGTGGCAGGGTTTCTTAACTCGGCACTATTGACTTCTGGGGCTGAATAATTCCTTATTATGAGGAGCTGTCCTCTGTGGTGTCAAATGTATAGCAGCGTCCCACAATGCACCCCTGGATTCCAGTAGCATCTACCCAGTTGTGACAACCGATATGTCTCTAGACATTACCAAATTCTTGCTAAGAATCATTAGCTACAACTGTATTTAAATACATTTAACAATAATCCAACAAGGCTGCCCGCCTGCCTGCCTGCTAAGTCGCTTCAGTCATGTTCGACTTTTTCGACCCCATGGACTATACCCCGCCAGGTTCATCTGTCCATGGGATTCTCCAGGCAGAAAACTGGAGTGGGTTGCCATGGCCTTCTCCCCAACAAGGCTACTGACCCCTAATTCAAATAATTTAGAAATGCATATAACAAAGTAAAAATAAGACAATTATATTATGATTTTGTGAATACACTAAAAAAAAACTTATCTAAATAAAACAGTGCCTTTATATTAGTTTCTAAGGCCTATACCAGAGCACAATAAAAAAGGAACTGTTCAGTAAGGTATGATACAGTGGTTGCTTCTGTTGAAAAAAAAATTAGATGAGAATTTGATATCTCTGCTCTACTTAATAAAAAATATTTAGAAGAATATTTAGAAAGAGCAGTGAAACTGAAGAACAGTTTAACGAAATAGCTGAACAAACAATTGAAACACAATGTTAGTGTTAACTCCAAATTATAGGAATAGTATACAAGACTGCAGGAGCCATCAAATTGACTTGAAGTCTATGCAAGATTACCATAAAATGGTAATTCCTGGAAGGTAGTTATACTCTTGAGTATCAACTTATTTTCACAGGCTTTATTTATTAATTCACCTAAGATGAGGGGTAACAATTTTCCAAAATACTATATTTCCCTTGAAATAATTTCTAGCCAATGGCATGGGTTTATTTCTTCACCCCAATATTGTCCATTATTTTTAATAATCAAAAGTTACATGCACTATAATGGGTAGTTTTTAAAAGAGTATTTCTATTCAATAATAATAGAGCCATCAATAACTTTGGTATTATCTACTTATGCTAGACATGGTAACAAAGACAAAAATACTTTGCTGATATTTTAATGTAAAAATGGAAACCAGTTAGTAGACAGGTAGAAACTGACATAGGCATTACAAGTTTTTCATTTACTTTTTTTCATTACTAAAAGACTAAATGATAATTAAAAGAAAGTGGCTTCAGTCAGAGCTGTATAAACAGAAAAATATGTATTTTTTTAAACAAAGCAAAACTTTTATCTTTAATATTATATATTTACATTGTGGTTGATTTTTATGTTTCTACACACAGTGTAATATTAACTTACTGGGAAATATATATTCATTCATTCAGTAAATGTTTACTGAACATCTACCAGGCACAGGTACTGTTAAACAGAAAAATTTATCCTATAAAAGATGATAAAAATGCAAAACAGAAAATTCCAACAAAGGAAGGTTAATTAAATAAAATATTACATTTGTATTTTTAAGAACAATTTGAGTCAAAACCCTGATCTTGACTTTCCAGTATAAGGATATTCTATCAGACAAGGAAAACAACCAAAACACCCTCATTTTCAAGAGTATAGTAACTAACATAATACCTGAATTGGCCAGCTCCAAGTGTGTCACCTGTAAAAAGACTGTTTCTTGCATCTCTCAGATTTTCCCGAAGTTTCTTATCCAGTTTCTGAAAAATGAAATTTTACATTAACTCTTAAAGAAAAGTTCAGAGAACTTTATATAGGGTAGTACACAATGTACTCTTAATTTTAAACTAAGAAATTTAGAATTCTTTTATAAAACAGTAATTCTAACATTTTAGCTTCTTTATTATGCAATATCATCCTAACTTGGACTTGAAAAGACCAATGCTATTTCTACTGTGACTCAGACCAGATTTCACTAAAAATCACTTTTGGTTGACGGTTTTTACTTTAGATAACGACTCACCCTCTGCTGTATTAAGGAAGCTGTCTACAGTGTGGCTACAAGAGGCTCCAGAATAGAAATGGAACATGCGAAAGAAACCAGCTCTCTAGTTGCCAACGATTCATCTGGACTAATAAAACCCAAAAATGTTTGTGTATCTTCTTCCATCTTTCCATAACCATTTACCTTCTTTTCAGTACCTCTACAATGTCTCTAACCATTTTTTAATCCTTAAAGCAATTTTTGAATGCTCATTTTACACTGAATCAACGTATTAAGAGAAAACAAACCATACTTCATCATTTAAAAAATGATTATAATTGCTAACAAATGTTTGTTAAATGACATTAAGTATATATTACATGATTAGGGCAACCAAATAAGTATAAAATACTACTTAGAGAGACAAAGCTAAATGAGAAATACATATTTCAGTAAAAAAGAAACAGGGCTGGAGGAGCACATTCACATTGGAGTAAATAATTTTACTCCATCATAAGATCACAATGATTACTTTCTGTTTTTGGTGGAATCCCAATGTTAAAAAAAAAAAAAAAATTGTCTTTGGCACTTAATACAGAACCCATAACTAGTATACATACTTAGTATTAACAGAAACACTTGAGGAACATAAGGAAAACAACTGACACAGTAATCTTTATCCCCAGTGGGTATTTGCATGAACTCACCACTGCTACCATTTCTGCTGCTGTTCCCCTTGAACATCTGATTATAGGGACAGCACCTATTTTAATAACAGATGTTAGCAATGATTTCAGCTCTTAATTAAAATACTTATAAAATACATCGGCATCAAAGAATAATATATATAAAAGATGTGTAAAATCTCAGGCTACAAACATGTAAGGATTTATAATTTTGAGAGGAAATGGACTTTCCCATAATGAAGACAACATCAGGGAGTCAGAAAAAGATGACCTTTATATTGTAGGAGCCAATCAGTGTGACCCTATCTTTTCAGTGGACTAACTAAATCAGCACTTTGATATCCTATAGGCAGTTTCAAAAAAGTATACTCTCTAGCCACTGGGTTCACTTTAATACTTGACTGAAAAGAGTTCATCTAATTTAACAGTTTGCTATTGTTATTTTTTTGTATTACAAATTAGTCTTTTTAAAAAAATACTAATTAAAAGACAGTAGAAAACACACTCTTTACATAATGTATTAATAAAATGCTCCTAAAAGTTGGCCTCAATTATTATCAAACCTACTCATTTTAGACTTCTTAATTTCTATTATTCCAAATTTTACTGAAGGCTGAAATCCTAAAATGAGAAAAAAAATCAAACTGCAAAATCTCATAAAGCAAACTAAGAACACTATAATATTTATATGCTGAAATTTTTTGCATTTTACATTCTATACAAAGAATGCTCAGCCAATTGTGAAAGTAAAAACATGAGGTATTAGTACATTTTTTAAAACTTTGCTTTCTTTTGATGGCAAGCTATTTTTATGTCTGCCCTAAGAAAACTCAAATATTAGAAATGTATAAAGTTAATCCACTTGATTCCAGCATTCCAAAATAATCTCCATTAAGAATTAGATAGGAATGCTTTCAGGCTATATACTACATATTTTTTAAATAAGTGTGTGTGTGGCATGTATATAGGATATTTTATATACTGTCTTTCCTTAAATTGACTTTTTTTCACTTAATTTATTATTGTTATCTTCTATGTCAGGACTGTGTGGATCACAATAAACTGGAAAATTCTGAAAGAGATGGGAATACCAGACCACCTGACCTGCCTCTTGAGAAACCTATATGCAGGTCAGGAAGCAACAGTTAGAACTGTACATGGAACAACAGACTGGTTCCAAACAGGAACAGGAGTATGTCAAAGCTGTATATTGTCACCCTACTTATTTAACTTATATGCAGAGTACATCATTAGAAATGCTGGGCTGGAAGAAGCACAAGCTGGAATCAAGATTGCCGGGAGAAATATCAATAACCTCAGACATGCAGATGACACCACCGTTATGGCACAAAGTGAAGAGGAACTGAAAAGCCTCTTGATGAAAGTGAGAGAGGAGAGTGAAAAAGTTGGTTTAAAGTTCAACATTCAGAAAACTAAGATCATGGCATCTGGTCCCATCACTTCATGGCAAATAGATAGGGAAACAGTGGAAATAGTGTCAGATTTTATTTTGGGGGGCTCCAAAATCACTGCAGATGGTGATTGCAGCCATGAAATTAAAAGACACTTACTCCTTGGAAGGAAAGTTATGACCCACCTAGACAGCATATTAAAAAGCAGAGACATTACTTTGCCAACAAAGGTCCGTCTGGTCAAGGCTATGGTTTTCCCAGTGGTCATGTATGGATGTGAGAGTTGGACTGTGAAGAAAGCTGAGTGCCAAAGAATTGATGCTTTTGAACTGTGGTGTTGGAGAAGACTCTTGAGAGTCCCTTGGACTGCAAGGAGATCCAACCAGTCCATCCTAAAGGAGATCAGTCCTGGGTGTTCATTGGAAGGACTGATACTGAAGCTGAAACTGCAATACGTTGGCCACCTCATGCGAGAGTTGATTCACTGGAAAAGACCCTGATGCTGGGAGGGATTGGAGGCAGGAGGAGAAGGGGATGACAGAGGATGAGATGGTCGGATGGCATCACCGACTTAATGGACAAGGGTTTGAGTAAACTCCGGGAGTTGGTGATGGACAGGGAGGCCTGGTGTGCTGCGATTCATGGGGTCGCCAAAAGTCGGACACAACTGGGGGACTGAACTGAACTGACTGATGTCAGGTTGGCAGTAGTTTCAATTTTTCCTTTGAGAAAGATCACTTTCTAATACTCCACATTATAAATGTGGCTCTAACACTTCAGTGACCTGCATACTTCTATTTCAATCTACCTTCACTTTGAAAATACAGTTATCATCAACTGAAAATAACCTTAATGTCCACAGTAACTCTAGCAATCAGTGAAATTCTGGAGAATATGTGTGAAAGCAAAAACAGAAAGATTAACTATGTCTGTTTAATGACTAAAAGTGGTATGCATGTGTGTTCTTTAAAAAACAAAACCCAACAACAATCCCATTTGAAGGTACTGAGAACAATCAAAAGCAAGTACAAAGTGGAGGAGGGTAAAACTCTTTAAAGAGAAATGCTTGAAAACCAAGAGAGACTCTTAACTAGCTTTCCTCCTGAGGGTACTTTTCAGTTTACACGGCACATAGGAGAAAGAGCTCAAGCAGAAAACAGAAAACTCACTGAGCTGGGGAACCAAAGCCTGGAGTTCAGGGCTGGAAATTAAAGGGAAAAATCACAGAGAGGAGGAGCCCCAATATCTGTATGCAAATTCTTGTCAAACTTTTGTCTGTATTCTAAACTATGCATCTATCTCTCCATTTTCTCATTTCTGAAATGGAGAGAAATTAACCTAGTGTGAGGATCATTTTAACTAAAAGGTTTTCAGTGTCTGCAAAATTAAAATTAAAATTGCAATTAGAAGGTTTCTAAAAAGATCCATTCTGTTTTTTTTTTCTTTCTGTTGGAGTACAGTTGCTTTACAATATTGTGCTAGTTTCTGCCGTACAGCAAAGTGAATCAGATATATGCACACACGTTAGTCTTTTAGATTTCCTTCCCACTGAGGTCACCACGGGTCAGTAAGTAGAGTTCACTGTGCTATACAGTAGATTCTCATTAGTTATGTATTTTATACATAGTGTGTGTGTGTGTATGTGTGTGTATGTATACACATGTCAATCCCAATCTCCCAATTTACCCCCTTCCCCCCATCTTGGTAACCATAAGCTTATTCTCTACATCTGTGACTCTATTTCTGCTTTGCAAATAAGTTAATCTGTACCATTTTTCTAGATTTTACATATAAGCAATATTCAGATCCATTATTAGTGAAGAATAAAGTCACACAGTAGATATCAAACACAGTGTAGCTAAAAGTAACTTTAGATATTCCAAAGAAATGTTTAAAGTGGAGAATACATCGGATTAGTAGGTTATATAAATTCAGCATTTTCTGGAGCCTTGGGAATTTGCTTTAATAGTTAAAAGGCATGTATCTCTCTAATCAGAAGAGTATCTGAAACTTTTCAAAATGATATATTAAAAGAAAACTAACAGGCACACGGGTGAAGCCACCAGCAAACCAAACAATATATCAGAAAGTCACAATTACAAAGATGTCTTAAGGCAACAACTCAGGAGATCTGCTAAATTCTTTTAATAATTTGATTGACATCAAATTATTAAAAGAACTGTGGTTTTACAAAGTACAGAATGTATGTTTTATCCCAACTCTGGAGAGGGTCTATACAGATCCAGATAGATAATAAGGGATCACATTACAGTTAAACAGGTTAAAATGAGTTGTTAAATAATTTACTTACTTTGAAGAAATACAGATTTGAAAACTTACCCAGTGTAACAAAAAAACAAAAGAGGCTGTCAACAATAGTGTCCATAACAGTTTCCATTTCCGTGTCTGTGATATCTGGTCTGTTAATGGCTAAAACGACACAGGTAAAGGAGAAAAAAGTTGGAATTTATCCCTTATTTTTACTAAAATCTTAATATTATTACTAAGCACATATCAGCAGGCAGTTTTACAATCTTTGCAATCTTCAAACAAGTAAAACCTTTTTTAAGTGAACAACTATCCACTAAAAATTATAATACCTAAAAAAAAAACCCCTCAATATCAGTAGTAGTAGTAAGTAGTATCGTATTTTTTTCTTATTAGTATATAATAGTATCTAATAAGTATCTAATAAATGTCTTATTAGTGTCTAATAGTATCCAATACTAATACCTACTCCTAATAAGTATCTTATTAGTATTCGAAGAGTACTGTATTAGAGTACTAATAAGAAAAAAGAAAAACCTACCACATATATTACACAAAATTTTTGCCACAGCAAGCAGGAAAATAAATATTGTATTCCTTAATTTTATTCACAAATGTTAGATGACCTCAAAAAAACTACAGATTTTATTATCTAATACAGCTAGAAAAGGCCAATGCAAATCAATTATGGCACGATCAACATCACGTATATTTTCTTTGTCTTGTAACAAATTGTATGAATTTCTTTTCTGATATACTACTGTACTTAAGTGGTTCTCAAACTCTCGCGAGTGTAAGAATCACTCTAAGAATATGAAAGAAGAGAAAGAAGTTTCTTTGAAAGTTACTAAAGATTCTTAAGCCCTTACCTTCAGGGATTCAATTCAATAGATTTGGGATAATCCTAGGGAATCTGCAGTTTTGACAAACACCTCAGGATTCCTGGGACTATACACTTTTTCTTTTTTGTCCCATTTCTGTCTTGGAACTTTAAGAGCCAACATTTCAAATGTTTTTAAAAGGATAGAATACGGTCCCTAGTCAGGAGGGAAGAATAAAGAAAGAGATGGCAAGCCTACTCACTAGGTAGACAACCAGAGACTTTGCTGTTCTGGCTACTTTACTACATCATGGTTTCCACATCTGAAAAATAGTTTGCTGTGGCTGCATTTTATGAAACTTCACTGTGAAGACTTTCCTTGACAGTCAAAGACCTTGCCTCATATATCTTCCCCACTCTCTGAGTTTGCAGGCCCAATGTCTGACAAGTAGATGCTCAGTAACTATTCGTCAAATGACTGACTGGACTAAAATATTATTTATATACTATTTTTATGTTCCCAGCAACCTGAATGTGAAAACAAACATAAAATTTAGCATGACCTGTGATCAGCATGAGAGGAAATCATAATCCAATTGGACATATCAAAGCATTCAAAGAAAGTATGGTACATGCAGAGAACATAAAAATAAAAAAAGACTTTAACTATAATCCAGATGAGGAAACATGCTGCTATTGAGTATTGCAGCCTGCCATCCATTCAAATCAGATGACAGAAATGGCATAATATGAATTATATAAATTCAAGGCACACCAACCCAGTGTAAACAAAAAAGCAAAAGAGGCTGGCAACTATAGTGTCCACAACAGTTTCTATTTCTGACACCTGGTCTGTTAATGGCTAAAACAACATAGGGAAAGGAGAAAAAAGTGATCAGCATTTTATCCCTTATTTTTACTGAACTCTTAAAATTAATCACTGGTTCAGGTAAAACTTGGTAGGAAGCCTCCAGCCTCCAGGTCTTATACCCTAGTCCCACACCTCTGAAACAACTGGCCTCAACAGTCAAAACACTGCCCAGCAATAAGTTCAACCCACTGTCAACAGCTACTTGCTTTGTCTGAGACATTAGCCTAAGCCTAACTGAGGTGGTAACTCTGCATCCTTTGTAGAATAAATTCCTAATCCACAATAAACAGGTGATACAGACTCAATCCATGGTATCAATATACTTGATTTACGTTAGGAACAACCTGTTTAAAATTACTACTTAAAGCACCTGTAATGTTTGAGAGAATTGGGCACATAACTACATAATGATTAAGAGCACTAACTCTGAGTGACTGCCTGGGTGTAGTAACCTGGTTTTGCCATTTCCTTATTAAGCTTCTTCATATCTATGCCTCAGTTTTTTTCATCTAGAAAATAGAAATAATATTAATATACAACTTCATTAAGTTATTTTGAGTAAATGAGCTTATATTGTAAAGAGTGTACAGAACAATCTATCACTAATATTATAATTATACTACTGAGAATCTGAACAATTATCCATGTGATTATACTTTAAAACTAATACATTTATACTTTAAATTCAGTAATACTTTCAGATGTGATTTTTTGAGAGATGTAAGAAAACATTTATAAGCAAGAATGTTTAATGACTTTAGACTTACTATAAATTTAACTATTTTTAATAATTATTTAAATATTTGGGCAGATTTTGTTTGTTAAGATTTATAAAGTTGCCTGGTCTGGTATCTGAAGAACTTAAAACTACTTATCCATAAAAAATCATGAAATTTTGTTGTTTGCAGCAACACAGATGGACCTGGAGGGTACTATGCTAAATGAAATAAGTCAGACAAAAAGACAAATACTGTATGACATCACTCGCATGTGAAATCTAAAAAACACAACAAACTAGTTATATAACAAAAAAGCAGCAGACTCACAGCTATAGATAGCAAACAAGTGGTTACCAGCGGGGAGAGGGAAGGGGGGCAACACAGGGTTAGGGATTAAGAGGTACAACTATTATAAGTCAAGATAAAATAAGCTACGAGGATATACTACACAACACAGGGAATATAGCCAATATTTTATAACAACTATAAATGGAATATAACCTTTAAAATTGTGAGGCACTATATTATACATCTGTGACATATAATATTGTAAATTGACTATACATTGATTAAAAATATTTAAAAATTAAAATGCTGAATTTATAAATCCAAGTTAAAATGTTTAAGGGAATTTGACAAACTAAGTTTGTTGACTAAGTCTGTTAAATCAGACTAGAATTTAGTCAGTTCAATCTGAGCCAGTTGATCAAAGAATTAAGAAAAGGTGCTTGTTTTCACATAGCCATATTTGTAAACAGTGTAACAATATTTACAATTTTAGCTTAAAGGTTGAAGGGAAACTAGTTTTAAACTTAGCAACTTTAGTAGTTAATTAAGTTAAAGGTCAGTAAAACATAAACAGACTTCTGTAAGTAACTACAGTACTGCCAAAAATCTCTTATATGCACAATTCAGCAAATATGTACACCCATTTCAAGATGCTGCCTAATTTCAACAAGAAGGTATGCTATGGAGTGAGGTAAAACCAAAAGATTCATGTTCTCTTCTCTTGGGAGTTTACCACCTGGTTCCATGTTTTACGATAGGATATAAGCGGCATTTTGAGCAGAACAATTTTCTGTGTGAGTATGGCTGACATACTGCAGAACATCTAGCATCGCAAGTCCCCGCTTGCTAAATGCTAGTATTAATTGTGACAATCAAAACTGTCCTTACACATTTCCAAATACCACCATGGGACGGACATACTCCCTATGTTAGAACCACTTAAACTCTAGTCATGCCCAAACATCTCAATCCTAAGGTACCAAATTAATTATTTCAATGAATTGGCTAATCACATCCTCTATACGCTGTAATTTTCCTTAAAATGTCTGACACAACTAATCAATGGGCACAAAGCAAGATGAATAAGTTCTAGAGAGTTGCCATACAACACTGTACCAAAGTCAACAATACTGTATTGTATACTTAAAAAAATGTTAAGAGGGTAGATCTCAGAGTGTTTTCACAAAGAAAAAAAAATCAACACACAATAAAACGTGGTGTGGATGTTTTGTGTGTGTGTGTGCACTTGTTAATTTTCATCTACATTTAAGAGATGGTCAGTTTATCAAAATCTGGAATACAAACTTCAGAGGGGATTAGATAGCATTTGATCAAATACCAGTACTCAATCCTACTACTGCATGAACAGGGCTTCCCTGTTGGCTCAGATGGTAAAGAATTTGCCTGTAATGCGGGTGAGACCTGGGTTCGATCCCTGGGTGGAGAAGATCCCCTGGAGGAAGGCATGGCAACCCACTCCAGAATTCTTGCCTAGAGAATCTCCATGGATAGAGGAGCCTGGCAGGCTGCAGTCCATGGGGTCGCAAAGAGTCAGACATGACTGAGCAACTATGCACAGCATAGCACAACAATCTCTATTTGAAAATGGTACTTACACATCATTCCATAATAGGACTTTAGTAGCTGCTGACTCTCTGCTGTTGTCTGACCTTGACAACATAATCAACCTTTGCTGAGCAGTTACAATAATGTCAGCAACTTTTCCAGGCATTTAACATACAAGAAAGCATTTAACTCCCACAAAAACTCTGAGGTAGATAGTATTATTATTATTCCTGTTTTACAGACTTGGAAACCATTGCACAGAGAAGCAAAGTAAACTTTTTCAAAGATCAAAGTACTAAAAGATTAACTGAATCCTACTACTAAAATACTATCTTACTTGCCATGAGTGAAGTATTCATGCAAGTTGCTGTGGGGTACCTAAAATGTCAGATAGTTTGCATTTCACTGAGCTTCACTAAACAGATTTAGTAAATGTTGTTTATATGTGGCAGAATTCGGTCTGAAACTTGTTTTCTTTATGTGCTATAAACAAAGCTGGTTTTGGAGTGCACTAAACATGTTCAGTTTTTTTCTTTTACAGTACACTGTTCATTTTGTTAACAATGAATTACAATATTCTTATTTTTACATACCACGATATGAAACAAGTTCCTTATTTTGATTACATAATACAAACATGTCATCTTCCAAAGTAATAAAATTGAGATACTGATCAAAAACCTAGAAACAAAAGAAAAGGTTTTCAAATCAATTTTATAATATTGAATACACATTTAGTTTGATTTAATCTACCAATGGTAAAATTTAAAAAATTATAATTATATTCAATAACTAAAAATTATGCCATTTGCAGATTGCCTAACTGGGCAAAAATGAGAAATTAACATTAAAAAACAATTAAGAAAACAAGACTAGGCAATAAATTTTCAAGGACAGTAGCATTTTCAGAAAGTAGAATTTAATATACAAAATTTTTTTTTTAATTGTGGTGGGGATAGGAATGGATGTCAATTTTGAAGAAAAACAATTTTAACTTTTATATTCATTGTAATCACACTTTCCTAAGAAAGTTATAGTAACTGGTTTTACATTGTGATCTGTATTTACAGAAATGAAAATCAGGAGAAAAACTAAGAAAATTATTTGAGATATGTTAAATATAGTTAAATAAAAGAATGTACCTATTATTTCATGTAAAGCTAACGATATATTTTGGAAGAGAAAGAATAATAAGACATAAGCCTCAAGAACTAGTAGTGGACTATCTAAGAATGAAAAATCTGTTAAAGAATGGGAATTAAAAGCATGGTTCTTTAGTCTTTTATTTGCCCTACATCAGTTTGCAGAATTTTCAGCTATGGTTTGTCCAAATTCAAGAAAGAAAAGGGCAAAACAGGGCTGGAAAACAAACAAACAAACAAAACCAGGGGTACAACCAAGAATATATTTTATAGATTTATTTATAATTGAGCTGAACATGACAAAAAATCACTATGATATAGAACTGTTGGCCTGTTGTGAATTCTTTCTTTCTTATAACATGCAATTCAGCCTCCTTGGATACTCTCTCCTAACTAAAAAAATATGTGAAGATAGTATGGTGACTAGCGTGGCTCAGTGGTAAAGAATCTGCCTGCCAAGGCAGGACAGGTTCACTCCCTGGGTCGGGAAGATCTCCTGGAGAAGGAAATGGCAACCCACTCCAGTATTCTTGCCTGGGAAATCCCACAGACGGACGAGCCTCGTGGACAACAGTCCATGGCATTGTAAAGAGTTAGACACAACTCAGTGACTAAACAACAACAACAGCACAGTGATTACAGATACAACAGTGTCAAAACAGTCTGAGTATAATTTAGGACCACACAACTGTCAAACTATTTCTAAGCTGAGCTAAAAAGATTATACAAATCCCAGCCTAAAACAAAAAATGATTCAGCTTTTTATTTTTGTCTTTCAAATTAGTCAATTAATAAGTTCCTTTAGTTTGGTTTATTTTGCCTAGTTCAAGTTGAAGATAATTTACATTATCAAAACCTCTTTCTAGAAGTATTTTGAGTCTATTTCTTAGGTTGTTCTGGTCTTTTGTAATGAGACATCTATGCTGATCTAAAGGTTTCAGATTATTACTTAAGTTTACACTAACAAAATGGCAGCCAACCAAAATCTCTTACCTTGGCTACTTGTGTTACTGCACTAGCCGCTAATGCTGCATTTGCAATATCTTCCAGTTTACTTCTTGAAATAGCAGAAATAAAATTTAAATAATATGATTCATAGAGTTGATTTCGAAGATCCTATGAATACAATGAATACTTCATTCTTACAGGATAGTATAAAGGATGACGACAAATTAAAAATCTTTTAGATGCAATAAGAGCAAGGTTTCTGGGGATAATATACATATTCAAAAGACAGGTTATACAAAGGATAGAAAAAATTATCCCAGGAGAACAAATTTATAAAGAGGTGTTGGTTACTTGGTTACCAGGTATAACTGAAACATATTTTAATAATTAAAGCTATATTATCAATAAAATCCTATTCATTAAAATAGTGCACAAAACTGCTTGCACACAGTATACCTGTGTTCTTCTTAAATGGTTTGCCTGGCAGCTCAGATGGTAAAGAATCTGCCTGTAATGCAAGAGACCCAGGTTTGACCCCTGGGTTGGGAATATTCCTTGGAAAAAGGAATGGCTACCTACTACAGTATTCCTGCCTTCTTACATAGTTTAAGTGCTTATTATATGTGGTAGACACTACCTTCTACTGTTCTAGTCATGCCATGATTGTACACAGAAATGTTATCATTCTAATGACCAATTCTAGAAGTATTCCTTCGTTATCATCCAAAAATAGCATCATTTATAGTTATGTCAATTCTGAAATCAAATTTACTTATCTTCTTAAACTCATATTTAAATAAGTATATGGTTTCAAATCTAATATACTATCAATTTTAACAGGCACCACTGTTTTTCACAGCACTAAGGAAGAATTAATGCTGCCAATAAACTTCTAAAACACACCATCAATTTTGAGATACATAAGATTTTTGAAAATGTTGAAATATGAAAAGCTAAGAGTCTGGTGCCTGCGTGTGGGAGGCAGCTGAGCAGAGCAGCATTTCAACGAAGACTGGGAGATTGGTTTAAAACTGAGAATTGACAGAATGGATAAGTTAAGTAATTATATTGAGGATATTGGGAGCCATGTTTCTTACTGTCAGAGAAAGAAATGATCAATTTCTAACGGGAGAAAGGAAAAGCTAGAATGAATCCTGTACTTCTGAACCGAATTATGAAGGTTGTCTGTCCGTCTATCTATCTAGAGAGAAAAGTAGGAATATATAAAGCATTAAATATTGATACACATATACTTCTTAGCTCTTTCCATTGAGAGGGCCTAAGAACTGTGACATCCTAGCAGCAATGAGTACCCAATGCTCAAACACCAATTTCTTTTTTTTTTTTTTTTTAAGTTTTATCAGTTTATTGCTACCAACCCATCTCCCTCCACCCTCATGCATGTATGCTCAGTCATGTAACCCCATGGACTGCAGCCTGCCAGGCTCCTCTGTCCATGGACTTTTTCAGGCAAGAATACTGGAGTGGGTTGCCATTTCCTTCTCCACGCAAACACCAATTTCTAAATACCATTTTCCACAAAAAGCAACCAACAGATGGTTCATTCTTGGGCTGGGACAGAGAAGTATAAAATGAGACTGGTATATTTTATTACGTCAGAAAGTAAAGAAATGATGGAGACATTTCAAATGAAGTTGAATAACAAAGCAGCATACAAGATCTATACATAAAAGTCAACTGGGCATATACACACTTGCAATGAGCAATCCTAAAAATGAAATTAAGAAAACAATTCCAGGACTTCCTGGTGGTCCAGTGGTTAAGTATCCACCTTGCAATGCAGGGGATGTGGGTTTGATTCCTGGTCGGGGAACTAAGATCCCACATGCTGCAGAGCAACTAAGCCTGAGTGCCACAATTACTGAAGCCTGAGTTCTCTGAGGCCCACATGCCACAACTAGAGAGTCTGTGCACCGCAACAAAAAACCCCTGTGATGCAACGAAGATCTTGCATGCCTCAACTAAGCCCCGACACAGCCAACGAAATTCCATTCACAATAGTATTAAAAAATACAAAGGAATAAATTTAGCGAAAGAAGTGACCACTTACATTCTGCACACTACTAAGCATTATTAAAAGATCTAAGCAAATGGAAAGATACCCCATGCTCATGGATCAGAACATTTAATACTGTTAAGATGGCAATACTCTCCAAATGATCTACAGAGTCACCGAGATCCCTATCAGAATCCAGGCTGGTTTCTTTATAGAAATTGACAAGCTAATCCTAAAATTACCATGAAAATTCAAAGGACCCAGAAAAGCCAAAACAATCTTGAAAACAAAGTACAAAGTTGGAAGACTCAACTTCCCAATTTCAAAACTTCCTACAAAGTAAGACTAATTAAAGGTAGTGTGGTACTGGCATAAGGACAGACACAGAGATCAATGAAAAAGAACCAAGAGCCCAGAAATAAATCAATTTATTGTTAATTAATTTCTGACAAAGCTGCCAAGACTGTTGACTGGGGGAAGAATAATGAAGCTGGGAGAACTGGGTAGTTACAGGGAAAAGAATGAAGTTGGACAACTATCTTACAGTATATATATATAAAAACTAACTCAAGAAGTATCAAAGACTTAAATACAAGAGTCAAAACAATAAAAATCTTCAAAGAAAACAGAGACTTGGCAATTGTTTCTTAAATATGACACCATAGGACAAACAACTAAAGAACAAATAAACTTAAAATTAAGTTTAAAGCCAAAGTAAAACTTTTTTATGCTCCACAGGATACTAAGAAAGTGAAAGGAAAACCCACAGGATGGGAGAAAATATCTGCAAATGATATACTTGATAAAGGTCTATGATTCAAAATATATAAAGTACTTTAACAACTCAATAATTTAAAAAAAAATTAAAAACTGAATAAGGACCATGAATAGACATTATTCTAAAGATAAAAACTGCCAATAAACCACATGTAAAGATGTTTAATATAAATCATCAGGGAAATACAAATCAAAACCACAGTGAGATGCCATTTTGCACTCACTAGAATGGCTACAATCAAATGTCAAATAATAAAAATTGCTGGCAAGGGTCTGGAGAAACTGGAACCCTCAAACACTGCTGGATGGAATAAAAAGTGATGCAACCACTTTGGAAAACAGTCTGGCAATTCCTCAAAAGGTTAACTGTGGTGTTATCACTTGATGCAGCAGTTTCATTCCTAGGTGTTCATGGACACAGGAGAAATAAAAACATATGTCTACACAGAAACTTGTACACAAATGTTTACAGAAGCATTACTTATAACAGCCACAAGGTGGAAGCAACCCAGATGATAAATGGTTAAAATCTGGTATATCCAAACAACTGAGTATTATTCAGCAATAAAAAGGAAAAAAGTACTGATACAACTACAGTATGGATGAATCTTGAAAACATTACACTAAGAGGAAGTGAGATACAACAAATAATGTACATGATTCTATTCATAATATGCAGAATGGACAAATGCACAGAAACAAACAGTACCTTAGGGTTGGGGGTTCAGGGGTCGGGGATGTAATAGATAAGGTGATGAAAATGTTCAATAACAGATTATTCCTCTTAGTAATGTCCCATCCATAGAGCCCCTCACTCTGCCCATCGGCTATCAACCCCTGATTGTCTCTGCTGTATTTGGAGTTGAGCTCAGTTCTGCACTAATGCCAGACGCTCAAATAAAATCTGTCTTGCTGGTTTTTAAAAAACAAACAAACAGGGTTAATTGTATGGTATGTGAATTGTATTTCAATAAAGCTGTTTTAAAACAAGGAAAGAGGAAAGGATTGATAAACTGTACTTCTTCAAAAATTGGCATAACTGGGATTTATGCAGGGTAAAAGAAAGCTGGGCATTATTAGCTATATATGACACAAAATATGTGATCTTCACAAACAAACAGAAATTTGATTCAACAGTCAACAAGTAAAGAGCTTGTGACTTATTGCAGACACTATTAGGTACCTATCCAGTATCTATTTCCCCTTCTTCCTTGCTAAAAGAAAACAGATTTTATTTGGGGTGGCAAAACACTCATCTAAAGCTTAACTTTTGTGACCTCCCCTGATGTTAATTCTATGCAATGAGACATAAGCCAAAGTCTTCTGGGAGTTTCTGGGAAAGCTCAGTTTTCTTGATCAAAATCAATAGTCAGGGCTATCATAGTCCATTTCTCCCGTCTTCTTGCCTATATCACATAGACGTGATATCTAAAATTGCAGCCACCACCTTGTATATGTGAAGCAACAACCAAGACAATGGAAAATGACAAACTAAAGACAATAGGTCAAAAAGATACCAGAGGCCTGAATCTTTGTCTCACAGAGCTGCTGTACCAACATGGACCTCCTATTCTCAGAATTATATTTCTATTCTTATATTAAAGCTAATAGAGTTAGGTATTCTGCTTCTTAAGGCAAGAGTTTTTCTCAATAAATATAATGCTTGATCAGTCAAAAAGTTTTAAATCTTTCAGTCTACAGAACATTCAAAGATAGTCTCAAAAATCAAAGTGGGAAATTAGGTAAGGAAATTTCTGATTTTTCACAATGGACATCTTAAAAATTAAAAAAAAAAAAAAAGTTTCCACCTTCAAGAATCGAGAAAATAAGAACTCATGTTACCTGACACATTCTGTCAATATTTTCTTCAGTTGGCATTACAAAGTACACTGCGGGAACATCTGGAATAGGATCTCGATCAGAGTGCAAAAGCCTATGAGATGTAAAGAATATAAAATTTACTTTTTTCTTAATCACTTTTCTAAAAAGATAGTTAAAAACAGTACTTCTCAAACTAGAAGTTTACCAGTTCAAGCACAGTGACCCGTACTCTAAAAGCTCTTACTGCAATTAATCATTTAACCCAGCTTTCTTCTTGTATCAATGTTAATATTATTTATTAGTAAGATCCTAATCTCAGTTTTAATTTCTTCTACTCCAATCACTTTACTTCTAATGCCTCTTACGGTCAGAGTTTCTTCTACCAATATTCTCTCTGAATGAGAACTAATGAACATTCAAAATCATTTTTATTTCCATTTTTCTTAGAAATATGGTGGGAAGAGGTAAGTGGGAAGAAACTGCTATTCTCTAAGAGAGAGAAAACAGAAAGCTGGAACCATCTTTAGAATCTTTAGAAGCGATGAAACATTTAGCTATAAATAAAATCAAATATATATTTTAAATGAAAGGTATATGAATGCTTCCTTAAATCTTTAAGACAACATATACCATTCTATTTATTGCTTCATGAGAATGCGTAAGAGATCAGCTAAGCATCTCATAGACTGTACAACCTGATAGCTTTTTCTTTTACAATTCAGGGAGTATAATCATTCAAATATCCCAACAGCAAATGAATGACAAAATGTCTTTACCACTGTAAGATTTTACCATGTTTATATCAGGAAAAAAGAGAAATATTCTATTTCTACAATATTCCAGTCATCCTTCTGTAAGCAATATCCCATATACAATCTTCTACATATATCCTTTTATATATACAAGTATTTCAGTCATCCTTCTATGAAGAAGAGAGTCAAAGAGGCCCATGCTGCCAGTAAGTCCACCTCCAGTAACTTCCTTCCGTATGTCTGGCTGCTGCTAACATCAAAAGGATTATAATGTGCTGGCAGCCATTGGTTGCTGTCGCCTTACACTGACTGTCTAACTATCTAAAAGGCTACAACCACCTTTTCATGATCTGGAAACCTGTAATTACTATTTTCTACAAATCAGCTTAAACCAACTTGCAGATTATTTACAGTAACTGATGAAATATTCTCCAGCAAAAAAAAGGAAGAACAGTCAGACACAGGGTGCACAGCAATTTACCAGAGTAGCTATATATTAATAATCTTTTCATGTTCTCATGTCAATAGCAACATGTATGCAGCAAGAACACACAACTCTCAACTGGCAGAATTTCTTGTTACTCTTTAAGAGTATTGAGGCTTCGCTTTTCTTAGTCACTGTTTCTGAGCCACTATGGTTCAGTAGACAAACAGCCCAGCATAAGTGGTCAAGCAATCTGTTCACAACTCAGCAATTAATTACCTATACAATTATGGGACAATCACTCAAACTCTACAAACTTTAGTCTTTTCATTTGTAAAATAAAATAAAATAAAAATTCATTTGCTGCCTTAAACAATAAGGCAGCAAAAATAACCAATGCTCAAAACACACCATCATTTTCAAGGATGGCATAAAGCTTAACTTCAGTTCAGGTTATGAGCATTACAATCCACCAACAATAGATGTGTATTTTAAGTCTGACATAAAAATGAAAGGAAAAATCTGTCAAATATTATATTTCATCAAACCTAAGGTGCTATCAATTTTAAAATGTATTATTTAAACAGACAGAAAAATTGTGCCCATTAAACTATGTCATGGCATTAATAAGATAGACTTCATTAAACTATGTCATGGCATTAATAAGATAGACTCTAATTTCATAAATATTAAAAAATATTTTTTAGAATCAATGTAATAGTTTATTAATTTACAACAAATATTTAATATAAAACTGAAGAATTTAAGAATTTAACCAGATTCTGATATGTTACTCATTGGAAATCTAAATCACATTCCCAATAAGAGCATGTTATAATTCAACATATTAGAATATCACAGAATGAAAACTGATAATGTCCTAAAAAAACAAAATGCAAATAGGTTAGAATGCCAAAAAACTGGACTCCTTCAGTACATAAAAGTATTAATAGTTATTCAAGAATATAGTCCTCTCTAAATGTTCCATTAGGTTAAGTATGCAAAGTAACGCAATTTATTTGCTTTACCAGTCATATCATAAGGAATATAATCAAATAAATTCAGTGGTTAAGAAGACAACATAAAAAGTCCCTTTGGAGATTGACTGTCATTATTTCCTAGTTACTTAAATTTTTCATATTAAAGATATACCAATTTAGATATTCCTCTTTTAAAAAAGTGGTTTTTTTTAATCCCTCACTGAACTATAGTTTTACTTGATAACTGTACTTATTTTACTTTCATATATGACCACTTTGACAGCCAAATAACATAGTAAGCCTAAGTATTAGTGTAACTACAAAGAATAATAAACAGAAAGCTCTACCTGTCATCAGACATCATAAAATATTTACAACTGAATCACTGCTCATCTTTAAAAGGGAGGAAAGTAAATCCAATTAGGAATTGGGGGTGATTCTTTGAAATTAAAAATATGTTTTCTATTTCTTTCTACCTAAAATAATGTGACAACACAGATCAAGAGTAGGAACAGGTATAACTACAATCACAAACATTAAAAATAAGTCCTATATATGACATAAATACGGGATCCATTTAGAGAGAGAAAATACAAGCATCAAGCAAGGCTGATATTCCTCCTACTATTAATAATCACAATTATTGAAATGTCCTTATAAAAAGAGTATATCAATTAAAGGAATAAAAAAATTTCAAAGCTGAAAGAGACCTTCAGACAACCAGTTCCTTTCCTTTACATAAGAGAGCAAACCAATCTGTAGGAAAAGACACAAAAGAGAAAATTTAAATTCTCAGACTGAGGATTATTTTTTCCTTTGGAAATAAAAGGTTTAAGAGAAGAGGAAAGAATGTTGTTTTCTATATACAAGTACTATAACCTAACATTATTTTCTTAATAAACACCCCTAGGAATTTGATTTCTGGGTGGCTAATATTTTTTAACAATGTATCTGAAAACAAATGCCATTTCTAGAAATATGTTAACACTCACAGATGCAGAGTTATTCCCATGTCTCTCAGCTCCTTCACAGATAGCAAAGGGGAGATGATATCTTGGCCAAATCTGTCATAAATGAGCACCTAGTTAAAAACAAGAGAGTCACGTGTTTTTAAAACATAATTATCAATGAACAGTCAATAGAGAACCCAATATTAAGATACTGTTGAAGTACATTTTACTTTTGCCACACTGGGCTGTCAGTTCCCCAACCAGGGATTGAATCTGAGACCACTGCAGTGGGAGCACATAGTCTTAACCACTGGACTGCCAGGGAAGTCTGAGTACATTTTATTTTAATATACTGAATTGTTATACTTACCTCAATTTAATATTTTTCACAATTATTTACCAATGTCCACTTACCTAGTAATTCACTTTTTAGAAGTGCTATTACTCTGGTTAAGGTAAAAATTATTATGTAAATTCTTCTTATAAAATACTTTTTTCTAGGTTAAAAAACATACTGGAAACTATAACATACTAGAGACTATATAAGATATAGCTTATTATATCTTAAGCTATAATAAAGGACTTTGAACATACAGTAAACTCAGATACACTCCCCTATCCAGTTCACATATATCCTTTCTAAAAAGAGAGAAGTAAAAATCAGTCTTCCCTTGTGGCTCAGCTGGTAAAGAATCTGCATGCAATGCGGGAGACCTGGGTTCGATCCCTGGGTTGGGAAGATCCCCTGGAGAAGAGAAAGGCTATCCATTCCAGTATCCTGGTCTGGAGAATTCCATGGACTGTATTGTCCATGGGGTCACAAAGAGTCGGACACAACTAAGCGACTCTCACCTTCAAAAAGTAGTTACTCTCAAAACTAATGCTTAGCTAATTCAAAGACTATTTATAAAAATCTTCCTGCTCTAGTTACAAAAGGTTGGATGTTGCAGAATTCAAATTCTTCTTTACACCTCAATACACCATATTATTAATCTTGTGATAACAGAAGTGATGGGTAGGGAAAGAATTTTGACACAAATCTGAACCCCATAAATTTTCAAGTTATTTAATTCATATGCTCAATATAGGCACTAGAAATAATAAGTATTGCAAAGGGAAATAGGAAGATGACTGCAAATAAACAGGAAGGAAGAGGAAAATGAGGGAACCTGCTAAAGCTTAAACTGTAAATTCAATATAGATGATTTTAATCACCTTTATTAGTGTTAACCCAAAGGACTTACGGGGACTCATAAGTTTTCAAAACACTCCAAACTGTAACCAAGTTGATTTGCTTTTAATTCGTAGAAAGAGAGATGTATAAAGTGGCTATAATCTAATAAATTTTAAACCAAATCAACTGCATTATAATCTCTTTGAAGAAAAAGAGGGAATTAACAGATATATATACATAAAACAGATACACAACAAGCATTTACCATATAACACAGGGAACTACATTCAATATCTTGTAATAACCTATAATGGAAAATAATTTGAAAGAAATCTCTGTATATAACAGAATCACTTTCCTGTACCCCTGAGATTAACACAATATTGCAAATCAACTATGCTTCAATTAAAAAAAAAAGATTCACATTAAGAAGCCATGTTAAATAAAAGCAAAATATTCATGCATTACAACTAAAATGTGTTACTGTTTGTATTAACAAGAAATCCCCTCCATCACCACCAATAAGGGCTGAGAGAAAGAATCTCCATTAAAATAAAAGTCTCTTACCTTCCATACTGGTTCTCCAGTGCTATTTTTAACATGAGGCACATTAAAATTCAACATACGCTTCAAAGCCACTGGAAATGAAAACAGTTTTATTAAATATTACCAATGTCTGTGATTTCACTTTCCTCCCACATTTATTACTTATTACCTCAAAACAAAATGCACAAATCACTCTGGAAAAACTGATTAATCAAATGACTTTGTAAGACAGTTTCATCAACAGCTAAAAGGCAGGTGTCTAGAAGATTTTCTAACATGCGGTAAGTATCTGTTTCCACATGAAAACGTGAAAAATGTTCAGGAAGAAGCCTTTTCCATGTCTCCTGATGATACCACGCTATATTTTATGTAGATGCAAAAAAAAAAATCCTGTCAATCATGAACTTGCAGTGGCCTCAATAGATAAACTGGTGCTGTTGTCTGTTTATTGTGTGGCTAAACAAATAGATTAAGATCAGTATTGATGGGCTTCCCTAGTAGCTCAGCAGTAAAGAATCTGCCTGCCAATGCAGGAGACATGGGTCCAAACCTTGGTCCAGGAAGATGCCATATACCACGGAGCAACTAAGCTCATGCATTGTAACTACTGGGCCTGTGCTTTGAGACCTCGGGAACTGCTTACTATTGAGTTCATGTACTCCAAGTATTAAAGCTCGTGCATCCTAGGAGTCTGTGCTCTGTAACAAGAAAAACCACCACAATGAGAAGCCCACACACTGCAATGAAGAGCAACCCTTAATCTCTGCAACTAGAGAAAAGTCCATGCAGCAATGAGGGCCCATCACAGTCAAAAATACATATATACATTACTTTTAAAAAGATCAGTATTGATAGAAATAAAAATCATCTATATTGTTGGTTCAAAACCTTCATACAGTAGTTCTATTTTTAAGCTGTCCTGGAGTGCATTCTATGGCAAATTTATCCTGTCAGATCCACTAGTGAGACTTTCCTATTGATGTGGTAGGTAACTGATAAACCCTGATTAAAAAATATACAATTCTATAATCACAGAAGTTACGCTCTTCAGGTTATAGCATTTTGTGTTTTTTATCGCTCTTCTGTTCATGATTGATAGCAGACTCAGTACTCTTGCCTGGAAAATCCCATGGACAGAGGAGCCTGGTAGGCTACAGTCCATGGGGTCACGAAGAGTTGGACACCACTGAGCAATTTCACTTTCATTTTGCACTTTCATGCACTAGAGAAAGAAATGGAAACCCACTCCAGTATTCTTGCCTGGAGAATCCCAGGGACAGAGGAGCCTGTTGGGCTGCCATCTATGGGGTTGCACAGAGTCGGACACGATTGATGTGACTTAGCAGCAGCAGCAGAAATGTTTTCTAAGAAAAACTAAAATCTTGCTATACTTTTATGTCCCCTTCATGGATCACAGCCTTGTTGTGGCGAAGGGGCTTGCATAATTCAATGAAGCTATGAGCCATGCCATGCATGGCTACCCAAGAGAGACGAGTTAATGTGGAGAGTTCTGCCAAATTATGGTCCACCAGAGGAGAGAATGGCAAACCACTCCAGTATTCTTGCCGTGAAAACCCCATGAACAGTATGAAAAGGCAAAAAGATGCCAGAAGATGAGTCCCCAAGGTTGGTAGGTGTCCAATATGCTACTGGGGAAGAGCTGAGAAATAGCTCCAAAAGAGTGAAGAGGCTGGGCCAAAGCAGAAATGACACTCAGCGGTGGATGTGTCTGGTGGTGAAAGTAAAGTCTGATGCTGTAAAGAACAATATTGCATAGGATCTGGAATATTAGGTACATGAATCAAGGTAAATTGGATGTGGTCAAGCAGGAGATGACAACAATAAACTCTGACATCTTAGGAATCAGTGAACTAAAATGGATGGGAATGGGCAAATTTAATTCAGATGACCATTTTATTTACTACTGTAGCCATGAATCCCTAAGAAGACATTAAGTAGCCCTCAATGAAAGAGTTCGAATTGCAGTACTTGGGTGCAATCTAAAAAACGACAAGAGTGATCTCAGTTCGTTTCCAAGGCAAACCATTCAACATCACAGTAATCCAAGTTTATGCTCTAACCACTAAGGTCAAAGAAGCTGAAGTAGAATGATTCTATGAAGACCTACAAGATTTTCTAAAAATAACATCAAAAAGAGATGCCCTTTTCATCACAGGGATTGGAATGCAAAAGTAGGAAGTCAAGAGATATCTGGAATAACAGGCAAGTTTGGCCTTGGAGTACAAAATGAAGCAGGACAAAGGCAAAAAGTTTTGTCAAGAGAACAGGTCACAGAAAACACTCTCTTCCAACAACCCAAGAGACGCCTCTACATACGGACATCACGAGATGTCAATGCCAAACTCAGACTGAATTATATTCTTTGCAGCCAAAGAGGAGAAGCTCTATACTGTAAGCAAAAACAAGACCTGGAGCTGTCTGTAGCTCAGATTATGAGCAGCCTAATGCAAAATTCAGGCTTAAACTGAAGAAAGTAAGGAATACCAGTAGGCCATTCAGCTATGATCTAAATCAAATCCCTTATGATTACAGAGTGAGATGACAAATAGATCTAAAGGATCTGATCAGATAGAGTGCCTGAAGAACTATGAAATAAAGTTTGTAACACTGTACAGGAAACAATGACCAAAACCATCCCCAAGGAAGTGAAATGGAAGAAGCCAAAGTGGTTGTCTGTGGAGGCCTTAGAAATAGTTTAGAAAGAAGAGAAACAAAAGGCAGGGGAGAAAGAAAAAGATGCACTCAGCTGAATGCAGAATTCCAGAGAATAGTAAGGAGGTAACAAGGCCGCCTTGTTGGCAAAGTAATGTCTCTGCTTTTTAATATGCTATCTAGGTTGGTCATAATTTTCCTTCCAAGGAGTAAGCATCTTTTAATTTCATGGCTGCAGTCACCATCTGCAGTGATTTTGGAGCCAAAGAAAATAAAGTCTGACACTGTTTCTACTGTTTCCCCATCTATTTCCCATGAAGTGATGGGACAGATCCCATGATCTTAGTTTTCTGAATGCTGAGCTTTAAGCCAATTTTTTCACTCTCCTCTTTCACTTTCATCAAGAGGCTTTTTAGTTCCTCTTCATTTTCTGCCATAAGGGTGGTGTCATCTGCATATCTGAGGTTATTGATATTTCTCCCAGCAATCTTGATTCCAGCTTGTACTTCATCTATTACTTTGCCAACAAAGGTCCATCTAGTCAAGGCTACGGTTTTTCCAGTGGTCATGTATGGATGTGACAGTTGGGCTGTGAAGAAAGCTGAGCACCGAAGAATTGATGTTTTTGAACTGTGGTGTTGGAGAAGACTCTTGAGAGTTCCTTGGACTACAAGGAGATCCAACCAGTCCATCCTAAAGGAGATCAGTCCTGGGTGTTCATTGGAAGGACTGAGCTGAAGCTGAAACTCCAATACTTTGGCCACCTCATGGGAAGAGCTGACTCATTGGAAAAGACCCTGATGCTGGGAGGGATTGGGGGCAGGAGGAGAAGGGGATGACAGAGGATGAGATGGCTGGATGGCATCACCAACTCGATGGACATGTGTTTGAGTAAACTCCGGGAGTCTGTGATAGACAGGGAGGCCTGGCATGCTGCGATTCATGGGGTCGCAAAGAGTCAGACACAACTGAGTGACTGAACTGAACAAGGCCTTCTTAAATGAATGGTGCAAAGAAGCAGAGGAAAACAACAAAATGGGAAAATCTTAAGATCTCTTCAAGAAAACTGAAGATATCAGGGAACATTTCATGTAAAGATGGGCACAATAAAGGACAGAAACTTTAAGGGCCTAAAGAAGCAGAAGAGATGGCAAGAACACACAGAAGAACTATACAAAAAAGATCTTCATGACCCAGACAGCCACGATGGTGTGGTCACTCACTGAGAGCCAGACATCCTGAAATGTGAAGTCAAGTGGGCCTTAGGAAGCATTACTATGAACAAAGCTAGAGGAGGTGATGGAATTCCAACTGAGCTATTTCAAATCCTAAAAGATGATATCAAAGTGCTGCAAAGTGTCAGCAAATTTGGAAAACTCAGCAGTGGCCACAGGACTGGAAAAGGTCAGTTTTTGTTCTAATCCCAAAGAAGGCCAATGTCAAAGAATGTTCAAACTACTGCACAACTGCACTCATTTCACACGCTAGCAAGGTCATGCTCAAAATCCTTCAAGCTAGGTTTCAACAGCATGTGAACTGAGAACTTCCAGATGTACAAGCTGGATTTAGAAAAGGCAGAGGAACGAGAGATCAAATTGCCAACATCCACTGGATCACAGAAAAAGCAGGAGAATTCCAGAAAAACATTTACTTCTGCTTCATGGACTATACTAAAGCCTTTGACTGTGTGGATCACAACAAACTGTAGAAAATTCTTAAAGAGATGGGAAGGCCAGACCACCTTACCTGTGTCCTGAGAAACCTGTACGCAGGTCAAAAAGCAACAGCTAAAAAGGGACTGGTTCCAACTGGGAAGGGACTACGTCAGGGCTCTATATTGTCACCCTGCTTATTTAACTTATATGCAGAGTGCATCACGTGAGATGTTGGGCTAGATGAAGCTCAAGCTGGAATCAAGGTTGCCAGGGGAAATATCAATAACCTCAGATAAGCAGATGACACCACACTAATGGTAGAAAGCGAAGAGGAACTAAAGAGCCTCTTGATGATGGTGACGGAAGAGAGTAGAAAAGCTGGCTTAAAACTCAACATTCAAAAAACTAAGATCATGGTATCCAGTCCCATCACTTCATGGCAAATAGAAGGGGAAAATGTGGAAGCAGTGACAGATTTTCTTTTTTTGGGCTCCAAAATCATTAAGGATGGTGACTGCAGCCATGAAATTCAAAGACGCTTGCTCCTTGGAAGGAAAGATATGACAAATCTAGATAGTGTATTAAAAAGCAGAGATATCCCTTTGCTGACAAAGATTCATCTAGTCAAAGCTACGGTTTTTCCACTAGTCATGTACAGATATGAGAGCTGTACCATGAAGAAGGCTGAGTGATGAATAACTGATGTTTTCAAATTGTGGTCCTGGAGAAGACTTCAGAGTCCCTTGGACAGCAAGGAAATGAAACCAGTTCATCCTGAAGGAAATCCACCCTGAATATTCACTGGAAGGACTGATGCTGAAGCTGAAGCTCCAATACTTTGGCCACCTGAGGTGAAGAACCGACTCACTGGAAAAGACCCTGATGCTGGGAAAGACTGAGGTGGTTGGACAGCACCACCGACTCAATGGACATGAGCTTGAGCAAACTCCAGGGAATAGTGAAGGCCAGGGAAGTCTGGTGTGCTGCCGTCCATGGGGTTGCAAAGAGTGGGATATGACTTAGCAACTGAACAACAACAACAATACTTTCAGATGAAACTGAGATTGCCAATATTCAAGGGAGGGTAGCTTATTAAATGACTGGGAACCCTAAAATCTACCTGGTTGATTTTTAAAAAGCATTTGAATCAGGTTTTATTAATACAGAATAATCTACAACCTAAACACCTACCAGAGGAGTTTATAATACTCAAATCACCTGGGTATCAATTTACACCATCTTCACTCACTAGAAAAACTTCTAAATGCTTATTTCTGGAGGCAGGTAAAATAACAGAGGAGATTGCACTTCAGTGATAAATATATTTATATGTACAGAGATATAGAGATGGTTTTTTGGTAAAATGCTTGTACCTAATATGCAGACAATAACACACACTGCCAATAATTTGGACCTATTGCAGAAGGTCACAGGTGTTATAATATTTCACTTTCTTAACAGAGGACCACTAGGAAGATTCACAGCCTGGGTTACATATGAGTTTCAGGTGCATGGTATTCTCCAGAAGGCCTTCACTAATAGAAAGCAGCCCATGTCAGCAGATATTCCCACATTTGACTTCTCACCTCCATCTTGGTGAATTTCCCCAATTGTAAGCCTTGGCTAACTTGTTAACAGGGATTCTGACACCATGGAGTTGTTAATAAAGTAAATGGTCTATGCTCAAGAATATATAAGGATGTATTTTGGGCTTCCCTGGTGGCAAAGAATCTGCCTGCCAATGCAGGAAATGTGGGTTTGATCCCTGAGTTGGGAAGATTCCCTGGAGGAGGAAATGGCAACCCAATCCAGTATTCTTGACTGGGAAATCCCATGGACAGAGGAGCCTGGTGGGCTACAGTACGTGGGGGTGTCACAGAAGAGTCAGACACACCTTAGCAACTAAACAATAACAATTTTACTTTCACTAGAGTAATTCTCTAAAGGCTTAAATTCATTGCTTTTAACTGAAAAGACCAAACATATTATCTGCAGTCCTAGACTTCACTAATACAGTTTCATCCTTACCTGGAATGCATTCTTCATTCACTATACATTCAACTACACTTACTATTCACTCAACAAATGTTTAGTGAGTGTTTATACCATCTGCCAGACATTGCTCCAGCTATTGGCACTAAACAAAACATTCAGTCAAAATTACTTCTCATTAAGCAGCTTTCATTCTAGTTGGGGGGCGAAAGATAGCAAGTAAAACATGTGGTATGTGGGATTACGATAAATGCTATGGAGAAAAACAGAGACGACAGGTAGAAGAGATGGTTGTGGTGTAGGTTACTCAGGAGAGGCCTCCTGAGAAGCAACAATCTGAGGAAAATCCCAAAGGTGAGGAAGTGAGCCATGTAGATCTCTCTGAAGGTAGTATTTCAGAAAAAGGAAAGGCTCTTAAGTGCTTCTGGTGTGTTCAAGGAGAGAGTAGCAAGTGAGTCAGAAAACTGAGCAGAAAGCAGATCATATCGGGCTTTGCAGACCACCTGTGGCTTTTACCATGACTGAAATGAGAAGCTGCTAGAGCTGTTGCTGCTGTTTAATCACCAAGTCATGTCTGACTCTTTCGACCCCATGGACTGTAGCCCACCAGGCTCCTCTGTCCATGGGGTTTCCCAGGCAAGAATACTGGAGTGGGTTGCTATTTCCTTCTGCAGGGGATCTAGCCCACCCAGGGACTGAACTGGGCATGTGGATTCTACACCTCTGAGCCACCTGGGAAGCCCCAGGCTGCAAGAGGATTTTGAGCAAGTATGTGACATGATCACTCCTGGTAATGTGGGGGAAAAAATGAAGGTGAACAGGAATATAAGAACTCATTATGCAATGTGTCAGTAGCAGATAGAAATCTATTACTAATTGTTTCTTTGAATTTCAAAGGAAGGAATCAAGTATAGCCAAAATCCTTTCTGTAGGCCATATTAATTGTAACCATTTATATTCCTACTCAGATTTATATGCAGAAGAACTTAACTACAAGAGACACAACTTTCAACTTGAAAATTCTTGATGGCTTATTTCTGTTAGCTCCTCAGAATTAATGGTTTGACAACTATCAAGACAATTAGCGAACAGGTATAAACTATTAGTTTTATCTAACAGGTGTAAACCAAGTTGTCAACAAAGTTTCAAAAAATATGACAAAACTAACATTATCTAAGGTGGGAAAAAAGTGCAGAAGCAGTATGTTTTTTTTTACTCATACTTTCACGGTGTAAATGGAAAGTATAGAAGCATGTTCTACTAAACATGAAACTAATAACGCATTGTTTAAAAACACTGGTCTACCAAGTAATAGGAAAGATATTCATTGGTTTTGCCATTCTTACATCCCATCCCAGCATGCTAAGGGTGGAAATCATTATCTAGGCATCTCTCTTCAGATTAGTTCACAGGAGAGAAATGGCACACTGGAATCTGCTCTGAAAAGAATATTTAAATTTTGTAACTGTAGTGGTAGGACGGAAAGATGAAACTCTCAACATTAAAATGAGAGAGAACCGAACCACGCACAGAAACAAACGCGAAGACCTCATAGATGGCAACAGAGGGCGGGAAATGCCAGGGGCCAGATCTTGTCGCCACGGCTTTCTGAGACCCAGTAGGAAAGACACAAGAGCAGGACCGTAGCAACCCGCTCACCTCTAAAGCCCCTTCTCCAGTACCACATCAGAGGGCCGACTTCTCAAGCTAATGGAATCTCTTCCCTAAAAACTCAAAAGGGGAGGGGCTTTCGATGCTGAGAACTGGATTAAACTCTGAGGTCCGTTTTCGAGCTGCACGCAACGCGACCGAGTGAGGGCGATAAACTGAGGAAGATGTCCTCATGGCAAGCACAAAACCGCAGAGAAAGGAGTAAGTTGGTACCTGTTTGTCTCTCTCGGATACTGGCTGCTGCTGCGGCGGCCGCCATCTTGGCTCCCACCATCCACTGCCTGGCTGGCGAGCCTAGCCTGACGATGACGTGGCCGGCACGACCGCCCCGGAAGCAAAGACCAGATGGGAGGGACCCCAAAGGGCCGGCCCCGCCTCCTCCAAGGTGACCGCCCCCCACTACCCCGGGCCCGGCCCGGCCCGGCCCGCCCTATGCCCTCAGCTCTCTCCACTGAATTTGGAGACCCAATAAGAGAATGACACCTGAATACCTGATACTGTTTACCTTACAGCGGCGGGACAGGAGGGATTTTTAACCTATCAAGCCCCAACTTCTTAAAGGGTAGCTACTTTAAATTGCGCTGATACAGCAGGAGCGTGTTGTAGTGCTAAAAACCTAATTAAATGCAGGACTGTTGTTTGGTCATCTACAGATATGTTGTTTGGCTCAGTCGTGTCCGACTCTTTTGCGTCCGCCAGGTTCCTCTGTTCATGGGATTCTCCGGGTAAGATTACTGTACTGAATTGCCATTTCTTCCTGCTGGGGATCTTCCCCACCCAGGATCTAACCCGTGACTCCGAATCTGCGGCTTTACATGCGGTTTCTTTACAATTGAGCCATCGGGGAAGCCCCTTCAGATCTCTTGAGGTAATAATCTAGGGGCTTAAGAATCACAGGACTTAAGTAAACGAAGTTCATGGAACAAAACTGGCACTTAAATGCTAGCTGCCTTACCTTTCCAGTACTCTAGCCTGGCAAATCCCATGGATGGAGGAGCCTTGTAGGCTGCAGTCCATGGGGTCGCTAAGAGTCGGACACGACTGAGCGACTTCATTCTTTTCACTTTCATGCATTGGCGAAGGAAGTGGCAACCCGCTCCGGTGTTCTTGCCTGGAGAATCCCAGGGACGGGGGAGCCTGGTGGGCTGCCGTCTGTGGGATCGCAGAGTCGGACACGACTGAAGCGACTTAGCAGCAGCAGCAGCCTTACCTTTACCCAGTGCAGCTGGAGAGGTGTACTGTTTTTTTTTTTTTGGGGGGGGGGGGGGGGAAGACAGGTGGCTTTGAAGCATTGCTCTAATCAGGCAGATTTCTTAATCTCATGTTAGGCAAAGTAGTCTAGCTGAGTTGGGTTGTTCTGCCATCATAGACACAGGAGTCAGGAAGGTGCAAACTGGAAATTTGTATTTTCCTCCTTTTTGTAAATGCAAAATGACAAAGAAGTTCTTCGGTGTGGTCGTGGGGGTGGGGGGGGGCGTTAGTGGATAATGCAGGTGTCTTGATGTACACTTAAAACCATGTGATGACAAAATACATCCAATATTGATTTCTAACAATCCATATTTTTTAATTGGATGTTAAAAATGGACACAACTCATTTCTCATACGGTAAGTAAGTGTTCACTTTTGATATTGCATTACTTATTGAATGTTTATTCTGAAGCTGTCAAATTCTGATATGAAATTACAGACCCTTTGCCTCAAAAACTGGTTTGAAAACTTTCTGAATTTGAGAAATTAAGCTACCCCAACAATTACATAAAGAGCATTTTTAAAAACAAAAAACCATCCTATTTCACAACAATTTTTATTAAACTCAAGTGATCTCATTCTTAATGCCATTAGGGAATGCCCTAGAATCAAACCTTACATTCTTTTTCCTTGCATTTTTTTTCAGCTTAATTAAGGACAGAATTGGCAAGGTAATTGAAATGTACATTGAGATGATCTAATATAAATATGTATACATTGTGAAAGAATTCCTTTCATCTAGTTAATTACCACATCTATCACCTCATATATTTTTATTTTTTGGATGAAACCTTTTCAGTTCTACTCTTTTAGCAAATTCCAATTAGACAATTCAGTTATCCACTGTAGTTACCTTGTTATATATGACAAGCCACTATGGAGTATAGTGTGGAGATTCCTTAAAAAACTGGAAATAGAACTGCCATCCGACCCAGCAATCCCACTAACTGGGCATACACACGGAGGAAACCAGAATTGAAAGAGACACGTGTACCCCAATGTTCACTGCAGCACTGTTCACAATAGCTAGGACATGGAAGCAACCTAGATGTCCATTGGCAGATGAATGGATAAGGAAGTTGTAGTATATATACACAATAGAATACTACTTAGCTATAAAAAGTAACATACCTGTGAGTCAGTTCTAATGAGGTGGATGAAACTGCAGTCTATTATATAGAGTGAAGTCAGAAAAAGAAACACCAATAATGTATATTAACACATATATATGGAATTTAGAAAGATGATAATGATGACCCTACATGCAAGACAGCAAAAGAGACACAGATACTTTTGGACTCTGTGGGAGAAGGCAAGGGTGGGATGATTTGAGAGAATAGCATTGAAACAGGTATATTATCATATGTAAAACAGATGACCAGTGCAAGTTCAATGCATGAAGCAGGGCACTCAAAGTTGGTGCTCTGGGACTACCCAGAGGGATAGGGTGGGTCAGGAGGTAGGAGGGGGATTCAGGATGGGGGGACACATGTACACCCATGGCTGATTCATGTCAATGTATGGTAAAAACCATCACAACATGGTACAGTAATTATCCTCCAATTAAAAAAAAAAAGTGTACCAGGCTGTGAGAGAGACTGGTAAAAGATTATGAACCTACATTGTTTAAGAATTGCATTATGGTTTTTACCAAGAAATTAACTAATATATTGTTGTACATGTATGTATGTACAACATACATACAAATGAAGTAGGTATGTTGTAATTAAACAGAAACGACAGTTACTGCCCTATGGGAAAGTTCTACTTAATTTTTTGTCTTCATGGAATATAAAATAAACAGGCTTTCCCACCTTCAATATGAGAGCCCAAATTTGGGCACCTCTACTTTCAGTGCAAATCTATCATCTAACCACTTCAGCTCCAGCATATACCTCCCAAAATATGAGTCATATTGATATAAAACACTCAGACCTGTTTAACATTTATGTACAGTATATATATTTGAAATTATAAAAACTGTCCTAACCAAGGAGATAGTCCCGAGACACCTTGGGACACATGTTTTCAGCACAAGGGGTTACAGTGAATGGAAGGATTTCATGCCTTAGTGAAGGAGCAAGTCCCCATGGTGGCCAGGTGGCACTAATGGTAAAGAATCTGCCTGCCAATGCAGGAGATGTAAGAGACTCAGGTTCGACCCTAGGTCAGGAAGATCCACCGAGAAGCAAATGGCAACCAACTTCAGTATTCTTGCCTGGGAAACCCCATGGACAGAGGAGCTTGGTGGGCTACAGTCCCTGGGTTTGCAAAGAGCTGGACACGATTAACTAACTAACACAAAACCAAGGAGTGCACAGAGTGTGGAACATGTATAGAAAAGTATGTCCCAGAACCTGTCCAGTGGTTAAGACTTCACCTTCCAATACAGGGCTCCATCCCTGGTGGGGGAGCTAAGATCCCACATGCCTCATGGCCAAAAAATCAAAACATAAAACAGAAGCACTTTTGTAACACAGTCAATAAACACTTAAAAAAAAAAAAAAAAAAAGTCCACCAAAAAAAAAAAATTCCCACAGAAGAAGAGTGGCAATAAACAAATACTTCGTATTAGGCTAAGACTGAGTAAGGTATTCTGTTACTGGAATAAAAGGATTAAACTTATGGGCTGTTAGAGTGTTAATTAACCTAATATTTTTTAGTCTTTTAAGTGACTCTACCTATCCAGATTTTTTAATGTAAATAATATGTTTATTCTGCAAACTATTATTTACGTTAGGGGATAGATCATTTTAACACAGAATACCTCAGAACAGCTCATTCAAGAGAGGTTCCTAAATGTTAGCCAACAACTGCTAGCCAGATCTACCAAATGTGGAGAGGAAAGGATCTTGTTATTTACCCAGTACTGTCAGGATCTTAACCTTGTTAAATCCTAACAAGTTACTTAATTTAGTTTATATAAGAGCTTCACATTTAGTAGCATAAACATATTTATTTACAAAACTTCACTATATGTGTCATGTTTTTGGTTGTCTCTGAAGCCTTTAAAAAAAGGGAAATTAGGCTGACATAAACTATCATATAATATAATACCTGGCATATAGTAGATACTGGAATATGTTTGGCAATTTGAAGATAAAAGTCAACATGAGAACTTGAAAATGGGATCTCTTCAAAGCAATTCAAATTTTCCTAAGCTGCGAGTAATACATATTCAAGAAATCCATCAATACGTTTTTATGCTTTACACTGGATCACTGAGAGCATAAAACCTAGTTTAATGGCTTATTGTAAAAGTGACAACAAGGCATGTGATAATCACTATATATATGACAAATTTATAAATAGGATCTTGCTCTAATAATTTTCTATAATGACTGAGTAAAAGCCCAAGTCACTTTACCTTTTGCAGTTTTAAAAGGCTTATCTTAAAAAAAACTTACCTATGACACTCTCCTTTACTGTGCATTCAGTACTGAGTAAAAAAGTTTCAACAGCTTCTATATAATTACGAGAAAAAAATTATAAGAAGCCTGAAATGATGCAGAAACCAAAGTGAATTCTCAGGTTAGTAATCAAATGAAAGCTTTTTACTTGACCCAAACAAATAATGTCTACTCTATAATATGGAAATTAAATATTACAAAGTATAAAGAAAGTTAGGAACTAAATTCTGATTGAAATATTTTAAGGCATCTTTACCCTAAATACTAAAATAATAGTAAAATGACTATGTATAAGAATAGTAGAGAACTGTATAAAATGCCTTCAGATGAAGTTCCCACACCAAAAATTTTTAAATTGTTTAAAAAAAAATGAATAGAAAACTAAACTAAGACCGTTAACAGCAGATAGGTAAGAGGCAAATTTATGGTTTTTCTTGATATTGAGAGTAACAGAGAACAAGCTTGAAAATACATGGCATTTAGACAATTGAAATACTTATGAAATACATATTCACATTTATAAAGGTTTATAACATAATTCCTTTAAAAAATCAAAGTCAGTAAAAACTCTGTATTGGCTGTAACAATAGGAAAAAAAACAATAGCAACCACGTGACACATTACACTGCAGAAAATAAATAACCTACAGGTTTCTCTGACATAGCTTCAAACATTAACCTAAATCCGTACTGAATATCCTTAAAACCAGAAAATATTTTCCAATATGAATATTTATACCTCCCTTTAAAACATGAATATCCCAAATTATTATTTAAACACCTTATCCCTAAGGCCCTGTCTACACATAAGAGGAACTGAAATACTGCTTTTAATCGTAGCCAACACAAGCACACTGCCCCCTATCAGCAGCCCCCACCTCAAAAGCATGTGAGCATTTAACAGCTTTAATTATGACTGTTATTAAATGAATTCAAACTACAAATAACCAGAAAACAGCTTGAATTAGGTTTTCTGGTTTGTATTGATTTTAACAGCTTTTAAAATTTTATAAAACTAGGTAGGTTAACAAATAAAATGTCCAGTTTATCAACACACTTGGAATAAAACCTGTATGGTGAGTTTAAACTTCTTTTTGGTTAACTGATCCTTTAATTATTTTTGATAATTTAACAGAATTCAACACAAGACAAAAAAATGCATTGTTTAATGTTTTAAAACCTTCAAGTTAAAGTTTCACTTTTAGTAAATGTAACAAAACAAATTATACTAGGACATGTTTTATATTACCAGTATCACACTACTAATCCTGTCATTTGTCTTTAAAAATATCAGTAATTTACAGATGTTTCTCAGAGAGGATGAGAATATGATGGCTGATACCTGCTTTGCATAGCTAGAAAAAAATGTGCTTAAAAACAAGCAATTTTTCTCTCATATGATTTATTTTGGTGAAAAACCCATTTATATTAGATAAAACATTAGGGACATTAGATTTTTCCAATTTCTTCTTTTGTAAGAGTACAGATATGGTGATAAAACTGTCAGATTATGTATCTTCAAATTGTTACTACATAATCTCTTTTTATTTCTAGGTATTCTTTGACTTTTATAAGAATAAAGTTAAAAAAAGACAGGAAATATAAGAGTTTATATTAATAAAAGGATATGCAGGGACAGTTAATTCTGCATGGTGAGATTAGTGTGGGTTTTTCATTCTTTGTAGTTCTTTCTTCCCTACTTCTACACTGTTTATATAGACAGGTATCTTTCAGAAGTAAAGAAAATAACTGTATAATGTAATGGTGCCAGCTTACCCATCAAACAACCATACTGATAATAAATAACTGTTAAATAGCCAAACCTACCAAAAGGCAATCCACAGAGATCATTCTATTCAGATAACTTAAACTGTGGATCATATACACTGTGGTTTAATACCACACATGGGATACAAACAAACAAAAAAATCTTATGATTAAAGCCAAGGCTTTAGAGAAGACACTTAAGAGATTTTTCAACTATATTTTAACTCACCTCAGAAGTGTTTTAAGACTATGGAATATCCATAGATAATCTTGAGTATTTGTGCAATTCTGCTTTCTTATATAATACATCTCTTAAGGCATAATCTAACAGCAGTGTGGATCTATTTTAATATAACCCAATGATCTAAAATCATTTAACAACTAATTTAGTGCCATCCTAGAAGAGGATACATATAACACGTACTCCAAAATATATGCCTTTGATTTATAAAAAAAAAAAAAAATCACTCATTTAGCTTTCCTACTTAATGCTTTAAAATAAGTAATAACTTGAAAATTGCATAATTAAACCAGAAAAATAATTGTGGCATCCTATACCTAATCCTAATTTACATAAAGTGAGCACAAGTTTTCTGCTTATATACAGTATGTACTATACTTGAAGAAAGTCTGTATAGCCATTCTACAAGTATTTATATTGAGGTTTACAAAGCATGTGTATTAAGAAAATATAAAAATATTAACTTTCACTGGTACACCTTAACAAAAAATCCTTTTTAGCTTAGGTGGCCAAAACAATCCTTTATGTTCATATTATAAATTTTATTGGTCCAAGTTTGCTCAAAAGTGATGATGGAAAGATTTCTGAAACAAAACGTATCTACAGCAGCTTTTAAAGAAGCATCCCTTTGTTCAAAACAGGTAATGTCAAATGAAGTGAGGATTTTCTTCTTTTTCTAATCTTAGAGTGTTTTTTATGGCAATGTCCATACTTTCTTGAAATTCTTTATATGTACTGGTGATAGGAAGAGCTAAACAGTTATTACACTTGTTTCCTACAGGAAAATCCATATGAAGGCACTCAATTGATGGAGTAGGTTTAAATCCAGCAGGTGGAATGGACTTGCAACCGGTAGCAAAAATAAGAATGTCTTCCATTGTTACTGTAGATTTACCATCTGAAAAGAATACCAGAGAGAAAAAGAATATATAAATAAATCCATGTTATATATTGCTATCATCATAGACTCTTCCCCAACTAGACATGTTGAAAGGCAGAGACTCCCACATTACAGTAGATGCATAAGAGGCAAACTAAAGTACTAAAGTCAAGTATAGTGATAGGAAAATGGTATATTAAATACATGTTTATTTGAATCTCAAACAAAGTAGGACTCATAAAATCATTTGGTTGACTTCCTTAAAATAAAATTATACAGTCCAAGAGGTTCAGTAGGTTTTAAAATGCAATCTTTGGGGGATATATACAAACAATTTTAAACCACTTCTAGATCATTGTTATTTGATAAACTATTTCAAAAAGGCAAAGAGGAAAAATTAGATGGTATAAAACATCCCAATAAGCTAGCTAAAAAATTTTCAACTAAAAGTTAAGCTTTTTTTACACCATATTAAACAGAATGAATTTACACTGCTAATGTTCACCGATAAATATTATTACCATATTCTGACCAATTCATTTTTGGAATAATTCAATTTGACCTAAAAATTTAAAAAGATGAAGTAGATGACTAGCTTTGAAGCAGATGACTCTCCTATGCTGTGGCAATCACCCATATATTTAGTTTTCTAAGAAGAATGACTCTCATCTCAAATTATTGAGACAGAAACAAGTGAAAGATAAACTTTATAATCTTTCCTTATCATTTTCAACTGTCATAGAACTTGGTTTTAAACAAGTTTCGTAAATAAGTATTGCAGTTATCAGATGAAAGCTTACTATAAAAAGCAAAACTCAAAATAAATATCCCAAAACAAAATTTTTAAGTTAAATGAAAATAAAACATCTACATACCCTCAAGAGCCTGTAAGTAACTATTCCAAAACCCCAAAGTCTGTACATCAGACAATGTGCGTACTGTAAAAAGATCACTAAGTATTTTTGCAGAAAGATTCTCAGGTTTATGACAGAAGATGTGAAAAAATGCTTCTGGATAAGTCTGAATCTTCTCCAAAACACCAAGAGTTTTCAGACCCTGTTTAAAACTTAAAGAGAAGAAAAATAATGAACCAACATTCATACACATATATGTTTGGAACACATATTTCTAGCTCATTTATGATTACTCATGATAATTTCAAATCAATAACAAGCCAATGCATTAATATAAAATGAATATATTACATGCCGACAGTATTTATAGAACAGGTTTAAAATTGAGCTAATAATTTTCCATTGAGAAAAAAGACATCTAAAATTTTATACTTCAAAGCTAGTTAAAAATGAAAGATTGCAAAGAAACTAAATTTTAGCCACACAAAAATTCAACTTATGTATTGCTAAAAAGAAATTAACAAAGAGAAAACAAACAAAATATTTTTAATACACATGATAAAACACTAATTTCTCTAGATGTACTAAAAATACAAATCAGTTTTCTAGAAGAACAATCCAAATACACAAAATATAAATGCATTATTAAGAAAATACAAGTAACAAATGAATTTTTTAAAATGTACATTCTAATAAGCAAAGAATGAAGATATCATTTTTGCCTATCAGACTGACGAAACCTTTACTGTGTCTCTGATTTCCCTAGCCACCTCCTCAGGTACCCTGCTACACGGATTCATCTTCCATTCTATAAGCTCTTCCTCAACAGCACAGCTCTTTCTCAAGTGCTTATCTTTCCCATTTTTGAATGAAGGAAAAAAAATTAATCCTATTTTCCATTGAGACGACCTATGTGAAAGACTCATCTACTTTTACTGCCTCCCCGTCTTAATTTCATATTCACTTTCCCTCCACTCCTTTCTACATCTCAGAGTAACTGCCCTAAGTTCATGAATGATGTATGGCAACAGTCTCCTGGTTTCCCCTTATTTCTCTGGGCAGACCTTCTGAGTCTCTTACAAAGCTTCTTCTATCTTTGCTTTCCCTTAAATGTTACTGTTTGTTCCTCGTGGTTCTGTAACAAGGTAAATTTCTCTTTCCTCTTACCATATCCCAATTATTTTGTTTAAGCTGGTTTATGTGCATTACTATAAAATCAATTATTTCCAGGGCAGAATATATATCCAACAGACTGCTGGGTACCATATATTCCAAGTACCCAAACTTATTAAGTCCAAAAGAAAGCTAAATACCCAACTACCAAAATCAGAACCATAAATGACAATTAATGCCTCCATTACTATTAGTATAGATAAATCTGAAAGTCATTCTTAACTCTTCCTTATTCCACTCCTAACTATCAAGTTCTGTGAATGTCCTTTCGTGAAATGCTTTTTGTCTGTTCATTTCTCCATACATGAGTTCCACCTTACTGCAAACCACCTGCAGAGGAACTGTTTCTACCAAGTGTTTAAGTCTCTAAGTTGATTTTCCATGTGAACACCAAAAAAGATATCCACATCCTACTCCCCAGAACCTGTGAATGTGATCTTATGTTAAGGATCCTGAGATCATTTTACCTAGATTATCTGGGCTTATTCTAAGTCCCATGATAATTGTCAAACACAGAGGAAAAGGCCATGTAACACAGATTCAGAGCTTAGAGCTATGCAACCACAAACCACCAGAAGTTAAAAGAAGCAGACTGAATTCTCTTCCAAAATTCCCAGAAAGAGTGAAGCCCTGTGTCAATATGAGGACTAGGACTTCGAGCCTCCAAAACTATGGGAGAATAAATTTCTGTTGTTTAAAGCCATCAGTTTGTGATAATTTTTTACAATAGCCACAGGAAACTAATAATATACACAATGTCGATAAAGTCAAAACTCCTTAACATGACTTTTTAAAGTTCTCCACAATACGATCCTTGCCTGTCGTTCTTGCTTTTAACTTTAACCTTACACTTAACCTTTGAAGCAAATTTCAGCCCAACATTTAAAATTTTACTTTTAATTAAAATTAAATAATTGAAGCTTATACAAAAGCCAGGAAATAACAGAAAACCATGAACCGTCACTTGAATTTAAAAGATATTGACATTTTGTGTTTGTTTGCTCAGATTATTAAGAAAAATACTCTATTCACTCAACTACATCTGTCCATTCACAACCTTCCCTTATCTCCTTCTACAAAGAAAACTACTTGAAACTGCTATTTAACCATTCTGAATTTTTACTATAGCCTAAATTTCATTTTAGTTTCAATATATATGTATCCCTAAAAAATAACTAGCATTGCTTTGTTTTAAACTTTCCATAAATGGCACCACAATGTTTATTTTTCAGAAATTTGCTTGAGAGTAATTTTTTCCTAATTGTTATATAATTATAGTGATTACTACATTAGGAAACTAGTTCTAGCACATTTGGGAAACTGTACTGAATTTCAAAAGTCTTTTTTATTGTGTCCTGCAAATTTTTGCGGTCATTTTTTAATTCCAGTCTAGCTTCTATTTAGAAAATTATACTAGTTCTTACTTTTTAAGTGGTTACCTCAAATTTTTAATTGGCATATTTGAAATCAAAAGCAAATCAAGTATTTACCTGCTTGCTGAACAACACAAAGACCCTGGAATTTGCAACTCCAGTGGCTCTCTCTGTTACTTAAACATTTTATTTCACCTGGTATCATAAATCCCCAAATGAACATTAACTTTTTGTACAGTTAATATTTACTCTAATATCAACCAATTTCTTTTTTTACCATTCCTTGTCACCTGCACATCTCCCTCTTAGAATCCTTTACCTCTTGTATACAGTAACCTTGCTACCCTCTTTATAGAAGTTCTAAGATTTTAGTTGGAGGTCGAGAAGATCCCCTGGAGAAGGAAATGGCAACCCACTCCAGTATTCTTGCCTGGAGAATCCCATGGACGGAGGAGCCTGGTAGGCTACAGTCCACGGGGTCGCCAAGAGTCAGACACGACTAAGCGACTTCACTTTCACTTTGTAGCTCTACTAGGTCTTCCAGCATACTGTAGAAATGAAGGAGGTAATTATACATATCTCGGGCTCGTCATGGCCTTAAGAGGAATGCCTGTCACACTATTACGGATAATGTTCACTGAATGTTTACCAGATAATCTGTATAAGGATACTTCAAATTGTCAGTTTTAAATTATGTACAAATGTATCAACTGCTTTTTTTGCATCTATAATTATATGATGATTGTTTTTTCTACTTTAATCTATTAGTGGAATGCACTAAAGCAACATTCATTTTTTGATACTCGACCTGCCTTGCTTCCTTTTATAAACCCTCCTCAGAATTGTTAGTTAATTTTGAGGCTATGTTGCTAGGTACAAATAGACTCAAGACTGCTGAATTCAAGAGAATTTGTTCTTTTTAACACTATTAGGGTCATTTAAGGACAAGGCTTTATGAAAAAATAATTAGAATTTTTCTTTCTTTTGCTTTGAAGCCATCTATTTAGAATGCAATTTAGGATCCTGTCTTTTAATACAAGAGTCTAACTTATTTGCATGTATTATAATCTCCTATATATTTAGATTATTCTTCTATCTTATGATTTCTTTGAACATTGTTTTCCCTTGCTTATTTTTATCCCTCTTTTTCTGCTCACTTCTATGATTAAATATGTTTTATTGCTACCCCCACCCCCATCAAACTGGTCTGGAAGTCACATACTCTTCCTATTATTTTAGAATCTTCCCTTTAAAGATACATAGTTGGTTTAACAATCTAAAGGCAATTAATGCTTCTCCACTACTACCTCAAGAATAAAGTTCCTTAAAACAATACAATAAGTCTTCTCTTCTTACAGATCAACTTTTTACTAATATTTCATTTTAACCATTTCTTACCAAAATTTAGTTTTTGTTGTTTTTTTTTCCTTTTTAATGGCTAATGCTTGTCTTTACTCAAGTTTTTTCTTTTTTTTTCTTTTGGCTTCCTGCTGTTGTTTATATCTTACTTTTTCTTTCTGGGTTCAATTTCTTTCTTCCTTAAGTATGTATTTTATTAATCTCTTTAGGAAAGAAAGAAACATGTCTCCAAATGTCTTTATTTCCTTCTTTCTCTTGAATAATAATGTAACTAGCTCTGTAAAGTTATTATCTTGGGTTATCTGTTTTCAGTGTTGATTTCACTGAAAAAAAGGTTTCCAGTATAATTGACACTCCTTTTTATAATGTCTTTTTGCTCAGAAAACTTTGCCACCTTTTGCTCAGTTTCATCACAAAGTACACTGCACTTCAGCATATTAAGCCCTGTGAACTGTGGAACTTCTTAAGCAGCATTTTCTATAATATTGCCCTGCCTCCATGTTTCAATTCTCTTCTATCCTTAATGAGAAAATCCTATTTTTAATTCCAGACCAGTTTTGTCTTAAATGGCCTAATATTTAACAGTCAGCAACTTTTCACTTGTACGATCATTTTTGTTTTGTTTCCTTTTCCTTGTGGGTTACTTGAATATTTTTTTGCACTCCATTTTTATCTATAGCATTTTGACTGTATCAATTTTTATAGATTTTTTTTAATGTAATAATTTACTGATGCCAGTAAGTAAAGAAACATTACTTCCCTTCATGTCCCTTTGCTTTTTGCTGTTTATAAATTCCTAAATATTTATTTTATATACATTGTGAACCACATTAGAAAATGTTATAATTTTTACCTCAACCATCAAACATAATTTAGCAAACATAAGAGAAGAAACCATGCTTTCATTCTTTTCATTATTCTTTCTTCCTTTCTGATGTTCCAAGATCTAATCTTTAATAATTTTCTGTTAAAAAAAAATTCCCATAGATATTCTCTTAAGGTAGATTGTTGGTGACAAATACTTCTAATTTTCCTTCAGATAAAAGTGTCTATAGATTCCTTCTCTCTGCTGTATCCTTGCAGAGATCCTTAGCTGGTTTGCTTTCATCTCTGTACCTTTCAATAATCTTCTTTAAGTTTGTTTTATAAATAGAGTTCAGGGTTTTTAACTGTTGTTTTTCAGTCACTAAATCATATCCGATTCTTAGAAACACTATGGATTGCAGCACGCCGGGCTTCCCTGTCCTTCACTATCTCCCCGAGTTTGATTAAACTAATGTCCACTGAGTCAGTGATGCTAACCAAACATCTCATCCTCTGTCACCCCCTTCTCCTCCTGCCCTTAATCTTTTAAATGTACTTATGAGAAAGAACAGAAGAGTGTCTATTTCACATTATCTAGAACTAGATGTCTATGATCATTTTTCAACTTAGAAACACTATCTGATTCATTTCACATTTAATGTTTTGGGTCTGTTTTTCTTTTAGATAACTGTAAAAACACTTTTTTTGATCTCATTCAGTTTGTCCTGTTATTTAAATCCTTGATATGCTATTTCCAATACTTGTTTTGAATGGTTATGTGTTTTGTCTTTTATTGGCAATTCTTACTCTTTAGCGATATGACTTTAGCAATTCCATTAGGCATTATTATGTATTTGCTTTTGTCTGGCACTCTGTAAGTACTATGAATCTTAAGACCAACTACTTTGTTAATGTCTCTGCATCAGATTGGGGTCCATCCAGGATGCCAAACCCAAGCTTGGGGCAAACTGAGGGTTCTGATTTCTTATGACATCTAGGGTACTATAGTTTTTTATTTCCTTGTTATTTCTGACATCTACACGACACTTTTCTTATGAGTTCGGATATATTTAAAATATTTTCTTTTGCAATATGATTTATCTTTTACATAAAAAGGATCAGTGTTCAGTTTTTTCTTTTGCCCTCTTTTATCTAGATCTGCCAAATTCCTATTTATAAATTAGGTTTTAATTTAAACACCACTTATATAGATAGTAAAGCTCTTCCTGACATCTACTCATCCCTATAAAAATAAACAAAAGACTCAAACAAACAAACAGCTATGAATTCTGATTTAGCAATGAGGAAAAAAGTCCATCAGTAGGTACATGAACTACTTGTTAGTAAAAGAATACTTTGTACTTCTATGTCATTAAGAGATATCTTTCAAATAGTTTTAAAATAACTATCAAAATGTATATTTGGATTATTGTATTAATTATAATTATGAATAGTATTTCTAACTAAGAAAATTTTGAGATGTAAGAGCCATAGTCAGAAGACACCTGGATGCATTTTAAAGAGTTATGTAACAGTCATGTAACAGTATTATTTTGAATTACAGTATTAAAAATATATTAGAAAAAATATCCTGTGTAATTGTTTAAGCTTATGTCATAGTTGAATTTGGAAGAGTGCTGATGTTCTAAAGGGCTCTAAAAAAAGTATGAGGACTATAAATGGTCAAGTAAAAAATGAACAGGAGAAACGGTGGATGGTATGTTACTATTTACTTAATGAAAGAAATGAGGATACATACACATATTCATATATTTATCTGCTATCATTAAAAAACAATAATGGAAGCCTAAACAATAAAAGCCACCAAGATAATTACTTCATATGAGGATGGGAGATAGATGTGATTAGGATGAAAGTTAAACTTATCTGAATATATTTTGTATAAGAGCTGAGATCTTTCAATATACTTTCATTACAGATTTGACTTTACATAATTTTAAAATAAAATTTTAATAAAAATCAGTAAAAAGAAAAAATAAAATGAAAATGCACACAGTTAGAAGTATAACAACAAAGAGAATAAATATGTCAAATGACTTTAAACACAGTAATTTGAATTCAAAGTCTTAGACCAAAATGAAAAACAATCCTAACCTGATTTCAGTAATATATGTTTCTAATGATGATGTCGCTATTATTATTCTGTGACGACTATTATTTCATACTCTAATTCACCAGTGTCTTTGAGAACTAAGATTATCAACACGGACAAAGAAAAAGTTAAAAATCTTGCAGTGGTGAATCTGAAGTATTAGTAAAAACTCATGATGTATTTTATATTAAAAAATCAAAATAAAAACAAAAAACCCTTATATTTCTTCTTTCAGCCCACTGAAAAGGCCTAGAAACAATGACCAACCTGACAAAAATAAGCATCCCTAAGCATTCAGACTGTGAATTTGAAATACCATTTCCCATTCAAAGGAACAAAGATCGTTAGGCCAGATGTACATAAGGAGCCTGAAACACCTTGTTTCAGTGAAACTTAAACTTCCCACATAGCAGGAAGACCGTTAAAGGTCAACATCAAAAGACCTCAACAGGACAACACAACTAGGTTTATACTGGCTAAAGATGAGACATCTGAAATTTGCTAAGAACAGCAACAATTCTTAAAACATTAAATATACAGGTTAATGATACTGAAATTTAAAAAACTCCTTGAAAACAAAACCAGAATCAATAACAAAGGAAGGTTAGATAAATGAGACTGGCCACAGGTTGGTTGATAACTATTAGATTTGAATGGTGATTACATGGTGTACCACTCTGTCTACGTTCATATATATTTTAGATTTCCCACTATTAAATAACAGAGTGTGAGGACATAAAATAATTTTGATTTAGAAAAATTATAATTGAGATATAATTACTTATCCTACCTAAGCAGGATACACTAAAGCAATTCTGCACAGAATGGTAAGAGCAGTATTCATCCTTAAGAGGTTAGTTTTAAAGCATTATTTAAAAATAGCACTTAAATTTTATCAAATAAATCTCACACTATACGACAATTAACCACTTTAAACATATAATTTGAGGGAATCGTTCGCACATGAACAACTTACCTCTCAAAAGGTGCTTGGACTCTTTTAATTACATGATAAACAAGGATGTCTTTTGCCAACATATATTTATCACTTATTGATGTTATAAGTCTTAGACATCCAATAAGCTCTAGGTACTTATAATAGTCATTTACTATAGAGTTTAAGTCAGCCACGGTTGCTGCAGTATTTACCTGTAATGAAGAATAAAATACACCCAGTGTACTCTTTTACTTGTGAAAGAAATTTACATATTTCATATTTCACATTACTTCATACTCACACTTCATACTTGAGTACACCTGAGCGAAGTGAAAGTACACCAATAATTATTTTTCTTGAATAAATGTCTGATAATCCACTTTAATACTGTATATATCTGCCTCAAAAAAGCTAATCTATAATTTCACATTAAAAAATATATATTTATTTTTAATTGATTGATGACTGGTTTATAGTATTGGTTTGATTTCTGTCATGCATGAACATGAATTAACCATGGGTGTATATATGTCCCCTCCCTCTTGAATCTTCATCCCACCTCCGGCCCATTCCCACCCCTCTAGGTTATTACAGAGCCCCAGTTTGAGTTCCCTGGTCGAAATTCCACTTTAATATAGGAAGTTATTTACATAAAAGGTAGTAATTGACATAGAACAGTTACATAGACTAGAGAGGCAAAAAAGATGATCTGCAGAGATTTCATGAATGAGAAAGTATAGTTTGAATATACTTTTATATATTTCAAATATTTCATTTGAATACAAATGAACAGACTCAAAAGAGTATTTGTGGCAACAGTATAAACAAAGAAATACTTGACCATTTATGAGACAGGCACTTTCATATAGTTTGCTCTTGACCAAAGTTACAGAGGGAGAAAGAAAGATATAGAAGGCAGTCAATCCCATTTGAATGGAAAATCTCCTTAGCATTTCTTTTTCCCAAAAAACTCTTCTCCCAGGTATTCTGTCATTTATTTCAGATCTCTACTGTGATCTCAGAAGCTTTTCCCGACTACCCTTTTCAAACTATCTTCATGCTCTAATGGGCTTCCCTTGTGGCTCAGCTGGTGAAGAATCCTCCTGCAATGCGGAAGACCTGGGCTTGATCCCTGGGTTGGGAAGATCCCCTGGAGAAGAGAAAGGCTACCCATTCCAGTATTCTGGCCTGGAGAATTCCATAGACTGTAGTAAAGTCCATAGCATCCCAAAGAGTCAGACTTGACTGAGCAACTTTCACTTTCACACTCTCAGTTCAGTTCAGTCGCTGTCGTGTCTGACTCTTTGTGACCCCATGAACCACAGCACACCCGGCCTCCCTGTCCATCATCAACTCCCAGAGTCTACCCAAACCCATATCCATTGTGTCGGTGATGCCATCCAACCATCTCATCCTCTGTTGTCCCCTTCTCCTCCTGCCCTCAATCTTTTTCAGCATCAGGGTCTTTTCAAATGAGTCAGTTCTCCACATCAGGTGGCCAAAGTATTGGAGTTTCAGCTTCAACATCAGTCCCTCCAATGAACACCCATCCTTTAGGGTGGACTGGCTGGATCTCCTTGCTGTCCAAGGGACTCTCAGGAGTCTTCCCCAACACCACAGTTCAAAAGCATCAAATCTTTGGCGTTCAGCTTTCTTTATAGTCCAACTCTCACATTCATACATGACCACTGGAAAAACCATAGCCTTGACTAGACGGACCTTTGTTGGCAAAGTAATGTCTCTGCTTCTTAATATGCTGTCTAGGTTGGTCATAACTGTCCTTCCAGGGAGCAAGCGTCTTTTAATTTCATGGCTGCAATTACCATCTGCAGTGATTTTGGAGCCCAGAAAAATAAAGTCAGCCACTGTTTCCCCATCTATTTGCCATGAAGTGATGGGACTGGATGCCATGATCTTCGTTTTCTGAATGTTGAGCTTTAAGCCAACTTTTTCACTCTCTTCTTTCACTTCCATCAAAAGGCTCTTTAGTTCTTCTTCACTTTCTGCCATAAGGGTGGTGTCATGTGCATTTCACACTCTAGTAGTTGGCTATGTGTTATCTCATCCTCCCAACCCACTACCCTGAGTTTTAGCTGGGCATATGGCAAAACTTTCCTTACAGCTACATGTGGCCTTATGTGACTAAGAGCTGTCCAACAGAACATGAGTGAAAATGTGTTACATTTCCCTGAACTCTTTCACTTTCTCCCTTAAGAGCATATTTCAGCTATGAAGACAATATCCTAAATGATTATACAATGAGAGTTGTTCAGGCGCTAAGTCATGTCGGACTCTTTGTGACTCCATGGACTGCAGCACGCCAGACTTCCCTGTCCTTCACCATCTCCTGAAGCTTGGTCAAATCATGTCTATTGGGTTGGTGATGCCATCCAGCCATGTCATCCTCTGTCGTCCCCTCCTCCTCCTGCCTTCATTCTTTCCCAGCATCGAGGTCTTTTCTAATGAGTCAGCTCTTTGCATCAGGTGGTCAAAGTACTGGAGCTTCAGCATCAGTCCTTCCAATGAATATTCAGGGTTGATTCCCTTTAGGATTGACTGGTTTGATCTTGGTGTAGTCCAAGGGACTCTTAAAGAGTCTTCTCCAACACCACAGTTCAAAAGCAACAATTCTTCAGCACTCAGCCTTCTTTATGGTGCAATTCTCACATCTGTACATGACTATTGGAAAATCCACGGCTTTGACTAGATGGACTTTGTTGGCAAAGTAATGTCCCTGCTTTTTAATATGCTGTCTAGGTTGGTCATAGCTTTTTATCCAAGGAGCAAACATCTTTTGATTTCATGGCTGCAATCACCATCTCCAGTGATTTTGGAGCCCCAGAAAAATAAAGTCTGTCACTGTATCCACTGTTTCCCCATCTATTTGCCATGAAATGATGGGACAGGATGCCATGAGTTTTGTCTTTTCAATGCTGAGTTTTAAGCCAGCTTTTTCCCTCTCCTCTTTCACCTTTAAGTGGCTCTTTAGTTCTTCTTCACTTTCTGCCACAAGGGTGGTGTCATCTGCATATCTGAGGTTATTGATATTTCCCCTGGCAATCTTGATTCCAGCTTGTGCATCATCCAGCCCAGCATTTCGCATGATGTACTCTGCACATAAGTTATATAAGCAGGGTGACAATATACAGCCTTGACATACTCCTTTCCCAATTTGGAACCAGTCTGTTGTTCCATGTCTGGTGCTAACTGTTGCTTCTTGACCTGCATACAGATATCTCAGGAGGCAAGTAAGGTGGTCTGGTATTCCCATTGCTTTAAGAATTTTCCAGTTTGTTATGCTCCAAATAGTTAAAAGCTTTAGTGTAGTCAATGAATTAGAAATAGATATTTTTATGGAATTCTCTTACTTTTACGATGATCCAACAGATATTGGCAATTGGATCTCTCATTCCTCTGCCTTTTCTAAATCCAGCTTGAACATCTGGAAGTTCTTGGTTCATGAACTGTTGAAGCCTAGCTTGAGAATTTTGAGCATTCCTTTGCTAGCATGTGAAATGAGTGCAACTGTTCAGAGTTTGAACATTCTTTGTCATTGCCTTTCTCTGGGATTGTAATGAAAACTGACCTTTCCCAGTCCTGTGGCCACTGTTGAGTTTTCCATATTTGCTGGCATATAGAATGCAGCACTTTCGCAGCATCATCTTTTAGAATTTGAAATAGCTCAAGTGGAATTCCATCACCTCCACTAGCTTTATTCATAGTGATCCTTCCTAAGGTCCACTTGACTTTGCACTCCAGGATGTCTGGCTCTAGGTGAGTGACCACACCATCATGGTTATCTGGGTCATTAAGATCTTTTTTGTATAGTTCTTCTGTGTACTCTTGTCATCTCTTTTATGTTTTGTTAGGTCTATTCCATTTCTGTCCTTCACTGTGCCCAATACAATGAGAGGAAGGAATTCAATTCTCTGGGTGACCTGGTGTATTACAATTGTACCTTTAAAACAGGAGCCATTTCTGTACAGGCCAGAGAGCACTTTATGCTTTGTGGGCCACATGGTGCCTGTCCCAAACTATTCAACCCCACCACTGTAGTGTAAAATCAGTCACAGACACATAATAAATGGGTGTGGGTGTGTGCCTATGAAACTTAAAAAAGGCAGCAGGCAACACTTGGCCTACAGCTATAACTTACCAACCCCCACAGAAAATCTAGATTTTAGAAAAAAATTAAATATATGCCTTTTTTTGAATTTTTGTCTTTTGGGTCTCTTTGTTACAAAAGCCTAGCCTAATCTTAACTTATTATACCCCAAGCATTATCTTGGAAGAGATATCCTTCTTATTCTGTTCTATGTTATGATACATTTTACTGCATGACAGTACATTACATATTTGATTATCTGTCTTTCTTCTCATGGGTAAATTCTAAGAAGGCAGGAGTTTTGTTTGGTTCACTACTTTATCCTCAGTGTTAAAACAAGTATGGGATACACAGCATTTGTTGACTGAAATCAATGAAGAAACACTGGCAAAGAACCAGATTAAATAAAGCCACGAGGAGAACTAGAAGTCTTAAGGGCCCTAATGAAGAGTTTAAACTCCATTCAGTAGGCAATGAGAATCCATTAGGATTCTTGAGGAAGAAAGCAATGTGGTTAAACCTGTACTTGTAAAAGAATCATCCTGAGTAAGATTAGAATAATATCTTAACTGTTTAAACACAGATACAAGTTTCATACACTAAGCATATTAGAAATAAGAAGGAAAGGCCAATCTTAAGAGACAGATGACTTGACACAAACTGATGAACAGAGTATGGAAGAGTGATAACAACCCTGTCTCCAGAATAACTTGGAAATAAAAAATCTCTTGAAAAGAACATGAGAATCAGGCAAAAAGCCCAGATTTTGGGAAAAATTTCTGTCTTAAACACGTTGGGCTCAATTTGGTAGGAAGACCCAGATCTTATCTGGATATAAAAATCTGGGGGCTCAAAAACACAGGTCTGGAAATCATCAGAAAGGTTATGAATGAGAAGATGCTTTCTTCTCATTATATAGAAGGAGGACTGTTAAGATAACACTACCTAAAATTACCTAAGTTTCAGGGGTAGGGAGAAGTATTTAAAAAGACAACAGTAGTTAAAAGTACCAGGGAACAGAATATTAAAGAAAACAGCAGAAAGGAATTCAAATACAGTGGTGACTACAGAAATCAGAGGAGATAAGGAATTAGGAAAGAAAGGCCTTTGCATGTGGAGATTTAGATCCCTGCCTATTTTAGTAGGGGACAGGTTAAGGGAGGAAAAGTTGAAAGGATTTCATTGTCTCAGTTTCTAAACCAATAACACACGGGCAATGATACTTATCTCACAGGGTATTACGGTGAGTAAACTGAGTTTGTACAGATAACACGAGTAGCACAGGGCTTAATAAATGGCAACACTTTTTAGGAAGGAAAAATAGAGTCTCCCCAACTATTTTCCCAGAGAAGAAAGTCAGCCTGGTCTTTCACTCCACCTATCACTCATAACTCCCTGCTGTAGAAGGAAAAGATAAATTTTCTGCTGGTAACCATCCTCTCTTCAGATCCACCTGCCTAAAGGAAGGAGCACTTTCAGCTGACCTTTACCATGCAATAAGGAAGCTGCCTTATGTCATCTCTGGCAGAGCAGATAAATCCATTTAGTTATGAGAAGTGTTAACAGGCCATTCTGACCACAGATCTAAGGCACATTATCCAACCGGTCTTATCAACATTAAGCACGGCACTTTGACCTCTAGCTTTTTGTTCTTTACATCTATCTGTTAAGTGATTGTTAACTTTGCTGGTAAACAAAAATACCTACACCCCTTAACTAAAATACCTACACCCCTTAACTACTCCACAAAGAATATTTATTATTCTACTGCAGATCCATCATTTATATTCAAATGTATCTAGAACATGGGCTTCCCTGGTGGCTCAGACAGTAAAGAATCTGCCTACAATGCAGGAGACCTGGGTTCAATCCCTGGGTCAGGAAGATCACATAGAGAAGGGAACGGCTATTCACTCCAGTATTTTCTTGCCTGGAGAGTTCCATGGACAGAGGAGCCTAAAGATCTGCAGTCCATGGGTCACAAAGAGTCAGACATGATGGAGCAACTAACACATAACTAAAACACAGTCTACATCTGAACAAACAGGTACATTTCTTACCCTGATCATAATCTGTGCCACATCAAAGTCTGAAACGTCATCTAAAATTGGTTGGGTATTTTCTGGTCCATAAGCAAGGCAGTTAAATAAGGTCTGAGAAAAGAAACCAGGTGAAGGACCACCATGAACCAAAGAAATGGCAACCATTTTGCCAGCTTCATAGTAAAGGTTCTCTTTCAGAGCTGTAAATACAGATAAAAGATATCAAATACACTTCTTTTATTAACATATGATAACCATCATATATATGTAATAAATACATTAATAAATCAGAAATTTAAAAATCCAAGCTTTAGACAGACATAAAATAACCTAATTCAGACACTATAATAATGTATACTATATTTTTTTTCTGAATACAAAGTAACACTCTGTTGTAGAAAAAGATGTAAATACAGAAAATCTTTTTATAAAATCACCTATAACCTACCACTCTGTAATAACCAGTGTACACACTGTGGTATATTTATGTCTCATGTATATATAAATATATACATAAATAATTTGACTTCTGTTTTTTTCCACTTTATTGCAAATTTTTAAAATATTATTTGAAATTATTCAAATCTATAGTTAACAAATGCATTAAAATGATTTGCTGATGTGCTACAATGTAAACCATGTACTTATTACTTGTTACCCCACTTGAGGACCTTTTCAACTACATGAGACACAATGTTATAGTCAACATGTGTTACACATTCTTATTTATATATCTCTGATTATTAGGATAGATTCCTACATATGATATTAGTGGTCCAAAGGATATGAACAATTTTAAGGCTGCTGATATACAAAACAGTACAAATTTACTCTCAACAGTATATGCTACCTTAATTATAAGGTATCATCATAGCTCTCAACATTTTTTTAATGTCTCATTTAAAATAGTTTAGCTACTTTGATAAGTCAAAAACATATGTAAATTTTCCTTTATTTTTTTCTAAAAAGTGTTCAAAGTAATTTATTAATAAGTAACATCAACAATAGCTGAAATGGTAATAAAATTCCCTTAACAATAATCTTATATACTACATATTAGTAGTCACATATTACAGATGAAGCAACTGAGACACAGAGAGGCTAAGCAATTAATCCAAGAATATGAAGCTACTGAAGTAGATGTATACAAACTAAATTCAGATTTTGTGACTTCAATTCCACGTACTCTCTCCACTGTAACAAAACTGCCTTGAGTTAACACACTGATTACTTGAACCCCCTTTTTTTTTTTAAAAATAAAGGGAGTGTAGAATTAAACTATGTGTACTGTTCATACTACTAATGATCCTTGGTAGTTTCTCAATTATTTCAGGTAATGGTGAGGAAATTCTTAAGAAAATATAGAAGGAAGTCAACTGAATGAAATGTCTTCTCGCTGTCTCTCCAATTCCTATTACAGCAAAAGTGGTTATAAAAGTTCCTAAAAAAAAGAATGCTAGGATTAACCAGTGTTTCACGATGCCTGTTTTAATTACATTATTTCTCCGTCAGAAGTAAAGATAGGAAAAAAAAAAGAAGTAAAGATAGAAAAGTATCATATAAATAATTCTGGAAAAAAAAAATTCTTGAAAGCAAAAGTATGTTAAAAATCTGTTATACATTGACCCCAAAATTATGTTATACAAATTCTAGTTGTGAAGAAACATGCGAATTTCAAATTTCAAATATATAAACAAAAAGAGCTCAAAAAATTATTCATTGCATTTGGCCATTATATTCAAATGAATTTAAATTAATATAAAGTACATTTTTAAGAAATTACTTCATTATGGAATCACTGGAGGATATTGCTATAGGATATTCTTAAATAAAAAATGTTCACTATAAAAATTAATTTTAGAAGTATCACTTCTCCCCTTCTCTGTGATTTATCACTATTTTATTAACAAAGTGATTATACATTTTGACTACAGGTACTGAATATCAATTCTAACCTGCTATCGTTCTTAACACATGCCATATTCAGTATATACAATAATAAAGTAAATAATTACCTTGAGAATTTAAAGACAAGTTCTTTGACAAGGACCCTTCAAACAATGGTGAGTTCTCAAGTTGCTGCATTAAGAGACTTAGGAATTCTTGCTTTGATCCAGGCTGCTCTCTTCCAAAATGATCATTTTCATTAACATACACTATTTCAATTGTATATGAAGGATTAAAGTTTTGATTTCTGAATCCATCTAAGGCACTATTCCAGATATTGGCTTTGTTGATAAATACTTTTTTAGGCTTTTTCTTAACTTGGAATCCTAACTCTATAATTAGAGTTGAGATATCTCTTCTAAATTTGCTGCCTTGCCTATAAAACATGAATTTAGATACAGAGGTAAGTACTCTAAAGTACTTTACATGACAGAGCAATTATACAGCCAGTAAAAAAATAATAAGAGAAAAGATTAAAAGGAAGTTCTTCCCAAGTTCAGTTCAGTCCCTCAGTCGTGTCCGACTCTTTGCGACCCCATGAACCACAGCACGCCAGGCCTCCCTGTCCATCACCAACTCCCAGAGTCCACTCAAACCCATGTCCATTGAGTTGGTGATGCCATCCAACCATCTCATCCTCTGTTGTTCCCTTCTCCTCCTGCCCTCAATCTTTCCCAGCATCAGGGTCTTTTCAAACTCCCCAACTCCCACCCAAAAGCAGGCAATGGTTGCCATGGGAACCAAAACCCAATAAGCTTAGTTCTAAATTCTTGATTCCCTCTACCCAATCTTCTACCAAATTAAAAGCTTCTAATGTTATAAATCATTTATAAGAATGGTGACAGATGACTATCCCAAATTTGATCAATTCAGCAGATTCAGGTAGAAGAGCCAAGAGTTTAAACTCTTACTTCCCTGGCCATATTTGCTTAACTGCACCTTATTTCATGTTCACTAGCTCCTTTAAAAGTAGAGCACAGTAATCTCTGCTTACTACATAACAGACCTATAATTTTAAGAGATTACATATTTTAATTAGCATTCGTAAACCCTCTAAATAGTACTTTTAGTCTATACTATTAATTCTCAAAGTGTGGTCCCAGACAAGTACAGCATCTGGAAACTTGTTAGAAACGCAAATTCTTGGGTCCCACAGCAGATAAACAGAATTGGAACCTCTGAGCATGAGGCCAAGCAATCAGTCTTAACAAGACTTGCAGACAATTATATGGACTAACTCAATTGTTCCCTGCCTCAGTTTCTCCATCTGTAATTGGAATTATGAACTCAAAATAATCCTGTTAGAGGCAATGCCCATGGATCATCTTTCTACATCAAGTTGGGGACTATAGTTTGAAAAGCACTCTTTCAAACTACAGTAAGATCAGCTAATACTCTAAATGTATATAGAGCCAAACCCTGTTAAAATTTTCTCAAAATAAAGTTTTATATTTTTTTTCTAATTCAAAATACATACCTCAGCAGATCTTTACGCTGGTCTCCAGGTGACTGTCTGGATAATTTAGGTGAAGACTCCTCCAACAAACAATCATTTATTCCCACATTAGTGTTGGGTAATGCATGTTTTTTGGCTTTCTGGAATTCGCCTACAGATTTAAAACCCAATGTTAGCATAATAGACGGCTTCCTAGGTGGTACGAGTGGTAAAGAACCCACCTGCTAATGCAGGTAGACGTAAGAGACGCAGGTTCGATCCCTGGAGGAGGGCACGGCAACCCACTCCAGTATTCTTGGCCTGGCGAATCCCATGGACAGAGGAGCCTGGCAGGCTGCAGTCCATAGGGTTGCACAGAGCTGGACGCGACTGAAGCGACACAGTACACATGCACGCAACATAACAGAAATTCAGGTGGAAATTTTTTAATATTCATTTAAATGAAAACATCTTTGTTCAGAATTACAAAATATTACCTGCACTGTAGAGAATACTTCTACATTCCAAACATTCCCAATTTTGTTCCCATGACTGTAGTGAGGAACAGGCTAAATGTGTTCCGCTAGAACCACAACACTGACAGCGCTTTATTTCCCATTTGCTGAGGACATAAAGAGAAGCAGGTATTTACACTCAGTATTAACTTAGTTTAATTTCAACCATCAGCACCACCACATGCCTCACTGTCCATCTCACACACACAACCAAAGAAAGGAAAATTATCTGATTTGATACTGTATTACTTTTTCCTAGTGCTTTTTTTCCTATTTCATTTATTACATTTGTAATCTCCCTCTTTGAATAGTCTCTTTTTAAAAATATTTATTTTTATTTCTTTATTACTGGTTCTTTATTTATCACTGCTGTGCACAGGTTTTCTCTAGTTGTGGAGAGCGGGGGCTACTCTTCAGTTGTGGTGCGTGGGCTAATCATTGAGGTGGCTTCTCTTGTTGCAGAGCATGGGCTCTAGGGCTCACGGGCTTCAGTAGTTGCTACACATGGGCTTAGTAATTGTGGCACACAGGCTTAGTTGTCCCTAAGGCATGTGGGATCTTCCTGGACCAGGGATAGAACCAGTGTCCCCTGCATTGCAAAGTGGATTCTTAACTACTGGACCACCAAGGAAGTCCAATATTCTCTATCTAAAAATATGCAAGCTAAATAACAATGTGAACATGCACATACACCCAAGAATATAAACACTGGAAAGAAAATGATTGAGAAGGAAAAAAAATTTTCTTTTATACTTGGAAATGATTATGCTCACAGGGAGACTGCTATGTCAATGTGTCTGATAAGGAAGAAGCATTCAGTAAATACATTGTCTTACCTAAAATACTATCTTTCCTATTCAAACTAAGGAATTATTTCCTGTAATAAGCTTGCTCAGATACCTCAGATACTGTGCAGCTCACTAGGATCCAGACTGAGTACCTGACCTGCATTCATGTTCTCTCATTTGTTCCCTGCCCGCCCCCACTCCCAGCGTTTTCCCCACTGCACTGTGACGTGTGCCAGTCTGCATACACTTTCTGTATGGCTGTGGGTTATGCCGTGCAGACTCCTCTCTGTTTGGTTATGAGTACATCTGTCTATATGGGGACAGATGTACTCCCTGAATGTGTGGACACGTGGGTGATCAGAGAGGTAGCTGCAGAACTTTCCCTCTGCTAGGTGTGGGCAAATCTCCTCTGTGGAAATGGCTGTATAGGGTTGTGTCATCTGTGTCTCCCTTCTTCCCCAGGTAATCCTACCAATAGAGGATGAAGAGAAAGAAAGATGACAGCTGACATAAATGCTTACACACCTGGCCCAGTTCTCACCCTTTACATGTAAAGTTTAATCCTCACAATTTTAGAAGGTTGGAAAAAAGTCACCACCTTTTAAAGAAGAAGAAACCAAAGCAGAGGTGTAAATCACATGCCCAAACAAACTGACACTGCTAGTCTCAGAGTGAGGCTTCCAATCCAGTTTACCTGACTTCAGACCATGCTCCTAACCACTATACCATGCTGCCTTTCAGCAAAATTACCTTCCGATCACTAGAATGACAGGAAGTGAGACTGTAAAGGAAGCATTCAGATACCAAGAATCTGTGTCCTAGGAGAAAAAGCAAAGTAGCTACCAGAAAGAAAACTGACTTTGGTAGCAAAGGATTAGGTGACGAATGGTATACAAGAAAAATAAATAAATTTAATTATAAACAAAATAACCTACAATGGATTTAGAAAATGTCAATATTAATGAACATATTGCTTCTTAGAACTCTAAAGCATGTTACTGTCTACAAAGCACATTTACATACAGTCTCATCTCTGCCTCAGCACAACTCTTGAGCGGGGCATTATTAGTGCTTACAAATGAATAATCAGGGTCACCAGATCAAGTAACTTAGGCAACAATACACATTACTCAACATCTTCAATGAGATCTCAACCCTTAATGAATCTTTAGTCTAGTGGCAAAGACAGATTTAAATAACATCAACTGTATTGTAACAAGCACAATGAAGGGAAAATCGAGCCTAGAACAGGAAATCAGTAGTAGCTTCTTAGGCGAAACCTTCCAAAGCTGCTAAGCCTTTAGCAAAGTAAGTAGTAAAATCACCTAGCAAAATCACTTTCCATAAGAAATAAGGCTCCTGTTATTCTGCTCTGCACCTTGAGTTTCAGTTTGTCATATTAAAGTTTATCAAAATTTCCTATATAAATTTCAACAAAATTATTACTTTTTACCCTGTATCATAAAAAATAAAAATACTCTTGATTTCCAATACTCTATACACAGTGTGTGGGTTTCCCTGGTGGCTCAGAGGTAAAGAATCCACCTGCCAATGCAAGAGACATGGGTTTGATCCCTCGGTCAGGATGATCCCTTGGAGAAGGAAATGGCAACCCACTCCAATATTCTTGGCTGGGAAATCCCAGACAGAGGAGCCTGGTGGGCTACAGTCCATGGGGTGACAAAGGTCGTACATGACTTAGTTACTAAACAACAACAACACAGTATGTACACAGAAGGCACAAAATGATTATCAAGATTACAGCCAATGTACACTGATACTACAAAAGAATAATCAATAAATTTCAAATACCAAGCCTTATTTTTTTACAGTGATCTAAAACAAATACTGACAGATTAATCTAGTTTCTCAACTTCTAGAGCAGTGTCATCCAACAGAAATATAATGTAAATCATATATATAATTTAAACTTTCCTAGTCATCAGATTTTAAAAGGTAAAAGAAACAAGTGAATTGATTTGAATATTTCTGAAATATAACCTTTTGTCTGATGTAGTCAATTTAAAAAATTATTGACAAGATATTTTAAGGTCTTTTTTTTTTCCCTTAAAAAAGCAGAATTGCATCACTCCCAGAATTCATATGTTGAAGACCTAACACCCAATACTTCATGACGTGACTGTATTTGGAGATAGGACCTTGAAATAGAAAATTATGGAGACTTCCCTTCTGCTCCAGTGGCTAAGACTCTGCTGCACTCCCACTGCAAGGGGCCCTGGTTGGCCCTGGTCAGGGAACTGAATACCACATGCTACAACTAAGAGTTCGCATGCCACAACTAAATACAGAAGATTACACAGCTAAAACCTGGCACAACCAAAACAAATTTTTTTTTTTTAAAGAGATAAAATGAGGTCATATGGGTGGGGTTCAAATCCAATGACTGGTGTCCTAATAAGAAGAAAAGATTAAGGCACGGGGTGGGGACAACAACTAGAAGGAAGCCACGTGCAAGCCAAGGACAGAGGCTTCAAAAGAAATCAAACCTGCCAATACCTGTACCTTGGACTTGGAGCCTCCAGGATTGTGAGAAGACAAATTTCTGTTGTTTAAGTCACCCAGTTTGTGGTATTTTTTTATGGCAGTCCTAGCAAACTAAGATACATGTTAAATGTTCAGTGTGTATTTTACACTTACAACACCTCTCAATTTGGAACAGCCACATTTCAAGGGCTCACTTGTCAACTGTGGCTAGTGGCTACCACAGTAAAGCTCTAGAAAACAGAGCCTCATGAAAACATACCACAAAAGTTACAATTATGCCAGCTGCAGTAATTTCTCTGTAAACATATGCAAATAAATATTTAATAAACATACCTCATCTCAGATTAAAACTTCAAACACCCTAAGAGCAAAATACTTCACTAACTAGGAAACCTACTTTCTCAAGTTGAAGGTTTAAAAATGGACACTAAGTACATGTGAACTTTCCCATTTACCTATCAGGCACATTATAGTCTCGCCCTTCTTTGCAACGACATCTTCGGACATCACAATGCTCATAGTGCTGCAGAAGCTCTTGGTAAGCATTTTCCTCTAATTCCCAAGATGCATCTCTGTAAACGAAGCAATGTAAAATGGACTTTGGCCTTAAATGTTACATAAAAGGATATCAATCTAAAAATAAACTCGTTACAAACTTAGGAACAAGGATAAAATTTGTTCTTTTTTAGGATCATTCAATTCAAAATATAAATCCATTAATGTTATCTTATCCTACAGTTCATTACTCTCAATGAATTTCAAATGTTAAATGAAAAATTAAGTAGAAATTTTCTGAAACTTGTATTTCTCTTAATATTTCACTTCCAATTTTTAAAATTTCAAGTTTAGTACCACTATTTCTGGATTTCTCACCTTTAAATATTAAGAAAATTCTTCTCATACACTTTAAATTTAAACCACATCTTGATTCTCATATAATTAATACATACTAGTCCAAAGCCTATTATACTTGTGTATAATTCCATGAATATGGTACACAAGTGAGGTGTACAATTATTAAGAGACTATTAACAACTAATGAGACAGTTAAGTCACAGTGCCTGGTCCCAAGAACTGGCAATCTGAAGAGGAGAAGGAAGTGGTGGTGGGGCAGGCTTTACATTTCCCTTTTTGAAATGGCTGCTTATCTATGAGTAATTAATCAATATAAATGACTATTTCCATTTTCATTAAATTCCTCATTTAAAATATGTTTTCATCAAAAGGCTAAATGTAACTCACTTTTCAGGAATATGAATTCCCATTCTCAACATTTCTTTCTGAAATATATCACTATTATTGCATATAGTGCACCTAAAGAAAAACACTCCTGCATTTATCGCTTGCACCTACAGTGGAAAACAGAAAATACATGGTTAATTAAGATTATCAGGTTAGGAATTATATAGCTAACAGAACATGTGCTACTTTTAACAATATATTATGAAATTTTATTTATGTTAGTGGTTCATAAACTTTGTTAAACTAAGTTATCCCACTGCTAAAATTTGGAGATATTTCTCCCAGTGGGAAAACAATATTAAGCCAATGAATTGACTGTTCTTTACATCTCTCACCCATGTGTTTCTCAACCTTTTGTATCTAATGTCATTCCTGTTCCCAAAAATTGTGTTGTCCATCACTCTCTGTGAATAAAACAGTAAAAATCTTTGGTTACTTAATCTAGGAAGGATGTTTAAATAAATGATACATATAAAGCATCCTTGGTTCTGTTTTTAACTCAACCTGTTAGTTTTCTTCTCAAGAAGGAAGAAGCATAAAACCCATTCTTACTGCCTCAACAAATACAAATACAGAAGCAGCAGGCAGAAGATATTCAAGAGAAAGAGTAGCCAATTCTCAATTTAAAAACTAGAAGCACACATTTATTTAATAAATATTTAATCCCCACAATATAGGTGCCAAACACTATGCCTGTACCAGAAACAAACATAAAATGACTTAGATTCTGTTCCAAGGAATTCTTGTGAGTAGGCATACAGTATAAAACTACTTTTAGAAAAGTACATACAGTAAGAGAAAGAAGAAGTACTGAAGTTTATTTAAGAGCTTGGCAAAAATGTCACAGGAATGGTAAGGTCAAAGTTAAGTTTGTAAAAAATAGAGATGTTCCATGAAAATAGGATAAAAGATGACACAAGGAAAGGGAATAGCACATATTAACTCTCAGGGGCAAAAAGAGTACATGTGATTGGGGAACTTACAATATCCTTAAAGATTACATGCTGACCATACTGAACTAAGTAATAAAAACACAAAGATAAGTCAAAGTCAGTAGCGTGAAGAACTGACAGGGAATAAGGCATGTAGGAGCTAACAGGCTCCAGGAAAAGAAAAACTGTCTGAAGTGAAATCACAAAGGGCTTAAGATTCAAGGTAGCAAAAAAGGATACACAAAAAATATTAAGCAGACCTGAAAGACTTGGGGAATGATTTGTGGATGGTAAAGAAAGAAGTGAACAAAGAAGAATCCAGGTTCAAACAACTACAATGTAGCACACACACACCATGTGAGAGGAAAATAGCAAGTTATTAATGAAATCTCTGCTGAACCTAAAGGATCTTTGAGCAGTGGAAACAGAAAGAAAAACAGCAGACATGAAGGATACCAACAAGACCACAGCAATGATGGAGAAATCCAAACTGAACAAGAATAGTGACAATTCTTTCCATATACAGAATGGAAAATCTATATCAATTCCTTTGATACTAATCTATAGTCTCTCCTCACAAAATCCTAATATATACAGCATTTGTAGAAGTCACAAATAAAATTTGCTTTTGCTGTTCACTCAGTCGTGCCTGACTCTTTGCAACTCCATGAACTGCAGCACACCAGGCTTTCCTGTCCTTTACCATCTCTTGGAGTTTGCTCTCACTCATGTCCATGGAGTCAGTGATGCCATCCAACCATCTCATCCTCTGTTGTCCCCTTCTCCTCCTGCCTTCAGTTTTTCCCAGCATAAAGGTCTTTTCCAATAAGCTGGCTCCTTGCACCAGGTAGGTGGCCAAAGTATTGGAGTTTCAGCTTCAGCATCAGTCCTTCCAATGAATATTCAGGGTTGATTTCCTTTAGGATTGACTGGCTTAATCTCCTGGCAGTACAAGGCACTTACAAGAGTCTTCTCCAGCACCACAGTTTGGCGCTCAGCCTTTTTTATTGTCCAGCTCTCATATACACACGACTACTGGAAAAACCATAGCTTTGACAATATGGACCTTTGTAGGCAAAGTAATGTCGCTCTGCTTTTTAATATGCTGTCTAAGTTTGTCAAGGTTTTTCATCCAAGGAGCAAGTATCTTCTAATTCCATGGCTGCAGTCACCATCTGCAGTGATTTTGGAGCTCAAGAAAATAAAATCTATCTCTGTTTCCATTGTTTCCCCATCTACTTGCCATGAAGTGATTAGATTAGATCCATGATCTTAGTTTTCGGAATGACAAGTTTTAAGCCAGCCTTTTCACTCTCCTCTTTCACCTTTATCAAGAGGCTAATTCCCTCTTCGCTTTCTGCCCTAAAGGTGGTGTCATATGCATATCTGAGATTGTTGATATTTCTGCCAGCAATCTTGATTCCAGCTTGTGCTTCATCCAGCCCAGCATTTTGGATGATATATTCTGCATAAATGTTAAAGAAGCAGGGTGACAATATACAGCCTTCATTTACTCCTCTGCCAATTTTGAACCAGTCCACTGTTCTATGCCCAGTTTTAACTGTTGCTTCTTGACCTGCGTACAGGTTTCGCAGGAGGCAGGTAAAGTGTCTCGTATTTGCTTAAAATTTGCTTAACCACATATAATTCTCATCCTACTGCATAGGTTTGTTCCTCCTTCAACTCTTTGTATTAATGGAGTTCAGAGATTAAAAAAACTTTTTCTTTAGGTATGATTATAGCTACCTAAACTGGGTAGACTCCATTTACTATTTCAGTTAAGACTTGTACCAGAGTGGAAAAGCCACTGAAGCTCCTTCAAGAAACATGATTCAAGAACAAGTTCTGTCCTTGTATGCTCTAACCATGTAATAAGTAATTGTTAATATTTACATCACAGACAGGTGTCCACATGGCCATGACATTATATTACACCTGCGTAAAGTAGACCTACATTTTTGTTAGTAGTACTATTTCTAGTTTTTAATGACAGAATTAGAAACTTAGTACTTTCAGAGTTCACAAAAAGTCCTAGGGATACTAGATCAAATTGGAGAACCTCTCTTTCATTATTAACACAAAATGAGGCAAATCTTATTTGTCCTGAAAAATAACACACTACTATACAAAGTTAACAAGATGATACATTTGGCAGCAATTACATTCAATTCATTCAAATATAACACCTTAATTAAGATAATAACTTTTTAGAGATTCTCACATAATATGAACTTCTTCTTCAACAGATAAAGATAGTACTTCATGATGTTTAGAATTGCACTCTCTGGATCCTTTTACAAACACTATTTCATGAGAATTAATAGAATCTCTACTATTTACCCAACAAAACAGGCTCCATCCTGCCACTTTTAACTGAATAATACTAAAAAGAAGAGTTGAAGGCTCATAAAACAAACAAACAAAGTAATCAAGCTTTACTACTTGGACTACTGTAGTACTATTAAGATTTTGTTGAAATATAAGAGGATTTACAACATCTCCTAACTTAAAAAAAAAACAAACTTTTGTAGATAATTTGTAATCAATACTAACATTTCATTTTACTAAATAATAATAAAAGCTAAACTTTAAAAACAGTATAAATTTAAGTGAATCCTTTGATAATTGGCATTATCAACAATAACTGCCTATCAATTGACACTTTCACACACGTATATTACATATTTGATGTTATAAATAATTGGGATCTTTTTAAAATTTTAAACTATCTTCTGAATTGAAGAAACTGCAGATTATTTAATATTGTTTTATGATATTCAATTTACCTGAAAACCTGTCATCAGGTTTGACATACAAGGTGGCTCTCAAATAACTATAATATATTTCAATTCATTGGACTGTAATCAGTTTAATTTCAAATGCTATGATAAAGTGTTTCTGTGTGTGTGTCCATGCGTGCACTCAGTTGTATCTGACTCTTTGTGACACCATGGACTGTAGCCTGCCAGATACCTCTCTACACGGAATTTTCCAGGCAAGAATACTGGAGCGGATTGCCATTTCTTTCTCCAGGGGATCTTCCCAACCCAGGGATCAAACTTGTCTCTCTTATGTCTCCTGCACTGGCAGGCAGATTCTTTACCACTGTGCCACCTCAGAAGCGCATGATAAAATGTTTACTAAACTAAAAAAAACAGACCTCTTAACATTAAATTATCCTAGCTTACAACTTATTATTTCACGTATCTTGGTTTTTCTAACTTTAAGCATATAAATAAACTTGGGAATTAAAGACTGTGCATTATTCTTTGTGATATACAAACAAAATCCTTGGGTAAAAACAAATTTTTTTAAGTGTAAAAATACATTAAAAGGTAGTATCTAAAGTATTTACCAAAACATTAACTGTATACCTCAACAGAGTAATTTTACATGTAAAATTTTATTCAATAAAGCTATTTTAAAAATTTACAAGTAATAAGAGCTAAAACACATGTCTAATTCAAATCAACAAGCAACATACTTTATATCAGAAAATGTTTACAAACTATCTTACCTGCAAACAGTCTCTATGAAACCAAGCATTCTTACAACAAGGACTTCGTAACACGCTGTAAGTTGGAATAGGCTCTATAAATTCCAAGCAAATGGTGCACAGTAAGGAGTCTCTACAATTATTAGATGTAATTATTTGAACAGGTCGATGTTTCCAACAAAATGACCTAAAAATGTAAATTAATTAAAAATAACATCTAATAAATTATAAAGCACAACTAAGCTAGCATTACAATTCATATTTAAAAGAGAAAATTCATTTGTCTCTTTCACAATTAACTTACAACAGGCTGGGGAAATGCCACTGTAAATCAGTCTTATCATCTATAAGCAAGGAGAGCTACATTTTCCAAATGTGAACCTTTTGGTGCTGAGATTCACCTCACAGAATCTCAGTAACTAATACTATGCTGAGAATTATGAAATATTGTTAGTAACAGTATACACAACATTTGTACTCAAACCTGCACAAAATCAAAGGAAGGAACTTATACTTTAAAATATTATTATAATAACTAAAGTGCAAACAATAATTATTCTTAACCCACTAAATTTATTTCCATTTGCATTTTCTACACTGTAGTTTTCATACATAACAAACCATTAAATAGGTCAAGAGCACAAAGACTAAAAGAAATAAATCACTCATGATAACAAACACCAAAATTCATAAAATCTTGATGTTTAGAGCTGAACTCAAGAAACGAGTATTTTTAGGGGCATCCCAGGGCATAATAGTTATTTTTCTGGACTACATCAAATTTACATGTCTTCAATTTACTCAGTAAGAATACAGATAGCCCTGTCAAAGTTAAACCTAAAAAGTAACATAAAATCTAGGATTATATATATAAGACGGAAATTTCTACTGAATGTGAATAAATTAACACTTCCATATTATAGTCTAGGGCTGAAAGCTAGAGGTGAATATTAATCATTAAGGCCATTACAAGATATTGTAATTCTCTAAAGTACCCATATAACCTCAGTGCAACTTTGAAAAGAAATTTTACAAAGGAATGATATAATTAGGGAGATCCATATCCATTTTCCACTTTTCCTTTACATCTTTCATATTTGACAGTTAATTAACTCACGCAAAATTGCCAGTGAACTGGAAAATACATTCTCTCTGAAGTCCACAGGGGAAATGATAACTCCGTTTACATCGGGGTGCAACACATCCAATTGAAGCACCCGTTTTCTTGCAAACAGAGCACTTCTAGAAGAAAATATAAAAATAGGGATTATAACGTAGAAAATTTGAGTACTATAGGTAAGACCAAGGTATAAATGAATATTCTTTGTGGAGAGTCTGATAATTACTTTCATCATATAATAGCTGTGATTATAGTATGTTAAAGAGATTTCCCGAAAAAAATTGTTTTACTCAGAAACAATCCAATCTAAAGAGTCATTCGTATCACAATTTCTGATAAAGGAAACATCTTTAATCTAATGTGGGTGAGACAGCGAAGCTTCTTTTCCTTCCTACCTGCTAAAATATTTTAAACTGAAGGGTTTGTAAACATAAAGATTATACATGAAAGTCTCATTCAAATTTCTACAGAAAATACAGTTAGGAAATATTTATTATATATAGGACAACAGCAAAACAATTCTAAAAAACAATTTGTAAAAAACTGGTGAGGATCACTCTATCTTAAGCAAATGAAAAAGTGTTAAGATACCCATAGTAAGTAGGTTAAGTAGTGGTTCCCCAAAAGTTATGTTCAAGGCCTAATTCCTGGTACCTCTGAATGTGACCTTACTTGGAAACATGGTCTTTGTAGATATGTTAAAGATTTCAAGATGAGTTCATCCTGGATTTAAGGTGGTCCCTATAAGTTCTTATAAGTAAAAAGAGAGAGAGATTTAAGGCACACAGGGGAAGGCCACATGAAGATGGAGGCAGAGACTGAGGTACGCTGCCACAAAGCAAGGAATGCCAAAGGCTGCCAGCAGCCATTAGAAGAGAAGCATGAGCAGATTCTCCCTCAGAGCTTCCAGAAGTCAATCTTGGACAGCTTGACTTGGAACTTCCAGTCTCCAAAATTCTGAGAGAATACATTTCTGTTTTAAGTGACCCAGTTTGGAGTAATCTTTATAGCAGCCCTAGGAAATGAATACCACTGCCTCTAACTTAAATATCACTACAGTATATAAACAGAAAAATAATTAGATGAATCAATCCTTACTAAATACAAAAGAGTAGTTCATATACCTTGGAACCTCTGAGATGATACTGGCCACTAATGAAGGGATTATACTGTCCACCTGTCAAGCACTGCCAGGTTGTAGGAGGATACCTTGCTAACCTGAGTCTCTCCCTGTAAACTGACATATGGAATTCTATTTTAAGGTCGTAAATGGAGACACCTTCAGGATCAAGAAATTCTCACAGGTTCACAATATACTCAGAGAGGATATGATGTCTTAAGAAAGGATTTCCAAACAGTACCTGTAGAGGCCATCTTTCATGACAAGTTCACTATCACCAGAAGATTGAAAAATTTTGATACTCTCACAAGGCCCATAGGTAAATGCCACTGTTACCCTTTTCTCCAAGGTTTTTCCCTTGTGCCTTAGAACCTCTACTTTATCATTACCTCCCCTGTATCTTGGGCTTCCTAGTCGCTCAGATGGTAAAGTATCTGCCTGCAATACAGGAGACCTGGGTTCGATCCCTGGGTCGGGAAGATCCCCTGGAGAAGGAAATGGCAACCCACCTCAGTATTCTTGCCTGGAGAATTCCATGGACAGAGGAGCCTGTGGGCTACAGTCCATGGGATTGCAAAGAGTTGGACACGACTGAGCAACTAACACACACACACCCGAATCTTGAATATCCTTAAAAATAACCACTTTCATATCTTTGTCTCAACCAAAATAAAATTCTCTGAATGTTTCCCTTATAGAACTTCTTTTATGAAGCTGCGTATTTTCATCCTCCTTAATTTCCAGACTTGGCAAGGAGTAGACATGAAATATAGATAGAGGTAGGGAGAAGGATAAACAGAACATTTTTTAAGTTCTGTGCTGCAGACTGTAGGCCATTACTCTACCTTCAGACTTAAAAAGATCTGATCCTTGAACCTAATGTCACCTAACTTCCTCCAGACTTTGGCACCCTCCTCCTTATTTTAATTCTTGCTATCATTCTAAATGACTTCTGCATTGATAGAACAATCTTTCTTTTTTTTTTTTTTACTTCCTCAATTAAAATGTGTCAATGCACTTCATCTCCACTTCAGTGTAATGAAGAGACCCTCTCATCTGCCAAAACTGCTCCACCATGGAAGTCATCAATTCCAGTACCACATTCTCTGAACAGAAACCCCTGTACTTCCAATCTTCTCATTCTCTAACTCTCATTATTTCTACTCAGAACACATGGAGACCTACAGTCCATTCCCTCACATAATAACAGCCATCACACAGAAGATTCACAGACTGTAACTGAATGAATAAAGAGTTAAAGTTCAGAATACTTATCTTGGAGGACAGGAGAAGGCACTGAACATAAACAAACTGTATCACAGAAGAGCCACAAGACATGAGGAGACTATAAATTACTGGTCTGTATAGCTGTGTAATGGCCATCTCAAGCTATTAATCCAACCCAGCAACTGAGGTATAAGAATGAAAAGTAAATAATTGGATTGCCTCAGGATAGAAGGTCTGAAGAACAGTTGAGTGGAAGTAAGATCATAATTCTGATGGTAAGAGTGGATGAAATGATGGGTAGGTTGGAAGAAGACAAGAAGTGAAATCAGTATTGCCACACATGTTATCCAAGGTTGGTTTAGCTCTTTCATTTGCAAAAATACAAAATGCTCTAAACTTTACTGTGTTTGACAAAAATAAGAACATAAAATCAATGTCTTATCAATTTCTAGTAGACAAAGTGATGGAAAAGACTTCCTTAATACTGACAATATTTATGGTGCAATGAGTAAAGTAATTTACTTACCAGTTTAGAAGCCCTAGTCACTTCTTTCCTGATATCTTCTATTAGAAAACCATAAACTCCTTCTTCTTCTTTACCCCTCTGCCAAATTCCACTTGACATCAACTATGAATATATTCTCAATTAGAAAATAAACTCTAAGAAACTTGTTTGGAATAAAAAATATATATCTATAATAGTCCAATAAAAATGGATATAAAACAATTCAAATTTCAAGTATCTCTTACCTATAATAGTTATTTTTCATAGTCAAAGTAAGAGGCTACTCATATTCTTTGATTTCAAAGATACTATATATCAACAGGTTATATAAACAAACTGCTTTCTAAAAAGTATCACAGAAAATAACAGGGAAAGGGAAGGAAGACAAACAATAAACACATATGTTCAAGTTTTAGGTGGGAAAAAGTGTCAAATACTGAAAGATGTGTATGTAATAGTAATAAATACTATGGAGATAATTATCAGTAATATTTCAGATTAACTCTATAAATCCAGCTGGATTCTAAATCATAAAAGATGTAATTATAGAGAATCTATTGAATTACAGTTAATGAAAATAAATTTTTAAAAATAGGTTTTAACTTCAGTTTAAATATATTAAGGGTACATGAATTAAGGAAAAAGCATGAGACTGTGACTAAGTACTGGCTTGCAAACCAGGATCTGTGCCCAACTTTCCAGAGCCCTAGGCAAGTAATTCAGTGTTTCTAATATTAAACACAAAAATAAAAACAACAGACTAGGTTGTTTCCAAGTCTCTCAGCTCTAATATTCCATTACCATTTATAATATTACTATACTGTTCACAATGAAATGCCAGTCTTGTAAGTGTTGAGCTAGGGTCAGCATGTTTTGGGATTACTACACTCATTAATAAGGAAGAACATAAGGGAAATTTTGATATGACCAAGTTAAATATATTAAATAACTCAATAAAACTTCAGACTTGTGATTAGAGGTTTTAATCAGTGTATCTTAAAAAAAATCCCAAAAGGGCCATAGATTACTTAAGAATTATGAGAAAAAAAAAAAAACAAAACCCAAAAAAACCAACCCACTGACTAATAAAAAAATAGCTCTCCTAATTCTATTACATAAAAAGTAAAATGAACTCTTTAGAAATATAAAAAGGTTTTCTTTTGTGATACGAACTATAAGACTCTGTGTTGTTGTTTATTCACTAAGTCCTGTCTGACTCTTTTGTGACACCATGGACTGTAGCCTACCAGGCTCCTTTGTCCATGGGATTTCCCAGGCAAGAGTACTGGAGTGGGTTGCCATTTCCTTCTCCAGGGGATCTTCCTGACCCAGGGATTGAATCCACATCTCCTGCATTGGCAGGCAGATTCTTTACCACTAAGCCACTTGGGAAGCCCTATGAGACTCTAAGCCCTATATGACTCTAAGACAGATAATTTGGAATGTCAACTTCATGTTCCCCTAAGTCTTGGTACAAAGTAATTAGGTTCCTAGACCAGTCTACAAACCTTAGAAAAACACCAAGAATTTATGTTAGATTATTACTCAAGGAAGCATCTAAGTTTTAACATGGATGCTGTTCTAAGAATAAAAATATGCCCCTAAATTTGTTGATACTCCTCCCTTAAAAGTGGTGGGAACTAATTTCCTTCCCCTTAAGTGTGAGCTAGAATTATGACTCACCTCTTATACAACTATAAAAACTAGGTCATATAGCTCCATCTTGGTGTACATCTATCCCTCTCTTCTATTACTTGCTCTGGGAGAAGCCAGCTGTCATGCTGTGGGCAGCCCTACAGTGGTGCCCAGGAAGTAAGGAACTGAGGCCTCCTGCCAAGAGGCAAGAGGAACTGAGGCCAAAAGCCACATAAGTGAGCCACTGGAGGTGGATACTCCAGCCTACCAAGCTTGCAGATGACCAAACCATGCTGACACACCAACTGCAGCCTCATGCAGAAGAGACCCTGAGCCAGAACCACCCACCTCAGTCAATACCAGATTTGTGTGCCCCATAAACCACTTAAGAACAGAAAGAGAGTCACAGATGTGGATAAGAAACTTACGGGCACCACAGGGGAAGGGTGAGGGGGTGGGGAGAACAGGAGGCTGAGACTGACATGCACACTGTGACGTTAAAAACAGGCAACTACAGGGACCCGCTGTCTGGCACGGGGAGCTACTCAATGCTCTGCGCCCTACACGGGAAGAGAATCGAAAGAAGAGGGGACACATGTACATATGTGTAACTGACTCACTTATAAGCTGCTCAATTTCACTTATAAGCTGGATAATTAGTTAAGCAGCAATATATATCTATTACAAGTGCCAAGGACTACTGTATATACTCATGTAACCTTGGCATCATGCTAAGGCAGGGACGGTACCACTAATATATTAAAGCAGATTCAATGAGATGAGAAGTTGGTAGAGGGAATGGGGAACGAATGAGAGACAATTCTCAATATGCCATCATTTTTTCTTGCAACTGAGTGATCCATAAATTAACCTATATCCTTTTCCACAAATATTTATTACCTGTAGTCAGAATTTCTCTTTTCAGGTTCTCTGTCAAAGAAAATACTTTTATTTTACTTCCTGAGCCTTCAAACAGGTCCTTTCTGAGAATTATCACTAGCAACAATGAAAACAACAAAGTTGCAAAATGAACAACTCCCTTACACACCTAACCATTTTCTACTTTTTACACTGAGGCCCCAAAGGGTTAGACAAAAATAAGCAGGTAATGATGACAAGTATTTCTATGCATCAAGTAATTTCAGAATCTTAGAATTTGATAAATGAAAAATCTTATTTTTACATAGCAAAAAAGAGATCCAGGGAAGTTAAATGACTTATCCATTTCTCAGAAACCAGCCATCAGGATCAAATTTTCTTCTTTAGAAGAATACCAAATTTTTAGTATTTAATTAAAAATTATACTCACCAAACAATAGTAATGTACAGTAAGATTCCATTTCTCATTAGTTTTCTTTTCTCCATATTTAATAGGACAGTCATCATTTTTTCGACAGAAAACACAAGCTAAGAGTGAAAAAAGTAATAGATATAAAAAAATTTAAACAAAAACCAAAAAAAAAAAAAACCCCCTATGGAATTGGTGTTTCTCTCAACGATGTGTTCAGTTCTTTTTGAGAACAAATTACATTATATTGTTTTCAGTAAATTAAGACTTTCAATACCTATTTCTAAAACAATGTGACTTTACATTTTTAAATTACTCTTTTAACAACAAATCCCAGTGTGTTGTTAAATTGGCAACTCATTGAAAACAACCACTTAGTAAACTCTAAAACTTCATCTCTCCACTAAAGCAATGATAATGCTGCCAAACCCATCAGTATCAACTTTTCAGAAACTCTGAAATCTGATTTAAAAACTTGAAATAATGAGAAAAATGCTTAATAAAGAAACAAACTGCCAAAATTTGATGACAGATTTGTGGCATTTTAACTTACCTGCCTACTATCCCTCACTCTCCAACTGCGCAATGGCCTTAAGCCCAGGGTCAATATGCATTGTTCCTTAGGCCATATTCCTGGTATGGACTGTCTAAGAGGAGGTAGTATGGACCTTGTTAGAGAAATGTGATTGTGTGTGTTCTGACATGTATGGTGGCTCCCCAGGGAATGGGCTCAGATGCCTGTCCTTCTTTCATCTGTGTAAGAACTTTCTCAGGGCTGGAGTCTGACTGTCAAAAGCATTTAAGACAAATATACTAGAGGCAGCAGCTTGAAGCAAAGGATAACAGGGCAAGTAGGCAAAGACCAAAAAGGCTAGGAAAGAAGAGTCTAGTAAAGGAAGACACATGGGGAGATAAGGGCTCTGAGAAGCTCCCATATATACCAGGGCATCTAGAAGGACATCACATGCCCAGGGCTGGAGGCATGCTCAGAAATGACCCTAGGAACTTTAAGCTTTCACCTCTGGCTGATCTTTAGGCTTGTAGACTCATAGAGCAAGCCTATATGAAAAAGGAATGATCCCAAATCAGTAACTTTATTTTAGCAATAAAGAACTAGAAAAAGAACATACTAAACCCAAAACTAGCATAAGAAAGGCAATAATAGAGATAAGAACAGAAATAAATGACATACAGAATAGACAGAATAAATGCCAAGTTGGTTCTTTGAAAAGGTCAACAAAACTGGCAAACATTTAGCCAGAAAAAAAGAGAAGACTCAAAACTTATAATGAAACTACAGAAATCAAGAGTGTGGTACTGACATAAGGATAAACATACAGATCAATGGAAAAGAGTCCAGAAAAATTATCTCAGGCATCAGTGGTCAATTAAATTTTGAACAAGGATTCCAAGATCATTCAATGGGGGAAAATAGTCTCTTTAACAAAAGGGGCTGGGACAACTGAAAGTCACATGCAAGATAATAAAACTGAATCCTTCTCCATAAACTACTCAAAATAGATCAAAGACTTAAACATAAGAGTCAAAACTATAAAACACTTAGAAGAAAACACAGGGGGGAAAAAAATCTTCAAAACCTTGGTTTGGCAATAGTTTTTCAGACACCACAGGACACCAAAAACAAAAGCAATAAAAGAAACAACAAAAAAAAGATAAACTGGACTTCATCAAAGTTTAAAACTTTTGTGCATCAAAGAAAACTATAAACAAAGTGAAAAGTCAATCTACAGAATGGTTAAATACATTTGGAAATCATATACCTTTTAAGAGTCTAGTGTCCAGAATGTGGTAAGCTTTACAACCCAACAAGAAAAACACAACTCAATCTTAAAATGGGACAAAGCATCTGAATAAACATTTCTCCAAAGAAGATATGGCTAAAACAAAAAATCTCAAATAACAAATGCTGCCAAGGAGATAGTGAAATCACAACCCTCATATACTGCTAGGTGAAATGTAATAATAGTACAATCACTTTGGAAAATAGTGAGTAGTTCCTCAAAAAGTTAAACACAGTTACTATATAACAATTCCACTATAGGTTATATATAATACCAAAGAATTAAAAACAGATGTTCAAACAAATATTTGTACATTAATCTTCATAGCAGCACTCTTCACAATAGCCAAAAAGGGAAAACAAATCAAATTTCCATTCATCCAACAAACAGATGGATGAATAGGTTAACAAAATATACAATGACCATGTAACGGAGTATCTTTCAGCTACAAAAAGGAATGAAATACTGATATATGCTATAACACAGATGAGTCTAGAAACACTATGGTAAGTCAAAGAATGCAAGCACAAAAGGTCACATATTACATGATTCCATTTATATAATAGATTACATTATCCAAAACAGGTAAATCCATAGAGACAGACAAAAAGCAGGTTGGGTGTCTCCACGAGCTGAGGACAGAAGAAATGAGAAGTAACTGCCTAGTGGATAGTTTCCTTCTGGAGGGATGATAATGCTTTGGAACTAGACAGTGTAACAGCTGCACAACTCTGAATGTATGAAGTGCCACACTTCAAAATAGTTAAAACGATGAATTCTATGTTTTATGTATTTTATCACAATAACAGTAATAAAACCTTAAAGGCAAATTGCAGAGTCAGGGAGATTTGAGTTAAGACCTAGTTCTATACTCTTGATGTGTAACCTTGAAGAGGTCACATAAACACTTTATGGTTCTGGTTCCTCATCTTATAAAAAAATAAGGACAACAATAGCACTTACCTCAAACTATGCCTTAATGAGCATTAAATGAGATAATATATAGCAATATAATTAAAAAGATATGGCACAAAGGTAGAACTGAGTGTTACTAATTATCAATCCTTTCTATCTTATGATATTTACTTGTACATCAAATTTCTAATACCATACTAACAAAACAAGGAAAAAAATCACTAGCTGAAAAGACTGAGTATCTCAAGGCAGTGAATCAATACAAGATGGAATGAACGTGAACTCTAAATGACTGTATGGAGCATAAAGCCCCTATCTGTTCAATCTCCCCTAACCAATCTACATTGGAGTGTAACATGACCACGTAATAAATGTTTACTATGCTAAACCATTAAAACCTCAGGGCTTACCTATTATTACAGCAGCTAATCTTATTTATCTTGTTTAATGCATGTAATCAAGAATGGATGTTACATATTGAAAATGTACTGTATCTGTCAACAGGTCACTCACAAAATAGATTCCAGGACTGGAAAGAAACCAATACTTAATACAGTGAAACATCCATCCTGTATTTGCTCTCCCTCACTCCAGCTTACTAAGCAGTAACTGGAAGCCCCTTCCCTCAAAATTTCAGCACCTCTTCCTCCCTAACACAGAGTAACTGACCACAATAATTCCAGCAAACTGTCGTTTGATTACTGGACATCTTACACCAGCAACTCCCACCTTAACTTCTTCATCCCCAGAACCTATACTTTCAACTACAAGTATGTATGCAGCTATCAAGAGGAAGAGGAATACAAGGAATTAGCCTCAGGAGGCATACAAGGAATTAGCTGAGACTACAGAAGAGTCCTCAAAGTGAACGCTGGGTGGAGCTGCATCTGCTGCACGCTATGGGCTTGTGCTTCCACCTGTTTCCCTCCTCCCTTTGCCTGGTACCAAGGCCCTGGACACATAACAGACCAGGTTTCAGGCATGCATTTTTGTAAGTAGGTAACTTTTGTTTTTATGTGTCCTTTGCATATTAATTTTTTTTTTGGTTTTTTTTTGCATATTAATTTTAACATTTAAAATTCTGTAAAATTGTTCCAACTTTATTACATCTATTAATACCACCTTCTACAAATGATTCTACACTTTTTACATAACCCTTCAGCAAACGATACTGGTCATGTAACAGTAATAAAACGAACATTCATTCAAGTAAAGAGCTGAGACAAACTTAAGAAAAATACTAACCAATTAACAGTAATAGGCGATATTTACATTTGACAAATATAAGGAGGTAGTCCATGAACTACTAAGTTTCAGAACTATTAGCATAACTGACAGAAGTCTATAGGTAAAAGCAGGAAAGCAAAATAGAGGGAGGTTGAAGGGCAGAAATTTCCCTATCCAACATGATAGGCAGTTAATAGATACTCTATAAGTGAGAGTCAAGATACAGTTTTAAGTGTAACACTTTTAGAGGCAATCAAACAATAAATTTTAAAAAGGGTAGATCACAGAGAAGTAGTGGCAACTGAGTATAAAGTAACAATTTAAAAATTTCATCTTCCATAGTAGCAAATCAATATACTATTTATAACTAATAAATAAAGAAAACAACTAAAAATTAAAGTCTACATCTGTTTGAGGAAATGGTTGTGAGCACTAACAGGCAAGCTTTTCCTTTTCATGTTAAACTTCTATACATTAACTGTTCTCATTTGCATTTTATCTTTTGTAAGAAGAAAAATCACACAAAAAGGTAAAAAAAAATCATATTTATTAAATAAATAATACTGTTTTATTCAAATACAAACCACATTTGATAAATATAGAATATACAAATAAAATTTGGCATATTATCCTTTTCTAGCAGATTTTTGTTGAAATTAATACATGAAACATTATACTTCAGTATAAAGAAACACGACCTAACCATGGATCAGGAAATTCATTCCTAGTGTTTGAGTAGAGGTCTAAAAGATTAATTGTAATTTTAAAAAAAGCAAGAATGATGTATCGTAATATTTTAAATTAAACTTGAAAATATTTTAAATATGATTACTTACTAGAATTCTGTGAGCCTCCAGGTTTATTTTCATTCATTTTACTAGGAAAAATAAGAATATACAATCAGACATCTTAATTTTAAAATTCTCAAATTACCCATTTTATTCAGATTTAGTCAATGTATGATAACAAACAAGCTGCATGATCACTTCTCACTCCAGTACTTTATTTCCTCACCTTTCCACATCTAAGACCAGTAATTTTCAACAAAGGTGGTAAATTCTGGGGACAGTGTTGAAATGGGAGGGAATGTTTTTTAGTTATCAAAAAAATTAGGATGACTACTGGTATTTACTGAAAAGGAGACCCAACTCAGGACATACCAGGAGCAAAGAGACTTAAGACTATCAAATTTCTAGCGGTTTCACAAACCTACTACAGAAAATTCCATAAACACATGATTTCAGCACCTCACCTAAAATAAACATAAAAATTTTAACTTATAAACAATATTTAGTCAGTATTCCAACAACAGATTTATATTTGAGATTCAATCTCTTCAGCTTATAATTTCTTACCCTTCCCCTCTGCAGATAAATTGCAACTACTGCTTACTTAAGTTCATTGGATTGATAATTCAGAATGATTGAGGTCCACGTGGCTATGTCTTGTCCTCCTCTTTCCCTTCAAACTATAAGGACCTGGCCATCTCTCTAGGTTCAACAATGCAATGAAGTTCTGTCTAGATTTTTATAATATATGTTCAGACAACTATAAGACTTAAAGAAAGGTACCTAAAGATTCTTAATCACAAGCCTCAAAACTCTGACCTAAACAAGTGTTTTCGCATCTTTACAAATAGAAAAGAATAGGAGTATCAATCTCACATACCAAAAAAAAAAAAAGTAATACAGGAATATATAGTACTTCATGCTGAAAAGCCTCCAAATATCACTGGCTGCAAAATGATAATCCTTAGAAAGATCTCCAGTGCTATCAAAACATGAACAAGAAAGGTTTTTCCTGTGTGCAACAATCTAATAAGTACTCTATATATGCTTTTCAAAGTGTATTAATACACAGTATTCCACACAGACCAATGGAATAAAAATAAAGAACCCAGAAACAAATTCAGACTTTTCCAGTCATTTGATTTTTAACAAAGGTAACAATAAAAAGAAGTCTTTTATCAACAAATGATGCTGGAAAAAATGGATCTCTGCATGGAAAAAAGGGAAACTTGAGATTCACACTTTACACCATAAATAAAAATTAGTTTCAAGTGGATCATAGATCTTACTGTGAAAGCTGAAACTATTAAAGTTTTAAAAGAACTTCATCAAACTTAAAAGATTCTACCCATCAAAAGATATCATTAAGAAGGTAAATTCTGCATGCCACATACTGGAAGAAAATATTTGCAAAAGTGTGTCAAACAAAGACTTGTACACAGAATACATAAAGAACTCCTAAAACAATACAAAGCAAACAATTAAGAAATGGGCAAAAAACATGAATAGACACTTCATGAAGCAAGATACACAAATGGCCAATAAACATGTAAAAAATGCTCAACATCATTGTTAATTAGGATGATAAAAACTAAAACCACTATGAAGACTACTTTATACCTGTAACAATGTCTAAGATTAAAAAATAAAAAGACCATAACATCAAACACTGGAAAGGATATGAAGCAACTGGGGAATTCTCATAAATTGTTGATGGGAATGCAAAACGGAATAATCATTTTGAAAAGTTCTAGTAGTTTCTTAAAAGTTAAACATATATACACAAGCACCTAGCCTTTGATCTAGGAATTTCACAGCCAGGTATACATCCAAGAGAAATAAAAAAACATATAGACTAAAAACTTATATAAAAATGCTCATAGCAGCTGTCTTCACGATATTCCCAAACTGGAAGCCTACAAGTCCATCAACAAGAAAACTGATATGCAAATTGCAGTCTATTAATAAGATGCACTACTACTTAGCAATGAAAAGGTAACAAGTGCTGCAGGAAGCAATAAAACAGATAAATCTACAAATATACTGTGTCAAAGAAACTGCACACTACTATTATCTACATTATTCCATTTACATGAAGTTCTTTACGTTTTTTTTTAAATAAGTAACTTATCAGGGAAAAAATATCACAACAGTGCTAGTCTCTCAACTGGGAAGATGATGGGAAGGAACTTAAGTAAACTTTCTGAAATATCCTACTCTTCCTAGGATGATCTAAGAAAGCAACTTTAGGAGAAGAAATGTTCAAAAAGCTCTTAATTCTGTAATTTTCAAGGAAACACCACCTTAAGCCCACTTCACAGCTCAGACCTAATGTTGATTCTTTTTACACATAACCTTGGCTTTGCTTTGACCCTATCAAAACACTACTTCATTTAAATTTCACTTCAGTGCCACCCTTCTACAAAATCCTGTAAGAAATCTATTTTACTCTTTGGGGCAAAGCCTGATGGTTCCCCTGGTCTGTGATCTCTCTCATTGCATTGTCAACAAACCTAACTCAATCACACTACAGGTTTATCCCTGGTGGTTTTAGGCCAGCTGGGCTAGAACAGGTGAAAGGCAAATGTCACAAACATAAACTGGGGAATCTGTTTAAAGGGTATATAGGAGTTCCTTTCACTATTCTTACAGTTATTTTCTAAGCTTACTTGTACTTGTGTTAGTTACTCAGTCGTGTCTGACTCTTTGTGACCTCATAGACTATAGCCCACCAGGCTCCTGTGTCCATGTAATTCTCCAGGCAAGAATACTGGAGTTGGTTTCCATTCCTTTCTCCAGGGAAACTTCCTGACCCAGGGATCAAACCCAGGTCTCCCACACTGCAGGTGGATTCTTTACCATCTGAAACATGTGGGAAATCCTTTCTAAGCTTAAGATTATGTAAAAATTAAAAGTTACTCCCAAACAGGATAATGTTCCAAAGGTACTACAAAACTCATATTTTTGACTGGTTCACATCAGCTTTCTTCCTAATCCACAGCAAGCCAATGATGCTTTACTTCAGTCAAGAGTCTCTAAAACAAAACTTCAAAAAAAAAAAAAAACCTCACATATTTTTAACTGGGTTTTATCATTTTCTTTCCAGTACATGAATTTTAAGCCCTTCCAGGGCTCCCCTGGCGGCTCAGATGGTAAAGTGTCTGCCTGCAATGCCAGAGACCTGGGTTCAATCTCTGGGTCAGAAGATCCCCTGGAGAAGGGAATGGCAAACCACTCCAGTACTCTTGCCTGGAAAATTCCATGGACTGAGGAGCCTGGTAGGCGACATATATACATATATACGTATATATCTCAGTATATACATATATACGTATATATCTCAGTAACAGCCCAAGTCTTGGTCTTAGAAATACTATCAAAATATTCCCCCCTTCCCTGAGAAATCATTAACAATTTAATGAAGAACTCCAGAAGGCCACTATCTAGACATATTCTGAGTCTCCTGTATTGCTTACCTCCACTTGGTCAGTCACTGACACTCAGTTTGAATCTCCTCCCTTCAAAAGTTGGAGCCTAATTTCTTTTTCCTTGACTGTGGCTGTGCTTAGTAACTTCCACCAAAAAGTCTGGCAGAAATGACAAAGCGTAACTAGGTCATAAAAGGCATTATGACTTCCTCCTCTCTATCATGGATCACTTGTACTAGAGGAAGCTTACTGCCATATCCTAAAGACTCAAGACGCTCCTAGGAGAGCTCCACTTGGCAAAGAACGGAGGCATTTACCCACAGTTATATATGTGAACCATTTTAGAAATAAATCATCCAGAACCATTCAGGCCTTTATAAGACTGCAGTGTGGTTGCCAGCCTAAGAACAACTTCATGGAAGACCCAAAGCCAGAATCACACAGCTAAGCTGTTCCCAAATTTCTGACCCACAGAAACTGACAGATAATAAATGTCTGTTCTTATAAGGCACCAAGTTTTGCAGTGATCTGTTACACAGCAATAGATCACAAATATAATAAAGTGAGCCAGACTCCCACTCACTCTGAGAGGCTGTATTAACAGCTTTTTTGTGGAAATCTTAGGATTTTCAATAAATAAGATCCCGTTATTTGCAAACACATATTTACTTCCTCTTTTCTGACATAGATGCTTTCATTTCTACTTCTTGACTGATTGCTCTGGCTAGGACTTCTAGTACTCTGCTGAATAGGAGTGGAGAGAGTGGGCACCCCTGTCCTGTTTCTGATCCTACAGGAAAAGTTTTCAACCTTTTACCATTGAGTAAAATGAGAACTGTGGGCCTGTCATCTATGACCTTTAAAATTTTGAGGTATTTCCCCCTTCTATACCTATTAAGTTGAGAATTTTTTACATGAAAGGATGCTCAGTTCAATTCCTTCACTCAGTCATGTCCAACTCTTTGCGAATCCATGGACCGCAGCACGCCAGGCTTCCTTGTCCATCACCAACTCTAGGAGCCTGCTCAAGTTCACGTCCATTCAGTTGGTGATGCCATCCAACCATCTCATCCTCTGTCATCCCCTTCTCCTCCTGCCTTCAATCTTTTCCAGCATCACAGTCTTTTCCAAGGAGTCAGTTCTTCACATCAGGTGGCCAAAGACATTTATAATACCATCAAAAGGACTGAACTATTTAATAAATGTAACAAAGAGGTACAAGATTTATATACTGAAAGCCACTAAACACTGCAAAAAGAAATGAAATAACCCAAATAAATGGAAAGAACTCTGTTCATGGTTGGAAGACTTAATATTTTTAAGATGGCCATTCTCCCCAAAGCAATCTATATTCAATGCAATCCGTATAAACGTCCAATGATCATTTCTGTAGAAGTGGAAAATCTGATCCTAAAATCTGTAAGAAATTATGAAGGCCTGAATAATTAAAGCAATGTAAAAAGTTGAAAGAATCATACCTCCCAATTTGAAAACTTGCTACAACACAATCGTAATAAAAAAAATGGTGAGACTGGCATAGGAAAGACATAGAGAAGAAGTTAAGAGGCAAAAAATAAATCCATATATCTATGATCAGTTAATTTTCAACAAAAATGTCAAAACCATTCAGTGGCGAAAGAACAGTCTCTTCAACAAATGGTGTTGGGTGCTTGATTCGGCAGCACATATACTAAAATTGGAACGATACAGAGATTAGCATTGCCCCTGTGCAAGGATGACACGCAAATTCGTGAAGTGTTCCATATTTTTTGGTAACGATAACCCTATATGCAAAACAGAAAAAGAGACACAGATGTACAGAACAGAATTTTGGACTCTGTGGGAGAAGGCGAGGGTGGGATGTTTCTAGAGAACAGCATCGAAACATGTATATTATCTAGGATGAAACAGATCGCTAGCCCAGGCTGGATGCATGAGACAAGTGCTCGGGCCTGGTGCACTGGGAAGACCCAGAGGAATCGGGTAGAGAGGGAGGTGGGAGGGGGGATAGGGATGGGGAATACATGTAAATCCATGGCTGATTCATGTCAATGTATGACAAAAACCACTACAATACTGTAAAGTAATTAGCCTCCAACTAATAAAAATAAATGAAAAAAAAAAAAAAAATGGTGTTGGGCCAGTTGGGTGGCCATAGGCAAAAGAATGAAGGTGGACCTCTATCTCACACTACACACAAAAATTAACTCAAAATGGTTTGAAGATTTAGCATGTAAGAGCCAAAACTATAAAAATCTCAGAAAAAAAACGATGACCTTGGATTTGGCAATGGTTTCTTATGTATGACACCAAAATCACTAGAAGCAGAAAGAGTAGACTGGATTACATAATCAAGACAGTGAAAAAGAGAAGATATCTGAAAATCACTACTTGATAAGACCCTGATGCTGGGAAAGACTGAAGGCGGGAGGAGAAGGGGATGAAAGAGGATAAGATGGTTGGATGCCATCACTGACTCGATGGACATGAATTTGAGCAAGCTCCGGGAGTTGGTGATGGACAGGGAAGTCTAGCATGCTACAGTTCATGGGGTCACAAAGAGTCGGACACGACTGAACAACTGAACTGACTAACAGACTTGAAAAGGATCTAGTATCCAGAATATACAAGAAACTCTTACAACTCAACAACAACAAAAAAACCAACTGAAAAACAGAAAGGATCTGAACAGACATTTCTTCCAAGAAAATAAATGGGCAACAAGCACATGAAGAAATGCTCAACATCGTATTCCTTAAGGATATGCAAATGAAAACCATAATGAGATACCACATGTGAGATCTGTGCTAAGGTTACCATAATTTAAAAATAAAAGGAAAACAAGCAAAGGCAAGGATAAGGAGAAAATTGCAACCCTCATACACTGCTAATGAGAATGTAAAATGGTACAGCTACTGTGGACCAATACTTCAGCAGTTGCTCAACACATCACAGAATTGTCACATTACCCAACAATCACACTACGTACAGTTTTGGACAGTTCCCTTTATGCCACTTTACTTTTACAAAAGACCCACATTATACGTGTTTTTGCTAACCAAAAAGAAATCCAAAAAGGATCTTCATCTTTACAAAAAAAGAAAGATAATTAGTTCTTTATTATATCCCATTTCAGCCTACAAAAGATGTCATATGAATGCTCTGCTTCCAGATGGCTGGGTAAGCCTGTACTTACTGAAAAGGTTTGAAAACAGATATTCAAACAAGAGGGCTTCCTGGTGGCTCAGCAATAAAGAATCCGCCTGAAACACAGAAGCTACAGAAGATGTAGGTTCAATCCCTGGGTCAGGAGGATCCCCTGGAGAAAGGAATGGCTACCCACTCCAGTACCCTTGCCTGGAAAATTCCATGGACTGAGAAGCCTGGCAGGCTACAGTCTGTGAGGTCTCAGAGTTGGACATGACTGAAGTGACTTGGCATGCACATTCAAACAAAAACTTTCTCAAAAATGTTCATAACAGCAATACAGACAATAGCTAAAAAACAGAAACAACTCATCTGTCTGTCAATCAGTGAACAGATACACAAAATGTGGTATATCCATACAATAGAGTTTGATTCAGCTATTTTAGAAAATACAGTACTGGCTTATGTGACAACATACATCAACCCTAAAAATATACTAAGAAGCTAGAAATGAAAAGTCATATACTGTACTGTTGTTGTCCGGTCATTAAGTAGCATCCAATTCTGTGACTCCATGGACCGCAGCATGCTAGGCTTCCCTGTCCTTCACTATCTCCCAGAGTTTGCTCAAATTCATATTCATGGAGTCGATGATGCCACCCAACCATCTCATTCTGCTGCCTTCAATCTTTCCCAGCATCAGAGTCTTTTCCAACGAGTTGGCTCTTTGCATCAAGTGGCCGATGTATTGGATGGAGCTTCAGCTTCAGCATAAGTCCTTCCAATGAATATTCAGGGTTGATTTCCTTTAGGATTGACTGTATAATCCCACTTATATGAAGTATCTAGAATAGGTAAATCTACAGAGACAGAGAGCAGATTTGGGGTTTCCAGGGATGGCAAAATAGGAAATGTGAAGTGACTGTCTAATGGTGTGAATTTTCCTTTCGGAGTGATGAAAAGGTTTTAGAACTAGATAGAGGTAATGGTTGCACAACACTGTGAATGTGTGAATACACGGCACTGAGCTATACACTTCAAAATGGTTACTCTTTTTAAAAAATTAATTTATTTATTTTAATTGGAGGCTAATTACTTTACAATATTGTAGTGGTTTTTGCCATACATTCACATGAATCAGCCATGGGTGTACATGTGTTCCCCATCCTGAATCCCCCTCCCACCTCCCTTCCCATCCCATCCCTCAGGGTCATCCCAGTGCACCAGCCTGGAGCACCTTGCCTCATCCATCGAACCTGGGCTGGCAATCTGTTTCACATATGGTAATATATATGTTTCAATGCTATTCTCTCAAATTATCCCACCCTCGCCTTCTTCCACAGAGTCCAAAAGTCTGTTCTTTACATCTGTGTCTCTTTTGCTGTCTCGCATATAGGGTCATCGTTACCATCTTTCTAAATTCCATATATATGCATTAATATACTGTATTGGTGTTTTTCTCTGACTTACTTCAACTCTGTATAATAGGCTCCAGTTTCATCCACCTCATTAGAACTGATTCAAATGCATTCTTTTTAATGGCTGAGTAATATTCCATTGTGTATATGTACCATAGCTTTCTTATCCATTCATCTGCCTGTGGACATCTAGGTTGCTTCCATATCCTAGCTATTGTAAACAGTGCTGTGATGAACATTGGGGTGCACATGTCTCTTTCAATTCTAGTTCCCCTGGTGTGTATGCCCAGCAGTGGGATTGCTGGGTCATATGGCAGTTCTATTTCTAGTTTTTTAAGGAATCTCCACACTGTTCTCCATAGTGGCTGTACTAGTTTGCATTCCCACCAACAGTGTAAGAGGGTTCCCTTTTCTCCACACCCTCTCCAGCATTTATTGCTTTTTTGATAGCAGCCATTCTGACTGGGGTGAGATGGTACCTCTCTGTGGTTTTGACTTGCATTTCTCTGATAATGAGTGATGTTGAGCATCTTTTCATGTGTTTGTTAGCCATCTGTATGTCTTCTTTGGAGAAATATCTGTTTAGTTCTTTGGACCATTTTTTGATTGAGTTGTTTATTTTTCTGAAATTGAGCTGTATGAGCTGCTTGTATGTTTTTGAGACTAATTCTTTGTCAGCTGCTTCATTTGCTATTATTTTCTCCATTCTGAAGGCCGTCTTTTCACCTTGCTTAGAGTTTCCTTCGTTGTGCAAAAGCTTTTAACTAGGTCCCACTGTTCATTTTTGCTTTTCAATTACTCTGGGGGTGGGTCATAGAGGATCCTGCTGTGATTTATGTCAGAGAGTGTTTTGCCTATGTTTTTCTCTAGGAGTTTTATAGTTTCTGGTCTTACACTTAGATCTTTAATCCACAAAAGCGGTTATTTTTATGAATGTGAATTTCACTTTGATAAAAAAAAGTTAAATGGACACCTACCATATAATAGGCAGATAGGCAACCAAGAGAAATGAAGGCATATGTTCACTGTACACAAATGTTCACAGCTGCTTTATCTGTAATAGCCAAAAACTACAAACAACCTAAATCTCCATCAACAGACAAGTGATAAAACAAATTTTGGGATATTAATATAATGAAATACATGTACTAAAACGCACTGAACTATACTCTTAAAATGGGTGAATTTTATTCTATACAATTATATTATCAGATGGATGTTTAAAAGTTAACCACCATTAAAAAAAAAACAAAGATATTTAAATTAAAGGAAAAGCACTACATAAGATGCTTTTAAGTCACTTCTCCATCCTAACAAGAGCTGAAAAGACAAATCAATATTTCTTGGATCTGTAAGAGAGGTAACAGCAAACCACTGCCCTCTGAGACTGTAAAGAGGTACATGCAGGGAATCACAGCTTACCTGAGCAAAGAGTTACCAGCTGAAACTGCTGTGGGATCCAGTATTCGGGCAGGAAAACCTAAACTATAACTGACTGACTAATTGCTGGAGGCTCAGTGTGGACAATTTTGAGAGTTAAAAACTCCAGGGGCATACAATCACAGGGCCCCTCACCATTATCACCAGGAAGCCAAGCAGAAGTCCACAGTAAATATCAGAGAAAAATTCCCTTATGGTTTTGGCAAGGGGAGGGTAAGCTACCATTTTTAAATACATCAAAGCACTCTGTTCTTTTTAATAAGGACTGCCCTCAGGGGAAATTAGTGCATGCTAAGTTGTTTCAGTTGTGTCCAACTCTTTGCAACCCTATGGACTGTGGCCCACCAGGTTCCGCTGTCCATGGGATTCTCCACGCAAGAATACTGGAGTGGGTTGTCATGCCCTACTCCAGAAGATCTTCCTGACCCGGGATCGGACCCACGTCTCCTGTGGCACTTGCAATGCAGGAGGATTCTTTTAATGCTGAGCCACCAGAGAAGCCCATTTTTAAATACAGCAAAGCACTCTGTTCTTAATAAGGCCTTCCCTCAGGAGAAACTAATTAACCAGAGCCTAATCTGCTAGTGTATTATCAGAGCCTAAATAACCCAGGAAAAGAAAAATATTAATACCAAACTCCACCATACTCTAGCCATCCTGTACCATGGAGAAGGGGAGAAGAAAACTGAGATATTGTAAACTTCACAGTCCAGAGGCATAGCCTCACAAAAAGAATGAGACTTAATCACAGAACTGGAAAACACTTCCCTTCTACATCTTACCACCTCGTTACTATTGGCTTATTTACACCAATTCCTTTTATTCAGTACCTCGTATCTGGCTATCAAGAAAAAAATTACAAGAGATATCAAAGAGCAAAATGCACAGTTTGAAAAGGCAGAGCAAACATCAGAACCAGACAAGGGAGGCATGTTGATAGATTTATCAAAACAAGATTTTTAAAAACTTTATTTTGTATTGGGGTATAGCCAATTAACAATGTTGTGATAGTTTTAGGTGAACAGCAAAGGGACTGAGCCATACGTATACACATATCCATTCTCCCCCAAACTCCCCTCCCATTAGGGCTGCCACATAACATTGAGCCGAGTTCCATGTGTTACACAGTAAGTCCTTATTGATTATCCATTTTAAATATAGCAGTGTGTAATGTCCATCCCAAACTTCCCAACTATCCCTTCCAAATGCCCACCCTCCTCCTGCCCCAGCCCCCGCCCCCACCCAGAACCAAAAGTTAGTTCTCTAGTCTATGAGTCTCCTTCTGTTTTGTAAGGTCATTTTTATCATTTCTTTTTAGATTCCAATATACACGATGTCATATATTATTTCTCCTTCTCTGACTTACTTCACTCAGTATGACAATCTCTAGGTCCATCCATGTTGCTGCAAATGGCATTATTTCATTCTTTTTAATGACTGGGTAATATTCTAGTATACATATGTACCACATCATCTTTATCCATTCCTATCAGAACAAAGAATTTGAAATAACTGTGATTGAAATGCTAAGGGCTCTAGTGGATACAGTAGGCAATATATAAGATCAGACAGGCAATGTAAACAGAGAAATAGAAATCCTAAGAAAGAACCAGAAAGAAATGCTAGAGATCAAAAACACTAATGGAAATGAAGAAAGTGGTAGAATAACTAGTTCAATAAGTCCCCCACATATGAACAAGTTCCATTCTGAGAGTGTGTTCCTAAATCCAATAAAGTTAGCCCAGGTAACCAACTAACACAAGCAGTAATATAGTACTGTACTGCAGAAGGTTTAAAATATTTTTCACACAACACATAAGAAAGAAACAGACATGAAACATAAACATTTTTATTCTTACAGTATAGTACCTTGAAAAGTACAATACAGTACAACTGGCATACAGGAGATGGCATCGAGTGAACAGGCAAGAAGAGTTACTGGCTAGAGGAAAAAGAGGAGGAGGGAGATGGTAGAGTTGAAGGATCACCAGCACTAGGAGACGGAGGGCAAGCTGCAATTTCACTCATGCCTGACATTGATGGCACAGGTTCTGGTTCCTTGCTGGATTCAATTCTATCTACCCTCTTGAAAAAATTACTCAGTGATGTCTAGGTAGTAGCTCTTCTTTTCTCATCATAGATGACATGGTAGCACTGGGCTGCATTCTGAATGGCTGCTACAACCTTCATGTACTGTTCTACATTTGGGGTCTGTGCCTCAAAAACTAACAGTGCTTCCTCAAATCAAGAAAACTCTCTTGCCATTTCCTGTGTTATGAATTCTTCAGTTACTTCTTCCTCTTGTCTCTCTCAGTCCTTTCTCTCAGCCTCTATTTCATTATGCCTTCATTAGTAAGCTGGAGTTCAGTGAAATCATCCCCTTACAGATTTAGCTCTAACATCTCACTAAGGGTCAATATGCTGCAGAAGACTTCTTTGGACTCCTTATTCACCTTCTCAAATCCATGAAAATCATGAACAAACTACAGGCAAAGGTTCCTCCAAACCCCATTCATGGTGACAACTGTAATTTCATGCCAAGCAAAGTCAATGTTTTTTACAGCCTTGTAGATGTTACAGTCTTTTCAAAACTGTCACAAGGCTGTTCCAGACTCATCACCTGCCTTTACTGCCTGACAAGAAGTGTGATGTAAATACTTCTTGAAAGTTGCTGTAACTCCCTGGTCCACAGGCTGGATGAGTGACAAAATATTTGGTGGCAGATGCACTCCTTTGACGGTAGGATGAAGTCAATCATGAATGAGGGGTGGCCTGGAGCACTGTTGAGCAGCAAAAGAATGTTGAATGGGATATGTCCTTCTCCAAGCAGTATTTCTCGATCTCCAGGATTAAGTGGTGGAAAAGTCAGTCCTGGAAAATGGCCTGTGTAACCCAGGCTTTGGGGTTTCTACTCCACATAACAGGAAGAAAGCACTTGGCTATGTTTTTAAGGGCTCTTAAGTTCTCTGAATGATAAACTAAGAGAATTTTCAGCTTCATATCGTCAGAAGCACTGACATCAAACAACAGAGTTAGCCTATTTTTTTGCTGCTTTATTAAAGCCTGGCATCACTTTTCTTCCTTACTGATGTAACTTCAGTTTGGCATCTTCTTCCAGTACAGTCCTGTCTCATCCACAAGATACCTACTCAAGTCAACATGCACCTTCATCAATAATTTCTTAAAGTATTTCAGGAAATTAATGGGCAACTACTGTATCTGCACTCACCACCTCGCCTCTTACTTTTACTCTGTGAAGGCAGCTCTAGCCTTGAACTGATGAATCCAGCCAAGATGGCATTAAAAGATGCCATTTGACTCTTCACTCAGTTTCTTCCTCAAGTCTTCATAAAGGCATTGAGTTTCCTGCTGAATCAACATTAAGCTGAGAGGGACTCGACACTGACACTGATCCTGCAGCCACACACTGATAAGTTTCTCCATCACTTTTCCATGCTTCTTCGATATTATTGTCAACAACATAGGCATAGCAGACTTCACATGTTCCATAATCCTGTTTTTGTTCTTTAGAATCATGCCTGGTTAAATGATTCATGTTATAAGAATGCACAATAATTGCCATCTTTTCACCCTGCTCCACTCTTTCAATTATTTTCACTTTTGTTTCCATCATTATTGCTTTGTGCTATAGTACCAGCTTAGCAGTACTTAGCAGTACCAGCTACATCTCTACTGCTTTAACACTCCAGACATCCTGGGCTTGAAATAAACATACTGTATTCTATACGTTCAGTTCAGTCGCTCAGTCATGTAAGAGTCTTTGCAACCCCATGGACTGCAGCATGCCAGGCCTCCCTGTCCATCACCAACTCCCAGAGTTTACTCAAACTCATGGTCATCCAGTCAGCGAGGCCATCCAACCATCTCATTCTCTGTCGTCCCCTTCTCCTCCTGCCTTCAATCTTTCCTAGCATCAGGGTCTTTTCTAATGAGTCAGTTCTTCGCATCAGGTAGCCAAAGTATTAGAGTTTCAGCAGCAGCATCAGTCCTTCTAATGAACATTCAGGACTGATTTCCTTTAGGATGGACTGGTTGGATCTCCTGGCAGTCCAAGGGACTCTCAAGAGACTTCTCCAACACCACAGTTCAAAAGCATCAGTTCTTTGGCACTCAGCTTTCTTTATAATCCAACTCTCACATCTATACATGACTACTGGAAAAACCATAGCTTTGACTAAATGGATCTCTGTCAGCAAAGTAATGTCTCTGCTTTTTAAATATGCCGTCTAGGCTGGTCACTGGAGAAGGCAATGGCAACCCACTCCAGTACTCTTGCCTGGAGAATCCCAGGGACGGAGGAGCCTGGTAGGCTGCAGTCCGTGGGGTCGTGAAGAGTTGGACACGACTGAGCAACTTCACTTTCACTTTTCACTTTCATGCATTGGAGAAGGAAATGGCAACCCACTCCAGTGTTCTTGCCTGGAGAATCCCAGGGACGGGGGACCCTGGTAGGCTGCAGTCCATGGGGTTGCACAGAGTCAGACATGACTGAAGCGACTTAGCAGCAACAGCTAGGCTGGTCATAACTTTTCTTCCAAGGAGCAAGCATCTTTTAATTTCATGGCTACAGTCACCATCTGCAGTGATTTTGGAGCCCCAAAAAATAAAGTCTGTCACTGTTTCCACAGTTTCCCCATCTACTGCCATGAAGTGATGGGACCAGATGCCATGATCTCAGTTTTCTGAACGTTGAGTACATTACTGTACAGTAAAATAGTATACCTTTTTCAACAAAGGTTGTATAGTCAAAGCTATGGTTTTTCCAGTAGTCATGTACGGATGTGAGAGCTAGACCATAAAGAAGGCTGAGTGCTGAATAATTGATGCTTTACAATTGTGGTGCAGGAGAAGATGCTTGAGACTCCCTTGGACTGTGAGGAGATCAAATCAGTCAATCTTAAAGAGATCAGTCCTGAATTTTCATTGGAAGTACTAATGCTGAAGCTGAAGCTCCAATACTCTGGCCACCTACTTGATGGGAAGAGCCGACTCACTGGAAAAGACCTTGATGCTGGGAAAGACTGAAGGTAAAAGGAGAAGACAGTGGCAGAGGATGAGTGGTTAAATAGCATCACTGACTCAATGGACATGAATCGGAGCAAACTCTGGGAGATGGTGAAGGACAGAGGAGCCTGCAGTCCATGGAGTCGAAAAGAGTTGGATACGACCTAGCAACTGAACAACAACAAAAACTACACAAAAGCACAACCGTTTGTAGAGGATGCACACATGTGACAACATATGCCACACACATAATATGTGACTGGACATGCAAACACACATTCCAATCTTCGAAAATTCACAACTTGAAACTTTATACATAGGGGACTTACTGCAGACGGGACAAGGCTGAGGAAAGACCTCTAAAAGCTTAAAAATATCTGAACAGAAACTTTGAAAACTAAAAAGCAAAGAGGACAAAAACCGAGATGAAACAAAACAAAAATAAAAAGAGAATATCCAAGGACTGTGAGATAACCACAGAAAGCATAACAAAACATTCTTGGACTACCAGAAGAAGAGAGAAAGTAACAGCAGTAACATTTGAAACAATAACAAAGTAATGTCAGACACCAGACAACAGATCCAGGAAGTTCCAGAAAACCAAGCAGGATAACTGCCAAAAACTACACCTACACATATTATTTCAAACCATAGAAAATTAAAGATAAAGAATAAAAATCCTGAAAAAAGTCACAGGGGAAAATAATCTTACCTAATAGATAAACAAGAGTAGGAATTACATCCAATTTCTCCTCAGAAACTATGCAAGTAAAAAGAGAGAGGAGTAATATTTAAAGGAGAAATATTTCAAGTGTTGGGGGGCAGGGAGGGGGGGGGGAAGCCTAGAATTCTGTATCCTGTGAAATTATCTTTAGAAATTAAAGAGAAATAAAGATTTTCTTAATCAAAAATTGATGGAATATGTTGCCAGTAGACCTGCCTTTCAAGGTGTGTTATGAGAAGCTCTTGAGAGAGAAGGAAAACGATATAGGTCAGAAATTCATATCTACATAAAGAAAAGAAGTTTCCAGAATAAGTAAAAATAAAATGAAAACTTTCATATGCTCAATTAAAAAAAAATTAAAAAAAAAAAGAGTGGAGCTAAATATAGGAAAGAATAAGGGAAACAAATAGAAAACAGTAACAAATATGGTAGATATTAATTCATCCATATTAATAATCATTTTGTATGCCAATGGTCTAAATGCACCAACTAGAAGACAGATTTGTCACAGTAGATCAAAAAATAAGACCTAAGTATGTTATCTCAAGATACCTACTTTAAACATAGATTAAAAGCAAATGGATGTAGGGATTTCCCTGAAGTTCTGTGGTTAAGAATCCGCTCTTCCACTGCAGGGAGCATGGGTTTGATCCCTGGCCAGGAACCATATGGCATTGAAAAAACAACCAACCAAACAAACAAATATATATATATACATAGCATTACTATGAACAGGCTTCCCTGGTGGTTCAGAGGTTAAAGCGTTTGCCTGCAATGCGGGAGACCTGGGTTCGATCCCTGAGTCGGGAAGATCCCCTGGAGAAGGAAATGGCACCCACTCCAGTATTCTTGTCTGGAGAATCCCATGGACGGAGGAGCCTGGTAGGCTACAGTCCACGGGGTCGCAGAGTTGGACACGACGGAGCGATTTCACTTCACTTCACGAACAACTCTGGGCTTCCCAGCTGGCGCTAGTGATAAAGAACCCACCTGCCAATGCAGGAGATGCATATTCGAACCCTGGGTCGAGAAGATTCCCTGAAAAAGGGAATGGCAACCCACTCCAATAGTCCAGTATTCTTGCCTGGAGAATTCCATGGACAGAGGAGCCTGGCAGACTACAGTCCATGGGGTCACAAAGAGTCGGACACAACTGAACGACTAACACACACATGAACAACTCTATGGCTATAAATTTGATAATTTGGATGAAAGTGAAAGTTGCTCAGTTGTGTCTGACTTTTTGTGACCACATGGACTCCACGGAATTCTCTAGGCCAGAATACCGGAGTGGGTAGTCTTTCCCTTCTCCAGGAGATCTTCCCAACCCAGGGATTGAACCCAGGTCTCCTGCACTGCATGTGGATTCTTTACCAGTTAAGCCACAAGGGAAGCCCAAGAATACTGAAGTGGGTAGCCTATCCCTTCTCCAGAGGATCATCCCAACCCAGGAGTCGAACAGGGGTCTCCTGCATTGCAGGCAATTTCTTCACCAACTGAGCTATCAGAGAAGCCCCATAAAACAGACCATTTCTTTGAGAAACACAACTTTTGCTGAAACACAATAAAAAATAAACAGTCTGAATATAACTGTATTAAAGAAACTGAAACAATAATTAGTAACCTTTCAAAACAGAAAACACCAGGCCCAGACAGGTTCACTGTAAAATTCTATCAAACATTTAAGGAGAAATTATACCAATTCTCTACAGTATCTTTAGAAGACAGAAGGAGAGGGACTACTTCCAATTTACTCCATTAGGCCAGCATTTACCTAATACCAAAAAAAAAAAAAAAGACAATGACATCACAAAGAGAAAAAAAAAACACGTCATGAATATAGATGCCACAATAAAATATAAGTAAATAAAATCAAACAATGTATAAAAAGAATGATATGCCACAGCCAAGCAGGATTTACCTCCGTTATGCAGTCATGCATCTTGGTATTTACCCAAAAGAGATAAAAATTTATGTCCACAACAAAACTTTCACAGAGATATTTACAGCTTGGAAGCAGCTAAGATGTCCTTCAGTACATGAACAGATAAACTATGGTACACCTAGACAACGGAATATTACTCAATGATAATTGCTGGGAGAAATATCAACAACCTCAAATACGCAGATGATACCACTCTAATGGGAGAAAGTGAAGAGGAACTAAAGAGCCTCTTGATGAAGGTGAAAAAGGAAAGTAAAAAGGTGGCTTAAAAGTCAACATTCAAAAACTAAGAACATGACATTCAGTCCCATCACTTCATTGCAAACGCAAAGGGAAAAAGTGGGAGCAGTGTCAGATTTTCTTTTCTTGGGCTCCAAAAACTGCAGATGGTGACTGCAAGTCATGAAATTAAAAGACCCTTGGATCCTTGGAAGGAAAGCTATGACAAACCTAGACGGTGTATTAAAAAGCAAAGACATCACTTTGACGACGAAGGCCCACAGAATCAAAGCTATGGCATTTTCAGTAGTCACGTATAGACCTGAGAGTTGGACCATAAAGAAGACTGAGTGCTGAAGAACTGATGCTTTTGAACTGTGGTCCTGGAGAAGACTCTTGATAGTCCCTTGGACTGCAAGGAGATCAAACCAGTCAATCCTAAAGGAAATCAACCCTGAATACTCATTGGAAGGACTGATGCTAAAACTGAAGCTCTAATACTTTGCCCACTTGATGCAAAGAGCTGACTCACTGGAAAAGACCCTGATGCTGGGAAAAACTGAAGGCAAGAGGAGAAGGAGGCGGCAGAGGTTGAGATGATTAGATAGGATTACCAACTCAATGGACATGAATGTGAGCAAAGCTGGGAGATAATGAAGGACAGGGAAGCCTGGAGTGCTGCAGTCCACGGGGTCTAAAGAGTCGGCCATGACTTAGCAACTGAACACCAACAACAAAGGTAGAATAGTTGATAAAGAATCCAACTGCCAATGTAGGAGACATAAGAGACATGGGTTCGATCCACAGGTTGGGAAGATCCCCAGAGTAGGAAATGGCAGCCCACTCCAGTATTCTTGCCTGAAAAATTCTATGGACAGAGGAGCCTGGCGGGCTACAGTCCATGGGGTTGTAAAGAGCTAGATATGATTGAGTAAGCAGGCACAGAATGTATAACATCAAGTTGTGGGTGTTGTGTAGTCACTAAGTTCCCAACCCAGGGATGGGGTCCATACCTTCTGCACTGGCAGGTGGGTTATTTATCACTGAGCCACCATGGAAGGAAAGAAATTCTTAACTGGGTTCTTGCCCTAGTGAGAACTGTGGAATTATGTCTGATTTAGAGTAGGACTCAATTTCTTTATGGGAATCTTAATACCTTGCAGGGTCATAAGATCCCAAGAAACTGTTAAGCTATATAACCTGTAAAGCACTATATAATCCTTAAGTATCCTTATGACTAAGATTATGGGACAGACTTGAAAAACAAAAACATCTGACCATGCCCAGCATGATGATCAATAAATATTTACTAAATGAATAAAAGTATTTTACTTTAGAATCATTGCAAAGGAAGTTATAGGAAAAATGGATCAAAAAAATGACCGTGAGATATTCTTCAATGAAAAACTCTACACCAGTTTTAAACCAATTCCACAGTGAATAAGCCCCAAATATTTCAAAACTACAAAGCCTACTACTAATACGAAGACCATTCATTTGTAAGAGAAATTTCAACAGCAGCATTCCAGCAAAACAGATAAATTAGAAAATCTGAGAGCAAAAAAATTTGTAAGAATGTTTGATATTAGGCTACTGGAAGCACGATAGAAAAGGCGAGGCATAAAAAATACAAAACCCAGGCAAGACTTAGTATTTAGTTTGGGTTTAAGTTAACCCTCTACATTAAGCTTACATTCTAAGAGAAAAATCCATCAGTGCTTCCCTCAGTAATTTTAATATTCTTTTGTGGCTCAGCTGGTAAAGAATCCGCCTGCAATGTGGGAGACATGGGTTCGATCCCTGGGCTGGGAAGATCCCCTGGAGAAGGGAAAGGCTACCCACTCCAGTATTCTGGCTAGAGAATCCCATGGACTATATAGTCCATAGGGTCGCACAGACACAACTGAGTGACTTTCACTTTCACTTGACAAACAAAACACCAATTACATGGACACTGGCATTATTTTTTTTTTTTTTTAATTTTTTTATTAGTTGGAGGCTAATTACTTCACAACATTTCAGTGGGTTTTGTCATACATTGATATGAATCAGCCATTGATTTACACTTATTCCCCATCCCGATCCCCCCTCCCACCTCCCTCTTCACCCGACTCCTCTGGGTCTTCCCAGTGCACCAGGCCCGAGCACTTGTCTCATGCATCCCACCTGGGCTGGTGATCTGTTTCACCATAGATAGTATACATGCTGTTCTTTTGAAACATCCCACCCTCACATTCTCCCACAGAGTTCAAAAGTCTGTTCTGTATTTCTGGGACACTGGCATTATTTTTTAAGGTAGTTGAAGTTTCCCTTTGTATACAAACACATCATCACATGGAGTGAACTACAGACTTTATCTTGTGTCAATGTAAGCTCATCAATTATAACAAATGCACCACTCTAAAGGGGAATGTTTATCATGGGAGAGACAATGCATGTGTGGGGAAGGGGGTACATGGGAAATCTCTATCATTTTCCCCTCAATTTTGCTGTGAACTAAAACTGCCCTTTGGCTTTCCTAGGTGGTTGAGTGGTAAAGAATCCGCCTGCCAATGCAAGAGACACGGGTTTGATCCTTGGGTCAGGAAGATCCCCTGCAGGAGGAAGAGACTCTAATATTCTTGCCTGGGAAATCACATGGACAGGGGAACCTGGCAGGCTACAGTCCATGGGGTTGCAAAAGAGTCAGATGTGATTTAGCAAATAAACAACAAAATTGCTCTTACAAAAATATAGTCTTTAAAAAGGAAAAGCAATTAAGTTATAAGTTTATATTGACTTACTTCACAGCTAGGCCTCTGGGAATAGATTTTCCTTCCCTCCTTCTCTATATACTGGCTCTCTGTGTCCATTGTTCATGTTTCTTCATCATTTCATTGTCATCTCAGAATGTAACAACCTTTCCACCTTGGTTCTCAACAGTCTCTGGATATCCCAATTCCAAAATTCAAGAAATGATGTGAATGGTCTAGCTGCATCAGACATTCAGCTCTGATTCAAATAACTACTTTGGCTGGAGAAGGTATGTGGGATGAGAGTATATTAGGATAATATCCTCCTAAGTCCAAACCTTTACTCTCTGGTCATCAGAATGATGTGCCTATAACACTGACAGGTTTCTAAAGAAAAGGCTGTGGGCAATGAAGTCAGGTAACAATCTTACCTGTTTAAACCGAAAAGGAAAGGCAAACTTTTGTTTTTAATTTCCCAATATCCTCTTAATTTAGAACTGAATTAATGTAGAAATGATCATTTCTGTACAAATGAGGCTAATTCTCTGTTATAAAGTTAATTTTTAAATTACACTTAAAATATATCTTATAATAAAAAAAATCCTGCAGGAAGGAAATTAAATGCAAAAAAAAAAACCAACCTTTTTTTTTAAAGTTACTAAATCTTTTGCCTCAGTTTTTTTCACCTTAATATAGGGATAATAATAAAATGGCTATAAAGGTTAAAAGAGCTATATATAACGCACTCAGAGTTCTGTGAGTATTAGCAAATACTGCTCTTAAAGAAATTTTTAAAAATCTTAATTTTTTTCCCACATAAAATGTCTTCTGACTCTACAACTTCAATCCTTATTTTTCCATAGTTGTGTAATTTACAAAGTATATGATATCACTAAAATCTCTACCACAGCTACACAGAATTATATTCTGTCATCTTTCAATTTTTAACTTTTTCAGCTTAATAAGATATAATGTGTTAAAATTTTTTAAATAAGCAGCACTCCCTGAACATACACAGTTTCAGACTATAAAGATATTGTTCTGAACCTAGAACTGCAGATAAAAAGACAAAAGAGGACAAGAACTATTTTGTTTACAACTAAACCATGCACCGAGGGCTTCCCAGGTGGCTCACTGATAAAGACTCTGCCTGCCAGTGCAGGAGATGCAAGAGTACTGAGTTTGATCCCTGGGTTGGGAAGATGCCCAGAGTAAGAAATGGTAACCTACTCCAATATTCTTGCCTGGAAAATCCCAAGGAGAGATTTTCTTTGCAATCCATGGGATTGCAAAGAGTCAGACACAATTGAGCACACTAGCACACACACAAACTGCACTGAGGAAGAAGCACTTCACTGGGTAAGTCTAGGAAGGTACCTGAAACCTACTGGGTCAAATTTTAAGGAGAAATAAAAAAGGTCAATGACTAACTGCACAAATATGATAGAAGAGATCTGGAGTATTGTGGTAATATCACAGAATATCACAGGATGGAAAAGAATGGCAGAAAATTATGAGGATAATTCTTAAAAAGAGGTTGGAACCAGATTGAGGTTTCTGGGGAGAAAAAAAAGCTAAGAAATTTGAAATATATATGGTGGATGATGGGAAGTCATCAGAAATTTTTTAAAGAGCAACATTTGGAAGGAGAGATTGCAGACAGAGGCAGGAAGCATTACAATAAATCAATCAGTAAGAAGTATAAAATTTCTAACAAAATCTACTTTTTGTCCTAGTTTGAACATTTTACTAGCTGTGTGAGAACAAATTGCTAAAACCCTTGTAGGCTCAGTTTTCTTATCTGAAAATAATAGTAAATATTACAATGCTATTTTGAAGATTAACGACATAATGTACATATAATGCTTAGAGTAACTCAATATCATAGGAGATACATGTATCATTCACTATGTACCACACACTATTCTAAGATTTTAATGTGTACTAATTCATTTGATTCTCACAATAGTCATACCAGATAGATATTGCTATTATCTCCACTATAATTGAGGGAATTTAAGCACTGAAAGGTTAAGGAACTAACTGCCTTAGGGTCAGACAGCTACCAAGTCACAAGAACAGAAATCAAATGCAAGCAATCTGGCTCCACTTTCATGATCTTAACCAACATATTACAATGCTTCTCTAAGAGAGACCAAGTCAGTGTTTTTAAAATATTCATCAAAACTTCTAACCTTCAAATTAAATTTACACAACACTATCCTCCAGATTTATGGGATTATAATCTCTGAGATTTGAAATACAGGAATCAGCACTTAACAAATCCTTCAAGGTAATGTGTACACAATAAAAATTGAAATTCACTGATTCAGGTAGATACAGCAAAAAAACAAAGAAGAGAGTCCAGGTAACGAAAAGGAACAGAAAATGTAGAGATGAATTCTACAGGGGAAATTACCATTTGCTGGTAGCTTATAATAAGTAGAATCATAAGATCTGAAATTAAGCAAACCTTAACAAAGTATAGCTAATGTCTTGCTGCAGTCCTACATAAAATGTTTAAATTTTAATGACCATAACTACTGAATATTTACATTTATTTTTCCTGGCTAATAATGAAACAAAAGTTCATTAGCAGGGACGGGAGAGTAGGAGTAGCCAGCACTGGACAAAGGGAAATTTATTCTGAATATTATTAAGTCCTACTTTTTAAAAGAAACATACATTTATATGGTATGATACCCTGATGTTTAAATCTCAGAAGCAGCATAAAATATCTGATCCTATAAAGCAACACAAAATTAGTCTGACAGTTTTCAACAAGCCAAGATATAAAATTTCTACACATTTAAATGCTTACTTATAGTTTGCACGTAGGGTACACATTTAAACTATTCCAGAAGGCGTGACTTTGTTGGCAGGTTAGATAGAATTTGATTTTTGAGGTAGTCGGTCATTAAAAATAAGTAAAACAAAAACCCAAAACAAAACCTGATGTCAGAAAATTTAGTACTTTCGAAATGACTCCACAACAACCTAATCGGCCAATGAATGACGGGGATAAAAAGGCAGGTCTGTGGAACTAAACCTTATCCCTATTGTTAGCAAACTAACACCCTTGTGACTCACCACTGTTACTATATAGCCAATTTAAATAAGCAAGAGTCTCGGATTTTTGCGGTGCACGAAAAATGTCAACCATGAAAGGAAAATATCCAGGTTTTGAATACAAAGGATACTCAGATTTCAATTTAAATCCCCACCAGGTATTTCAAAGACTGCCAATTCCCTGCGGTCCACTGTAAGAAAGACTACTCCTTTTAGAAGGAACTCGGAGCCACGTAGAACATTTCTTCATTCTAAACCTGCTCCCAACCTTCCACCTTTAATAAAGGAAGATTCTTTTGCGTATGGTAATACTTTAGCAATAACTACTGCTGAAGCTTCAGTATTCGAACCTACTTGGCGGAAATACTGAACTGCAATTACCAGAAAGTCGACAGTTTAAACAGTTTCGGGGGCGGTCGGGCCTCCGAATCCCCAATACTCTAGAGCTGCGGTGTGTGAGCCATCTGTTTGGAGCGCTGACCCGGGAGAGGCTCCCCCTGCGCCAACTTCCCAAAGTCCTCACATGCGGCCCCACCACAGGACACCCCAAAAGCTCTTTGAGGCCCCCGCTGTACTGTCCGGTCTCCAGACCCCTGACCCATCCGACGGTCCTGCTTCTCTCCCTGGAATATTCCATTTCTTGCTGTTCCACGTCCACTCACCAAGGCGCGCTGGGCAGAAGTTCCAGAGAGGCCGTGTCACTTTTCCCTTCCCGCGCTGCGCCACAGGCCATCCGCGAGCTGCTACAGCAAACGGCCCGCACAATTCAAATTCTCCCACTTCCGCCCGCAACCCGGAAGGAAGGCTCAGCCCCGCCCCGTGAAGGGCGGGGCCCGCGGTGACGCGGAAGTCGCGGAAGGACGAGGCGGGTCCCTGTTCTAACACCTCGCGTTGGCTTTCCTGCTCTTTTCTCTTCGCTTCAGTTTCTTTTGCATCTTCCTGCTTAGGTCTGAAGAGAAGTGAGGGAGCGGGGTTGGTATTTCTGCCCGGTGGCTAGTGAGTGTTCTCTCGTTTCTGAAATGGATTGAGACGTTCTGAATTTTCTTCACTTCCAAGGAAGTGAAGTGACTCAGTCGTGTCCGACTCTTTGCGACCCCGTGGACTGGCTCTTCCATCCACGGGATTCTCCAGGCAAGAATACTGGAGTGGGTTGCCGTTTCCGTCTCCAGGGTATCTTCCCGACCCAGGGATTGAACCTGGGTCTCTCGCATTGTAGGCAGATTCTATCGTCTGAGCCACCGGTTAATCTGCCTATTTTCATCTTTCCTTTGAAGGAAAGAACTAACCGAGTGAGCCCCGTTGTTTACTCCTCGCCTCGCGTACGCACCAGCTGCAACCAGAAGTGGAAAAACAAACCCTCCACGTCCTTAGTACGTAATTTCTCTAGGTCTCCTGATGCTTGGCCTCGGCACCGTCAGGACTTCTTTCCACACTCTGTTTGAGGAAGACAAAAAGCCGATTAGAGGGAGAGAGAGAGAGAGAATACATAGAAGATTTTTAAAATAAGACTATATAGGCAGGTTTTGTTTTAATGTTTGTCCCCTGAGTTTTTGTTAATCACTCCTTCTGTAGGATGCTTAATGAGTACTTCAGTTTCTTCCACCAAAATGTTGACAGTTATCACCAGCGACCCTGCCATCAGTCCAATGAGACTAATTTCTCATCAGCAGTGGAGAGTCCCTTAAAGTCACTGACAAATTTTTCTCATAATTTTTCTGATAAATTTTTCTCATAGGACTAGTCAGGTTTAATGTATAAATTGTCTAGGGTTAGCGTTTACTGGGAGAAGGCAATGGCAACTCACTCCAGTGTTCTTGGCTGGAGAATCCCAGGGACGGCGGAGCCTGGTGGCCTGCCGTCTGTGGGATCGCACAGAGTTGGACAGGACTGAAGCGACTTTGCAGCAGCAGCGTTTACTGAATGGAATATCAAATTATTTGCATATTTAAACTGTTAATCCCTCCCCCCACCCGCCAGAGTGAATGTAGGTGAATTTGAATACAATCACTGTTCAAGTAATGCTATAGCATTTCATGAACAAAGAAGATCTGCAATATGTGCCGACTGACTATTTCAGGGAGCCTGAGTAAATCCAGACTTCATAACTTTTTAAAGAAAAATTTCACTACAGGACATATTTTAATCTAACAAAACCGGTCACTGGACTGGATATTCTGATGCTAATAAATTTTTTAAATTAACTGAAATATATTGATGTGAATATTGTGCTGCCACACAACCCCAAAACTAATTTTCCATTCTTGAATTGGCAAAAATTAAAATGATTTACAACATCCAGTACTAGGAGGGTGTAGTAGTAAAATGTACATACGGATCTACTAGGAGCATACACTCCTACAACTCTTGGAAAATAACTCTTTGACCAACACTTCTCAACATTGGAGTTCTATAGAAATATACTGAAGCTCCAATACTTTGGCCACCTGATGCGAAGAGCTGACTCACTGGACATGAATGTGAGCAAATCCAGGAAATAGTGGAGGACAAGGAAGCCTGGCATGCTGCAGTCCCTTTAGTTGCAAAAATTCGTATATGACTTGGCGACTGATAACAACAATAGAAAAATACATGCTAGGGCTTTTGAAGCACTTCAAATAAAAAACAACTGTCTATCAGGAGGTAGGTGATTGAACAGGTTAGGATACAGTGTACAGTGGAAGTCACTCAGTCATGTCCAACTCTTTGCGACCCCATGGACTGCAGCATGCCAGGCCTCCCTGTCCATCGCCAACTCCCAGAGTCTACCCAAACTCACGTCCATTGAGTCGGTGATGCCATCCACCCATCTCATCCTCTGTCGTCCTCTTCTCCTCCTGCCTTCAATCTTTCCCAGAATCAGGGTCTTTTCTAATGAGTCAGTTCTTCATATCAGGTGGCCAAAGTATTGGAGTTTTAGCTTCAGCATCAGTCCTTCCAATGAATATTCAGCACTGATTTCCTTTAGGATGAACTGGTTGGATCTCCTTGCAGTCCAAGGGACTCTTAAGCGTCTTCTCCAACACCACAGTTCAAAAGCATCAATTCTTCAGTGCTCAGTTTTCTTTATAGTACAGCTCTCACATCCACACATGACTACTAGAAAAACCATAGCTTTGACTAGATGGACCTTTGTCAGCAAAGGAATGTCTCTGCTTTTTAATATGCCCTAGGTTGGTCATAATGTTTCTTCCAAGGAGCAAGTGTCTTTTAATTTCATGACTGCAGTCATGAAATCACTACTAACCATCTGTAGTGATTTTTGAGCCCCCCAAAATAAAGTCTGTCACTGTTTCCACTGTTTCCCCATCTATTTGCCATGAAGTGATGGGACCAGATGCCATGATCTTAGTTTTCTGAATGTTGAGCTTTAAGCCAACTTTTTCACTTTCCTCTTTAACTTTCATCAAGAGGCTCTTTAGTTCTTCTTTGCTTTCTGCCAAAAAGGTGGTGTCATCGGCATATTTGAGGTTATTGCTATTTCTCCTGGCAATCTTGATTCCAGCTTTTGCTTCCTCCACCCCAACATTTCTCATGATGTTCTCTGCATATAAGTTAAATAAGTAGGGTGACAATATACAGCCTTGACGTACTTCTTTCCCTGTTTGGAGCCAGTCTGTTGTTCCATGTCCATTTCTAACTGTTGCTTCCTGACCTACATACCGATTTCTCAGGAGGCAGGTCAGGTGGTCTGGTATTTCCATCTCTTGAAGAATTTTCTACAGTTTGTTGTGATCCACACAGACAAAGGCTTTGGTGTAGTCAATAAAGCAGAAATAGATGTTTTTCTGGAACTCTCTTGCTTTTTTGATGGGCCAATGGATGTTGGCAATTTGATCTCTGGCTCCTCTGCCTTTACTAAATCCAGCTTGCACATCTGAAAGTTCACGGTTCATGTACTTGTTGAAGCCTGGCTTGGAGAATTGTGAGCATTACTTTACTAGCATGTGAGATGAGTGCAATTGTGCAGAAGTTTGAACATTCTTTGGCATTGCCTTTCTTTCAGATTGGAATGAAAACTGACCTTTTCCAGTCCTGTGGCCACTGCTGAGTTTTCCAAATTTGCTCACTTATTGAGTGCAGCACTTAACAGCATCATCTTTTAGGATTTGAAATAGCTCAACTGAAATTCCATCACCTCCACTAGCTTTGTTTGTAGTGATGCTTCCTAAGGCTCTCTTGACTTCACATTCCAGGATGTCTGGCTCTAGGTGAGTGATCACACCATTGTGATTATCTGGGTCATGAAGATCTTTTTTGTATAGTTCTTCTGTGTATTCTTGCCACCTCTTCTTAATACCTTCTGCTTCTGTTAGGTGCATACCATTTTTGCCCTTTATTGTGCTCATCTTTGCATGAAATGTTCCCTTGGTATCTCTAATTTTCTTGAAGCGATCTCTAGTCTTTCCCATTCTGTTGTTTTCCTCTCTTTGTATTTTTCATTGAGCAAGGCTTTCTTATCTCTCCTTGCTATTCTTTGGAACTCTGCATTCAAATGGATATACAGTTTATGGGATTCTCCAGGCCAGAATACTGGAGTGGGTAGCCTTTCCCTTCTCCAGGGGATCTTCCCAACCCAGGGATAGAACTCAGGTCTTCCACATTGCAGGTGGATTCTTTACCAGCTGAGCCACAAATATGTCCCTACTATTAAGCAGACTTCTACTACTATTAAGCAACAAAGCTCTGTTGCTTTGCCCCCTAAACTGCTGCCTCCAAAGTTAGGACTGTCAAACTCCCAAAGACACAAACAAAAAGAATGCTATTATTTAGTTATAAAAGCAGCAATATTTGGTTATATAATAATGCTGATAGACTTGTCCCTGCATCATTTCACTAATTCTTATATTACCACTTCCCTGTATCAATACACATTGTTGGACTAAAGTATCCTTTATAGCAGCTCATTCCTCCCCTGGGGTAGTCATAGTGAAGTTCTACTAACCTTTTTTGTCTTTTACATGGGGCAGGTTTTATGATCCTTATCTCCTACCCACACTTGAAACAAATATTTGAATCATATTTTTGGCAGACCCTGGTCTCCCCTTCTTATACCAAGATAGATCCCTGCATGTCTGTTCATCTTAAAGATAAATTTCTAGTTTTTTGCCCTTAAAGCACTCCTCATCAATTCCTATCAATAGTACTCAAGGTCACCTCATCTATCTGCTCCCCTAACTAGTGATCATCTCTGATATCTTGGAACAAAACTTACTATATTAAGTTTCCTGCTACTCAGAACCCTAGCAGAGTCTCATAATGAGAAATACACTTTTAAAAGGGACCATTCAAAAAGTCTAAATAGAGGGCTATTCATATTCTCATAATAAGATACTTGACCTAGCAATGGAGTGTGGGTGTCTGTTAGGGGTAGTAAGGGGACCAGGGAGAAGGCTGTTGATAGATGTCCAGGAAGTAAGATAATGTGTAAAAACACTTTTATGTTTCCCAATTTTTCTTTCACACTTCTTTCTTCAACATCATTTATTATATCATTATAGACTTGACTCTAATGTCAGCACACTGCCTTACAGAAAAGTATTTCTGGAGATTATGCAACAGGAGAAACAAATAGCTCCCTACTTCCACTCAACTTGTATCCCTTACATGCCACATTTTTTGTCTTCCATTGATTAGCCTACTATGGGCAATGATGTTAAAACAAAAGACAGGGGAAAAAATAATAGATAGGCAAAATGTCATTTCTCCTTTTAGGAACTCTAGTATAGAGTCCATTTAGTCTCTCTTCAGCGATTCTTTAGACCACCATTGCCCAATACAAATGTTAGCCATATATATAGTTTTCAATTGTTTAGTAGTCATATTTTTAAAAAATCAAAAGAGGACTTCCCTGATGGCCCAGTGGTTAAGAATCCACCTGCCAATGCAAGGGACATGGTTTTGATTCCTGGTCTGGGAAGATTCCACAAGCTGCAGGGCAGCTAAGTCCATTTGCCACAACTGCTGAGCCTGAGCTCCAGAGCCTGTGCTGTGCAACAAGAAGAGCCACCACAGTGAGAAGCCCCCCATCACTGCAACTGGAGAGTAGCCCCCATGGCCACAGCTAGAGAAAGTCCATGTGCAGCAACAAAGACCTGGCACAGACAAAAGTCACAAATAATAAAATTTTAAAATTAAAAGAAATAGGTGAAGTTAATTGAAGTAATAATTTTACTTAACCCAATATATCTAAAATATTAAATATTTATTTTATACTAAATATTTACTATAATATTAAATAAAAACATTAATATCTACCATTAAATATATATTAAATAAATTTTAAATTAAATAAATATCATTAAATATTATACTTATATTTAACCCAATATATCTAACATGTCTCAATAATCTATTCCACTGCTTTCATGGAATAGATTATTGAGACATTTTACATTTTTTATACTGTCTTTTATATGTATTTTACATTTATAGCACATCTCAATTTGTACTAACCACGTTTCTAGTGTTCATTAGTTACATATAGCTAATGGCTATCATAATGGCCAGCACAATTGAAAATATGTCACAATTATTCCTCCTAAGAATACAGGCTACCGTGGAACTCTGTTCCCCAAATCCTTTTTCACCAACTTCTAACAAACATTTGAAAGCATGAAGTAGAAATATCTTTTCTCCAAATTTGTGTAAGTGTTCCTACTCTATCATGATATCATTGCTTCCATATTTAATGCCTCAGATTTGTTTTTTACACTTTCTCCTTTAATGAATTTTTTTCTTACCCTCTCTGTTCTCATTCTCCTTGTCTATTCCATAGGCTTTTTTTCTATCTATCTCAGCAATATTTGAATACTTTGGAATATATTCAACACCTACATATTAACATCTATTTAACATAGATTATATTTAATATATTTAACATCTATCATGGCATTAGTGCTACAGAGTTTTCATCCTACAGTTGCAAAACAAATTAGTCCATTTAACTGATCACCTCTTGTGTACAGGTCATAATGAGAATACCATACAAAATAAACATGTGACCATTATTAGTGTATGGCTCCATGATCAGGAAATATTTGTCAAGCATCTTTTATGCTATCAGCAGTGTTAATACATTTCTGATTGGAGGTTTCACAGTGTATACTAAAATGTTCCTTACATTAGTTTGCCTGACCAGACTTTTTACATCAATTTTGAACTTGAATCAAAATAGATTTTAAGAAAAGTAAGCTGTTGTTTGCTACCAAACATAATTCTTTTTCTCAGTGTCTCATTCAGATGAATGTTTTGATCTAAATTTTTAATCTAACCCTGGTTGAGTGTCTTTTAAGTCAAACACACCACCTCATGGCAGCAGGAAGCACCACCCAAAATAGCAATTTCAGATCTCTTGTTTCAGGGTTGTTTAGGTAATAGGTAGGTTTATTAACAGCAGTTACTTGGAATGATACTGTTCCTGCTGGGTAACTACATGATTTTTAGAAAAAAGGGCTCAAAGATTGCTTGTAGGCAATATGAAACATGGTGTTCCAATATAGTTCTAAGATATATTATGTTTGGGCTTCCCAGGTGATGGTAGTGGTAAAGAATCTGCCTGCCAATGCAGGAGACATAGTTTCAATCCCTGAGTCAGGAAAATTTCCTGGAGGAGGAAATGGCAACCCACTCCAGTATTCTTCCCTGGAGAATCTCATGGACAGTAGAGTCTGGCAGGCTACAGTCCCTAGGGTCGCAAAGAATCAGATATGACTGAGCAACTGAGAACGCCATGTTATGTTTATGTTATTTTTCCTCCTCTCCAGGTTGGTGTTTCAAACAAATGATTGTCTGGATTGCTTTTCTTACTTGCTGTCTTTTGGCCTGGAGTGTTTATACAGAAATCAAAGCCTCTTTCCAGTTAAGTGTGTGTGTGCTGAGTTGCTTCAGTTGTGTCCAACTCTTTGTGACCCCATGGACTGTAGCCTGCCAGCCTCCTCTGATTCATAGAAATGAAAACCTCTTTCCAGTTAAGAGTAACTCCAAATGCAGGCATACACATTGGTAATATCACCCAGAATAAATCAGTCATGAAAAACATGTTTGAAGTGAATCTTAAAAATTCTTGAATACAATTGCAGGCAATCAAAACTGTTTTCAGTTTATTTTGTGTACTTTGATTTTTTTAATCCTTTCCAGAATACTCCAGGAAAGCGACTTCTCAAGTAAATTGATAAAGCGATTTAGTTACAATGAGCCCAATTCTCACCTGTATATCTTGATGAAGATGGAAATCAAACTCTCACAAAAGTCCAGGGCATAATGAGACAAGTGCTCAGGGCTGGTGCACTGGGAAGACCCAGAGGGATGGGATGGGGAAGGGAGGTGAGAGGGGGGATCGGGATGGGGAACACATGTAAATCCATGGCTGATTCATGTCAATGTATGGCAAAAAATCACTACAATTTTGTAAAGTAATTAGCCTCCACTTAATAAAAATAAATTAAAAAAAAGAAAAGAAAAAGAGTCCAGGGCATAGAATTACCACTTAGGAAGCATGCATTGCTTAAAGATTGGCTTAGACCTTTACGGCTGTTCTTTAGGGAAAATTCTTCAAGGGCACCAAAGAGTATAAGAGTATAATAAAGCCTGAACTTTAGATCTAGACAGGCTGTGACTTAAATACTAGCACTATTATCTACAAGCTAAGCATGAAGCACCCAACCCAATTCTCTGAGCATCAGTATTGATTTAAAAAAAGGTAAATCATAATCACTCCCTCACAGGTTTGTTGTGAACTTTATTTTTTTAATTTTTATTGAAATATAGTTGAGTTACAATGTTGTGTTACTTTTAGGTGTATAGCACAGTGATTTGGTTATACATATACATACACATACACATACATGGGGCTTTCCTGTTGGCTCAGACAGTGAAGAGTCTGCCTGCAATGTGGGAGACTGGGCTTTGATACCTGGGTCAGGAAGATCCCCTGGAGAAGGAAGTAGCTACCCACTCCAGTACATTCCTTATAGGTTATTACAAAATATGGAGTATAGTTCCCTGTGCTTTACTGTAGGTCCTTGTTGATTATCAATTTTATATATAGTGTGTATATTTTAATCCCAAACTTCTAATGTATCTCTCCTCTACCTTTCCCCTTTGGTAACCTGTGTTCTATGTCTTTCTGTTTCTGTTTTATAAATAATTTCATTTGTATCATATTTGAGATTCCACATATAAGCAATATCATATGATATTTGTCTTTCTCTGTCTGACTTACTTCACTGTAGGGCCATCCATGTTGCTGCAAATGGCATTATTTAATTCTTTTTTATGGCTGAGCAATGTTGTGGACTTTAAATCAGAGGATATTTTTAATGATAATTATAATTAGGCAAAACTTACAGTCAACATCCTCTTCCTTCTCCTCTTGGTAATGTGTGGCATTCCATGTCCATTTCCTTTAGGCTGATGGTCTACTTTAGAATCAATCAGGACTCTCCTCCTAAGTGGCTCCTTTCTTCTTCCCTTCAGTGCCTACAATAAATTCCTCAGTGACTCACTCTCTACTTTCCACCTTAGCAGCTAACCTCTAAATTTTACTTATGTTAGCATACAGAGCTAAAAGAGATTGAAAGTGTTAGTCTCTCAGTCATTCCTACTCTTTGCAACCCCAAGGACTGTAGCCAGGCTCCCCTGTCCATGGAATTCTCCAGACATGAATACTGGAGTGGATGGCCATTCCCTTATCCATAGGATGTTTCTGACTCAAGGATTGAACCCGGGTCTCCTGCATTGCAGGAGGATTCTTTACTGTCTGAGCACAAGGACTTCCCAGGTGGTGCTAGTGGTAAGGAAGCCACCTGCAATGCAGAAAACATGGGTTCAATCTTTGGATTTGGAAGATTCCCCTGGAGTAGGAAATGGCTACCCACTCCAGTAATCTTGCCTGGAAAATCTCACGGACAGTGGAGCCTGGCAGGCTGCAGTCTATGAGGTTGCAGAGTCAGACACAGCTGAGCACACACACACAAGAGATCAGCTTTAACAAGCTCTCTGTAGCTCAAATAGATAGAATTTGGGGGAGTCAGATGTTATGTTTGCTATCTAACTCTTCCTCTTTCTCTTTTCACCAATTTCACTTTGCAACTCTAGTATCTCAGAAGTGGCTTTTATCTTCTTTGGTATTTGTGTAGTAATAGATATTAAATTTCAGTACGTGGACAGTAATCATCAGTCAGTTCAGTTCAGTCACTCAGTCGTGTCTCTTTGTGACCCTATGGACTGCAGCACACCAGGCTTCCCTGTCCATCACCAACTCCCGGAGCTTACTCAAACTCATGTTCATCAAGTCGGTGATGCCATCCAGCCATCTCATCCTCTGTCGTCCCCTTCTCCTCCCACTTTCAATCTTTCTCAGCATCAGGGTCTTTTCAAATGAGTCAGTTCTTCGCATCAGGTGGCCAAAGTATTGGAGTTTTAGCTTCAGCATCAGTCCTTCCAATGAATAGTCAGGACTGATCTCCTTTAGGATGGACTGATTGGATCTCCATGCAGTCCAAGGGACTCTCAAGAGTCTTCTCCAACACCACAGTTCAAAAGCATCAATTCTTTGGCACTCAGCTTTCTTTATAAATAACAATCAGATTTTCTATAAATATAAACTAATGAAAGGAAATTAGAAGTGTGAAAGGGAAATAAATTCACCACTTTCTACATTCCAAATACTGTGCTGCTGCTGCTGCTGCTAAGTCACTTCAGTCGTGTCCAACCCTGTGTGGCCCCATAGACGGCAGCCCACCAGGCTCCCCCATCCCTGGGATTCTCCAGGCAAGAACACTGGAGTGGGCTGCCATTTCCTTCTCCAATGCATGAAAGTGAAAAAGTTAGAGTGAAGTCGCTCAGTCGTGTCTGACTCTTAGCGACCCCATGGACTGCAGCCCACCAGGCTCCCCCGTCCCTGGGATTCTCCAGGCAAGAGTACTGGAGTGGGTTGCCATTGACTTCTCCAAATGCTGTGCTAAAACTACCCAAAAGTTGATTTACTTAATCTTGACTAATAGTTGATGAAACAAGATTTAATTTGATTAAGTAATTTGCCCAAGGCCACAGTAAGTAAGAAACTGATATTTTAACCCCATAGCCTTTGTATAGAAGGCCTTCTCTTTCCCATCACAATATTTTAATTCATACATCTTGTATAGTTCTATTTTAATTTTTTTGAGGACTGTCCATACTATTTTCCATATGGGCTGCACCAATTTATGTTCCCACCAACAGTGTATGCAAGTTCCCTTTTCTACACATCCTCACCAACATATATTATTTGTGGTCTTTTTGATGATAGCTATGACAGATATGAGGTGATAACTCTTTGTGGTTTTGATTTGCATGTCCGTGATCATTAGAGATGTATATCTTTGCATGTGCCTATTGGACATTTGTATGTCTTCTTGGTCTATTCAGGTCTTCTGACCATTTTTAAATTAGGTTGTTTCATTTTTTTTTTTTATTGAGTTGTATGAGCTGTTTATATATTTTGGACATTAACCCTTTATTGGTCATATCATATGCAAAAATTTTCCCCCATTCCGTACATAGGTTGTCTTTTTATTTGCTTCCTTTGCTGTTCCAAAGTTTTTAAGTTTAATTAGGTCCCATTTTTTTTATTTTCATTTTTGTTTTGTTTGCCTTAAGAGGCAGACCCAAAAATATTGCTATGATTTATCAGAGTGTTCTTCCTACATTTTCTTTGAGGGATTTTATGGTTTCCAGTCTTACGTTTACGTCTTGAATCCATTTTGGGTTCATATTTGTATATGGTGTGAGAAAATGTTCTTTTTTGATTCTTTTACATTAGCTATCCAGTTTCCTTAGCACCACTTACTGAAGAGTCTGTATTTTCCCACTCTATAGTCTTGCCCTCTTTGTTGTAGATTAACTGATCATAAGAATGTGGGCTTATTTCTAGGCTCTCTATCCGGTTGCACTTATCTATGTGTCTGTTTTGGTGTCAATACCATACTGTTTTGATTACTATAGCCTTCTAGTCTAGTTTGAAGTCAGGAATCAAGATACCTCTAGTTCTGGTCTTCTTTTCTCAAGATTGCTTTGGCTATATTCAGGTTTTTTTGTGTGTTCCCATACAAATTTTAGAATTATTTGTTTCTACTTCTGTGAAAAATCCCATTGGTATCTTGATAGGGATTGCACTGAATCTGTAGATTGTCTTGGATGTTAAACTACCCTAATATTATTGTATTACTATCAATTTCTCCCTTTGAGTCTATTAATATTTGCTTTATGCATCTAAGTGCTCCTATGTTGGCTGCATATACATTTATGCCATTTATTTCTGGTGTGTTTTTTGGTTTTCCAAATGCCATAAATATCTGAGTTCCCTGTTGTTTTTGTTTTGTTGTAGTGTAATTATTTATTGATAACACGCTGGCTTTGCAGCATCATTGCACACACTACAGACAACACATACAAAGTCTACATCACAGATAAATGCATGATCAGTGCTTGACACCCACTTCTCATCAAGAATCAAAAGACTACAATTAAATCAAGAGAACAGATCTCATTCCCATTGTGAAGATGCCACAGATTTTTTTACTTCCTTGATTATTTTTATAATATTTAGGATTTCAGAGATATCTATATGCATGTAAACACAACATTCTTGCTTTAAAACAGCACCTGTTTTCCCTTGAGAAGCTAGTGTCGTATCTGTGTGGACCCTATTCTGAAGTACTGCCTGTTCAGTTTTATGAACCTCTCAAGAAAGGAGTTCAGTAACCCAGATGGCATTGTCTAACACTTCTGCTCTTCTCCAAATCATAGCATGTAAAATCCTCCCAACTTTCTGGGCCTTTGGTAAGCATGTATTCAAAAGAACTGAAAAGAAAAGAAAGCAGTTCAGAATTCCTCTTGATTAGATAGGGTTTGGATCTCAAATTAAACCTAATTTTTTTCTGCTCATTTAATTATCTAAAGACTCCTTTCTCCAATGGGTAGTATTGATGTCTAAAATGAGTACCAAATGATATCTGACATCATTTTACCAAGGTACAATGTCTGCCCATTTATTAGGTAAGAGCCAGTAGGCTTCTGAACCACAAACCCTATACCAGCCATTGAGGGCCATTTGATGATTTGTTTTCTGCCAAAATACCCAGTTGCTGTTGTTGTTCAGTCACCCAGTCGTGTCTGACTCTTTGCGACCCCATGGACTGCAACACATTAAGTCTGTGTCCCTCATCATCTCCCAAAGTTTGCTCAAGTTCATGTCCATTGCATCTGTGATGCCATCCAGCCATCTCATCCTCTGACACCCTCTTCTCCTTCTGCCTTCAATTTTTCCCAGCATCAGGGACTTTTCCAATGAGTTGGCTGTTCGTATCAGGTGACCAAAATACTGGAGCTTCATCTTCAGCATCAGTCCCTCCAATGAGTATTCAGGGTTAATTTCCTTTTAAGATTGGCCGGTTTGATCTCCTTGCTGTCCAAGGGACTCTCAGGAGTCTTCTCCAGCACCAGTTTGTAGGCATCAATTCTCTGGCGTTCTGCCTTCTTTACAGCCCGTACATGACTACTGGGAAGACCATAGCCTTGACTATATAGATCTTTGCTAGCAGAATGATATCTCTGCTTTTCAACACACTGTCTAGGTTTGTCATAGCTTTTCTGTCAAGAAGCAATCATCTTCTCATTTCATTCTGCAGTAACCATTCTCAGTGATTTGAGAGCCCAAGAAGAGAAAACTTGCTGCTTCCACTATTTTCCCTTCTATTTGCCAGGAAGTAATGGGGCTGGATGCCATGATCTTAGTTTTTTTAATATTTAGTTTTAAGCTGGCTTTTTCACTCTCCTCCTTCACCCTCATCAAGAGGTTCTTTAGCTCCTCTTCACTTTCTACCATTAGAGTGGTATTATCTATACATCTGAGGTTGTTGATGTTTATCCTGCCTATCTATAATTCCAGCTTGTAGCTCACCCAGCTCAGCATTTCTCATGATGTGCTCAGTGTATAGATTAAATAAACAAGGTGACAATAGACAGCTCTGTTGTACTTCTTTCTCAATTCTGAACCAATCAGTTGTTCCATAAAGTGTTCTAACTGTTGCTTCTTGATCCATATACAGGTTTCTCAGGAGACAGGTAAAATGGTCTGGTATTCCCATCTTTTTAAAAGCTTTAAAATATATAGAGGAGTTGTCAAATAGTTTGGTAACATTTTGGTATCACCCATGGTCTGGTACCAGGTAATGTTATTTGTAGCACTGAGATGCTGAGATAGATCTAAAGCAAAAGAGAAGTAATATGCTCTTTGCTCCTTACAGCTCTTTGAAATTCTTTTCTTGTAAACCATTTATTACAAAAGCTAACTCCTATGAAAGTAATTAATTATTGTTTCAGAAAAGATATAAAAATCCATTCCTATCATAGGGATGATATGATGGGAGATTTTAGATTCATGGATGTCTGGCCTATTATATTGTTTACCATGTAAATATTCACATAATGATTGAGTCCAGTTGCCCAGGAAACCAACTGATTCATTACAATAAATTTGTGCCAAGAAAAGCTGAGTGTCTTGCAAAGGAAAATGTATACAAATTGAAGAGTCAGGAAGACTGTATGCTTTAGTCAATTCATAAGTAAATTGCAGCCAGGTGTTAGATTCATACCACATGTGTTAGTATCATACCACATGTTCATGTGTTAGAATCTAAAAGCACAAAAAATAAGAAGAAGAAGGGCTTCAAAGAAAAATAAAAGACATTTAGATAGAAAATAAGGAAGTAAAACTTTGTTTGCAGATGACATGACTGACATGATTGCCTAAAATTCTGAAGGCATCTACAAACAAGCAACTAGAGTTAATACATGAACTTAATAAGATTTTTGCATATACAATTAGTACACAAAAGTGAGTTGTAGTTTTATACACTAGCAATGAATAATTAGAAATTAAGAGTTACAAAACTAGCTAGGTTAGGCAATGATTCAGCACCAAAAACACAAGTGATAAAAGAAAAATTTGATAAACTGACCTTCACTATTAAAAACATTTGCACTTCAAAGAACACCACAAGAAAGGTAAAAGACAAACCCACAAACTAAAAGAAAATATTTATAAGTCATGTAACTTGATAAGGGACTTATATCCAGAATATATTTAGAATTTATAACAAAAAGACACGAAGATAGGAGCCCAACTAAAAGATGGGCAAAAGATGTTAATGAACAGTTCTCCAAAGAAGATACACAAATTGTCAATAAGCACATGAAAGAATGCTCAATATCATTAGGCAGTAGGGAACTGCTGATGAAAACCACAAAAGATATCACAAGGATAAAGCCACTAGAATAGTGATACTCAAACAAAAAAAATTAGAAAATAACAAGCATTGACAAAGATGTGGAGAAATAAGAACACGCATGCATTGCTGATGGGAATGTAAAATGGTGCAGCCTTTTTGGAAAAGACTTTGGTAGTTTCCTACAGTGTTAAACATAGAGTTACCAACAATTCTACTTCTAGGAATTTGAAAGAATATGAGAATTCTCATATTCTAGGAATTCTAAGAATATGAGAAATGAGATTATATGCTCACATAGAGACGTTTACATAAATGCTTATAGCAATATTATTCATAATAGCTAGAAAGTAAAAACAATCCAAATGTCCATCAACTGGTGAATGGATAAAAAAAAAATTGGTATATCCACACAATACTATTTGGCAATTAAAAGGAATGAATCACTGATACATGTTGTAACATGGATAAGACTCAAAAAACGTTATCTTTAATGAAAGAAAGAAGATACAAAGGATCACATATTGTATGAATCTATTTATATGAAATGTCCAGAAGAAGCCAATCTATAGATGCAGAAAAAAGTCACTGCAGATGTGCAGGAAAAATCACTGCATGGTGACTGCAACCATGAAATTAAAAGGCAACTGCTCCAGGGGAAAAAATCTACAACAAACCTAGACAGCATATTCAAAAGCAGAGACATCACTTTGCCAGCAAAGATCCATCTAGTCAAAGCTATGGTTTTTTCCAGTAGTCATGTATGGATGTGAAAATTGGACTATAAAGAAGGCTGAGGGCCAAAGAATTGATGCTTTCAAACTGTGGTGCTGGAGAAGACTCTTGAGAGTCTCTTGGACAGCAAGGGGATCAAACCAGTCAATCTTAAAGGAAATCAATCCTGAATATTCATTGGAAGGACTGATGCTGAAGCTCCAGTAATTTGGCCACCTGATGCGAAAAGCTGACTCATTGGAAAAGACCCTGATGCTGGGAAAGATTGAGGGCAGGAGAAGAAGGCAACAGAGGATGAGATGGTTGGATGGCATCATCGACTCAATGGACATGAATTTGAGCAAACTCCCAGAGATAATGAAGGACAGGGAAGCCAGGCATGCTGCAGTCCATGGGGTAGCAAAGAGTCAGACATAACTGAGCAACTGAACAACAACAACAAATAGAGACAGAAAGTGATTAGTGATCGCCTAAGGCTGTCAGGAGAGGGGTATTGACTGGCACAAGGTTTCTTTCTGGAGTCATCAAAATATCCTAAAATTAGATTGTGGTGATTTTTGTATAAATCCATAAATATAAGTGCCACTGCATCATAGTTCTAGCAAGGGTGAATTTTATGATATGTAAGTTATATCTCAATAAAGCCACTTTACAAATATTGCTTGTAATTTTATCTTTTGGATAAGAGTTTCCTAAAAAAATAAACCATGTCAATGAAGATGGAGGAATAAAGTTTTGTTAGTGAAGTCGGCAGAATAGTAAAGCCAAGTTTATATGGACGGTAACTTATGAGTATATAAGGTTTCAATTTTTTAAGGCAATAGATATCTTTTAAAAATCACAAATGCATTAGATAGTTAAAACAACAGTGCAAGAATTAAAACACAGTATATGATAGAGAATGAATGGGTAGCTAGTCTGGATTAAACATTCAGAGAAGATTTTTATGAAAAGGTGACGTTAAACCAAATGATAAAGAGGAGCCAGCCTTATGAATACGGAAGTAGGAATGGGTGGAGGAATGGGGAGAGCATTCCAGCAAAGTCAGTACAAGTGGGGGGCTCTTTGTTAGTCATGATGTCTCTAAAACCCTAAATTAACTCCTCAATATCCACTCATCTTTCCAAACAGAACAATGTATTTCTCTACTTTGCAAGTGCTCAGTAAACTCTTGAATTTAATCTTTCTTTGCTTCTTTTTTATTTTAATATTAAAAAGCATCTTTACTGAGCTGTAATTCACATACTATAAAATTCACTCATGTTAGGTAAACAGTATAGTAATAGTATATTTACAGGTTTGCTCAAAAACCACTATTCTTTTTTTTTTTTTAGGTTGCTGTGTTTACCTCAAAAGAAATCTTGTAAATAAAGTGACTCCTCTTTATGCTCTCCTTCTTCTATTTCTTTCCTTCTCTCTCTCAATAACCAGAGGTCGCTAAAAACTCACTCTTCCACACTGGCCCACTGACCAGTAGTGAGGAAACACTATTTTGTAGTATCTTCCAACACTAAGGTTTTTTGACTCTCTGAGCTATCTATTCTTTCGATGTGCTTTTCTTTCTTGAATTTCCTAGCTCATTCTCTATCTAGTTGACAGTGTTATCTTTATTATCTTGGGGGAAAATGAAAACTGTTACAGTAGAAATCAATGAAAGTTTTATTAAGACTTCAGCTATATCTCTTAAGAATAAAATATTAAGGTCCTGAAAGGATGGAAGTACATGATTAGTGCCAAAACAAAGATAAGAGACTATAAAATATATTCAGATATACTTGATCCCTTCCAAAGGCCCCTTGCCAACTCCCTCAAGACATCTACTCCTGCCCTGAGACTTTGTTGAGGATCCAATTTAATGCACTGTATGAACACTTTCCTCCTATTAACAAAACATCGGTAAGCTTCTTCCTCTATTGGAAGACGGGGTCCTTTACGCCCTAGAGTCCCTCTGGGTGTGAAGATATAGAAAGGGAAGTTCTGGTGGAATCAGAGGGAGTCAGAACAATTGGGAAACTACCCCTGATTCTAATTCATTTAATAAATATTTATACCAGGCATTCCAGATTCTAATTGTGCTATGAATTTATGACAGTGAAAATTTAGGTGAACAACGCACTGTAAAGAATTATAATGTGGTAGATTTTACAATAAATATTCATGAAATTTATTGTTTGTAACATTCTTGAATAAAAGTTTCAATATGTTTCCGTCTATTCAAGTAAATTAATGTCAATAGCCCTTGTCAATGTTTTTACATGAAAAATAAGCACTTTAAAAATGACTAAATATTCCATTAAATAAATTCCATACTTCCTCATTTGCCTTTTGAAAATAGTAAAGTCAGCAGGAGGGAAGTCCTTGCCAGCATTTATTCAACTCTCCTGCTCTCCTTCTCTTGCCTCCAATCAACCCTTGCTAACTCTTGCTAGCATTTTGTTTGTAGAAAGAAGATGTAAATAAAAATTTTCATGTAGAAGAGAAATAATAGGCCTATTCCAATAAAAATTCTGATTGGAAGCCAATTACTGCACATGGTGTTTTTCAAGCCTCCTAATTTAAATGAAATTTTTAAAGCTGATTTTTCTAGACTGCTAATACATTAGATTGTCCATAGGAATTTAGTTAAATATATGCCAGAAAAATATTTTATTTTTCCCCTATTGTCCTACACATATCCATCTTTTCAACTCAATTACTAACCAGCTACATTCAGCTGAATATTAGAGAGCTATGAAGATGTGTAAAACTCAGGCACAGCCTAGTGAGAACGCCAGCTCCTCTCCTCTTTCCCATCTTCATTCCTTACTCTACTAAAGATTTTCCTGAGTTGTAGTTTCTCTGAGATTTTTCTCTCTCTACCATGTGGCAGGGGCAATAAGAACTTCAAACAATGTGCCTTAGAATTACCTGCTGGTGAGATGGAAGAAGAGGGTGTTTATTCACAAACTCCTCTCCTCCCATTTACCAAGGGTTCCTTCAGATGCACCAGAATGGCCGAGAGGGTTTCCAAAGGCATCCCATGTGGTGACAGAAGAAAATTCTGGCAGAAAGCAAGAGAGTCTTGTTGCAATCCCCAGATAAAATGCTGGCAGGCTACACCTTTCTACAGTTTGTTGCGGCAACAGTTCTGGAACCGAGCCAGGAGTGAGCCAGGAAGACGTAAGAGGAGATATAAAGGATGTCTGAAGTGGTCTAAAGGTTCTGGACCCAATTCCAATATGCGTGTGTATGTGGTGGTTTTGGTTTCCCATACTGCCAAGCAATTCTCAGGTCCAGCTGGGTGTCCTGCAATTAAACTAAATGCTGACACTGTCTACATGGAGGGAGCATTGGTTTCCACAGGTTAAGGGCTCGGTTCCTTCAGACTGTCCCCTTCTATCAACTTCAGACACCAGTTGCAAGCCCAAGAAATCACCTGTGCTTCTGACCAGTTGGCTATAAATCAGAGGTTCCCATGGCTCACAGAACTCAGGTACCTGTTTACTCACTAGACTGTTTATTATAAAAGGTTATATCTCAGGAACAGCCAGATCAAAGATATGCATAGGACAGTTCAGTTCAGTTCAGTTCAGTTCAGTCACTCGGTCATGTCTGACTCTTTGCGACCCCATGAACCGCAGCACGCCAGGCCTCCCTGTCCATCACCAACTCCCAGAGTTCACCCAAACCCATGTCCATTGAGTCGGTGATGCCATCCAACCATCTCATCCTCTGACGTCCCCTTCTCCTCCTGCCCTCAATCTTTCCCAGCATCAGGGTCTTTTCCAATGAGTCAGCTCTTTGCATCAGGTGGCCAAAGTATTGGAGTTTCAGCTTCAACATCAGTCCTTCCAATGAACACCCAGGACTGATCTCCTTTAGGATGGGGTATGGGGGCATAGGACAGGGAATGGGGAAAAGGGTTCAGAGCTTCCATGCCTCCCCCGGTGCCACTCTCTGGGACTCTGTACGTGTTCACCAACCAGGAAGCTCTCTGAACCCTCCCTGGTAATTATTAATATTAATACAGCATTAATACAGCCACTATAGCTTTTTTGTTTATTTGCTTACTGTAAAGCATGATACATATCTTTTTACTTCTCCACAAAAACTACACAAGCCAGAGGTCAATGGAGAAACATTTTTTAAGTACTACAAGAAAAAAAAAACAAAACTATCAACCCAGAGTTCTATACCTCCTGAAAACCTTTATCAAAAATGAAAGAGAAAGAAAGACATTTCCAAACTTTTTCAGACTTTAACTATAAGAAATGTTAAAGGAACTTCTTCAGATAGAAAGAACATGAAACTGACATTGGATAGTAATCTGGATCTATGCAAAGAGATGCAGAGTTCTAGAAAAGGGTAAAACAACATCAACACTAACCACAGTGTTATAAGTTGTTTCCAGGAACTGTCCATTATTTGTGTCTGCTCAGCCTTTAATTCTAGTACAAAATTTTAAGTATATTTGAACAAATGAATGATAGGTAAAATAAATGAAAAAAATCCTATTATATCCTCTGGAATATTGTCAATTAACTGTTCTACATCTCAGCTTTTTCAAGTCATATATGTGATTATTTCATCTCATATATATAACTCACATATGTAGTTTGCATCTCATATATGTAATTCATAGTTGATGTTTCCTATTAAAAATCACTTTGCAAGTCTTTGTGTTTCTATAAACATAAGTCCTATGACTAACATCATTTATTCATGGTCTGGTGACAATCAGAATGAGTATAAATGGAATCTTGACTGAGAAAAATCTAATAATTCATGATTTAAGGCCATTTATGTCTTGGCTTTCCTTTTCAAAAATATTCATTCATTCATACAATCAACAATGATTACTGAGTGCCAGGTATTGTTCAAAGACCTGAGGATAGAGTAGTAAACAAAGTCCCTATTCTCATGGAGCTCATATTCTAGTGGAAGGAGACACAAAATAAACAAATAAGCAATATAGTGGTAATATGTCACATGAGGTAAGTGCGGTAAAGAAAAAAAATAATGGAGCAAATTAATAGAGAGAAGGGAGTTTTATTTTAAACTGAGAGATCACTGAAGTCCTTTCTGATAAAGTGACACTGAAGCAGATGCAAATCAGCTGAGGGTATAAGACCCTGACACAGAAATGTGCTTCGTGTGTTGTAGGGACAGGAAGGGTGTCAACTGGCTGAAAGAGAGTGAATGAGACGGAGTTGGAGGAGATAAAGTAGCTGGAGGGTAGATTATACAGACTTTGAGCTATAATAATGACTTGAATTTTATATTTTGTGAGATGGAAAGCTGTGGAAGGAGAAAGAAAGCGACATTATCTGACTAATGTTTTAAACATACAACTTTCTTTGGCTGCTGTGTTGAGAATAGAGTGCATGGGGGTCAAGAAAAGAAGCAGGGAGCTTGTTACAAAGATAAATAACATAACAGAAAAGCTTTAGATCAACTCTATGCATCTTGCACTCTGTTGGTAATATAATTCAAGTGCAAATTTAAGGAGTGACTGAACCCATGCAACTTCAGAGCTTTCTGCATTTGCAGCTCTCAAAATGGTCTTTGCAAAAGTCCATTTGGCAGCTTCTCTGAGGAGCTTCTCATGGCATTTAGGTTGTAATTTATTTCACTGTTATTCCAGCTATCTATTGCTACCTAATAAATATCACCCAATTTAGCAGCTTAAAATAATGACATTTGTTTTGCTCACAAATCTGTCTTTTTGGCAGGGCTCATCAGTTCAGATCTCCTCTACTTCATTTGGCATCAGCTAAGGGGGCTGGAGTCATCCAAGGCTGGGTCACTCACATCTGGCATTTAATGCTGTCTGTCAGCAGGGGTCCTTGGCTGCAGTTATGGTCAGAACACTTACATGTGATCTTTCCATTTATCTCCTTGGCTTCCTCACAGCATGGTGGCTTAGGCTGTAAAAGCCAGCATCCCAGTGGTGGTCGGGTTCCAAGAGTGAGCCAGGTGGAAGCATTATAACCTTTTCTAACCTAGCCTTGGAAGTTAGGCAGGGTCCCTTCTGCTGCCTTCTGTTCATCAGAAGCAAGTTTGTAAGCCTGGCTCATATTCAAGAGGGGGAGAATTAGTTGTCACTTTGTGACAGGAAGAATGTCAAATTACATTCTGAGGCAAATCGAATTGGCAGACTCGATGGCCTAAGTAATATCTCTAGGCCTTAAAAAGACAAACTCACTTTGCCTGACTTTAAGAGAATGCAATTCTGGCAGAAAAAAAGGATTTGAAAGATAAAATTAAAAAAAGGAAAAAAAGTCAGAACCAAACCTGATAATTTGTTCTCCTATCAAATGGCCAAATTCTTGTCATATTTCAAGAACCAAGAAATGCAGGACCTTGTGGAACTCATCCTCAAATGAATAAAAAACCATGCAAATGGATCCTGACATTTTCCATAGAAGAATCCATGTCTCACTCACATATTCTCAATGTCTGTTCCTACAACATAGTGACACTTAATAAATGTTGGGTAGTTGAATATTCTATTGTAATAAGTGTTGTATTAAGTTATATACAAGTATTTAAGGGGGCACAGAGGAGGGAAAAACATACCATCAGGAAGTCCTAGAAGAGTTTTCACAGAGCATGTGGTATTTAAATTAGGTCCTGAATAATTGAGAGTGTGAAGTTAGGGGCATCGGAAATATCATATAAGTAACACGTGCAAAGACATAGACGCATGAAAGATCATGATTAATGAAGAGAATGGCAAGTTCAGATGACTCTGTGGCTAATACATATCCTTGACACAGAGTAGGCACTCAAATATTTGCTGAATAGATGAAAGAAGGAAAAGTGTTGGATGCTCAACAAAGAAAAGTGAGGTTTATGTTGGGTTGTGAATTTTTATGCCATGTTAAGAATGCTAAAGTCTGCCCTGCATGTATTATGGAGCTCTATGATGTTTTTACACAGCGAAATGTAATCAGAGGTGTAAGAGGAAGAAAGAACAGACAAAAGAGTTTTGAGGCAGAGTTAATAAGATTTGATAACTTGATTAAATTATGTAGAGTAAAAGTGAGGGAGAAAAGGATAGTTCTTAGTTTTCTAGCTGGGTGAGTAAATAACGATTGCGGTGATTATGCCATCATGAGATAGAAAATATAGGGGTCAGGATATATTTTGTATGCTTTGTTTTGTGTGGGTGTGTGATATAATCTCTTTAGTTCTCTGTATTATATACTAGGTCCTTGAGTGGGACATTGAAGGGGAAATGACAAGTTTGCATTTAGAACTGTGTGTAGCTCAAGTTTTCCTAGCGCACAGTCTGGCTGATAAAATAACATTTAAACAAGAAACTTAAAATTGGATCATACCTAACCAGCGGAAATCTAGCCTCATATTGTTCCTTGCTGGTTCAATGCTATTTCCATTTCCAAGCTGTTTCACGTGTCCCAGCATGAAGTGGTAATCACCTACTTCTGCCTTATACCATTTTCTCTGTCTTTCCCTACTCTCACCAATAGCATGAACTGGTCTACTGGTTGAGCACTGACTCTTAAAGACAATTCCTGTTTCTGTTTCATTTTTCACATCCATTATGGGGACTTCACTTCCCTGAAAATGCCAAGATGACATCTCAAAACTTTCTGAAGGTGGCATGGCTGTTCTTCCATTCTAATTCAGGAGACACCATCATGATGAAATAAGAAAAACAATTCCCCTAGCACTTGTGAGATGGCCATGGAGGTGTACGGCTCAGATCACTCTTCCAGAGAATCTGTTGTTTAGGTGCTCAGTTGACTGACAGCCTCCACCTGGGCACCTCTGGATCCACTGTGGCATTTATGACGAGGTCGTGTTTCCTAGGGCTTCCCTAATGGCTCAGATGGTAAAAAATCTACCTGCAATGCAGGAGACCCAGGTTCTATCCCTGGCTAAGGAAGATCCCCTGGAGAAGGAAATGGCTACCCACTCTAGTATTATTGCCTGGAGAATTCCAAGGAGAAAGGAGACTGGTGGGCTACAGTCCTTGGGGTTACAAAGAGTTGGACACGACTGAGTGACTAAGACACATGTTTCCTAAGAGTTGCTTTTGGTCAATGGTGGAGCATGGCTGAAGAACCAGAGCCGAGCCATTTCTGCCCAACATGGGGCTCCTCTAATGGTAACTATTGCTCAGAGACACCCTACTGGCTTGGCCAAGGCTTTCTCAGAATGATTCTATAATCTGAAATCTTCTGGCATTGCCTTCTAAAGGCTCTTCCCATTTACCAAAAACATAAAGGTGTTTTTGTTTCTTTTCGTTTTTCAAATAAATTTCGTATCTATCCTATCCTGTTTGGATATTTGATTTTTGGAAGATCCGAACTGACATAAATAATACTGACAGTGGGGTTGTGGAGCAGGAATTCATACTATGTACCCTCTCCCCCCAAATCCAAGGTGAAAATATTTTTAAAAAGTTCTTCTACATTTCAGTTCCAATAAACATTTTTTAGACACAAGCCCAAAACTTCTGGAAGAAACTAAACTTAAATGCAGTCTTCAAAAAAATTTCATACATAAAGTTCAACAAACATGAGTTTGCAACAACAAAAAAAAAATCACAAAACACATGAAACAGGACTTTCAAGAATGAAAGTCATACACTAAATGGGAACAAATGGAGGCAATGCTGCCTATACAAAGATTCATCATAATCAATAGTTTGACAATTTTTAGGAATGGAAAAGAAGCAAGAATTACAAATATTGTTTATCAGAACATAAACTAAAATTTCTTGGACATTTTAGTCCAAACAACTGAACAAAGGTAAGATGCTTTTACTCCGATTTTGTCAAAAGAAATTACACAGGATAATAACAAGAAGCAATAAATAGATGTTGTCATTCAGTAAGTTGTGTCTGACTCTTTGTGAACCCATGGACTGCAGCACGCCAGGCATCCATTGAGTCAGTGTTGCTATCTAACCATCTCATCCTTTGTTGCCCTCAAAAGACTGAGCCAGACTTGCCTGTGAATGTTCAGGAGTCTCCGGCGGAGGTGTGGGTCGACAGTGGCCTGCTGAGGGGTCAGGGGCACTGAATAAAATACAGTATGTGCAGAAGTCCTTTTGAAGGAGGTCACTGTTACCATAAGTACCCCTACCATACAGGCCAAACAACAGGTAGAGAACACAGCCCTGTCTATCAACAGAAAACTGGATTAAAGACTTACTGAAAAAAAAAAAAAAAGACTTACTGAGCATTGCCCTACCCATCAGAATAAGACCCAGTTTCCCCCACAGTTAGTCTTTCCATTCAGAAAGCTTCCATAAGCCTCTTATCCTTATCCATCAGAGGGCAGATAGAATGAAAACCACAATCACAGAAAACTAACCAAACTGATCACATGGATCACAGCCTTGTCTAACTCAATGAAACTATGAGCATGCCATGTAGGGCCACCCACGATGGATGGATCATGGTGGAGAGATCTGACAAAATGTGGCCCACTGAAGAAGGGAATGGCAAACCACTTCAGTATGCTTGCCTTGAGAACCCCATGAACAGTATGAAAAGGCAAAAAGATATGATGCTGAAAGATGAACTCCCCAGGTTGGGAGGTACTCAATATGCTACTGGAGAAGACTGAAGAAATAACTCCAGAAAGAATGAAGAGACAGAGCCAAAGCGAAAGTAACGCCCAGTTGTAGATGTGACTGGTGATGCAAGTAAAGTCTGATGCTGTAAAGAACAATACTGCATAGGAACCTGGAATGTTAGGCCCATGAATCAAGGTAAATTGGAAGTGGTTAAACAGAAGACGGCGAGTGAACATCGACATTTTAGGAATCAGTGTACTAAAATGGACCAGAATGGGCTAAGTGAATTCAGATGACCATTTTATCTACTACTGTGGGCAAGAATTCCTCAGAAGAAATGGAGTAGCCCTCACAATCAACCAAACAGTCTGAAATGCAGTACTTGGGTGCAACCTCAAAAATGACAGAATGATCTCTGTTCATTTCCAAGGCAAACCATTCAATATCAGAGTAATTCAAGTGTATGCTCTAACCAAATGTAATGCCGAAGAAGCTGAAGTTGAATGGTTCTATGATGACCTACAAGACCTTTGAGAAGTAACACCAAAAAAAAGATGTCCTTTTCATTATAGGGCACTAGAATGCAAAAGTAGGAAGTCAAGAGATACCTGGAGTAACAGGTAAATTTGGCCTTGGAGTACAAAATGAACAGGGCAAAGGCTAACAGAGTTTTTCCAAGAAAATGCACTTGTCATAGGAAACACCCTCTTCCAACAACACAAGAGATGACTTTACACATGGACATCACCAGATGGTCAATATCAAAATCAGATTGATTATATCCTCTGTAACCGAAGATAGAGGAGCTCTACACAGTCAGCAAAAACAAGGCTGGGAGCTGATTGTGGCTCAGAACATGAACTCCTTATTGCCAAATTCAGACTTAAATTTTAAAAAGTAGGGAAAACCACCAGAGCATTCAGGTATGACCTAGATTAAATCCCTTATGATTATACAGTGTGGGTGACAAATAGATTCAAGGTATTAGATCTGACAGAGTGCTTGAAGAACCATGGATGGAGGTTCGTGACATTGTACAGGAAGCAGCGATCAAGACCATCCCCAAGAAAAGAAATGCAAAAAGACAAAATGGCTGTCGGAGGAGGCCTTACAAATAGCTGAAAAAAGAAGAGAAGTGAAAGGCAAAGGAGAAAGGGAAAGATATACCCATCTGAATGCAGAGTTCCAAAGAATAGCAAGAAGAGATAAGAAAGCCTTCTTCCGTGATCAATGTGAAGAAATAGAGGAAAACAATGGAATGGGAAAGACTAGAGATCATTTCAAGAAAATTAGAGATACCAAGGAACATTTCATGCAAGGATGGGCACAATGAAGGACAGAAATGGTATGGACCTAACAGAAGCAGAAGATATTAAGAAGAGGTGGCAAGAATACACAGAAGAACTATACAAAAAATATCTTAGTGACCCAGATAACCTACAGGCAGACATGGTCTGATCACTCACCTACAGGCAGACAACCTGGAATGCAAAGTCAAATGGGCCTTAGGAAGCACTACTAATAAAGCTAGTGGAGATGATGGAATTCCAGTTGAGCTATTTCAAATCCTACAAAATGATGCTGTGAAAGTGCTGCACTCAATAAGCCAGCAAATTTGGAAAACTCAGCAGTGGCCACAGGACTGGAAAAGGTCAGCTTTCATTCCAAAGAAGGGCAATGCCAAAAAATGCTCAAACTATTGCACAATTGCACTCATCTTGTATGCTAGTAAAGTAATGCTCAAAATTCTCCAAGCCAGGCTTCAACAAGTACATGAATTGTGAACTTCCAGATGTTCAAGCTGGATTTAGAAAAGAGAGAGGAACCAGAGATCAAATTGCCCACACCTGTTGGGTCATAGAAAAAGCAAGAGAGTTCCAGAAAAACATCTATTTCTGCTTTATTGACTATGCTAAAGCCTCTGACTGTGTGGATCACAATAAACTGTGGAAAATTCTTCAAGAGCTGGGAATACCAGACCACCTGACCTGCCTCCTGAGAAATCTGTATGCAGGTCAAGAAGCAACAGTTAGAACTGGACATGGAACAACAGACTTCTTCCAAATTGGGAAATGAGTATGCCAAGGCTGTATGTTGTCACTCTGTTTATTTAAGTTATATGCAGAATACATCATGTGAAATGTCAGGCTGGATGAAACACAAGCTGGAATCAAGATTGCTGGGAGAAACATCAATAACCTCAGAGATTCATATGACACCACACTAATGGCAGAAAGTGAAGAAGAACTAAAGAGCCTCTTAATGAAGGTGAAAGAGGAGAGTGAAAAAGCTGGCCTAAATCTCAACATTCAGAAAACGAAGATCATGGCATCTGATCACATCACTTCATGGCAAACAGATGGAGAAAAAGTGGAAACAGTGACAGATTTTATTTTGTTGGGGTCCAAAATCACTGTGGACAGTGACTGCAGCCATGAAATTGAAGACACTTGCTCCTTGGAAGAAAAGCTGACAAACTAGACAGCATATTAAAAAGCAGAGACATTACTTTGCCAACAAAGGTCCATCTAGTCAAAGCTATTGTTTTTCCAGTAGTCATGTATGGATATGAGAGCTGAACCGTAAAGAAAGCTGAGTGCTGAAGAATTGATGCTTTTGAACTGTGGTGCTGGAGAAGACTCTTGAAAGTCCCTTGGACAGCAAGGAGATCAAACTAGTCAATCCTCAAGGAAATCAAACCTGAGTATTCATTGGAAGGACTGATGCTGAAGCTGAAGCTCCAATACTTTGGCCACCTGATGCAAAGAACTGACTCATTAGAAAAGATCATGATGCTGGGAAAGATTGAAGGCAGGAGGAGAAGTGGATGACAGAGGTTGAGATAGTTGGATGGGATTACTGACAGGATGAACATGAGTTTGAGCAAGCTCCGGGTGTTGGTGATGGACAGGGAAGCTTGGCGTGCTGCAGTCCATGGGGTTGCAAAGATTTGGACATGGCTGAGCGACTGAACTGAACTCTCCTTCTGCCCTTATTCTTTCCCAGCATCAGGTGTTTTCAGTGAGTCAGTTCTTTATATCAGGTGGCCAAATTATTGGAGCTTCAGCTTCAGCATAGTCCTTCCAATGAATATTCAGAGTTGATTTCCTTTAGGATGGACTAGTTTGATCTCCTTACTGTCCAAGGGACTCTCAAGAGTCTTCTCCAGCACCACAGTTCAAAAGCATCAATTCTTCGGCACTCAGCTTTCTTTATGGTTCAACTCTCATATCCATACATGACTACTGGAAAAACCATAGCTTTGACTATATGGACCTTTGTCAGCTAAGTTATGTCTCTGGTTTTGAATATGCTGTCTAAGTTGGTCATAACTTTCCTTCTAAGGAGCAAGTCTCTTTGAATTTCATGGCTGCAGTCTCTTCGCAGTGATTTTGGAGCCCAAGGAAAGATAATATGTCACTACTTCCATGTTTTTCCCATCTATTTGCCATGAAGTGATGGGACTAGATGCCGTGATCTTAGGTTTGTTTTTTTTTCATTGTGAGTTTCAAGCCAACTTTTTCACTCTCTTTCACCCTCATCAAGAGGCTCTTTAGTTCCTCTTCACTTTCTGCCATTAGAGTGATATTATCTGCATAACTCAAGTTGTTGATATTTCTCCCAGCAATCTTGATTCCAGCTTAGGATTCATCCAGCCCAGCATTTCCATGATGTACTCTACATATAAGTTAAATACACAGGTCTTATTTTGCTCCATTCCCAATTTTGAACCACTCATTTGTGCCATGTCTGGTTCTAATTGTTGCTTTTTGATCCGAATGTAGGTTTCTCAGGAGATAGGTAAGGTGGTCTATTAATCCCATCTCTTTCAGAATTCTCCACAGTTTGTTGTGATCCACACAGTTAAAGGTTTTAGCATAGTCAGTGAAGCAGAAGTAGATATTTTTCTGGAATTCCCTTGCTTCCTCTGTTATCCAGCAGATGTTGGCAATTTGATCTCTGGTTCCTCCACCACTTTGAAACCTAGCTTGTATATCTGGAATCTTTGAGTCATTGTGGAATGACTGCAATGTAAGGTAGTCTGAACAATTTTGGCATTGCCCTGCTTTCAGATTAGAATGAAAACTAACCTTTTCCAATCCTGTGGCCATTGCTGAGTTTTCCAAATTTGCTGGCATATTGAGTGCAGCACTTTAACAGCATCATCTTTTAGGATTTGAAATAACTCAGCTGGAATTCTATCACCTCCACTAACTTTGGTGGTAGTAATGCTTTCTAAGGCCCATTTGACTTCATGTTCTATGAAGTCTGGCTCTAGATCAGGGACCACATCATCATGACAATGATGTGGAGTCATTAAAAGTCATTAAAACCTTGCTATATATTTCTTGTGTATTCTTGCCACCTCTTCTTAATCTCTTCTGTGTCTGTTCGGTCTTTATTTTCTGGCCTTTATTGTGCCCACCCTTGCATGAAATGTTTCCTTGTTATCTCCAATTTTCTTGAAGAGATCTCTAGTTTCCCCCTCTATTTCTTTTCAGTTTTCATTTATGGAAGCCTTTTTATCTCTCCTTGCTATTCTCTGGAACTCTGCATTCAGTTGAGTATATATTTCCCTTTCTTCCTTGCCTTTCACTTCTGTTATCAGCTATTCATAAAGCCTCCTCAGACAACCACTTTGTCTTCTTGCATTTCTTTTTCTCTGGGATGGTTTGGTCACCGCCTCCTGTACAATGTTACAAACCTCCTGTCCAGGAACTCTGTTTATCAAATCTAACCCCTTGAACCTATTAGTCACCTCCACTGTATAATTGTAAGGGATTTGATTTAGGTCATGCTTCAATGACCTAGTGGTTTTCCCCTACTTTCTTCAACTTAAGAGTGAATTTTGCAATATGGAGTTCATGATCTGAGCCACATCAGCTCCAGGTCTTGTTTTTGCAGACTGTATAGAGCTTTTCCATCTTTGGCTGCAAAGAACATAATCTGCTTTTGTTTTTGTTATTTTTAAATTATTTACTTATTTTACTTTACAACATTGTATTCGTTTTGCCATGCATTGACTTGAATCTGCCATGGGTGTACATGTGTTCCCCAACCTGAACCCCCGTCCCAACTTCCTCCCCATCCCATCCCTCTGGGTCATCCCAGTGCACCAGCCCCGAGCATCCTGTATCATGCATTGAAGCTGAACTGGTGATTCATTTCACATATGATAATTTACATGTTTCATTGCCATTCTCCCATATCATCCCACCCTTGCCCTCTCCCACAGAGTCCAAAAGACTGTTCAATACATCTGTGTTTCTCTTGCTGTCTCGCATACAGGGTTATCGTTACCATCTTTCTAAATTCCATATAAATGCGTTAGTATACTGTATTGGTGTTTTTCTTTCTGGCTTACTTCACTCTGTATAATAGGCTCCAGTTTCATCCAACCTCATTAGAACTGATTCAAATATATTCTTTTTAATGGCTGAATAATATTCCATTGTGTATATGTACCACAGCTTTCTTATCCATTCGTCTGCTGATGGGCATCTAGGTTGTTTCCATGTCCTGGCTATTATAAAGAGTGCTGGAATAAACATTGGGGAACACGTGTGTCTTTCAATTCTTGTTTCCTCAGTGTCTATGCCCAGCAGCGGGATTGCTGGGTCATATGGCAGTTCTATTTCCAGTTTTTAAAGAAATCTCCACACTGTTCTCCATAGTGGCTGTACTAGTTTGCATTCCCACCAACAGTGTAAGAGGGTTCCCTTTTCTCCACACCCTCTCCAGCATTTATTGCTTGTAGACTTTTGGATAGCAGCCATTCTGACTGGGGTGAGATGGTACCTCACTGTGGTTTTGATTTGCATTTCTCTGATAATGAGTGATGTTGAGCATCTTTTCATGTGTTTGTTAGCCATCTGTATGTCTTCTTTGGAGAAATGTCTGTTTAGTTCTTTGGCCCATTTTTTGATTGGGTCTTTTATTTTTCTGGAATTGAGCTGCAGGAGTTGCTTGTATATTTTTGAGATTAATCTTTGCCCATTGCTTCATTTGCTATTATTTTCTCCCATTCTGAAGGTTGTCTTTTCACTTATAGTTTCCTTTGTGTGCAGAAGCTTTTAATTTTAATTAGGTCCCATTTGTTTATTCTTGCTTTTATTTCCAATATTCTGGGAGGTGGGAATAATCTGCTTTTGGTACTGACCCTCGATTTTGTACATGTGTAGAGTTGTCTCTTGGGTTGTTGGAAACGAATGTTTGCTCTGACCATCATGTTCTCTTGACAAAACTCTGTTAGCCTTTGCCCTGCTCCATTTTGTACTCCAAGGCCAAACTTGCCTGTTATTCTTGACTTCCTACTTTTGTATTCCAAGCCCCTTTCATGAAAAGGACATCTTTTTTTGGGTGTGCATTCTAGGAGGTCTTGTAGGTCTTCATAGAACCAGTCAATTTCAGCTTCTTCAGCATTAGTGGTTTGGGGCATAGACTTGGATTACTGTGATATGGAATGGTTTGCCTTGGAAATGAACTAAGATCATTCTGTCCTTTTTGAGGTTGCACCCAAGTATTGCGTTTCAGACTGTTTTGTTGTCTATGAGGCTACACCATTTCTTCTAAAGGATTCTTGCCCACAGTAGTACATATAATTGCCATCTGAATTAAATTTGCCCATTCTGGTCCATTTTAGTTAACTGACTCCTAAGTTGTCAATGTTCACGGTTGCCATCTCCTGTTTGACCACTTCCAATTTACCTTGATTCATGATTCCAGGTTCCTCTGCCACATTGTTCTTTACAGCATTGGATTTTACCTTCACCATCAGACACACTCACAAGTGAGGGTTGTTTCTGCTTTGGCCCAGCCACTTCATTCTTTCTGGAGCTATTACTAATTGCCTGCTACTCTTCCCCAGTAGCATATTGGACACCTTCCGACCTGAGGGGCTCATCTTCCAGAGTCATATCTTTTTGCCTTTTTTGTACTGTTCATGGGGTTCTTGCAGCAAGAATACTGGAGTGGGTTGCCATTTCCTTATCCAGTAGACCACAGTTTGTCAGAATTGTTCACTGTGACCTGTCTGTTTTGGGTGGTCCTGTGCGGCTGGCTCACAGCTTTATTGAGTTATGCAAGCCCCTTCACCAATGACAAGGCTGTGATCCATGATGGGGTATAACCAGTAACCTTAGTACATTTTTCAATGACTGGAAAAGTTTGGAAAATATACCTCTTAGGCGTACTCACAATCTCCAAATGGTACTTTTAAAATCATTCAGTAAGGACTTCCCTGGTGCTCCAGTGGTTAAGAATCCACCCGCCAAGGCAGAGGACATAGGTTTGATCCCTGGTCCAGGAAGATCCCACATGCTGCATGGCAACTAAGTCCAAGCCCCACAATGACTGAGCCTGTGCTCTAGATCCTGTGTTCTACAACAAGAGAAGCCACTGCAATGAGACGCCTGTACACCACAACTAAAGAGTAGCCTCTACTTGTTGCAACTAGCAAAAGCCTGGGCAAAGAAACGAAGACCCAGCATTTATTATTTAAAATAAATAAATAAATAAATCACTTAAAACTTTTCTTCTTTTAAAAATGAGTTATCATTTTATATTTGCAGAAGTTTTGACACTGATGTCTTTAGAAAACTAATACCCTTGGGACTAATGTAACTACTTAATAAAATGCTCTTTACAAACAAATTCAGAAGAATTCATGCCACAATTATAATATTGAGACAAACATTTGCATCAAAGCAATCTGATTTCAGATGTACCAAAGACAAAGCTGAACACTTCACACTGTATTTATAGACCTTTCAAGAGACTAAATTACACATAATTTATTGTAACTTTGAGCTTGCCACTCATTATGTAGTGGTAGCAGCAAATACTGTAGGACACATAGAAGTATCAAAATAAATTATGGAAGGTGGGAGATCATGTCTTTTAAAGCTGAGAATCTCATCAGCTCTTTTTGTATTTTCTGCAAAACAAGAATCGAAGCATTGTTCATTAAGTTACCAAACAATGGTAAATAAAAATACTCTCATGATAAACTACATCCAGAGTTTCTCACCACAAAGATGGTTTTTCTCCAGGCAACTTGACAAATATTTTCATAAGCTTGAAAGTGTGAAGCTCTTCTTATCCTTCTCTCATTTTGAGTTGGGTCTATCTGCTTTCTTCACATGACTTCTGTTACGGACTTCAGGTGAAAACAGCAATCAGGTCTAGGTCGTACTATAAGCATATGGATATTATATATCTTTAGACTCTTTAAGCTGCACCGCCACCAGCAAGTCCAGTTCAGAAAACTGTTGAGTGATTCTTATCAGCTGGGGCAAATATGGGGGCAAAAAAGGGCTTCCTCTGCTAGGAAGATGGAAAGACTGGCATGAGGAATTTCAGACAAGGCAAGGGCAGCAGCCTCTTGGTAGCCGTAGGCCATCAATATTGTGGTATCTTATCGAGGAGAAGAAACACAGGGGGAAGTATAGGAGATTGGGACTGTGTGAACTGCATGATACAAATGGGTGTTTGTTCATAGGAAGGCACGAAAGCTGTTTCCAAGAGGGAGATCCCTATCAACTTAGACTCATGCTAGGAATGCAGGGACCAAAGACAGGTAGAAAGAGAAGATTTGAGGTTTGAGATATACAGGATAGATGGTGGGTGGAGAATGGGGCTTCAGAAAAGGCTCATGAGTGGAGGTGCTTCAAAGCTAATTTCTAAATTTGAAAGAAAACCGAAGTGTTTCAAGCACTCTCTGAGAGAGGCAGTGTAGCAGTGTGTGTAAATGATGGACTTCCCACCTGCTCCCCCTTCCCCTCGGGATATGGAATTCTAGGGTCACAGTTAACCTCCTCATGGGCTCTTTCTCCCAAGGGAAATTTAATTTCACAGATGGGAGACTTGAGACAACTGCCAAGGATTGACTAGCATCCTATTGAAGATGAAACCAAGAAGCTTTTTCTCTTTTCCTCTCTTCTGTTTTCTTTGTTGTAGTTTATGGCTGGTTAAGAATCATGTGGTTCTAGATTTTAGTGTTTCTTGATTTGATTGCATTGGTTTTGTTGGGGGAATGCTATTTAAAAGTAATTGATACTTACACTATAAATTGGTGAAGGGGTCACATTTATTCTGGAATTTAATTGTGTTTTGTAGTATTTTGTGAGTATGAGGCTTGCAGTCATCTTCTTTATGCACCATGCTGCACCACTAGCATTTAGGAAAAGTGAGCAAACAAAATGTTTGGGGTCAGAGAAACTCAGCTTTGTAGATGGTGAAGGAGCTATGTTAATTCCAATGGAAGATTGGAGGGGATCTATTTTTAGCATATTTTTAGCTTAAGCCTGCCATTGTGACAGCTGGGACATTGGATATTTTTCTGCAGTGCATTAGTAATTTTATGGTAAGAGAGTTCTTGGTTAAACAAATTTGAGAAAAACTGTCTTTAGCAGACTTAATCTTTCTTTTCCTGTGGGATTTTTCTCAGTTTTTAATCTGTTAATGTGCATTCTTGAACACCAAGAGGAAAATACACAATGCAGTAATTCCATTATATTTCTGGTCACAGGATACTTTAATATGGCATTCTAATAAACATCTTTTAAACTGTTTCTTAGGAAGAGAGTTTGAGAAACACCAAGCTACAAAAAGGCTTCCCTGGTGGCTCAAAAGTAAACAACCTGCCTGCAATGCAGGAGATGTGGGTTTGATCCCTGGGTTAGGAAGATCCCCTGGAGAAGGAAATGATAATCCACTCTAGTATTCTCGCCTGGGAAATCCCATGGATGGAGGAGTCTGGAGGGCTACAGTCCATGGGGTTGCAAAAGAGTTGGTCATGACTGAATAACAAAACAACAACAAGCCATGGAAAGGGACTTGGCTACTGACTCCTGCTTAGTTCATACACTGAGGCTCTGGACATAAGTTCCATAGTAATAAAGAAGGCATATTTGCCTGACTTTGGGCTCTGTGCCTATATCCCTTGCAATGAAGCTAGGGTAGACTGGATGGAGGAAAGGGAAGGGAAAGGAAAGATATTGCTGTAGAAGATATGAGATACAGGCATTCAGAAATCTTGCGTCCTGACCAAATACTTTTTAACTTTCACCTCTGACACATTTTACTGAATCAAAGAGATCTGGGTTGAAATTCAAGATGTACTAGCTATCAACAAGGTGAGTATGGAAATCCTACTTACCCCCTTAATCTTCAGCTTTCTCATCTATAAAATTAGAGGGATATAACTAACTCATAGATTATCCTAAGAATTACTAACAGCCTATCTGGCACATTACAAGCACTCAGTAAGTACTCACTGAAAAAATGCAGCTTTATTTAGGGCCTGGCATATAATCCTCAACAACTGGAAATTTTTATGATTACTACTACCATTTTGAGGGCCTGAATCCTAAATATAAATACGGTCAGCACGGATTTTAGTGTTGAGAAAGATATACTTACTGAACCTAAATTTTAGACATGCTTATGGGTATTTTTTGAAGGGATCACTTATATGAATCAAAATTGTCATAGAGCAAATTCTAGACTTATAACATCTCATAAGAAAGTATTACATGCCCAGAGAGGTGAGGAACAAAGTACCATGTAACCTGGGTATTATTGCTTGTGCTGGGGGAATTGTTGTCATTGTTTACTTTCTGAGTCGTGTCTGACTCTTTGCAACTCCATGGACTATATAGCCCATGAGGCTCCTCTGTCCATGGGATTTTCCAGGCAAGAACATTGGAGTGGGTTGCCATTTCCTTCTCCAATGGATCTTCCTGACTCAGGGATTGAACCAGAGTCTCCTGCATTGCAGGTGGATTCTTTACTGCTGAGTCACCAGGGAATCCTGCTGGGGAATACATGGGCTCAAATATAAATAGTAAGTTCCCGGCTCTCATCAAACTATCCTATACACGAATACCAGAGGATCTTCCCACAGCTCAGTATGGCAGTTTTCGGTTCAAAACCTTTACTATTTGTCCTTAACTGGTTATGTAAGTCCTATCATGTCTTTAAAGATCATATCAATTCCATGTGCTCCATCATTCCATGATGAGAAGCCATTTTCAATCAACGGCAACCACCAACAACCACATCTTCCTCAGAGTTCTTATAGTATCTGACTTTATCACTCATTCGATAATTAACTCTTTTTTTTTTTTTCGATAATTAACTCTTATAGCCCTCCCCGCCTTACACATATATGTCAGGTCTCCCAGACTGGATTGTAAACAGGGACTATGCTTTATGCATTTTGACTCAAGAGTAAAATATTGCAGATAGTAATGCTACATTCCTTCAGGCTGTAGTAATCTTTCAGAAAACTAACAAAATTTAGCTTAATTTTCCACATAAATACAATGGTCTGACACAAGCACGAGTATAAAAACAAAACGACATTTTAAAAAAGCTGAAATGTATTTTAGAATTTGGGAGAAATTACCATCAGTTACCACTAGATGGAGGAAGTGATTTTCTTAGTCTCTGAGTGAATTTAAGTTTTTCATGTGAAGAATTAAATGCTTACTCTGACCTCAGATAGTTATCATTGGCAGTTCATCAGATTATCAATATCTTTAAGAAGTCTACCTTTCTTCACAATTTTATAACAAGTATTTTCTCTCTTCCTTTCTCAAACCCCCACCTCTAACAAAGAAAAAAACAAAAAAAAGCAAATAGGTTGAAATGAGATTGCTACTAGGTTGAAATGAGATTGCTTAAATAAGTGATTTAAAACATACCTTTAGATTCTGGGGGAAATTTATATGATTCCATAGCACATTAGCATAATTAATGTATTTTTATAATAAGATAATTGAGCTGATGTTTCTAGGCTTTTGTAGACTTCAGTGTCTTTCAGAGTAACATTCTGTTTGACTGTATTTATTGCTCTTGTAGGCTTGTTTGTAATATGACTGCATTTTAGACATCAAACATGACAACTTTTGCTTCAGTTGACTTTTGTTTTGAAAAGCCCTTTTTGTTCCTTCAGGAGGGTAAACTTGCAACTTGGAAAAAAATGAAATCTATATAACTGTGAAAATCACTTTTCACTAAGGGCAAAATTGATATCATTGCAATTGGTTAGAAAGTGAAACCCTTCACCTTTTTTTTTTTTTTGGTAAATGTTGTTACTTTTATATAACTCTAGCAGAAATGTTAGAATTATCATAAATGAGCTTTTGTGAATGCTATTATTTCATCTTCTGTAAAAAATTTCAATCATATTCTTAATGTTTCTGTTTCCAAGCCAACTGTTTAATGTGCAAGGCTTTATTTCAGACTGCAGCTCAGACTATTCATTTATGCTAACAGTAGAGCTTGAACAATACTGTAAATTAAAGAAAATGTAATTTTGGGATTTGTCTTATAATTTACCATTTTCAAAAAGCACTCTCTGGAGAAATTAATAGCTTAAATATTACTGGAATAATGAGGATCAAGTTTGAGGAAAATATAGCTTGAAAGTCTATTACTGAAAATGATGGAAATAGGCATTTTTGTATTGCTATCTGAGCAAATATAATACCATACCATTTACCTCTAATTATCCCTAAGAAAGAGAACAAGAAGCGCTGAAAAAACAAAGAGTAAGGACTTAAATGGATCTGTTATTCTCCTGCTTTCTCTTACCTACTATTTCTGTTATGATAAATATTAACAAAAATCAGCAAATAGAACTAGAGAGTAAAAACAGAAGGCTGATATAGTCTTTGGGTCAACAAATAGGTTCCACTTAGCATATCGAAAAATCTTGGGCCTATTATTCTGGGAAAAATATCCTCACATATAATCCAAATGTTCATTTTCAAATCTATTCATGCTCAATGAAGTGTGTGATTTTTCTATTCAAGTTAAAGAAAGCCAGATTAAGAATTTATCTAAATTCAGCTAATTACATTTGGTCAAGCATTGTCCTTGGCATGATTATTCTCCAGATCTAAATTTTTGTACTTTTAATCAGCTATGGCTACAGGGGCCACTGGCTGCAAAAATAGAAATTTTAATTACCTCAGGATACAGTGCTACCACTAGACCTTTATATTTTGTGTTGCTTTTTCCTGTCCAAATAAACGGCTGGGTTTATGCAACAAATGCATCCTAAAGAGGTAAAACAGGGACAAACAACATAGAATAGTTCAGTGAGATTAATTTGTCCCATAGTTCAGCTCTGCAAAGTTTAGAACTTCGTTTCTGAATGGTAGGTAGATTTTGACAGCCATTTGCATTACATCTCTTAAAGGCACAATCATCATTTGGGCTGGGTAGTTTCGCCACCACCCAATTAATTTTTAAATTATACCACAAGGGATTGACACATTGTCTTGATGCATTTATATCTGTGCTCTTGACGCTTTGAAGCCTCACTCACCATCGCCCTCCCCCACCTGTGAGAAAGACTTCTCTCCTTTGTAAAGACAGGGATATGAAAGAGAAAAGAAGCAGGCAGAATTTTTATACCTCCTCTTGTCAGTTTGGATGACTCACTAAGCTTGGTAGGCTGTATGCCCTGTATCAATACAATTACATAATCATTACCTGTAAGTTAAATCACTTCACACACCCACTGGCAAAAATATAACAATAAAGCTATTCTTATGACTTTTCCTCTTCAAAGCAATTATATACAGTTGAGAAACTAAACTATATTCAAACTGATGTTATTTCAAACATTACCTTTCCCCTTATAAAACTTTTTGCTCCTCTTATTCTACAGTGTACTAAAAAAAAAAAAAAGTTGTAGTGAGGAGACAGATAAAATGAATTTCTCAGCTATTTAGTAGATACATTCAGGAAAAAAGGGGAGACTGGTGGCATTTTCACATTGCCTAACAGGTAGTAGGTACTCAAAAAACACTCACTGAAACAATGTTAATATACATGTCTTTCAAAATAACCCCCAAAATGCCAAGATTTTCAAGAATAAAAATTTTCTTAGGAGATCATTTTTCTACAACACAAATGCAAGCATCAGTAAAATTTCCATGAATTAAGGGAAATGAGTATGGTTTTGGTTTTACAATTAGTTAGCTTCGAAAATTAGTGTGTCTAAATTCTGGGCATTTGAAGGGTTTAGTGATGGGACAGGAAGCAGGTAACCTCCAAGGGCATGGGTTTGAATCCAACACAGGTTGTCACAGAAAGTTGGTACCATTTGACAACTGCTTTGTGAAATGAGCTGGTCTCAGTCCAGTGGACAGATGTCCATATCACAAAATGCTCTAATTGGCAGTTTTAGCAGAGGAGCCAAAAACTGAACAGGCCTGGAGTCTGAACACTTTTCTCACTCCCTGGAGGGGCAGACAGAGGTTCACTCATAAAGGAAGCTTTGAGTTGCTGGTGGCAAGCATATAGATGTTTTATGGATAAACAGAGGGCTTTGTGTCTCAAAGCTGTCAGTCTAATTTTCCAACATACTCAAGTACTTTTAATAAGGCCTTTCCAAGTTGATGCAAGTGTCCTTTACTTTTTGCTGCAAATTAATGATTACAATCTTGCATACTGTTAAGCAAAAACCAGAGACGGAGAGTACTTATAGTAGTAGAAACAGACTTTATTCAGGAACCACTGCGATATGGGAAAAGAGACCTCGATATAGAACTGGGCTCATTTCTAAAAACAATGGGGGAAAGTAGGGATTCATAACCAAGAAGCAGGCCAGGGGTCAGTAGACGGAGAATTACTTGGAGGAAACATCAAGGATAAGGGAGAATTTGGGCTAAACTGACTTGATAGGATTCTTGCTGAAAGTAGGCCAGGGTAATCAGATACCCTCTGGGGGGAGGTAGGGGAATAAGGAATTTGATCAGATACTGAGGGTGGAGATTCCTACAAAACTGACTAAACAGGGTTTTAGCTAAAAACTGAGGGACATGAAGATAGGCAGGAAAGTACAAAGGTCTAGACCAATATAAGAAGAGAGTTCAGGGGAACCTGACTAAGGTTTGGTCAAGCAGAGGGTCTTTGTCAATATTCTAATCCATTTCTCATGTAAAATGTGTACTACTGTGGGATTGAATGACTATCACTAGTCAGCTAAAAATATCACACATGCCATGAAAACTGGCAAGTAAAATTCAATAAATGCTTGAACTTAGAATATTTTGCCTGTGGCTCAAAATATGCCCAATCTGCTATAGTTTTTCTGAGTACCGCACTGAAGCAGATATTCACAAGGCCTGGGAAATCAGATGGACTGAATTACTGGACATATTCTTTTACAGTTATTGACATAGCAAAAGGCTTGATCAGGGTCTTTATACTGAATAATGACAAATGACTGCTAACTGATATGATTTCAGGAGGTATGAAACTGTCTACTGTCTTCATTTGCCTAAAATTCTAGTCCTGAAATATCATTCTTTTAGCTTTGGCTTTGATTTCTTTGAGAGAGGTCATTTTCCAAATGACAGAACACTGCTTCAGCTAAAATGTACCACCACCACCCTACAACTGTGTGTGCGTCCATATTCCATGGTCATACAAACATGGGAAATACTTCGTTAAATAATGTTGAATACATTTATTTATGCAAAATTCACAGTCTTTAACATACGAATATACCTTTTGATACTCAAAGAGAGAGCATGAGGTATTTCATATAACACAACCGACACTGCAGGGAACTAGTGTTCCAAGGAAAACAGACTGAGAAATGCTTTTCTCAGAACTTGGTGTGCACTAATTGATAATTGTTGGCTGCGCGGGTGCAGGAGGGCTGAGAGGAGCTACTCCACGTTCAAGGTCAGGAGGGGCAGCTGTTAGGAGATACCCCTCATCCAAGGTAAGGAGCAGCGGCTGCGCTTTGCTGGAGCAGCCGTAAAGCTGGACCCCATGTCCAAGGTAAGAGAAACCCAAGTAAGACAGTAGGTGTTGTGAGAGGGCATTAGAGGGCAGACACACTAAAACCATAATCACAGAAAACTAGCCAATCTGATCACACGGACCACAGTCTTGTCTAACTCAATGAAACTAAGCCATGCCGTGTGGGGCCACCCAAGACGGACGGGTCATGGTGGAGAGGTCTGACAGAATGTGGTCCACTGGAGAAGGGAATGGCAAACTACTTCAGTATTCTTGCCTTGAGAACCCCATGAACAGTATGAAAAGGCAAAATGATAGGATATTGAAAGAGGAACTCCCCAGGTTGGTAGGTGCCTAATATGCTACTGGAGATCCGTGGAGAAATAACTCCAGAAAGAATGAAGGGATGGAGCCAAAGCAAAAACAATACCCAGTTGTGGATGGGACTGGTGATAGAAGCAAGGTCCGATGCTGTAAAGAGCAATATTGCATAGGAACCTGGAATGTTAGGTCCATGAATCAAGGCAAATTGGAAGTGGTCAAACAGGAGATGGCAAGAGTGAATGTCAACATTCTAGGAATCAGCGAACTAAAATGGACTGGAATCAGTTAATTTAACTCAGATGACCATTACATCTACTATTGTGGGCAGGAATCCCTTACAAGAAATGGAGTAGCCATGATGGTCAACAAAAGAGTCTGAAATGCAGTACTTGGATGCAATCTCAAAAATGACAGAATGATCTCTGTTCGTTTCCAAGGCAAGCCATTCAATATCACGGTAATCCAAGCCTATGCCCCAACCAGTAACGCTGAAGAAGATGAAGTTGAACGGTTCTATGAAGACCTACAAGACCTTTCAGAACTAACACCCAAAAAAGATGCTTATTTAACTTAGATGCAGAGTACATCATGAGAAACGCTGGGCTGGAAGAAGCACAAGCTGGAATCAAGATTGCCGGGAGAAATATCAATAACCTCAGATATGCAGATGACACCACCCTTATGGCAAAAAGTGAAGAGGAACTAAAAAGCCTCTTGATGAAAGTGAAAGAGGAGAGTGAAAAAGTTGGCTTAAAGCTCAACATTCAGAAAACTAAGATCATGGCCTCTGGTCCCATCATTTCATGGGAAATAGGGAAACAGTGTCAGACTTTATTTTTTGGGCTCCAAAATCACTGCAGATGGTGATTGCAGCCATGAAATTAAAAGACGCTTACTCCTTGGAAGGAAAATTATGACCAACCTAGATAGCATATTAAAAAGCAGAGACATTACTTTGCCAACAAAGGTCCGTCTAGTCACTAGTTTTTCCAGTGGTCATGTATGGATGTGAGAGTTGGACTGTGAAGAAAATTGAGCACCAAAAAATTGATGCTTTTGATCTGTGGTGTTGGAGAAGACTCTTGAGCGTCCCTTGGACTGCAAGGAGATCCAACCAGTCCATCCTGAAGGAGATCAGTCCTGGGTGTCCATTGGAAGGACTGATGCTGAAGCTGAAACTCCAATCCTTTGGCCACCTCATGCGAAGAGTTGACTCACTGGAAAAGACCCTGATGCTGGGAGGGATTGGGGGCAGGAGGAGAAGGGGATGACAGAGGATGAGATGGCTGGATGGCATCACCAACTCAATGGACATGAGTTTGAGTTTGAGTAAACTCCGGGAGCTGGTGATGGACAGGGAGGCCTGGCGTGCTGCAACTCATGGGGTCGCAAAGAGCTAGACACGACTGAGTGACTGAACTGAACTGAATTGATAACTGTTACCTGTCAGCAGGATTTTCAAAGGAAAGGTGGGAAATAGGCAAAGTTTCTTGCATGGAATTACTGGAGACTGTTTATCCATAATTTTCCTGACATCCAGACACTATTAAAAAAACAAAACCTTCCTCAGAATGAAAATGGTTTGCTTTTTGAGAAATTTATTAGATTCTCAGTAGTGTGTTGTTCCCTGGTAAACTATTTTCAGTAAGTCATCAGGACAGTACAATTTCTTGCTTTCAACTTTCTTTGAAATATTAATTAGATGAGTAAGCACTGTTCAGAGTCCTTCAGTGCACAGTCTCTTTAAGCCTGCTTGGAATAATTCCTCTGCTTAGAATTATCATGGAATCCTTCCACCAATAATATGTGGGTGGTTGTTGTTTAGTTGCTAAGTCATGTCTGACTCTTTGCAACCCCATGGACCATATCTGAAGTCTCCTTTGTCCATGGAATTCTCCAGGCCAGAATACTGAAATGGGTTGTAATTTCCTTCTCCAGGGGATCTTTCTGACCCAGGAATTGAACCCGTGTCTCCTGCATTGCCGGTGGATTCTTTACCACTGAGTCAGGGAAACCCCTGGAGGACAAATCACTGGAAATGTACTGATTAAAACTAATCTTCGGAAAATTCTTCCAATCATCATATGTGAAAAATTATGGGATTTGTCTCTCACTGACTCCAATTAAAATGGAGTTTTTCTCTTGTCAGGAATACATTTGATAATGGAGCAGAGGCAGTTGCAAATGTACTACTTGTTTTATTTTTTTTTAATAAGAACTGTGAAAGACAGGACTTATTTCATATTCTTGCTTGCAGGGTACAAACTCGTAGCGGGACTATTACTATTTCTACAGAGAATATTGTATAAATCATTGCCATATGAAGAAGAATTCAAAGAATATGAAGTCAAAGGATATGGGGGAAAGTTATCATAGAGATGTGTCACGTGGTTAATTCAAAAAAATATTATATTATTTTTTGGTATTTGAGATACATATAGCATTTGTAATCTTTAAAAAGTTTTCAATCTGTTTTGATTGCTTTGGTTACAAATATTTATTTTCATAAATTAATTTATGTACTATGTTAATTTTGTACTGTTTAGCTTTCAGCACAACTAAACCTGGATCTATCCCTTATTTATTGGTTATAAATAAAAGCAATATTCTTTTGTATATTCTCATTATATTGGTCTAGCATGCTTTAGGTTAAAAAAATCAGAAAACAACTCTTTCTGTGTCTGTTGGTCTCTAATTTAAAAGGAATACTTAGTTAATGAAGGTTAACTTCAAAGAGTTGCGATAGTTACTCACAAAAACACATATTTGATTGGATGAAGAAGGGAGCTAAAAATTGGACTAGAAATATGGAAGATGATGAGAAGATGAAAAGACAGATAGCAAAATTTGTAAAGGTGAAGAAAGATATGGCAAGAGAGGGATAAGAAAGGAACTAACAGTGAACAGAAAAAAGAAAGGAATGAGAAAAACTGAGGATGGAGATAAAACCAACTGGCTTTACAGTTAACTAACAACTGACTCCCATAAATTACAATCATGATAAATAGGATATATAGAGTAATGACTTATTTTCCAGAGCTTTATTTCTTTCTGAGTTTTACCCTCTGTGTTTTTACACCATATGCACTCTCACTCTCCTCTCACATGATCTGATACTCATGCAGAGGAAAGCAATTGAGATCTAGTGTGTTTTACAGGAACTCAGAATTGCACATTGGCTGAGATTTACAGTCCATCAACTCAGACTTTGTTTAAACAGGGTCTCCAAGGTGTAGAAGGAAGTGTTTTCACATTGTGTTTAGTAGATTTGAAACTGCTAGAACTATTCTTTATTTCAAACATCATGAAAAGAAAAAGCGAGGTCAAGAGCTTCTGCCAATAACATGTGGGTGGTTGTTGTTTAGTTGCTAAGTCATGTCTGACTATTGTTTAGCTGTTAAGAGAGTCTAAAATTTTTCGTATATCAAGGGAACCTAAGTAGTACAGAGCTGGTGAGTTAGTTCATTTGCAGCTTAAGTGAGCAGACAATTTCTAAGACCAAACACAGTCTACAGATTAAGTGGAAAAATACAATTTTATATTAAACATGTTTATTACACATTTTGTGATTTAAAATACTTATTGTATTGTAACAATTCACAAAAGCTATAATTCATAACCTGGTGAAATCCTTGCATCTGTGAATTTCCCAATTCTTCATTTTTTTCCCCATTTTTATTGGTGGCAAAACAAATTGGTGGCTTTCCAATCAGTAAAGCAATAAACTTTAGAGTCCACCCCAACCTCTGCCCACTCAGCTACAACATCCAGTTGGCTATCAAGTCCTGACAGTTCTACCTTCCAAATGTTTTTGGAATTGTGTACTTTTCTGCAATTTCATGTCCACTGATCCAATTCAAGCTTTCATTATCACTCTGTGGTTTATGGCAATCACTTACTAGCTGATCTGGTTGCCTTGGAACATATCATGTAATGAAGGAGTTGGCAAACTATATGTAGCTCAAGTGCCAAATCCAGTCTGTTATCATTAAAAAAAAATTGTATTGGAACACAGCCACATCTATTTATTTACCTGTTGTCTTTGTTGGTTTTGTTCTACAGCAGCACAGCTGAGTAGTTGTGACAGAGACTTCATGGCCCACAAAGCTCAAAATATTTAATATCTGGCCCTCTATAGATAAAGTTTGCCAACTTCTGATATAATCCCTTTCCAATCTGAAGCTAGAATGACAGTATAAAAACTCAAATATGATCATCACTCTTGCTTAAAATCTTGCACTAACTTCCTATAATCTACAGAATAAAATTCAGATACTTGTATACCAAGTATAATTCACAAGGCCATTCTTTTTTTCTTCTCCGTCTACTTTTCTAGTCTTATTTTTCTGTTACTTCTCCACTTCCTTACTGTATTCTGTTATGATACAGTACTTGCAATGCCCTGGATTTTTGATGTTTTTTTCTCAGTTATTTTTTTCTGGCAAATATAGTCATCTTTCAAACCTATGTACAATTGTTGATTCTTAAGTAGACTATCCAGATCACTCCAAGGTCTCTAGTGGAAAACCACTAGACCATTCAGGTATGATCTAAATCAAATCCCTTATGATTATACAGTGGAAGTGACAAATAGATTCAAGGGATTAGATTTGATAGACAGAGTGCCTAAAGAACTATGGATGGAGGTTCATGACATTGTATAGGAGGCAGAAATCAAGACCATCCTGAAGAAAAAGAAATGCAAAAAGGCAAAATGGTTGTCTGAGGAGACCTTACAAATAGTTGTGAAAAGAAGAGAAGTGAAAAGGCAAAGGAGAAAGGGAAAGATATACCCATTTGAATGCAGAGTTCCAAAGAATAGCAAGAATAGATAAGAAAGCTTTCCTCAGTGATCAGTACAAAGAAATAGAGGAAAACAATAGAATGAGAAAGAGGAGAGATCTCTTCAAGGAAATCAGAGATACCAAGGGAACATTTCATGCAAAGATGGGCACCATAAAGGACAGAAACGGTATGGACCTAACAGAAGCAGAATATATTAAGAAGAGGTGGCAAGAATACACAGAAGAACTATACAAAAAAGATCATGACCCAGACAACCATGATGGTGTGATCACTCACCTAGAGCTAGACATCCTGGAATGTGAAGTCAAGTAGGACTTAGAAAGCATCACTATAAACAAAGCTAGTGGAGGTGATGGAATTCCAGAGAGCTATTTCGAATCGTAAAAGATGATGCTGTTAAGTGCTGCACTCAATATACCAGCAAATTTGGAAAACTCAACAGTGGCCACAGGACTGGAAAATCTCAGTTTTCGTTTCAATCTCAAAGAAAGGCAATGCCAAAGAATCTTCAAACTACTGCACAATTGTAGTCATCTCACACACTAGCAAAGTAATGCTCAAAATTCTCCAAGTCAGGCTTCAACAGTACATGAACCATGAACTTCCAGATGTTCAAGCTGGATTTAGGAAAGGCAGAGGAGCCAGAGATCAAATTGCCAACATCCGCTGGATCACTGAAAAAGCAAGAGAGTTCCAGAAAAACATCTACTTCTGCTTTATTGATTATGCCAAAGCCTTTGACTGTGTGGATCACAACAAACTCTGGAAAATTTTTCAAGAGATGCGAATACCAGACCACCTTACTTGCCTCCTGAGAAATCTGTATGCAAGTCAAGAAGCAACAGTTAGAAGTAGACATGGAACAACAGACTGGTTCCAAATAGGGAAAGGAGTACATCAAGGCTGTATATTGTCACCCTGCTTATTTAACTTACATGCAGAGTACATCATGAGAAATGCTGGGCTGGATGAAGCACAAGCTGGAATCAAGATTGCCAGGAGAAATATCAATAACCTCAGATATGCAGATGACACCACCCTTATGGCTGAAAGTGAAGAATTAAAGAGCCTCCTGATGAAAGTGAAAGAAGAGAGTGAAAAAGGTTGGCTTAAAAATCAACATTCAGAAAACTAAGATCATGGCATCTGGTCCCATCATGTCATGCCAAATCGATGGCAAAACAATGGAAACAGTGACAGACTTTATTTTTTGGGCTCAGAAATCACTGCAGATGGTGACTGCAGCCATGAAATTAAAAGACACTTGCTCCTTGGCAGAAAAGCTATGACCAACCTAGACAGCATATTAAGAAGCAGAAATATTACTTTGCCAACAAAGGTCCGTCTAGTCAAAGCTATGGTTTTTCCAGCAGTCATGTAGGATGTGAGAGTTGGGCCATAAAGAAGGCTGAGTGCCAAAGAATTGATGCTTTTGAACTGGTGTTGGAGAAGACTCTTGAGAGTCCCTTGGACTGCAAGGAGATCCAACTAGTCCATCCTAAAGGAAATCAGTCCTGAATATTCATTGAAAGACTGATGTTGCAGCTGAAACTCCAATACTTTGGCCACCTGATATGAAGAACTGATTCACTGGAAAAGACCCTGATGCTGGGAAAGACTGAAGGCGGGAAGAGAAGGGAACGACAGAGGATGAGACAGAGAACCCATCAACAGACAACTGGATTAAAGCTTTACTGAGCATAGCCCTGCCCATCAGAGGAAGGCCCAGTTTTTCCCACTGCCAGTTCCCTCTCATCAGGAAGCTTACACAAGCCTCTTAGTCTCCTTTGTCAGAGGGCAAATAGAAGAAGCAAGAAGAACCACAATACCAGAGCAGCTAGAACAAAAACCACATTACAGAAAGTTAATCAGGATAAAAAAGCAGAAAGTTATGTCCCAGATGAAGGAAAAAGATAAAACCCCAGAAAAACAACTAAATGAAGTTGAGATAAGCAACCTTCCAGAAAAAGAATTCAGAATAATGATAGTGAGGATGATCCAGTAGCTTGGGAAAACAATGGAGCAGATGTAAGAACTGTTTACCAAAGACCTAGAAGAACTAAAGAACAAACAAACAGAGATGACTAATACACTAGAAGGAATCAATAGCAGAATAACTGAGGCAAAACCGATAAATGACCTAGAGGACAGACAGGTGGAAATCACCACCACAGAACAGAATACAGGAAAAAAGTGTGAAAAAGAAAGACAGCCTGACAGACCTCTGGGACAACATTTGCATTATAGGGGTCCCAGAAGGAGAAGAGAGAAAGAAAGGACCTGAGAAAATATTTGAAGAGATAGTAGCTGAAAACTTCCCTAACATGGGAAAGGAAATAGTAAAGTAAGCTTTACTCTCTATGCCTCCCTGGCACAGAGAATGCCAGGGAGGAACACACTGAGACACACAGTAATCAAACTGACAAAAATTAAAGACAAAGATAAAATATTAAAAGCAACAAGGGAAAAATGACAAATAATATATAAGGGATCTCCCATAAGGTTATCAGCTGATTTATCAACAGAAACTCTACAAGCCAGAGGGGAATGGCATAATATATTTAAAGTGATGAAAGAGAAGAACCTAAAACCAAGAATAGTCTACCCAGCAAGACTCTTGTTCAGATTTGATGGAGAAATCAAAAGTGTTACAGACAATTCAGCACCACCAAAACAGCTTTACAACAAATGTTAAGGAAACATCTCTAAGCAGGAAACACAAGAGAAGGAAAAGACCTTTGCAAAATAAACCCAAAACAATTAAGAAAATGATAATAGGATCATCAGTTCAGTTGCTCAGTCGTGTCCGACTCTTTGCGATCCCATGAACCGCAGTACGCCAGGCCTCCGTCTATCACAAACTCCTGGAATTTACTCAAATTCATGTCTATCGAGTCGGTGATGCCATCCAGCCATCTCATCCTCTGTCATCCCCTTCTCCTCCTGCCCCCAATCCCTCCCAGCATCAGGGTCTTTTCCAATGAGTCAACTCTTCGCATGAGATGGCCAAAGGATTGGAGTTTCAGCTTCAGCATCAATCCTTCCAATGGACACCCAGGACTGATCTCCTTCAGGATGGACTGGTTGGATCTCCTTGCAATCCAAGGGACTCTCAAGAGTCTTCTCCAACACCACAGATCAAAAGCATCAATTTTTTGGCGCTCAGCCTTCTTCACAGTCCAACTCTCACATCCATACATGACTACTGGAAAAACCATAGCCTTGACTCATCAATTTTTTGGCACTCAGCTTTCTTCACAGTCCAACTCTCACATCCATACATGACTACTGGAAAAACTATAGCCTTGACTAAGATGGACCTTTGTTGGCAAAGTAATGTCACTGCTTTTTAATATGCTATCTAGGTTGGTCATAACTTTCCTTCCAAGGAGTAAGCGTCTTTTAATTTCATGGCTGCAGTCACCATCTGCAGTGATTTTGGAGGCCCAAAAAATAAAGTCTGACACTGTTTCCCCATCTATTTGCCATGAAGTGATGGGACCAGACGCCATGATCTTAGTTTTCTGAATGTTGAGCTTTAAGCCAACTTTTTCACTCTCCTCTTTCACTTTCATCAAGAGGCTTTTTAGTTCCTCTTCACTTTCTGCTATAAGGGTGGTGTCATCTGCATATCTGAGGTTATTGATATTTCTCCCGGCAATCTTGATTCCAGCTTGTGCTTCTTCCAGCCCAGCGTTTCTCATGATGTACTCTGCATATAAGTTAAATAAGCAGGGTGACAATATACAGACTTGTCGTACCCCTTTTCCTATTTGGAACCAGTCTGTTGGTCCATGTCCAGTTCTAACTGTTGCTTCCTGACCTGCATATAGGTTTCTCAAGAGGTGGGTGAGGTGGTCTGGTATTCCCATCTCTTCCAGAATTTCCCACAGTTTATTGTGATCCACACAGTCTATTGTGATCCACACAGTCAAAGGCTTTGGCATAGTCAATAAAGCAGAAATAGATGTTTTTCTGGAACTCTCTTGCTTTTTTGATGATCCAGCGGATGTTGGCAGTTTGATCTACATATGGATAATTACCTTAAATATAAATGGATTAAATGCATGAACCAAAAGACATAGACTGGCTGTGCAGATGAAAGAAAACTTGTGCATGTATGCACTCCCACTTACCACATCATTCTACTTAATCCCTCAAATTGTATGTAATTATTTTATATTGTTAGGTTAATCATGTTTCCATTACGGCTTGCAACTGTAATGATCTTTTATTTTTTGCTGGGCTATTGATTGTGAAAACTGATACATGTCTTCTACTATCATGAAAAAAAATGATGCAAAATGTTATATTCTACTGGGAAGTATACTAAACAGCATTTGTCTATATGCATTTGATCTGCTGTATACCATTGTTAAAGTTAATGTAACATATAATATTCAACTGAATAATCTTTAAGATTTTTTCTAGAACCCAATGCCAATTATTCTAGCAATCACATAACATAAACTCTACTTTTGTCATCTGAAAAACAACTTCAGCATTCTTGGTCATATTTATTGATTATACTGAATTATTTGATAGAAATTTTTAAAGCTGAATTGGTAGTAAAATGAAAACAGCTTAATTTCTAAGGTGTAGAATGCTAGATTTCAGCTACATAATCAATGTACATTGACATTTCACTTTTGGTCATATTTGTTTCATCCAGCTATAACTTTGAAAATAATGTATTCAAAACATTTTAATTTTCTTTTTTAAAATTTCTGTTACCTCATAAACTCCATTTGGATTACTATATTTTAAAAAGGTAAAAGATGAAAATTGCCTTTGGGTAAGCTAAAATAACAAAAAATGTTACAATTACAAAAAAAAAAAAAGTAAAAAAAAGAAGAACATAAAATGGAGAAAAAACAATCTCTTCAAGAAATGGTGTTGGAAAAACCTGAGGGCTACATGTAAAACGAGATGATAACGTTATCTGACACCTTAAAATAAACTCAATATGGATTAATGACCTAAAGGTAAGGCCTGAAATCATAAAACTCCTAGGAGAAAACATAGGGAGAACACTCTGTGGCATAAATCTTAGTAATATTATTTTGGATCTATCTCCGAAGGCAAAGAAAACAAAAGCAAAAATAAATAAATGGGACCTTAGCAAACCTAAAAGTTTTGCACAGCAAAGGAAATCATCACAAAATGAGAAGACAATCTACTGAAATGGAGAAAACATTTGAAAATGATATAAAGTGTTAATATTCTAAAGACACAAGTCAATATCAAAAAACCCAACATGATTGAAAAATGGAAAGAAGATCTGAGTATACAAAGAAGACATACAAATGCCAACAGACATGTGAAAAGATACTCAAAATCACTAATTATCAGAGAAATACAAATCAAAACCACAAAGAGAGCACCTCATACCTATTAGAATGGCTATCATCAAAAAGACCACAAATAACAAATGTTGGTGAAGATGTGGAAAACAGGAAACCCTCATAAACTGATGGTGGATATGTAACTTGGTACAGTCAGTCCCTATGGAAAACAGTGTGGATGTTTTGCAAAAAAACAAAAATAGAACTAACATATGACCCAGCAATTCTACTCCCAGGTATACATCTGACAAAAATGGAAACACTAATTTGAAAAGATACACATGCCGTAATGTTTGCAGCAGCATTATTACAATAGCCGAGATATGGAAGATATGCAAGCAACCTAAGTGTCCACCAACAGACAAATGAATAAAGAAGGTGTAGTTTATATACACAATGGAATACTACTTAGCTGTAAAGAAGACTGAAATTGTGCCATTTACAACAACCTGAATGAACTTAGAGGGTATTACTCTTAGTGAAATAGAGAAAGATAAAAACTGTAGGTTATCTCTTACGTATGGAATCTAAAAAATAAACAAATATATATAACAAAACAGAATGAGACTAACAGATAAGAGACTAGTAGTTACCACTAGAGAGAGGGAATGGGGGAGGGACAAGGTAGGGGTAGGGAATTAATAGGTACAACTAATATGTATAAAATAAATAAACAACAAGGATATATATACAACAAATGGAATATAGCCAATATTTTATAATAAGTTTAAGTGGAGTACAATTCACTAAAATTTAATTATGAATTTATAATTAATAAAATTTTTGAATCACAATGTTGTACATCTAAAACTAATATAATATTGTAAATTACTATACCTTAGTTTTTTAATCAAAACCCTTTCATCTATCTATTTATTTATTTTTTTACAAGAACTTTTAAGTTTATTCTGAATCCGATTAAACTGTGTTCAACATGGCTCATTTCTTTACAAGTCATAATCTTGAGTATATCCTAAAACAGCTAAACAGTTTTAATGCTTGTTCTTTAATTATACTGGATACACAGCAGTGTAACTATACAAAAGGCAATGCCGGCATGGTGTATGGGACGTGAAGTGTGGTGAGGGGACCCTGCCCCGGTGAGTTGGTGGGCAGGTGAGGAACCCACCCTGTCCCTGCCTGAGCTCTCACTCCATCCCCTTGACATTGAGTCAAACAAACAAAATCTACTCCATAGTTAACTCTGCAATTATTGGGCTGTATCTAGCATTCACGTTCTAAAGTTAGAAAAACAAAAACCACCAAGAGATCCTACCTGACAGTTAAGACCCTTCTCCCTCTGCAGTGTGGACTTTCTGATGTTTGGAAAGAGTGGACTTACTACGGAAGGTTTTCCCACAATCACTACACCAATAGGGCTTTTCCCCAGTATGGATTCTATGGTGCTTATTAAAATTGGAGCTGTGGTTGAAGGCTTTCCCACACTCCTTGCACTTATACGGCTTCTCTCCAGTATGGCGTCTCTGGTGAGAACTAAGACCCGCGTGCTGACTAAAGCTCTTCCCACACTCGTTACACTGATACGACTTCTCCCCGGTGTGTATTCGGTAGTGGCGAATGTGGCTGCCTTTGCCACTGAAGGCTTTGCCGCAATCTTTACACTGGTAAGGGGCCTCTTCAGTGTGCATTCGCTGGTGCTTAAGGAGGTCTGAGCTCTGACTGAAGGCTTTCCCACACTTACAGTCATAGGGCCGGTCCACCAGGTGTGTTCTGTAGTGAAGGGTCAGGTTGGAGCTGTGGCTGAAAGCCTTCCCACATTTGGTGCACACATAGGGTTTCTCCCCAGTGTGTGTTCTCCGGTGTTTAGTGAGGTTGGAGCTATTACTGAAGGCCTTCCCACACTCAGCAAATATGTAACGTCTCTCTTCTGGGGCAGGTTTAGTCACTACTTCTCTACCTTTAGCAGAACCTTTGTCTTGGAGAGGGGTTTTTGTTTCTCTCTCCTTTTCTGGATTTACCCACTGCCTTTCTAACCTGGCCTGACATTTATCGGCAATAATCATGGGAAGTGTATCCCTTCTGAATCCTTCTGCATGAGATTCTTCAGAACTTCCCTCCTTATCTGTTGATTCCTCATTCTGGGTCTTCGACTTAACGATCTCGAACCTTCCTCAGCGCTGGAGTGAATTTCTCCTCTTCACCAGTCTCTTGGATGTAGGGGGGCCCCCAAGACTCGTATCTGTGACTGGTCTCCACAGACTCTAGCTGCGGGCTGCTCAGGGACTCCTCTGCCGTTCCTGAGGGTGACATCTTCTCCCATGACCATTTCTGCTCGCGGGGAGGTGGGGAAGCCTGTGGCGCCGGCTCATCCAGCTCCCGCTCCAGATCCTCCAGGAGAGTGACGGCCTCTTCCGCGCTCTCAGGGCAGTGCTCCTGCACACCCAGGCCTGGAGCTCCTGGGGCAGGGTGGTCAGGAACTGCTCGAGCACCAGCAGCTCCAGGATCTGCTCCTTGGTGTGGATCTCGGGCCGCAGCCACTCGCAGCAGAGCACCCGAGTTGGCTGAGCGCCTCCCGGGGGCCAGGGATGTCGTGGTACCCAAACTGCCTGAAGCGCTGGCTGAATACCTCCATGGGAAGGCGCTTCCCTTTCTCTTCCTCCTCCTCAATCTTCACAATCACAGGCCCCTGCTCCTGTGGAGGCCTGGGGCCCAGAACTGTGGCCATGCCCAGCACCTTCACTCGGAGGTGCTCCAGAAACAGCTGTCACTACAGACAGGATTCCGTGGAGCAGGAATATTGGTTCCTGTGGGTTTCTGGTTCTTGAGGGCTACGCGTTAAACCATGAGTCAGAGCCACTCGGGCCGCTGGGACACCTCAACGTGCCTCAAAACCCTTTTAAAATAAAAAAAAAGTATATTACTAAAAGTTGAATTCATTAAAAGACTTAGTATTACATTATAACATAAAATGAGTGGTTTTCTACCTTCTAATAATGCTTTACCAGGCTTTACAGACTGAACTGACTGCAGAGAATAATGTTATGACTTGCGAGGCTTCACATTTCTTATGTGAAGATCAAATTAAAGGCTCTGAATCCAAATAACCAACAGACGTAATGAATATACCTATCAGAGCACACAAAGCACATCACACAGTAAATAGACTTGCAAAAAGACAAATGAGATAATATTAACTGAAAAAAAAAACATAATGTAAGAAAATATATTAGATATAGGCTGTTAGAAATGGCAGAGTAACTTAGCCAAAATAACCTTCTTGCAGATAATAACTATAATGCAATTAAACAATATATATTTAAAACCCCCTGACTGAAAGTACTGGAGAACTACAAACTCAGATACTAGAGGGCATCTATCCTTAAAGACAGAACTGCAATCAGTGAGATTTTTGAGTATGTATGTACCTCTTTTGAGAGTACATCCCAAACTGCACCAGGTTCTGGGTAACAGAAAGCTGCAATTTTATTGGCTTCGGATAAAAAAGAACAGAGTTCTAGACTGGAAAATTCAGGGGGAGAATTCTGGAAGAGAGGGAGCTACAAAGAAAGGTGAATTTCAGAATTTGTTTACAAATTTCACCTAAACTCTTGTTTGACCAGTAAACTGTACCTGCCCCAGAGAGACCCTAACGGGTCTGGTGAAAAAGCAGCAGCTGGAAGATGAAAGACTTGGGAAGAGATTCTAGTTCCTGCCATTTATAAGGGAGGTAGAGTTTGGATTTTAAGATTTTAAGCCTAACCAAGTTAACTACGTGCTAGAACAAAATTAATACTCTTGAGTGGAATATAGCTGAATCCAGAATCTTTACAACACAGTTCTTATAATGTCCAGTACACAATAATAAACATCATATATGCAAAGATATAGGAAAAGGTGATTCATGGTTAGGAGAAAAAGCAATTATTAAAATTTAGTCCTATAATAATTCAGATGTAGCACTTAAAGATTTTTAAAGTTGCAATTATAGATACATCCAATTTAAAGGAAAATATAATGGGTTAACAGTGAGAAATTTTGCACAAAACTAGAAATAAAAGAGCATTAAATAAAAATTATAGAACTGAAAAATACATTCACCAAAATGAAAATATTCACTGGATAAGATTAACAGCATATTAGAGATACCACACAAAAAAAAGTATGTAAACTTGAGGATAGAGCAATAGAAGTTACTAATTTGAAAACAATGAGGGGGAAACAAAATATTAAGAAGATGAATAGCATCTCCTAACAAGTGGGACAGTATCTAGAGGTATAGTATATGTGGAATTGAAGTTCCACGTACTCAAATGCGGAATTGAAGTTTCCATAATTGAAAATGAATCATAAAAAAAACAAGAAAACACTTTCAAGACATATGGTTGAAACTTACAGTATTTAAAAAAAAATGACCTTGCAGAGCTAAGAAACAACAAACCCCATAAAGAATTATTACAAAGAAAAGCATACCAAGTCACATCATAGTTAGACAGATGAACAACAAAGATAAAGAGAAAACCTTGAAAGCAGCCAGAGAAAAACAATATATTATATTCAGGGAAACAATAAGCATTTTTTTACAATAATAAGCATTCTTATTTCATCACATCATCTATAACAACTGAAGTCAGTTCACAATAGAACACCTTAACAGCCTGAAATAAGAAAAAAAAAAAATACTCAGACAAGAATTCTAAAACTAGAGAGACTATACATTAGAAATGAAGGTGAAATAAAGACATCTGAAGATAAAAACAGACAGAATTTGCTCCCAGAAGACTGCACTATAAGAAATGCTAAAGGAAATTCTTGAGGATGAAGGGAAATGACACAAATGTAACTTATATGTTTAGAAACAGATGAGTATTAGAAATGATACATATTTGCATATGTATAAAAAGCTATATGTATTTTCTTTTTTAAACCATACATTTAAAGCAAAAATTATAATATTGCTTTCTGTAGATATTGCTTTTTATAACAACATAGCACAAAGGATAAGGGGCAAATGGAACTATACTGTTGCAAGATTCTCATATTTTATAGGAAATAGTATAATATTGACTCTAAATAGAATATGCATATTCCTAGAAATAACTACATCTGAAAAACAGGTTGAATGGTAGATCTAAGTTCAAGCTGCTGCTGCTAAGTCACTTCAGTCATGTGCAACTCTGTGCGACACAGGCGGCAGCCCATCAAGATCCTCTGTCCCTGGGATTCTCCAGGCAAGAACACTGGAGTGGGTTGCCATTTGCTTCTCCAATGCATGCATGCATGCTAAGTCACTTCAGTCGTGTCCAACTCTGTGCGACCTATGGACAGCAGCCCACCAGGCTCCTCTGTCCACAGGATTCTCTAGGCAGGAATACTGGAGTTCAAGCATAATAATAATTATGCCAAATATTATTGGATTCGGGTCTAGTGTTAAATATCATTATTGGGCTAAATAATCCAATATAAGAGCTTCCCCAAATGGCTCAGGGGGTAAAGAATCCTCCTGAAACACAGGAGATGCAGGAGATGTGAATTTGATCCCTGGGAGGGGAAGATCCCCTGGAGGAGGGCTAGGCAACCCACTCCAGTATTCTTTCAAGGGAAATCCATGCGCAGAGGAGCCTGGCGGGCTATGGTCCATGGGGTCACAAAGGGTTGGAACACAATTGAAGTGACTGAGCACACAATCCAACACAAAAGCTAAGACTGTCAGGCTGGTTAAAAAAAAGCAACACCCTATTATATACTGTCTATAGCGATAAGCTTTTTTTTTAAAAGACAGAAATAAACTACAAGGAAAGGATGAAAAAAATATATACCACACAATCTCTAAGCATAGAGTGTATGTTGGGTAAAATCGGTGATAGAAATAGTATTCAATGGACTAATTTTCAACAATGAAAATGAAAAATAACTATGTGCAACAATTTGGATGTCCCTCACAAAAAATGTTGAGCGAAAAGACAGCCACATGATAAAATAATGTCTGTTGTCAGCATGGTGATTTTTTGCAGGGAGAAGGGTGGGAATGGGACTAGATGAGGGTACAAGGAGAGCTTTGAAATGTTGATAAATTTTGCATTTCTTGATCTGGATGCTGTTTATATTTATATGGATGTTTACTTCGTGATAAATCATGGAACTGGCATTTATTTGTATACTCTTCTCTATGCATGTTATATTTCAATAGTAATGTTTATTTATAAAAATGGGCCAGGACCTATGTAAACCTAGAGAGATTCTATATAATTAATGGATCATTTCACCAATAAAAGCATACAAGAGCAAATGGAAAGTATATTTTAAAGCAAATATGCAAAAGCAATGTTCAATGATAAAAATTAAGTTTTTGAAAATCTGCATAGTGTGAAGTTATGGATAGTGAAACTCAATAGTTTCAGTTTCAGTTCAGTCGCTCAGTCGTATCCGACTCTTTATGACCCCATGGACTGCAGCACACCAGGCCTCCCTGTCTATCACCAACTCCCAGAGTTTACTCAAACTCTTGTCCATTGAGTCAATGATGCCATCCAACCATCTCATCCTCTGTCATTCCCTTCTCCTCCCACCTTCAATCTTTCCCTGCATCAGGGTCTTTTCAAATGAGTCAGCTCTTCCCATCAGGTGGTCAAAGTATTGGAGTTTTAGTTTCAGTATCAGTCCTTTCAATGAATATTCAGGACTGATTTAGGGTAGTCTAGTTGGATCTCCTTGCAGTCCAAGGGACTCTTAAGAGTCTTCTCCAACACCACAGTTCAAAGCGTCAATTCTTTGGTGCTCAGCTTTCTTTATAGTCAACTCTCACATCCATACATGACTACTGGAAAAACCATAGCTTTGACTAGATGGACCTTTGTTGGCAAAGTAATGTCTCTGCTTTTTAATATGCTGTCTAGGTTGGTCATCACTTTTCTTCCAAGGAGCGAGCATCTTTTAATTTCATGGCTGCAATCACCATATGCAGTGATTTTGGAGCCCCCAAAATAAAGTCTGTCACTGTTACCACTGTTTCCCCGTCTATTTGCCATGAAGTGATGGGACCAGATGCCATGATCTTAGTTTTCTGAATGTTGAGCTTTAAGCCAACCTTTTTCACTCTCCTCTTTCACTTTCATCAAGAGCCTCTTTAATTCTTCTTCACTTTCAGCCATAAGGGTGGTGTCATCTGCATTATCTGAGGCTGTTGATATTTCTCCTGGCAATCTTGATTCCAGCATGTACTTCATCCAGCCCAGCGTTTCTCATGATGTACTCTGCATATAAGTTAAAAAAGCAGGGTGACAATATACAGCCTTGTCGTACTCCTTTTCCTATTTGGAACCAGTCTGTTGTGTCATATCCAGTTCTAACTGTTGCTTCCTGACCTGCATACAGGTTTCTCATGAGGCACGTCAGGTGGTCTGGTATTCCCATCTCTTGAGGAATTTTCCAGTTTGTCATGATCCACATAGTCAAAGGTTTCGGCATAATCAATAAAGCAGAAATAGGTGTTTTTCTGGAACTCTCTTGCTTTTTTGATGATCTAATGGATGTTGGCAATTTGATCTCTGGTTCCTCTGCCTTTTCTAAATCCAGTTTGAACATCTGGAAGTTCACAGTTCACATACTGCTGAAGCCTGACTTGGAGAATTTTCAGCATTACTCTGCTAGCATGTGAGATGAGTGCAATTGTGCAGTAGTTTGGACATTATCTGGCAATGCCTTTCTTTGAGATTGGAATGAAAACTGTCCTTTTCCAGTCCTGTGGCCACTGCTGAGTTTTCCAAATTTGCTGGCATATTGAGTACAGCACTTTCACAGCATCATCTTTTAGGATTTGAAATAGCTCAACTGGAATTCTATCACCTCCACTAGCTTTGTTTGTAGTGAAGCTTCCTAAGGCCCACTTGACTTCACATTCCAGGAGGTCTGGCTCTAGGTGAGTGATCATACCATCGTGATTATCTGGGTCGTGAAGATCTTTTTTGTATAGTTCTTCTGTGTATTGTTGCCACCTCTTCTTAATATCTTCTGCTTCTGTTAGGTCCATACCATTTCTGTCCTTTATTGTGCCCACCTTTGCATGAAATGTTCCCTTGGTATCTCTAATTTTCTTGAAGAGATCTCTAGTCTTTTACATTCTATTGTTTTCCTCTATTTCTTTGCACTGATCACTGAGGAAGGCTTTCTTATCTCTCCTTGCTATTCTTTGGAACTCTGCATTCAAATAGGTATATCTTTCCTTTTCTCCTTTGCTTTTCACTTCTCTTCTTTTCACAACTATTTGTAAGGCCTCCTCAGACAGCCATTTTGCTTTTTTGCATTTCTTTTTCTTGGGGATGGTCTTGATCCCTGTCTCCTGTACAATGTCACGAACCTCCATCCATAGTTCTTCAGGCACTCAGTTTATCAGATCTAATCTCTTGAATCTATTTCTCACTTCTACTGTATAATCATAAGGGATTTGATTTAGGTCATACCTGAATGGTCTAGTGGTTTTCCCTATTTTCTTCAATTTAAGTCTGAATTTGGCAATAAGGAGTTCATGATCTGAGCCACAGTCAGCTTCCAGTCTTGTTTTTGCTGACTGTACAGAGCTTCTCCATCTCTGGCTGCAAAGAATATAATCAATCTGATTTTGGTATTGACCATCTGGTGATGTCCATGTGTCGAGTCTTCTCTTGTGTTGTTGGAAGAGGGTGTTTGCTATGACCAGTGGGTTCTCTTGTCAAAACTGTCAACAGAGAGTTTTACTAGCTTAATAGAGTTTAACTCCATTAAACTCAATAGTAGTTTATTAAAAGATATATAGACCATACCATAAAAAAGGAGACCAATTTCATTTTATACACCTTGAGTTTGTAATAATGTTTTCATTACCATCCTTCCTCTTCAAGATCGCCTTCCTTCTACATTCTTGTACAAAATATTTGTAAATTTGTACTATGTTGCAGATACTATTCATAATAAGAAACATTACATTTTTCTGTGCTTAATGGCTTTGTGATATTATGACTCAGCACTGTCAACTCCCACTTTTAGTGTCATGCTTTTGGTGTCAGAGAGCCATAGTTATTTGGATGTTTGAGATGGAAAAATCTTTGGGAGATCATTATTTAATTAACTCAGCTTAGCTGGTTATTTTTTAAACCTCCCCCTCAACATACAAGGTTATCAGATGGTTGGCTTAATGATATCTTGCCAAAGCACGTGGCTTCAGCTCTTCCTTTATTCTCAGTTTTTTTGAGCTAACAGATGCAGGAATACAGTTATAATTTCTGAGTTTATTTTCTTCCAGCTTTAGCCATCTAAGAATTCATTGCTAAGTCCTCTATTAATTCTTAGCCAATTTGTTTCCTTTTCTTTTTGAGTTCCAAATCCTTATTTTCCTGATGTTCCTACTAGGAGTGACTCCAGTTTGAACATATATTGAAATTTCTATACTTCCAGGTGACTTAGCAGTAAAGAATCTGTCTGCCAATGCAGGAGACATGGGTTCGATCCTTGGGTTGGGAAGATCCCCTGGAGTAGGAAATGGCAACTCACTCCAGTATTCTTGCCTGGAAAATTCCACGGACAGAGAAGCCTCATGGGCTACAATCCATTGGGTTGCAAGGAGTTGGACATGACTGAGCACGCATGCACGTCATACTGAAATAAATCCAGATATTCTAGAATTTCATGTAAGGGTTACTTGTGGTAGGACTGATACCATATATTACCTTATGAGTATATCTCTGGCTTTTAGAATTCTAGGCTATTTCCTCCATGTCTTTTAGTATTAATAATTTTCGATTTTGTATGCCAATTATTTTTATAATCAGACCAAAAAAAAAAAATCCCTACAACATAGTCAACAACCAGTTGTGATGTGCTGGAACTGTTCTTACTGGATTGGAGGACCAGATTGTGTGCATCTTTTCTCAAATTCCTGTTCAGCGATCTCATGTTGGTAGCTTGAAATCAGTTTTAGTAAGTGGATTTACATCATGAAAATAGACAACATTAAAAATCATGGCCTGGGACTTCTATGGTGGTCCAGTGGTTGAGACTCTGAGCTTCCACTGCAGGGGGTATAAGTTCCATTCCTGCTTGGGGAATTGAAATCCCAGAGGCTGTGCAGCATGCCCAAAATATTAAAAAAAAAAATAGGGCTGTAGCTTTAGAGAGTCTACTTATCAGTATATCATAGGACAGGTATTCAGCATCTCCATATGAGCCATATGAGCTGAAAGGATAGTCAGTTGGTTCTATAAACAGCAACTAGAAAGTCTATAGAAACTCAAGAGTTGGGGCAGGGCCGCCTTTATACATCATTCATTTTGGTAAAACTCAATCACAAGTGACCTTGGTGAATGGTTCACTGGAAATGAAAAACATTAAAATGTTGAATGATTGGGTAGCAAATTCTGGAATGAGAAGAGTAATTGCAGCTCTCGATTTGTTGGCTAACTATAAACAAAGCCACAATAAGACTTGAGAATTATTTTGTTTTTTACCTAAGAAATCTTACTAGCTTTAGTGAGAGCTAAACCAGGAAAGGTCAGTTTATGTTTTAGTTGGTATTTGCAATCTGAGTTACCTTTTAGTGTTGTGAATCACTAGAATGTGTGACAAAATTAACCACCTACAGCCTCCATCTTTGACGACTTTTCAAAATCATTAAATTACGAAGCCCAGAATGCTGGGTTTGGGGTTATGGTTTTATTTTTATTGAAGGCAGAAGGTAATTTATACGATATTTTCATAGTTTCTTTCAGACTTTTGTGCCTATAAAAACTTTTTTTTGGTGGACACATTTTGGTAAGAATTATATTCACTTAAAAAATAGTGAGAGAGATGATATTTTTCTGTTCAATCAGAGTTATTAGGTCTTACCATAGTGCTTTTCTCACCATGATAGTGTCAGAGAAAGAGACTACTGCTGAGGATGCGTTATTACTATTCATAGCAATATTTAAAGACACAAAAATAGAAATGTTGATACTCAGCTTTAATGCACTAATCAAAGCGATTGGAAATTGCTTAAGTGGACCAATTTTAATTCTAAATGCAGAAGACTTCTAACTCAATACCAAGTAAGAAATGTGCCAGAACCTAATGATTAGAATGTTGTGCTTGAAAGTGATTTTAGTTGGAATTTAATTTGGTTAGATTAAACAGACATTTGGGAGGTATTTTTTCATGTGGTGGCCACTGTTTTGAATATAAAGACATGCACTGTAGACCCTCAAGAAGGTCAAAGACCAGCTGAAGGTGCTGTCATACAAACAAAAAAAAAAACCATCATTTTTAGAGACTTACCCAAATCCCAACAATACTAGATCTATGATATTTTATAAAGTGTTTGCCTACTATTTGCCTAAGTTCTTAAAACACTGAAAAAAATAGGTTGCCTGCCATTATTATATAATAATTACTACACTTGAAAATATTTTTATATGCCAAAATAATCAGTCAATTCAGGAACAGCAATCCAGTTATACTGTGCAACAAGAAATATTATTGAAATTGTGCTTAGTCGCACAGATATGTCCGAATCTTTGTGACCCTTAGGACTCTAGCCCACCAGGCTCTCCTGTCCATGGAATTCTCCAGGCAAGAATACTGGAGTGGGTAGCCATTTCCTTTTCCAGGGGATCTTCCCGACCCAGGGACCGAACCCTTGTCTCTCTCACTGCAGGCAGATTCTTTACCATCTGAACCACCAGGGAAGCCACCACTACTGAAACTGATTGTTCTATAAAATTCAAAAAAAGCAATGGATTGATTTATTTTAATAAAACATTTGTTAGAGTACCTGCATAACTGCTTTCCTGATTCCGGATTGGCTGTGTGACAGAATGAGTAGAGTGAGCCTTCAGGATCCTGAAGATACTACCCTTGTGTCATCCCGTGCAAGTATAGGCACAATAGCTGGCTCATGGACGTGATGAGCACAGCCTGTATGAAATTATCTAGACAGGAGGAGTCACAGCTAGACTTTGCCACCGCATTATTTTAGCTTAGAGAAGCTGAGGCTACAGTGTCTTTGTTAGAGCTGTTTTCTTTCGATAGGTGTTATTATATCCAAAATATTTTTTCCAGATATACTCAGAGTTTTATGTAATTGGTACAGTAATTAACAGCACCTTAAGTGAGTAATCAAGAGAGTAAAGAAATCATTTAAAAAAAGAAATAGAGACATGAGAGGAGAAGTAATTTTTATGAAAAAGGAAAGCATCATCCAAAAAGAAAATTGTGATCTATGTTGGTCAGAACCTTCAATGGTCTGCACATTGGGAGTATTAGGTTCTCTGATTTCAAAGATCTTTACCTTCTGATGGTCCTCTGATCTTCACAGAAGCCACCTTAGACTGCTAATTTGTTTTTTAAAGTAAGGCTTTATGCAATAAACTAGTTCTGTTTCTGTTGAAAAATGAGATGTGGATAAACCAAATCAACAGAGACATTCAAATCTCATTTTAGATACTATTTTATCTTCCACCTTTGCCCCTTTAAGAAATGTGGGGCAGAGGAAATCAGCCCTTGGATGTTTTTGGGTTTTCTATCCTGACTTTCCTGATCTACTCTTGATTGTAAAAACCTAAGAAAGAGCAAAATGAACAAAAACTGTGTCCTAAAGGAGACATCAAGACCCAGAACAATAAGGTAAAACAACAACAACAAAACAAACCAGAACAATCAACAAACCTGTCAGTCTACAAAAATTAAAGAGCTGTCTATAACAGTTGAGAGAATAAACAGAAAATCCTCAGTCTACAGCGGTGTATTTTCCCCCATGGTAGAACATCGGCCACAAGTAGGTTTAAAGTGAAATTACCTACTCGCAATAAGAAAGTACTATTGATACAACACCCAGGAGGGTTTTGGGGTAATATCTCTGTAGTATTTCACATTGAAGAAGGTATCAGTTTCAACACCTATTTCAGAAAATCTTTTGGTGGCTTATTGTGTGGGCATGCTATAGATATAAAGATATAAATTAAGTTCTTTCTCAGTTCAATTAATTAGTTTTATAGGGAGAATTTGGAGTTATCTAAAAGGAAGGTTTTTTTTTTTGGTGTTTAGTGCGGTGATATTTATTAACAAGTAGACTGTGTGCATAAAAAATATGTTTGTATGCATGCAAAGTGGTATTTTATTGAAGAATGCAAGGTAGGTTGTCATGGAGATTAAAAGCCTTGAAGTGCTATTCACTGATGCTAGTTATGGTTGCTGGGCACTGGGATATTAGGTTCTGGCACCCTGAATCTTGCATTGTTGTAAAAATAATTACACTTTTATCTTCACTGTAAGGGCTATTCAAGTAGGATAAATAAATACAGACACATGAACAAATCTAACTTAAAGGTAAATATAGCAACCCTATAACCCATCCCAGTGTAAAATTATGTAGTGGTAGTTACTATACTATCAAAATGCTTGATTTTCATTGCAGGGTCATTGAAGCTGTTTATAAGATGAAATTACAAAATGCATGAAATCTGCACTTACATTAAAAGGCAAAAGAAGAATGAAAGCTATTGACCGTTAGTATGGTCACTGGTAAATATAAAGCTTTCCTTTAGAAGCAGAGGAAACAAATGAAAAGCTTGTAATATGTTTTGTTAGCATTTTCTTGAAATACTGTATTTATATGAGATTTCCAACCTCACTTTGAGCACTACGTAAAGCACAAAGTGATTTCTCTGGTGTTCTTTTCTCTTCAACGATTAGATGAAATGATCCTGACAAGTTTACCTCAGTGAGAAACTATGTATTTTCTGTATAAAGGAACACTTATGCCTGGCAGAATCAGTATGGACATTTTCTTAACCAATAAATCAATAGAGAGAGTTGCAATATGGCAAAATGCACAACACACACAATATAACATTGAAATTTGCAGCAGTAAGTAATGTGGTTTTCAAAACTGCCTTAAGTGATGATTAACTAGAATTATATATATTTATATTTAAACTGACACCACAGAACTCTTTTAAGTCTTGACGGATATGTGGAATATTTAAATGTAGTAATTGCAGTTGCTAAACCTCCTGGGATTAACCTGCTGGAGAGATAGTGACATCTTAGGCAGAGAAAAATGATTTATACTGTGAGGGGAAAAACTAAAAATGAAATAATTCCATGTGTGTTTTATATAACTCTTTGGAAAAGAAGTTCATTGTAACTAATGAATTGGTAATATTCTGTAATAATCCACCATGTGAACAATTACATAATTTATATAAAGGTAGGCATATAATTTAGTTTTACAACCTTGATTTTCAGGTTTCACACTATAGCACAGTTCACAAAAAATAAAACAGGATGAGAAGTAGATTAGCACTGTATTACCGTTAATGGTAGGAATCTTAGAATTTTGTTTAAAGGTGGGCTCCATCTTACTTTATCTCCTATTAATGAGGAATGATGTAACACAGTACTTCTTAGCTTGCTTTAGGAAATATTTGTTAAGTCTTGCCTGCATGCTTCAACACATGTGTCAGTGAATTTAATTGAAGTCAAGGAGCAGAATCATTAATAAAGGGTGATAACGTTGATATGTTTTTGTCAAATTAAATAATTTAAAAATAAAGTCACAGTGTTACCATATTATCTGTAAACAGCAGATGTATTAATCATAAAGACTGTCTGTTGCCCCCTAGGGAACTTCTGGGGAAGTTTTTTGCGTTGTATCCATATAACATAATCAAATAGCCTGCATCTTGAACTTCAGAAGCAATTTCAATGACCTGACAAGATACAAATCTTTTTGCATAAGAAAAGAGGGAAAAGGTCTCAGCCAATCTCTATTTTGGTGAACACGTTCAAAATCTAAGCCTTCTAGGATTCTGCATATCAGGTTGTATCTGAAAACTTTAAAGCAGTTTCAAAACTGACAAATTTACATCCATAATAAACCTGAGATACTCGGATAATCTGTTTCATATTAGGGTAGATTGAGGTAGATATTTAGTAGAAGTGTACGTTGCAGTTAAAAAACAGAGAGACGCTATAGAATTGAGAACCACAAATTTTAATTACAGCTGGCTACAAGCCAACTGGATGATTTAAAATAACTTGTTCATTAGTTTGGTGGAACAATAGGCCATTGTGCAATAGAAATTTCTCTGCTGTGGTTCACCACGTCGTAGATGAGGTAGATATTAAGTAAATCATCTTATGGTATACATATTATCTACAAAATACAAGTCACTGCCATTGGAGAAAAGGGATGTTTCTCCATTCAACAACTTGAGGTCTGGCTTTCCTGACTACTCTGTTCCCAGAGTCCCTACACTGTAGGAAATCTAGTGGATCTTTCCTAAGAATAGAGCAATATCATCTTCATGGAACTTATAGCTGAGTGGGGGAAGACCAGTATTGAACAAGTTACAAGTGTGAGAATATATACAAAAGGTAAGTCCAGGATGTACTGAGAGTGTATATCTGCTCGAACGAGCTGTAGATGGAGTAGGTAACACCATTAAAATCACTCCAAAATGGATTTATCTCTATCTCAGACTCTTTTCAGAGTTATAGACCTATATTCTCAATTACAGGCTTATAGTTTCAACCTAAATGAAACTGGCAGCCTTAACTCAACATGTCTAAACTCAAATTCACCATCCCCCTATCCACCTTTTTCTAATTTTCTTACTCATTTTACTGGCCCTGTGCTTTTCCCAGTTACTTATATCTGAGTCATTAGCACACCTAAGATAAATCTTTCATTTCTTCTTTTGTCTTTCACATCCATTTTGTGTCATGTATCAAAGATTCTGTTTTATGTCCTTCTTGTTTAATGATTTTTTTTTAATTCCTCTACTTGCCAGGCACTGAACTTTCAAGTACATTAAAAATCATCAATTCATTCAATGAATAGTCAATTGTTTATTCAACAAATATTTGACTGCCTATTATAGACTATGCTCTGTAGTGGGAATACAATAACAAGCAAAACATCCATTGTCCTGCTTTCATGGAGTTCACTAAGTCATAGATGAGGTAGATACTAAATAAATAATCTTATGGCATATCTACAAAATACAAGTGCTATGAAAGCAAAGTACAGGGGTGCCATGCAAAAGGATAATAGGTATACTGATATACTTTGCGGGGGAAAGTCCTCTCTGAGATCTAAGGGCTGAGAAGCAGTTAGCCAGAGGAAAGGGGAGGGAAAGCATCCTGAGTAGAAGGAAGAAGTCTTACCAAGCTTCTATTTCTAGTTAGAGTGGAGGTCTTCGAAGCTGGAAAGGAAGGCAGAAATAAGATTTGCAGTGTATCATCAGTATTTTTAAGAAGTTCAGATTGTATTCTAAGTGAGATCTGGAGGCAGTGAAGTATTTTCAGTAAGGGAATGGAGACAGAGGTGTATCTGAGCCACATATAGAAAGGAGGCGGAACAGAATTTGTTTGAAGATTGTATAAGGAGAAGTACAGAAGAAGCTAGATTTCCGACAAGAGTAATGGGTAGACAGAAAGGTCACTTGGTGAGAAAGGGAACACGGGTTTGGAAGGCAGGATGATGAATTCAGTTTTGAACATGTTAAATTTGAGGAAAACAGGAATATCTAAGTTATTGTTTAGAAGGTAACTGGATATAGGGACATGTGCCTGCTCTCATTTGAGAGCACTCACCTGAGAAGTGTTAAAACAGACTGACTACATAAAAAGGTAGATTATAGTTAAGGTGACACTAAATTGAAGGCTCAGGGAAAACTTCAGGGAGAAAGGGAAAATCACATTTGAGAGGACCTAGAAAGGGTGATAAGAGTTTTGACAAATGATCCTTGGTTGTCCGCATTTGAGAATGACGCACTCTAACGTTGATAGGATGTTCTAAATTTTGAGGTGGGTGTTAACTGAACAGAGTAAGATAGTCAAGCATGCGCTGAACCTTTCTTCGAAGGGCCCTCAAGAGACAGTTTCTATAGATTTTTTTCCTTTGGGCTGGTCACTTTCTCACAATTTCTTGTCATGGAAGTTAGAAAGCTGGCTGCCAATGTTCTGGGAAGCAAATGAGGGGGGAGGGGGGTTATGGGTTTTATAATTTTGTGTGTGGACTTGTAGTAAATTTCTCTATTTTAATCATGGCGCCTCTGCCCTTAGCAGTTTCTGATGATTCAAGACTGGAATTCTTTAGGTTTAACTTCCCCAGAGAGTAATTTCTGCCAGGGTGGGAAAGAGAAACTTATCTTGCTCCTGGGGGAGGAATCTCATTGCTATTTATCCTTCAAAAAATTCTCCAGTCCTCAGCATTATACTGGATCACTTCCACAGTTCCAGGTGCTTCTCTCCCAAGCCTATCAGGGGTACTGAGCAAGAGTCAGAATCAACTTGCTGCCTATGGGCTTCCTCCTCCAAGCTTAAGTTTAGACTTTCTTTGGCCTGCTAAATCAGTATCATCATCCGCTTCCTTTCCAGCTTCCACAGTCCCATTTACTTCTGTTCTCTTTATCTTTCCATTATATCTTCCTTCACTGTCTGCTATGTTTTCAATATCTGTGTCTCCGCCCCCACTTTTATATGCTGAAATCTCAATGCCCAGTGGGATGGTATCAAGAGGTGGGAACTTGGGGAGATGCTTAGATCATTAGGATAGAGCCCATATAACTGGGATTGGTGCTCTTATAAAAGAGACCTCACAGAGCTCCCTTGACCCTTCAGTCATGCAAGGAAACAAGAAGTCTGTAACACAGAAAGGGGCCCTCACCTGACCACGCAGGCAACCTGTTCTCAGACTTTAATTCTCCAGGACTGAGATATAAATTTCTGTTGTTTTGAAGTTACTGAGTGTGGTATTTTGTTATAGCAGCCCAAACAGACTAAGACTGTCATTTAGAAGGGAGTTGGAATAAGCTTGAATTTAATTTGTCATGTGTAATAAGTAAAGCAATTTCTAAAATGTGCCAAACTATAATGATAGTAATGACTGGAAGATGATAGCTTAATAAAATATATACTCTGATTTCCTCCTGTAACAACACAACTCATTGTAAAGAACTACTCCATAAACTCAGAGAGTATTTTGATCTTCAATTATTTTACAATTGTTTTAGTGTCATTAGGCCTTATAAACCTTCAGGCATCCTTTTTCTCTCTTAAGTCCATTTGCATCAAATAATCACTACATTAATGAAAGCATATTTACATAAAACTGTTCTCAGAGAATGGAATTGCTTTGTTTTTTGTTTTGTTTTTTTTTTAAAACCACCAAAAGGCACAAGGATAAAAACAGCTACATTTAATTAACATTAAAATTGCGGAGTCACCTGACGGAAAATGATGAAATTGGGAGTTTTGGCTGGTTGTTGTTGTTTGGTCACCCAGTTCCAGTTGGGTCTGACTCTTTGCGATCCAGTGAACTGCAGCTTGCCAGGCCTCCCTGTCCCTCACCATCTCCGGAAGTTTGCCCAGGTTCATTTCATTCCACCAGTGATGCCATCCAGCGATCTTACTCTCTGATGCCCTCTTCTCTTTCTGCCCTCCATCTTTCCCAGCATCAGGGACTTTTCTAATGAGTCAGCTGTTCGCATCAGGTGACCAAAATACTGGTACTTCAGTTTCAGCATCAGTACTTCCAACAGGTATTCAGGGTTGATTTCCCTTACAGTTGACTGGTTTGATCTCCTTGCTGGCCAAGGGACTTTCAGGAGTCTTCTCCAGCACCACAGTTGGAAGGCATCATTTTTTTTGGCGTTCTGCCTTCTTTACGGTCCAGCTCTCACAACCATATGTGACCACTTGGAAGACCACAGCCTTGACTATATGAACCTTTATTGGCAGAGTAATGTCTCTGCTTTTCAACATACTGTCTAGGTTTGTCATCATTCTCCTGCCAAGAAGCAATCATCTTCTGATTTCAAGGCTGCAGTCACTGTCAACAGTGATTTTAGCACCCAAGAAGAGGAAATCTGTCACTGCTTCCACCCTTTCCCCTTCTGTTTGACATGTAGTAATGGGACTGGATGCCATGATCTTAGTTTTTTTTTTTTTTTTTTTTAATATTTAGTCTTAAGCTGGCTCTTTCACTCTCCTCCTTCACCTTCATCAAGAGGCTCTTTAGTTCCTCTTTGCTTTCTGTCATTAGAGTGGTATCATCCGCATATCTGAGGTTGTTGATATTTCTCCTGGCAATCTTGATTCTTGCTTGTAACTCATCCAGCCTGGCATTTCTCATGATGTGCTCAGTGTACAGGCTAAACAAACAGGGTGACAGCAGACAGCCCGTGGTACTCCTTTCTCAATCCTAAACCAATCAGTTGTTTCATAACGGGTTCTAACTGTTGCTTCTTGACCCACATACAGGTTTCTCAGGAGACAGGTAAAATGGTCTGGTATTTCCATCTCTTTAAGAGCTTTCTACAGTTTGTTATGATCCACACAGTCAAAGGCTTTAGCGTAGTCAGTGAAACAGAGGTAGATGTTCTTCTGGAATTCCCGTGATTTCTCTATGATCCAGCAAATGTTGGCAACTTGATCTCTGGTTCCTCTGCCTTTTCTAAACCCAGCTTGGACATTTGGAAGTTCTTGGTTTGCATAGTGATGAAGCCTAGCATGCAAGATTTTAAGCATGACCTTACTAGCATGAGAGATGAGTGCAATTGTCCGACGGTTCTTTAGTACTACCCTGCTTGGGAACTGAGATGAAGATTGACCTTTTCCAGTCCTGCGGCCACTGCTGTGTCTTCCAGATTTGCTGACAGATTGAATACAACACCTTGATGGGAGCTTTTTCTATTGCGAGGTCACTGTTGCTGGCAAGTGCCATTCTGGGGTCATCCCTCTACCTTATTAGTGCCAGTACCTGCTCACCAGCCTACTGCACCAGTACTAGGACACTTCAGATCAATCCAAGCAACTAGCTGGATGGGACACAGCCCCATCTACCAGCAAGTGACTGCCTTAGCAGCCTCTGAGCCCACAGCTCAGGGTGGGCTGTGGGACACAGTCTTGCCTACTAAAGAGATCATGACCCACCACATATACACCAGTGTGCTGGCACTAGCTCCAGGGCCTCCAGGGCCTTGTAGGACCCAGCTCCATCCACCAGTGGGTGGGCATTAGCCCAGACACCAGCCTTACTTACAAGTGGACAGGCACTAGCCCCAGGAACCCCTGGGCCCACCAGTGGGCTAACACCAGCTTTAGGACATCCCAAGTCCGATAGCCAGCCATGTCAGCAACAAGCCCTGCCCATCAGCAAGCTAACACTAGATCCAGGACCCTTGCCCCCACAACCGCCCACCCTAGAACCTGGCCCTGCTTACTAGTGGGCCAGCATTAGCCCTGGGACCCCGCTAAGCTCTACAGCCACCCGTGACATCAACTCTCCTAGCATCAGCCATCAGTGGTTTAAACCTAGAAGAAGTGGACAAATTCCTAGAAATGTACAACCCCCAAAACTAAGCCAGGAAGGAACAGAAACAGTTACCTTTAATTAAACAGAATCATAATTTTAAAAAGCTCCCAACAAACAAAAGTTTAGCACCAGATGACTTCAGAGGTGAATTCTACCAAATGTTTTGAGAAGAGTTAACAACTATCTTTCCCAAAGTACACCAAAAAGTTTCAGAGGAAGAACACTTCTAAACTCATCCTATGAGGCCAGCATCACCGTGATACCAAAACCAAACAAAGATATCACACACAAAAAGTGAAAATTACAGGCCAATATCACTGATGAACTCAGATGCAAAAATCCTCAACAAAACATAAGCAAACCAAATCTAACAATATATTAAAAGGATCATACACTATGATCAGGATTTATCCCAGGGATACAAGGATAGTTCAATATTTTCAGATCAATCAATGTGATACACCTCACTGGGTATATATCAAAGTAGGTATAGAGAGAACATATCTCAGCATAACAAAGGCCATATATGACAAGCTCACAGCTAACATCATACATAATAATGAAAAGCTAAAAGATTCTCCTCTAAGATCAAGAACAGGACAAGGATGCCCACTAGTATTGGAAGTCTTAGCCACTACAATCAGACAAGAAAAAGAAATTTGGACAGGAAGAAGTAAAACAGTCACTGCAGGTGACATGATATTACAAATAGAAAATCCTGAGGATACCATCAAAAAACTACTAGAGCTCATCAATGAATTTCTTAAAGTTGCAGGATACAAAATTAATATATAGAAGTCTATTGTATTTTTACACACTAAAAACAAACTATCAGAAAGGGAAATTAAGAAAATAATCTCATTTACAATCACATAAAAAAAATTCCCAGGAGTGAATATAACAAAGGATGAAAAAGACCTATCCTCAGAGAACTGTAAGACTCTGATGAAAGAAAACTGAAGAGGACACACACAGACAGAAAAACAAACCATATTCATGGACTGGTAGAATTAATATTGTTAAAATAACCATACTACCCAAGGCAATCTACAAATTCAGTGCAAAATCTATCAAAATACCAACAGTACTCTTCACAGAACTAGAAGAAATAATTCAAAAACTTATATGAAAGGAATTCCCTGTTGGTCCAGTGGTTAAGAATCTGCTATCCAATGCAGGGGGCGTGGGTTTGATCCCTTTGGGGGATTAAGATTCCACATGCTATGGGGCAACTGAGCCAGCACTCCACTATTGGAGAGCCTGTGTGCCACAACTACAGGGCTCATACGTTCTGAAGCCCACATGCCACAACTAGAGAAAAGACCATGTGCTGCAACAAAGAGCCCAAGCATTGCAATGAAAGATCCTGCATGCTGCAACTAAGACCCAGAACAACCAAAAATAAATAATAAATAAATATTTTAAAAATTTATATGGAAACATGAAAGATCCCAAATAGGCAAAGCAATCCTGAGAAAGAAGAACAAATCTGGGAATCATGGTCCCTGATTTCAAACTAGTTTATGTTACAAAACTACAGTAATCAAACAGTATGGTACTAGCAGAAAAACAGACACATAGGTCAGTGGAACAGAATGGAGGGCCCTGAAATGAATCCACAGTTATGGTCAGTTAATCTCTGACAAAGGAGGCAAGAATATACAATGGGGAAATGACACCCTCTTCAATAAATGGTATTGGGAAAAACTGGATAACTACATGCAGGAGAATCAAATGAGACCACTCTCTCACACAATGCATAAAAACAAATTCAGGGAATTCCCCTGACAGTTCAGTGGTTAGGACTCCATACTTCCACTGCAGAGGGCCCAAGTGTGATTCCTGATTGAAGAACTAAGGTTCCACAAGCCATGCAACATGGCAAAAAAAAAAAAAAAAAATCAAAAAAGGTTAAAGACAAATATTTAAGACCTGAAATCATAAGATTTTTTGAAGGAACATAAGCAATATGCCATTTAATATTGGTCTTAGTAATATTTTTTTTTTTTTTGCATAAGTCTCCCCGGGCAACAGAAACAAAGCAAAAATAAACAAATATGACTAATCAAACTAAAAAGCTTTTGGGCAGCAAAGGAAACTAACAACAAAACAAAAAGGCCACCTGCTGAAAGGGAGAAAGTGAAAGTGAAGTCACTCAGTCGTGTCCAACTCTTTGCAACCCCATGGACTGTGGCCTACCAGGCTTCTCCATCCGTGGGATTTTCCAGGCAAGAATACTGGAGTGGGGTGCCATTTCTTTCTCCAGGAGATCTTCCCAACCCAGGGATTGAACCCGGGTATCCCGCACTGTAGGCAGACACTTTACCATCTGAGCCACCAGGGAAGTCCGAAAGGGAGAAGTTATTTGCAAATAATACATCTGATGAGGGGTTAACATTCAAAATGTACAAAAAACTCTGCAACTTTACATCAAGAACACAATTAAAAAATGCGCAGAGGATTTGAATAGAAATTTTTTCAAAGAAAACATACAGATAAACAACAGGCACATGAAAACATGCTCAACATCACTAATTATCAGCGAAATGAAATCAAAACCAAAATGAGACATCACCTCACACCTGCTGGGATGTCTATTATCAAAAAGACAACAAGCGTTGGCAAGGATGTGGAGAAAAAGGAACCCTCATTGCGGGGAGCCGGCCTGACTGCTCAGGCCCCTTCTCGGCCCTGAGAGAGATCAAAAGGTCCCTCTCTGTCCCGCCACCCCTGATTTGTTAAAGTGCAAATTGGCCTTTCTCACCTCCCTCAAGGAAATCGCTGCAGCCACCATTTGCCTATTTTCCTGACTCTGATAAGATTATCGGGCTCCTGTGAATGGCTTATGTCTAGGTAGTCTTTACCTGATTGTAAGATGCTGGTGCCATGCTCTGCTGGAGTTAAGATAAACTCCTAAAACTAGTATCTGCAGTTCTGCACGTATACAAGTCTTTGATCTAAAATTTGGTGAATCCTGTTAGTATATATATGTATGTTACACCTCAATAAAGTCGTCAGAATCAGTCACAAGCTGACTCCGTCCCTCTCAACCCCATCTTTCTTAGTCTTTTATTTCTCAGGTGCACTGGTGATTGCGTCCTTGACCTGTTCATCTAGCCGGCAGGCCCGGCAAGTGGCGCCAGAACGAGGGACGTGGGCGGATCCCAGAGCACAGCCACCCAAAAATATTGAAAGTGATCCCGGGAGAAAGCCTCACCTATTCAGGTATCATTGGAAAACTGTGGGTGGAGAGGGTATAGTTGAGAGTAAAAATTATGGGGCAAAGTAATAGTAGACAGTTCTTTGTTTCTATGTTAAAAACTATGCTAAAAGCTAGAGGAATTTCTGTCTCTAAACAGAAACTAGAAAGATTTCTTGTCTTTGTGGAGGAAACTTGTCCTTGGTTCCCAGAGCAAGGAACTATTAGCCTTGAAACTTGGATAAAGGTGGGAGAACAAATTCAAACAGTTTATACCCTCTGTGGACCAGACAAAGTTCCTCTTGATGCTTATTCTCTATGGACTCTAATAAGAGATTGTTTAAACCCAGAACACGAGAGTAGGAAATTTGAAACAGCCTTGAAATTTATAACACCCAAGTGTTCAGGTGCCCCCCAACGGGTAGCGGAGCACATATATGACTCCCCAACTGTTTCAGGTTCCAGAAAAAATGATAATGAGACTACTGCTCTAGAACAAGACTCAGATTCAGAACTTTCTCCTGATGAGGAAGATGATTTAAAAGAGCAGGCTTTTGAGCATGACAAAGAAGGATGGGATGCCTTTATAGTAACTCAACAAAAGAATAAAGACCAAGGCTCCCCTTTTTCTGAACTTAGAGAGATGCTAACATCCATATCTCAGAGAATGGAACAACTAGACTTATCGCCCATAAATACAACTAAGCCGTTGCATTCTAAAATGCCATCTGTTATAGCCGGTTTAGATCCTGACCCGCTGCCGCCGCCGGTCCCGCTCCCTCCCCCTCCTCTCGCAGAAGCGCCTTTGATTCCAACAGCGCCAGTATATGTTCCATCTAGCCTAAAAAGGCCAGTACTTTCACCACTACAAATGGCTGTGAAAACAGCCCGAGAACAGGGTGAAAATCTTGAGGGATATTCTATGATTTTTCCTGTTTTTCAAGATGCTAATCATCGGAGGTATCATGAGCCTCTGCCTTTTAAACAACTGAAACAAGCTTGCACTCAATACGGGTCTACTGTGCCGTTTACTCTAGCCATAATTGAAAGTCTTTCATCTCAATACTTGCCTCCTAATCTCTTGTGGTGCTCAAAATACGGCGAGGTCTGTAACATCATTGAAGACCATAACCGCCGTAATGGGCTGCAGGTTACTTTTGACATGCTAATAGAGGAAAGACAATTTAGAGACCTTAATCAACAACTGACCCTTCCTCCCCTAGAATACTAAACGATGAGGGGCGAGCTGCTCTGGCATTAGTTGAAAAGGCCCTCTCTCAGCATTTTGCTACCTACTGTGTTTTTTCTCAACCGTGGGGACTATATGTGTTTCCCTCTAAACATACCCCGACGGCAGTGTTATATCAAAATGCTCCCTTACAGTGGATCCATTTACCTGTATCGCCTTCAAAAGTTCTTACTCCTTTTTTTTGATTTCATTAGCCTCCTCGTTGCCAAAGGAAGGTGTCTTTCCAGAGAAATGTTGGGAGCCGATCCTGCTTACATTTATGTGCCCTATACCAAAGAACAGCAGGAATGGCTTTTTCAGTTTAATGACTCGTGGGCTTTGGCCTTTTCCTCCTTTACAGGTCAAATTATTAATCATTTACCTTCTGATAAACTTTTGCATTTTGCCAGCCAGCATTCATTTATTTTTCCAAAGAATATTTCTAATGTTCCTATTCAAGATGCTCTTACGATCTTTACTGATGGATCCTCCAATGGAACTGCTGCCTTTGTGGTTAATGATACCCCTTTCTCCTGGCAGACGAACTATACATCGGCTCAAGAAGTAGAACTTTCAGCTGTTCATAAAGTATGCTCACAATATTCCTCACAGTCTTTTAATTTGTTTACTGATAGCAAATACATTGCTCATGCTTTGCAATATATAGAAACTGTTCCCTTTATTTCTACTGTGAATTCTAACATTCAACATTTGTTACGTTCAATTCAGTCTCTGCTGCAACAGCGCACCTTACCCTGCTTCTTTGGACATTTACGTGCCCACACTGGGCTTTCTGGACCTCTATCTATGGGAAATCAGATGGCTGATTCTCACACTAGAGTTTTTCTTTCACAGGTGGAAGCAGCACAGCAATCACATGCGCTACATCACCAGAATAGTAATACTCTTCGTTTGCAGTTTCAAATCCCTCGAGAGACTGCACGACAAATTGTTAAATCTTGTCCTGTTTGCCCTAAGTTTCTTCCAGTTCCACATCTTGGCGTTAATCCTCGCGGGCTTCTACCGAATCATCTTTGGCAAATGGATGTCACTCATGTCCCTTCCTTTGGTCGTTTAAAGTACGTTCATGTATCTATTGACACCTTTTCAGGATATATTGTGGCATCCTTACAGACTGGTGAAGCCGCAAAACATTCTATCTCACATTGTCTTTATGCTTTTTCCATTTTAGGCACGCCAAAGATTATAAAAACTGATAATGGCCCCGGCTATGTCTCCTCTGCCTTCAAAAATTTTTGTTCCTCTTTTTCTATCACCCTAAAAACAGGCATTCCTTATAATCCACAGGGTCAAGGCATCGTGGAACGTGCTAATCAAACTTTGAAACTACAGCTTCAAAAAATACAGAGGGGGGAGCTCTACCCCCTTCTACCCAGAAATTACCTTAATCACGCTTTATATATTTTAAATTTTTTAATTTTAGATAAAGAAGGACATTCAGCCGCGCAGAGATTTTGGGACCCTCAGATTTCCAGCAGAAAGCCGATGGTCTTGTGGAAAGACCCGCTGGATAATAACTGGCATGGCCCAGATCCCGTGTTAATTTGGGGGAGGGGTCAGGTATGTGTTTTTCCACAGGATGCCGAAGCACCACCGCGCTGGCTCCGGGAAAGGCTGGTACGCCAGACGGAGGAGATTACTGAATCAGCAATTAGGTCGGCTGACTTTACAGCAGAGGAATCTTCTCCCGACAAATCAGCAGATGCATGAGTGTTAATGCATACTTATATTACGAAAATAGATCTGTTTCTTCTCCTAATGATTTTAATCGATTTGAGGGTGACTACTACCAAGTTTGGGATGAATATTTCTGGATGACCCCTGAAAAAGGACAGCTACTGACCCCTGCTGACATTTGCTGGGAGCAAAAGACTCATGTACCAACATTTGGAGGCCGAGAATTTCCAGGATATCACATGAAACATATGGGACTATTGCCTACCCACAAATGTAAGACTGTAATGGATGTAACATTTATTGTCAACAAGTCTGTTATTTGGCCAGGGACAGATTGGGAAAATAGCCCTGGTATAAGATGGGTAGCCCCAAATAACACTCGATGGATTTGTGGATACAACCTTTGGCCCTGGCTCCCTGTAGGATGGGTGGGGAGATGTACCCTAGGGTTTGTGTTTGCCCCTGGGAGAATTCATAAGCAAAAAATTAGTCAACCTGTTAATTTACCTTATGTTAAAGCCCGGTGGTCACGCTCTGTTTTTCATTGGTATGATTATTTAGCCTCAATTTTTGTGCCCTCTTTAGGAGCCACTGATATTATGCTCAGGGTAGAGGCTTTGAACAATTTTACAAAACAAGCTTTGACAGATACTAGAAGAGCTTTAGAGGCTCTTAATGAAGAACAAAAACAGATGAGAAAAGCCGTTCTACAAAATCGTATGGCTCTGGATATTCTAACAGCCTCTCAAGGGGGAACATGTGCCTTAATAAAAATGGAGTGTTGTGTATATATTCCTGATTATTCTTCAAATGTTTCTGATGCTTTAGAAGATATGAAACAACAAGTAGCCGCTATGGATTTTTCTGACTCCGGCATTTGGAGTCAGATATCTGCCTGGTTTCATAGTGGTTGGTGGAAATCTATAATTTTCATCATTATATGCATATTGTTATTGCTGTGTTTTGGCCCTTGCATTTGTCAATGCATATCTGAGATGATAAATAAAAGATTGCTGATGTTTTCCCGTTTGCAAACGCGGCCATTTCCTTCGAGGGAGATATAATGGCCATTAGTCAAAAGAAAAGGGGGAGATGCGGGGAGCCGGCCTGACTGCTCAGGCCCCTTCTCGGCCCTGAGAGAGATCAAAAGGTCCCTCTCTGTCCCGCCACCCCTGATTTGTTAAAGTGCAAATTGGCCTTTCTCACCTCCCTCAAGGAAATCGCTGCAGCCACCATTTGCCTATTTTCCTGACTCTGATAAGATTATCGGGCTCCTGTGAATGGCTTATGTCTAGGTAGTCTTTACCTGATTGTAAGATGCTGGTGCCATGCTCTGCTGGAGTTAAGATAAACTCCTAAAACTAGTATCTGCAGTTCTGCACGTATACAAGTCTTTGATCTAAAATTTGGTGAATCCTGTTAGTATATATATGTATGTTACACCTCAATAAAGTCGTCAGAATCAGTCACAAGCTGACTCCGTCCCTCTCAACCCCATCTTTCTTAGTCTTATATTTCTCAGGTGCACTGGTGATTGCGTCCTTGACCTGTTCATCTAGCCGGCAGGCCCGGCACCTCATGTGCCACTGGTGGGAACATAAGTTAGTATAGTCACCATGCAGAATAGTATGAAGATTCCTAAAAAAATTTACAACTACCATATGACCTAGCAATTCTACTCCTGGATTTTTTTTTTTTTTTCTGACTCATCTTTATTATTTTTTTTTTTATTAGTTGGAGGCTAATTACTTCACAACATTTCAGTGGGTTTTGTCATACATTGATATGAATCAGCCATGGATTTACATGTATTCCCAATCCCGATCCCCCCTCCCACCTCCCTCTCCACCCGATTCCTCTGGGTCTTCCCAGTGCACCAGGCCCGAGCACTTGTCTCATGCATCCCACCTGGGCTGGTGATCTGTTTCACCATAGACAGTATACATGCTGTTCTTTTGAAACATCCCACCCTCACCTTCTCCCACAGAGTTCAAAAGTCTGTTCTGTATTTCTGTGTCTCTTTTTCTGTTTTGCGTATAGGGTTATCGTTACCATCTTTCTAGATTCCATATATATGCGTTAGTATGCTGTAATGTTCTTTATCTTTCTGGCTTACTTCACTCTGTATAATGGGCTCCAATTTCATCCATCTCATTAGGACTGATTCAAATGAATTCTTTTTAATGGCTGAGTAATATTCCATGGTGTATATGTACCACAGCTTCCTTATCCATTCATCTGCTGATGGGCATCTAGGTTGCTCCCATGTCCTGGCTATTATAAACAGTGCTGCGATGAACATTGGGGTGCACGTGTCTCTTTCAGATCTGGTTTCCTCAGTGTGTATGCCCAGAAGTGGGATTGCTGGGTCATATGGCAGTTCTATTTCCATTTTTTTAAGAAATCTCCACACTGTTTTCCATAGCGGCTGTACTAGTTTGCATTCCCACCAACAGTGTAAGAGGGTTCCCTTTTCTCCACACCCTCTCCAGCATTTATTGCTTGTAGACTTTTGGATAGCAGCCATCCTGACTGGCGTGTAATTACTCCTGGATATTTATCTGTAGAAAATGAAAACACTAATTTGAAAATACATATGCACCCCTGCATCCACTGTAGCATTATTTGCAATAGCCAAGAAATGGAAGCAACCTAGATGTTCACTGACAGATGAATGGATAAAAAAGATATGAGATATATATATATACAATGGGGAAATGTATATATATATATATACACAATACATGTGTGTATACACACACACATATATATATACACACACACACATATATACATGTGTGTATACACACACACATATACATGTGTGTATACACACACACATATATATACACACACACACACATATATACATGTGTGTATACACACACATATATACACACACACATATATACATGTGTGTATACACACACACATATATATACACACACACACATATATATACATGTGTGTATACACACACACATATATATACACACACACATATATACATGTGTGTATACACACACACATATATATACACACACACACACATATATACATGTGTGTATACACACACACATATATATATACACACACACATATATACATGTGTGCATACACACACACATATATATATACACACACACACATATATACATGTGTGCATACACACACACATATATATATACACACACACATATATACATGTGTGCATACACACACACACATATATATACACACACACATATATACATGTGTGTATACACACACACACATATATATACACACACACATATACATGTGTGTATACACACACACACACACATATATACACACACACATATACATGTGTGTATACACACACACACATATATATACACACACACACACATATACATGTGTGTATACACACACACATATATATATACACACACACATATATACATGTGTGTATACACACACACACACATATACACACACACACACATATACATGTGTGTATACACACACACATATATACACACACACACATATATACATGTGTGTATACACACACACATATATACACACACACATACATGTGTGTATACACACACACACATATATACACACACATACATGTGTGTATACACACACACATATATATATACATACACACACACATACATGTGTGTATACACACACACATATATATATACACACACACACATACAATGGATACTACTCAGTGGATTCCAGGGTACAATTTAGATTCCTGCAGTTGCCCAGACCAGAGATGGCAACAGCTTGCTCTAGATCCACCAGGGAATCTCCCCTAGAATGGGGAGAGAGGCAGTAATGGAATATCTGAGAGAGATCCAAGAGGCCAATCCACAGGACTTCAGGATAGATTGGATATGGGGGTTGAAGGGAGGAGTCACAGATGACTTTTGTTCTTAAAGGGTCAATGATGTCAGTCATTAAAATGAGGAACCCTGAAAGAGGCCCAGATTAGAGGGTGGAAAGAGAAGTTAGGAGTTCAGTGTTCCTTCGTGTATCACCATCTAAATTATTTATGTGGGAATCAGAGGATTTTTAAAGATTCTTGAATAGAGTTCAGTTTGTATTATATTTCAGAATCATTACACATACAGTGTTTCCACTTGATTTGTTACATGTCTCTCTAAATTTTCCTTGGGCAATCCTATCAGCATTTTCCACTGATAACAATTATAGTCATTTTGAAGCACATTTTAAAGGAGGCTATGTATAAAAATGTTGTGTGGTTTTGCTCTGTGGAGCACACACTGAGCGTTCAGTTAAAAAAAATAAAACAAAAAAGCAAAGGCTTCCTTACATTCGGGCATTGAAATGTTTGAATACTGGTTTAGATGAATGTAATTATAGAAATCAAATATGGGTATGGGGAAACATTACTTATTGCTCACTTAGCATTCATTTGTAACGGCAGCAGGTTTAGATAAAATCTGTGATCGATGAATGGACTGTCACAACTAAATGGTCTCTTTCATTTTCAAGGAAGAAATTCTGATTCTTTTCTAAAAATAAAGTTTTCTTTTTGTTATAAAAGCAATATGCTTTCAATATAGAAAATATTAAAAACATTTTTATTCTGGGGTCTTTTTTTCAGGTAGATGTCAACAAGACTTTTCTTTTTTTTTCCCCTCCCTCCCTCCCTTCCTTCCGACGACTGAAAAAAAAAATGCACAGCCTAAAAGTTGGGTGCATGCATGTGCTTGGTCATGTCCAACTCTTTGTGGTATTGTGCCAGGCTCCTCTGTCCACGGGATTTTCCAGGCAAGAATTCTGGAGTGGGTTGCTATTTCCTCCTCCAGTGGTTCCTCCTGAACCAGGGATCAAACCCACATCTCCAGTGTTTCCTGCATTGTAGGAGAATTCTTTACCCACTGAGCCACCAGGGAAGTTGACAATTATGTTATTTGGCAAACTTACTGAGTACTTAAGCCTGCGAGACAGCCTCTTGGATAATTCTGAAGGAGTGTTCCAAAGAAGTAAGAGAGGAATGTTTGAAAAATTGAGGAGTTTTTGCAAAACTACAATGAAAAAAAAAAAACCCCAAACCCCAAAACACGTAGTCAAACTTCAAAAGACTACTGCTAATTAAAGAAAATCAGATATCTCAAGTTAATGACTTTAAGTGCCTTTCTAGCTTTGGGGGATGCAAGAATCTGGACTTATTCAAAGTATTTCTTTGATATACATGTTAACTTTCTAGGGCCGGTATCCTGTTTTTCTCCATCCCGAGTTCCCCTCAGGGTGCACTTGCAGGGGTGGCTGCTGCTGTGATTGGTGGCTTTATGGCCACAACATCCTTTCTTTATTGAAATGGCAAGCGACATTCTTTGTCTTTCCTTCCTACCTTCCTTCCCTCCCTCCCTTCTTCCCTTCCTCCTTTTCTTACCTCCATCCAAAAATTACAGTGAGTGGGAAGTATCTAAACAGAATCTCTCAATCTTGTCTGTGATCTACAATTTTGGTTATTTTAAAATTTTATCTTCTACTAAATCATATGTAACACCACAATGTGACTAGATAAAAAGTGAAATAACATGCTTACATCTGTATTCCCCTTAAAATGGAATTGATCTTTTAAGGAGTTAATGTTGGTCGTATTTTTGGCACACTTCTAGTGTGCACTTTTAAGGCACTTTTGCAGCTTTTTTTTTTTTTTAATAACTTCTTGTTCCTTTTTTATATTATTTACAACCTTATCTTTTAAAGTCAACTTATTACCTTTATTTTTATATTCTGGTTATATCTGTTCCCACATTTTCACTGTGTTGACTTTTATCATAGTGGTTGATCTCCTTAAGCATCTAGATATTCCAGCCTTTGGGCTGAAGGGTAACAGAATATGATACCTCAAAATACCATCGAAATCATAATGTCCGTTTATAAAGCAAAGCCAGGCTGATTTACCAGGGTATTTGAGATAACTTCCTTGACTGAGTCTTAGGAACGTCTCTGATGAGTAGAGTAACAGTGGCATATTTATGAAGTTTTATGGATGTGATTTAAGACAGGTTTTTTTTTTTAATATTTATTTATTTGGCTGTGTGGGGTCTTAGTTGTGGCATGTGGGATCTTCACTGTGTCAAGCCAGGTCTTTTGTTGCGGAACTCAGACTCTCTAGTTGCAGCATGTGGAATCTTAGTTCCCTGACCAGGGATCAAACCTGTGTCCTCATCATTGCAAAGTAGCCTCCCAAACACCGGACCACCAGGGAAGATAGGCTTTAATACTTGATCAGGAATGGGTAAAATTACTTACTGATATACTTAATACTGATATAAAAAATACTTACTGATATAATAGTTTGAAATTAATAAATTAGCAAGGTAGGGATTTTAAAACAAATGTTGAAAAGTCTATTGTTTTGAGAAGTGGGTATTTATTCTAATGATGGCAAGCTGAGCAGTCTAGGGGTCAGATAAAATGAATTTTGGTAAGTTCCTAGAACTTACTTAAATAGTTATTGCAATTTTCATCTTCTTGTGCAACAACTTTCTACAGTAGTAAATTTATGTTAATGCACATAGTGAAATAGTAATGTCATGTTGCAAACAGTAAGTTGTGAAGTTGGTTTCGTTTGTCAATACTTGCCCCCCAACATACACACACACATTTTTTTTCCTGTTGAAACTTTGGAAATTTAGGTTCAGGAGCCATATGAAATGTTGCTTCAGTTTGCAAAGTTCTTTCTGTTTGCAGTGACACTTTTTTGCTTAGTTGACTTAGAATTTGCTTTATTCTGTTGTCAGTTGGGATTTATTTTGTAAAATGAAATTAAAATGCCAACAGAGAATTTAAAGTGCATAATGGCCTATAAAAATGAGAACATTTAGCTACAATCAACATAACTTTTTCCATTTTAAATCATGGTCAAAATTGGAAAGGAAATTTAAAAGTATGATTTCTTTTTTCTCCCAGCAGGCATTATTAAATATAGAAAGCTTAAAATTTCAGAAACAGTCTATGCTAACATGATTTAAATAAAATATTCTGTTAAGACCATTTAAAAAATAGAAATCAAGGGTAATCTTGGTGCTATATTTTCATTGTACACTTTAAAAAATGTACTTTTGCCAAATTCAAAATCAGTTAAAAAATTGCAGAGCATACTTATTTTTTGCTTCCAGATGATTTGTTGAAAATAACATCTTTTGGTTTTAAAGGCAATGAAATTCTTATTATAACATTTTAGAAAATTTAGCTAAGTACAAATAAGAAAGGGGCAAATTTGTAAAAAAAAAAAAAAAAGAAAGAAAAGAAAAAAGCTCCTTTCAAGAGGCAGCCACTGTATTAGTTTTCTGTGCTGCATAAGAAGAATTAACACAAAAGTAGCAGTTTAAAACAACACACACTTATTTATTTATGCTTAAAGTTTTTTTTTTTTTTTTTTTTTGATGCACTGCATAGCACGCAGGATCTTAGTTCTCTGACCAGGGATCAAACCCTTGCCCTGGCCCCACTCCGCCCTCAAACCACAGTGGAAGCACGGAATCCCAACTGCTGACTGCCTGGGAAATCCCAACTACAGACATTTATTATCTCATAGTTTCTGTAGGTCAGAAGTTCTGGCAGAACATAGCTACATTTTCTGCTTCAGGGTCTCACAAGGTAGTCAAAGTGTTGGCTGGGTGGTGTTCACATCTGGAGACTCATCTAGGGAAAAAAAATTCTGGTTCCAGGCTCATTCAGGTTGTAGGCAGAATTTACTTCTTTATAGCTCTATGACTGAGGGCCCTGGCTTCTTACTGACTGTTGGCTGGAAGCTCCCTTCAGGTCCCAGAAACTGCCTGTAATTTTTAAGGGTTACCCTCCAGTTCCTTGTCACGTGGCAGCTTGAATTTTCAAAGCCATGAGGATAATCTTTCTCTTTTCAATCTGCCAAAATGGAATCTTATACAATGTAACATTATCATGAGCACATCCATCACCATTGACATATTCTATTGGCTAGAAGTAAGTCATCAGTTCTGTCTGCACTCAAGGATAGGGGCTATACCAGGGCATCACTCACTAGGGGTCAGTTTATGGTGTCCATTGTAGCCACTTTATTTTTAAAAATTATTTTATTTTTGGCTGCCCTGAGTCTTCATGTTGAGTGCAGGCTTTCTCTAGTTGCAGCAAGCGGGGACTATTCTCTACTTGTAGTGCCCAGACTTGTTGTTGCAGTGGATTTTCTTGATGCGTAGCATGGGCTTTATGGCACCAGGGACTGAACTGGTGTACGCTGCATCGCAAGGCGGATTCTTAACCACTGGATCACCAGGGAAGACCCACAGCTACTTCATTTTTGGGTGGATATGTCCTTCTGTGCTTTTTTTCTATGAGGGCACACATATACTACATTACAAATACAGTATAAATTGATTTTTTCATTTTTTCAATATTCTTTAAAAGCTTGTTTTTAATTTACAATATATGTATACAGTATATATATATTTATACATACCATCATTTATAATAGTGCCATCATTTATAATAAAAATACATCATAACTTACAGTAGTAAAATTTATAATAGAAAAACATTACATCAAAGCTAAATGTCCAATAAGAGGAGAATCCTTAAATAATTTTTTAAATTTTGAATCTCTTCTTCTTGTATATTAAGAGTATTTCTATTTTTGTAGATGTGTGCTCAGTTGCTCAGCCATGTCTGATTCTTTTATGACCCCATGGACTGTAGTCGCCAGGCTAATCTGTCCATGGGACTTTTCAGGCAAGAATACTGGAGTGGGTTGCCATTTCCTCCTCCAGGGGATTTCTTGACCCAGGGATTGAACCTGCATCTCCTGCATTGCTGCTGGATTCTTTTCTGTGGAGCCATTGGGGAAGCCCATTTCTATTTTTAAACCATTATAAGTAATTCTTTAGAAATGTTTGTGTACTGTATTTAAAAAAAACAAGTCTTTAGGACAGACCTGTAGCAATGAAATTTAGATCAAATGGCAAGAATGTCTTAAATCCTTTGAATTTATAATCCCAAATTACCCACCAGAATGTCAGTACCAATTTAAACTTCTCCCTTCTTCCAATCTGGTAAGTAGAAAAATAGTACCTAGTTTTGATTTTCCTTCCTTTCCCTGTAAGTGAGCAGGGCATCTGGCATATGATTCTCTCTCTATTTACACTTATTCTTTTAAAATTACCTGTTAATTTGCTTGTTTTTCTACTAGTTTGTAATTACTGTTTTTTTTTTAAATGAAGGAAATATATTGAGGGATGTGGAAAGCATTAAAAGTTTGTTGTTTTTTTTTTTTGGCAAATGACAAATGCTTTAAAATAGGCTTCAAATTATATAGATAATATCAAAGAATATTGGTGCCTTAAAACACTGGCCACTGAAACACTAAAAAGTACAAAAGTTCACAACATATTGTAAGGAAAATTCATCAAGAATCTGCTCTGTTATCTTGGAGGTACCAGACATACCATATGCTGTGTCTAGGTGTTGCTATGGCAACTACTTAAAAAATTTAAGAACAGGGTAAATTGTTGCCTAGAATCTTCATAACTTAGTGAGTCAGTTAAGATCTTGTCAGAGCACTACATTCCTTTCACTACCTGGTAATGCTTTATTTCTTTTCGTTCTTTAGCACGCAAAGTATCTGGGTTAGATATTATTATTTCTAGATATTATTATTTCTGGCCAGTAAAATTCCTGGAAAAGAATCTGTTCATTTTCTTCCCCCCCTTTTTTGATTAGCCAATGAATTAGAAATAGTCATTAAAAGGAGACATTAGAAATAGCCTCACTGAAGAAGGGCAGATTTGGCTATGTAAGCATCAAATTGAGAGAAAATTTTAAAGCCCTGGCCTCTAATAAGGAATCTAAGTGAAGAGACTTAGCCACAGTCTTCTGGAGTTGGCAGGAATGAGACTGGATCTAGCTGTCTTGCCTTCCATTGTACCACTACACTAGGTCTTCTGTAGTTCAGTCACTTTTTAGAAAATTATGTTTTTGTTAAGGTAATACATTAACCCACCCACCAATGCCCCCAAAGGGAGCTCAGAGTTTTATAGTAAAATTATCAGTTTCTGATCCCTCTCCACCCTTCTGCCAATCTCAATTTTTCAAAAGTTGAAATCACCTACTGATGTCTCATCATGGTAATGGAGGTTTTAACTCTTTAACACTATCCTCTGTCCCTTTTCTTTTCCCTCATGCTCTCCAACTAACTGTATAATGCTGTTAACTTAATAATCAAATTTATGAAATCATGATCTTATAAAATTACTGCTGATAGAAACAATCAGCAAGATTTCCCTGAGTTAATCATGGTCTTTAAAAAATTTTCTAATTTTCTAAGTATTCACCACTATCTTTTTTGGTCATATACCTATCAATTAAAAACCAACATATTGAAGCACAATTCTAAACACTAGGACAGTTCAAGCTCCTGCCCCAAGACATCCCTCCTGAATCCACCTTTCCTCTTGTTTCCACTTGAACTAGCTGCTTTCTAGGCTGCTGCACAACTAGGACTTGCCTTCATTGCTCTCATGTGTTAGAGTCTCTGCTTTCTGAAATCCATGTCTTCCTTCTCCTCTCTCATGTTGCTGAAGGTTATCCTCCAGTGGCTTTCTAGAAAACAATGTATGGGCAGCAAAAATTTTTAAATTCTTGCATGTTTGAATTAACTTTAATTTAATCTTACATATGAATACCAGATCAGGTATAAAATTTTCAGTTGAAAATTATTTTCCTTCAAAATTTTGAAAGCATTGTTACATTATTGTCTAGCATTTATATTGCCACCAAACCACCTTTTCTTTATCTTGCTGTTTTGAATTGTACAATAATAAACGTTGGTGAGAGTTTTTCCTTATTCATTACGTGGGCCCCTTTTCTCTAGAGATCCATGCTCTTCAGTTCTGGGAAAGTTTTTTGCATTACCTCTTTGAGAATTTCCTCCCCTTGGTTTCCTCTGTTCCCTCTGGAATATACCTTCGGGGAGATTTACTCAATTTTATTTTCTTATCCTACTATGAAAAATTTGGCTTAATTCCTAAAAGATTCTTTAATTATTCTCTTCCTTTTCATGGATTCCTACTCCTATTTCTTGGATGTACAACCTTCTCTTGTCAATAATGTATTCATTTTAATTTTTAAGGCTTTTCTTTTTTTATGTGCATTGTCCTTATTTGCTTCAAATTCCTATGGTATCATTATAAACTCCAAATATGCTTTCTGAATATAAAAAATATAGAATTATGAGATTTGAATTCACATATTCTTATTTAACATTATGATAGAAAAATGCTTAGCTACTGAAATATGTTCAAGAAACTTCATAAAGAAAGTTAACAGTGATTATAGATTTTATTACTTTTATTTCCTACAATACATAGATGTAAATAAGCCTTTTAATATGCTCATAAGATTCTATACACTGTGGCAGGAATCTTGTAGAAGTAGGAAAACTGTTGCATCAGAAATTGGTTAGCCAGTTTTCTAGTCACTTGTAAATGGTACTCTCTGCCCACAATCTAGTTTTTTAAAAATCTTCATTTCCTAGGTCTCTTTCTAAAGCTTTCTGTTCCAAGTCTGTGCTGAGAATTTTTACTGGTTCTTTCCCTACCTACTCATTTGCAAAGGTAATTCTGTGGCCAACCTCTCTTTTTAATATACTATATAATATCTTATGAAAAGGTCAGGGCAAAACAGTTATATAAATCTTCATATAACTGAATATGCAAAGAAATATTTCTTATAGGAATCAGTGTAATAAAATATTATTAAGGTACTATTAAAAATAAAAATGCCTGTCTTCTGTAAGCCTAGAGAGTGAACAGTTTAATTGCGGCTTTATATTACACAAAAAGGGGGAAAATATCCTCTCCACTACAAATTTTATTCTTTTTGGTTCAATGAAACTCTGAGGGAAAAGTATTTTAAACTAGTATGTGCTATAATAATAATCAAAGAAAGAATAGATTTAGAGTAGTGGCAATCACTTGAAATTTTTTCTAGTACTTGGACTTAACAGTTGGAGCCTCACCTTTAACTGGATTAAATTTAACAACAGATATTTTGAAACTGACTATTTAGTCCTTTGATCTTCATTTTTAAACTTTCTAGAAAGTAGAGACCAATTTCCCTTTTCTTTCATTTGCTGTTTTGGTAGGGCTACAGTTGGCTCCACTGTAAATGTGTGATGTTAAGACATGATTATTATTATACAGTAAGAAATATACATTTCAGTCTTCATCCATAGGTCCTGACCAGAGCTCCTAAAACCTTTGTAATTTCTCAAGCAATAAAGATGTGATGAGCATCTATTGTTCTAATATTTCATTTTTGGCAGAGGTCCTGACCCAGTGCTCCTAAATCCCTCTGAATTTCCTGGATGATAGAGATGTTTTTTCTTCTAATGAGATGGCCCTTGGTGGGCTCCTGGATAGCTCCTGGATGGTGGCTGGTCACTGGAAAGATCAAGCCATGATTAGAACCTCTACCTGTCATGCTCTAGGGAGGGAAATAGGCTAGAGACTGTGTTAATAATTGATCATGCCTATTTGATGAATCCTCCATAAAAGTCTCTAAAGTTGGGGTTTGGAGAGCTTCTGGGCTGGTGGACACATGAAGGTGCTGGGGGTGGTGTTCCTGGAGAAGGCATGTGTACCTTTCCACAAACCTTGTCCTGCGGGTTGCTTCTATCTGGCTGTTCCTGAGTTGTATTTTTATAGCAAACTGGTAATCTAGTAAGTAAGCTATTTTCCCAAGTTCTGTGAGCCGTTTGAGCAAACAAACTGAAGGAGAGTGTTATGGAAGCCCGATTTATAACCTACGAATCAGTGAGAAGTACCACCGACAATCTAAGACTTAACAACTGGCATCTGAAGTAGGGGTCGTCTTGTGGACTGAGCCCTTAACTTGTGGGATATGATGCTGACTCCAGGTTGATTGTTTCAGAATAGAATTGTAGGATACACAGTCGGAATCCACAGAGCAATGGAAAATTGCTTGATGTGGAAAACCAAACAGTAACTGTGTGTAGTAACAGAGGAAGACAGTGCATTTTCCTTTCATAAAGGTTTTATTAAAAAGAAAAATTCAACTGAGTACATTTTAAAGACTTTATGGGCGTTATTCAATCATTCATCACCAGGCAGCATTCAATCTAGTAAGGTAGAAAGGAGTTCTGAGGAACTGTACAAAGCGAAAGAGTTTTACAGACAGAAGAGAGCGGGAATAAGTAAGTTATACTGCGGAAAAGAGCAGGTTGGTTTTTGCAAGGTTACTTTCTTTGGGGAGCTGGCAGGGGTCTATCAGGCAGATTACCTAACTAGTGCTGATCAGACAATTCCTGATTCACTGGTTTAAGATTTCATTTCTGGGAGAGCTGAAACTGTTATTTAACTCTTGGTTTAGTGATAGGGGGCTTACCATAAGTGACTCCATTTCAGAGTCTTGTTTTTAACAGTTTGCTTTTCTTTTGAACTCTATTTAAAAACTGAATGGAGTTAGTCATTACTGCTTTTCTTTGGTCTGATCAATGCAAAAGATGCATCTTTTTCAACTGTAGCTAATCTCTGGGTTCCATGGTGTCTCCTTACTTTCCCCAGGAGGTACTTTTCTGGATTTCATGTTAAACACCTAGAATTTTTGCATCATTTGGTCATGGTGAGTGGACTACAACAGCAGAGGGTGAAAAAAATTGGAGGTGATAAGGCTGGAATAGAAACTAGATGCAGCAGAGGCTAAACATAGGCAAATGTCATTCAGTGAGTATCCAGTATACTCAGACACTGTAGTCCTCTGGTCTCTCGGAAATCTTGAGCAGAGCCTATTTACAACAGGGTCAGAGAAGATATGCTTTCTTGAGCAAGCACTCTCAGGCTGTGGACTATTCATAGTATAGTTAGTTGAGTTATTTTAAGCAAACGTTTTCACCTTCTCCATGCACTCTGCACTTGTCATTCGTCAAATGGGGGTAATGTCTACCTTAGTGCACTGTTTTGAAGATTGCAATTAGCTAATGGATTTGAAAGTACTGTAGCAAGTTAAAAATGTTCTACAGAGGCAAGGCATTTAACATATTTTTAAAGGGCTCTGTGCTAGTCTTCTTGGGCTCTCTGCAGGGCTGAGATCAGGGGCAATTTCCTACAGAGATGACAGGGTGTGTTTGGCCAGGTAATGTGAAATTGCACATGCCTCAAACCTGGGCCTGAGACCAGTTTGTTATTTCTTTGTTTTGCTTTTTCTTGATTTCAGAGCTTTTGCTAATATAGTTCTTATTCTTGAAAAGAGTGGGGAAAAAACGATGCCGTGTGATTAAGTAGAGTCATCCTTCAGCCTGAACCACCTCTTTTTATGCTTCTTCCCCTGCCTCTTCCCTTTTACCACCTTCTTTTGAAATGATACGTCTCCCATATAATCAAACCTATAAAAATTATCACAGTCCAGGCTGGAATTCTCAGGTTCAATTATCACAGAAAAGCTCTGTAACAACACACTTTGAGAAGGAAGTTACAGAAACTAAATCAAACCAAACCAAAACCACCACTACCACAACAAAAAACTCTAAAAGACAAAAGCGAAAAACTGACTCAAACAGGTTACTGTATGATTAGCAGCCCACAAAGGTCATTAAGGACCCAAGTGCCTTTTATCACCCTGCTCTACTGCCGTCACCACTGGCTTCTTGAGGAGACTGGTGTCCAGGAAAATCAAAACTGCATAGTAGTTCAAACCATAAAGGAAGATTTTAATAAGGAGTTACAGAAATAGGGGAAAAGAAACTTCAGTAAAGAATTGGGCTCAAATTTGAATTGATAAGGAAGAGTGGGAATTTATAGCCAAAGAGCAGGGCTGCAGGGAAGGGAGTTAGTGGAAAATTACTAAGAGGGTAGAATAACTCTTGGCTAAATTGATCTAACAAAATTTTTGCTGAAGGCAGGCTAAGGTGATCAGATATTATTTGGCACATGAGGATTTTGGTCAGATATTGAGAGTGATGAGACATCAGGCATGGGGGATACCAGCTAAACTAATTTAGCAGAATTCTTACTGAGACTGATCTCTTTAAGGCTGGATCTGGAAGCCCCTTGTATTCACAGGATGGTTTCAAAAATTTCAAGCTTCCTGTCCAGATCTAGTAACTTCCAGAGGAGAGTGAGGACCTGTTTCTTCTTTCTTTCTTGAGACTTTTTCTTAGGTATGAGGAAAGCTTTTCAAGCAACTCCCAACCAATTTCTGTCATGTCTCAATAGCTGGATTGGATCAGGTGCCCATTCCCAATCACTGAAATGAGAAATGGGTTATCATAATTGACTTAGACACATTAGCTTGCTAAGTCAACCACAATGACTACCATTAAAAGCAAGCTTTCTGTGTTACTCTGAAATAGAAATCCTATCACTTTTTATACTGAACTCAAAATACTCTCTTGATTGTTAAGACTTAGTAAAACTCCTCAGTCATATACTTGATAATGTAAATTTTAGTAAGCACTCTTGGTCATTTTATCTCACAATACTGTAAAATGCATTTTATATGATTACATTTTTAGATTTCTGCAACTGGTCTCTAGTCTTCATATTTGTAGTGTGGTGCAGTGGAAAGGAAACTGCTAAAGCATAGTTGTTTTTTCTAACTTGGAGACATTACTGGTTCTCCCTATTACGTCATGGAAATTCAGAACCGAAGGAAAAGGGAGTAGTAAGAAAGAAGAGAGAGAACAAAGAGCAAGGCACAAAGGTTATAGGACAGTCCTCTAGGGAGATTATCACAAAGAAAAGAGACTTTCTTTTCAGTTCAGTTCAGTTCAGTTGCTCAGTCATGCTGACTTCTTGTGACCTCATGGACTGCAGCATGCCAGGCCTCCCTGTCTATCACCAACTCCCAGAGCATACTCAAACTCATGCCCATTGAGTCGGGGATGCCATCCAACCATCTCATCCTCTGTCGTCCCCTTCTCCTCCCGCCTTCAATCTTTCCCATCATCAGGGTCTTTTCCAATGAGTCACCTCTTTGCATCAGGTGGCCAAAGTATTGGAGTTTCAGCTTCAGCATCAGTCCTTCCAATAAAATTCAGGACTGATTTCCTTTAGGATGGACTGGTTGGATCTCCTTGCAGTCCAAGAGTCTTCTCCAACACCACAGTTCAAAAGCATCAATTCTTTGGTGTTCAGCTTTCTTTATAGTCCAACTCTCACAACCATACATGACAACAGGAAAAACCATAGCTTTGACTAGGTGGACCTTTGTTGGCAAAGTAATATCTCTGCTTCTTAATATGCTGTCTAGGTTGGTCGTAACTTTTCTTCCAAGGAGCGAGCATCTTTTAATTTCATGACTGCAGTCAACATCTGCTGTGATGTTGGAGCCCCCAAAAGTAAAGTCTGTCACTGTTTCCCTTGTTTCCCCACCTATTTGCCATGAAGTGATGGGACCAGACGCCATGATTTTCGTTTTCTGAATGTTGGGTTTCAAGCCAGCTTTTTCACTTTCCTCTTTCACTTTCATCAGAGGCTCTTTAGTTCTTCTTCGCTTTCTGCCACAAGGGTGGTGCCATCTGCATATCTGAGGTTATTGATATTTCTCCTGGCAATCTTGATTCCAGCTTGTGCTTCATTCAGTCCAGCATTTCTCATGATGTACTCTGCATATAAGTTAAATAAGCAGGGTGACAATATACAGCCTTGACGTACTCCTTTTCCGATTTGGAACTGGTGTGTTGTTCCCTGTCCAGTTCTAACTGTTGTTTCTTGACCTGCATACAGATTTCTCAGGAGGCAGGTCAGGTGGTCTGGTATTCTCATCTCTTGAAAAATTTCCAGAGTTTGTTGTGATCCACACAGTCAAAGGCTCCGGCATAGTCAGTAAAGCAGGAGTAGATGTTTTTCTTTTATACATTCTTAATCTACCATGGCTGAAACACTTATAGCAGGAAAAATTTCTACTAACTGATGATAAGCTATTTAGGTATGGGCATGACATACTAGTTTGTATAGCAGTTAAACAGAGAAGTAACTGGGTAACAATTGCATCAACCAGACATAATCATCTTTTTTTTTTTAATTGGAGGATAATTAGTTTAGATAATGAAGGACAGGGTAGCCTGGTGTGCTACAGTTCATGGGGTTGCAAACAGTCAGACATGACCTAGTGACTGAACATACCCAATTACTTTACAGGATTGAGATGGTTTTGGCCATATATCAACATGAATCAGTTGTAGGTGTTTAATTTTCTCCATATTTATTTTCAATCTTAATGATATATGTGATTTTTATACGGTTGCAGAATAAATAGATAGAACTTACGGTATACAATTACGTAGCTGATTGCAAGTGTGTGTGTTTTAGGTTTTAAAAATAGCTTTATTGAGATATAACATATGCCATAAAATTCACCCACTGTAAGTATATAATTCAGTATTTTCTTTTTTAGCAAATGTATAGAATTTGGTGTAAATTTTACTGATTCAGTTCAAGAATAATTTTCATATACCACAAAAGTTTCCTCAATGTCATTTGCAGTCAATCTTTCCCAGCCTCAGGGCTCTCTTTAAATTTGCCTTTTCTGGATATTTCATATGAACAGAACAATATAATATATAGTCTTTCGTGCTTGGCTTATTTCACCCAGCATACTGTTTTAAGGATTCATTCAAGATATATTATGTATTGAAGTTAATTCATTTTTATTGCTCAACAGTGTTTAATTGTATGAATATACCTACCACATTTGGTTTTACCATTCACCAGAGAACAAGCATTTGCATTTGCTTCCAGATTTTGGTTATTATGAATAATGCTGCTGTGAAAATTTTTGTAAAATTTTTTGTTTAGTCATATGCTTTTGTTTCTTTGGGGTATATATCTTGGGATTGGCTTTGTGAAACAATTTGGTAATTAAAGGCTTGACCTTTTAAAAGTGTGAAAGTGTTAGTCGCTCAGTCGTGACCAACTTTTTGGGACCCCATGGACTGTAGCCCAGCATGCTCCTCTGTTTGTGGGATTCTCAAGACAAGAATACTGGAGTGGGTAGTCATTCCCTTCTCCAGGGGATCTTCCCAACCCAGAGACAGAACCCAGGTCTCCTGTATTGCAGGCAGGTTCTTTTACCATTTGACCCACCAGGGAAGCCCTCTTTTTAAGAAACTGCAAACTGTTTTCCAAGTTGGCTATATCATTTTACACTCTCACCAGCAATGTGTGAAAGGTTCAGTCACTCAGTCATATCTGACTGCGGCCCCAGAGATCTCCTGGGGATCTTCCTGATCCCAGGGATTGAACCTGGATCTCCTGCATTGTGGGAGGATTCTTTACCTCGAGCCACACAAGGAAGTGATGTTTAAGAGTTCCAGTTTTTCAATATCTTTGCCAACATCTATTATTGTCATCCTTTTTGATGAATCATTTTAATATGTGGATATGGTATTTCACCATATTCCCCATATCCACATATTATCCACCATATTGGGGCTTCCTTGATAGCTCATTTGGTAAAGAATCCACCTGCAATGCAGGAGACCCCAGTTCAATTCCTGGGTTGGGAAGATCTGCTGGAGAAGGGATAGGCTACCCCCTCCAGTATTCTTGGGCTTCCCTTGTGGCTCAGCTGGTAAAGAATCTGCCTGCAACTTGAGAGACCTGGGTTCAATCTCTAGGTTGGGAAAATCCCCTGGAGAAGGGATAGGCTACCCACTCCAGTACTCTGGCCTGGAGAATTCCATGGACTGTATAGTTCATGGGATTGTAAAGAGTCAAACACGACTGAGCAACTTTTACCTTCACTTTCATGTTATTTCACTGTGTTTTTAATTTGTAGTTCTCTAATGATTAATAGGAGAAGGAAATGGCAACCCACTCCAGTGTTCTTGCCTGGAGAATCCCAGGGACAGGGGAGCCTGGGGGGCTGCCGTCTACGGGGTCGCACAGAGTCGGACACGACTGAAGTGACTTAGTAGTAGTAGTAGAATGATTAATAATATTGAGAATGTTTTTACTGGCTTATTAATTAGTCATTTATATATTTTCTCTGGCAAAATGTTTACCAGAATCTTTTGACTATTTTAATTGGTTTAAGCAACTTCTTATTATTGAATTATAAAAGTTCTTTATATATCCTGGATACAAATCTTTTTTCAGACATATAATTTGTAAATACTTTAACCAGTTTGTAATTTTTTTTTTCATTTTCTTATTGGTTATTTTTTGAATTAACTGAAAACAGGCAGATCAACCAAAGAAAGGTTCTTACATATGCAGGAGTACTCTGTACGTAGAGAATAGCTCTCTGAATGCATGTGTGCATGTGTGTGATATCGCTTCAGTTGTGTCTGACTCTTTGCGACCCTATGGACTGTAGCCCACCAGGCTCCTCTGTCCATGGGAGTCTCTAGGCAAGAATACTGGAGTGGGTTGCCATATCCTCCTCCAAGGCATCATCCCAACCCAGGGATCAAACCAGTGTCTCTTATGCCTCCTGCATTGGCAGGTGGCTTCTTTACCACTAGTGTCACCTGGGAAGCCCAGATCCCTGAGTAGTTGTATTTATTCAGCTTAATAAAGTGGAGGATGAAAGAGGGAACTAGGGCTTCAGATGATGGAAGATTCTGATGACACTGGTTTACACATTTTGGGGGGAATGTCCTACTGCCTACAGTCAGGTGCCTTCCTGGCTACAGACCTCTCAGGGGTGGGGAGGCAGTCTGTGGTAGCTCACTCTTGTAAAGCTCTACAAAGCTTTTTTTTAGTCAGATAAAGGAGGTTCAGATAATATTTCCCTTTGCATTTGCTATAGATCATACATGATACCAGTGTGGTGGGGTTTGATACCATTATGATGGGTTTTTGGTCTCTTCAATCCACTTATTGGCCCGATTTAGTGGTTCTTTTTAACAAATAGGACATTGCAAGTGGTGGGAGGATCCTAACAGTGGCTAATATGTAAAATAGAGTAGAGGAACACAGATTTGACTTTAGAAACTACTTACATGGATACCTGATAGAGCTTATTTCATTTCTGTTTGATTACAACTCTAAATCCCCTAGAAGTCTTCGTGTTAGGTAGTTAGAATAGGAAAAAAGAGTCCAAAATGGCGGTGGCTAAAAGACAAAGAAGAGAAAAGCCCACAAAAATAGAACAAAGGAAGGTCTGAGGACTGGAGTGAGGACCTCAGGTAAAACAAACAGCCCTCCTGGCTAGACCAATTTACACAGGACAGGCTCAGGGGGAGGAGAAAAACATATAAAAAGAGGGGCCAAAATTGAGCTGGGGGCTCTCTTCTCTCTGCATCTTTGGGTTGGCCCACTCTCATGCCTCAAGGATGTATTTTCCTTTGCCTGCCAATAAAACTGAGCTATAACACTGGATCTGTCCATCGCTCAGGAAAGTATAAACTCCCCTGACATTCATATGCCATGAGGAGTTTGGCTTTTATTTGATGATACTACACAGTCAAATTTTTTTTTTTTTTTTTTACCAAGACAGTGGCATGTATCAGAGTTATTCTTCAGAAAGGTAGTTCTTAGAATAATAATGTGTGGGGTGCATGAAAAAGAAAGGTTGAGATTAGAAAGGCCAATACAAGCTATCTGCGATAATCCAGGCCATATAGTTCAGAAATTTTAGCACATGTCAAAATCACATGGAGGTTGTGTTAAAACAGATTGCTGGCCTCACTACCAGAGTTTCAAATTAAACAGGTCTGGGGCGAGGATGCCTGAGAATTTTTATTTCTAGCATCCAGGTGATCCTGATGCTGCTGATTCACTCTGAGGATTCTGGTTCACTCTGGTCCAAGCAAAGGACATAAACATTTGAACCAGAATGGTGGTGATAGGATGGAAAGATATCAAAGTGAAAGACTCCACATGCCCCAGAAATTTATAGGATATAGAGAAGCTGATAGTCCCAGACGACAGAATGGAGACCTGGATGTTTGGTAGTCATATTAATAGAGATAGTTGTAGAAGGTTATTTGGAGAGGTAGGTTGATGAGTTTATTTATGAATTTGAAATGCCAGAAAGACATTTTGGTGAGGATTACCAGCAAACATTTGGAAATGTGGCTTCTTATTGGTGAGAGGCTGGGATCAGAAATGGAAGTTTTGAAGCTGTTATGATAGAAGTAAGTTTGAGGCTGTGGAAATGGTTGTAGCTGAAAGTGAGATTTTAAGGTCCCAGCCAAGAACAGAATTGTGGATTGCCCCCTGGAAGTGGGAGAAATAAGAAACAGGAGTGGCCAGGTGAGTGCAGTGTTATAGTGTAGAAAGGTAGAAAAAAGATAAAGAGTCTGCATGGTCCAAGCCTGTAGAATAAGATGACTGTTTTCCAGTGTCATCAGATTCTGCAATGAGGCAGATAATTGGTGACTTTTAAAAGAGAAATTTCAGCAAAACGGAAAGACAAAGGCAAGACTGTTAAAGAGTAAATCATTACAATTGTTAGGTAGTTAGAATAGGGAAAAGGAGTCCAGAATGGAGGTGGCTAAAAGACCTGGGAGGGAAAAGCCCGCGAAAATAGAACAAAAGAAGGTCCGAGGACTGGAGTGAGAACCTCAGGTAAAACAAACAGCACTCCTGGCTGGCCCAATTTACATAGGACAGGCCCAGGGACAGAGAAACATAAAAAGGGAGAGCCAAAGCTCTGGTCTCTCTCTCTCTCCCGTGCGATGGGGCGCTCTTCTCTTCGCATCTTTGGATCGACGTGCCCTCACGCCTCGAAGATGGATTTTCCTGCTATTATCTAAATAAAATAGAGCTGTAACACTGAGCCGTAACACTGATTTGTCTAAGAGCTATAACACGGTCTGTCCAAGACCCAAGAGCTGTAACACGCCGAGGGGGCTTTAATGTCCATCACTCCAAATCTCTGTTGTGACGAGACAAAAACCGAGGAGCATACACTTGCCTGACACAGTGTAATTAGATCTTCATAACCAAATGTGAAACAAATGGATATTCAGGGGGGAAAAAAAAAGGCAATCTTGAAAACTCAACAGGAGTTCAAATTCACCACTTCTGAAGAGAGATAACTAACCCCACATTTTTAGGAAATTTGAATAGCTACTATTTGGGTTTGATGAAGGCAGAAAAGAGCTGTGGTTAGCAGGAAGGCAAGGGCCACTGAATAGTAAGCGAGACATGGAGCAGCGGTTTAGTAAACACAAACCCCACTGGGGGAACAGAAAGAAGAAAAATGTGGGTTAAAAAAATTAGAAAAAGGGAACGAAAAGGGACCAAAGCGTGTCTTTCAGGATATGCTTAGAAATGTTTTACCAGGGACATTAATGTCCTATCTGGTTACTTAATCACCTAGTGATGAAAAGATGGAATTCTAATGCTGCCAGGATTTACTTTTATATTCACTTGATTCTTTTTAATGACACTAAAAATTAATAGCACTTACTCTCATCTTCAAGTGCAAATTCATAGGAATCTAAAGTGTGCAGTGAGATAATTGTTATTGAGATACTCAATCTTCTCAGTATCATAAGTATTGTAATATAATCTGAGTTTGCAAATGTCACTGCAATTTTCTTGAAATGGCTCCGTGGGCTTGGGACCAATGAGAACAATGGGGATCATCCACATAACCCAATGAAACAGAAGTGCAGACACAGTTCTTACAAAAATAAATACAGAAAGGAAAGGTACTTTGTCATTATTTGTACTCCCCTCCTCTCTTTTAGGTCATCTGAAGCAGTAGTTAGAAACATATGTGCTTTCACACTAGATCTTGTAGTTTTTTTTTTTTTTTCTTCCAAGCACAGAGGGGAAATTTCTTTAGCTGAATTCCTTGCTCAGTGTACATTAAAGAACTGAGGTTCACAGTATAGCTGGTAGCTAGTGGAAATGAAATAATCTGTATTGACACATTTGGAAGTTTCACATCTTTTTCCACTTAACATGCTAACGTGATAATTACCAGACTGATGATTTTTCCAGTGACACATCTCCCTTTGTCAATATTTAGACCTGTGTATAGAAAGCTTATCTAACACACCTGGCTAATTTTCACTTCATTTAAAAATAAATGAAACATGTTTAGCTTGCCGGGTTAGAACAACAACAAAAAAGAAGTTTTATAAATAATTTTCTTAAGACACCTTTATGACAGTAAGAAAATAAATGTAAAAAGTAATTTTCTTCACTAGTTGTATTTGATCAGATTTTAAAATCTTAGCTGAAGTATGTGTTAAGATCATCTCATGAATTTTGAGGCTTATTTTTCCCTTCAGGAAAATTCTTTGGGAACTTCAAAAAATCACTTGGAATATTCAGAGAGATCTCTGATTTGGGTTTGGCAGCTCTGAAAGGCCATCCTAGAGTTTGGTTTGTTTGTTACTGGTTTGGGATTTTCCACTTATAATCAATCACCAGGGCACCACAACGTCAGTAATTCAGAAGACTAGAGGACTCTTGGTCTTAATTTAGTGATTTAGAAGATTAAAACATTGTGGGGAAGCTCTCCTATGATAAACTCAAGGTGACCCATCCTCTCCAAGATTCCTGGTGAATTACCTAAAAAGAGAACATAAAAGAAACGTAACTCAACAACCTTGCTTCCGGACTGAGTGGGTGGTCCTTGTTTTACCTCGTTTTTTCTTTGGTTTGGAAAACAGGAGTTTCAGTTTAGCATATGAATCTCTTCATTGGTAAATCCTGAGGTCCCCAGGTCTCTGTCAGTCTGATAAAGAGAAGGGTGCTAAGGACTGGAAAATGCTTATTTCAAAAAGCTAAGGCAAGTGGAGACCTTAAACTGTTTTCTGATTGGTTTGTCATCATCATGCTTTGGGGGATTTTATTGTTCCTCTCACTCCCCCTTCTTTCCTTTTCATAAAACATAATTGCTGTTTAAAAATGTTAGCCTGGCTTTCTTTTGAAAGGAGATTTGTACTGACAGTAACTGGGTTAACTGTATTGCTAGATTTTTCTGGTTTCCAAAGAATGCTTCAAAAGTGTGGAAATAAAGCTCTTTTTCTTTTCTCTTTTATGGCTAACAACTTCCCAGCCTTCTAATTTGCTGTCCTGTTGCATTGGAGTTCATTATCTTTGTATTACAGTTTAGTCATTCTGTTTGAGTTTCCATCCTTTCATTCTCCCCTGAATTCTTGCTGAAAACGGCAATAAAAGTAACACAGCTGAGGCTTGCATACAAACTGAAGACATAATGAGAACAGTACTTTCATAGGAATTCTATCCCACATCATGGGCTTCATTTTAAATATTCAGAATGAAAAGCATACTTGAAATCTTTTCCCCTCCCTTCTCCGACCTTCTCTCTTTCCAAATTCAATTATATAATAAAGCACAGCCTTTTTTATCTTTACTTGCCTGTAGAAGAAATAAAGTCATGTAGAGCCTCTGAAGCTGTAATGACCCAAGAAATCATTAAGCATTATATTTTTTGCTTTATCGCAGAGCAATATATTGCAACACCAAGGTTTTAAGTAATAGAATAAAGTTGGAATTGTAAATTAAAACTGAGTAGCTAGACTTGACTAGTTATTCTGGAATGTCAACTAGAAAAATGACCATTTATTGTATAATCTGCTATTACAATGCAAATACAATAGCTAACTAAGGGCAGCCCATAGAATGAAGACTATATAGTAAAATATCACTCGTTGTTTGATTTTAAATATCCCATAGCAGAGATCCTCTAAAATAGTGCCGACTCTTTGTGACCTCATTGCAATGGTTCCAGATAATCAAAAATAATGTGCATCTAAATCAACAGTTCTAGTAGCCCAACTACCTAAGGCTTACATCCTTTAATAAGAATAGAAGTCCCTGGCATTTCAATTAATAAGACCTGGCTTTTTCTACTGACTATTTTGGCAAAATAACATTGCAACTCTGTGAACTGTACCCACCAGGCCCCTCTGTCCATGGGATACTGGACAGGGGATCTTCCTTTCTTCCCAACCTAGGGATCCAACCTGTGTCTCCTGCATCTCCTGCTTGGCAGGTGGAGTCTTTCACCAAGCCACCTGGGAAGCGCTACAATAAAGCTACAGGCAGGGATAGTCTAGAGTTAATTTTGATTAGAACATCATAGGTCACGTAGTTAGAAAATCAAAATGAAGTAAATACTAGCATTTCTAGAAATGAGTACTGAATAAAAAGAAGGGCATAATTTGAATAAATAGTGTCAAATACAGTGTTTTTCATACTCTTATGGAAAACGTTTTTTTGTTGTTTATTTTTTGCTGTGTCACATGGCTTGCAGGATCTTAGTTCCCCAACCAAGGATTGAATCTGGAAGGATCCCTGGCATTGAGAGTACGGAGTCTTAACCACTGGACCACTTCAGGGACTCCCACAATACAGTTCTTTTCTTCTTTAGAAATTGTCAATCTCTTCCTATAGGCAGCAGTATATGACAAACCAAATTATCATTACAAAGTTGCTTTGTGGATAGAGCAAGGGTCCCCAACCTCTGGGCCATGGACCGGTACCTCCTATCAGATTATCAGCACCATCAGATTAGAAATAAAGAGCACAATAAATGTAATGTGCTTGAATCATCCGAAAACCATCCTTCCAAAGGTCCTTGGAAAAACTATCTTCCATGAAACTGGTCCCTGGTGACATAAAGGTTAGGGATTGCTGGGGTAGACATAGAGTATTAAATGAATGGAATGAGGTTATATAACATTTATGACAGCAGGAAGACATACTGAGTGATCCTTTTTAGCAGAGTGTTGGTTTTATCAGTGGGACCAGAATACCTGAAGTCCTTTGAGTACTGTTCCCCTTGTCTTGGAAAAAAAGCTTGGAAAAGGTTTTGATCTTTCTTTCTAGGTCTCTCGATTCTCCCCAATCCAAATGTTTACTGTTAGATTTGGTTGTTGGTTGTTGTTCAGTTGCTCAGTCATGTCCAACTCTTTGTTACCTCATGGACTGTGGCATGCCAGGCTTCCCTATCCTTCCCAATCTCCTGAAGTTTGCTCAAATTCATGTCCATTGAGTCAGTGATGCCATCCAACCATGTCATCCTCTTCTCCTCCTGCCTTCAATCTTTCCCAGCACCAGGGTCTTTTCCAACAAGTTGGCTCTTTGCATCAGGCGGCCAAAGCATTGGAACTTCAGCCTAAGCATCAGTTGACTGGTTCGATCTCCTTGCAGTCCAAGGGACTCTCAAGAGTCTTCTCCAACAGTACAGTTCAAAACCATCAATTCTTTGGCACTCAGCCTTCTTTATGGTCCAACTCTCACCTCCATACATGACCACTGGAAAAACCATAGTTTTGACTACACAGACAATTGTTGGTAAAGTAATGTCTCTACTTTCTCATATGCTGCCTCAGGTTGTCACAATTTTTCTTCCAAGGAGCAAGCATGAGATAAGCTGCATCATTTAATTGATATATAAGTATGGTGGTCATTCTGGTTCCTTCAGTTCATTTTACTTGGCTATATTTTGGTCCAGTTCATGTACATCTCATAATTTAACCCTCTGGTCCCTTAACTGTATATTACATTAGCACTTGGAGACTTTTAAATGAAGATTCCTAGATCCCAAAGAAGTACGTCTTTCCAGTGGATCAGGAGTGTAGACAGGACATGTCACTCTATTGTGCTCAGTCACTCAGCCGTGGCCGATTCTTTGTGACCCCATGGACTGTAGCCCACCAGGCTCCTTTGTTCATGGAATTTTCCAGGCAAGAACACTGGAGTAGGTTGTCATTTCCTTATCCAGACTGTGTTGTAGGAGATACTAGAATAATACTTCAAAAAACCCTGCTAGAGAGTAACTTTAAATTTAATATTTGAAGATATAATAATGTTATTCAGAAAAATAATAATTCTGGCTCCACGGATTTGCTTCATCTCTCACCTCTCAAAATGTAACTATGGGTCACTGAGAAGGAGATGCCAAACTAGGATTAGATGTGCAGTTTTGATAAACTGTGGAAGGAGGGAGAAGTAAAGAAGACTGGGTAAGAGGAGATTCAGACAGTTCCAAGAAAGACTGACTAGGCCGATGTGGAGTTTCTTGTAACAGGAGACCCCTGGCTTGCTGGATAGGTTTGACTTAGTACCCCAGTTTTGCTCAGTCATTGTCTGGGAGCAGCATGTGGGAAATTAGCGTTGGCACAACCCTAGTATCAGCAGCTAGGACCGTAAGTCAATTTTGCTCCCTGCAGCAGCAGGTCTTAGTGATAGAATTGATGGCTGTTAGTAACTGTTGTTGCTAGTTTTTCATGAATCTTTTCAAAGTATCTTTTTTGCACATATAAGTTCTTATTTTTCCTTTTCCTTACACAGAAGTTAGCATTTTATACTTTGTCACTTTTTTCACTTGCTTTTTTTCACTGAAATCTTGAAGATCTTTCTGTACTGGTACATATGAGCATAAGTGCTAAGCCGCTTCAGTTGTGTCTGACTCTAGGCAGTGCTGTGGACTGTAGCCTGCCAAGCTCCATTAGTCCATGGGATTCTCCAGGCAAGAATACTGGAGTGGGTTGCCATGTTCTTCTCCTCCAGGGACTCTTCCTCACCCAGGGATAGAACGCATATCTCTTATGTCTCCTGCATCGGCAGGCAGATTCTTTACCACTAGAATCACCTGGTAAGCCCATTGGTACATACAGTATCCTAATTCTTCTTTTACAGTTTCCAAGAGTTCTATTGAATTGGCTGTATTATAGTCTTTTATTTATTATTTTATCCAGTCACCACTGATAGGCAGTTAAGTAGTTTCCATTCTAAATAATGTTTTGTGATTAAAAAGAGACATCATTTTGCACATATGCAAATACATCTATAGGATAAATTCCAGAAAGGAATTACTGGGCCAAAGGATATATGCAAGTAATTGTGATAGGAATGTTTTGAATATATCTATTCATACTTAATATGGTCTAATGTGTCATTTAAGGTTGATGTTTCCTTACTGATGTTCTGAATAATCTATCCATTGATGTAAGTGTGGTGTTAAAAAGTCCTCTACTATTACTGCATTGCTGTCAATTTCTCGCTTTAGGTCTGTTAACATTTGCTTTACATATTTTTATGCTACTATATTGGGTGCATATGTAACTATAAACAGTTATATCTTGCTGGATTGAGCCTTTTATCATTATGTAATGTCCCTGTTTTGTTTATTACAGGTTTTGTTTTAAAGTCTATTTTGTCTGATATGAGTACAGCCACACCAGTTTTCTTTTTGTTACCATTTGTGCTGACTATCTTTCAACATTCCTTACTCTTAGTCTGTGTGCGTCCTTACTTCTGCAGTGAGTTCTTCTAGGCAGTGTATATATAGGTCTTTTTAAAATCTATTCAGCGACTCTAAGCTTTTTGAGGAGAACGTAGTCCATTTACATTTAAAGTAATTATTGATAGATACTTATTGTCATTTTGTTAATTGTTTTCTGGATGTTTTTGTAGTTCCTCTGGTTCCTTTTTTCTTTTCTCTCTTCCTTTGTAGTGTGATGGTCTCTTTAGTGTTATGTTTAGGTTCCTTTCTCATTTTCTTTTGTGTATTAAAAATTTTGCTTTGTGCTTACAGTAAAGGTTCATATATAACATCTTTTTTTTTCATATATAACATCTTATGTATATAATAGTCTGCTTTAAGTTGATAAAAACTTAAATTTGAACACATTCCAGAACTAAGTTGATAACAACTTAAATTTGAATACATTCCAGAACTTTACATTTTTACTCCCCCACCATGTTTTCCATTTTTTAAATCTTTCTATATTTTTTTAAATTTTATGCATCCTTTAACTATCATAGCTTTACTTAATCTGACTACTTTTGTCTTTTTACCTTCTTACTTGCTATATAATTGACTGATTTAGTACCTTTATTATATATTTACCTTTTCAGTGAGATTTTTACTTTGGTATGTTTTCTTGTTTCTAATTAGTGCCATTTCTTTTCAGGTTGAAGAAGTGCCTTTAACATTTCTTCTAAGGCTGGTTTAGTGGTGATGAATTCCTTTAGCTTCTGCTTATCTGGAAAACTCTTGATCTATCCTTCGTTTATGAATGATAACGTTGCTATGCAGAGAATCCTTGGTGGGAAGTTTTTTCCTTTTAGTACTTTGAATATGCCATGCCACTTTTGGCCTATAAAGTTTCTACTCAAAAATCTGCTAATAGTCTTATGGGTTTCCTTTATATGTAACAAGTGTTTTTGTTCTGTTTTTCTTGCTGCCTTTAAGATTCTCTCTTTATGTTTAACTTTCAACATTTTAATCATACTACGTCTTGGTGTAGGATTCTTTGATTCATCTTCTTTGGAACTCTCTTGGCTTCCAGGGTCTGGATGTCTGTTTTGTTCCACAAATTAGGGAAGTTTTCAGCCACTATTTCTTCAAATAAATTTTCTGGTCCTTTCACTCTTCTCTTTCTGGGGCCCCTATAATGTGAATCTTATTCCATCTGATATTGTCCCATAGGTCCCTTAGGTTATCTTCTCTTTTCAAAATTAGTTTTTTTCTTTTTGCTGCTCTGTCTGGGTAAATTCCACTGCTTTATCTTCCAGCTCATTAATCCAGCTTATGCTTCATCCAGTCTGTTGTTGAACCCCTCTAAATGTATTTTCCAGTTCAGTTACATTTTTTGAGCTGTGTAATTTCCATTTGGTACTTTCATATATTTCTATCTCTTGGTTGAAGTTTTCATTGTTCATACACTTGTCTCTTGATTTCAGTGAGCACTTTTATGACCACTACTTCAAATTCTTTATCTAGTTATATGGCTTACCTCCCTTTCATTAAGGTCTTTTTCTGAGGTTTGGTCTTTTTTTTTTTTGGAACATAGCCCTCAATTTGTCTATCTCTCTGTGTTTGTTTCTATATATTAGGAAAATTAGCTACTTGTCCCAGTTTTGAAAAAGTAACTCTGTGTAGGAGATGTCCTAGGGGTGGTGTGCAGGTCTAGAAAACAATCTCTCCCTGCCATCAGAGCTGGGAGTTCAAGAGGCATCTCCTGTGTGGGTTGCACGTGCCCGCTGGCTATGATGCAGGAGTGGGTGAGGCTTGCACCTGGTCCAGCTGTGGCACACAGCTGTAGCAGGGAGGTGGGCAGGGTTCTCAGCTGGACAGCACTGTGAGGTGAGAGCTCCAAAATGGTACCCACCAGCACTAGCAAGGTAAAGTGAGATCACAAATGGTGCCTGCCAGTGTCTCCCTCCCACAGAGAAACCCATGAGGTTCCTGCCTCTCTGGAAGATGCTTTAAGATCTTAGTGCCCCAACCAAGGATTAAACCTGGGCTGTTGCAGTGAAAGTGCTAAGTCCTAACCACTGAAATGCCAGGGAATTCCCCTCTAACTGGTGTTTTTGCACTGGGTTTGGGGCAAGTGGGTTGACCCATGAGCCATTTAAAAATGTGTTCTCTTTTCCCTACAGTTCCATGTTTTTGTTTTTGAATGCAATCCCTTTTGGTTTTCAAAGCCATGTCTTCTGGGGGCTTGTCTCTCTTGTGCAAAATCTAAGAGTTTGGATGCCTGATGCGGAACACAAATCTCTTGCTCTGTATTTTTGAAATCCCTCCCTATTGTGGATGGCTTGCACATGAGTTGGGTTTTTTTTTTTTGTGTGTGTGTGTGTGAGACCAAGTCTCTGTCTCTCCTACCTGTTTCAAAGCTCTCCTTTTATCCCTTGGGTGTGGAGGCTCTGCTAACCCAATTTTCAGGCTTTTCTCAGAAGAAACCATTTCTTATATAGTAGTAGTTTTATTGCATCAGTGGGAGGAGAGGAGCTCAGGATCTTCCTTTGCAACCATTTTCCTCTTTTCCTGAAGACAGATATTTAAGAGCTATCTGTATTTCTTTTTTCATGAGCTGGCTGGTTCTTATAATTTACCTGTTTTTCTATTGGATTATTTGTATTTTTTAATTGATTTATGTGAGTTAAAAATATGTATATGGTTGGCCCTTTATCTATGATATAACTTGTGAATAATTCCCCCAGTTTCTTGTTTGTCTTTCTACTTTGTGTGTATACATGTGGGAGGAATATATACACACAGTACATGCATACTTTTAAGACTTCTACATTTATCATTTATCTTGGGGATGGGTTTCTGGATTTTGAGTCATAGTTAGAAAGGCTTTCTTTAAGGATATAAAAGAATTCTTCTAGATTTTCTTCTAGTACACATGTGATTTCAACTTTTACAATGAAATCTTGAAGTCATTTGAGTCATCTGAGGTAAGAATCCAGCATGTTATTTCCCCTAGATTTACTGCAACTCTCTGTATTAATATTTAATGAGCCATCTTTTATCCACAGATTTGAGGTGTAATTTTTGTGATATTTTAAATTATGCTAAATTCTGGATCTATGTATCTGTTTCTATTTCTATCAGTGCCATTGTTATATCTATTTATTTGCATACTAGTATCATATCTCTTAAATTATTAAGGCTTTGTAATATGATTTAATATTTGGTAAGACTAATTCTCGGAGCTCTTCTCTTTCATTGGTTTCCTGACTATTCTTGTTTATTTTTTTTGAAATGAATGTAGATGTATTTTAGAACTCAAAGAACAAAGAGAAATAAGAAAGAACTTGAAGATGCTTTGCTTGAGTTCTGATAAATATTTCTAAATTAACTTATGAAGAATGACAACTTTATCACATTGAATCTTTGTGTTAATGAACACGGTATCATCTTCCTTTATATCCCAGTCAATTATCTTACTTCTCCCTTTTCCAAGTTCTTGAGATATCTCACTGCAGTTCTCAAATACTGAAAGAGACTTCTGACCACTGAATATGTGAAAATATAATTTTCCAAAAGGCTAAAACCAGGACTTCCCTGGTGGTTCGGTGGTTAAGAATCTCCTGCCAATGCAGGGTACATGGGTTTGATGTCTGGTCTGAAAGGCTGCCACATGCTTTGGAGCAACGGAGTCTGTGCATCACAGCTCCTGAGCCTGCACCACAGAGCCCACGTGCCATAACTACTGAGCCCACAAACCACAGCTACTGAAGCCCGCACACCTACAGCCTGTGCTCCACAATAAGAGAAGCCACTGCAATGAGAAGCCTGCATACCACAACAAAGAGTAGCCCCTGCTCACTGCAACCAAAGAAAGCCCACATGTAGCAACAAAGGCCGAGTGCAGCCAAAAAAAATTAATAAATAAGATTATAATAAAAGGCTAAAATCATAACTGTCTTGTATATGTCTTATAAGATGAAAACCTGTCAAAGATTTTATTCATCTCATAAATTAATGGGGGGACCAGTATGATGTTACATTTATCCAAGAGCTTTGAGAAGCTAGTTATCTATAGGAAATTTTGCTAGATACAAAATTTCTATACAAAATATAGATACAAAATTATTTAATGTCCAATAGGGTCATAAATATCTTTGTGGTCATCTGTCTGCCGGACAGAACTTATTTGTATAATTGCTGAAAAAATACCTACAGGTTACCTTCTGCCCCTACAGAGTTGTAAAATAACCCAAGCAATATAAAGTCAAGCTGAGTCTTGCACTGAAAGAACACTCATCCCTTTAGCCTATTTCCAAATTTTGGATAATATTTTTTCCCCTCACAAAAATGTCAGTAAGTAAAATTGTTGGATTTTAAAATTAAAAATTCATTTAGTTGACTTTATTATTACCATTACTATGTATTATTATTGTTTTGCAGTCAGTACAGTTGGTTCTCTCTCTTTGCTGATTCGTTTTTCTTATGATGAAACCCTAGTAATTCTTCTTGGACAAAGAAATTCAGAAAGACACCGCATCCATTCAACAAATATTTATTATGTTTAGCACTGTCCTAAGTTTCTGTATTAGAAGTGGTGAACAAAACAGAGAAAGCTATCATCATGGGCCTTATAGTCTGTCTGGGTAACAATAAACATAATAAATAAAGTGTGCAGTATTCATACCTAGGAGGTGATAAAAGAGAAAACAGAGCACCGTAAAGGGCATTGGTTGTGTGAGAAGAGGTATTGTGAGTTATAGTTTTAAACAGGTTAGTGAGGGTACGCTTTATGGAGAAGGTGACCATTTCAGCAAAAGTTTGAAGGAGATGAGGGAGTCAGCCACACAGGCATCTGGGGCAAGAGCAGTTTTGGCAGAACAAATAGCAGTACCAAAGCCTGAATGAGAGAATTTGCCAAGGCTGTTTGAAAACATCAAGGAGACCAATGTGACTGGAATGAAGTTAGTCAGAGAGGAGGTTAGAAGCCTTATCACTTAGAGCCTTGGAGATCATGTTAGAACCCTTATTTTATATAGAGTAAGATGAGCAGATGAGTGACATGTCTGATATATTTGAAAGGATTCCTTTGGCTGTGGTGGTGAAAATAGACTTTACAGAGGGGTTCAAATGCGGAAACAGGGAAACTAGTTGAAAGGCTATTGAAATAATCTGGCAGAGAGATTTTAGTGGCTTGGACCAGAGTGATAATAGCAGAGAAGGTAAGAAGAGGTTGGATTCTGGATATCTTTTGAAGGTAGAACCAATATTGTTTTTATGAAGATTTGATACGGTGGATTAAAGAGAAGAGGAAAATGTGAGTGACAGATTGTTGGTTTGGGCCACTTGAAGGATGAAATTTGCCATCAAATGGCATGGGGAAGACTGGGGTAGAACAGCTTTGGTGGGATAAAATTAGGAGCTCAGATTTTGAAGCTGATGATGGCTAACAGACTTCCAAGTGGGTATTTCAAGTAGGCAATTGAATACGGGAGTCCTAAATTCGAGAGTGAAGGACGTGTTGAAGATGTAAATGTGAGAGTCTCTGGACTACAGAGGGAATTTAAAGCCAAAAGACAGAATGAAAAATTGTAGATAGAGAAAAAAAGATTGAGTCCTGTGGCCCTACTACATTAAAAAGGTCCAACTCATGTTGGATAGTATCAACTGAGGTTTGATCTCAGTGTCAGTTGCAAAATAGTTGAGATTTTGGAACCAGTTATTATTGACTAGAAGTTAAACCAAGCATATGTTGAATCAACTCCTTCCATAATCTCAACGAGTAAAATTGTAAATAAGCAATTAATATAAGATTCTTTCAAAATAAACAATATTCTGGCATTTGGTAATATCTAGAGAAGTTAATATCTCCTACAGAGAAGCATATGTTCTGTTCTTAGTTTCATTTTACATCATATTAAATTTCTTGGGCTCATCAGAGGAATATATGGGATATGTATTATATACCTTGACCTCTGGAACTCATTGTCTAAATGTTACACAGGTTCATAGATGCAATTACAGCATTATATCAGTTCTGATATTTGATAGGCTTTGCAAAAAGACCTGGTAGTTAAAAAAAACTCTATTATTTGTGTCATATAATTATACTAAAGGCGTGGGCTGTAGTTTATATATGACTCCCTGATTTGGTCAGGTTGAAAAGTGTTTGAAGGAGAGCCAAGCATGTTCTGGAGAGAGCAGGCAGCTCTGGAAAACAGCTTACAATTAACATGGGAATTTTTTTTTTTCTAAAAGACGAGCTCTCTGAAGCACATAAGGGCATGGCATGGCAGCTCTGAGGGTCCCCTGCCCTCCTATGGGTTGGCTTAGGATTTCCACACCACCATTTTATTTATTCTTTAGGGCCATTGTTTCTTAAAGACTTAAAACTGTCTTTTACTATGAGCTAAAAACTTTCTGCACCATAACTTTATTTTTTAGAGGTCACAGTTACAACACAGGGCTCCCCTGGTGACTCGGTGCAGGAGATACAGAACACACAGCTTTGATCTCTGGGTCAGAAAGATTCCCTGGAGTAGGAAATGGCAATCCACTCCAGTACTGTTGCCTGAAAAATCCCATGGACAGAGAAGCCTGGCATCTATGGTTCAAAGGGTTGCAAAGAGTTGGACATGACTGAGCAACTAAGCTCACAAGCACAGCTACATGATAGACATATCATAGAGATAAAAATGAGGGAGAAAGCATCTTACTTCATATGAGTAAAATATACTCTACAATACTTTGGAGTCTTGATCATAAATTTTGTCATATTAAAATCCACCGTAATGATAGTAGTTAGTTACTGCACAGCCCTACCTGTTCCAAGCAGATACTGAATAAAGTTTAGGGCTAAATTCCTTGTTGGTTTGAACAGCGTAAGCTCTTTCTATGGTTACTATCTATTCCTCTACCCTGTGTTATGGACTGAGTTGTATACCCCACCAAATTCATATATTGATGCCCTAACCCTCAATCTCCATAACTGTATTGGAGATAGGGCCTAGGTAGAGGTAATAATGAAGGTTAAATGAGGTCATAAGAGCGTGGCTTCAATCCTCCAAGACTGATATCCTTACAAGAAGAGGAAGAGATACCAGAGCTCTTTCTCTCCACATTCACAGAAATGAGGCCATGTGAGTACAAGTCAGGAAGAGAAACCTCACCAGAAATCAAGCCTAAAAACACCTTGATCTTGGACTTTTAGCCTTCAGAACTGTAAGAAATAGATTTTTGTTGTTTAAGCCACCCAGTCGATGGTATCTTATGATAACCTGAGCGGACTAATATACCCTGATTTATTTTTCCTTGCAACACTTATTATCATATGACTTATGAATGATTATATATATATATATGTACATATATTATATATATATATACACACATTAGAATGTAAGCTGGGATTTTTTTATTTGTTCTGTTGTTATTGCCTGACATGTAGTAGGCATGCAATAAATATTTGTTGGATGAATGAATCATATAGGCTTGCCTAGGGACACGATACCATAAACAAAGAAAGAAAACATCATATTTATTAGCATATAGTATCTTTGACCCACATGATAACATTTACCACACAGTCTATCCTTTCCGCTCCCTACTCTCTCTTCCCCTTCCCTCCACTCTCCTCTCCTGTTCTTTCCTAATCTCATTTTCCCCAACAGACTCTGTGCTCTTTGAAGGCAGGTACTTGTCTTTATTTGGTTTCTCCAAAAGTAGATCTAGAGACTAAGAGTTCAGAAGCAGACAGAGAATGCCTGCCTGCAGAGAGGAAGGGAAGCGATTCAAGGAAGGCAAGGTGGCCAATAAAGGATTAAGCCAGCTACCACTGTGGGCACCTGGAGCTTAATCCTATGGTGAAACTCTGGAAAGGGTGTAAAAGACATGTTGCAAATTATCCCACCTGAGGGGTCTGGGAGCTGGGGTGGTAATTCACCAACCCCTGAGAATCACTGGCCTGCTACTACAGACAGTAAGGCTTTCCGCAGTTCCAGGAAAAGTCCTCAGGTACAGAGGTCCTGACACTGGTGGCTAGAAGTTTGCTGCTAAAATGGGAGGGTCCTAGGAGTATGGGTGGGACTCTCAATGTGTTCATGGTGGCCCTCATTCATTTGTTTGCACATCAACGACTCAGCAGTGCCCAAAAGTTTATTATCATACAAAACAAAATATCACATCTTTCCTGCCTTCCAAATTATTGGAGAAATACAGGTCTCTTACTAATCTATGTTTGCAGAAAAAGAGAACTTTATTAATAAAGAGAGATAGAAACAGACTTAAAACATTTGCATCCCAAATTCATTCAAAACCACTTCATTTTATATTTTTACACATCATGCAAAATGGATCTCAATTATCTACAAATATTTAAGCAGTAGATGAGGGGTGCTGATCTCCAAGTTAATGGTGATGGGATCAAACTTCTGAGCTGTGTGGCCCTGGTCTGACCTCCCATTAGGCACTGACCGTTTTCTCTTGAGCTCAGTACTGGCACTATTCCCCTGCGTGTTATTCAATATGAGGTTTTACAAAAAACTCCACCTCCCTTTATTTATTTTTTCTCGGATGAAGCTTTTTAAAAATGTTAATCTATAGATCCTCCTCCTCCATAATTACACTTGCCAGAGGAGTAGCAGCCAAACAATTAAATTCCCCATAGGTACGGGGTGTAATAATTTCTCATGAATCAGAAGATTAAGCATGGCAACAACAAATGGAACAAGATGCTCTAAGCTCTGTTTTTCCTGCAGAACAGCAAATAGTTGCAAATCAAAAAGCAGTTCTCCTTAATTACCACTGTATGAGGCAGTGGGCTAAAAGCAGGCTCATTTTGTAATGTTTTCTGTGTGGCTACAGTATGTACACACAGTGAAGGCCTTTATGCACCATCTAATAGACAATATTATACACTAGGGTATTGCTGACATTCATTTTATGTAGAGATACAACTGGTAAGCCCAGGATACTGGCCTTCAAGCTGTGTGTGCACTGAACTGAAGGAACAGTTTTGCTTGCTTAAGCCAGGCAAGGCTATTTACCCTTAAACACAGTCTTCAGGACGTAGAACATGCGCTACTAGGAGAAAGTCCGTGAGCAGGACAGGCTGCAATCATGGGCTGCCATCACACGAAGGCCTGCAAGCTGTAGCTTGGAAGAAGCTTCACTGAGTTGACAGCTTCACCGAGCTTTCCTCTCTCTTTACCCTTGAATCAACTACTCTGCTGATCTGGAGGTCTTTGGAGATATGAAGTCTTGCAGCAGGAATCAAAGAACTGATGTAGGAAAATGAATAGCAGAGCTGTAGTATTTTATCCCCTCTCTTTGCTCCCCAAATTAGATCTGTTTGTTTATTGAAACTGGTCAAACAGTTCAATTAGCATCCCATGTTTGTTATTTCTTTAATCAAGGTTTCAAACAGAACAAGGCAACAAGCCAGGCCAGTAATGAGTCTCCTCCACCTACTCTTAAGTTAAATACTTGCTGAGATTCCCATTCGTTTCCCAGGGTTGTCTCATGGCTGATGTACTTTCACATCATCAGGGTTATTGGATGCTGCTTGTAAATGCATACTAATTGGCAGTAGTTGATGTATATATTTATGTTAATTTATCATTCACTTCACTTCTTCATAGTTATATATAGGTACCCATAAAACATGAATTTTTCTGAGTGAGAAGAGCTGAGTGTTTTTCTGATGAAATTTGTGAGAATGTGAAGGCCATCTATGAGGGAAAATGATTCAAAATATCTACTAACTTATGTTTGAAATCCCATAAATTAACCTTCTTGCTTTTAAAAAGTTCACTTAAGATATATAAGCAAGGATATAAAACAATTCTCTGAATAAGTGCTCTAGTATCTAATTACTTGGGTTCCCATAACAAGATGAGATGCTTAAAAGAAATGCTGAAGGTCAGGACCAGCTTGGCAAATGGATTTCATTTTGTTTCATCCAAAACACTGCCCTGCTTTTAGCTACAAATGTAGATAACTTAGGCAGCGTTAAAGAAATTATGCAAATCCTAATTGCAAACAGTTTTCCTTTTAGCTTTCTTACATTTAGACTAACTGTAGTAATTATTTGAAAACCTTTTTGAATCCCACACTTAATAAAAGGAAATTTTATGCAAACAATAAAAGAGAATTTCAAAGCAGTAAGTGAGGGTAGTGCTGGTTTGCCTTCAGGGGCTAGTAAACTGGAGAGGAGTTTATTTCTGATCTTCCTACTTGTAGTATCATGATCTACTGAGGTTCTGGCAGCTCTGCAAACAGCAGCAGTGGGAGCAAAGATTAGTTCCTGCCACAGTTCTTGGAGGACAGACTCTGAAGGAGGAAGGGGCACGATCCACCGAATGGCTTATGTGGCCATTTCAACTTTGTAGGCTTACCAGGCAAAATAGAACAATGGATATGAATTATAGAAACTGAAGCTGGACTTCTTGGAACCATATCCCATCTCTGTACCTCACTGGCTGTGTCACCTCACCTCTATGAACCTCAGTTTCTTCATCTGTAAGAGAGCAATACTAGTACCTACCTGATAATAATTGTTCATGTTAATACATGTGAAGCAAAGCCCTTATAACAGTGTCTGGTACAAACAAGGGCTATGTGAACCATTATTATTACATGGGCTATGGCTTTTTAAATATGAACAAATGAATTATCTAAACATGTCCCTGCCTGGAATCACTTTCTGGGAGTGAGTAGTGTCTACGGCTAGCATAATGATCTGTTAAGTGAAGGCTGGCAATTGTGAAAGGCAACAGGATGTGGGTTCTGAGGCAGGCTTACCTGGGCTTGGAGACAGGCTCTGTCACTCATGGGCTGTGTGACCTTGGACAAAGGTAAGCCTCTATTGTCTTCATCTGTAAAATGAAGATAATGCAAGGTCCACTTCAGAGATTGTTATGAAGATGAATTTAATTAGGCATAAGGGGCATTTAGCATTAGCACCGGGCACAGTGAGAATGCCAGATAAGGGAGAACATTGTTTCTCAACTTTAGAACTACCGGCACTTTGGGTCAGATAATTGTTTGTTGTAGGAGGGCTTCAGGATGTATAGCAATATCCCTGGCCTCCATCAATTACATGCTAGTAGCATCTCCCCAATTGTTACAACCAAAAATACTCCAGACATTGATAGTCGTCTCCTAGAGGACAGAAGAATTTGCTCCTGGTTGAGGGAAAGGAAGTGTATAAAAAACAGGAATATCCACATATAATCTTCCTCTTTGACAAAGCCAGTCTGTTGTCAAGGAGGAGAGGAAAGGGGAAGAGTAAAGAAAAATGAAGCAATTATTGTGTCCACTTTGTCCCAAGTTCCTCGGGGCTCTCCAGACATCTTTAGTTGCAGAGTTTGAAGATGCAAAGATATTTTGTAGCTCTGATCCTCTAACTTTCTTATTGATTGATAGGGGCTCCTGAGTTCCCCTGATAGTTTCCTGATAGCTCAGTTGGTAAAGAATCTGCCTGCAATGCAGGAGACCTGGGTTTGATCCCTGGGTTGGGAAGATCCCCTGGAGAAGGGAAAGGCTACCCACTCCAGTGTTCTGGCCTAGAGAATTCCATGGACTATATAGTCCATGGGGTCGGAAAGAGTCAGACACGATTGAGTGACTTTCACTTTTCACCTGAGTTCCCATCCCTTGGTCCCAGAGAATATCCCCTGTTGCCCAATAAGATTTGTGCCTTTTGTCTCAACTGACAAAGCAAATTGCAAGGACGAAATCAATAGACTTAAGTCTTAAATTATTATTGGAAGCAAGTAAGGAAATCAGGCCATATTTTAAACTTTCAGCTTGATTTTATTTGGATTTGCTTACTCTTATTACTTCTGCTACAGTTCAGTTACTGGCTTCCCACGTGGCACTAGTGATAAAGAACCCGCCAGAAAAATAGGAAGATATAAAAAACATGGGTTCGATCCCTGGGTCAGGAAGATTCCCTGGAGGAGGGGATGGCAACCCACTCTAGTATTCTTGCCTGGAGAATCCCATGGACAGAGGAGCCTGGTGGCCTACAGTCCATAGGGCTGCAAAGAGTCTGACATGACTGAAGTGACTTAGCACACATGGTCCAATTACTAATTTATAGCCTGATAGACTATGCTGGTTATTATAATTAAAACAAAGAAAGTTTTAAGGATTTTAAACCTTTAATCCTGAAAATGGAGATAAATGGCTTTATTTATACATACAACAGATATTCTTTGAGAGTTTGCCATGGGCCAGACACTGCTCGAGAGATTTGGGATACATCAGGGAACAAAACAGGTGACGCTCCCCTTCATCCTGGAAATTAGCTTTCAACTTTTTAGGGCAGTAACAGCCTGACTGAACAAATATATACCCCCAGGCTCAAGTACCTCAAACCCTATTGACTCCTTTTTCCTCATTCAGTTCCATTCTGCTCTCAAATTTCTTTCTCTCCCAGATTTCCTGCCCTTAACTTTCCATACCATGGAACAAAAATGAAATAGGTGAGTTGAATATGGCTTTCTGTATATAACTCCCAATCTTTTTTTGCCAGTTTCAGACTCTCCAAATGAAAAGAATTATCCTATCTTGATCAAAAGAGATGTTTGTTCTTGGGTTAAGAGCCTGGTTATTATCTTACACACTGCAGGGTTCTTGAATCTCTGTGATCCTCACAGTCATAGTTTTGAGGATTATAAATACTGGTGAGTCCTCCCCTCTTCCCATACCTGCATCTGTATGGGCAAGCCACCCCTTGGGTTGTTTCCTAGGTTCACTCCCTCTTATCCAGGTACACTGTGGCCACATAAAAAGGTTTTCACAGAGCAGAATATGAGACTTGCTAATGGCCCAAACTCAGAGGACAAGAGTCCATACATCTTGGCACAATCTCCAAGGAGTAGCATATATTCTTGAGGAGAATAGTCTGTTATTTTGGATCAAAAGCTTGTTCACTTGTCTGCAGGCTAGGTATTCAATGTGAGAACCGGATTAAAAAAGATAATTATGAAACAGGCCTTAGGCTAGAGGGTCATCACTAGACTTTCTGTTTGTGAGAGCAATTTCTGTGGATTCACCACTGGTGTATCAAGCAATAATGGACTGCATTTCAAAAGAAACTTAAAGGGGGGAGAAATATTTGGACCCCAGGTTTAGGGGTAAGATGAGAGATGATATAGGTGTTTGATTTTATGCTGAGTTCCAGTTTCTGGGCTTTTTACTTTGGCATTATTTTTCATGATATTTACATACCACAGTCTTTAATGTACTATGGATAGAAATTTCTCTTTTAAAACTCATATAGAGCACTGAATTAAAAGGTACTAATCAAGCTTTCTACTCCACACTACCCTGACATACTAAACATATTTTCCCCTTCAAAATGTCTATTGAAGGGCTATTGACTTGGAAAGATTTATAAATAATACTGAGTACACAGATTTGTCAGAATCACTTCCTCTGGGACATCTTCATCTTCTTCATGTTCTCTAAGTCAGTTTAAAAATATTATTTGAACTTATAGTCTTAGCATCTAGTAATTAACCACATGCAGCCATTCGAACAGCCATTGAACTTGATCCACAAATTTGTTAATACTTGAGGTTATTTCCTTCACACTTTAATTAAGGGAAAACATGTTTAGACAGTCTGTATAGCAGAGGAAAGTGTATTTTTTGAGCTTTTTCCTTTCTGTGACTCATTTCCTCTTCCTCTTCCTTCACCTAAATCTTTAAGAAGTCAGGCTTTACTTAGCTCTTTGCTGCAAAGTTGAATGGTTCAGGCAGAGCTTACACAAGATGATAGGCCATTGTGAGTAAAAAGGGTATAAAGGGTTGTGTCCCCTGTGGGGAGAGGGCAAATCAGATTTTCAAGCTAAACAGAAATTTGCTGCGGTAATTACTCTTTATCATTAATGACAGGCAATTGCCATAGCAACCGTCTGCCACCTGTCTCTCACACACCAGCTCTGTATGTTCTGAAACAGAATAAGAGAAACTGCAAAGGCACTTGTGGAGCCACAAATTGGAAGTAGGAATGGAGCTCTATGTTGACATTCAGAATTTAAAAGCTGGTGACATGTGTGGTTCGTTATGCTCATGAAAGCACTAAACAACAATAAAACTTAGGAGAATCTGATTTTTTTTTTTTTTAATGAATGAACAGTATTGACCTAGGACAGTGTAAAAAGGGCACAGCTCTGGAGTTGGAGGAAATGGGGTTGAATCCAAGCTTCTCCACTTACTGGCTGAGTGACCCTGGGCAATGGCTTAGCATAATAGGGTTAAACTCTTAGTTGAAAGGATTAAACTGGATAATCTTTGTAAAGCACTTTGCTCAAGGTGAGCAGTCCATCAGTGGTAGCTGCAAACGTCAGCTGCCTGGCAGCAGATGAACCGAGCACAGAACAAGAGCACAATACAAGGGTCTCGTTGACTTTGCGAATTAGATCACTCGTGGACCACTGCTCAAGGAATCCAGGTCTCCAAATTACATGCTCTACAAGCCTTCTCTCCATTTCACTTTGTATGTGTGGAGGTATATGCACAGAGGCATGCAGACACAGCCTTCGAATAATATAATTTTGATCTCTGCATTTTAGAAATGTCTTCTCAATACCAGAGAGTTCAGCAGGTCATTTACTTGTTCTAATGACACTCCGTATAGACACATCTTTGTGACAGCTGAAATTAGTTTTTCTTTTGAATCTCCTTGATTGTGTCTCTAACCTCTTTAGCGCTCCTCTCACCCTCTGAGTCTTGATACTGTGCTGAGGCCAATTAGAGACGTTAACCACTCTGTGCCTGCAGTGGAGGCATTTGAAAAAAATCACTGGGGGTGGTGAGGACATGACAAATTTTCCTTTTCTGTGACCTATATGCCACAGAAAACTATTCGATAACCAGAAATCTGCCTTATAGTGTGTGTATACCTCTTTCTCTGCTAAATATCAAGTGTTAAGATAAATTAGGATTTACCTAAACTATGTTGCAGTACACAACTTAAAAATCATAAACATTTCCGCCTTAACTAACAACTGTCTGAGTATTGTTCTAGATGTCAGTCACTGGGTCATTCTTGGCATCTGTATCTCCATCCCCCAGCATATTTAAATTCAATGGTTTGTCCCTTTTTAAATAGCCTTCAACTCTCTGTTTTCTGTCTAAACTCGCTGCCGTGTCTTGGTTCAGGTATCCCGATCTCTGTCCTGAACTGCTGTGACAGTCTACGAGTTGGTCTCCTCTCTTTTTCACTTTCCGCTCTTCAGTCAGCATGATTTTATAAAATGCTAATGTAATCATGTTACTCTCCTTAAAAAAGAACTTTTAATAGGTTTCCATAACCTAGATGGTAAAGATCCTTAGCCATCTGCTTCCGCTCACCTCCCTAGTCACATCTAACATTGTTAGGACTTTTCTGCAGGTATACCTACCTACACCAGGTCATTCTGTGCTTCCTGCCTTGGCCCAGGCTTCCCTGCATCTGAAACACCCTTCATCCTTATCCATTTTTCAAAGTCCTGCACGGCTGTCATCTCTTCTTTGAGGACTTTTCTATTTACTTTTCCTTTAATGATTATAACTCCCTCTTTTGTTATACTTCTCTATGTTGATTATAATATTATTATTTAAAAATATTTTATTCTAACCTATTTTTTTCCTCACAGGTAAGGTCTGGATCTCATTCACTTTTGATATCTCTAGAGTCTGATAATGTAATAAGTCCTTGATAAAATGACACTGGTGTAAACACACATTAAACATTTCTATGGATAGTATAGTCTTAAAAAAAAACTCTTATTAATGAAAGAATTTTATTGAAACTACATTTTTACATTATTCTTGGATACTCAGATAGAATTCATAAAATTATAGGCTTGTAGTATCCCACTTCAAAAATAAGTAACATTATAGCTCTCTGATTTAATAATTAAAAAATAATTTTTATACCTGATGACAAGCAAAAAAATGCTTAGAGTATTAAAAAATTAGGATATAAAACTATATGTTTGAAATATCAAAATTTTGTAAAAAAACAATACCAACAAAAATATATAACCCTGGAAAAATTAATACATTATCAATGATGGGTGAAAGGAGTATGGATAATTTTTTACTTGTGCTTCCATTCCAAATTCTTTACAAAAACCACATGTTTCATAATCTGAAAAAAATATTATAGTAATTGACATGGATGTCAAGTTATTTTCCTTCAGAAGGATTACCTAAACTTGCTTATTTACTCCTGTTATTTATGATAGATGTAGGTAAATGTTTTCGATCATTTATCTGTGTTTTTGTCCTAAACAATTCCCTTTTGCTATAGGATTTGAACTTGACTCAGAACCATAGGCTGCAAACCACTATTTCCACTAGATGTCACCAAACTACCAAAAAAATATTAATATCTCAAATACTCTGCATATATTCAAACAGCTTTTAAAAACATTTTAAACCCCATTATCCAGTATTCCTTGGTATCATACAAAGCATTCAAAATCTGAAGAATTAGTAAGAAAATGTATATTACGTAAGGTTCTGGCCCCTTACATAACAAGTGAGGGCTTATATGGATCTTTTGGCTTTATTTAGTCTATATTTTATTAGCTTCTTAATATAAATGTGAGGAGAAAACTGATCTCAGAAACCCTTTAAACTTTTTTTTCCTATTCCCAGGTGATTTCAAGTTCTCTTTTTATATAATACATGAAGCAAAAAGGTCAGAATTCTGAAACTCCTTTCTGAACAATGTGTTTTAACCTAACACAGCCCCCATCACAGAATGACTAGCTTCTTGGTTAATGAAAAGAAATACTATTATCTTTTAGTATTGGGATGATGTGCAAGACATTTTAATTTATTAAAAAGCTGTTTATAGTGCACCTTATCTTTCAGAAAACAAAATAACTGTTCCTTGAGGAATGAAATACAGCGTCTCTTCTCTAATCCAACAAAAGGTAGCTAGAAAGCCATGCTTATTTAAACGTATGAGCCTATTTATTTTGTAGGTTCAAAGTTGGTCTTTTTTTTGATTGGCTCAGTTAACAACTAAGGTGGGGGGTTGGAGGAAGCTCTTTTCCAATCATTTTGGCCTGGGAATGAAAATGATTGGCTAATCAAAAGGCATTTAAATTAGGCAGTGGGCTCTTGGAAAGAAATCCAAATACGGTCTCCTATGTTATTGCTCTCTACTGCAGTGTTTGGTTTTTTAAGATGTAATACATTATTTTTCTTATGCTTCACCACAGGACGACAAGGCATAATACAATAGTTTGTAAACAAAAGCCTGACTAAATTTCTCAGGTTCCTTTTTGCTCCAAATTGTTTTTTTTTTTTCCTTTTTTCCCCAAATGTTACCCCTTTAAAATGGCACATGCTAATTTCTTTCCACAGTTTTAAGGATTTCTGATTATTGTCTATTTTAAATTTCCTCTGTCCCTTTTAAAGACAATTGTACCATATTCTCTGTGTAAAAAAATTAAGAAAAATAACAAAGAGAGCATTTCTAATGATAACCATGGGTTTACTAATGGGAAAATAACCACTCTTGATTTCAAAAGAAGAGAAACCAAACCAAACCACAACCTCCCAACATTGACCACATATCTCAGATCATTTCTCATATATTTGTAAAGAAAACAAAAAGGATACATAACATTGATCGTCACATTTCAAATGTTATTAACCCAAAGTAAATAAATCTGCTTTTTATCAAATATCTTGACTTCTACTACTGGTTAGTACAGCGAATTTTATCTTACTTTGTTTTGTGTAAAAACTATGAGTAATAAACACATGGATATAAATGTCGTGGCAGGGAGGATAAACTCAATACTACAGAATACTAATTTCTGCAAGTGTTCATCAGTTATGACCTGAAACTTCCCTGGGTTGCACCCATAACACTGTTTTGCTGACTGCACATGTACAGTTTCATCACACAGAGAAGTTAGATCTGTGTTAGATCCTCTTGCAATATTGTAGTGCGTAATTGCAATTTAGTTCTGCTGCCCTAGGCATTTCCTTCAAAATTTTCTACTTGTACCTTTCACATGAAATATTCATCTGAGTCCCTCTGATATGGTGACAAGCCTCAGCTGTAAAGTGGAGAAGCTGTTTTTGGACGTCCCTCTCCAGATATCCGGATTTGCTTCTCTATAGTACTTGAAAAATGAATAGCTTCCATCAGCTATATACAAGGCTTGATAAGCTCACTCCCTTGACATATTTTAAAATATTATTATTCAATGCCATTTTTTTCTGTGGCTACCCAAACTCCTCAATTTCAGCTTCAAAGCATAGTGCCTTTACTCTAATTATGTATGTTATTTTTCATATTCACTGTCTTCTTGCTACAGCTGATTTCTGACATGTAGGCAGAGACAGGAATTTGTTGGTAGGCTCTCATCCATGAAATTACTCTGGTTTCTCAGAGTCTAAGACTGCAACTTCACAACTTTTGAAATAAAAGTTCATTTTAGGGTGGGTCAATTTCTTTAAAGAATATTTGTGGTGATTTGCTGCAATTCTTTAACTTCCTATGTTCTAATGAATACTCCAGGACAACTTGTTCTGAGGGAGTTAGTTTTAAGCAACGAAAGGTATTGGTAGCCACACAATTTGGTGAAAAAGAAGTCCAGCACTAATTTTTTTTTTTATCATTGTTTGCTTTGGGAGTCAGCCATGAAAATGTGCTCAGCTCATTACTGAAGGATATCGAAACACATTTCTTGCCGACATGGCGTCATCTGTGGTGTGGATGGAACCTTCATGCTGACAAATACTGCATAAATGGCTGTTACAGCCAGTAGGCACTCCTGATGATTAACTATAAAAATGTTTTTGACTCTGGCTGCTGACAAGAATGACAATGCTTTGGCCAGACTGGTCTCCTTCTGGACACCAAAGGATGTTCCAGTCTTGGTTTCACCATCTGGTTTCAATATAAGCCAGGAACAATGAAGAGAAGAGAGTTTTAAAGAGGCAACAATAGACTAATACTTCCGGCTGTATAATCTCTCTTTGATAAATAACAAAAAAGCATTTAGACCTGGAGAAAAAAGCAACAGCTTCTGAAATTCTATTTTCTAGGCTAGATAAAGGTGTTTTGAACATCCTCATAAGGCAAAGGGACCTGACTGTGTGAGTCACAAACAAGCTTTATGTGGAAAGGACAGCTTGTCCTGTAGAGCTGAAGTTTAGCATGCCTGAAAGAAGGCCAAGCACATATTTAATAGGAGTAATTTCCTTCTAAGCAAACTTAAATTTATTAATCTGATGAACAGATACTTAGTTCTTTAAATGGTAATAAAAGCAGCATTAACAATAATATTTCTATAATGCTTTGTAACTTCCAAAAGGTGTTCAAGGAGATTGTTTCCTTTGATCCTCACAAATATCCTGTACTAGAAGTATTACTTTTATACCTTCAATTTATAAACAAGGAAACCAACTCAGAGAGATTAAAAATTCATCCAAGGTCACATAGAAAGTGGCAGGAGTCAGAGCAGTGGAGGAACTCTAACTCTGGTGACTTGATGTCAAAGCAGTAAGCTTTGTTACCTCATGCTGCGTCATTTCCTCCCAGAAACATTCCTACAAGCCCAAGGAAAGTCAGGTTAACTCCCTGACTATAACTTTAAGAATAAAGTAGTGCCTTATTCCTCCTGTAACTTGTCATGGATTTACATAGAATGCTTCTTAGACTCTAACGCCATGGACTATTTTGCTTTATCAATAAATGATGAGAATTTGAATTGTGCAGGTGGTATGGTATAGACTATAATTATCTCGGGTAGGAAAGCATGGAGAAAGTCTGGTATGTTTGGGTTCAGAAGGGCTTATTTGTAGAGTGATGTTGCTTAAATAATGCATCAAATAAATCCCCATATCTCTTAGAGTTTCTTCTTTCCCATTCTTGTCTCCGAGACTTTACAACTGTATGTCGTTGTCTCTGTGCAAACTGAATGGTACTTTCATAAAGAGGAAGGCAGTAATGGTAAGGATAAATTTATTACACTAAATACTATTTCTATTTAGTATAATAACTGACACATAGTAAATAATGCATAAAAGATTTTATTTCAGAGGCAACATGAAACCCTGACCACTCCTTGAAGTCTTCCCTAGAAATTCAGACCCATACATTCCTTTTTTTCTCTGAATTACTATAGTACTTACAGCTGATCCAGTAGATAAATTTTAATAAATTAAATTTTGATTAAATAATATAATGAATTAATAAATAAATTTTATTAAAGTTTTTAGTGTTTCCCAGATGTTACATGTGTGTTAGTTTGCTCTTTCCTATGAGGCTGTACATTCATTAGTTTATGAATCATGATTTATATTTTTATTATATACTCCAAAATAAATATGCTGGTATGTAATTATTTTTAAACAAACTCTTATTGGTTATTTAAAAGGTAAGACATAGAAATATGTGAACTAGCAGTCCTATTCAGACACAGAAAGATGAAGATTGGGAGTAAGGATGGGACGAGAGTAGATACAGAGGAACAGAGAAGTAAAATGACTGACACCTTATACTATGTAACAGGTATTCTAAGTCATCCAGTGTATTCCTCCTAACAACCCTATTCTTATTTTATGTAAGAAGAGAAATGTGATGTAAGATTTTCTCAGCTGAAACTTGGGTAGGGGGGTAATTGGGACCATTCTGAGAAGAGCTAGAGTTGTAGAAGTGCCAAAGACTACATAAGCCAAAACTACATTGACTGGCATTCAAGCTTAAGAGCGGTTTTTTACTGATAAGAGGTTAATATAAAAATATATATACACAGCTCAGACAACTCAATATTTAAAAAGCACCCAAACAATCCAATTAAAAATGGGTGGAATATCTGAACAGAGATTTTTCCAAAGAAGATATACAGGTAGCCTATAGGTACAGTGTCAAAGAATCTGCTTGCTAAAGCAGAAGGTACAAGAGACACAGGTTTGATCCTTGGGTCAGGAAGATCCCCTGGAGAAGGAACTCGCAACCCACCTCACTATTCTCTCCTGGGAACCCTTCATGAACAGAGGAGCCTGGCCATGAGATCCCAAAGAGTTAAACATGACTGAATGACTGAGCACATAGCACATAGGCACATGAAAAGATGCTCAACATTGCTAACCATCAAGAGAAATGCAAATCAAAACCACAATGAGTATCATCTCATACTGTCAGAATGGCCGTCATTAAAAAGTCTACAAACAACAAATGTTGGAAAGTATATGGAGAAAAGAGAATCCTGGTACACTGATGGTGGGAATGTAAATTGGTGTAGCCACTGTGGAAAACAGCATTGAGGTTCCTCAAAAAACTAAAAATAGAGCTACCATATGACCCAGCAATTCCACTCCCATAAATGTGAAGAAAATGAAGACACTAATTAAAAAAAGATACATGCCCCCAACATTCATAGCAGCCTTATTTACAATAACCAAGGTATGGAAGCAACTTAAGCATCCATCAATACATGAAAGGATAAAGAAGACTGTGTGACTGTGTGTGTGTGTGTGTATACACAGTAGTCATGTATGGATTTGAGAGCTGTGTGTATACACACACACACAGACACATATAACAGGAGAGACTGGTGGGCTGCTGTCCATAGGGTACAGAAGACTCTGTTTTTGTGAATGAGTAATATGACTGAAGCGACTTAGCATGCGTGCATGCATTGGAGAAAGAAATGGCAACCCACTTCAGTACTCTTGCCTGGAGAATCCCAGGGATGGAGAGGCCTGGTGAGCTGCCGTCTATGGGGTCGCACAGAGTCGCACATGAGTCGCACAGAGTCGGACATGACTGAAGCGACTTAGCAGCAGCAGCAGCAGCATTGGATCATCAAAAATGCAAGAGAGTTCCAGAAAAACATCTACTTCTGCTTTATTGATTATGCCAAAGCCTTTGACTGTGTGGATCAGAAAAAACTGGAAAATTCTTCAAGAGATGGGAATACCAGATCAGCTGACCTGCCTCGTGAGAAATCTATATACAGGTCAAGAAGCAACAGTTAGAACACGGCATGGAACAACAGATTGGTTCCAAATTGGGAAAGGAGTACGTTAAGGCTCTATATTGTCACCCTGTTTATTTAACTTACATGCAGAGTACATCATGCTAAATGCTGGGCTGGATGAAGCACAAGCTGGAATCAAGATTGCCGGGAGAAATATCAATAACCTCAGATATGCAGATGACACCACTCTTATGGCAGAAAATGAAGAGGAACTAAAGAGCCTCTTAATGAAAGTGAGAGAGGAGAGTGGAAAAAGCTGGCTTAAAACTCAACATTCAGAAAACTGAGATCATGGCATCTGGTCCCATCACTTCATGGCAAATAGATGGAGAAACAGTGGAACAGTGACAGACTATTTTTTGGGCTCCAAAATCACTGCAGATGGTGACTTCAGCCATGAAATTAAAAGATGCTTGATCCTTGGAAGAAAAACTATGACCAACCTAGACAGCATATTAAAAAGCAGAGACATTACTTTGCCAACAAAGATCTGTCTAGTCAAAGCTATGGTTTTTCCAGTAGTCATGTATGGATTTGAGAGCTGAACTATAATGAAAGCTGAGCACTGAAGAATTGATGCTTTTGAACTTTGGTGTTGGAGAAGACCTTTGAGAGTCCCTTGGACTGCAAGGAGATCCAACCTGTTTATCCTACAGGAAATCAGTCCTGAATATTCATTGGAAGGACTGATGCTGAAGCTGAAGCTCCAATACTTTGACCACCTGATGTGAAGAACTGACTCGTTGGAAAAGACCCTGATGCAGAGAAAGACTGAAGGCAGGAGGAGAAGGGAACAACAGAAGATGAAATGGCTGGATGGCATCACTGACTTGACGGACATGAATTTGAGTAAGCTCCAGGAGTTGATGATGGACAGGAAATCCTGGCATGCTGTAGTCCATGGCGTCACAAAGAGTCAAATATGACTGAGTGACAGAACTGAACTGAATTACAATATAATGTGACATCGCCAATGGGAATCGAGTAATTTGATGGCAATATGCACACAGACAAAATAATTTCATGTCTATGAACTTTTCTGGATGAATCATAAGCTGGAATCAAGATTGTTGGGAGAAATATCAACAACCTTAGATATGCAGATGATACCTCTTCTAATGTCTGAAAGGGAGGAGGAACTAAAGAGCCTCTTGATAAAGTTGAAAAAGGAGAGGGAAAACCTGGCTTAAAGCTCAACATTCAAAAAATTAAGATCACAGCATCTGGACCCATCACTTCATGGCAAATAGACAGGGGAAAAGTGGAAACAGGGGCAGATTTTATTTTCTTGGGCTCCAAAATCACTGAGGACAGTGACTGCAGCTATGAAATTAAAAGATGCCTCTTAAGAGTACAGCTACATGAACAGTCATGGAAGAGCTGCCTATTATTATAAATATAGGAAATATCCTAATATCCAGCATCAGGGTCTTGGTTAAACAAATTATGCTACAGTCGTATGATGGGGTAATACATTCAGATATTAAAAACTGCATTAGAGATAAATTGTCCCAGGCGGGAATTTAAGCCAAAATGTAAGGTACTTTCAAATGGTCTACTATATTTTATCAATTTGTGAGTCTGTTTTAATGTAGTCATATATAGATAGAACCGTAAAATTGGAAATGTGATTATTTGGCTAGACTTAACCAAATCCTCCTAATCTCCTACAAGGTAGAATCTCTTTATTACTTGAGTTCTAATTGTCTGTATTGGAGGCTCTAAATTACATGGTGGCGTAGAGAGATTATCATAAATAAAGAATTGAGTTCTTGTTTAACCTAACTAGATTCCCAATATTCTTCAAGGGCCTCACATAATAATATGACTCTAACTCTGAATCCCTATTTGACTACATAAACAATAGTGGAGAGTATTTCCAGAGCCCAGGATATCATGCCCTGACCATTAGAGATCTAGCTATTTCTGACTATCACAGACAAAAGCTAACTGGGTAATGGGTTGTCAGGTTAACATAACCCTGGCCTTGCTGTCTTACTTTAAAATAATTTTGACATAAATGCTGGGGATATGCCTTATTAAGTTTTCCAGTAGATCAGGAAAAAGATATTAGCATTTAAAAAAATAAAATAGTGCACTTGTAAAATGTAAAATTAAATGCAAAGCTGAGCTACTTACAGTATATTCTCAATGTGCTGGAGTTTACCTAGAGTCCACTATCAACTGATATGTGTACGTGTGTGTGTGCATGTGTGTGTGTGTGTGTGCATTCTCACCAATATTATGAGAAAGAAGTGACTGACAGTCAGTAAACTTGTGTCAGAACTATACATATATTTTAATAGGAAGACTAAGACACATTCCAAGTTCAGGTCATTGGTACTGAAGATGGAAATCTCTATAGATTTAATTGGATTACTCACATTTTTAATTTCATGGGCTAAAACAAAGTATGCATTAATACCAGTTAACACATAGTTAGACTATTAAATTAACTAGGATGATTCTGTAACCATTCCAGCAGTTTTATTATCCTACCCAAATTAATTGCCCCACCCACATCTGTTTTTAAGAAATAAAGGAGAAAAAGTAGGGATTTATGTCTCAGGTATTATCAACACCCATGAATCCTTCCAGGTAATGCCTCAGACTTTTATTTTACTTTGTCTGTGAAGATTATATATATACACAGATGTGTGTATACATTCAGTTCAGTTCAGTTCAGTCGCTCAGTCGTGTCCGATTCTTTGTGACCCCATGAATCGCAGCACGCCAGGCCTCCCTGTCCATCACCAACTCCCGGAGTTTACTCAAACTCATGCCCATTGAGTTGGTGATGCCATCCAGCCATCTCATCCTCTATCGTCCCCTTCTCCTCCTGCCCTCAATCCCTCCCAGCATCAGGGTCTTTTCCAATGAGTCAACTCTTCACATGAGGTGGCCAAAGGACTGGAGTTTCAGCTTCAGCATCAGTCCTTCCAATGAACACCCAGGACTGATCTCCTTTAGGATGGACTGGTTGGATCTCCTTGCAGTCCGAGACTCTCAAGAGTCTTCTCCAACACCATAGTTCAAAATCATCAATTTTTCGGCGCTCAGCTTTCTTCACAGTCCAACTCTCACATCCATACATGACCACTGGAAAAACCATAGCCTTGACCAGATGGACCTTTGTTGGCAAACTAATGTCTCTGCTTTTTAATATGCTATCTAGGTTGGTCATAACTTTCTTCCAAGGAGTAAGCATCTTTTAATTTCATGGCAGTGATTTTGGAGCCCAGAAAAATAAAGTCTGACACTGTTTCCACTGTCTCCCCATCTATTTCCCATGAGGTGATGGGACCAGATGCCATGATCTTACATAAATACATGCAATTCCTTGTTTTCCAGAGATAAACATCTTTAAGTAAGGACATACTTGTAAACTGTAACATCACTGATCTTTCTGTGTACTTCATTATCCAAGTCACATTATCACCTGGAAAGAGTTGGCTATGTTTAAACTGCACTTAACTGTATTTAAAATGAAATACAACATATTTACATTTTCTCCCCAAGTTTATTATAAAGTTTACACTTTAAAAATTTTTAAGTAGAAAATGTTTCCCAGAACTCGGATTTGTATGTGTTCCTTTGACTTAGCTGTAGGAATCAATCAGATCATGTTAAGGTGCACAATAAGGCTCTTTTTGAAGCCTGTTATTAAATATACATAAGAATAGACACTTTTTTGTGTTCAGGAATAAAGAGAAAGAAAATGTTCTGTGTTTTTGAAGATTGAAATCCTTCAAAGCTCTTTTCGTTTGCAAGAAAACAAAAGGCTATTGTAAATTGAAGCGCTGAAACAGCGACAGCAGCAAAGTAATTAATTGCTCATTCATGAAAGAGAAAAGTATAAGTGAGAGGCAAAAGTTAACCCCTCAAAATAAAGCATATGGCTAACAAACCAGCTATCAGCTTTTCTGTTTTTAAACATGACGGTTCTCTTTGTGCCTCTGATTGTTTTGTTACAAGGACTGGTGGCAATAGTTGATGTCACCATACCTATCTTGCAAAAAAAACACAAACTGCTTCTAAAGATTTAGTATTTTTTTCTCAGAGGAAGAGCTTGCTGCTTATGGTACCACAATATGAAAGCCAAGCTAAGGCATATTCTGGAATTAGTGTCTAGTATTTTTAATATGGCATATTTACCATTATCTCCATGATTAGGTCATCTAATTAAGACATACATAAATATAAATACATACATATATGGTAGAAGTGATTATTCAGCTTCCAGGGAGCTGTGAACAATTGCTAGATTCTGAAGACTATGTAGCATTTCCCCTAAAACAGTCAAATTAAGTGATCAATCCTATCTAGAAAGGTTTTTAAATATATTTCACATCCCAGGGAATCCTGGTCCAACCAAGAGCTATCGCTACTAGAAACGCTGTCTACATTTGCAACAGCTTGAGCTATGCCATCTCACAGGGTTTAGGGAAATTGCTGCCAGCATAAAGCAAATAATTCCCTCCCTCTGGCCCTCAAGAATTGCAGGAAACTGTAATTTCTCATTATCAAACCTTCTGCTCTGTACCAACCTGCTGTACCTTCAAACCGCAAGCCTTATTCACAATCACCTTTCTGTCTTAAGCACAGGTGTATATGTATTTTGATGTGACAATATCACACTTAGTTGTTAGCAGTATAACATATTCCTAAGGTGAGGGGGAGAATCTGAAGCAGACTGAGGGTGGCTAAGAAGTTCCTATCATCTTAATATTAATAACTTGACTGACTTAGGTTCATACATTTACGTTAGTTGGAAAATGAAGCATCCATTTGGGTTTCACCCAAAATATTTGTTCACTTTACCTGAAAGAGCCTAAGGCATAACTTCCCAAATTTCATCTCTGAAAGTTAATTTAACTGGAGGGATCTTTTTTGGATTATACTGATTTAGTCTCTTAAGCTACTGATATCAACAAAACAAAGACCAGAGTTTGGGGCTTCCCTGTTGGCCCAGAAAACGAAGATCATGGCATCTAGTCCCATCACTTCATGGCAAATAGATGGGGAAACAGTGGAAACAGTGACAGACTTTATTTTGGGGGCTCCAAAATCACTGCATATGGTGACTGCAGACATGAAGACATAAAAGACGCTTGCTCCTTGGAAGAAAAGCTATGACAAACCTAGACAGCATATTAAAAAGCAGAGACATTACTTTGCCGACAAAGGTCTGTCTAGATAAGGCTTTGGTTTTTCCAGTAGTAATGTATGGATGTGAGAGTTGGACTATAAAGAAAGCTGAGTGCTCAAGAATTGATGCTTTTGAACTGTGGTGTTGGAAAAGACTCTTGAGAGTCCCCTGGACTGTAAGGAGATCCAACCAGTTCATCCTAAAGGAAATCAGTCCTGAATATATATTGGAAAGACTGATGCTAAAGCTGAAACTCCAATACTTTGGCCACCTGATGTGAAGAGTTGACTCATTGGAAAAGACCCTGATGCTGGGAAAGATTGAAGGTGGGAGGAGAAGGGGATGACAGAGGATAAGATGGTTGGATGGCATCCCCGACTCAATGGACATGAGTTTGAGCAAGCTCTGGGAGTTGGTGATGGACAGGGAGGACTGGAGTGCTGCAGCCCATGGGGTCACAAAGAGTCAGACAGGACTAAGTGACTGAGCTGAATTGAACTGATCTTTTACCTGACTGGTATTTAGGTTGTTCCCACCTTTTAGCAATTGTGAATAATGCTGCTATGAGCATTTGGGTACAAGTTTTTATTTTTTAGACATGTTTTTCATTTTGTGTGAACAATTTTAATTTCTGCTAGTTGTGATATTGGTAGGCTATATGGTAACATAAATATATGTTTAGCTTTCTGAAAGTGAAAATGAAAGTCACCTATTTGTGTCCAATTCTTTGCGATTACATGAACCATACAGTCCACGGAATTCTCCAGGCCAGAATACTGGAGAAGCCTTTCCCTTCCCCAGGAGATCTTCCCCACCCAGGAACTGAATCAGGGTCTCCTGCATTGCAGGCAGGTTCTTTACCAACTGAACTATAGGAAAGCCCTTAACTTTTTGAGGAACTGTCAAACTCTTTTCCACAGCAGGTGTACCATTTTACATTTCTATCCCCCAATGTATCAGGGTTTTGATTTCTCCATATCCTCACTAACATTTGTTACTAGTTTTTTTGATCATAGATATCCTAGTGTGTGAACTGATATCTTATAGTGGTTTTGATCTACATTTCCCTAATGCCTAATCATATTTAGCATCTTTTCATGTGCTTATTGGCCACTGTGAATTTTATTCTATTGGCCATTCAAATACTTTCCTCATTTTTAAACTGAGCTATTTGTCTTTTTATTGTTGAGTTTTATGAGTTCTTGGTATATTCTGGATATTAGACACTCATCAGAAAAATGATTTTCAAATATTTTCTCCCATTATGTTGGTTGTCTTTTCACTTTCTGGATATTGTCTTTTGAAGTTCACATTTCTGGGCCATATAAAATCCTCTAGGATCTGCTCCCAATCTATCTTTCAGTCTCATCTTTCTTGATTCTACTCATGCTAACTAGATAACATTCATTTTTTTATTTTTCAAAAACATCTAAGTACACTCATCATGCTAATGCCACTCTCTACACTGAAATATGCTTCCTATTTCTTCTACAACTATCTGAGTCCTTTCTATACTAAAAAGCCCACCTCAAATTCCGCCTTCTTTCTAAAACCTTCATAGACAATCTTAGCCTAGAGTGGACCCTTCTTCCTTTAAAATGCCTGAAGTCTGCCTACACTGTCTCTTGCTGCTACCAAATATTTGGTACCTGGCATAGGATATATAGACTCTTATGCTTACAATTTTTTTCAGCATTTTTACCCAAATGAAAGTGGATCCCTTGCTTTGCATATTTACATTTAAGTGTTTGTCTAAGAGACAGAGAGGCAGGTTTTTATTTTATTCAAATTTGTTTTGGGAAAAGCTGTCTAGTTTACCTCCAAAACAATGACAAATGATTGGTGCTAAATCAGTTCTCTTACTAATTCATATTTATTCCTGATATTAAATATATTTAGCCAACTACCTTTCTTCATAAAAACAAATGTTTGCAGTTTGTAAGTTCTGAATGTGATTCTCAAAGAATACTGGTAGGAAAACTGATTCCACTCATTTTAATATTCAAAATAAGTGATTGTATAATTTATTGTTATCCTTTAATTACATTTATTATCACGTGTAAGACGATTAGAGAAATATGAAAACACAGTTATTTCCAATATGACAGAGCTGTCTTTTAAAGTAGAATATTATAGAAACCAATCATTAATGTGGAGACCAGGAAAACTATTTGAATATGTGATAGCTCCCAGCAGAATACTGAGAAAGGAATGAAGGTTACAGTTGGGCTATAGTTTTGGAAGACAAGTTACCCAGGGTTACAGTCATGACTGACACTATCTAATAAGTGACACTCCATGGACAAATATTGAGAATAGAATACAGAATAAAATCTTAAGTGGTCAGGAATCATGTGAGAGAAAGATTAGAGGAAATATCCACCCCTTTCGTATGTTTTTAACTAGGAAAATAAACTTTTATGTTGTATTTTGATACTGGTAATGGATAAAGTAAAATAGTCTTTTCATTCTTGAAAAATTGACATGTTTATATGAGGTTTTTAAGGTAGAAGAAGAAATGGGAACGGATATCTAATTTCTCTTTATTCCTTCTTCACCAAATTAAGCAAGGGTTAATACACTCAAGGTCAATATCTTGTTATACACCCTAACCCTATATAGACAGATATAGATATGAAACAATATTTATCAAGCTAGGTTCTCTGTTTCCTCCCCCATGCCCACAATTCCCCATGCAAGGTGGGGACATCAAAACATTCTTTGGGGTGGGGAAGACAGAGTGAGTGTTAGAGAGACAGCCAGAGAGTTACAGATCACTGAGATAGGACACTGCCCCATGCCACCACCTCAGGCAAAGTCCCAGGGCAGAGGAATCAACTCCCTTGGCATACTTGGCAATCTGAACAATGGAGATGTCTGCCTCATCTTCCAGGAAATGTCTCAAAAAATGACAAGGTCCAGCATTCCTCCACACCCCTGATGTCATATAGCAGCAACAGAGTGGCTGTGATAAGTCATGCCTGATCTGAAAGAGTCTGAGATAGTCCATCTGAATTTGTACTTCCCTGACCGAGAATAACATGATAAAATTGCCACACTGTCTTGTTCTCTGAGAGAGCTGTGCAGAAATTGGTTGAGAGAAAGTAGGTAAACCTACAGGGACCTCATGATTGTGACACAGGGATGCTATAATGGAAGGCAGATTGGAGCATGCAAATTAGAAGAGGGTGTGGAATGGAGATACTTTGGTAGTTTCCACCATGGAAGGAGAGGTCAGATGAGGAATAAATAGTATTGTATGAGTATGTCAGAGGATATCACGGTAGACAGATGCTGGAAGAGACAGGTCTCTTTCAGAGGCATGGACAATACAGAAAGACCTTAGAATGCAAATGTTACTGCGGGAGAAGGAGGTGGAGCAAAAGTTTATCCATAATTGACTAGGATCACATTTCTGTCATAGGGGAGAGCAGCAGTATGCCAGAAAATGTTTAACAGCTGGCTGTCTCCAGCAACAAAACAAAACAAAACAAAACCCAGATTTGTAACATTTGTTGATTTTCAAGGTGTAAATATTCCCATCACAGCCAATTTTGAACTAGCAACCTGAAGTCACCAAGTATGGACCTGGGGAGAAATGAACACAATCAGCTTTTGAGCCAGTACCAGGCCATCCTGTTGTATCATTGGGGAGGCTATCTGAACATGAAATGAGGTGGTATAGGAAAAAAAAATTAGTTGAAAAGGTACACACTTAGGTACAGGGCTTGAAAATTTGTATTGGCTATAATTGGAGTAAACTAAATTTTGATCATTGCTTTCTTGACCATTTATTTCACATGCTCTTAAAATTTATTAGCATTTGGGTTAATTTCCTCAGATCATTTGCAAAGGGAGAGCAAGGGCGGGCAGTCATTCTTGCTTGTTTTCTACTCCTACTACTTGACTGTACAAAATGAACGTTGCTTCATTAATCATTCTTATATCTTCAAAGGAAACAAGGTTTCTAAATATTTCCAAGGCTAAGAGTAGGTAATAGTACACCCCAGGTGGAATGAAAGGGAGAGGGGATAAGATAGGAGGTGTTCAATTAGGAAAATGCAGTGTGCCATTACTTTTTGAGGGACTGTGGGGCTGCCATCCATTGCCATCTTATAATATTCTAGCATTTCAATTCCTCAGGAAAGAGGTACCAGTTTCGTCCCATGTTACTGTTGAATAACCATATGCCTTGTCATATATTTAACAATGTGTTTCAAAAGTGTCTAAGAGCTAAAATGGGTTGCAGTAGGCCTCCAGCTCTTTATGATATTCATATTTAACAAATGATGGGGTTCTTTAAAGAGTGAGTCTTCTATTCCATGATGATGCTTTTCCATTGATATATCAGAAATGAAAAAATTAGGAAAAGAAGATACTAAATAATAAAAGATACCAAGGGAACATTTCATGCAAAGATGGGCACAATGAAGGACAGAAATGGTAAGGACATAACAGAAGCAGAAGATATTAAGAAGAGGTGGCAAGAATACACAGAGGAGCTGTACAAAAAAGATCTTCACGATCCAGACAATCACTATGGTGTGATCACTCACCTAGAGCCAGACAACTTGGAATGTGAAGTCAGGTGGGCCTTAGGAAGCATCACTACGAACAAAACTAGTGGAGGTGATGGAATTCCAGTTGAGCTATTTCAAATCCTGGAACATGATGCTATGAAAGTGCTGCACTCAATATGCCAACAAATTTGGAACACTCAGCAGTGGCCACAGGACTGGAAAAGGTCAAGCCTTTCCAACCCCAAAGAAAGGCAATGCCAAAGAATACTCAAACTACCGCACAATTGCACTCATCTCATATGCTAGTAAAATAATGCTCAAAATTCTCCAAGCCAGGCTTCAGCAATGTGAACCATGAACTTCCAGATGTTCAAGCTGGTTTTAGAAAAGGCAGAGGAACCAGAGATCAAATTGCCCACATCCGCTGGATCATCGAAAAAGCAAGAGAGTTCCAGAAAAACTTCTGCTTTATTGATTATGCCAAAGCCTTTGACTGTGTGGATCACAATAAACTGTGGAAAATTCTTCAAGAGATGGGAATACCACATCACTTGACCTACCTGTTGAGAAACCTGTATGCAGGTCAGGAAGCAACAGTTAGAACTGGACATGGACCAACAGACTGGTTCCAAATAGGAAAAGGAGTACGTCAAGGCTGTATATTGTCACCCTGCTTATTTAACTTATCTGCAGAGAACATCATGAGAAACGCTGGGCTGGATGAAGCCCAAGCTGGAGTCAAGATTGCCGGGAGAAATATCAATAACCTCAGATATGCAGATGACACCACCCTTATGGCAGAAAGTGAAGAAGAACTAAAGAGTCTCTTGATGAAAATGAAAGAGGAAAGTGAAAAAGTTGGCTTAAAGCTCAACATTCAGGAAACTAAGATCATGGCATCTGGCCCCATCACTTCATGGCAAATGGATGCGGCAACAGTAGAAACAGTGTCAGACTTTATTTTTTCTGGGCTCCAAAATCACTGCGGATGGTAACTGCAGCCATGAAATTAAAAGACGCTTACTCCTTGGAAGGAAAGTTATGACCAACCTAGACAGCATATTAAAAAGCAGAGACATCACTTTGTCAACAAAGGTCTGTCTAGTCACGGCTATGGTTTTTCCAGCAGTCATGTATGGATGTGAGAGTTGGACTATAAAGAAAGCTGAGTGCCGAAGAATTGATGCTTTTGAACTGTGGTGTTGGAGAACACTCGTGAGAGTCCCCTGGACTGTAAGGAGATCCAACCAGTCCATCCTAAAGGAAATCAGTCCTGAGTGTTCATTGTTAGGACTGATGTTGAAGCTGAAATGCCAATACTTTGGCCACCTGATGCAAAGAGCTGACTCATTTGAAAAGACCCTGATGCTGGGAAAGATTGAGGGCAGGAGGAGAAGGGGAAGACAGAGGATGAGATGGTTGGATGGCATCACCAACTCAATGGATGTGGGTTTGGGTGGACTCTAGGAGTTGGTGACGGACAGGGAGGCCTGGCGTGCTGTGGTTCATGGGGTCGCAAAGAGTCGGACACCACTGAGTGACTGAACTGAACTGAAATAATAAAAGTGAGTAATAAATTTTATACATACCCTTTAGGAAATCAGCATTACTTTCCTCTCATATTTTACAGTATTAACAGGAATAAAAGCCTAATATGTGATAATAAAAGGGTAATATAAAACTCAATTGCAAATTTGTCAGAAAACTAGTTGTGATGATTCATCTATCTCCTTATAATATTAAAATACAACCAGTATTCCTTACAAAAGTACTGTAAAAGCTGAATGAGTTAACTTTTTCTAGGCAATTTTCAACAGTAAGAAAAGAGATGCCTTTTGAAACTAATGACTGTTTCATAGATACAGTGGAGAGATATTCAGCATCTATAATTCTCTTTGGCCCAAGAATGAAGAGATAAGTAGTAATCATGCCTTCAAGGTAGAATTCATAATCAAATCCTTAATTAAACTCAATATGGAAAGTACTTAATAAATATCAAAATCTGACTATCAGATTTTCTGGCAAATATTTAATGCTGTGTTCAGCATCTGCTATCTGAACATCACTGTGGAAAGAATGAAGCCTTTCTTCTATTTACTAGGTACTGGGGACTATCACTGTCATATTTAAATTGAGAAATATGCTATATTTTAATAACATAGCTTCATATTATCCTATTTTTTGCTTTACACATACTTAACACTTTCCAGAGGAATTTCAACTCATTTTACTGTTTTAAAATTATATTAATTATTTATTAAATGATTATGTGCAGCTGATTCTTTCTTCAAGGAGTTTTTAATCAGTCCTCTTCTATTCATCCACACCAGTAATCTCATTGTCTTTCTTGACTCCCCTCTTTCTCTAATAACTCACATTTTTATATTCTCTTTAGCATTTGTCATCCTTTAACATACCATATAAGTTATATATTTATCTTGCTTATCATGTCTCCCCAGGAAGAATGTAAAGTTCCATGAGGGCAGCAATTTCTGTCTGTGTTGTTCATTATTGTGTCATCAATGCCTAGAACAGTTGAATAAACATCTACTAAATGAATGAATGAATGAAATATTTTGTTTATGTGGATTAACCTTCATAAAACATGTAAAACTCTTTAAGTGGTATAAGATTACATGCTCATTTATACTGCACTGAGAATAGGCAAAAGACAAGTACTTTTTATTCTAGGAAGGCAGTTGTTCAAATGTCTCAGCTAGGACAAAATGTCATCTCTTTGATACCAAGTCCACACAGGCTTCTAGAAAGAGGTAGTGTTTCAGATCCTGCTTGAAACATGGAAGGAATCCATTGTAATCACCTTCTTTGAGTTTGAGAACACCTGAATTTTGGTAAAGTGTTGGAAATTAGAGTAGACTGGCTAGATGGGCAGTATAGCCTAGTGGTTAAGAGAGGGGCTGCAAGGTAAGAAAACTTGGATTTGTATTAGGGGGTCTAGGGTGCTATACCTATGAGAATTTGGGCAAATTGTTAAATTTACTTGCCTCAATTCCCTTATCTCCAAAATGAAGATAATTACAGTACCTGCTTCATAGGGTTGTTGTGACTATTAAATGAATTAATTCATGTAATCACTTAAGGCAATGTTTGAACCTAAGAAGTGCTCATTAAATTGGAATTAGTATTTTCATCATTATTATTTTTACCGCAAACACGGATGACAGAGGCCATTAGACAAACCAAGGGAGCTAGTGCCCTGAAAATTGAGGTCAAAGAAGATAATGAAACGGAAATGGATCACCGGTATCTAAGGTAGAGCAATATTGAGGGTGGTAGGGATGGTGGGGGGTAGTTTGAGGAACATTTCACAGTGGAGGGTTCCGAAGCCGGATTGGTTGGATTTCTGACCATCACTACAAGCTATAAAGCACAGGATAGAGGGAACGAATGTATTCCAAAAGCCCCTATCATAATTTTCCCCAAATTTCAGATATCCCAGTAAGATAATGAATGAAGGCGTAAGGTCAGAGTAGAGAGAGCTGTCAGGGAAGGAGAAACAGTGTCTTAGCTGTGACTGGAAAATGCTATTCAGTAGGAGGAGCGTATAAAATACTCCCATGAAAAATTAGAAAAACTGAGAAACTAAGAAGTAATCCGAAAGAAAGTCAAAGATAGAGCCAAATATCCAGATGACATGCCAAAATTCTATCAGCCATTTGATGTTTCTGAATATCTTGGTGTCTAGCATTGTGTAGGTAAAATATCCAGCTGCTTGTTTAAATTTTTCATTTTTCATCCAGATGTTTCCATCCCTTATTGTACATGGATATATTTAATAATATTTATAGTTTAATTAGGCATTTATGAAAGCAATTATGAAGTTTGATTGGATATTCACAGTTATGAAACTATAAAGAATGGCATAAAATGTTTGTACTGCTATAATAAAATTCTATTTTTATTTTGCAAAGATGTACTTGATTTTTCAATAGGAGAAAGAATATAAAAAATTCAGTGTAATAACAAATTTGACACATCTGTTCTTCCTGTACAGAATCCTAGAACTATGAGGCTGAAATGCACTTTAGGTTACAGACTGGCTCTAACAGAGGGCCAACTTCACAAGAAAAGAGTTTGGGCAGGGGTTATCTAAGATTCGTGGAGCTGACAGCTGCCTTGCTAAAGTTTCTGTCAATTAACCTTCTTTCAGGATTTTGTAGTTGGTGTTCAAAATCCATCTTTATTCTTTCCCCTCAGGCCAACCTTAAAAATATTTAAAGGCAACACTCATATCTCTCCTAACTTCTCCCTACCTATATATATCTTTCCTTCCATCATTCTTCATGTGATTGTGTTGAAGCACTTCTCTATCATAATCACAAATCTCTGTTTATAGACTGCTGTTGTTCAGTAGCTCAGTCGTGTCAGACTCTTTGTGACATCATGGACTGCAGCACACCAGGCTTCCCTGTCCTTCACCATCTCCCAGAATTGGCTCAAACTCACATCCATTGAATCAGTGATGACATCCAACCATCTCATTCTCTGTCATTCCCTTCTCCTCCTGCCTTCAATTGTTCCCAGCAGCAGGGTCTTTTCTAACGAGTCAGCTCTTCCCATCAGGTGGCCAAAGTATTGGAGTTTCAGCTTCAGCATCAGTCCTTCCAATGAATATTCAGGACTGATTTCCATTAGGACTGACTGGTTGGATCTCCTTGCAGTCCAAGGGACTCTCAAGAGTCTTCTCCAACACCACAGTTCAAAAGCATCAATTCTTTGGCACTCAGCCTTTTTTATTGTCCAACTCTCACATCCGTACATCACTACTGGAAAAACTATAGCTTTGACTATACAGACCTTCACTGGCAAAGTAAAGTCTCTGCTTTTAATATGCTGTCTAGATTGGTCATAGCTTTTCTTCCAAGGAACAAGTGTCTTTTAATTTCGTGGCTGCAGTCATCATCCACAGCGATTTTGGAGCCCAAGAAAATAAAGTCTGTCACTGTTCCCATTGTTTCCCCATCTATTACCCATGACGTGATGGGACCAGATGTCATGATCTTACTTTTTTGAATGTTGAGTTTTAAGCCAGCTTTTTCACTCTCCTCTTTCACTTGATCAGGAGGCTTTAGTTCCTCTGGCTTTCTGCCATAAGGGTGGTGTCATCTGCCTATCTGAGGTTATTGATATTTCTCCCCGCAATCTTAATTCCAGCTTGTGCTTCATCCAGCCCGGCATTTAGCATGATGTACTCTGCATGTAAGTTAAATAAGCAGGGAGACAATATACAGCCTTGACCTACTCCGTTCCCAATTTTGAACTAGTCCGTTGTTCCATGCTCTTTTCTGTTTCTTCTTGACCTCCATAAAGGTTTCTCAGGAGGCAGGTAAGGTGGTCTGGTATTCCCATCTCTTTAAGAACTTTCCACAGTTTGTTGCAATCAACATAGTCAAAGGCTTTAGTGTAGTCAATGAAACAGAAGATGTTTTCTGGAATTCTCTTGCTTTTTCTATGATTCAGTGGATGTTTGCAATTTGATCTGATTTCTGTGCCTTTTATAAATTCAGCTTGTACATATGGAAGTTCTTGGCTCATGTATTGTAGAAGCCTGGCTTAGAGGATTTTGAGCATGACCTTTCTAGCATGTGAAATGTGTGCAATAGTGTGGTAGGATGAACATTCTTTGGCATTGCCGTTCTTTGCTATTGGAATGAATACTGACATTTTCCAGTCCTGTAGCCACTGCTGAGTTTTCCAAATTTGCTGGCATATTGAGTGCAGCACTTTTGCAGCAGCATCTTTTAGGATTTGAAATAGCTCAACTGGAATTCCACTAGCTTTGTTTGCAGTGATGCTTCGTGAGGTCCACTTGACTTTGCACTCCAGGATGCTTGGCTGTAGGTGAGTGATCACACCTTCATGGCTATCTGGGTCATTAAGATCTTTTATGTATAGTTCTTCTGTGTATTCTTGCCACCTCTTCTTACATACAATTCTGGTATACAATTCTGCTTCTGGTCCATACAATTTCTGTCCTTTGTTGAGCCCATCTTTGCATGAAGTATTACCATGGTATCTCAAATTTTCTTGAAGAGATCTTTAGTCTTTCCCATTCTACAGTTTTCCTCTATTTCTTTGCACTGTTCACTTAGGAATGCTTTCTTATCTCTCCTTGCTATTCTCTGGAATTCTGCATTCAGATGGGTATATCTTCCCTTTTCTCCTTTGCCTATCACTTCTCTTCTTTTCTCAGCTATTTTTAAGCCTCCTCAGACAACCATTTTGCCTTCTTGCATTTCTTTTTCTTGGGGATAGTTTTGATCACTGCCTCCTGTACAATGTTATGAAGCTCCATCCATAGTTCTTCAGGCACTCTGTCACATCTAATCCCTTGAATCTATTTGTCTCTTCCACTGTATAATCATAAGGGATCTGATTTAGGTAATACCTGAGTGGCCTGGTGGTTTTCCCTACTTTCTTCAATTTAAATCTGAATTTTGCATTAAGGAGTTTATGATGTGAGCCACAGTCAGGTCCAGGTCTTTTTTTTTTTTTTGCTGACTGTATAGAGCTTCTCCATCTTTAGCCATGAAGAATATAATTAATCTGATTTTGGTATTGACCATCTGGTGATGTCCACGTGTAGAGTCTTCTCTTGTGTCGTTGGACGAGGGTGTTTGCTATGACTAGTGCAGTCTCTTGACAAAACTCTGTTAGCCTTTGCCTTGCTTCATTTGTACTCCAAGGCTAAAGTTGCCTGTTACTCCAGGTCTCTCTTGACTTCCTACTTTTGCATTCCAGTCCTGTATGATGAAAAGAACATCTTTTTTTCGTATTAGTTCTAGAAGATCTGGTAGGTCTTCATAGAACCGTTCAACTTCAACTTCTTCGGCATTAGTTGTTGGGTCATTGACTTGGATTGCTGTGATATTGAATGGTTTGCCTTGGAAACGAACTGAGTTTGACCTTGGAGTACAAAATGAAGCGGGGAAAAGGCTATCAGAGTTTTGCCAAGAGAATACAATGGTCAGAGCAAACACCCTCGTCCAACACACAAGAGATCTCTCTACACATGGACATCATCAGATGGTCAATACTGAAGTCAGATTGATTATATTCTTTGCAGCTGAAGATGGAAAAGCTTGATACAGTATATAGATTACTGCAATTTTAATTTCCTTTGAAAATTATGACACCGATAAGAAACCCAATACTCACCCTGGAGTCTGACTATAACAGAGGGCAAAGGAATGGTTACTTTTCTTATTTTGGACTCTATAGATATGCATGCAGTATAATCATCAGTTTTGCTTTTTTTTTTTTAAGTTACATTTCATTGCTGATTTTTGTTAGTTGATGTTAACCAAAACATTTGGATTCTTTTCATGTAGGCTCTGCTCTCATTCTGTATATCCCCCATCCCGTTAGGAGCCTTTGGTTGTATGCCACCGTGGCATTACTTTTCTCTCTACTGAGTTTTATCTTGTAAGTTTCTATACATCATTTAGTCTGCTCAGAAGTATCCTTTCCACTGTTAGGTCAGATGAAGATTTAAAAAAAAACACGGTTTTGATATCTTTATTTAAGGATTTTATTAAAATCTGAATAAAACAGAGCTAGACTTGACCTCCAGGGAGTCGCAGGAGTCGGACACACCTTAGGAACTCAACAATAACATCAGACTTGACACATGACCTTGGAAATGTCTTTCCTGGATGGTAGCAGTGAGGAGGGCCTTCCAATCATTTGTCGGATATAACCTCTGGAGAATATCTGTGCTTACTCAGAGTCTGAGGTAAATCTTTGGGAATAAACTTGTTTTGTTGTAGAGTTTACAATTTAAGCACCTTAAGGGTTTCATTTATTGCTAAGAATTAACATCTAATTAATTTGTTAAATTGTTTCAACAGCAGTAAACAAAGTAGGTAAAGGGGAAAAAAAGCAAAGCAGGCAAAAAAAAGATTGATTGATGCCATGTGCAAGAAGTGAAGTTGAATTGTGCCCTGATTAATTGATTAAGGATGGTTCCTGTGGTGAATAATTATGTTCAATAACTGTCAATATAATTTGCAATCAATTATCACTTATAAAGCCTGCCTATAGCAAACTCAGTTTTACATGCATCCTAATGCAACTGCCACATTAGGCAGCATAACTTTCCATTTCTTTAATCATGTCCTTTATTCAATGAATCATATTTGAACATCTCACTTTTTATTCCCTTTCAGAAATTGCCTTAAAGTTTGTTTTTTATTTCTTTTTCCTTAGAAAGTCCATTGTGATTAGTGGCTGTGTCAGAAGTCACCCAGCCTGTAGTAGATTGAATTTCTCACAATTCATCACTCTCCTGTAGAGGCATTATACATCCACACCTTTGACATAACCTCATGGTAGGTGAAGAAAATTTCCTGCCTTTGACTATGGGACTCTGTCATGTGACTTGCTTTGACCAAAGGGATGTAAAGGCTTGAAATGTGCTTATTATAGATGGGCCTGCCCTCTCGTGCATCACTATGAGAAAAGCACCCCTTGGTAGCCACTTGCTCTTTCAGCCTTCATCCCAGAAAGAATGTACATGGAATAGAACTGAGCCCAGCCTCTAGTGAGGAGTCACATTCAGTCAGACTCAAAACTTGGAGCAAAGTCCCTTGCTCAGCCCAGCTCAGATGAGCTGAATCCTAGCTGACGTAGAGCCTGTGAGCATGAGAACGTCTATCATCACATGCCACTGAATTTTGGTATTGATTTTTTAATGGATCAATAGACAACAACATGGTTGTCTCACATTTCTTAATGTGAGATATTTATCGTCTATACTATTATTTAAGTTTAGTACACATTTTTCTAGTCAGAATTTGGTTTCCAGAAACCTCATTCATCTGTAATGCAGGCAAGGACACAGAACAGAAAAAAAGAGAGCTCCCAGGAGCCAAAATGGATATAATGTCCACATACTAACACTCACACAATTATTCATAGGAGAATTCTTTGGACGTCCACTCAGATATATTTAATCTAATTTTTACATTTGATATAAAATTTTTGCTAATTTGTTGTCCCAGCTATAAGGAAGTATAAGAAGCAATATAAATGTGAGATAAAGACTTTTACATTAGACACCCGAAAGGAAATATATAGATAACATATAGTTTGATAGGAAGTGATAGCACATGGCAAGTATAGAAGTCTAGAATGTTCAGTGTGGGGCCAGAAACCAGCTTATGTCTGCAGCCCTTGAGAGCATCACTGCTTTCCTGAGTGGCTCCTAAACAGAGGTTCACAAAGATACATACTTTGGGGGCATGCTATAATAGATAGAGTAGACATGGGTCATACTTTTGGACTTTAAAATTTTCTTTTTAGACTTCATGGTAAAGTAAAATAGTAGATCCAGGATTTTGAATATTATGGACAAGTAAAATAAAAGTGGAGTTGTTCTGTGTTTTTTATCAATTAAACGGCATTCATCAATATCATTTCATAAAGAAAGGCTATTTTAACATTAACCAAATAGGAGAGGCATAAATCTATCCAAAAGAGGTCATTTGGCACAGTGAATACTTAGTCAAATCTATGAACCAATGTTAGGAAACCACTGATATAAAAGAACTAACTTCACTTTTAAACAACGATATATTATCGAATGCAAAATTTAGATAATAATGGAAGATAAAAATGGGGCATTTCCTGCTTATTCACTTGGAAACAAATGTTCACTCTCTTCTGCTGATATAAGTTGTATAGAAAATGTTGAAAGATGATGCTCTCATTGTTAAATCAAGTCCATGTTGGCCTAAATGAGAAAACAGAGAAGTATATTCTGTATTCTAGAATGTAGCATAAGTTTCCACATTTCTGAGTCCATGGAAATCATTACTCTGGAGTCATTTGTTCAGTTATCACAGTCTAAACAGCTGAGTCATCACTCTATATCAGTCAAGTGAATTTCACCTCTTCTAGGAAACTTCCAGTGAGATATAGCACTGAGTTAATTTATGGTGATTCTTAGAACCATAGAAATGTCAGGTTGCATCCAGGGCTACCTCTACTAGGAAAGAAGAGGTCATGGCCTGCATGGATGAAGTTGAGGGCCAAGGTGTCCTTCCTCCAAGCATTCCCTACCCGCCTGCAATTTCCTCCACTGGTATAGATACTATGACTCTTATAATGAATTACCAAGCCAGGCAAGCCACAGAGGCCATTAACATTTCCTACCATATGCTAGGAGGGATGTGAGACACATACATGTATGACTCCTGCCTCAAAGAGTTTATAATGTAGCTGGAGAGATAAGATGGGTATGAGACAGTAAAACAATAAAGACAAAGTAGTAGGTAACTGGGGCTTCCCTGGTGGCTCAGACGGTAAAGAATCCACCTGCAATGTGGGACAATTGGGTTTGATCCCTGGGTTGGGAAGGTCCCCTGGAGGAGGGCAAGGCAACCCACTCGAGTATTCTTGCCTGGAAAACGCCAATGGACAGAGGAGCCATGGCGGGGTCGCATGGGGTCCATGGGGCCGCAAGAGTCGGACATGACTCAGTGACTAAGCACAGCACAGCACAGTAGGTAACTGAGAATGAAACTATGTGGTACTGTTTCCAGGATTTGTAGGAAGCTTGAGAAGGAGAAGTTTAGCAGGACTGAAGTAGCAAGAAGGTTTCAGGGCTTGAGGATTAGTCTTTGAGAGAGAGTATGATTGAAGAGAGTGGCCAGAAGCAAAGAGGTCAATCCAGGGGACTGCAGTGTTGGGGGATGGTGACTTGAATGGTAGAAACCTACTAGCAGCAGGTAAAAATACTTTTGGGTGATGGGGAGTAATGCCAGGTGATCAAAGGCATTAGAATTAAAGTAAAGGGAAATTAAAGGCTTTTGAGTACATAAGTAATTCAATGATAAGTAAGGTTGACCTGAAAATAGTAATACAACAGGAGAACAGTTAAGTGTATCAATGAACCACTTTTTAAATGGATAGTCTTCATTAATTTAGGCAACATAAAGGTATCCTGAAGAGGTGAGATAAAGGATAGGTAAGTTCCCCTATATGTATGCGTATGGGAAGATTTGAGGATGGGCAAATATCCAAAGGATGATGGGACACTTGAGTGACCAATACTACTTCACAATTTGACTTCTGCAATCTTGGATAGTGCATTTGGTTCACAAGTTGTAGAACTGTGAATCAGCCATGGGTTCTCAGGAAAGCCAACCTTCTCAGGAAACTAAGGGAGGGCTAATGTTAAGCTTCTAGTCTCTTAAAAAGATAGTGACAGAAGAAACAATGACCGTTAGGGATGGTCTTGCATCTTTTATAACTGCTGCAAAGTTCTTCAACTCTACAATCACTGTGAAAAGCAGAAATGCACTTCTACTGAGGACTTTCTAAGTGACTTAACTTAATCAACCCTGTGATGTGGATACTGCTTTTCATTAACACATGAGGGTGTGAACACTCAATAAAGGTCACATGGTGATAAAGGTGAAGCTAGGGTTTTCATTCTGGTTTTCAACCACCTGTATTTTTCCCTCCTCTGTTCTTTTTCTCACATGAAGTAGAACCAATGAGAGGTTCAGAAGATTGAGTTGCTGGACAAAGTGAAATTATGTATAAAGATAAATAGCATTTTGTTTAAGAACTCAAATAACAGAAAATAGAAGTGGCACATACATGTATAGTATATATCCATTTCTGCACTCCTCTTGCTCTCTAGATAAGAAGTGCTGTTTGAAGTGAAAGTTTTTTGTATTTAAATATAGAGAACCTGAAACAAAATGTTTCAATTCTCAATCAAGAGCTTAAAGACAGACTAAAAAAATGGTGTTTTCTATACTGTGTTCAGGGGAGGCCTGAGGGTAGGGGAAGGGATAAGATGGGACCTACCTGATATTTGGGGTCTCATGACTCCTTCTCCTATCCTAGATACTCTTCTCCTTTTACACATTTTCAAATGTGTAAAATTCCCTTTGGAAAAAGGGTTATACAGCTTAAAAAATGAGGGCCAGTTTTCAAATCCAGTTCCTTTCTTTTTTTCCAAACATCATCAGCTTAACAACTTAACTGAATTTACTCTGAAATCAAACCTTGTTTTCTGTTTAATGCTGCAAATGATACAATGCAGAATATGTTATTCTAAACAGGTAAGAAAATATGATCAAGATATTGAAATAATGACTAAATATACTCACATAACCATTCAAGTGAGAGAAAAACTGACTCCAGAGGAAAAACAATTGTGCTAAGTCACAAAAATAACAGGCCCTGCTTCAAGATCCTTTGGGCAAATCAAGGATGGAACTTACTCTTGGGAAAGCAAGTGGCACAAAGAATCGAAGTGTTACATACAGCAAAGACTCAGACATCAACTAGAAACATCATCATTTAGATCTTTACAGGAGAGTTTTAGGGATGAAAGAGGCATTCAAAGATTTTTAAAAACTTCTGATACATATTCTTGGATTTGCTCTCCAGACTAGTTTTAGTATTTTACGCTACCAAAGCTCATCAAAATATTCTAGGCATGTTAGTTAGCCCACAACTTCATTAATTGGGTATTGTCATTTAAAGATCTTTGCTGGCTTCAGGTATTAGGGGAAAAAAAAAAAAACAATTGGAGGAGGTACAACTTTCCTCATCAAGTGATACCCTGAGTTGCTGCCCATTACTACGGGAGTATGGAGTTATACAGAGCAGAAAGCAAAGTGAAAGTCACTCAGTCATGTCTGACTCTTTGCGATCCCATGGACTATACAGTCCATGGAATTCTCCAGGCCAGAATACTGGACTGAGTAGCCTTTCCCTTTGCCAGTGGATCTTCCCAACACAGGAATCAAACCAGGGTCTCCTGCACTGCAGGCAGATTCTTTACCAACTGAGCTATCAGTACAGAGCAGGACCTATGGAAACTGTCCTAATTTGTACCATCTTGGGGGGAGTCTACAGCCAATCCGTTGGAACTAAAGCTTTCCAAAGAGTGTAGGACATAGAGCATAGAACATTCAAATGTTCATTTGAATGAACATTATAGTTAGCAATCTGCAGCATTGAACAGTCTGAGATAATTTGAACTTTTGAATAACCAACTGCAGTACAATGTTTGAAAAGTTATAAAAAAGACTTCTTCATGATTCACAACTGAAGACAGAGACTTTTATAATTCTGCCCCAAAGTATTCCATTTTAAACATCTTATAGGTAAATAGAAGTAAATGACATGTATTTAAATTGAATTTGTTCTCAAACCTGTTTCAACTTGAGCAATTGCTGCAATAAAATTTCCTTTAATATCTTTGTTTAACTGCCATTGGTAAAAAACCCTAAATCTGAAGCTATTTCTAAAATTGAAGATTGAACATAATTGATATTAAGTACCATTAAGCTCATTACTGGTCTTGTAAAGATATTTCTATATTCTCTGGGACAGATATCATCTCAGAGAAAAGAAAGTTCATCTCTTATGTGTTTCCTTTATTCGGTTCTGTTCATCAGACTATGCCATGTAATGGGCTAACTTCTAAATACCAGAAAAATGAGAAACAAACCCAGTCTTCAAGAAGCTCCGTCTAGAGGTGGGTGGCATATGTACATGTACACAAATAATCCGTTGTGATGGGTGCTGTAATAGAGACACATATAAATGCTTTGGAAACAACAAATCTGAAGTTACTAATTCTAAAATCACAGTAGGGGGGAATGGGATGAGAAAGGTCAGAGAAACTAATAAGAGATGGCATTTTGACTGGGACTTAATTTGTGAATAGGAATTTGCCAGGTCAATGAGGGGGCAAGGAGATTCCAGACAACAGCAGAAAGAAAATCCAGGAAACAGTGGGAAATTTAGTGTGTGTGGCCACATGAAGAGGAAGAGGCTGGAAAGAAGCTTGGAAATTCTAACCAGGTATGCTGCAGGCAGGCTGTGAATTGCATATTTATTTGTCCATTGAATTCTGAGCTAGAATGTACCTTTACTCAAAATCCCAGAGTTGTGGGATAAGCTCTGAGTTGATTGCCTCTGTAAAGGATTTAAGAGGCAACCTTTCTTTTAAGATATATATGAAAGGAAAAATAAAGATTTTGAGAATGGATTCTAATCCATCTCCTTCTAACAATATTTATTTGTATTTGAGTTTCTAAAAAAACCAGGTATTCAGTGTATGGATCTGTAGAAATGTATGTGATTTTACTGAAATATATATTTCCACAGAGCCATAATCATTTCTATCAGATCTTTCCTATTCCGCAATAAAAAGTCCTTAAAATGAATGACAAGCCAATGGTCTAGCGTTATCATTACTAGGAATTCTTAGAGATAGTATTTGTCAGTGTTTGAATAGTGTATTTTTGCATGGGAACAAGCAAATTGTAGGCCTTAACAAAAAGCATCTCAGAGAATTCTTTTGATGATGATGAATTTTATCTTTGTACATGGGGTTATGCTGGGTGATTTCTAATGTGTCTGTCTCTCTGTCTTTCTGTCCCCCACCTCCACTTTTCTGTCTAACTATCTACTTGTCTATGGGGCGGGGGGAGGGGATAACATCTGGAAACATACTAATATTATTTTATTATGTATTATAATATCAAAAATTCTCTATTATAATCTATGTCTACAGACTTGATGGCTGGAGTGTAGTTTCAAACTGGCTGATATTGAAATGTCAAATATATTGTGATATTAAATAAGATGAGATGCTTAAAAATAATTGATTCTTTAAAGCTATGGTTTTTCCAGTAGTCACATGAGAGTTGGATCATAAAGAAGGTTGAGTGCCAAAGAACTGATGCTTTCCAACTGTGGTGCTGGAGAAGACTCTTGAGAATCCCTTGGATAGCAAGGAGATCAAACTAGTTAATCCTAAAGGAGAACAAAAGTGAAAGTCACTCAGTGTCTTTCTCAGTCTCTTTCTCAGTGTCTGACTCTTTGCCGTCCCATGACTATACAGTCCATGGAATTCTCCAGGCCAGGATACTAGAGTGGGTAGCCTTTCCCTTCTCCAGGGGATCTTCCCAACTCAGGGACTGAACCCAGGTCTCCTGCACTGCAGGCAGATTCTTTACCATCTGAGCCACAAGGGAAGCCAAAGAATACTGGAGTGGGTAGATCCCTTCTCCAGCGGATCTTCCCAATTCAGGAATCGAACCAGGGTCTCCTGCATTGCAGGCAGACTGTTTACCAACTGAGCTATGAGGGAAGACCAAAAATCAACCCTAAATATTCACTGGAAGAACTGATGCAGAAACTGGAGCTCTAATTCTGATGTGAAGAGTCACTCACTGAAAAAGATCCTGATGCTGGGAAAGATTAAAGGCAAAAGGAGAAGGGGGTGGCTGAGGATGAGGCAGTTAGATAGCATCATCGACTCAATGGACATGAATTCGAGCAAACTCCCAAGAGATAGTGAAGGATAGGGGAGCCTGGCACGCTGCAGTCCATGGGGTCACAAAGAGTCAGACATGACCTAGCAACTGAACAACAACGATACTTTGGTAGAGCACCTTGTCACTTTGGGGAGGTATTTCAGGTATAAGTTGATATTTCAATATCTCTGTCAGAAAGCAGCTTTAAATGATGGTTTATGTCCTGGATGAAAATAGAATATAGAATTGGAGGATAGAAGGTAACTTGGTGGCCACGACAGACTGATATATATATACAAATGACAGTCTGTCAGAGCTTGACCCTGGTCATATTCTACCTGTACAGAATATTTCAGCTGTACATATAGGGGTTCAGTTCAGTTCAGTTCAGTCTCTCAGTCGTGTCCGACTCTTTGTGACCCCATGAATCGCAGGCCACCAGGCCTCCCTGTCCATCACCAACTCCCAGAGTTTACTCAAACTCATGTCCATCGAGTCAGTGATGCCATCCAGCCATCTCATCCTCTGTCATCCCCTTCTCCTCCTGCCCCCAATCCCTCCCAGCATCAGGGTCTTTTCCAATGAGTCAACTCTTCACATGAGGTGGCCAAAGTATTGGAGTTTCAGCCTCAGCATTAGCCCTTCCAATGAACACCCAGGACTGATCTCCTTTAGGATGGACTGGTTGGATCTCCTTGCAGTCCAAGGGACTCTCAAGAGTCTTCTCCAACACCACAGTTCAAAAGCATCAATTTTTCGGCATTCAGCTTTCTTCACAGTCCAAATCTCACATCCATACTTGACCACTGGAAAAACCATAGCCTTGACTAGATGGACCTTTGTTGGCAAAGTAATGTCTCTGCTTTTTAGTAAACTATCTAGGTTGGTCATAACTTTCCTTCCAAGGAGTAAGCGTCTTTTAATTTCATGGCTGAAGTCACCATCTGCAGTGATTTTGGAGGCCCAAAAAGTAAAGTCTGACACTGTTTCCACTGTCTCCCCATCTATTTCCCATGAAGTGATGGGACCAGATGCCATGATCTTAGTTTTCTGAATGTTGAGCTTTAAGCCAACTTTTTCACTCTCCTCTTTCACTTTCATCAAGAGGTTTTTTAGTTCCTCTTCACTTTCTGCCTTAAGGGTAGTGTCATCTGCATATCTGAGGTTATTGATATTTCTCCTGGCAATCTTGATTTATAGGGGTAGGTGTTATTTATTTATATTGGCTGCTCCATATTCTTCTAACAGTCAAATAGAACACTAGATAGCACATGTGTAACTTCTGTCAGTGTCCTAGGTATGGAAGACTAACCCATTAGTCAGTTCCTTCCTTCAGAATTCCCCTGAGGCCAGGCCACAAGTAGCTCATATAACCAAGCTTTGCAAAATGAGAATAAAGAGCCTCTTCTTCTAGATGGACATAGTCCAGGGAGCATGGATTAGGGAGAGAGCACAAGACTGATCTGGGGTAACTTATGCCAAGAGAACATACTGGTCATAGCAAACATCCTCTTTAAACAACACAAGAGAAGACTCTACACATGGATATCACTAGATGTCTCAAATCTGAAATTTCACTGAAATCAGATTGATAATATGTTTTTGCAGCCAAAGATGGAGAAGCTCTATACAGTCAGCAAAAACAAGACTGGGAGCTGACTGTGGCTCAGATCATGAACTCCTTATTGCCATATTCAGACTTAAATTGAACAAAGTAGGGAAAACCACTAGACCATTCAGGTATGACCTAAATCAAATCCCTTATGATTATCTAGTGAAAGTGAGAAAGAGATTCGAGGGATTAGATCTGATAGACAGGGTGCCTGATGAACTATGGACAGAGGTTTGTGACGTTGTACAGGAGACAGGGATCAAGACCATCCCCAAGAAAAAGAAATGCAAAAAAGCAGAATGGCTGTCTGAGGAGGCCTTACAAATAGCGGTGAAAAGAAGGGAATGAAAAGCAAAGGAGAAAAGGAAAGATATACCCATTTGAACGCAGAGTTCCAAAGAATAGCAAGGAGAGATAAGAAAGCCTTCCTCAGTGATCAGTGCAAAGAAATAGAGAAAAACAATAGAATGGGAAAGACTAGAGATCACTTCAAGAAAATTAGAGATATAAAGGGAACATTTCATTCAAAGATGGGCTCAATAAAGGACAGAAATGGTATGGACCTAACAGAAGCAGAAGATATTCAGAAGAGGTGGCAAGAATACACAGAGGAGCTGTACAAAAGTGTACAATCTTCGCAACCCAGATGATCACAATGGTGTGATCACTCACCTAGAGCCAGACATCCTGGAATGTGAAGACAAGGGGGCTTTAGGAAGCCTCACTATGAACAAAGCTAGTGGAGGTGATGGAATTCCAGTTGAGCTGTTTCAAATCCTAAAAGATGATGCTGTGAAAGTGCTGCACTCAATATGCCAGCAAATTTGGAAAACTCAGCAGTGGCCATAGGACTGAAAAAGGTCAGTTTTCATTCCATTCCCTAAGAAAGGCAATGCCAAAGAATGCTCAAACTACCGCACAAATGCACGCATCTCATATGCTAGTAAAGTAATGCTCAAAATTCTCCAAGCCAGGCTTCAACAATATGTGAACCGTGAACTCCCAGATGTTCAAGCTGGTTTTAGAAAAGGCAGAGGAACCAGAGATCAAATTGCCAACGTCTGCTGGATCATCAAAAAAGCAAGAGAGTTCCAGAAAAACATCTACTTCTGCCTTGTTGACTATGCCAAAGCCTTTGACTGTGTGGATCACAACAAACTGTGGAAAATTCTTCAAGAGATGGGAATACCAGACCACCTGACCTACCTCTTGAGAAACCTATATGCAGCTCAGGAAGCAACAGTTAGAACTGGACATGGAACAACAGACTGGTTCCAAATAGGAAAAGGAGTACATCAAAGCTATATATTGTCACCCTGCTTATTTAATTTCTATGTAGAGTACATCATGAGAAACACTTGGCTGGATGAAGCACAAGCTGGAATCAAGACTGCCAGGAGAAGTATCAATAACCTCAGAAATGCAGATGGCACCACCCATATGGCAGAAAGTAAAGAAGAACTGAAGGGCCTCTTGATGAAAGTGAAAGAGGGAAGTGAAAAAGTTGACTTACAGCTCAACATTCAGAAAACTAAGATCATGCAACCGGTCCCATCACTTCATGGCAAGTAGATAGGGAAACAGTGGAAACGGTGGCAGACTTTATATTTATGGGCTCTAAAATCACTGCAGATGGTGACTGCAGCCATGGAATTAAAGGATGCTTACTCCTTGGCAGGAAAGTTATGACCACCCTAGACAGCAAATTAAAAAGCAGAGACATTACTTTGCCAGCAAATGTCCGTCTAGTCAAGGCTATGGTTTTTCCCGTAGTCATGTATGGATGCAAGAGTCGGACTATAAAGAAAGTTGAGCACCGAAGGATTGATGCTTTTGAACTGTGGTCTTGGAGAAGACTCTTGAGAGTCCCTTGGAGACTGCAAGGAGATCCAACCAGTCCATCCTAAGGGAGATCAGTTCTGAGTGTTCATTGGAAGGACCGTAGTTGAAGCTGAAACTTTGGCCACCTGATGCAAAGAGCTGACTCATTTGAAAAGATCCTGATGCTGGGAAGATTGAAGGCAGGAGAAGAAGGGATGTAAGAAGCTATTTGTAAGAAGAAGGATGAGATGGTTGGATGGCATCACCAACTCAATGGACATGAGTTTGAGTAAACTCTGGGAGTTGGTGATAGACAGGGAGGCCTGTTGTTCTGCAGTCCATGGGGTCACAAAGAGTTGGACACGACTGAGCAACTGAACTGAACTGTGCTGAAAATAAACTGTGTGATGGCCCTGACTCCATTATCGAGTCCAGGCATCTCCCGGGCATTAATACTTAAGAGAGAATCCTATTGCCCACTTTTGGCTGAACACTTATTGCATACTCACATAAGTATGTGATTAATTAGCCCTACTAATACGTATACTTAATAATATACATATACATATATGTATAATATACTAATATACATATAGTATACATATTAATGTAATACTTAATATGGAGGTAGCATTTCAAGATTGCTAGATTTTTCTAATTCCCTTTGCTAAAGTAATGACAAACCTTTGAGAGATTTCACCCCATATGTTTCTGTTATCAGTTATTCTAAACCATAAAAAATAGTGTGAACTCATGAAATATCTTGATCATTAAAGCAGATGGTCATATGAGTCTATAAAAATTCAGTTAGCATCCCGAAATCCAGAGGATGAAGAGTTATCATGGTGCTTGGCTAGGATGAGGAGGAAAAAGCGTTTTCAGCCAGTCATATAACAATATGAACTCCAGGGTTACTTAAGTTTCACATTTTTTTACTCTTTTTGAGAGGCAGAATAATGGGCTCCCCAAAGATCTAATCTCTGGAACCTGTTACTATGTTACCTTACATGGCAAAGGAACTTGGAAGACTAAATTTAAGGATCTTGGGATGGGCAGATTACCTTGGATTATCTGAGTGGGCCCGACCTAGTCAAATGAATCTTTAAAAGAGCCTTTTCGGACTGAGATAAGATTCAGAGGAAGTTGTGGTTATGAGAGAATAGTCAGAGAGAAATGCAATGTTGTTGGCTTTGAAACTGCTAGAAGGCAGCTATGAGTCAAGTAATGTGGTTGGCCTCTGGGGAGCTAGGAAAGGCAAGCAAATATATTTTTCCCTAGACTCTTCAGAAGGAATGCAGTCTTGCAGACAGAGTCCCTTGAACTGCAAGGAGATCCAACCAGTCCATCTTAAGGGAAATCAGTCCTGAATATTCACTGGAAGGACTGATGCTGAAGCTGAAACTCCCATACTTTGGCCACCTGATGCAAAGAACTGACTCATTTGAAAAGACCCTGATGCTGGGAAAGATTGAAGGCAGGAGGAGAAGGGGACGACAGAGGATGAGAAGGTTGAATGGTATCACCGACTCAATGGACATGAGTTTGGGTAAACTCCAGGAGTTGGTGATGGACACGAAGGCCTGGTGTGCTGCAGTCCACGGGGTTGCAAAGAGTCAGACATGACTGAGCGACTGAACTGAAGATCCATTTCATAATTCTGACCTGTAGAACTGTAAGATAATAAATTTTCATTCTGTTAAGCCACTAAGATTGTGTTATTTTGTTACAGTAGCAAAACAAATACACATTTTAAGTATATCATGCTAAATTACATACTGCAGGTTTATATTTGTTCTGGGAAGCCTCTTTCCAAGACTTCACGACACATAATTTTTTAACTGAAAGTTAATATACTTTGAACTTAGTGCACTGAAGGACACTGTCAACAGAGTGAAAAAGCAAACCACAGGATGGGACAAAATATTTGCAGATCATATATCTAATAAGGGATTAATATCCAAAATATGTAAAGAATTCTGACAATTCAACAAAACAAAAAAAATCCATTGAAATTGGGGAAAGGACTAGAATAGATAGTTCTCCAAAGAAATACAAATGACAATAAGCACAAGAAAAGATGCTCAACATCACTAATCACTAGGGAAATGCAAGTCAAAATCATAATTAGATACTAATTCACACTATTAGAATACCTAAATTAACAAAAAATACCCAGAATATAGCAAGCATTGGTGAGGATGTGAAGACACTGGAACCCCTGTGCACTGCTGGTGGAAATATAAAGTGCTGCAGCTGCTGTGGAAAACAGCTTCTTCAAAAAATTACCGTAGAATTATCATACAATTCAGAATATCCACTTCTGAACATATACCCCAAAGAATTGAAAGCAGGGACTTGAACAGATATCTGTATACTCACTTTCACGGCAACATTATTCGCTATAGTCAAAAGGTAGAAACAACCCAAATGTCAATCGACAGATAAACAACACGTGGTACATACATACAATGGAATTTTATTCAGCCTTAAAACAGAAGGAAATTCTGACACATGCTACAACATAGATGAACCCTAAAGACATTATGCCAAGTGAAATAAGCCAGATATAAAAGGACAAACATTTTAGGGTTTCACTTCTATCACTTCTATGAGGTACTTTGAATAGTCAAATTACTGAAGTCAGAAAGTGGAATTGTTTCCAGGGGTTGTGGGGGGCGGGGGAGAAAAGAGTGGGAGTTATTATCTAACAAGTATAGAGTTTCAGTTTAGGAAAATTAAAAAGTTATGGATGGTGTTGATAGCTCCACAGCAATGTGAATATATACATATGTATGTAAATAACTTATATGAGCTTCTCTGGTGGCTCAGACAGTAAAGAATCTGCTTGCAATGCAGGAGACCCAGGTTCAGTCCCTGAGTTGGGAAGATTCCCCTGGAGAAGAGAATAGCAACCCACTCTAGTATTCTTGCCTGGAAAGTCCCATGAACAGAGGAGACTGGTGGGCTATATAGCCCATTGGGTTGCAAAGAATTGGACTCCGATAAGTGACTAAGCAAAAAACAACAAGAAAACATATATATTATGTAAATATATTTATACAATATGTAAAGATATAAAATTTACACAATAAATTTATATACATAAACATACATATAAATATGTTATATATATTTTACACAATAAAAATTAATGACTTTGGGTAAAAGAAACAGGAAGGAAAGCACAGCAGGAGAAAAAGGGTCTCGCCTAGGAGACATTTTTATCCCCCATGGGACAGTTTTGGTTGTCACAGATGAAGGGTTGCTACCGGCATCAAGTGGGTAAAGGACAGGGTTGCTGCAAAATATCTTACAATGTAGAGGTCAGCCTCCCACAACAAAATGTCTGAAGTGTTGTAGGTAAGAAACCAGATAGAGTTGGAGACAACTGTTGAGAAGTGTCTTAAAAAAGCCAAGTTTAGACTTTGTGCAACAGGGAGATTTCGAGACAAGATGGTGGAGTGGAAGGACCTTGGGCTCACCTCCTCTCCTGAGCACACCAAAATCATAACTAACTGCTGAACAACCATCAGTAAAAAAAATTTTCTACATCCAAAGAGGATGCCACAGGAAATGGCAGGAGGGGTACACTCACAATATAATCAAATCCGACACCCAACTGGGTTGAGCAACTCACAAACTGGAGAATATACTGCAGAAGTTCTCCAACAGGAGTGAGGGTTCTGAGCCCCAAGTAAGGCTTCCCAGCCTGGGTCTGGCATCAGGAGGAGGAGCCTCCAGTGCACTTGACTTAGAAGGCCAGCAGGGCTTGACTGCAGGAGCTCCCCAGGACTGGGGTAAACAGAGACTCCATTACTGGAGGCATGCACACACTTGGAAAGTCTCTGGGACACTGGAACCAGGGGGCAAAAGCAGTGAACTTCCTAACAGCCTGAGCCACACCTGCTAGTCTTGGAGGGTCTCCTGGCGAGGTGAGGTGTGAGTAGCCGCGGCTCACTTTGTGGACACAAATACTGGTGGCAGAGAGATACTGGGAGTATTTGTCTGTGTGAACTCTCCTTGGAGGATGACATCTTGATTGGTTCATTAGCACCGAGAGCTGGTCCTACAGCCTGTGAGCGCCAGTGGTGGAACGCCTCAGGCCAAACAATCAGCAAAGCGGGAATGCAGCCCAACCCATCAGCAGACAGGCTGCCTAAAAGCGTTCTAAGTCCACAGCCACTTCTAGATATACCCCTAGACGAGGCCCTGCTCACTAGAGGGCCAGGACCCAGCTCTACCCACCAGTGGGCAGGCACCAGCCCCTCCTGCCAGGAAGCATGTACAAGTCTCTAGACTAGTCTCACCCACCAGGAAGCAGACATCAGAAGCAAGAAAACTACAATCCCACGGCCTGTGGAACTAAGTTCACAAACAGGTCAGAACCTACCCTGGGACCAGCTGATGCCTAGACCTTGGGTGACAAGAGGTAAGTGTACTGCTGGAACACATAGGACATTCCCTACAGAGGGCTGCTTCTTCAAGGTGGAGAAAGGTAACCAACCTACCATTTACATAAACATACAACTAGACATTTAGACAAAATGAGATGGCAGAGGAATATGTTCCAGGAAGACACAAGATGGAGATGGTATAATAGGCAAAAAAAATTTTTTTTTATGGTGGGATAATGGGGATTTGATAATGCAAGGTTGGATTAGACGCAAGGATAGATGAAGGGTAGGTAACCAGATAGGCAGTTACTGTGATAATCTAATTTGGTACAGAAAAATTTATAACGTTCTATGTAGTTGCATGTGCCAGGCACTATTCTAGCCCTTTACAGGTTTTAACTCATGCAGCCCTCCTAATACCTATGTGTTATACCCATTATTCTCATTTCACAGAAGAGGAAATATGGAACAGAGGAAGTGTTCAAAGTCAATAATAGATGGAGCTGGTCTTTCAACCTACAAAGTCTGTGCTGCTTCTTTTTACAGGCTGCAATACTTTTTAAATACTCAGATGTATCTTTTTTTTTTTTTTTCTATCAACTTGGTTGGAAAATCGGGTTTATGGTTAAGTAGGATAAGTGGATTTTACTTTAGTACTCACTTTCTACATTAGATTGAGTTTGAGGAAGATGGAACTGATAAAACAGCATTTGGTTTCTTGAATTTTAGAAAACTGCTTGGAGGGAAGATTAGAATTGAGAGTGGGTGAATTAAAAATATAGGTTGGAGGAGGTGAATAATCAGGGAGAGATCGCAATTTTTCACCCACCAGCTCTCAAATTCTGACTCTCCAAAAGCTTCAGCAGCCTGTAGATGCCATTCCATTGACATGCATCAAACTTGAAAAACATAATCTAGGCCAGGACTGTCACTCCACCTCCCACTCCCCGGTAACACTCACTCATCCTGAACACTTCCCACTCAATAATTCTTTCCCATCAAAAGGAAGGAAGACGGCCATGCCCTTCTGCTAGGGCCTTATGTGAGTTTGTTTAGGAAATAGAGGAAGGAGAAAGGAGAGAGAGGGGGCTCTTTGTTTCATTGAAAGCACATCACACTCCACTGTTTGCCTGTTATTTATAATCAATATTGCAGTTTGCTGTAGTTTTGAAGATCTGGAAAAGGCTGAAAAACTGCTGGCCCAATTACTGTTTGTCCCTGAAGAGGTTAAAGACCCAGCTGTTTAAGCCTTGATTCTATCACTAATAAAGTCTGTGATCTTGAACAATATTACCATATTCATCATTATTTTACTGCCTGTTTTTTCATGCAACCTCTTCTTTTTATATTCATAACAGGCTGTTGGAGTAGGCAAAGCAGATATTATTCGTACTTCTCTTCTGATGATAAAAACTGAAATTCTAAAAGGCTAAGTGATCTACTCAAGGTCACTCAGCTAGCATGTGATAAAACTGGGGCACAAATGTGGTGTGATTCACTTCAAATCCGTTGGTTCTAAAGACATTATTTTTCGAATTCAAGGGTGTATAAGCACCACCTGGAGACTTTATTAAAACATATTCCTGGGACCTCTCTAAGGTACAGAACGTGCATTACAAGAGAATAATACTAATGGTATCTATTGCTATAATATCTCTATTATTCAGATAGTATCTCCACGTTAATTTGTAGGTCTGGGGTGGGATCTGAGAATCTTCAATTTTAACAACTGCCCAGGTGGTGCAAGTCTATGGTCCATTTTAAAAGTGGCATCATTTTATGCAATATCTATATACCTCTTTGTACCACAGTTTCCTCATCTATAAAAGAGAGTTGATAATAACTGGTTCTCTTTATCTCTTGAGAGTTCCAATTCAGATTACAGTGAATTAAAGATGTCTACAAATATTTTGCAAGTCCTCCCTTAAAGAGAAACAGTCTATTTCCTTGCCTCTTGAATCTGAGCTGGTCTGGTGTCTTGCTCTAACAAATAACATAAGGTAACAGTGACATGTGACTTTCAAGCAAGACCTTAAGGGGCCCTGAAGCTTCTATTTTTATCCTCATGGAATCCTGAAGTCACCAAGTAAAGAAGTCCAGGCTAGAACTGGTGGTGGCAAAGACCCTGCTGATGATCCAGACAAGAGTGAGGCCATCTAGGATTGTTCTTTCAGTTAAATGAAGCCACATGAGATAGTCAAAGAGGTACTGGCAGAAGAACTGTTCCATTAACACACAGGATTATAAAAAAAGATAAACTGTTGTGCTTGAGGGGGTAATTTTACATCAATAGATAATTCAAATGAAGACAAAATGGAAAATGACTATAAAATATTTTGAAATTGTAGTAATATCTCTGCAAATTCTGTAAGAATAAAGCTTTTTAAATAATTAATAACAATAATAAAATCAGCTATAATAAAAATTAACAAAGCAGATAAAAGATTTAAAACCAAGCTATTAGAATAAATAGCATGTTGAAATATCTTTTTTACTAAATAAGATATCTATGAAGACATACTAATAAAAAAAAGATACATGATAAATGAATGGGAGAAGAAAGGACTCTTCTGTTCACCAGTGAGTGTAGAGTAGTGCTGAAGTTAGAAAATCAGTGTTTTGCAACCACGTGGTAAAGACTGATTAGAGAAAGAGTCATAGGTGGATGTTAAATCTAGGGGGAAGGTTTGATGAAGGTGATATTTGCTTCGTCTCATAATATCTTCACAGATTGTTACTGCAAAATGAGCATCTTACATTACACGGTAGGAAAATCGTACAATACCATGACTATATAATCAAAATTAAAATCATCAATGAAGATCAATGGACACTGTTTGCCTCTAGACGTGATACTATGAGAAAGACATAACCTGAATCTACTCATGAGGAAACATTAGATAAACTCAAATTGAGGGATATTTTGTAAAATAACTAGCTTGTATTTTCAAAAAAAATAAAATGTCAGACTGAGAAACTGATCCAGATTAAATGAAACCAAAGACGTAGGATGACTAAATGCAAGATGTGATCTTTGATCTTTAACAAGATCTTTAGTTATCTTGATAACTAAATGCAAGATGTGATATTGTACTCAAGAAGGAAAATACTGTAAGGGACATTACTGGGGCATTTAAAAAGAAATAATTACACTCATGCATACATAAGAGACAGACAGAGAGCAGCAAGTTGGGAGCATGCAAGAGACAAAGCAAAGAAGCAAATGCGGCAAAATGTTAAAAATGGATGTATCTTGGTAGAAGGTACCTAAGAGTTCTTTAAGTTATTCGCGCAACTTTTCTGAGCTTGAAATGATTTCAAAACAAAAAATTACAGATAGTAAATAAGTGAATATATTTTTGATTTCCAAGTGAAGATGAATATTGTGAACTTAAAAAAAGAGATAAATCATAACATGAATAACTGATAGACTTTACCATATTGAAAAGAAAGTTTCCATAAAACCATCAGCAAATTAAAAGACAGAATGAAGGCTAGGGGAATATTTGCAATAAAAACAACATAAGGCAAATATAATTAAAATTATAAACATGAAGAGCTCATACAAACTGCAGTAGGTAAGTAGAGGATATGGGCGCATGTAGGGGTGTGGCCATGGCCAGGTAACCACGGAGTGCCTGAGAGGGGTTAAGTGTCTACAGTCCCCCATCCCCCAGGAGGTCTGTGGCACACCCTGAAACACCAGAGCTTCAGACTCTGGCACTCCATACATGATGATGGACTAGCCATGGTGGGAAAAGTATGTCGTCTTGAACCTCCAACTTTGTGCTTCTGTGTCAGAAGCTATTGGCCTTCCATGTCTACTCCTTGCTTCTGAGGAGCAATGGCATCCTGACCCTAGTGATACAGGGTCACTGCCAATTCTGCCCTGTGATGTGGCACCTGCTGGACCATTCCTGGATCACCACAGCATTGCCACCTCCAAGCACTGTATGCTGTGGTGGTCTCCTATCTCCTTCTAGCAAGGGTTGGAACAAAGGATCAAGGACCCCAATATCCAAGCCTTCAAAGGCACCACAGCCCAGAAGGACTCACTCTGTACTTCCTACAGTAGCAGCCCCATCAGGCCAGGTCCAGGGTAGCACCTATACAGGTCAGAAAGGTAGAGATTTGCCCCAGACCATGCAGCCGGTGAGTGGCTGAGCTTCTGTAGAACCAAGGACTGTTATCTTCAGAGTATGTCATCAGCCCCATCCATGCTGCATCTCAAAGTAAAACAGCTTTTCAGTGGGTGCTTACTCTGAGTTTTCAGCTTCTCCATCAGACTGTCAAAATCTATCTACCCTGGTTCCCATCTGGGAAAGGCTTTGCACTCCTCATTCCCCTCTGCCTCTCTGTGAGTCTTGATACCACCAGCAGGAGGGTCAGAGTTCAAGATCAGAGTCTGGGGGAAAGAGGCTGGAGTTACTCTAGTGTCCCACCTGGACCTCCCGTACAGCTTGGACAGTGGGATCCTGTAGGAGTGGGTGAGCCTTTGGTTAAGAGTTATTTCCACTCCTTTCTCAGAATATGAAAGAAAATGTCTTGTGGTATCTGCCATCAATTCTAACAGTTCATCTGTACCTAACTAGGTCTGGGGTACCAGGTCTGAGAGTAACTGCCATGTTCAAAGAATAATACAAAAGCAGTTACTACCTTTATTTATGGAATGCCTCTTACCTGCTAGGTCCTGTCCGTGCCAATCATTTTACCCACACTATCTCTTTGAGCCCTATCACCCTTTGAGGTGTGGGTTTCCAAATTATTGCTGAACATCACAGGTTAGCCATGTTGACAATACTGATTCCTCCAATCCAAGAACATGGTGTATTTCTCCACCTATTTGTGTCATCTTCTATTTCTTTCATCAGTGACTTACAGTTTTCAGAGTACAGGTCTTTGGTCTCCTTAGGTAGGTTCATTCCTAGGTATTTTATTCTTTCTGATGTGATGATAAATAAGGTGTTTCCTTAATTTCTCTTTTTGATCTTTCATTGTTAGTGTACAGGAATGCAAGAGATCTCTTTCATTTTTTTTTTTTTTTTTTTTTTTTTTTAGAATCCAGTTCTCCTGAATTGCAGGCGGATTCTTTTTTTTTTTTTTTTTTAATTATTATTTTTTTTTTCCAGTGGGTTTTTCATACATTGATATGAATCAGCCATGGATTTACATGTATTCCCAATCCCGATCCCCCCTCCCACCTCCCTCTCCACCCGATTCCTCTGGGTCTTCCCAGTGCACCAGGCCGGAGCACTTGTCTCATGCATCCCACCTGGGCTGGTGATCTGTTTCACCATAGATAGTATACATGCTGTTCTTTTGAAATATCCCACCCTCACCTTCTCCCACAGAGTTCAAAAGTCTGTTCTGTATTTCTGTGTCTCTTTTTCTGTTTTGCATATAGGGTTATCGTTATCACCTTTCTAAATTCCATATATATGTGTTAGTATGCTGTAATGTTCTTTATCTTTCTGGCTTACTTCACTCTGTATAAGGGGCTCCAGCTTCATCCATCTCATTAGGATTGGTTCAAATGAATTCTTTTTAATGGCTGAGTAATATTCCATGGTGTATATGTACCACAGCTTCCTTATCCATTCATCTGCTGATGGGCATCTAGGTTGCTTCCATGTCCTGGCTATTATAAACAGTGCTGCGATGAACATTGGGGTGCACGTGTCTCTTTCAGATCTGGTTTCCTCAGTGTGTATGCCCAGAAGTGGGATTGCTGGGTCATATGGCAGTTCTATTTCCAGCCCAGAGATAAATCCACGAACCTATGGACATCTTATCTTTGACAAAGGAGGCAAGGATATACAATGGAAAAAAGACAACCTCTTTAACAAGTGGTGCTGGGAAAACTGGTCAACCACTTGTAAAAGAATGAAACTAGAACACTTTCTAACACCATACACAAAAATAAACTCAAAATGGATTAAAGATCTAAATGTAAGACCAGAAACTATAAAACTCCGAGAGGAGAACATAGGCAAAACACTCTCCGACATAAATCACAGCAAGATCCTCTATGACCCACCTCCCAGAATATTGGAAATAAAAGCAAAAATAAACAAATGGGACCTAATGAAACTTAAAAGCTTTTGCACTAGAAAGGAAACTATAAGTAAGGTGAAAAGACAGCCCTCAGATTGGGAGAAAATAATAGCAAATGAAGCAACAGACAAAGGATTAACCTCAAAAATATACAAGCAACTCCTGCAGCTCAATTCCAGAAAAATAAATGACCCAATCAAAAAATGGGCCAAAGAACTAAACAGACATTTCTCCAAAGAAGACATACAGATGGCTAACAAACACATGAAAAGATGCTCAACATCACTCATTATTAGAGAAATGCAAATCAAAACCACAATGAGGTACCATTACACGCCAGTCAGGATGGCTGCTATCCAAAAGTCTACAAGCAATAAAGGCTGGAGAGGGTGTGGAGAAAAGGGAACCCTCTTACACTGTTGGTGGGAATGCAAACTAGTACAGCCGCTATGGAAAACAGTGTGGAGATTTCTCTTTCATTTTTGTATTCTGCAACGTTACTAAATTCACTGTGAGCTCTAGCAGTTTTCTGGTAGGATCTTTAGAATCTTCTATGTATAGTGTCACTTTATCTCTAAACAGTGACAGTTTAACATCTTCTTTTCCAATTCAGATTCCATTTATTTATTCTTCTCTGACTGCCATGGCTAGGACTTCCAAAACTATGCTGGATAATATTGGTGAGAGTGGACATCCTTACCATCCTCAGTGTCTATGTTCCTGATCTTAGAGGGAACGCTTTCAGCTTTTCACTGTTGAGAATGATGTTAGCTGTGGGTTTGTTATATATGCAATCTCTATCAAATTACCAATGACATTTTCACAGAACTAGAAAAAGAATTTAACATTTGTATGGAAACAAACAAGACTCCAAACAGCCAAAGCAATCCTGGGAAAGAAAAATGAAGCTGGAGGAATCAGGCTCCCCAACTTCAGACTATACTATAAAGATACAGTTATCAAAACAATATGGTACTGGTGCAAAGACAGAAATATAGATCAACAGAACAGGACAGAAAGCTCAGAATTAAACCCATGTAGGTGTGGTCAATTAAAATACGACAAAGGAGGAAAGAATATACAAAGGAGAAAAGACAGTCTCTTCAATAAGTGGTGCTGGGAAAACTTGACAGTTATGTGTAAGAGAATGAAATTAAAACATCCTAGACAGCATATTAAAAAGCAGAGACATTACTTTGCCAACAAAGGTCCATTTAGTCAAGGCTATGGTTTTTCCAGTGGTCATGTATGGATGTGAGAGTTGGACTATAAAGAAAGCTGAGCGCCGAAGAATTGATGCTTTTGAACTGTGGTGTTGCAGAAGACTCTTGAGAGTCCCTTGGAGACTGCAAGGAGATCCAACCAGTCCATCCTAAAGGAGATCTGTCCTGGTGATCAGGACTGATCAGTGTTCATTGATAGGGTTGATGTTGAAGCTGAAACTCCAATACTTTGGCCACCTGATGCGAAGAGCTTACTCATTTGAAAAGACCCTGATGCTGGGAAAGATTGAGGGTAGGAGGAGAAGGGGATGACAGAGGATGGGATGGTTGGATGGCATCACCAAGTCAATGGACATGGGTTTGGGTGGACTCCAGGAGTTGGTGATGGACAGGGAAGTCTGGCGTGCTGTGGTTCATGGGGTCACAAAGAGTCGGACACGACTGAGTGACTGAACTGAACTGAACTGAAGACATTCCCTAACACCAAACACAAAAATAAACTCAAAATGAATCAAAGACTTAAATGTAAGGCCAAATGTTGGTCCTTTATTGGACCAGAACCTGGTGGTCTGGAGTCGATGATCAGAGAATGAAAGAAGGAAAGAGGCTAACATTCCCTGGGTTATGCAGCCAGCTTTCGTGCTCCAGGGAATCAGCCAGAAATGTGTATATATATATATATATATGTATACATACATATATATATATGTAGAGAGAGAGAGAGAGAGAGAAAGAAAGAAAGACACGTGACCCAAGCTCTGATGGAGCAAGGGTGTTTTAATCAACATGGTGTGGGCATATATACTGTCTTACAAGGTAGTTATTCTCAGCAAAGATAAAGATTAAAATTCCCGACTTACAAAACATAAGGCGATCCCTATTAAAGAGAGAGAGTTGTAAACAATCAGTTTTTACCATATGGTTCATAAGAAGGAAGAGGGTACTTATCACCATATTGAAAAACTAACAAAGGACATGCCTGGATTCCTCAGCCCTGGGAAAGGCGTGCCTCTCCTCTTAATTCCTGAATATTCAGGAATTAATAAGGGCCAGAGAATTCCTGACAGACCCAAAACAGCACACAGGAAGCCTCCTGTTAAATGCTTCCTGACAGCCAAACACTATAAAACTCTTAGAGGAAAACATAGAATAGTCTTTAACATAAAGCACAGCAATACCTTCTTTGATCCACCTCCTAAAGTAATGAAAACATGGTAAAAACAAAAATAAACAAGTGGAACTGAGTTAAAAGCCTCTGCACAGCAAACGAAACCATAAGCAAAAGGAAAAGAAAACCCACATGATGGGAAAAAATGTTTGCAAACAAAGTGATTGACAAAGGATTAATCTCTGAAAAATACAAACATCTCATACAGCTCTGTATCAAAAAAGCAAACAACCCAAGGGAGTTCCCTGGAGGTCTAGTGGTCAGGATTCCGTGCTTTCACTCCTGTGGCCTTGTTTCAATTCCTGGTCAGGGAACTGAGGTCCCACAAGCTGCATGATGTGGCCAAACAACCCAATCAAAAAATGGGCAGAAGATTTAAATAATTATCCAAAGAAGACATACAGATGGCCAAAAATCACATAAGAAGATGTTCAACATCACTAATTATTAGAGAAATGCAAATCAAACTACAATGAGGTATCATCTCACACTGGTCAGAATGGCCATCATCAAAAGTCTATAAACAATAAATGCTAGAGGGGCTGTGGAGGAAAGGAAACCCTCCTACACTGTTGGTGGGAATGCAAATTGGTGCAGCTACTATGGGGAACAGTGCCAACACAATATTGTATAGCAATTATCATCCAATTAAAAAAATTAAAAAACAAAAACTAAAATCAGAATTAACATATGATTGAGCAATCCCACTCCTGGGCATATATCTGGAAAAGACTACAACTTGAAAAGACAGATGCACCCCAGTGTTTATTGCAGCACTATTTACAGCAGACAAGACACTGAAGCAACATAAATGTCCATCAATGGAAGAATAGATAAAGAAGATGTATATGCAGTGGAATATTACTCTGCTATAAAAAAGCATGCAATAATGCCATTTGCAGTAAGATGGATGGACCTAAAGATTATCATACTAAGCAAAGTCAGACAGAGAAAGACAAAAACATATATCACTCATATGAAATCTAATTAAAAATGATACAAATGAACTTATTTACAAAACAGAAACAGACCTACAGATATCAAAAACAAGCTTATGGTTGCCAAAGAGGACATTTGAAAGTAGGAGAGAGGGATAAACAGGAGTTTGGGATTAGCAAATATACACTAATACATAAATGTTATATTTATTTATATATAACAAATAAGATAGAAAACTAATATAGAGAAATAAGATGCTACTACTGCTAAGTCACTTTAGTCGTGTCCGACTCTGTGCGACCCCAGAGATGGCAGCCCACCAGGCTCCCCCGTCCCTGGGATTCTCCAGGCAAGAACACTGGAGTGGGTTGCCATTTCCTTCTCCAATGCATAAAAGTGAAAAGTGAAAGTGAAGTCGCTCAGTCATGTCTGACTCTTCGCGACCCCATGGACTGCAGCCTACCAGGCTCCTCCGTCCATGGGATTTTCCAGGCAAGAGTACTGGAGTGGGGTGCCATTGCCTTCTCTGATAGATAACCCAAAACGACCAACGGTGTAGCACAGGGAACTCTACTAAATATTCTGTACTAATGTATATGAGAAAAGAATCTGAATAGTATGAATATATGTATATGTAAAACTGAACTGCTTTGCTGTACATCTGAAACTAACACAACACTGTGAACCAATTATACTCCAACAACAACAACAAGAAAGATAGTACAAGCTATAACACGGGGGCAAGAAGGGGAAACCTGCACCTGAGCCTGAACTCGAGCCCCTTGAGGAGGGCATTTTTGCTTGTTTCCAGGAGGGACCACCCTAGAATCCTGGCTTCCTCAAGTCATGAGATCGAGGCCCTTATCACCCGTCCTCAGGACACACTATGTAAGTAAAGCTGGCAAATAGAGATGGAGGGTTCTCTTCCTCCTGGTGGCAACTTCTTTCTCCTCTGAGGAAGGAAGAATTTGAGCAAAAAATAATTAGAATCAGAAAGGTCTCCATTCAGTCTGGCCCTGCCTGGGAACTATTGGGCCTGACCCTTCCACTTCTGGGAAACATACTTTCCTCTCCTCTCCTGGGTACTGGGAAAAGGCCATTTCAATCAGAGCTTTCTTTTTCCTCTTGGGTCCCACACCTCTACTGCCTGGCACTTTCCACAGTCATCTGAAAAGATGCCAGGTCCTATCTGGAGAACAAGGCAAGGCCAGGAAACCATCAGGGCTGCTTTTTATCCCTCTTACCTGCCTCTACTGTTTTCCCTTTATTATCAGCACCATATAGGTTAGGGATTGGGGTGACCAGAAGGATGTGGGATAGTTATGGGGTCACAATTTTTGATCAAATTCTTTCATTAGCTGAAAAAAAGAGGAGGAAAAAAGTCTTTAAAATAGGAGAGTGGCCATTTGCAGGGACAAGTAGCTTTGACTGTTTTTAAAGGCACTGCATTTCTTTAGGGAAGAAAAGTAGCCAGCTGTTGCTTTTTAGAGTGTGGTTCTCTCTTAGCTAGGAAACTATCATCTTGCCCACACCTCTGTAGGTCATCCCTTCTTTAAACTTCGGTGGGTTAAACTCTATTAGCTGTGCCATCTCCGTCCTACAAGGATCCTATCTGGTGGGTCACTGTTAATATTTTGTTTCATTTCCATGTAATTTTTAAGTCTATGCTTTTGTTCTGCTTAATATGTTACAAGGATTTCCCTGTATTACTAAAAACTTTTTACAGACAGCATGTGCAACCTAATTTATTTAACTTTTTGTTGCACTGTCTCCAAATTTCAATAATTTGAACAACACTAGGGACTTCCCTAGGAGTCCAGTGGTTAAGAATCCACCTTGCAATGCAGGGGATGTGAGTTCACACCCTGCCCAGGGAACTGAGATCCCACATGCATTGGAGCAATTAAGCTTGGGCACCACAGCTAGGGAGCCCGCACGCCTCAACAAGAGATCCTGCATGATACAGCGAAGATCCCACGTGCCACAACTGAGGCCAGACGCAGCCAAATTCTTTTTTAAAAGCTACAAAAAACATCTTTAGATATAAATTATTGTGTGGATTTCTGATCCTTTCTATGGGATGAATTCCCAGAATTTAGTTACTGGATCAAGAGTAAGAACACGCTTAAAATTTCTTGATACGTGCTTTCCAAATTGTACAGATTTTCCATTACCAGCTTAAGTGCTCACCATGCATCCTTGACATCACTGAGTATTATCAAAAAAATTTTTTTTCTATTTCATTTTTGTTTTATTTATAAGGATAAATTTTTAACACTGGTTATTGATTTTTCCTTTTTTTTTTTGAGTAGCCTGGTTTGTATTTTTATCTTTTACTCACTTAAAAAATGCTTTATTTTAGAAATTTTTAAATATATTTTTTATGTTCTTTAAAAATTAATTCTCTTCTCCCTTAATTCTTTACTGATTTTCTATGTTGTTTTTTTTCCCCTGTATCATTCATGTTCTTAATAAGTAAACTTACATCAACAACAAAAAAAACCTCACAGGACCGTCTGCTTTAAGAATAGCTGTGACTGCATGAAGCAATGTACTGTCATAGCAGCAGCGGGAAGAACAGCTTTGATTTGGTCAAGACCAATCAGGACAAGGGCTGACCACTTCCTTTGCTCCCAAACCTGGGGAAATACAGTTCTTAGAATGTCCATGGCTACTGTAGAGGTGGAGGAAGATTCAAGACTAGTGGAAACACCAGTTTCCTATTTTTAGAACCACTGTGACTATATAATGGATTTTTTTTTTTTTTTTTAAGGACCGCCCTGGCCAAATGATCATGTACCTATAATTTGGGAGCACAGTTCATTTCAGTTCAGTTCAGTCACTCAGTTATGTCTGACTCTGTGACCCCACAGAATGCAGCATACCAGGCTTCCCTGTCCATCAGCAACTTCTGGAGCCTGCTCAAACTCACGTCCATTAAGTCAGTGATGCCATCCAACCATCTCATTCTCTGTTGTCCCAGTTGAGAGCACAACTTTAACATAAAAATACTGAAATTCATTTCAGTTGCATTTAGGAACATAATACTTGAATACTATTATTTGAAATGTGTTGATTTTATAGAAAGTGTTTGGTGTGAAAAAGGTGACTATATTTTAAAATATGTATTTAAGAAAACTTCTCCACAAAGATCTAGTGTTAATTCAACCAGGTAAATCTGATTTTTGTTATAGACATTTTGTGTTTGAAAAGTGGTCATACTGGAGATGTGTAATGATATATCATTTTAGCCTTGACAAGGTAATTTAAAAAAAAGGATTATGGAAGAAAAAAGGCATATTATTCACTTAGAATTTTGAATCACTTTTAAAAATATAATTTGAAATGATTAAAACAACTCATCACCTGCTAAAGGCTTGGGTCAGATGTATTTTGACTTATTTTGCTCACTGACATTGATTTCGATCATTTGTTCACTATCAAGGTTTCTATGTGATTATTATGCAGTCAAATCATTAACAACACAGATTTCAATTCAGAATGTTAAAATCCACTGAAACATTGTATGTGCATTTGGTGTATTGAGAAATTCAGTCACGATCAATCTGTCATGGCTTACTCCCTTGGAGAGGCACTAATTTTCTCAAATGTTTTGGCCCATTTGAGTGTCAAGAGCCTGGACCCTGAACTCCCTTTGAACTCATCTTTCTAGGTTGTCAAATACAGCTTTAAAAGCATTTTTTGGAATAAATTAGATGAAATAGATGCTGATTTCCTTCCTTTTCATTTTTTCATGTTTTCACATGTATTAGTTCTGACTTTGTTATTCATCAAACTTGAAACATTAACTTAAGCAAATGCACTGCCATGGTATGTTTATCAGTTCCCTCAGTCATTCGATAAAATTTTTTTTTTCTTTACAAAATATGAAATTAATAGCCATAGCTTTAGTTTTAATTGATAACAGACATGCAAACAAATTACTCATCTGGCTTCCATAAGAACCATGTAAAATTGCTTAGTTATCAACATATTAAAAGGTAAAAATTCAGCATTGAATTTTTGTAACTAAGTCAAAATACAGAACTACAGCAACAATTAAATTGATTTATGACAATGGTTTGAGCTAAGGATAAACCAGATGAAGAATGAGCCCATTTATATATAATATAAATCACTGCCATTTTCCATTTACTAAATATTTAAGAACACCAGACACTTACCTTTGCAAAAGGGGACCAATGCTAGGGCCTGCACTTGAGAATGTGCACGTAGCACACACAGGCATAAAATAAATTTATTAAACAATGTATCATGGGAAATTCTGCCACTAGGGTCTAGTGCTTAACAATAACATAGCAAGTTTCATTAGGCTGCAAGGCCTGAGAGCAATAATCTGTAGCTTGATACCTGGATCTGGAGCCTCAGAATGTCCTCTGTGCCCATGGCTTTATCCCTGGGTTTATGTTTTCCAGTTTGCGCAATCCAGGATGGCAGTCTTTCTGTTGGAAAACCTTGCTGGTCTTCTGTGCAATTCATGGGGATCTAAGGCATCACACAAGAAGGTCTTCCAAAGACCTTTCCTGGGTAACCCCATCTTTATTCCCAACAGCTGAGATGGTTGCTGGGATCCATGAGTTACATGCCTTAGCAAAAGTCTATCCAGCCATACCACTGGTGTTCTCTCCAGTGAACTCTCTCATCTTTTGCTATCTGCATTGGTTAAGAATTTTCCAAATAAAATACTGGTTTCTTTTTGCTCAACAGTTCCTTCTTCAATATTTCTCTTTCCCCTTGCATTTTATAATAAGCAGTAAGTGTACCTTCCATACTTTGCTTGAAAGTCTCCATTGCTAAATACCCAAGGTTCATCAATTACAAGTACTGCTTTCCACCTAGGAGAAGGAAATGGCAACCCACTCCAGTATTCTTGCCTGGAGAATCCCATGGACAGAGCTGCCTGGCAGGCCATGGTCCATAGGGTCGCAGAGAGTCAGACATGACTGAAGTGACTGAGCACGCATGCATGCAACTTTCCAGCTAACACTAGAACACAAATCAGCAAAGTTTTCTGTCAGTTTATAACAAGGACTGTCTTTACTCCGGTGTCCAATAATATGTTCTTCATTTCCTTCTATGAGTTAATCAAATCACCTTTAATGTCCATATTTCTACCAACCATTTCTTTAAGGCAATCTAGGTTTTTCCTATAAAGCAACACAAAATTATTTCAGTCTTCTACCCATTATCCACAGTCACTTCCACATTTTAAGGTATTTGTTACAGCAGTATCTACCTCTCAGTATCAAAATCTGTTTCCTAGGGCTCTGTAACAAAGTACCACAAACTAGATAGTTTAAAACAACAGAAATATATTGTCTTATGGTTATGGAGGCTTGAAGTCCAAAATCAAGGTGTTTTAAAGGAGCCCCTACCTTGCCTCTTTTTAGCTTCTGGGGTTTGCTGGCAATCTCTGGCATTTCTTGGCTCATAGGTACATTACTCCAATCTCTGTCTCTGTCATCACACATCTTTCTTCCTTCTGTCTCTCCACGTGGCCTTATTATGAGGATACAAGTTATTGGCTTTAGAATCCACCTTAATACCATATAACTTTATCTTAACTAATTATATCTGCAAAGACTATATTTCCAAATATGATCATGTTCTGAGATTGTGGGTGGACATGAATTTTGGGGGGACACTCTTCAACACAGAACTTCAAACATATTAAGCTGCCTAACAAACCGCAAAATCAAAACTGTTCATTATAGTCAAATTAGCAATAAAGTGAATCAATAGTCATTACAGAAGTATCACAGAATTTATGAAAAATTAATTCAATTTTCCTAAGGAAAAGTGAATTTCAGGTATGGTTCAGTACACTTTTTGATCTTTGAATTTTTTTTTGTATCTTAGTTGGGTTCATCTTCTCAAACTACTTTAGAAAGATGCAATCTAAAAAAAGTCAAAGGACAAAAGATGGTGTTTTAAAATTTTTTTACTGAGGTATGGTTGATTTAAAATATTAGTTCTAGGTATATGACAATATAAAAATGACAATCATTTTTGTTTTCTCCTTGCTTCTTTCACTCACCCCTCACTGTCCCTGCCCAACTCTCCTCTCTGCCAGTTGTATTTGTGATTCTCCATTCCCCTTTAAGTGACCTTTTTATATTGGGGAAAATTCCCAACTTGTAAGTTCTGCCTACGTAAATTAAAATCCCTAGCCCCCTTATCAGTTCTCTTTAACACTGAACCAGAAATTCTATCCAGGCAAGGGGTAAAAAAAAAGCAAGCAAGTGGGAAAGGGAGAAATAAAACTCCCAGTGCTCACAGATGGCACTGATGGTTCAGACTGAAAATCCTACGGAGCTCACCACAGAAAAAGCCACTAGAACTAATCGTGGAGTTTAGAAACCCTACAGGACATAAAGTCAATATACAAACTACATTTGCATTTCTATATGTTAGCAGTGGGGCTTCCCTTAGAGCTCAGTTGGTAAAGAATCTGCTTTGCAATGCAGGAGACCTGGGTTCGATTCCTGGGTCGGGAAGATCACCTGGAGAAGGAAATTGCAACCCACTCCAATATTCTTGCCTGGAGAATCCCAAGGACAGAGGAGCCTGGCAGGCTACAGTCCATGGGGTTGCAAGAGTTGGACATGACCATCACCATATTAACAGTAAACAATCAGAAAATGAAATAAAAACAATACCATGCATCATAGCATCAAAGATATGATATACTTAGGGCTAAATATGACAAAATTTGTACAAGACATGTACATAGAAAATTACAAACCAGTGCTGAGAGAAACTAAAGAAAACCTAAATTGAAAGATATGTGATATTTATGGATCAGCAGAGTTAATATTATTAAGGTGTCATTTATCCCCAAATGGATCCATATATTTAAAGAAATCAGAATTAATATCCTAGAAGACTTCTGTACAAGTTGACAAGCTGATTCCAAAATTTGTATAGAAACACCAAAGACCTAAATAGCCTCCCTCCCACCCCCTAAACACACATGAAAAAGAGCAAAGTTGGAGTACTCACACCACCTGATTTTAAGACTTATTATAAAGTCTTAAATCAAGACAGTATGGTATTGGTACAAAAACTAACATATAGTTGAATAGAATAGAATGTACAAATAGATCCAAATAGGTTTGGTCAATGAGTTTTGACAAATATGATAGGGAATTCAACAGAGAAAGAATCTTCTTTTCAACAAATGGGTAGTCTATGAAAAGAATGAATCCAGAACTCACATCATATACAAATATTAATTCAAAATGGATCATATATCTAAATGTAAGAGCTAAAATTATAAAATTTCTAAATGAAAACAGGAAAAATATTAGTTAACTTGGGTTTGGCAAAGATTTCATAAATAATAGACAAAAAACCCCACAAACTACAAAAGAAAAGACATCAATAAGTTGAATCTCATGAAAATAATTTTACTCTTTGAAAGACAAAGGTAGGAAATGCTAAGACATACTAGGAATATGAAAAGGCATGCCACATGATGGCAATTAAACACATATAAATGTGCTCAACATCACTAGTCAATAGGCACCAAATAAAATGGTTAATAAATAAGACTGACCATGTCAGGTGCTCATGAGACTCTGGAGTTACTAGAACACTCAGAGACTGCTTGCGCTAATGTAAAATGGTATAGCCATTTTGAAAACAATTTGACAGTTTATTAAAGTAAAAATATACCCCAACCATTGACCCAGTCATTCTTCTTCTAGGTATTTACCCAAGAGAAATAAATGCATTTATTTGCATAACAACTTGTACATGAATATCCATAGGAATTTTATTTGTAACAGCCCCATACTAGAAAAAAACCAAATACCCACCTATGGATGAATGAGTAACTGAAATAAGTTATATCCATACAATGAAATGCTATTGAGAAAAAAATCATGTAGGGCTTCCCTGGTGGCTCAGATGGTAAAGCATCTGTCTGCAATGCAGGAGACCTGGGTTCGATCCCTGGTTTGGGAAGATCCCCTGGAGAAAGAAACGGCAGCCCACTCCAGTACTCATGCCTGGAAAAACCCATGGATGGAGGAGGCTGGTAGGCTACAGTCTGTGGGGTCGCAAAGAGTCAGACATGACTGAGTGACTTCACTTTCACTTTCATTAACTCTGGGAAAAAGAACAACAGCAAAAAACTACTAAAAATGTAATCATGATTTTCTACTCGGCTAATCATGGCATCTGACTGAAGAGATGACACAGACCTACTAGAAAGTTTGCTTTGCATCAGCCCAAGGGTTAATATTGCCACAGATCGTTACCCACGAAACCTCCTGTCCTCTCTCAGTAGCTGGTAGTCAAGTGTCTTGATTAATTAGACATCACTGTGAGTCAGCATTTTTATTATGTATGATTACTACATGAAAGTAGAGGATGATTTGTGATAATAATACTACCATTTACTGATCCCTTACTGCATGCCAAATGCTTTCCTTGGTTTAGTTTCACTAATCTTTATTTGTTATCAGTTCCATTTTAAGATGTAGAAATTGAGATTTAAAGAGGTTAGGCAACTTCACAGAGTGATAGGGCTTGGGTTAGAAAGTAGGCAGTGCACTTTCAGGACCCGTACCCCTTTGTTCCCGTTTAATTGAAGTATAGCTGATTTACAATATTGTGTTAGCGTCAAGTGTACAGCAGAGTGATTCAGTTTTGCATTGTCGTTATTGTTCAGTCATCCAGTCGTGTCCGACTCTTGGCAACTGCATGCAGCATGCCAGGCCTCCCTGTCCCTCACCATCTCCCGGAGTTTGCCCAAGTTCATGGTCACAGCTTTGGTGATGCCATCCAACCATTTCATCCTCTGATGCTTTCTTCTTCTTCTGCCCTCAATTTTTCCCAGCATCAGGGACTTTTCCAGTGGGTCAGCTGTTCGCATCAGGTGACCAAAATACTGGAGCTTTAGCTTCAGCATCAGTCCTTCCAATGAGTATTCAGGGTTGATTTCCTTTAAGATTGACTGGTTTGCCTATATACATTTTTTTTTTCAGATTCTTTTCCATTATAGGTTATTACAAGATATCAAATACAGTTTCCTGTGCTATACAGCAAATCCTTGTTGCTCAGAGTCTATACTCTTTTGTTGCTCTTTTCTGCCTCAACACATACTTTCCAGGATATGCAGAAGGGATATATACTTAGGAAACCAAGGAGGAAAGAGGGTTCCTCTGGTGGAAGTAGGGGTAGAATAAAGTGGACTAAGGCCAGATGGCAGGAGGAAGAGGGACAGTAGGCTGACCTATCAGTCTACTCATAAGAATTCAGAATTGATATGGTATTTTAATGACTCATTTAACTTAAAGATGCTGAAAAACTCCTTTACTCTACTGAAGAGGGCAAGAACATTGGCATCAAAACGGATTCTTCTGTTGCAACTCTCACTTCATCCCTTTCATGTCTTTTGACTACCATTCTTTTTTCATTTCTCATTCCATTTAATCACCAGGCTTCATATTACAAGCAGAGAAGCCCAAGTCTGGCTTCTCTTGTCTGAACTTTCCTTCACTTATATTTGTCCCCAGGAGTCTTGGCAACTAGGCAAGGTGACGACAACCTGGAGGCAAAGAGGACCTAGTTCCCTCTTCCACCCCCGGCCTCATTATAATATGGTGCAGTTCCTACCAAGAGGGCTGGGGGTGGAGGCTGTGTGGGCAAAAGACACAGCTTCCAAATGTTCTTGTAAATATTCATAAAAACATGTCAGTGTTGCTAAACCCACAGCAAACGATAATCATCCGTCCCCCTACACTCTCATCTTTTTGCTGTTAATCCTTTTGTCCGTTTTGAATTTCTTCCCACAACTACTTCTCCCTTATCCTTGCATTTCTGAATTGCTGCCAGCCTCCCTAGCCTCTTCAGTCCTTCATGCAAGTCTGTGGTATCCTTTAAAAAGCAGGGGTGCTCTGCTGCCAGCAAGCGATGTGAATAACACACCATTCCAAGGACGTTGCTTCTTCTCATCTCCATTCCTTACTCTTGGGGAACACAACAATTATTCTGCCCTGGAACTGATGGGGATTTCTGAACAACCTGGCACATCTGAAACATTTTTCTGACTCATTGAGCTGGCATATACTGCTAGATCAGCACTGGCCCTGTTCCACACAGCCTGTCACCAACAGTGGGTGTTGTTGTAAGCACTAGTTTTGATTGTGGCAAGATGGGCTCTGTGACTCTCCTCTTGTTCTGTTGAGTTCAGAAAAGGCATCTGGTCTCCATTCACATTACATTTGACAAGAGTCCAAAATCTAAATGAATGTAGCTAATAAAGAACTGTAAGGAAAAAACATGTTGTGAACTACTGAGTGTATTCAACACATACCAAGCTTTGGAGCAGAGGGAGGGGGAGGAGAGCGAATGCACTGGGTTAGAATCAGCGATTGGAGGGCAAGGTCTCCGGACTCTGTTCCTGGCTCTGCCCATGGACTGTGCCTAAGACTGCCTTCTTTAAATTCAGAGTATTCAGCAATTTCTCATGATACAGAAGAGGCTATAAGTAACCTTGCATGTGCTTAACTCTCCTGTTGGTTAACTAAGTTTCAAAAGAACTAGTGTTAACTGAACAAACACCATGGGCTTAAGTCAATGGCTGCCAAGGGGTGACTTTAGGCCCTGCATAGTCTTCACTGGTTCTCCCTCTCTAAATTCTTTGATCTGGATAATTGGCATGTCCTTCACCTTTTGAATAGTACATTCAAACTTGGCCTATGGCTATCTCCTTTTTATCTTCCACAGACATAGCTCTTGCATGTGGACCTAACCAGCACAGAAAGAGAATTTATTTATAAATGGACTTGGTCAGAATAGACTGAAAAATGTTGATACATATGAACCTAAATTAAACTTAGTATCAATGAAGCCCCCTTTGAACAATGATTTTTTCCTGGGGTAGCTTCTAAAACTGAACTATCTGCAAAATATACATACAATGGAGGTAATTGAATGAGGAAACTTTTTTTTTCTTTGCTAAAATATAGTGGATTTACAACGCTGTGTAGTTTCAGGTGTATAGATAGCATAGTGATTCAGTTATTCATATATATGGAGATATATATATATATTCTTTCATATACTTTTCCATTATAGATTATTATAAAATATTGGGTATATTTCCCTGTGCTATACAGTAGGTCCTTGTTGCTTATTAATTTATATATAGTAGTGTATATATGTTAATCCCAACCTCCTAATTTATTTCCTCTGAATGAGCAAACTTTTAAAAGAACAGCTCTTAAAGTTCCAGGATAATTATAACAGTTAAAGTTCTATTTTTCAGATAACATGATAAAATAAAATGATGGATTCCAAAGCACCTTAGATTAACCTGATAAAATCATATTGTCTGTACCTGAAAGACTACTTGTTTTTATGTTATAGAAGGTACATGGTGGTGGTGGTTTAGTCACTAAACTATGTCTAACTCTTGCAATTCCATGGACTACAGCCCACCAGGGTCCTCTGTCTGTGGGATTCTCCAGGCAAGAATATTGGAGTGGGTTGCCATTTCCTTCTCCAATAGAAGGTATATGCCCCTGCTTATTAACAAGTGTATCACAAATTAGAAGCCAATTTCCCCACTGGGTATTTTTAACTGCTTTGTCCAAAGAAAGTTCTTACTACCTAAATTTTTGCAAAAATATTGTGATGCAGAATATTTATATATTAAAATTTTTAGTTGCATCCCATGGCTCTAAGATCATAACCAGTATACTTCAAAGACTGGGAAAAGTAAATAAAAGCTACAGATACTCTAATGCTGCTGTTTGTGGTGGGTTATCTTATGGTAGATGACCATATCTATAGCTTGTCTGCTCTTCAGACAATACTGGGCTAGGAATTCAGAAATGATTTGTCAAGCAAATGTTTGGTATACAGTGTTGATGTAACATATAAAAAAGTAACAGCCTATTATTTGGGGGGAAGTAAAAAGCCATCCTTTTTGAAGATGGGAAGTTGTGTCTTTGATCAAGCTATGTATCACTACCTGAACAAGAAAGGAATGGAACACAACATTCAGAAGAGTTTGCAAACACCTTTGTAGGTAAAAATTCTTGACAGAGAAGCTAGGAAAGTAATCTGATTGACTCAAAGGGAAGACTAGTGATGAGTGCAATCACATGTGTGTTAAGTTCCAGATGTTGGTGGAGTAGTCAAGCATCAAAAACCCTGAAGTAAGATAAGAAGGTAAAATTGTAGGGTTGAGGGGCAGATGTGGGATTCAACTGCTGAAATCAATGTTATACGAGAAGTGTATGCAGGATGGAACAGAGTTCAAGGACCTGAAGCTTGTGGGACTCCCGTGACAACAAGTCAAAAAGGGTAGTTGACAGGAATGTGCAAAGTAAAGGGAGATGGAACTTGAAGAATGAATCTCATATTTGGATTAGAGCAGATTATTTGTTCAGTCATTCAGCCTTTAAACCAATACTTATTGAGTGCCTATTTACACCTGAACCTGTGCTAAGAGTTGGAGACACAAAAATGAAAGAATGTGTTTTGCCTTTCAGTGCTAGAATAGAAAAACAAATACTTTTACATAATATAAGATGATAATTGCTATTATTATAGAAGTACTTACAAATTGCATGGACTTTCAACCCTTAATTTCTTCCAGCTAACAAATTCCCTCTCTTCATCACAGCCAAATTTCTACATAAGCTGTCTCCATGTCTATATTTGCTTCCACCACTCTACCAAAACTGCTTTCAAGTGCCCCTGCTAAATTCTAAGATAATCTGCAATTCTCATTTACTTTACCTCTTGGCAGGATTTGATACTTTTAATCGTCCTTTCTAAAAATTTTTATTTTATATTGAAGTATAGTTGATTTATAATGTTGTGTTAGTTTTAGGTGTACAACAAAGTGATTCAGTTTTGCATGTGTGTCCTGAGCACTTCAGTCATGTCCAACTCTTTGCGGCTCTATGGACTGTAGCCCCCCAGGCTCCTCTGTCCATGGGGATTCTCCAGGCAAGAATACTGTAGTGGGTTATCATGCCTTCCTCCAGGGGATCTTCCCAATCTAGGGAACGAACCTTCATCTCTTATACGTCTCCCACATTGGCAGGCAGGTTCTTTACCACTAGCGCCACCTGGGAGGTCCTCAGTTATATTTACTCTTTTTCAAATTCTTTTCCCATTTAGGTTATTACAGAATATTGAGTAGAGTTCCCTGGGCTATATAGTAGGTCTTTATCTATTTTAAAAAGAGCAGTGTGACTATATTAGTGCCAAACTCCTAATTTATCCCTCCCCTACTTTCCCCTTTGGTAACCATAAGTTTGTTCTCTAAGTCTGTGAGTCTGTTTCCATTTTGTAAACAAATTCATTCGTATCATTTTTTTAGGTTCCGCATATAAGTGATATTGTATATCTGTCTTTTCTTTTCAAAATACTTTTTTTCCTTTGAATTTTCAAGGAAACACATTCTCTTTTGTCTTATTTGACTAGTCCTCTGAAGACTAGTCCTTCACGAGACATAAGACATAAGTTTCAATCCCTGGGTTGCAAAGATACCCTGGAGGAGGGCATGGCAACCCACTCCAGTACTCCTGCCTGGATTTTTCCATGAACAGAGGAACCTGGTGGGCTACGGTCCATAAGATCACAAAGAGTCAGACCTGACTGAAGCAACTTAGCATGCATGTACGCCCTGAATACCTTGGGCTTCCCAAGTGGCACAGTGGTAAAGAATCTACCTGCCAATGGAGGAGATGCAGGTTGGATCCCTGGGTTGGGAAAATCCTCTGGAGTAGGAAACGGCAGCTTGCTCCAGTATTCTTGCCTGGAAAATCTCATGGACAGAGGAGCCTGGTGGGCTACAGTCCATGGAGTTGCAAAGAATTGGACATGACTGAGTTACTGAGCACATCCACACTGAATACTTCTCTTCCTCTACACACACCCTAAACATGAGGGTCTATGGAGCTCTCTCTTCTTACTCTCTGTACCCTGATTAGTTCCTCACAATATTCATTGTACTTTGCTGTTACTTCACTGTCTTTCTTTCTTTTTTTTTTTTTTCACTGTCTTTCTTACCACTGTAAACTTTATGAGGCCATGATTATGTCACCACTCTATTTTCAGTATTAGCACCATGCAAACATGAAGTCTGTGCTGAATAAATATTTGTTGAGTGAATGAATAGTTGATTGAACACTTTACAGAAAAGTTATATTTGAGTTGAGGATTAAAAGAGTAGGAGTGTCAAGAAAGAAAAAGTAGAGATTTTTAACATGACAGGTGATTGAGAGGCATTTGTGAATTTTTGAGCAGATGAGTGATATACTGAGATCTGAAGTTAGATCACTCCAATGACAAGGTGAGGCACAGACTGGAGCAGGGGGTTGGGGTAACTGATATTGCAATATTCTTAGCAAACAGAGTGAAGGCTATAGATATGAAGGAAAAGGAATGGTTCAGGCATAACTCAGAGACTGAACCAACAAACCTAAGATGGACTGGTTATAGGCAGTGAAGGAGACAGGAATCTTGGATGCCTTGGATTCCTTCACCAGCACAGGAGGAACAGAAGAAAAAGAAATCTGGGAGAAAAAGCTAGTTTTGGACCCCAAGAGCTTCAGGTTCTTAAGTGTTCCATTATGGGTATAGAAGTTAGATTACATGAATAAGTCTAAGCATTCAAAAACCAAGTCAGTTTAATCACATAGTTCAGAGAGTTCATCCTTGTTGGTGCTTGATAAATTCTTTTGATAGTATTGGTAGAATACGACGTCACCAATACTGCATTGCTGATCCCTCTGGGGAACCCCTTTATATGAAGCTCATGTGTTTATTTACTCACTCTTGTGGGGCTTTATGACTAGGTTGCCCTTTAGATGAACATTATCTATTTTTGCAGATGCTGTTTCAGAATTGATTAGTTCTCTGACCCGCCCACTGAAATCATCCAAACGATTGAAGAAGCAGAATGGGATGTGGATTACAGGGTTTCAGATAACACCAAGTCCCCAGTGAAAGGTATGTTATTTCACTGCTTTGTTCTCTTTTTGGAAAAGAGTAGCTGTGTTTTCTTTTCTCCAACTGTATAGGTCACAGCAATTTTTTTTCCACTGGGAATTACAAGCTATATGGAAGATTTCCAGAGTAGAATCAGTCTCACACAAATGCTAAATACAACTAATCAGGGCCTGGAAGGTACACAGAGCGTAATTAGTAGGTTATATTTCGGTCAGTACTAAAGTCATTTATGAGATACAAGAAAAACAGAATTCTGCTGTTCTGTAGGGAAATAAAAAAGAAAATATATTCATTTTGTGCACTGTAGTATATGCATTATAATTGGCTAAAGGCATTTTTGATAATTTCATGTGTATATGTAAGATAATTTTAAAGAGTAAGCAAAAACAATGCATGGTATTCATAATAAGAATATTAAGGTTGATAGCAAGAAATTGTATACATTTATCTAATATGATTATAACTAATATAAAAATGGAATTATCTTAGCAGATTAGTATGTGTTCTGCTACTAAGAAGTCATTCACTTGATATGCTTAAAGTTTTCACTTTACAACTACAGCTAATGAGTTCATGATAACAGAACATGATAATTGAGGATCTTAGTTTCTTTTCAGGGCTTGTCTGACTATTAAGGACACCAAATGAGAGGAAATAATGTTCAAAGTGTAAATATAGGATAGATATTCAAAAATCACTGACGATAGTGAAGGTCATCAAATTGGTGAATTACAGTAATTGATTAAAAATAAAGCAAAAAAAATCTCTTCTTCATACACTCATATGAGTTGATCTCATCTATATCTATTGTTTCAACCACTATTCTTAGAGCAGCAGATTTCTCCCCACTTTTTCTCTCTAGGCCAAACTTTTTATCCTTAACACCAGATATACCAATCCAATTGCCTTCTATATCTGCATCAATTTTTGTCTAAATCCATAATGTTATCAACATATTTTTCTATATGTCAGTGTGTTCAAAGTTTAGCTCAATATCTTCTTCGATAAACTTTCCTTTCCTGCTGAGGTTTCTAATAAACAAAATGTTCAGTCCTGGGTTATCATCCTTTTGTATTTCTCTCATTGCCAGTATCTAAACAGTTACTTCTTAGAATGATTTGCTTGATAAATACCTATGGAAACCAATCCTTTTACTTACTTCTTGTTACTGTTTTATTTCAGGCCTTCATGATTTTCCCCTGAATGACTCCAATGACTCTGGCTGGGTCTCCCAGCTTCTAGTCTTTTCCCATTTTCTCTCTTTTAATCCAGTCCTTGAATCTCTACCAGAAAAAGTGTTCTAAAATACAAATCTGGTCATATAACTCTCCCTTTGAAAACCCTGGTCTGCCTTTCTTACCCTTAAAAAATAACCATTAACTTCTGCTTCCTACATAAAAGAGACCATCAAACATGAACTTCCTTAACTTCACTTAACTCTCATTGTGTGAATTTGTATTTACACTCTTCCCAATTTTGCCTCCTCAGTTTCCTTATTTCTGGACAAGGCCAAACTCTGGGCCCACAATCTAAGCCCCTTTGCTTTCTGACTCCTCAGAGCCCTCAGGCCATCACTGGTGGCAATTCTTCTCATCTTCCACCTCTCCACTACCTTGCTCCCCTTAACATATATACATGTCCAAATTTCCCTGATTCCAGGCCAAAGCAGAACTCACCATTTCCTCACATTTGTGGTTAACTTTTTTTGTTTTTCAAAACTCAGCTAAAGTTGTACTCCCTGCCCCTACTCCCACACTGTGCTATGTGACCTTGAAAGTTTATCAAATATTTCTCATATCATAACTAGTTATTTGCTAACCTATCTTCTTTATTAGACTGTGAACTTCTGTAGAAACTGGTATTAAATCATTCTTACAATGTGTGTTAGTCGCTCAGTTGTGTCTGACTCTTTGCAACCCAATGGACTATAGCTGGCCAGGTTCTTCTGTCCATGGAATTCTCCAGGCAAGAATACTGGAGTTGGTTGCCATTCCCTTCTCCCATGGATCTTCCCAATCCAGGGATTGAACTCAGGTCTCCAGCACTGCAGACAGATTCTACACCATTTTGAGCCATCAGGGAGGCCCAAATAATTATTACCAGTAATTAATTAATTAGTGAGTCAAAATGTAATAAAAAATATTGTCTCAGGTCTAGATGCTCTTATTTTTCTAAACTTTCAAGTTTTAGCTCTCATTTTGTCAGAAACTAAACTGGGAAAGATCAGTTTTCATTCCAGTCCCAAAGAAGGGCAATGCCAAAGAATGTTCAAACTACCACACAATTACACTCATCTCACATGCTAGCAAAGTAATGCTCAAAATTCTCCAAGCCAGGCTTCAACGGTATGTGAACCGTGAACTTCCAGATGTTCAAGCTGGATTTAGGAAAGGCAGAGAAACCAGAGATCAAATTGCCAACATCCACTGGATCAAAGAAAAAGCAAGAGAATTCCATAAAAACATCTACTTCTGCTTTATTGACTACACCACAGCCTTTGACTGTGTGGATCACAACAAACTGTGGAAAATTCTTCAAGAGATGGGAACACCAGACCACCTGACCTGCCTCCTGAGAAATCTGTATGCAGGTCAGGAAGCAACAGTTAGTACTGGACATGGAACAACAGACTGGTTCCAAATTGGGAAAGGAGTACGTTAAGGATGTATATTGTCACCCTGCTTATTTAACTTCTATTCAGAGTACATCACGAGAAACGCTGGGCTGGATGAAGCACAAGCTGGAATCAAGATTGCTGGGAGAAATATCAATAACCTCAGATACACAGATGACACCACCCTTATGGCAGAAAGTGAAGAAGAACTGAAGGGCCTCTTGATGAAAGTGAAAGAGTAGAGCGACAAAGCTGGCTTAAAACTCAACATTCAAAAAACTAAGATAATGGCACCCAGTCCCATCACTTCATGGTGGGAAACAACAGAAACAGTCACAGACTTTATTTGGGGGGACTTCAAAATCACTGCAGATGGTGACTGCAGCCAGGAAAAATCTTGCTCCTTGGAAGAAAAGCTATGACCAACCTAGACAGCATATTAAAAAGCAGACACATTACTTTGCTGACAAAAGGTTTGTCTAGTCAAAGCTATGATTTTTCCAGTAGCCATGTGTGTATATGAGAGTTGGACCACAAAAAAGGCTGAGTGTGAAAGAATTGATGCTTTCGAATTATGGTTCTGGAGCAGACTTTTGAGAGTTCTCTAGACTGAAAGGAGATCAAACCAGTCAATCCTAAAGGAAATCAACCCTGAATATTCATTGTAAGGGTTGATGCTGAAGCTGAAGCTCCAATACTTTGGCCACCTGATGCAAAGAACTGACTCCTTAGAAAAGACCCTGATGCTGGGAAAGATTGAAGACAGGAGGAGAATGGGATGACACAGGATGAGATGGTTGGATGGCATCACCAACTGGATGGGCATGAGTTTGGGCAAGCTCCGGGGGTGGTGATGAACAGGGAAGCCTGCCGTGCTGCAGTACATGGGGTCGCAAAGAATCGGACACGACTGAGTGACTGAACTGAAACAATTAATGTGGTTTACTACCCCACTGTCTCCCACCTCCTAAGGCTGTGTGCAGATGACAGGCAGGATATGAAGTATTGATGCTGGTGGTAGGGGCAGCATGCGATGCGTTTGATCCCAAGTTGCCCTGGCTGCATACCTAAGACTCCCCATTCCTGCCTGATCTCTATTTACTGTGCATTCAAAATGGCTACACCCTTGTGATCAAGACAACAAGCTAAACTGACTTGGTTTTGACTACTTCAATCTCTTCTCAGGAGCTATTTAGATGGAATTTCTCTTGTTCCTTCTCCTTCCTGAGATTAGAACAGGGGTTGAGCAGAGAGTAAAATCTCTTCTTAGGAAATATCAAACGTTAGTTTTCTTTTTTTCTCTCCTTCTTTGCCCTAAGGAATCAGTTTTTAGATCAAACTGACTTTGACCTTTGCTTCCAAATCTATTGGCACAAACTTTACATTATGACTCTTTCAGAGATTAGGGTTTTGAAACCCTAGTGTATCAGTTCTGATGCTTCCTGCTATAAAAAACAGAATAGCTAACTAAAAAGGCTGCAGGTCATGGGTCGCAAAATAGGAAGATACAACTTAGTGACTAAACAACAACACAGACTAAAGAGTAGCCCCCACAATAAGAGGTTTAATGATCTCATATAGGAGAAGGTTCAAAGGCAGGGAACAATTCTTGGGTCATTCTATGGCACAGCAAAGTCAACGATAATTCAGGTTCTTTCCTTCTCTCTGCTTCCCCCTGCCCTGCACCCTGATCCTTTGCATGTTGGCTCAGTTCTCAAACTTGCTTCTTCATGGTCTCAAGATGGCTGTCACTCTCTCTCTCCCTAATCATTGGGGAGGAATATATATTATACTGGGCTTCCCAGGTGGCACGGTGGTGAAGACTCCACCTGCCAATGCAGGAGACGCAGGAGACACGGGTTCAATCCCTGGGTCAGGAAGGAGATTTTCTCCCCGGAGGAGAAAATGGTGACCCACTTCAATATTCCTGCCTGGGAAATCTCATGGACAGAGGAGCCTAGTGGGCTATAGTCAATGAGGTTGCAGAGTCAGACACGATTGAGCACATATATCATATTACACTTATAGAATAAGAAGATACTGCAGGATCAAGTCATTCACAGTGTGGTAGCATATAAAATGTTTGTAACCCTAGCAAACTAGGAAATTAAATGATCATGGCAACTTAAATATAACAAATAACATTAGCATAAACAACATTTCCAGATTTGTCTTGAATTTGGAAGTCATGTATGGAGGACATTATTTAGTTGGCTTACGTAAAACATCTCTGCAAAATACACACTAACCAATTGCTATGTGTATACACATATTCAGTTCAATTCAGTTCGGTTCAGTTCAGTCGCTCAGCCGTGTCCGACTCTTTGCAACCCCATGGACTGCAGCATGCCAGGCCTCCCTGTCCATCACCAACTCCCAGAGTTTACCCAAACTCATGTCCATTGAGTCGGTGATGCCATCCAGTCATCTCATCCTCTGTCGTCCCCTTCTACTCCTGCCCCTGATCCCTCCCAGCATCAGGGTCTTTTCCAATGAGCCAACTCTTCACATTAGGTGGCCAAAGGATTGGAGTTTCAGCTTCAGCATCAGTCCTTCCAATGAACACCCAGGACTGATCTCCTTTAGGGTGGACTGGTTGGATCTCCTTGCAGTCCAGGGTCTCTCAAGAGACTTCTCCAACACCACAGTTCAAAAGCATCAATTTTTTGGCGCTCAGCTTTCTTCACAGTCCAACTCTCACATCCATACACGACCACTGGAAAAACCATAGCCTTGACTAGACAGACCTTTGTTGGCAAAGTAATGTCTCTGCTCTTTTTACGATATCTAGGTTGGCCATAACTTTCCTTCCAAGGAGTAAGCGTCTTTTAATTTCACGGCTGCCATCACCATCTGCAGTGATTTTGGAGGCCCAAAAATAAAGTCTGACACTGTTTCCACTGTTTCCCCATCTATTTCCCACATACTGGTGTGTGCTAAATCACTTCAGTTGTGTCGGACTCTTTGCGACCCTATGGACTGCAGCCTGCCAGGCTCCTCTATCCATGGGATTCTCCAGGCAGAAATACTGGAGTGGGTTGCCATGCCCTTTTCCAGGGGATCTTCCCAGCCCAGGGATCGAACCCACATCTCATGTCTCCTGTATTGGCAGGTGGGTTCTTTACCACTAGCGCCACCTGGGAAGCCCATATATATTGGTAGTATGTAATAACCCAATGAAGCTGAAACTCCAACAAAACCACCAAAGAAAAATAAAAAAGGAGGGTAAGAATTTGTCTAATATACAACTCAAAGCCTAATGCATTAGAAATTCGTGCTTTGAGACAAGTGCTCGGGCCTGGTGCATTGGGAAGACCCAGAGGGATTGGGTAGAGAGGGAGGTGGGAGGGAGGATCGGGATGGGGAATACATGTAAATCCATGGCTGATTCATGTCAGTGTATGACAAAACCCACTACAATATTGTAAAGTAATTAGCCTCCAACTAATAAAAATAAATGAAAAAAAAAAAAAGAAATTCATGCTTGCATGTGACGGTTCAAATGTCAATATTTGTCAAATATCAAATATCAAATGTCAAATGTTCAATATTAATTTAAATAACAGTACACTGGTTTTCCAGAGAAACTTTTCTGCACCTTCATCAGCTTCCTTTGCTTATGATAAGCTTGTTTCCACTTTTGTTTACTTACAAAGCACTTTATTTCTGTCTTTTAAGTCTGTTACACTCATTTTTACCTCTCTGATGATCGACCTATAGGTTGTCAAGCTAGGTCCTATAACAGCCAAGAATCAAAGCATCTGATGCTTTTCATGATCACGTCGAATCCCTGGGTGGCTATATATTTTACTCCAGAAGGAAGAGATTGTTTATATCTGGCTCTCGTCCTTCCTTAGTTTGCATTATAACCACAAAAATTATGCACTCATGAGATGAACCAGCTCACAAAATAACAAATGAGTAATGATACTTGGCTCTTGTTTTCCTTTTTTAATTTTAAAGGACATAATGTGTGTTATCTTAGAGAATGTCAGTTTGCTGATTCAAATTTGGCCATGTGGTTGAATCCAGCCGCCCTTTATAACTCTACTTTTTATATATTTTAAATTTCTTTCACATTCCAAATAGCATAAGTGAATGCATTTTCAAGGCCAAAACTGGGATTCCTGCTTGGATTCCTGTTGAGAACGAGTCCAATCTCAGAATGAGCTTCTGTAGGCCGTGACCTTTTTCTTCATAGACTCCAGAATCTTAAACTCTGTGGCATATGGGGCCCTTACATATTACCTGCCAAGGAGACTGTCTAGCTAAGAATGAACTCAAATGCACACATTTTTATAAAGTTTTCAAAAATGAGCTCCTAATATAATTCTTTGTCAATCATCCACTTATTATTTATTAGGTTTCTATAGCACCTTTTCTCCAAAGAGCTCAAATGTATCATAAACACATGTTACAATGCACTTTAAATAGGTGTTACCAAATTTGGCATTACATGTGAGAAATAGTGCTAAAATTATGAATTCCAACAGCAAATCATTCAAAGGATAAAAGGAAATTTCAGCATCATTTAAAAATTACATATACATACACACATACGTATATATATCTATTCCCCCCCGCCCCCGCCCCAGTCCTGTTAGCTCTGTTAGAAGCTCTTTCCAAAAGAATTGCAGGGTTAGCTTTGAAACAGGGAGCACTACCTATAAATACAGGCATTTAACTGGTATTTGAAATGTTTTCAGTTTTCTTGTTTGCAAAGGTTCTGATGTTTCCTCTGATTTCTAGAAATACAACAACAGCCATTTATGTTTAAATGTCAAGTGACAGGCCTAACAGGCCTTGGATATTTATTAGGCTGGACGAAAAGGGGCTCCCAATTCTTTTGTGGTTAATATACTGTTTATTTTCTTTTTGCCATTAGTGTTGAAGCAAGACTGAATACCAGGGAGTTATCATCAACGAGCTCTTGTCCCCTCGATAGAGGAGGGAGGAGAGTGTGAGGGTGATGGAGGCAATTACTATCTCTCTCTTCTTAGAAGAGGGAAATAAACACATTATAATCTTTAAGTTAGAGGTAATTCAAAAAGCCAGAGGCAGGCAATGCCTTCTAATTTAGAGACATTTTCTCTTTCTTTGCTACTCCCTCCCCAAACTACAACAGTAATAAAAGAAACCCCACATTCAAAGACCCAAATCCGACCTCCTCATCCTAGAAATCCCAAATTGGGGGCTTCAGTTGCATTCTGCCCTGTTCTTTTCTTTCCTCTCTCTTTTACTCAGGTGGATTGCTTTCAGTTGGGGCAGTCTTCATTCCACATGAGCTTTGAAATCATATCCTTGGATCTCTATAGAACGGCAGTAGTTCAAAGTATTAGTAGCAGCCTTCCATAGTAATGCTGCCATTAGATCATTATAACTATTCTAAGGTTCTACCTGTGAGCATGGCATGAATTTTATATTTGGAAATAAAATCCTCCCGGGATACCACAAAGCTGCACGCCGGCCTTGCCCCTTCTCCCAGGCCGTTAGGATTGGACGCCCAGGCTCTGTCTTGTGTTACGCAGGAATAAGTCCTGCCGTGTTTGTTTCACATAAGAACCCCTTCAATTTGTTTATAATGATCTGAATGATATTATTAGGTGAACAAAGCCACTCAATGGTGACATTTATTAACCAGTCATATCATCTGTGTTTAAATCTCATATTACATTTCAGGGAAATTGTGTGAACCTAACTCCAGCATAACTTTTCTTCAGGGACCACTGCTTTGTATTGAGTTTGAAATAAAATAGAAGAAAGTAGAAAGCAGGTTTTATTTCCAGGAGAGCATTTCACTTAAGAGGTTTAGACTGAGCCAGATTATGTGTAGAGGCCCACAGAAAGGTGGATGTAGGGACTTTTCAACCTAGCACGCTGGCTATGTGTCTATGATTGAGTTACAGAGTATGGTGTGTTTCTAAAGAGGGATATGAGAATCAGAATGAACAGTGCTGGTGAAGTAGGACAGAGAGGTATAGTGCAATGACTGGAAGAATACCATATCTATAAAAATGAAGTCTTTGTGTGTGGGCCGGGATAATGATGGATTTGCTGTAACACCGCCATGCGGATGAGTGTGCATGTGTGGGGTAATGCCCATTGTCTGGGAAGAAGGTATGCAGATATTGGTGACTGTGGTTAGGTATGTGGGTAAATTAGAATGCAGAGGAATTGGAACATGACTGAAGAATCACAGCCTGTTAATGTGAGAGCAAGGAGGGCTGGCATGGGTATATGATTTTGAATGATGATGAAATTATGTACTTAATTTTTTTTATTGTGGAAAATCCTAAATATCACCCAAGAGTAGAAGGAATGTAGTATGATGAAGCCACATATGTCCATCACTCAACTTCAACAAAGAACTCATAGTCAATCTTATTGCACCTTCACTTCCCCCTCCTCCTATCACTACTGTATTAAACGAATCTTTGCATCCATATCAACTTCTGTATGAATCTTAAAAGGTAAAGAATCTTTTAAAAAAGCTATAATGATGGTACCATTTTCATACCTATAAAATCAATAATCTCTTATCATCAAATATCCAGTTAGCTTCCAAATTTCTCTGATTGCCTCATACTTTTTTTTAAATGATTGTTGTTTTTGTTGTTATTCAGTTGCTTAGTTGTGTCCAAATCTAAGCAACCCCATGGACTGTGACATGCCAGGCTTCCCTGTCCTTCACCATCTCCCGGAGCTCGCTCAAACTCAAGTCCATTGAGTCAGTGATGCCTTCCAACCATCTCATCTTCTGTCACCCCTTCTCTTGCCTTGAATCTTTCCCAGCATCAGGGCCTTTTCAAATGAGTCGGCTCTTCCCATCAGGTGGCCAAAGTATTGGAGTTTCAGCTTCAGCATCAGTCCTTCCAATGAATATTCAGGACTGATTTCCTTTAGGATGGACTGGTTTGATCTCCTTGCAGTCCAAGGGATTCTCAAGCATCTTCTCCAACACCACAGTCCAAAAGCTTCAATTCTTCTACACTTAGCCTTTTTTATAGTCCAACTCTCACATGCATACATGACTACTGGAAAAACCATAGCTTTGACTAGACGGACCTTTTTTGGCAAAGTAATGTCTCTGCTTTTTAATACGCTGTCTAGGTTTGTCGCAACTTTCCTTCCAAGGAGGAAGTGTCTTTTAATTTCATAGCTGCAGTCTCCGTCCACAGTGATTTTGGAGCCCAAGAAAATATGTCATTGTTTCCATTGTTTCCCCATCTATCTGCCATGAAGTGATGGGACCAGGGGCCATGATCTTCATTTTTGAATGCTGAATTTTAAACCAACTTTTTTACCTTCCTTTTTCACCCTCATCAAGAAGCTCTTTAGTTCCTCTTCGCTTTCTGCCATTAGGGTGGTGTCATCTGCATATCTGAGGTTATTGATATTTCTCCTGGCAATCTTGATTCCAGCTTGTACTTCATCCAGTCTGGCAATTTACATGATGTACTCTGCATAGAAGTTAAATAAGCAGGGTGACAATATACAGACTTGACATACTCCTTTCCCAATTTTGAACCAGTCCATTGTTCCATGTCCAGTTCTAACTGTTCTTTCTTGACCTGCATATAGGTTTCTCAGGAGGCAGGTAAGATGGTTTGGTATTCCCACCTCTTTAATAATTTTCCACAGTTTGTTGTGATCCACACAGTCAAAGGCTTTAGTGTAGTCAGTGAAGTAGTAGATGTTTTTCTGGAATTCCCTTGCTTTTTCCTTGATTTAATGGATGTTGGTAATTTTAAAGGTTGGTTTGTTCAAATCAGAATTTCAACAAGGTCCACACACTACATTTGGTTATGTCTCTTAAGAATCTTTTAATCTTTAAGTTATCTCTTTTATTTTTCTTGTGATTTGTTTACAAAAATGAGTCATTTCCTCTGTATAGTTCCCCACATTTTGGATTTTGCTGATTGCATGTCTCTTTTATTTTCTGTGAAATAGTAGTTAGATTAAGAGCCTTGGTCTGATTCAGGTTTGATTATTTGGCAAAAATACTTCATAGGTATTATGGCATACTTTCATCAAGAGGCACATAATGTATGATTATCTCTATTTTGGGGAATGTTAGCAGTGCCTGATGTTTATTTTCCAGATACATTATTTCATTAAGGGTTTGCAACGTGGGATTTTCTTCATTTCTCTGCTGGATTAAGTCTATGGAGAAAAATTTTTCCCTGACAATGATTATTTCTCACTGAGGCACAGTTCATACAAGAAAGACAAAATAAATGCTTGATTTTTTTCCTTTTTATTTAGGTGGTCTCCTAATATTCTCTAAGATCAATGAGGTTTGTTTCCTCTAGTACCATTATGAATGCATGGATTTTAACATACTTCATTCATTTCAATCCAAAGAACTTGTTAATATTATTATTACTACTGATGTTCAAGTTGTCCCATCTTTGGCCTTTGGGAAACTTTTCAAACTGACTCCTTCCTTATTTCTTTGACACAATAGCTTTTGAGCACTTTCTTGCCTTTTGGTGTAACTGGATATCCCAGGCTAAATTTTTGTATATCCTATATGAGGCCTGAAATCAACCATTTCTTTAGGAACCCTGGTTCCTTTCAGTGGAAAGTGGAAATTATGGGTGATCATCATTTTTAGTTTGTGGTTTGTTTGTGGAATGATTTGCATTAGGGTTTGCCAATATTTCTGAAGTAGAGTGTGTTTGTTCAACTCACATTTGTTCTGTGGTGATATTTACAATTGTATCAGGATATTTTGTGTAGCAGGAAACAGAAAGTCTGACTCAAGCTGACATAAAATGGAATTTTCTGGGTTTTTTTATTTAAAGGGAATTTTCTTTACTTCTGGGTTTTTTTTTGTTTGTTTTTTTGCAGCTGCAAAGTCCAAATTTTCAGTTCAAGGGAAGCTTTCAGTTTCTTTCTGTCTCTGATATATCTTTCTTGATGCTGGTTCCAAGCTAAAACCTGCTCTCCTATCAGTCATGAGATGGTGCCATCAGCTCCAGGATGGCATGTTTCCACAGCTACACCCAGCAAAAGTCATCTTTGTCTCTTCCTTTTCAGAAATAATCCTCAAATTCATTTTGAATGGAAATATTTAGTTGGTATATATGTTCAAGGCAGAGCCAAAAACTTGCTAGTTGGAGTCAAAGTGCTGACTGATTACCTAGATTCCATCTCTGGAGCTGGAGATAAGAGCTTCTCTAGAACCACCTGAATCTTCAAAAAGAAATTAGAACTGTTGGAAGGGAAAGAAAGGAAGGGAAGCACTGTATGTTGGAAAGGGGCCAGAAAATGTCCACTATTACCATATAGTACTTTTTCTTTCTAATCATCTGTGAATTAAGCTATTCATGCTATTTAGGTACTATTTTAAGCATTATAGAGGCACAGAAGAGTAGAGTTAACAGAGATAGGCCTTCTCTGGTGGCTCAGATGGTAAAGAATCCGCCTGCAATGCAGGAGACCTGGGTTTGAGCCTGGGTTGGGAAGATCTCCTGGAGAAGGGCATGGCAACCCACTCCAGTATTCTTGCCTGCAGAATTCCATGGACAGAGGAGCCTGGCGGGCTACATTCCATGGGGGTTGCAAAGAGTTGGAAATGACTGGGCGACTAACACACATACACACACACACACACACACACACACACACACACATTATCCTTGCAACAACCATGAGAAGATACTATAAATGGTACAGTGAGGTCCAAGGGATGACAATCATGTCTATTCGGGCAGAGGTCTTCTCAGTTGCAAAGATTTCATGATTCTGATTACTTTATGATACTTTTGTTATATTCCAAAGAACATACATTGGAAGGCTCAAACATTGAAACATTATGAAAATAGTATTGTTACTCAGATTCATTAAGAAAATTCTTTCACATCTGTAGCAAGAAAGTATCAGCAGTATAAGAACAAACTTCTGGGATTCTCTTCCCATGTGGCCAGAAGGGACAGACTAGTAATGTTCTTCTAGAGATGAGAGGAACTCATGTTGTTAGTGCAAAGCTGTTTGAGCATTCTGAGTTGGTTCAGATGTCATCATAAAGTTATATACATTTGTAATTTAAATGAATACAAGATGCCAAATCCAGATCATTCCTTTGGGATGACCATTTATTGATATTTAGGTGCACTGTTTTGAATTACAATATTAAACATCTCTACCACATGAATTTCATGGCTGCAGTCACCATCTGAAGTGATTTTGGAGTCCAAAAAAGTAAAGTCTGTCACTGTTTCCATTGTTTCCCCATCTATTTGCATGAAGTGATGGGACCGGATGCCATGATCTTCATTCATTTTTTAAATGCTGAGTTTTAAGCCAGCTTTTTCACTCTCCTCTTTCACTTTCATCAACAGGCTCTTCAGTTCTTCTTCATTTTTTGCTATAAGGGTGGTATCATCTGTGTATCTGAGGTTATTGATATTTCTCCTGGCAATCTTGATTCCAGTTTGTGCTTCATCCAGCCTAGCATTTTGCATCTTGTACTCTGCAGCCATGAAATTAAAAGACACTTGCTCCTTGGAAGAAAAGCAATGACTCCTAGACAGCATATTAAAAAGCAGACATTACTTTGCTGACAAAAGTCCATCTAGTCAAAGCTACATTTTTTCCAGTAGTCATCTATGGATGTTAGAGTTGGACTATAAAGAAAGCGGAGTGCTGAAGAATTGATGCTTTTGAACTGTGGTGTTGGAGAAAACTCTTGAGAATCCCTTGGACTGCAAGGAGATCAAACCAGTCAATCCTAAACAAAATCAGTCCTGAATGTTTATTGGAAAGACTGATGTTGAAGTTGAACTCCAATACTTTGGCCACCTGATGTGAAGAACTGACTCCTTGGAAAAGGCCCTGATGATGGGAAAGATTGAAGGCAGGAGAAAGGGATGACAAAGAATGAGATGGTTGGATGGCATCACCTGCTCAATGGACATGAGTTTGAGCAAGCTCCAGGGGTTGGTGATGGACAGGGAAGCCTGGTATGCGGCAGTCCATGGGGTTGCAAAGAGTTGGACACAACTGAGTGACTGAACTGAACTGAACCACATAAATTAGAGCAGAATTTGGTAAATGAATACCTCTTAATCCCATCTTGTGGGCTTCCCAGGTGGCGCTGGTTGTAAAGAACCCACTTGCCAACGCAGGAGATGTAAGAGACATGGGTTTGATCCCTGGGTCAGCAAGGTCTCCTGGAGAAGGGAATGGCAACCCACTTTGGTACTCTGGCCTACAGAATCCCATGGACAGAGGAGTCTTGTGGGCTACAGTCATAGGGTCACAAAGAGTTGGACAGAACCGAAGTGATTTAGCAGGGTAATTCTGATCCCATCTAGGCAAATCTCATTTCAGAGAGCAAAAGATATCCTTGGTGGAGAAGTCCACAACAAAATCTCTGGGTATGAAGGTCACAAATGATCTGAAGATCATCAGTTGGAAAATAAATTTAAAATAGCCTGATCAACTTATTGTAGAGATATGGAGAGGAGACCATCAGCTAATTTAAAGTCAAACATGCCTCCAATGTAACAAAATATCATTATGAAAGGCTCTAATGACTGTTACCTTCTCCATGTTATTGGCTGATGTGCCATTCTAAAAATAAATTACAATCACAACTTACTCTGTAAAAAACAACTTTAACTTTTAAACCCAGGGAGTGTCACTAATTATATTTTTAATCATCAAAATGATTCATGCATTCCTTTGTCAATCTATTTTTCATCATTAAAATGGCTGACACTTGTTAACTGACCATATCCTGTCTAGTCTCCCATTCTCATTCACTTTTATGATTTATTAATAATATCTTAGAGACCTACCATACTGTATTGCATAAGGCTTACTGTGGTCAAGTTTGCCCTTGAAAAAGCCCTGGGGGAAAAAACCAACCAAACAAAGCTAGCAATCTTAAACCCAAACCCAACCATCTGTGCTGTTTGATGGGGCGTTCCTGATGCGGAGCATTAGTCCTGGCTGAGAGGTACCACAGAGTACAATTGTTTATGCTGTGCCACTATGTAGAGCAGACAATACCACACAATCAAAGCCTTCACACTCAAACAGACATCACACTCTGTAATTATATTTGTCTGACAGATTATTATAATTGTACATGGCAGGTAGTATAAAGCAGCTCCTTTTTACAGCCTAAATAATGTGGCATATTCTGCATACTCTAAATCAACCTTGCAGAAGGTAAATTATGAAAGCTAAATGCACGTTGACTGTTTTTATTTACTCTTTCAGTTAGCATCTTCTGTGGTGCTAGACAGCAAAAGAGCATTACCTTATTTTGCCTGGTAGTATTTCACTTAACACTTTGTTATGCAAAGTTCCTTTCTGCATGACAACTTCTTTCATTTTGGCATACTCAGGGCAGCTCTAGTAATGATTATTTGCAATTCTTTTCCTCACACCCAAACTGACCAAATACCAGATCAGCCTATGCTAAGTCAGAATGAGGACAAAGATGCTTTCCTTAAAAAAAAAAAAAAACACACACACAAAAAACCATAAACTTAGTTTTATGGCTTCTGCAACAATAAGAATAAAAACAACTTGTTGGTGAAGCATCCATATAGTTGTTTGCAGAAATTAAGAACTTTGTGATAGCCTCCTAGACAAAGAGACATGTCTTATGGTAGAGTCTTTCAGTGCTCTCAATGTCTGATCTCTTCTTCATCCAGGTAAATGGGAGGATTACATTTCTTAGTTAGATGGGGCCCTGTTGACTAGTTTTTGCAATTGGTTGTATGTGGAAGTGATGTATATCATTTCCTTTACCAATATATACTTAGCAATGTGAGATCCTCCAGGGTCTTCTTACCCTGCTGGTGACAAAGAGGCCTGCATGTTCCAAAAGAAGCAGATATTAGAAAACAGTGCTTCTGTCAGCCCAAATTCCTGAGTAGCTGAAGATAAGCTCCTGCAAGCCTGGTTTTTCATTTGTTACTTCAGAATAATTTAGCCTATCCTAACTGATATATGACTGTTCCATACTTCATGTGTCTAAGTTGATCACATTTTACATTAGATTTGTGATGTTACATCAAGTCGTCATACTTTCCACATTATGATGATTCTATCATGTATGCTCCAAAAATATACATGATAAAATCGTAACAGCTATTACACATTGAATGTGTGACATATGCTGCTATTGTGTAATTTTTATATACAGTATGCCTAATTCTCAGAAAAATTTACATTTGAGATCACTTAAAGCAGTAACTGATTTCTAAAGTCCATACAGGGGAATGACTGTTCAAAATCAGTCCTATCTAGCTCCAAAATCTACTTTACTACTGGTTCATGTTTTTATCTCCTAAAATAGCAAAATGAGCTAAAAAATATAAAAAGCAAACATATTTACATTTCCCAATATTTTATAGTATTCCATTTATCTATTGCCTGGATTGATATGTGGGGTATATCTTAAAAAGCAAAGCATTGTTTTCAGATACTGTTATTCCAGGAAGAAGACATGAAACATACATAAATGCATTCAAATAAAACGGCTGATATTTTAAGCGATCAATCCAGCTTTCGAATTTTGACACATTTGTCTATGAAATTCTTGGATGTACTCTTCTTTCTTTTAAAGAATGTGTTTATCTTTTGATGATTATTTTTTATATGTATTTGTTTGGCTGCTTCGGGTCTTAGTTGTGGCAGGCAAGATTTTCGTTGTGTCATGCAAGATCTTTGCAGTGCATGGACTCTCCAGTTGTGGCACGTGGGCTCCAGAGCATGCAGGCTCAGGAGTCATGGCACACAGGCGTAATTGCTCCATGGCATGTGGGATCTTAGTTTCCTGGCCAGGGATTGAACCCACATCTCCTGCATTGTAAGGCAAACTCTTAACTACCGCACCACCAGAGAAGTCCCTTGGATGTACTCTTAATACTGAAGTCAGTTTCAGTCCTATCTCATAAGACTGTTGTATTTAATATGGAATATATTTAGAGCAGAAATTAACATACAGTAAGGTTTGGGTTAGGGCTGAGGCAGGGTGATGCAAGAGAGGCACCTAGAGTGTGAAATTTGCATAGGTATTAACAAAACCCTGAGAGTGCCTTCTTAAATCTTGTTCCTCCGGCGGCTCTCCTGTCCTACTCTGGTCCTGATCCTAGGCTGAGCGATTATTCATTCATTCATTTATGTATACTTCACTGTAAAAGCCATAAGGAGAGTTTTGTTATGCATACAAAAATGGGGATATTTAGAGTTCCTACCCTATGAGTTTTTGTGAGGATCACGTGAGATAATTCACATAAAGAGTTTAGCACAGTATCTGGCATGTAGAAAGTATTAAATAAATGTGAGCTTTAAAAAAAGAAGGTGATGGACTAGGTAACCTCTACCATTGCTTCACACCTTTAAAAATCTGTATTTCTACATATCCAGTTAAAATGTAATTACTGAACACTCTCTTGAAGAAAGGTGGCACCAACATTTAGCAGCGTGACTCTGTGGGGGTGGGATTATAATAGGATGGAGAAAAAAGCATGTTCTCAGTCATAAGGGGCTCACAATCAGGCTGAAAAAAGGCAGGTGAATAAGTAAAACATATTCTCATACATATGTAACAACACTATCTATATCCAAATACACTTTCCATGGGGAATGGCAGGCTGTTGAGATGGAACTCTTTGGAAAGCTGCTTTTCATTCTAACCAGTCAGGAATGATTTTTGAGAAGGTGGCCAGCTTTGAGTTCTTTGAAGTATTCACTGGGAGAGGGCCATTGTTTAGTCTGATGGGAGTTTGGGAGGGTGTTTGAAGACTGGGAGATAGAATGGGTGGAATCTTAGGTTTAGAGCTGAATCAACTGAGAAGGTGAAGCTAGATGTATTAAAAAGTGAAATAATGGGATAAAGGAACACAGTTTAGCATTAGGATATGTAACAGTGGTACTGGATGATCTTGATGGACAGGTTCCAGAACTTCATGGGTAGGTGACAAGACCCTTAAAGACTGTTAATGTAATTGCTCATCTGCCCATCTCATTTATTAAGGCAAGCCTCTTAGCCTAACTGATATCTATTATTTGTTATCTAAAGGCCTAAAGAAGTATAGAATGGCTTAAAATCCTGGTGATTTGGCCCAGATTGCTATAGACTGTACTTCTGTCAAGGGAGATTTGCTAGAATTTCTTCTTATTAATTAATTGGTCAACAAGCTGAAAAAGGTTCACATGCTACTCAAAAGTAGAGTGACATCTTTACAGAACATAAAACATAAATTAAGTACTACTTCTGATATTTGAAGAAACGTAAGAAAAACATAAACATTCCTTGGTGACTTTGAAATAAAGACATACCCATTGTGGATGCTTAAATATTTCTGCCATGGCATATGGTAAAGTGCAAGTTATACAGTAGGTGCTCAATAAGTACCTGTTGAATGAATGAATCAATAAGTGAGAATTGTCTTTGGATTGGGTAGAAGTAATTGTGCAGTGTTTCTTAAGCGTGTATATTATTTCATACAGTTATTCTAAGGATGATGTTGCAGATACAAATTATTACATGAAGGAAGTACACATTACTGAATTATAGAAATAAATGCTAATTGATGTAGATGCAGTTATTTTGAGGGGTTTTACTTTGAGGCAAAAGGGTGTGCATATGTGTGTATTATATCCTTAAAATTAAATGGAAGTCAGTAGAAAAGTCACTAACTTCATAAAAGTCAGATGCTTTAAGAGCTGCACAAATGTCTTAGGAGGATAGACAGGTTTAGGTATTCAAAAAGAATTTGCTATAAATTCATCACCATCGTAATTGGATTGTGGAGGTAACCTAAATGTCCAACCACAGGCAACACAGTGTTTCTTAATGGAATATTATACAGCTATTAGAGTGTTACTGCAGTTGGAGAATGTTTAAACATGTGGGAAGTTGTGTGAAAAAAAAGGGAACTTAAAAATCCGTGTGTGCCAGATTAACTTTTTCAAACATGCATAGAAGAAGCCTGGAATAATGATATCTAAAATCAATAACAAAATCATTTCTGAGAGACAGAATCATTGACGATTTTTTTTTTTGACGATTTTTTCTTTTATGTTTGTGTGTGTATTTGAATTTTTTTACAATGGACCCAAAATTTTAAATATGCTATTAAATTATTTCTTAAGATAAAGAAGAGACCCAAAGGACCTGCTAAAATTAGAGATAACACCCTCATTTTGTTTCCCTGATGAACTCAATGTCAACCTCCAGGTGCTTCTGACCTTGGCATTACCTATACCAATGATTTACCCTCTTGCTTGTGCATGGAGTTAATGTCTCCTGCTATTTTAATACAGCCACATCCTACTCGGCCCTGAATTTTACTCCATAAAAGAGATTTATGAACTAGATATCACACGTTCTTTCTGAAACCTGAGCATACCTTTGTTACCATAAATATTCATGAGCATAGCTCATAGCAGCCCCACCTTGCTCCACAGCCACCAATACAATAAGGTCATAAGGTCTATGACCTTATTATTTGGCAATGACAAAGAATGTTCAAACTACTGTACAACTGCATTCATTTCACACGCTAGCAAGGTCATGCTCAAAATCTTCCAAGATTGGCTTCAACAGCACATGAACTGAGAACTTCCAGATGTACAATCTGGATTTAGAAAAAGCAGAGGAACCAAAGAGCAAATTGCCAACATCAGCTGGATCATAGAAAAAGCAAGAGAATTGCAGAAAAACATCTACTTCTGTTTCATTGACTACGCTAAAGCCTTTGACAATGTGGATCACCACAAACTGTGGAAAATTCTTAAAGAGACAGGAATACCAGACCACTTTACCTGCCTCCTGAGAAACCTGCATACAGGTCAAACAGCAACAGGTAGAACTGGACATGGAACAATGGACTGGTTCAAAATTGGGAAAGGAGTACATTAAGGCTGTATATTGTCACCCTGCTTATTTAACTTCTACTCAGAGTACATCATGAGAAATACTGGGCTGGATGAAGCACAAGCTGGAATCAAGATTGCCAGGAGAAATATCAGTAACCTCAGATATGCAAATGACACCACCCTAACAGCAGAAAGCAAAGAGGAACTAAAGAGCCCCTTAATGAAGGTGAAAGAGGAGAGTGAAAAAGCTGGCTTAAAACTCAACATTCAAAAAACTAAGATCATGGCACCCTGTCCCATCACTTCATGGCAAATAGATGAAGGAACAATGGAAACAGTGACAGACTATTTTGGGGGGCTCCAAAATCACTGTGGATGGTGACTGTAGCCATGAAATTAAAAGATGCTTGCTCCTTGGAAGAAGAGCAGTAACAAACCTAGACAACGTATTAAAAAGCAAAGACATTACTTTGCCAACAAAGTCCGTCTTAGTCAAAGCTATGGTTTTTCGAATAGTCATGTATGGATGTGAGAGTTGGACTGTAAAGAAGGCTAAGAGCCAAAAAATTAATGCTTTTGAACTGTGGTGTTGGAGAAGACTCTTGAGAATCCCTTGGACTACAAGGACATCAAACCAGTCAATCCTAAAGGAAATCAATCCTGCATATTAATTGGAAGGACTGACTCTGAAGCTGAAGCTCTAATACTTTGGCCACCTGTATGGCCAAATGTATGGCCACACATGTATGAGTCACCTAATGGCTGACTCATCAGAAAAGACCCTGCTGGTGGGAAAGATTGAAAGCAGGAGGAGAAAGGGTGACAGAGAATGAGATGGTTGGATGTCATCACTGATTCAATGGACGTGAGTTTGAGCCAACTCTGGCAGATGGTTAAGGACAGGGAAGCCTGGTATGTTGCAGTCCATGGTGTTGCGAAGAGTAGGACAAGACTAAGGAACTGAACAACAACAAAAGTCTATGAAGATAATACCTTGTTGATGGATGGAGTAAAAGACAGAAAGGTCAGAGAGAAGACTATTAAAAAAGACCATTTCAGAACTGACCAGGGCCTGTAGAAAGGTCAAATTAGGCTACTTAGCATTTAAAAGAAAATGATTTGTTTGCTTAATACACTGTAACCACTGTCAACACATCCAGTGTTTTAACATTATGAGCTTATTGAAATAGTAAATCTGTGGAGAACGTTCAAATCTTCACACAATTAGGTTTGAACCTAATGTTCAAGTGAAAATAGGCAATGATAATAACATCGTACAACACTGGAGACAATTTCTCAGCCTGCAGGTACAAAAAATGTTACTGATTGCCCGAGGTTTGTGCCAGTTCCTTTTTATCTGTCTGCGTGCTGCTTTTCATTCAAATTATAACACCTTTTCCTGCAAGATAAATTAACAGGTTTTTTTTTTTTTTCCCTAGTTTTAAGTTTAGATCTTTCAAAAAGCTTAACATAAAGTAGAGTCATTAGGCTTTGGTAAGAGGCCAAATTTAGGCAAGGCAGACACAAAAATACTTCATGTAAAATAAAAATTCAAATATGGGATGCATGCATGGAGTTGCTTGATTGCTGTATTTTAGAGGGCCTGCAGGTTTGTTTTAATTTCTTCCTGCATTCATGAATCCTTGTTTTCATTTTTATTTTTTTTGCCGTCCTTTCTCTTACTGTGGGTGCTTTGTATTGGCTTTGATTTCCCCTTCCTGATCCTTTTATAATGAGCAAATTAATTTTTCCTTATCACTCATTAGATTTTTTTTTGAAAGGTGAAAAGTATTCTCTATTCTTCAGTAATCATTAATTTATCTAGGCCTAGTTATATTTTCTTGATATTGAAGCAGTACTGAGTGGTTTGGTCTGGCAGCACAAAATGGAGAACAGGAGAGAAGAAGGTTGGGGAATAATGACTACCTGGAGCCCAAAGCCTTTCACTCCAGAGGCATAAAGGCCCACAGAGCCATGACATTCAAATAGGCATTGTCTTTAAAATGTGGCCAGGTAGAGAAGGCAGTTGAAGTCAAATGTTAACCCAGGTGAAAAGGATTTCAGTTCCTTTCCTGACAAGTTACTTAGTTGGATACGCTGTTCTTTCCCCAAGTTTTAAGATGAGATGCAAATTGACATCTATTATTAAAATCACGATGTGTAGTTACTTAGGAGATGTACATAACAGTAAGAGAATATGAATATAAAAGCAAGATGACCAGTACTGCTTTCGAAGTGTTTCTAATCCAGATGTGTTAATACCATGCCATCATTTAAGACTATGCAAATTTATTAATCTAATCCTCACAACAACCCTAAAATGTAGAAAAAGCAGATACAATGATTTTTAATTTATTGGTGATAAAACTGAGTTTCATAAATGGTAAGGATGTCCCAACTGGTAAGTGGCAAAGCTGGGTGCACAGGCATGCTCCGTCTCTTTAGTCGTGTCCAACTCTTTGTGACCCTATGGACTATAGCCCGCCAGGCTCTTCTTTCCACGGGATTCTCCAGGCAAGGATACTGGAGTGGGTTGCCATGCCCTCCTTCAGGGGATCCTGTGTCACCTGCATTTCAGGTGGATTCTTTACCTGCTGAGCCATTGGGCAAAGCTAGGACCCGATGTCAGATCACTTGATTTTGAGTCCAATCAGCTTAATGATTTTCACTTGGGATGATGTAGGAATTAGAATTACAAGGTAGTATTTTTTTTTCAAGGTAGTATTTTTAATTGCTCAATGCAGGTACCTTCATACATTCTAGCATGTGATCTTAGGGTTTAGATAACTATTTTCTTCTCTACATGTACTAGACTATGGAGGAAGTCAAAGTGAGGTAGATGGGAGGGCAGATTCATAAATATTTGAATATACACATGCATTTCTTCTCAGATGTTTTTAATATTCCTGCTTTATCCAACTGAACCCAACTATTGAGAAGCACTGAGGTAAATACTGAGAAAAGAATATCAGCCAGGGTACTATATGTGTCACTTGAGTAACAAAGAAGGGATTGCAACCTGTCCTATCTACCTCTATTTGAAAGCTTGTCTTTCAAGCCCTGCAATACCTGGTAAGAGACCCTGTTTTATTAACTACTAAACAAATTGTGAGCAAACTGAATACAGGTCTTGATGTTCCCTTAGACTCTGGCATGATCAGGCCCAGGCCCTGAATTAGTCTCCGTGAGTTGGGGACTTGCTTCAAATCACTTGGGGTTTTTCTCTAATCTGTAACAGTTACACTAATCGGATTTAAAACTGACTGAACACTTTTATTATAGCCTGCCAGAGGTATGCATTAAAATTTAACACTGTTTCCACTTTGAACATAAAGAAAGTCCTTATGGTGTGATTATATAGGATTAGAATTTTTCATTAAAAAGGGCTTTAAACACTTCAGTAACTAAAAGGAAGAATCCTATTTAATGAGTTTTTAAAGGTAGTGAAAGTAAGCAAAGTTTAACAGAACTGTTTTCCTTCCCCTCACACGAAGCCCCCATTTCACTGTGATGCACGATGAATAAATCAGGGCCTTATGACTTGTATAGGACTGCCACTTGCACAGAGCAATAGAAGACAAACCCTGTTATACAACGATGGAGATCTTACACAGAAACCTAAAGAGCAGATCAGAATGCTTCATAGTCTCGAATTTGGAGATTATCTAAATTATAAATATATGGTGATTTTATAGACGCTACACTTTGAACTAGGGGAGGTACTTGATGGTCCGTAATCATCTTAAGAGGCTTACAGCCTGGATTCCTAAAGAAAGTTCAAGGTCTAGGAATTTGAAAGCAGTTATTGATGTTTAGAGTCCTCTATCTGTGTGATTCACAGTGGTGGATGGGTGCCTGGGGCCTTCCCTATGAGGCATGGTACTTATGGAGGTTGGCAGATGTAGGGTCATTTAATACTGCCCTAGTTGCCACATGCAAACGCATAAGCCACATAATACAAAGCTCAGGCTTCTGGAAACAGGAAATCTAGCCAAAATATTTAACCAAGTAACTTTATCACTGCCTTTGAAATGGCTATGGTATGCACTTTAGTCAGGTTCAGGAGTACATGAATCTCAAAGAACTTGGGCTGAAACAAACCTACCTTAGATCTGTTTACCCAGTAAGATCTAAAGATTCCATTTTCCAAGCATTTCTGAAAGAGGAGTTGTTGGAATTGGAGCAAGGCAGCACAGCGGCAACAGTTTAAGTTTTCTCTGTTGTGAACTCTGATAGGAACAGAGTGGCTATTGGAAATGTTGTGTGTACATTCTCATTTATGACTAATTACAAATATTTTTGTGACTGGATATGAGGAAATGTGTCATGGGTGTCAGCACACTGCACTGTACAATTAATAAGAATTGGCACTAAAGCCACATGTATCATACTTGGAAGCAAACTTTGACGATGAAGACACAGTTTCAGAATTGTTGTGTATACATTCTCATTTATAACTAATTAAAAGTATTTTTTTATCTGGAATCTAGGAAGTATGACATTAATGTCAGCAGAATGTACTATACTAACAGTTGCATCTCAGTTAAGAAAAAAATAGATAACCAATGTGAACTTACCTGCTTCGTGAAGAAATGAGATGACCAGGAAGCTGGAAAGAGAACCCTTCAGGCCAGGTTGAACACCTGTGAAAGGGCACAGTTTGCCAGGCATACCCTGTCCCACCAGCATCCTACTGGGAACTTTGGGACTATTTTCTCTCTTTCCTTTGTCGTCTTTGCCCATGTTCTCCTTCCCCTTCCTCTCTCTCTCTTTTTAAATTTCCTCCTAGAAGCAGAGGTTGTCTTAGCTGCAGGAGTGGAGTGGCTATGGGTGAATGGTCACCCTGCTGCCATGACAGTGAAGCATAACTCCTCTCTCTGCCTAACTAAAGGCTGTAGCATCTAAGAGCTCAACTATTTTTCTTTCTATAATCAATTATAAAGAAATAATAATAGCTAAACTCTATACAGCATTTACTATGTGCCAGGTATCATTCTGAAAGCTTTCTATGCATTTTGCATTTAATTTTCTTAAGTCCAATGAATCAGGTACTACATTATTATTATTTCCATTTTACGCATGAGGAAATTAAAACCCAAAGAAATGAAATAACCTGCCCAAGATCATGCAATCATAAGTGACAGAGTCAAGATCTGAATGTAGTTGTCTGGCTCCACAGTCTGTACTCTTAACCAATATGCCAAATGGTCTCTTCATTTTTCTGTTGGGTATTCATTGATTTAATGTTTTTCTGATTATATAATTAATCTATGCTTACTGTAAAATTTAAAACAAGAAAAGTCCGAGGATGAACATAAAACCCTACCTGAAACCTCATTTCCCAGCAGACTGGTGATTGTCCTTTTTTATCTGTCACAGGCAGGAACTCAGATGTGTATGGTTTTATCTGAGTGGAATAGTAACATTATGTCATACATGTTATCTTTTAAATGATGACCTCTTTTTCCTTCTTTCACTTCCACTCCCCTTCCCTTCCACTCCCACACCACCAACCACATTTAACAAACTAGTATGTATCTTTTTTAGTTTAAAGGTAACTAAAAAGTAAATTCTCATATATTACATTTTCAAGTAAGTGTTTTTCATATAGATACAAGGATTTAGGGAAGGCTATTTTTTTGTTTTATTTCATTTTACATAACAGCTCTGCATCTTGCTTTTCATACCAAACAATGTCATGAAAATTTCTCGCATTTAACTGGATTCACTGTTTCCAATGCTTGCATACTATTTCACTGTATGGTCTGTTTTACACACTTGGATCATAAAATTCTGCCTAAATTTTCTCCTTCTATAGATATTGTTTTAGCCTGGCTTTCCTTCTAAACCAAGGTCTGAGGCAAGGGTTTGAATGTGTGTAACTCAGGGAAGTGATCCAGGCAGGGAGATTCAGAAGGGAGAGACTAGGGAAAGAGAAACTGACAATGCCGGGTCATCAGCGCAAACGTGCTTTGTGCTTTGCTGACTTGCTGGGGACCTTGTCTGAGGGGTCTTACCAAGTGCGCCTTGGAACTCGGGCTTTTAGCCTCTCGCCCATTTCCCCAGTGGCTGAGAACCGCCCCTCAGGGTAAACCGCTGAGCGGACAGGCAGCTGCGCATGCGCAGTTGCAGAGGTACGCGGCAGACCGGAAGTCGGGGCTGGCGGCCCGCGCAGTCACGCTCTGCACGCTCCATACCTGCTGGGCTGGCTGAAGTAAAAAGCTGAGGTAATGAGGCTTCTGATACAGAAAGTTAACACGTGCTTTCTCAGCCCGGGGGCCCATGGTTTTAATGCAGAAGACAATCGCATCCTGGGTTGTGATATTATTCAAGATAACAGTGTACTTCGTCCTCCATTTGTACGGGGTGCTTGCTCTCTGTATCACATCACCATCCTGACAACAGTCACATAAGGTAGAGGTAGGTAGGTATTTTACATAGGGGACAAGGCGAGGCCCAGAGAGATAAGGAAGGAGAGACCATCTGTACCATGTTCTCTTTGTGTTTCTAATGGTTAGCGCCTTGCCTGTCACGTAAATGATATTTAATATATCCTTTTAAGGGGATGCTGTTCAAGTAATTCGCCAAGTCACACACCCAATATATAGCAAATCTGGTGATTAAACCCAGGACTTCCTAACCCCAAAGCCTGTATGTCTTCGGTTATACCAGTGGAATGAAAAAAATTGCAAATTTTTCCTCACATGCAGCCTGAAAGAATTTCATAAAACTTCTTGCAAATTTTAAAAAAATGTGTAAAATTGTTCATTCTAAATTTGAAAGCTAATTTTTTAATATGAGAAAGGAAGTGCTTAACATTTTATAAGATGAAGTAAGATAAAGCTAGGCTACACTTAGTACATGTAAACTATGTTTGTATTGTGATATGATAAAATGAGGTTTAACTTCTCATTGAATAGCATTCTCTATGAGAAACTTGTATGAATTTTTTACTTGTGGATTTTTATCCAGTACAGCTTGGAAAAATCTTGAAAACATTACAATTACGTGTAAAGGAATTGGCATCACTACCCTAAACAGCTTCAGTTCTGAATTCACAGTATTCCAGCATTGACCAAACTTCTCCTATACAAAGATATGTTTAAAGTGGAGGAAAATCAGGAAGCTCCATGGGTTTAAGATTCAGCAATTAATCATTGAAGGATTAGAAGCCAGTATTTCCAATCATTCTTTTTTTTTTTTTTTTAATTTTTTTTTTCCTGCTCTTGGGAGTTTTTGGCTCAGCAGAACACTGCACCATAAAAAGGTTTGGGATGGATGGGGGGGACTGTATTTCTTTTGAGAAGTTGTTATCTTCTTAGATCTCTGGGCCTGTTTAAAACATCTTGACTATTTTGAAATATATTATTTTCATGATATTCTAGTTCTTTTTAAAATAGATGACACGTGTTAATGACAAAAAATTAAGCCATATAAAAGTACAAAGAATACAAAAGTCACACCAAATCCTACTACCTATATAATCTAATGTTATCCTCTCCTCTGCCTTTGATGTGGTGTTGTCTTTTTATGCTTCTCCCATCCTTGTCTTTTGACTAACTCCTTGTCTATCTTCCCAAATCTAGTTTAATTTCTAAAACAAAATTCCTGTGGGTTGGATGTGGAATCTGATCTCCTGATACCAGCAAAGATCCCTGAGTTCTGTGATACGTGATTGTCAGGTTAAGTCTGAAATAAAAGGCTCTAAACTTCTAGCCATGATAACCTGTGTGTGGGAAGTCAAGGGCTAGTACATCTGTCTGTAGAATTTGAGGATGGGATTCTCCTGAAGGAATTTTCTTCTCCAGCTTTTGTATTTATTTCTATTGTATAACAACACACAAACAACGGAGACTTTAATGTAGAAAATAAGTACATTCTTAGTAACTTCAGTTCAAAAAAAGAGTTTGGGCAAGTTTAGTTGAGGATAAAACCAAGCTGACTACTTATCAAGTCTCCCTTATTTCTCACTCAGGTGTTTTTTTATTTGTCTCATTTCCATGAAGGTATATTACAGTTTGACAGATAAACTGTAACTACTCAAAAAAGTGCTGTTATGTTTCCAAAATATACTGTTTTCTCACAGATATTTAAAGTAGCATATGCATTGAAACACATACAATTAAATAGAAGAATGAAATTATATTTGGAAACTATTAACTAAAAGAGCCTGCCTTTATGTCTTTTACCACAATTCTTAAGCCTTACAACAAAAAAATGTGTTTTCTTACTACCTAAGAGCAAGGCTTTCTATGTGCTTCTTCTGAAGTGAAGAAATTTACCTTCTGACTGTTGAAAATAATGTGGTAGCTAAGGAAATTAAAAGGAAAAAAAGTGTGGGCTCAGTATGCTTTGCTGAGGGCTGGGTTCTGACTGGTCCATGAATTATGAGATGCCAGTATACCAAAGGCTTAACCTTTCATTAACAATGTGTAATCAGTTGGGAAGACTTGCTCCACAAGGCAGCACACCGGTGGTTGTCCCGCAGAAATATCCTCAAGTCACAAGTTAAGAGTTATTTGCTCTTCCCTGTGCTTAAATGCATTGAGTCAGGCTAGACAGAGCAGCCTTCCATCTGTGAGTGCATGCCCTAGGTCCATGATCCTTAAAAGCTACAGTGATCCATTCCAAGCACCTATGTGCCTGTACTTGTTAGCTATCGCTGCATAAGTCACTAATGCAAGACAGCTACCATTTTATTGTATCTCACTATTTTGTGGGTCGAGAATTTAGGCATTTCTTCTCTTCTTTGGTTGGTATCACTTGGTGACTTTCAGGTAGTATCTGGGCTAATCTAGAGGATTCAAGACAACCTTACTTACATATTTGGTCCCTTGACAGTCTCAGCTGGGTCCCTCTCTTTCTCCAGGTAGTCTCAGGGCCTTGCTGTATGGTCTCTCCTTTAGGGTAGTTGAACTTCTTATATGTGACAAGTAAGTGAAGGTGGATACTGCCAGTATCTTAAGGTCTGGCTCCAGAAATGTGCTCAGCATTACTTCTACTGTATTCTGTTTGTCAGAGCAGGCACAGAAACACACCCAGAATCAAAGGGGTGAGATAGAGATCTCATTTCTTAACGGGAGGCATATCAGAGCATTTGGCACTGTCTTTAATTTGCCTTAATGTATTCTTGCCCCCACTGTTAACATCTAGGAAGAGGCATGAAGGCAAATATGAGGAAAAGCACTCCCGGATAGACTCCTTGCCTTGAACATCTCAGCCTCAGGGAAAGAATGGAGGACTTTGGCACACAGGTAAGGAATGTATTTAACTTGGGAGGTAAAGGTCCCAAGTGCCCTCTGTCAGCCTCCTGGTGAACTAGCCTCTGCAGTGTTAAAATACAGTGAGTTGAGATTTCCCAAAGTAAGAAGGCTTTGATTCATTTCCTTAACTTGGAAGGCCCCTTTGCAGCGCCTGCAGTGGCAGCTGATGAGCAGAAACATGGCCACATGGCTTTAGGAAGAGCTTCCCGCCACAAAGTGGGGAGCATCCTCAGCTTCATTCTCTAAGGAGGAATTCTTACAAGGTGTGAGAAGGGAGAGAAGATCAGTGGGGCAGGATAAACATACCAGTTGCCTGTCTCTTCTTCAGAAAGGAAATGGGATTTGGGGATAAATTCTACAATTGTGTTTCAAATTAATTTGTATCAAAAAAATAAGAACAGAGAACATTAACCTAAACCAAGGTGTTAACTTCAGCATGAAATGTCTTTTCCCAGTTTTGTGATAAAGCACTTATTATGGTGTCGGAGATGAGAATATGGGTTGTGGCAGGGGAGGTGGTCAGACTGCATTGGGTTGAATTCCAACCTCAAAATGTGCAGCAGTGTGATTCTGGCCATTCTTTGGTTCCTTCATCTGTAAAATGGTAGTGATAATAGTATTCAGTAACAACAGGGTAATAATATATACTCACTTCCTAGGACTGATGTGAGCATTAAATGAGATGATGCGTGGAAAACCCTTAGTACCATGCCTGACTCTTATTAAGTGATCACCATATAGAAAGTGTTCAATAAATGTCAGCTTTTATCACTGTTATTATAGCAGCAGCCCTTACTCTGGTGGTGAAACATGAGGGCACTGGGGGACTAAAGAAAGGGAGGGGTGGAATCACAAGTAAGACTTCTCATTCCTCTCTCTCTGGTTATAGCCACTGGGGTATAATGTGATCTATAAACTCTTCTGTCTGTTGACATGCCAGCAAATGATACATCTCTCTGATCTACTTAGATTTTCAAGCTAAATGTAAGGGCCCAGGCGCTGGAGGCTCAGAGCAGAGAGAGAGCTGGGGGCTGGGGGCTGTCCTGGCCTTTATAAACCATTGCCACTCTTATAAATAAAGCATTCACTCAGAGAGTCTGAGAGCTGGGGAGCCACATTGCGTGCAAATCCAGATCAGTGACTGAGCTTCTTCCAGGTTGAAGCTAATCACAACTGACATGTTAGAGTAAAACTACTTTATGAAATCAATATTAAATTTACAACCTTTGACATCCTGGGACATCAAAGATAAGGGGGAAATAAGCCATAGAGTAAACAGTCCTCCAGCTATGCCAGCTGCTCAAGGAGATGGGGAGATGTGGGAAACCAGAAGCCTAAATCAGACACTATTAATCTTGTTTTTATGTCAGCGTCTTGACATCAATAAAAACATTAAAAAAAATCACACAAACATTTACACACAGAAAAGACAGAGAACCAACAAGGAGAACTCCACCAATCCATCAGATGCCCAGAATCATTCCAGAGTGAAATGATTAGATTCCTTCTCCAACAGTGAGACTTGATTTTTCTGGACAGTAGGATGCTTCAATTAGGGAGAAAACACCATGTTGTGAGGCTGGCAAATCCCCTGCTGAAAATCCTAACCTATCTAGCCAGGGACCCTGCTGAAATAAAAGCCTGCACCTCTCTAGCAGATCCTCCCTATAGTCACTGGGATTCGAATATAGCTGCAAGGGACACTTGGAAGCAGAGTAAAACTGTAAAGGTCATCACAAAGTGAGAATATGTTTCTCTGAGTGCTCCTCATGGGGTACTAGCTCTCAGCTGCTCAAGTCTGGAGTGGATTTCTACCTCTGGAAAGAGGGTTGAATTTTAATATCCAGAAGCAGAATTGCCATGAATCCTACCAGGAGGAGTGGGCAGAGTCAGAAGACCCTGTAACATCCAGCATGGTCAAGCTCATGAAGGATTTCCTAGCCCTTTGCATCCAAAAGCATTTGTCTCAAGGGCTGGTCAGAGAATTGCGTCACCTCCACTGTAAATCTGAGGAAAATACCAAGTGCTGTAGGAAAGGTGGAGTGAGGGAGTCAAGGCCGTGTGGCCCAGCTGGTCTAAACAGATTCTTCTATAGTGCTTCCTCCTTTGCAAGAACAACTGGAATTTATACCCAGGTTCACCTGCACTCCATGGTGTGAATCTGAACTTACTAAAATATATGTTTAATTCAGTGTTTCCATCTTTTAAATCTTCAAGGGGGAATAGCAGCCATGCCTTTCCCTCCGCACTCCTCTCCCTGTCTCCCATCTAACCCTCAGCAGTGACTGATTTGAGCCTGTCTGCTTTGTGGCCATTGTGAGGTCATGGTGGTATTTCTGATGGATTTTGTATGGTCCTATGATCAGAGACAGGCACAGTAAGATCAAACCTATCAGTAACATTCGGTTTCCATCTGCTTCCTGAATGCAAAACAAAACATAAATAATATTCTCCATTTAGAATTCTACAGCAACAGATTCACGGGGTCAAAAGACTAGGAGGTGTGCAGCTGTTGGTGGGTCTTGCTGATGTGTATGAGTCTGAATGTGTGGGAGCTTTTGGCACAATGGTCGAGACAAACAAATGCCTACTTGAGTCTGGTATGTGTAGAAAGTGAAAAATTACTGCAGTACATAAAACAATTTTGCTTTTTTGATAAGGTTGTAAACTCCAAGAGTTCCTAGAATGGTGTCTGGCACATAGAATGTGTTTTTTGTTTTGTTTCTTGTTGTGAATACATGAATTAGAATTTCCTAGATTAACTGAGGGAGGAAACTGATACTTGTTTAGGGCTTTATCTGTGCCAGGCACTATGGTAGATCCTCTTCTTATGCTTTCTTATAATACCTCTGTATTGCTTTTTTTATTGTCACTGGAACAAATTATCACAAGCATGGTAGCTTAAACAATATACGTTTTAAATATTTTAGTTCTGTTGGTCAGAAGTCTGACACAGATCTCACTGGGCTAACATCAAGGGGCCAGCTGAACTATGTTCTTTTCTGGAGATTCTAAGGGAGAATTTGTTTCCTTGACTTCCCCAGCTTCCAAAGGCCATCCGTATTTCTTGGCTTATGGACCCCTTCTACCATTTTCAAAGTCAGCAGTAGCAGATCGAATCCTTCTCATCCTGCCATCTCCCTGTTCTTTGTTCCACTGTCACATCTTTTCATGACCACAGCTCGGAAAGTATTGCCACTTTCAAGCACTCATATTTTAGATTGGACCCAGGATAATCTTCCAGGATAACGAGTCTATATACCCTGCAGTCTTTTTTTGCCTGCAAAATATCATATTGACAGAATCTGGGGCATGATGTGTAGTCATCTTTGAGAGTTCTTATTCTGCCAATCACAACCTCTGTATGATAGATATTATTGACCCTATTACAGAGAAAAGGACACTGTATCAGTAATATGCTCCACACCATACAGTATGTGATAAAGTTGAGACTCCAGCCAAGGTCTGTGTGTCTCCGAAGCCCATGCAGTTCCTACTGTGCTGCACCATTTCACACCACAAAATGGCTTGCTGCTGGATGGGTTGGGCTTAGGGTTTAGTGAGGTGGGAGCTGGAATAGAAACTTAAAGGGGAATTCTCATAAGAGGCAGGGTGAGAATCAGGGAATTGAATTCTGTTGGAAATGCTCCCTTGGAAGAAGAAATGGATTTGCACTTGAAAAAAATAAATTCACTTCTTTGAGGGAGAAGTTAGCTTAGGAGCAGGGGATCAAGTCTGAGTTAAATAAAACACCCTCTTCTCTCCCAGGGCCTCAGGGACCCTAGAGATCCTATGTTGTCCTGCACCCACTTGGAAAGAGTTTTACCAAGCCAATTCCTTACAAGCTGTAGGGACTGCATGTGTTACCCTTCTCAAGAGTTTTACATGTAAAAACAGAGCGCCATAACCCAAAGTCATACACAGAACCTCTGGATTTCTTGGTTTTTTTGAATGGATAAGAAACTAATCAGAGCACTGTAAGTTTGCATTTGTTATCATGAGCTAACTTAGTTTGTTGTAATAGTAAACTTTTAATCAGTATGGCATCTGAGTCAAGGAGATATTCTTGGTTGGGGAAGCCTTCCAGGTTTGAGGCTGCTGCTGCTGCTGCTGCTAAGTTGCTTCAGTCGTGTCCAACTCTGTCTGACCCTATAGACCGCAGCTCACCAGGCTCCCCCGTCCCTGGGATTCCCCAGGCAAGAACACTGGAGTGGATTGCCATTTCCTTCTACAGTGCATGAAAGTGAAAAGTGAAAGTGAAGTCGCTCAGTCATGTCCGACTCTTAGAGACCCCATGGACTGCAGCCTACCAGGCTCCTCTGTCCATTGGATTTTCAAGGCAAGAGTACTGGAGTGAGCTGGTTACCACCTATTCTGTATGCTTGAGAAAAATATGTGGGTAATGTACTGGGTTTTCCGCATTGCAGGCAGTTTCTTTACGGTCTGAAATACCAGGGAAGCCCCTAAATGAAAAAGATTGGTATAAAATTAAAAAAAAAAATAGTATTGAGTATTTGCTTATAACTTGAAACCATTGGGGCACATACTTGATTGCATGGAGAAAGGTAGTTTGAGGAATTGGGTTTTGTTGTTGTTGTTCAGTCGTTAAGTTGTGTCCCTCTCCTTGCAACCCCATAAACTGCAGCTCACCAGACATCCTTGTCCTTCGCTATCTCCCACACTTTGCTCAAACTCATGTCCACTGAGTTGATGATGCCATCAAACCATCTCATTTTCTGCTGCCCCCTTCTCCTCTTGCCTTCAATCTTTCCCAGCATCAGGGTCTTTCCAGATGAGTCTGCTCTTCGCATCAGGTAGCCAAAGTATTGGAGCTTCAGCATCGGTCCTTCCAATGAATATGATGGTGGCCTTTACCAGAGATTAGGCAGGAAGTTTACCCTAATAGTTGGTGTTCAACTTTTTTTTCCTTTTTTATGAGGAGAGGGAGGTGGGAGGGGGGATTGGGATGGGGAACACATGTAAATCCATGGCTGATTCATGTCAGTGTATGGAAAAAACCACTACAATATTGTAAAGTAATTAGCCTCCAACTAATAAAAATAAATGGAAAAAAAATGATAAAAGTCAGCCTTCCTGAATTTCATTCTCTCATGCTAATAGGATGGAGCAGCAATGACATACCATAAAAAATAAGGATATGATTTACAAGCGAACCAGATGGCTCCTATCTCATCTCATTGAATTGTTATCTTTTGAAGAGTTCCTTTTTGTGGATTTTAAAGAGAATGTAATCACTTTAGAAATCCCCAGAGAGTTTCATAATGAACCCTACTTACATTGTGTTGACACTAATAGTAGCTATAACCATGATCTTCAATCCCCATGTAGGAGGCAGGCTTGTTGAAATTATAGCATGGCCTAGTAATTCATTTAAAAACATACTTTTAAAAATGAGATTTATGATGACCAAAAGCCCACTTAAATCAGTTTCACTTACAAATAAGAGATGCTATATTAATAATGAAATCAATGTGGTTTAACTCAAGAAAAACAACATTTTACTGACAAGTTTTACCCAGTTTAGTCTCATGTCAAATTAAGAAACTAAGTAAACCAAACATTTATATGACTGACTCATACCGTGAAAAAAATGTGATCACAGCTTCATATCACAAAACTATTAAGTTCTGTTCAAGTAATTTCCTCTCAGCATTTCCTTTCCTCACTTACCGTTTCCTTCTTAACCAAAAAGCATCAAATTAGGAAGCTTAAATGACTGAAGTATTAACACTCTCAGGAAAAAATGATTGCCTTTCAGAATGGGGGAAAAATATCCCCTGACCGACCTATCTAACCAAGGCAAATGGTTACGAAGTAACAGGAACACAGGGTTTTTTGTTGTTGTTGTTACATTCTTTTCTAATACTTTGGTTTTTGATTTGAAGTTTCTTTAAAATTAATCCTTTAAAATCATTTCCAGCAGTGAGCAATTCAGCAAGTTCAGAGAACAAAATGGCCAGACCTTTGTATCCTTAAGATTGGATTTAGACTAGTGGGATTGTATTGAAGTAACTTTTGCTATTTCAAGTATAATAAATTATAACTCATATATGGTTCAATTAGCAGTCCTGTGACTAAATCTAACATTTTCCTCTATGCAATCTTTAATTTGGTATGCCTAGTTCATTTTCACAGTATGTCTGAATAAAAATGGAGTTTTGAAGTTTTACCTATCTTTGCAGATTTTATATCTATTCATATGTAAGCTTCCCCCCCTACCCCACAATACACACACAGAATAATTTGTTAAGTGAGGCTGATGTATATTAAGATGGCAACTGTTAAACACTCCCGGACCAGGTATAAAAAAATGTTTTCCGCAGAGTTTGGACCTCACTCTGAAAGTTCTAAACACATTGCCTTAGGTAGCCATTACCAATTAATTGATGGAGGCATTTGAGTCCAGACCTTCATCATTGCATTTAGTTCATAAAATAGAACCTGCTTTAAATATCTTGAATGAAATGTAATACAGGGAATTTGGTGCTTTAAAATAAAATTGCTGGAAGACCTGAGGAGCTTACTTGAGGCCCGACCTCCAGGAATGACTCCCAAAACACCACAGAACTGAGTCCCCAGTTGCATGCTGCCTGCCAAGTTGCTTCAGTCATGTCCAACTCTTTGTGATCCTATGGACTGTAGCCCACCAGGCTCTTCTGTCCATAGGATTCTCCAGGCAAGAATACTAGATTGGATTGCTATGCCCTCCTCCAAGGAATCTTCCTAACCCAGGGGTCGAAACCACATCTCTTACATCTCCTGCATTTGCTGGCGGGTTCTTTATCACTAGTGCCACCTAGAAAGCCCCATTGGACCAAAACTTTAATGCATCTTGAAAATACAAAATGGCTGAAAGCAAATACCCATAGCAATATGGGTCAGTATGCTAAATGTTAAACATTTCCAGTTTTATGTAACTGGGAGAGGGATAGTGATATGACTTCCATCTCTGATGTATGTGTTTTCAATCTATTTTAATGTATGCTGTCTGTTTAGATACTACAGCCTAATAATCATTTTAGAGCAACTCTACATTCCTATGGAAACATCTCTTTTGCAGAAAAAAATGTATGTGTATAGGAAGATGGCTAGGGCTTCCCAGATGGCTCAGTGGTAAAGAATCCATCTGCAGTGCAGGAGACATAGAAGACACAAGTTCAATACCTGGATTAGGAAGATCCCCAGAGGAGGAAATGGCAACCCACTCCAGTATTCTTCCCTGGGAAATCCCATGGACAGAGGAGCCTGCCAGGTTGCAGTCCGTGGGGTCACAAAGAGATAGACACAACAGAGCCACTGACTGCACACACGCACACATAGGAACATGGCCATGAAGCTGGAATTTTTTGTTGTAACTCTCCTTTTAGTAGGCTCCTCCCACCATGTTTGTGTCCATATGCAACTATTCCTTTCAAGGCTGCTCTAAATAACTGTCTCTCCCTGCCTTCTCCCTCTGGTATCACTGTGTAAAGCTTCTTCTCACCTGCCACATCTTCTAAGAGCCAAGTACATTTTAGTAGGTTCTACCATCTAATCTCACTTATTGCATACTTGGTCTGTAGGGCAAGCATATTGATATGGAGCTTTTCATCCCTATATTTTTTCAAAGTGACTTCTTCCTGAAATTAAGTCAGTGTGAAGGGAGGCTACTCAGTCCTTCTGAACCTAAACTATTTGATGTGAGATTGAACTACAGCCTTCTTTAGGCTCTTGTGTGTTAGTCGCTCAGTTGTGTCCAACTCTTTGCGACCCCGTGGACTATAGTCTGCCAGTCTTCTCTGTCCATGGGATTCCCCAGGCAAGAATACTAGAGTGGGTTTAGGCTCTTAGGCCCCCATGAAAAAAGATTTAGTTTTTAAGCCTGAGAGGGTTAAAAAAACACAGCAGAGGCAGGGCTGGTCTTGAATATAAAAAGTAAATCACAAAACTGGAAAACAATTCTATCAGGAACATTTCTGTATTAAACTTACCTGTTATTTGCTTAGATTTTTGAACTAATTTGTCTCTACTCTGTCACTACCTCTTTCTTTGTCAGGAAACTCCACAAAGGAAGTCATTCAAATAAGTTACTTAGAAAAGTTTCTTTGCTTGTTTTGTTTCTTTTTTTCAGTATGGAGAAGCTTGCCTGCTCACAAGTACTCTCTGTTTTTTTTTTTTTTTTTAAATATGGTACCTATAAAGAAGCTGGGTGACTAGCTTTAGGTCAGAAGTTGTTTGCATCCAAGAACCCTGTAAGAGCCTGACTGATTTAGTTGGTAGTAATGAGAATCTGGGAAATACAATAAATGGGACAAGGAGTGCTCTCAGGTGACAGTTTCTGATGGCTTATAAGATCACATCATGTCTTAGTTTTTGGTCTCTGCTAATAATCTGTTATGATGTACAGCAGGTTCTGGTATACAGAGTAATTCAAGTGCTCTTCTGTTGGGCATATGGTGCTTTTAAGAACACTCCAAGGGTTGATTTGACTGCTCCTGTTGATAAAGGATGGCACAGTGGGAAGGAAGGGAACAAGCTATGGATGGTGCGTGGGATTCAGGAGAGGAAGGGATTCATATGAGAGCAGAGCTGCTGAGAAAAACAACATGCAGTGACTTAATTAGAAAACCAGTTTTTCCATTCTTTAAGTTGAGTTCCTGCAAGTGTCACTGTTTCTTATGGTAAAATTTAATGATATATAAATATACACATATATGCGTGTATAAAATATGCATGTTATATAAGATGTGTTTTATATATGTAAATAAGCATACATATACACATGTACATATATTAAATAGCAAACTCAAATGAAGTAGCAGAAAGACAAGATTAGTCCCAGCTGTTGAACTGGGAGCAGGGGCAAGTATTTGATAAAAGCAAAAAGAAATGATTCTAGAGGAAACTTTTTGAGTAACAGAGAAGAACCTTCCAGGAAACACAGCTTTGTACTCCTTCTTTCTGCTTTTAAAAACAGGGAAAATAATGCATTTTTTTCTCATAATATCATCCACGGATCCCATTCACTGGCAAGAGAAGTGATTCTGTATATAAAATTAACAGGTTGTTTACACTTGAAGAGTTTTCAGAATTTTCTCTTACAGGAATTTGTCTCATAGCAAATAGAATCAGAAATTGTCAGAAGAATAGAAATATGGCTGACCAAATTCTGTGCAGTTATAGAAAATCCTCATGCCAAATTTGAGTGATTTTAGGCAGAGAGCCTGAGAACTCTGCAATCAGAAGGTCAGCTCTGGTATAAAACCAGACCAAACATCAATGAGGATGGAACAGAGAGTAACTCAGGACTTCACAGGACTAAGAGTTCAAGAAAGAATATGCTTAAAGCAGGGCCGTGATAGATATTAGTCAGTCATTCTCAGCAAAGACTTTCTTGAAACCATGGTGGTTCAACATATAGCCTGTGAACTGAATGAATTATGTCTGAAATTGGGTTGCAGTTCAACTGTGATTTGCGGGGGGGAGGCGGAATTCCCTCATTACCTAATTTTTCCATCCTAACCAACTGACATGCTTAGCTAAGAGCTGAGTGCCACTGGGTTTTATACAGGAAGCTTAGATCAATATTTGTAGTTGAAGCCAAAGTTATTAGTTATATACTTGTGAGTTGTTCAGGTTTAAATATGTACTATCATATGAAATTTAGATATTTTAAATGATTATGGAATGAAGAAGAATTAGCATAGAGACCACTCATGCTTGAGTTGAGGTCAACATTCAGTAGACTCACTATTACTAGGTAAATAAGTAAGCAAATAAATAAATAAATGCCATCTACTACTGTAGACATGAGTGTGCTCTTAGATCAACAGCAGAGGAGGAGGAAAAGGCGAGATAAACTTAAGTGCCCCTTATATGCCGGGAATGGCTCTAGAAGTTTTTCATATATCTCTTCTTCCCTCGAAGCCCACAATATGTAGATTCCCACCTCACGGTCAAGGAATCTGAGGCATAGAGAGCCTATTTAACTTGACCAAAGTTGTACAGTTTGGCGAGGTACATAGCCAGCTCTTTGAATCCATGGTTCTAAAGTCTGTATTCTTAGTTATGCCTAAGACTAAGAATTACATGTGTATATTTAGGATGTATTAGTGTTTCTTAAACCTTATGTAGTTAATTTATCAATGTAAATTTAGGTCTTTTAAACTAACTATAAAATACATAAAATAAAATTGATAAGATTAGCAATAATTTAAAAATATATTATTACATGTAATTAATTATAGTGCAGTAGCAGTACTCAATGAAATAATAGTTTTTGTTCCTTAGAAAACTGTGAGTTGAAAGAACTCACCTAAGTTACTAAGAATGATTATTTCAGAGTGGTTGGATAATGGGTGACTTTTGATTTCTCCTTTGTGTTTGTATTTCTTGTTTTTCTGTGATCATCATAGGTCACTTTTTCTAAGATGTCATTGTGATGAGCTTCCCGAAATTAGACGCCAGTGTCGCTTGTAACGTGCTTCTTGGATGCTGTCAGTAAACCAAAGGCATACCTTGCCATCTCTGTTTCTTTCCATTTTGAATGTGTTAGTGCTGAAATTTACTTGGTCAACTTTCTCATTTCCAAGTTCAAGGCCTTTAATACTCAATTAAATTAAAAACATTTGTTTGGAACAGCCTACGTAGGAAGTGGTAAATGTTAAGTATGTATTTGGTCCCAATTGTTAATTCAAAGCTGAGTGTCAGAAAACCAATCATTCTGCCTATATGAGATTTTTGGAAGTTGTACATACGTTGTAGAGTGCAAGAGCTTTAGGGCAAGATGGTTTAGGTTGGATGCCAATTCTATCATGGTAGGTGTATTTTGTATGGTTAAATTTTAAATCTTCTATGGCTTAACTCAGCCTTCTGTAAGATGGGAATAATTATAGTACCTATATCTCATAAGTTTGTTGGAAGAATAAACTAAGTTGATGTATGTACATAAAGCATTCAGAATAGTGTCAGATACTTCATTTAAGCATTCAGTAAATGTTAGCTATCATTTAGCTCAGGTGGACATGTATCACAGTAAGGTAAGAACTAGCTTACAAATTTCTACAGACTTGTGTTCTATATAACCCAAACCTTTCTCACAGAATACAAACCTATGCTCTTAGGATGAAATAATTTGGAAGCACATTATATATCATGTTTGAACTCATGTTTGATAACTGTACTTTGCCTCCAGGCAAGGGCTATCTCCACAAGAGGTCTGTTGTGAGCCCCAAGAGGTTGTCTTAAAATTGTATTGTGCTTTTTCTCTTTTTCTGTGTCAGGTAATCTGCAGTGGTTATCATGAAATTAGTCTTATATCTTCCCTTCCTTTATTTTATCAGTATGGGAATGTTTTAAGTGTGTGGGAAGAGTGCAGGCAGTTGGAGGTTTGGCTTTTAAATGCTCAGTAAAAACAGCTGCTAGTAAATTGGGTGCTTTACCATGAGCTATAGCTCTACCATAATCAAAGCACTCTCCAAGAGTTAATGTAATCTTCCTTCTCTTTCTGTATCTATATGATGACATGTATTATTACCTCTGTATTATAGGTGAGGAAACTGATCTCTAGAAATTAGTCATATAACTAATTGAGAGATGGAATTGGGATTAAAATCCAAGCAGTGAAAGATAAGTCTGGCTTTCCTGTCAGCTCCGTCTTGTCCAACAATTTAAATAATAGAAACCGTGAACATAGATATTGACTTTAGGCACAGAGGTATGATATTCAAAATACTCACCAGCTGGTCACCCAAGGCATTAATTCTGACTAATCAGAACGGATGCCAGCTGTGAACAACTGGCTCCGCTATTTGGGTGTGAACTGTCTGAATACCAGCTCTAATATTTTAGTGACAAATGGTTAATTTGTGAAGTACATCACTCAAAATCTTCAAAAAGAAAAGTGATTAAATGACAAAGGATCACTAAAGACCATATCATGTCTGATATGTAAGGCAGGTCACTACATGCTCCTTCCATACATATTACTCAACCCTGAGTTACCCATCAGCTGAATGGCATGTTGTAAAGATGTCTGTATTCTTTTCCCAGACGATGCTGCTCTCTTTGCTGGTACCATGAGCTAGTGGTAGCCAGGCTCAGGCTGGAAAGAGCTGTCTTGAAGTCTTTTTCCCTTAAATTCATCTACCTACCTGTCCAGGGGATATTAGAATGGATTTTTATTTCAATTCATTTCATTGATTTGGCATCTTTGTTTGGTGTGATGTAGGGAATAGGATGATGAGTTTAATGTTACAGTACTGGATGGTTAAAAATGCTGTCTGCACTTCCCTGGTGATGCTGCGGTAAAGAATCTACCTGCCAATTCAGGAGACATGAGTTCGATCCCTGGGTTGGGAAGACCCTGGAGAAGGAAGTGGCAACCTACTCCAGCATTCTTGCCTGGGAAATCACCAGAGAGGGCTTGAGGGCTACAGTCTGTGAGGTCACAAAGAGTCGGGCATGACTGAGTGATTAAACAACAACATTACCCATCCAAAATCCAGTGATAAATAAGTTAGTGGACTCCTGTTTGATGTACTTTGACAAATACACCTACATTTAGAGCTCCCACTTTTACTGCAACGGTACATGCAGACTTTCTTACTAAGGTTTTTCACCTCTGAGAAGCCAATTAACTTCTGTCACTTACAGTTTGAAGTGTAATATTAAGGTCATAGAACTAAAAACATCTGGGTGATGGCCCCAGACCTGCTTCTGACAGACCTGAAGCACGACAGCTCATGTGTAAAACAGTCCCTACTGTGGAGAGCTGTGGGGCAATTTAACGATCTCAAGCCTGCACTTCCTTTCTGAAACAACAAGAGCAAAAATATTAAAACATTTGGAATCCCCACATTCTCTTGACCCTAGCAAGTTTTTGAAAGTGTCATAGTCCTTAAAAATACTTAAACTTATTTGAGAAAAAAGTTTGTTATTATTATATCCTTGGCATGTGTGCTAATTTGTTTCAGTCATGTCCTACTCTATGTGGCCCAATGGACTGCAGCCTGCCAGACTCCTGTTCATGGGATTCTCCAGGCAAGAATACTGGAGTGGGTTGCTGTGCCCTCCTCCAGGGGATCTTCCCAACCCAGGGATCAAACCTGGGTCTTTAACATCTAACCTGAATTGGCATGTGGGTTCTTTACTACTAGCACCACCTGGTAAGCCGTTATACTCTTGAAGGGAGTAGCAAGAAGATAAGACATTGTGAGCTGTTTTGCCCCTGTCTCCTCTTCGTTTTGTCCACCCAGATGTGTGTATGAGGCCCAGTTTGGCATGCCTCTAAACCCTAACCCTGTCATAAGGAAGTTATATTTAGGGTCCAAGAAGCTTGTTTTAGGTTTATACTAATGAGATACATTTCTTTGCTTCCTTAAAGATTTTTCCCATTCTGATTTTAGATCCTGTTATAGTTTTCTTAATAAAATGATGGATCCCAGCTTTTATAATACACTATTATGTTTTTCTGGCCAGTTTTCTCCCAGCTTATCATTTTAAGCAGACACTTGCAGATGTTTTAATTTTTTGAGGTTGTCACCTTCCAAGTCACAGAGTACCCACAACTACAATAATCTGTCTTACCTGGTGTCCAGTAACAACTAGGAAATGATTCTTCTTTTGGTATTACTTCTCTGTGCATTTTCAAGTCCTGATTTTCAACTTCTGAGTGTTCTCTTCTATTAAGTAAAATTGCTCTGGGCTTATGTGAATGATGATTTGGGCTTATGTGTAGTGTAATATACAGTGAAAGCAACAGACAACAATGCCCTGTGGGACTCACAATAGGCCAGAAGGGCTCATGGAAGATAAAACATAGGGGTAAAGGTGCCCTGGAAGTACAGTTTAATTTTGTCAGATTCTTGGCATCTGGTTTTCAGTTAATGCTGTTTCTTGAATTTGAAAGAAATCACACACATTTTTGCTCTAGGAGCACTTAAAGCAAGAACAGCATCACCCATCTCTAAAAATATTTCCCGGTGGATAAACTGTTAAGAAAACATGTTTGTGGTTCACACTTTGAATAGAAATATTTACTATTCATTCTTTACTTGAATTTTTTTTTTAAATCAAGTAACTAAGTTGGCTTTTTGTGAGACGTTGACTAAAATCAGGGCACTGGGTCACCACATTCATAGCCAAAGCAAATGATTAATAATAATTTCAGAGCCTTGAAATAACCTACACTGAACCAGCTTACATTGTACTGAGGTTTATTTTAATTCAGAAGCACAGTATTTCAGGAAAACATGTTATAAATTAGTTTGTAAAAACCTGAAAGACAATGAGTATTTGATGATTTCTTGAAACTTTAATGAAAGCCTCTTGTGTTCATTAAAAAATGAGCAATTCTAGTTACGTGGATGAAGGTCTGAGCTGATGGGCTTAATTAACGTCACTATTGTTTTTCCCTAGTCAAACTTACTTACAGTCAGTGTATATTTTATAGCAGTTGCTTTTTCTGTTTTAAAAAAAAAAAAAAAACAACTTTTTTTTCAGAATGGACCAGGTGTATGGGGGTCTTTAAAATAAGGTAACTTAATGGTTTAACTCATGAAGTCTTTGCTAGGTGTCAATCAAACCTTTATTTCATGTGCTTATCATCCAGCCTACATTTGGGCTTCTTTTGTAAGTGACCCAAATTTGAAAAAGGATGATTTACCCATTCTGAACAGTATTAAGGATAAAGAAAAGCACTGCAGATAGTTTTATTTATTATTTCCTTGCAACTTAAGAGCAGTTTTATTTAGAGTAGGATCATTTACAAATACAGTTTTTATAGTTATTTTTGTTCTTACTGCATATATCATTGCTGATTTTTTTGCTGCTAAACTGTTCAGTGTTTAGCTCATTCAGTGCTGCCTTATTTAAAAAAAAAAAGGAAAACAACATGGCGGAGGAGTAGGTGGATGTGGAGTACATCTCTCTCCACGGATACATCAGGAATACACCTTCAGACACAAAAGTGTATGCAGAACACCAGCTGAGAGCTGCCAGGAGTACATGACCAGTGGAAAAGAATATATAGAACCATGTAAAACGAAGGAACTAGGGGGAAAAACAGGAGTGTTAGTAGGATTGGACCTGCCCTCAGTGGGTGGGGGAACTGAAGCAGGGGTCCAATCCCCATAGCAGGGCAATTGTCTGAGTCAGAGGAGAAACATTTAAGGCTGAGAGTGAAACAGCTGATCTGTGGCAGCCTAAATGGAATGAGAATCAGACAGTCCTTGCCACAGCCATACATACCCCGGACAGAAACACTGGTCTCCTGGAAGCCACAGCAACTAGGAGCTGGAGTTTAGGGATTATGCAGCAATTCCACAGTGAGGGCTGCTGTTGACTGTGGAGAGACTGATCCAGGGGAAGTGAGAGAGGAGATCGTGGTGGGAAATGACTGTGGAAGAAAGCCAGGCAACCATGGAAGCAAGGGGATACTGCTGAGTCATGCATAGGGGGTGGAGTCATCACCATAGCTCCTTTCTCCCCACAGGCCAGCAGCTGAACAATAGAGAGACTGGCCCATCAAATGCCTGGTGCATTGAACTATAGAGTAGGACCCCACCCAGGGTGCTCATTTCAGTGACTGATGCGCCGAAATACAGGGTAGGACCCCACCCAGAGTGCCCCTTTAAGTGCCTGACGCACTGAACAACATAAAAAGACCCCAGGAAAGGGCTCCCTCTAAGTGCCTGAATGGGGCAGAGCTATGGAGAAAGATGAGCCAAAGAGGCCTTCTGGTCGCCAGCTACAAGAGGCTCTAAAAAGACTCTGACAGGGCCATACCTCCTGTGGCAGAGGCAGTCGTGTCCCTGCACATTTGGCGCCGCCAGGGTCCCCACAAGCCAAGCAGCTGCGCCACCTTCACGCTCAACTCTCCCTGGGGCAGAGCTGGCACAGGCCAAAAATGTCTTGTGTCTATGCGCGCTGGGTCACTTCAGTGGTGGTCAACTCTTTGCGACCCTGTAGACTGTGGCCGGCCAGGCTTCTCTGTCAGAGAAGGGGTTCTCCAGGCAAGAATACTGGAGCATATTGGCCAATACTGGTTGCCATTCCCTTCTAGAGCACTCTATTTCCTGCTACCGTAGCTGCCAACTCCTCTGAGTACCTGGCGCTGCCAGAACCCTTGCAACTCAAGCAGCTGCACCACCTCCACACCTGGCCCTCACAGGGGCAAACCCAAGCCCTCCAGGGCAGCCTCAGGAGCTAAACCCCAGTGGACGACCCACATGTAGAGGTGGAAATAAAACCACAACTGAAACCCAGGGGCAGTGTGGCTAAGGAAGAAGACCCCAAACCTTCCCACCAGCTGTTCAAGCTGCAACTTATATCCACATGATCAACTAAGCAGACTCTATGTCTGTGGAATATATAAAAGGCCATGGAGAGCTCCCACAAAGAAAACACACTAGCTCTGATAGCTGTGGACATTGGAGGCAAGAACTCACAGGAGCAGGACCAGATTAGAATCTGATCTGGGCCTACAGCAGGTCCAGAGATCAGCACAGTGTTGGAGGGCATCCTAGAGAGGTAAGGTGGACTGTGACTCCCAGCTAGGGAAAGGACTCTGACAACAGTGACTCAAGAAAAGCATTTATTATTCTTATTTTTTGACTTGTTCTGTAGATTCTTTTGGATTTTTTTTTCCTTCCCCCCCTCCCCCTATTGAGGTTGTTGATTTTACTGGCACTAAGAAATCCAGTTAAGCTTTTGAACTTTTTTTTTCCTCTGTCACATTTTTTATTGTTGTCATAGACTTCTGCCTCTACATTGGCTTTTGCAAGTCTGTGGAGTTTTCCTCATTTTTTTCTTTTCTCTTTTTTTTAATTTTAATTTTTTGAAACTATTATTTTTTCTACATTTATTCCTTTGTTTGCTTTCCCTAGTGTTCTTTTCCCCTTGCAGTTAATCTTTAATGTATATAAATCTCTTTATCTACTTCTATTTAACTTTGCATATCTATTCTTTATTTCTTCTCTCCTTTCCTCTCAACATATTTGTCAGTTTTATTTTCATTGCTTTATTCCCCATTTGGCACCTTGCTTTAGTTTTGTTTTCCAGTTTGTGCTTTAATTAGTTTTGTTCTGGTAGATATAATTTTTGGTTTCCTTTGTTTGCCAAGTCAATCTATTGTACTTTATTTTTGTTGGACTATTTTGATTTTGCTTATGGATATATATGTATATGTGTATATTCAGTCACACTTTCTATTGTTGTTATAAACCTCTGCTTGTACATTGGGCTTTTGCAGTTCTGTGGAGTTTTCCTTTTTTTTTTTTTTCTTTTTCTTCCATTTTTTTCTCTTCTCTTTTAAACCTATTATATTTTTTCTACATTATTCCTTTGTTTGCCTTTCCTACTGTTCTTTTCCCCTTGAAGTTTATCTTTAATGAATATAAATCTTCTTCATCTATCTCTGTTTAACTTTTCTTGACTTTCTTTCTTTTCTTTCCACTCAAGATATTTGTTAGTTTAGTTTTCATTGCTTTATTTCCCACTTGGCACCTTGCATTAGTTTTGTTTTCCAGTTTGTGCTTAAGTTAATTTTGTTCTTAACAGGTAAATATAATTTTTGATTTCCTTTGTTTACCGGGTCAATATACTGTACTTTATTTTTGTTGAACTGTTTTGGCTTTGTTCATGGGTATATATGTATATGTGTATATTCCATTATTTTAATTATAATTTGCCTGATTTTGTAACAGCCATTTGTCTGGGGTTCATCTTTGGCTTCTCATTTTTGGATATTTGTTTTGATCTCACTTAATGCCATACAAACCACTTGTGGAATCTTTGTTCCTGACCAGAGATCAAGCCCTGAGCCTTGGGAATGGGAGCACTGACTCCAAGACTCTAGACTACCAGAGAACTAACCCTAGGGAGTATCAAATAGTGAGAACTCACACAAAGGAAACCACTTGAATACAAGACCTGGCATCCAATCACCAGTAGCACCCTGTGCAGTATGCCTCATCCAAACAACAAACAAAACGAAAATACAAACCCAGTCATTAGCAGAAACGATTACCACCTCACTCAGCCTTGCCCATCAGAGGAAAAACAAACAAACAAAAACTTAGCACAAATCTTGAAGCTATATGAAGCTCACACAAACCACTGGACCAATCTTAGGAGGGCAGAAACCAAAAGGAAGAAAGAATTCAACCTTCTTCAAGGAAAGAATTCAGCTTTCCTTGAAGCCTGGGAAAAGGAGACCTCAAACACAATAACTTAAAGAAAAAAATGAAAAGGCAGAGAAATACTGCACAAATGAAGGAACAAACTAGAAACACAGAAGTCCAAATAAATGAAGAGGAAATAAGCAAACTACCTGAATTTCAGATTAATGATAGGATGATCAAAAACCTTGAAAACAAAATGGAGAAAAGTTAAGAATCAATTAACAAAGACATAGAAGAATTAAAGAATAAACATAGACAAACAACACAACTACTGAAATTAACAATACTCTAGAAGGAATCATAGCAGAATATCTGAAGCAGAAGAACGAATCAGTGAGCTGGAAGACAAAATTGTGTAAATAACTTCTGAAGAGCAGAATAAAGTAAAAAGAATGAAAAGAGCTGAGGACAGTCTCAGAGACCTCTGGGACCAAATCAAATGCACCAACATTCAAATTATAGGGGTCCCAGAAGAAGAAGGGAAAAAGAAAGGGTATGAGAAAATTTTTGAAGAGATTATAGTTGAAAATTTCCCCAACATGGAAAAGGAAATAGTCAATCAAGTCCAAGAGGCACAAAGAGTCCCACACAGGATAAACCCAAGGAGGAACACACCAAGACACATACTAATCAAACTAACAAAGACTAAAAACAAAGAATGAATATTAAAAGCAGCAAGGAAGAAGCAACAAGTAACATACAAAGGAAACCCCATATGTTTAACAATTGATCTTTCAGCAGAAACTCTGTAGGCCAGAAGGGAATGGCAGGATATATTTAAAGTACTAAAAGGGAAAAATCTACAACCAACATTGCTGTACCCAACAAGGTTCTCATTCAAAATTGATGAAGAAATAAAAAGCTTTTCAGACAAGCAAAAGTTAAGAGAATTCAGTACCACCAAATCAGCTTTACAACAAATGTTAAAAGGACTTACACAGTCAAGAAATACAAGAGAAGAAAAAATATCTACAAAATGAACCCCAAACAATTAAGAAAATGACAATAGGAACATACATATCAATAGTTACTTTAAGTGTAAATGGATTAAATGCTTCAACCAAAAGACACAGACTGGCTGAATGGATACAAAAATAAGAGCCATATATATGCTGTCTACAAGAAACCCATTTCAGACCTCAAGACACGTATAGACTGAAAATGAGAGGATGGAAAAATATTTTCCATGCAAATGGGAAGCGAAAGAAAGTTGGAGTAGCAATCTTCATATCCTACAAAAATAGACCTTAAAATAAAGAAGATTACAAGAGATAAGGAATGACACTACATGATGATCAAGGATCAATCCAAGTGGAAGACATAACAATTGTAAATATCTCTGCACCCAAAATAGGAGCTCCACAATACATAAGACAACCACTAACAGACATAAAGGGAGAGATTGACAGTAACACAATAATAGTGGGAGACTTTAACACCTCACTCACACCAATGGACAGTCATCAAATTGGAAAATTAATAAGGAAACACGTCTTAAATGATACTTTAGATGAGATGGATCTCATTGATATCTTCAGGACATTCCATCCAAATGCAGAAGAATACACCTTCTTCTCAAGTGCACATGGAACATTCTCCAGGAAGTGCACATGGAACATTCTCCAGGATGGACCACATCTTGGGTCACAAATCAAACCTCAGTAAATTTAAGAAAATTGAAATTGTATCTTTTCCGACCACAATGCTATGAGACTAGATATCAATTACAAGAAAAGAGGTGTAAGAAACACAAACACATGGAGATTAAACAACCCATTTCTAGATAACCCACAGGTTACTGAAGAAATCAAAAGGGAAATAAAAAAAATTTCTAGAAACAAATGACAATGAAAACACAACTCAAAACCTATGGGATGAAGCAAAGCAATTCTAAGAAGGAAGTTTATAGCAATACAATCCTACCTCAAGAAACAAGAAAAACATTGGATAACCTAACTTTACACCTAAAACAACTAGAAAAGGAAGAACAAAGACATCCAAAATTAGTAGAAGGAAAAAAATCATAAAGATCTGAGCAGAAATAAATGAAAAAGAAATGAAAGAAACAATAGTAGAGATTAATAAAACTAAAAGCTGGTTCTTTGAGAAGATAAAAAAAATTGACAAGCCTTTAGCCAGACTCATCAAGAAAAAAAGAAGAGTCAAAGCAACAAAATTAGAAATGAAAAAGGAGAGGTTACAACAGACAATGCAGAAATACAAAGGTTATAAGAGACTATTATGAACAACAATATGGCAAGAAAATAGATAACCTGGAAGAAATGGACAGATTTTTAGAAAAGTTCAATCTTCCAAGACTGAACCAGGAAGAAACAGAAATTATGAATCACCCAATTACAAGCACTGAAATTGAAGCTGTGATCAAAAATCTACAACAAAACAAAACAAAACAAAACAAAAAAAACAAAAGCCCAGGACCAGATGGCTTCACAGGAGAATTCTATCAAACATTTAGAGAATAGCTAATACCTATCCTTCTAAAACTCTTTCAAAAAATTGCAGAGGAAGGAATACTTCCAAATTCATTCTACGAGCCCACCATCATCCTGATACCAAAACCAGACAAAGACAACATACAAAAAAGAAAACTACAGACCAGTATCACTGATGAACATAGATGCAAAAATTCTCAACAAAATTTTAGCAAACAGAACTCAGCAACACATCAAAAAGCTCATACACCATGATCAAGTTGGGTTTATTCCAGGGATGCAAGGATTCTTCAGTATATGCAAATAAATCAATGTGATACACCATATTAACAAATTGAAAGATAAAAACCATATGGTAATCTCAATAGATGCACAAAAAACTTTTGACAAAATTCAGCACCTATTTATGATTAAAAGTCTTAAAAAAAATGGGCATAGAAGGAACCTACCTCATATAGTAAAGGCCATATATAATAAACCTACAGCAAACATTATTCTCTATGGTGAAAAACTGAAAGCATTCCCCCTAAGATCGGGAACAAGACACGGGTGCCCACTTTTGCCACTATTATTCAACATAGTTCTGGAAGTCCTAGCCACAGCAATCAGAGAAGGAAAAGGAATAAAAGGAATCCAGATCAGAAAAGAAGAAGTAAAGCTCTTACTGTCTACAGATGACTTACTGTACATAGAAAACCCTAAAGATAGTATCAGAAAATTACTAGAGCTAATCAGTGAATTTAGCAAAGTTGCAGGATACAAAATCAATACACAGAAATCTCTTGCATTTCTATATACTAACATTGAAAAATCAGAAAGAGAAATTAAGGAATCAATCCCATTCACCATTGCAACAAAAAGAATTAAATATCTAGGAATAAACTTACCTAAGGAAACAAAAGAACTGTACACAGAAAATTATAAGACAATAATGAAATAAATCAAAGATGACATAAACAGATGAAGAGATATTCCATGTTCCTGGGTAAGAAGAATCAATATTGTGAAAATGACTGTACTACCAAACTCAGTCTACAGAGTTAATGTGATCCCTATCAAATTACCAATGGCATTTTTCACAGAACTAGAACAAAAAATTTCCACAATTCATATCGAAACACAAAAGACCTGAAAGAGTCAAAGCAGTCTTGAGAAAGAGGAATGGAGCTGGATGAATCAACCTTCCTGACTTCAGATTATGCTACAAAGCTGCAGTCATCAAGACAGTATGGTACTGGCACAAAAATAGAAATACAGACCAGTGTAACAAGATAGAAAGTCCAGAAATAAACCCATGCACCTATGGGTACCTTATTTTTTTGACAAAGTAGGCAAGAATATACAATGGGGCAAAGACAGTCTCTTCAATAAATTGTGCTGGGAAAACTGGACAGCTCCATGTAAAAGAAAGAAATTAGAACACTTCCTAACACCATACACAAAGATAACCTCAAAATGGATTAAAGACCTAAATGTAAGACCAGAATCTATAAAACTCTTAGAGGAAAACATAGGCAGAACACTCGATGACATAAATCAAAGCAAGGTCCTCTATGACCCACCTCCTAGGGTAATGGAAATAAAAACAAAAGTAAACAAGTGTGACCTGATTAAGCTTAAAAGCTTTTGCACAGCAAAGGAAATTATAAGCAAGGTGAAAAGACTACCCTCAGAATGGGACAAAAATAATAGCAAATGAAAAAACTGATGAAGGATTAATTTCTAAAATATACAAGCAGTTCATACAACTCAATACCGGAAAAACACAGAACCCAATCAAAAAGTGGGGGAAAGACCTAAACAGACATTCTCCAAAGAAGACCTGCAGATGGCTAACAAATACATGAAAAGATGCTCAACATAGCTCATTATTAGAGAAATGCAAATCAAAACTACAATCAGATATCACCTCACACTGGTCAGAATGACCCTCATCAGAAAGTCTACAAACAGTAAATGCTGGAGAGGGTGTGGAGAAAAGGGAACACTCTTGCACTTTGGTGGGAATGTAAATTGATACAGTCACTATGGAAGACGGTATGGAGATTCCTTAAATTAGGAATAATACCACCATATGACCCCACAATCCTATTCTTATGCATATACCCTGAGGAAGCCAAAATTGAAAGAGACACATGTTCCCCAATGTTCACTGCAGCACTATTTACAATAGCTAGAACATGGAAGCAACTTTGATGTCCATTGACAGATGAATGGATAAAGAAGTTGTGGTACATATATACAGTGGAATATTACTCAGACATAAAAAGGAATGCGTTTGAGTCAGTTCTAATGAGGTGGATGAACCTAGAACCTATTACACAGAGTGAAGTGGGTCAGAAAGAGAAAGATAAATACCGTATTCTAATGCACATATACGGAATCTAGAAAATTGATACTGAAGAATTTATTTATAGGGGAACAATGGAGAAACAGACATAGAGAACAGACTTATGGACATGGGGAGAGGGGAGGAGAGGGTGAGATATATGGAAAGAGTAGCATGGAAACTTACATTACTATATGTAAAATAGATAGCCAATGGGAATTTGCTGTCTGGCTCAGAGAACTCAAACAGGGGCTCTGTGTCAACCTAGAGGGGTGGATGGTGAGGGAGACGGGAGGGAGATTCAAAAGGGAGGGGATATATGTATACCTATGGCTGATTCACGTTGAGGTTTGACAGAAAACAGCAAAATTCTGTAAAGCAATTATCCTTCAATAAAAAATAAATTAAAAAAAAACTTACTTCATTTCTCTTCACTTTCTTGTCATGAGATGATTTCCATGATTGATAAAACTGAGGATGTTTGAGATACAAATGCAGTAATATAAGCTGCCTTGCTTTATGACACTCAACACCTTGACATTGTTTCCAAGTAACAGAGTCATTCTTGATTCCAACACTTGAAATGGGGATGGGGTAGAGCTCCAACACAGCACAGGCTGGTCAGAAAATCAGGAGCAAATGACTGCAGTTAGTCATCACTTACTTTTTCTTTTGTTTTAGGGTAGGGTTTTGTCTCAGTTTTAAGAACTTTAGAAAAAGGATGATATGTTACTACATCAATATTAGATTGATGATGATATATTACTACTTAACATGGAAAACCTATTGACATAGTTTATATTATTACAATTTCTTATTATATTTGAAACTTTATATACTTCCATTTATTATTCTTCCCCAATATCAGATGGCACCAGGATTTGTTCTAAGTTCTAAGAAGCAGATGGAATGTTCTTGTGCTGGTTTTCATCTTTAAAAAAAAAAATATGTGTTTTTGGCTGTGCTCGGTCTTTGTTGCTGTGCACAGGCTTTCTCTAGTAGCAGCGAGCAGGGGCTACTCTCTAGTTGTGGTGCGTGGACTTCTCTTGTTGCAGAGCTCAATCTCTGGGCATGTGGGCTCAGTAGTTGCTGCTCAAAGGCCCTAAAGTGCTCAATAGTTGTGGCACACAGGCTTAGTTGCCCCACGGCATGTGAAATCTTCCCTGACCAGGGATTGAATCCATATCTCCTGCATTGGCAGCTGGATTCTTAACCACTGGACCACCAGGAAAGTCCTGCATCTTTATTTGAAAATAAATTTCTGAAGAGATGATGAACAGACTTCAGGAAATCATAAGGAGAACCCTTCATGATGCTTTTAAAAGGCAAAGATCCATTCAGTGTGTTTTTTCCCCCACTTTGTATTTCCTAATTCCTCCTTCCTCCCACCACTTTTTAGTTCAAATTAAGGCAGTAGACGGAGAAGGCAATGGCACCCCACTCCAGTACTCTTGCCTGGAAAATCCCACGGACGGAGGAGCCTGGTAGGCTGCAGTCCATGGGGTCGCTATGAGTTGGACATGACTGAGTGACTTCACTTTCACTTTTCACTTTCATGCATTGGAGAAGGAAATGGCAACCCACTCCAGTATTCTTGCCTGGAGAATCCCAGGGACAGAGGAGTCTGGTGGGCTGCTGTCTATGGGGTCACACAGAGTCGGACACGACTAAAACGACTTAGCAGCAGCAGCAGCAGCAAGGCAGTAGAACAAGGAGAATGAGAGGATTGTAAGTGTTCAGTAACACTGCTTCAGTACTCTACATAAATACAGTGATAGACAAGAAGAGGGCCAGAGGCCCAATGGCCACTTTCTGGAATCCAGCCATTCTTGGTAAGCAACTCCAGTGAATTCAGAAACACAAAGTCAGTATTCTTAAGTACTTATCAAAGCCACCAGAAACAAGCTTTCAAAACATTTCTTCCATTCTTGTTTGCTTTCCTCTTTTTCTCCATTCCTCATTTTTCTGTCAGGTATTCTTTATTTTTCTTATCCTTTCCTGTCTATTATACAGGTTGCTTAAATTGGAAAGGAAAGTTATGACCAACCTAGACAGCATATTAAAAAGCAGAGACATTACTTTGTCAACAAAGGTCTGTCTAGTCAAGGCTATGGTTTTTCCAGTGGTCATGTATGGATGTGAGAGTTGGACTCTAAAGAAAGCTGAGTGCCGAAGAATTGATGCTTTTGAACTGGGGTGTTGGAGAAGACTCTTGAGAGTCCCTTGGACTGCAAGGAGATCCAACCAGTCCATCCTAAAGGAGATCAGTCCTGAATATTCATTGGAAGGACTGATGCTGAAGCTGAAACTCCAATCCTTTGGCCACCTGATGGGAAGAGCTGACTGATTGGAAAAGACCTTGATGCTGGGAAAGATTGAGGGCAGGAGGAGAAGGGGACGACAGAGGATGAGATGGTTGGATGGCATCACCGACTCAATGGACATGGGTTTGGGTAAACTCCAGGAGTTGGTGATGGACAGGGAGGCCTGGCATGCTGCGGTTCATGGGGTCGCAAAGAGGCAGACACGACCGAGCGACTGAAATGAACTGAACTAAGTTGGAAAAGGTTAAAAAATACTCAACAAGGGGAATTTTTAAGAGCAAGGAGATGAAAATAATGGCCAGAGATTAGGAAAGAGATAACTGGGAAAAATGCAATTCATGAGTCCCTCTTAGACTTTGAAAGAAACTTGATCAGGGAAGAATTAATGGCTTTAATATGTAGAATAATGGCTTTAATATATAGAACAATTCTAGTTAGAACTTTGGGAGTAGTGATACATCTTAATGTTTAGAAAATGTTTGAATTTTTTAAAATAAAATAATATAGTTTTATATAGTAAGATGACAAAATGTAATCAGATCATGTATTATATATTTTATTTTTTTTCTTTATTTCTTTGACCATGACTTACGGCTTTGTAGGGCTTCCCAGGTGGCGCTAGTGGTAAAGAAACTGCCTGCCAATGCAGGAGACATAAAAGATGCGGGTTTGATCCCTGGGTTGGGAAGATCTCCTGGAGGAGAGCATGGAAACCCACTCCAGTATTCTTGCCTGAAGAATCACATAGATAGAGGAGCCTGGTGGGCTACAGTCCATAGGGTCACAAAGAGTCAGACATGACTGAAGAGACTTAGCACATGGCACACGGCTTTGTGGGATTGAACACATGCCCCTGGCATTGAAAGCACAGAGTTCTAACCACTGGACCACCATGGAATTCCCCAAATCATCTATTATAGACAGGAATAAATGGCACGATTTTCATCATAAGTATCAGAGATTTATTGACTAATCAGGAAAAAAAAAGTTAAAGAGCCTTAATATGATAACATAAGTTTCACAAGAAAGCACTAGCTTAGTAGGATCAATAATCCAAGTGATTTTGCATGCTTTCAATTCAAATTAAAAACAAAAATAAAAAACATCTCTGCTAAAATGTAATCATTACAAAGGGAAAATGGATTCACCTCCTAATTCCTGCCTCTCCAGCAACATGGAAAGTATTAACTTATGTTGCTTCTCCTCCTTTGCCCCCATCTCTTTGAGATGACACGTGAAACTCAATAGGACCTTATAATTAAAGAATAATGTCCTGATGGTGAAACACTTTTCATTTCACTAAATAGTTTTGAAAATAGAAATTCACTAGAACTGATAATTTCAGAGATCCTGATGCCAAGAATGGGTGACATCAGCCAGGTTTTTGTGTGAATATCATCAATGGCTGTTAAAACTGTTGGGGGTTAGCCAAAGCCAAAACATGTTCTCCATGCTGTTGCGTTTTATGTTTGGTTAGCATGACTACATGCTCTATGAAAAAGGTGAAAAAGGCAAGGGAAAAATCCAATAAGAGGAAGTAAAATATTTGACCACTATTCTCTGTATGATAACAGTCTTTAGGATATATAAAAGAGAAAAATCATGGAAACATCAAAGCAAAATTAGGATGAGAAACCCAGACAACTTAGGCTCTAAGGGTGCACTTTTACTCAGTTCTGATACCTGCTCAAAATTTAAACCCATGCCATATAATTACAGTTATTGATCTTTGTTGAATGAATCAATGAATGGCCAAGTTGGGCACAGGCTTGTCTAACTCACTAAAGGAGCTGTTTGTTGAACCAAATGCCTGGAACTACAGGGAAATAAAGGAAATAAATGTAAGACATGGTATCTTCACTAAAGATAATATCCATCTCTGAAAAATTCACCTTCTTTTAGGGGTCTGCTGCCTTGACTTGATTTGATTTTTCACTCTTTGCACAATCCAAAAGTACTTGGTTTATGCTAGTAGTGGCAATACTAGTGCTCAATGGCCATTTTTCCAAATATGGAAACCATTGACCAAATGACAATTTAACCATTTCTCCAAATACCCATAAATGTATTTATTAATGGACTAAAGAAAATTTCAAGGCATTTCTGTTGGCTCAGTGGTAAAGAATCTGCCTGCCAATGCAGGGGATATAGGTTCAATCTCTGGGTTGGAAAGATGCCTTGGAGAAGGAAATGGCAACCCTCTCCACTGTTCTTTCCTGGGAAATCCCATGGACAGAGGAGCCTGGCAGATACAGTCCATGGAGTTGCAAAACAGTCATACATGACTTAGTGACTAAAATAACAACACCACAAAGGAAGATTTCACAATATAGCAAAGCTTTGAAATAGCAGGCACAAATTAGCCTGAAACCTAGACAGTGTATTAAAAGCAAAGACATTACTTTGTTGACAAAGGTCCACATAATCAGAGCTATGATTTTACCAGTAGTGATGTACAGGTGTGAGAGTTGGACTATAAAGAGTCTGAGCAAAGAAGAATTGATGCTTTCAAATTGTACTGGAAAAGACTCTTGAGAGTCCCTTGGACAGCAAGGAGATCAAACCAGTCCTTAAGAAAATAAACCCTAAATATTCATTGAAAGGACTGATGCTGAAGCTGAAGCTCCAATACTTTGGCCACCTGGTGCAAAGAGCTGACTCATTGGAAAAGATCCTGATGCTGGGAAGGATTGAGGGCAGGAGGAGAAGGGGGCAACAGAGGGTGAATGGTTGGATGGCATCACCAACTCGATGGACATGAGTTTGAGCAAACTCTGGGAGATGGTGAGGGACAGGGAAGCCTGGCATGCTGCAGTCCTTGGGGTTGCAAAGAGTTGGATACAACTTACTTAGTGACTGAACAAAAACATCCCATCATCTGGATATGGAACTGAATCATCAATTTTAGGTTTGGATGGGAATTTGAGAGCTGTGGGTTGTATTAATACTTTTCTTGATGAAGCATTGTTATTTTATTTGCTTTTGCCATGGTTCATTTCCCTAATTTAAAAGGGCAGCTTTCCATTACATCCATGCATTTTATTTCACAGAATGACAAGCTAGAGAAATGAAGGGAATATTCCTTTGTGAGGAGAGTTTGGGCAACTAAATGACTTACCATTAGCCATCTTAGTATCTTTGAAAGTGTAACACATGTTTTTATTTGGATTCCCTGTCTGAAAAACTGCTTCTTCCTCTCAGTTCTTTTAACTGCTGCCAGTATCTCAAAGATAAGTGGAATCTGTTACTTCATTTATGTGATTTCAAATCACAAAGTTACATAATTAAGTGAGATTCCACTCACCTTAGAGTGCCAGGAAGGCATGTTGGAATTTATCTGGGAAGACTCAGGACTCATACATTAGATATGGCTACAGTGCTAAATTATGCACAATCAAGACAGCAAGGTTGTAATGCCAGTGAATCTAAATTAATAGTTAACATCTAAAGAGAGCCAAATACACACAGAAATCCTCTTGGTTCTATGCAGTTAAGAGTATCCTGCTAGAAATTTATATGTAAATCAAGCTGTGCCTTGGGAGTGAACAACCAGTTATTTAAGAGACATCTTATTCCCTTGCTTGGCCAGTATGTATCAGAATACATTTTGGATTGACTTCTCATATTGAATCATTCAATAGTATGAATGCTTCTCAAGGTGATACTGAAACTTAATTCTTTTCTTTAGGATGTGTACTTTCTATAGAAGGTAAGTAATGCACTTTGTATGAATTACAAACCAGTTCAAAGTTATATAAGTTTCAAATCAAATCCAGCTACTGTTCTAAACAGATAAGGAGATAGGGTGGATAAATGGTAGGTTCAAAGACTATAGGCTTTTAATAAGAGGAACCCAGAAGGCTTATAAATAACTGAAAGAAAGTAAACATTTTATTCATATATGAGGAAAAAAAGAAGGAATTAGGTGAGCAGAATAAAAAATGACTCATCAGCATAATTTTGTCTACAGTATTGTGTACACTGGTTGCTCCTTAAAGTTTTGATCACACAAACACTGCCAGGAGTGCATATGAGCTTTTTTGACCCATACAGGCATTTTGATAAATTACCTTCCAAGCACTGATAAGAGAGCTTTATCATTGTAGCCTTAGAGGTAGATGTCAGACCAGGGACTAAAAAGACCAGGAAGAGCCCTGAGAGAATGAGGGTCAGGTCCCGTTGTGGATGCAGAGTGAGGTTAATAACAGAATGCCCTAGAGCTCTGTACCAGAGGAGATTTTTGTTGTTGAATACATTTATTAACCATCTATAAGATGAGGTGAACAAAGGGCTGATATTATTCAATGACCTTAAAATTTCAGCCCAATAAGAATCACAAGGGACTCTAGCAAGACTTAACCAAACTAGGTAATTGGGCAATATGATGAAGATGAAATTTGAAACAGGCAAGTGTGAGGTGATGCACATCTGAAAGAACAATTTAAGCTAATCATACACAGTGATGGATATTGAATTAGCCATAACCTTCCAAGGAAAAGATCATGAGCTTTGCTCAATGTGCAACAATCCTAAAAATAAGTCACTGGAAGAGGAGTGAGAATAATGTGGAAAATATTAAGGTGCCATTATATAAATTGACAGTCTTGTCTAGAATATTATGTTGAGTTTTTGTCAGCTCATCGTAAAAATGGAATGGAAGAAACAGAAAAATGCTCTGAAGGCCAGCTAAACTGATTAGAAATTTAGGATAAGCTTCATTATGAAGGAAATATTTTATGCCACATTTAAAGATCTACTGTTGCAAAAATCCTGTAGAGATATAAAAGACAGGCATTTATGACTCTCAGTAGCATCTCAGGTATGCCCATTAAAGAGAAAATAAGCACTCACATTTTTCACTGTAGTTTCTAGACTTGAGTAATCAAGACATTTTTATCCTCAAATAGTGTCTTGAGTCCACTGAAAGTAGTATACGTTGGTGGCATCTTTTGCAGGGAGAAAAGAACATCTCCTTGGAAAACGTCTTTGGGCTCGAAATGATGCTTGTCTGTGATTCACTTTTGTAGTGGTAATTGGTGTATTGGTATTCATGATAATTCTAGGTCACTGCATGATTAAAAACTTTCAAAATCAAATAACCTGAACAAACAAATAAAAAACACAAGGAAATTTTATTCGGTATAAGTGAATGAATAAAATTTGACCTATTTTTTCTAAAACTTGGGCATTGATTTTTGGTCAGTGTACTAATTTATTCATTATAATATTTATTTACTCAGTACATTCCAATTCTTGGGCACAAAAGATAAATTATTATCATTGTTTTCTAGTCTCTGTTTAGCCTGAGAACTTCCTCCAAGTTAACAATAAAATGAGATAAAGATAAAATAACACATGATACTAAAAAAAGGAAAGGTCAGGCACTGATGTTCTTCTCTCAGTTGCCTTTGAACTTGTGAAGGGGTAGGTGGTGGGGGTGGTGGTGGAGGTGGAGCATGAGGGTTTCTATCTCCGTTATTATCTTTGTATGTACACACTCAGCCCCTGACTGGTGAAACTTGTTTTGAAGGAGAAAGTGAGAAATAATGTGCAAGATGAGCTCAAAAAGAGAGGAATCTAGTACTTGGTAGCAAGAGTAATAATCAAGTTAGGCTGACTTAAGAAATGTGATTGTTTACACTAACTTGGCTCATGCTTTCTTTTCCTGGAAAATCTATTTATATGATAAATGGTATCTTGGGGGATGGTTTCTTGCAGAACAATTTAGACTCTTTAATGCTTCGAAAGATAAGCTCTACCAGGTTATAAACCTCAACAGTCCTTTCCATAAGTTAGATGAACATCATTTCAGCATTTGTTTCGATCTCTAAAACATCATCTGGGTTGCTCTTGTAGGTATAATGAAGACCAACCAAATGAGAACAAAGGTCTTTGCTATAGTTGAGGTTAAGCTACTTCTGTCATTTGTGTTTTGGTAAAGATTTAAAGGCATGCAGAGGAATGGGGAGGTTTTATAGTGGACAAAAAGGAAGGCTTCAGATTCAGAAAAGGTGTTCTGATTGACAGCTGTTGACATGGGGAAGCTGTAGGTGAATAACTAGATGTGAGATATCCTATGTGATTAATTAGGAGTACTTATTTTTCTCTGGTTGATTCTAAGATGGAAGCAGGAATAAAAATTATAGAAGCTGTCAGTTATTAAGACTTGCATGTTTGGGGCTGAGTGTTACAAGGATTATTGTTTGGTTTCCCAGGTTGTTACTCGAGATAACAGCATGAATTCCTACAAGTCTAACTTGTAGAGGTAAACTATGGTAGACAATGAGTTGGTTTCCTGGGCAAGTTGCTTGAATCTGCAGGAGTCAGATTTCTGTTTTTATATATGGTCTGACCATTGTCTATTTGTATGTTCAGCCTCTCACTCCATAAAATGAGAAATGAAGTTCACATTTTGAGAGAACTGAGCTCTTCAAAGCATCAGACTTGCATTTTTGAATAGCATTTTTAGTTTTCTCATGCCTGAAATAAATCATCACCAAGATAAGAAAACCTTTGGGAGTCTCAGATTATGCCTTGCTTGTACTTTGGGCAAGAAATGACATGAGTATAGAAATTTTCATCCAAATAAGGCAACTTAAATTATAGAATTCAAGTTGAAAGTATGGCAGTATGAGAAAAATAAAGAAAAAAGACTACCATATGTTTAAAACTTCCTCTGTGCTTTTATTAATTAAAGAGGATAACTTTTAGTCAAGTCCAAGAGTGAACCAGGCTGTCTTGAAAGTTGCAGTGATAATTTCAGGCCACCAGGTCACCATTTTGGAAGCTGTCTGGTGGCTCAGATGGTAAAGAATCTGCCTGCAATGTGGGAGACCTGGGTTCGATTCCTGGGTTGGGAAGATCCCCTGGAGAAGGGAATGGCAGTCCACTCCAGTATTCTTAAGGGAATGGCAATCCACTCCAGTATTCTTGCCTGGAGAATCCCATTGACAGAGGTGTCTGATGGACTACCGCCCATGAGATTGCAGAGTTGGACACAACTGAGCAACTAAAACACATATTGATAGTCTCACAGACCAAAGAAGTTTACCTTAAGTGAGGTAAGCCTAAGTGCCCTGGATGCTTTCTCTGAAGGATACAGTGTGAACCTGGATGATCTACCTTAGCAATAAAGAACATTTGATTGATGGATTTGATAATATTCAATATCCTAGGTTGAATGGTTTTAAGCCAGCAGAAAGAGCTATTTTTTTTTTCCTAGGTGCTAGTAATGACATTTAGCCATGTATCATATACTAACACAATTAACTAAAATATACCGTTCCTGAAATGTGTTACAACTGAATGCACTATATTTTTCATATGATTTGCAATTTCCATGGAGAGCTCATTTGGATTACGTTTATAATATTCATTTAGCAAACTCCATTAGCAATGTTTACAAGTGCTTATGGATCTGGTAAATGAGTTTGCGGATGTGCTGTGAAGAAGCTAAATGCATCCATTTGTGTATGGGATCTAATTCATAAACTCATTCCAATCAGGTAGGGTGTGTAGCACATTAAACTCTAACCTTGGAGTCTGGATTCCTATATGGTTCCTAAATGGTTTCTTAGTATGACTGAACTGATTAATCTTCTGGTTTCTTGATTTCCCCTGAAGGAAAAAACTCATTGAAAAATTGGATTAATATGAGCCCCTGAGTGTAAGAATTCTTAAAGGCAAATACACAAGTAAGCAAATACACACAATAGATTGATTCAGTCTCTTCCTAGTTTGAAATTAGCTTTTTAGTGCAAAACTGTTTAGAATGTTTGTCATATTAATGTGAATATTAACTTTATGAATTATCCTGGTAAACTGAAAAGCTTTTGCATTTCGCAGAAGGGCTTAAGTTAAAAACTTCAAGTGTTAGTGCTTGGAGTGGCTGATTCTTTGATGGGAAATGTCTAGAGACCTATTAGAAAGGATAACAAAGGTCCTTTGTTAGACCATTGATGATCTGCATGAACTATGGGTTTACTAATTCATGAGATCCAAATTTCTAGATCATTGTTTATGCTAGGTCAAGACAGGGGTGTGGGGATGTGGGACCTGGGGAGGTAGTAGCCCAATGATTCTGAGATCTTTGTAGATCTCCCAGGATTAGGAAGAAAGCCTATAATGATATTAACTAATATTTATTGATGTTTAGATAGGCTTTAAGCACTAATCCTCATAACAATCCCATGAGGGCAGCACTATTATTTTGATTTTTATTTTGCTAATGAGGAAACTGAGGCTTGGAGGAATTAAGTAATGTGTTCCATGGTCACACAGCTACAAGGCCACAGTGCCACGTTTTGAGTTCAGGTGCTCTGACTCCAGGCCCCCTGCCCTTTACCACTGTATGGCAGATATTTTCCTTAGAACTCACATTAAGATACAAAACTGGCTGAAATAGAAGAATCAGCAGTCTTTCCCAAGATTATGCACTTGTTCTTTTAGATAGAAGTTCTAATCTTGGCTTACTGAAGACATAGGGTAAAATTCCCCATCTTGTATCTTATTAATATTGAGAAATTTGAGTCATCTTTGATATGGTAAGAAATTTATCAAACAGTGCCATCCAACGAGTATATTTTCTTGTCTTCTTTCAAAATCAAGTTGAGAGTTTCAGTTATTATTTTAAAATTTTTTCACAAATATAGCTTTTTTTCTTTTCATGGAACACAGATGCTCTTAACTCCCTAGCAGTCACCATCTGTACCTCAATTTACATTTCCCAAAACACTGGTGACATCTGTTTAAATGCCAATCTCCTTCCAACTTAGTAGGATTTTTAGCTCAAAAGTGATATTCTATTTGTGATTTGAAATTTCAAAGTGAAGCTGATTTTAATCAAAATACTCAATGGCTTTATAGGTGTATAGGCTTTATCTGCTACTTTGAGAAGCTTCCCACAAAATGGAGGCAAATATTGAAAGTGATCTATCATTTCCGAACGTGGGACCATTTTGTCAGGTTAGACTTTTCATCTATGGGAAAAGGAAGGGAATGGGTTCTGATTTGTCATGGAGGGTGTTCTGGGTGGTTAGAAATTCTTCTTGATAATTGCTGCCCCTGATTCCTTTCCACAGGTTGATGCCCCTTTCACATAAGGATGTCTGACTTTCTTTAATGAATCATTTTGTGAGGAGAGGTGCAGAAAATATGTCTGGGAATACACACAGTGCAAAAATAGGATTGATGGCTGGTTGAACAATGGGACTGAGAGCTAATCATAAGCTGTGGGATATATATATATATATATATATATATATATATGTATATATATATATATATTTTTTTTTAAGAAATCATGTCCCTAAGTGCACATTGTTCCATCACAATAAGTACCCAGAGAAACTATCAACTTAATCCAATGGTGCTATAACTATTCAAAACATTCTTAGAGTTACTTTGAAATCAGGGACATAGTTTGGGGGGAAATTCTCAGTGATGGCAGGCTTCCCTGATAGCTCAGTTGTTTAAGAATCTGCCTGCAATGCAGGAGACCCCAGTTCGATTCCTGGGTCAGGAAGATCTGCTGGAGAAGGGATAGGCTACCCACTCTAGTATTCTTGGACTTTCCTGTGGCTCAGCTGGTAAAGAATCTGTCTGCAATGTGAGAGACCTGGGTTTGATCCTTGGGTTGGGAAGATCCCCTGGAGAAGGGAAAGGCTACCCACTCCGGTATTCTTTCCTGGAGAATTCCCCAGACTGTATAGTCCATAGGGTTGCAAAGAGTCGGACATGACTGAGCGACTTTCACTTTCACTTAGTAATATCAAATCTTAATTTGAGAGAAAATTGGGTTTTTTGAAAAATCCAGAAGTCATCTGGAATATGGTATTGCTGTTGTATAAAGTGAGTTTAAGGGGGCAGTTTTTCCTTAGTGGTTTACTAACTCACTCTAAGAAGACAATTTCAAAAGATGAGCTTTAGAAAACTTGTAAACACTGGGAGCATCAGAAACTAGATATGTATTCCTTTGAGAAGAATTCATTTGGAAGTAGTTTGGTCGTGTCTATGTTTTGCAATCAGACAGAACTGGGCTTTAGATCTGAACTTCATACATATTTCAAATGTGTGACCTGTGCTTTTTAACTGTGTTAAACCTCAGTTTTCTGTGTTAAATGGAGGTAATAATAATACTTCCCTGGTGGCATTGTGAGGATTAAAGAGGGTGGTGTGTGTAAAGTGTCTTGCCCAGTGCTCAGCATATAATAGTGTTACTTGCTCAGTCATGTCCGACTCTTTGCAACCCCATGGACTGTAACCCACCAGGCTCCTCCATCCATGGGATTCTCCAGGCAAAAATACTGGAGAGGGTTGCCATTTCCTTCTACAGGGGATCTTCCCGACCCAGGGATTGAACCCAGGTCTCCCACATTGCAGGCAGATTCTTTACCATCTGAGCCACCAGGGAAGCCCAGCATATAGTAGGCAGCCAGTAAAAGTGATGCTGGGTCATACACGCCCTCCTCTATATCCTCAAGGTAGACATACAGATTCAAATCTCATGCGATGCAGTGTGAAGTATGAGAATGCATTGGAGCCATGTTCTACCATTTATTTGGCTATAATGGTCCTAGGCAAGTAATTTAAATTGTATAGTCCTGAATCCTTCTTTGTAAAGTGGGTATAATAATACTTCTTTTCCCATTCATTACCATGAATATTAGAGCCAATATACATAAAGAAGTTAGAGCAATAATTATGATTATTGTAGAAATGAATCTTGGGATAATAACCTTTTTTTTTTTGATAATAACCTTTTAATGAGGTCTAGATTGTTCTACAAAGATGATAATAAGTTTAATGTTTACTAACATATGCATTTTAAAACTAGCATTTGCACAAAAAACCAAAATTTTAAACTAGATCTTGGGAATTTTTCAAGATGGCAAATATCTTTGGGCATGGCTCTCAAACCTAGATTTGTTCATTTCTAGGTGCAGACCTAAATTATCATAGGTTAGATTTTCCCACTTGTATCTCTGAATGGATTTCATAGTATTACCATCCTATGGCCTTAATTAACGATGGAGCCCAGTGGAATATCACTTCCATGGTTAGAAGTTTTTCATTAACTACATCCAAGACCTTAGAGGATAGTTTCAGTTGTGAAATATTTAAATGCATCTTTTTAAATTCAAACAAAAATTTTAATAGAGGTAGGGCACTACTCTCTTCCCAATTTTCAGCATTGAATTTCCCCTGAGAAGTCTTCAAGAAATTATTATAACAAAGGAGAATCAGATCCTGTAGCAGCATCTCTCTTTCAAGAAGAGAGCATATTCATATTTTCTTTTCAGTTTGGCAAAAATGTCTTAGTTAAAATGAGATGTCTGACTCATTTCTACAGCCAAATAGTTCTGAAATTAAAGTTTGGAGTTACAAAAAAAAAAAAAAAATCCAGTTTCATTCTGAAATAGGCTTAAAACTTGCTGATTTAAATCAAACCAAAATGTTTAGAAACAAAATTGTAGTGAATAAGTAGTTTTCAAAGAAAAAAAATTAGAGTAGAGTCTTTTCTTCAAATTGACTCTTAGAGAGACGTCTAAACTGAGAAACAGATAGAAGCAAGGCTTCTTGAGTAAAGAAGGGAGAGGCCCACCCCTCACCTTCCTAACTTCTCCTTCCTTCCCTCCTCCATCCCTCTGATCATATGACACTTGCCCAGAGTCCCTGCGATTCCCAGAAGCATAATTTAGGAGCTGTTCTTTTGGCTTCATCTCGCTGTTCCTTTGGTTTCATCTAACAGCGCTTTGGGCTTCCCTGGTGGCTCAGAGGTTAAAGCGTCTGCCTCCAATGCAGGAGACCCGGGTTTGATCCCTGGGTTGGGAAGATCCCCTGGAGAAGGAAATGGTAACCCACTCCAGTATTCTTGCCTGGAGAATCCCATGGACGGAGGAGCTTGGTAGGCTACCGTCCACGGGGTCGCAAAGAGTCGGACACGACTGAGCGACTTCACTTCACTTCAGTCGCCCTTTAAAAACATAAAAAGACAGTCTTTATGCATAGAATGTTAATCCTGTCAACTTGAGTAGGCAGGAGACAGACATGTTTATACTCTGACAGCTCAGTTCTCTCTGGTTTGCCCAATGTTTGGGAGCAGGGGTTCTGAAGATAGACAAGTCTGTCTGCAAGTTTGATTTCTGTTGGTGGCGAAGTTTCTTCTGGTTGACTTGACATATTTTCTCTAATGACTTTCAAATCAAGAGGACAGTTACCATAGTCTTACAAAGTAGCTCTTCTGATGTTGGATAACTGAGTCCTGTTGTTGATTGTCAAAGTACAAGGTCAAAGCAATGGTGGGGTGGAAACTTGAGTACTCAGAAAGAAGAGAGACCCTCTGTAGCATATTCCATCTGATTAGGAAAGATTGTTTTGCCATTGGTGAGGCGAGGGATGGGGAAATGTCACCAAGGTACGATCTCTGTCTCATGCCCTGTAAAGTGTTGATGTGGCTTGTGCAGAGTCTGTCAAGCATCTTTTAGTTAGTATCTGGATTTTATAATCCAACAGCTAGAAATCATTTCACTCAAGGTGTATAACTAGAAGTACTTATAGAATGATGCCCTCAGACCCCAAAGTAGACAGAAGTTGCTTGGGACTGATGCGTCACACTGGCCTGAGTGCAAGGGACCTCACTGACAGAGGGAGGAAATCGTGGAGGAGAGGCTGACATAAATAATGAACTGTGCTGCTGGTTCTTCACCTCCTGGTTCTCTTCTAGTCAAAAAACCTAATGGTTGGTATCATAGGCCTGTAAGGAGGCACTCAAAGAGAGAAACCTACAGCAGAGTTTTATGCTTCCAGTCCGACTATGACTCTGCTTTCCTTAGGTTATGTGTCTTTGGGCAGTTAACTTCTCTAATTAAACCTTGGTTCTAACAGATATACAGTCAATTCCAGTGTTTCTCAAGCTGTCTTTTCTGAAGGACCAGGTTTTTAAAAAAATTTCCAATCCATCTATAGACCTATACTTTTATAATGTACAATAAAAATGAATTTCTAGAGATACTTAAATATTTTATTCTTAAATTGAAAAGACTAAAGTTACTCTGTCAAATTGCTTTTAAGGTTTCTAAACATTTGCTCTCAATTTCTGTAGTATTTTATTGCAAATCAGTAACAATTTCTGGACTAACTTCATTAACAACTTGTAGACAGAAGTTTGAATGTTGTTGGTAACAGATATTAATGGTATTCACCTTATATGAGGGTGTTGTGAAGTTAAATGGAATAGTACATATATTTGATAACCATTTGCATAATTTTTGTATTTCCTGCAGGTTTAGCCTTTGAAAAAGCATTTTGCCACCAGTAAATTCCTACTTTTATTATCTCTTAACACATAAAGGGTGGTCTTCCCAGGTGACTCAGAGATAAAGATTCTGTCTGCCAATGTAGGAGACACAGGAGAAATGGGTTTGATCCCTGGGTTGGCAAGATCCCCTGGAGGAGGAAATGGCAAGCAACTCCAGTATTCTTGCTTGGAAAATCCCATGGACAGAGGAATCTGGAGGGATACAGTCCATGGGGTTGCAAAGAGTGAGACAGGACTGACCACCCACATATGCATGTATTTCATAAAGGGTACATTAGAGGAGAGAGAAAGAATGGTTCAAATCAACCTCTGTGGAGAGACTGAGGAATGGTAGGTCTCAGGGACAGTAGATGAAGTTTTAGGCTTTGGAAGTCAATCCATTCACCAAGCACAAGTCATGGAACTGCTACTTTAAAAATAAGAACTGAAGACATCCCAAACAAGCCGTTAGTTTGGGTGGGAGATATATCTGCAGCATGATCAATCAGCATGATGCTTCAGTGATTAGAAGGGATTTCATTCCCTTCGCAAGAACTGCCAGGCAGGTGAGCAGCACAGGCTTTAGCACTTGGGTTTGAGAACACACAGGCTTGGGTTTGAAAGTTTCCTGCTTATTGCTAGTGTGACCATATATGAGGTTATTTATGCTCTTCAAGCTTCCATTTGCTTCTGTATAAAGCAGGGACTAATAATAGTGTCTGCTTTTCTTAGTGCTGCCTAAGGACTAAATGAAAATTCCTATTAGTACTCAATAATTTTTGAATGAGTAATGATAGTTAATAAGGCCAGAGTGAGCACCTCAATTTTAGCCAAGCTCTGCTAGCACACAGCCAAGATTTTACTTGAAACGATGGACTGAAGGGGTCACTCTCTTGGACACAGTAGAAGAAAAGAACCCCAAACCCCGGTGCACCACTTTTAAAAGGTTTCTGACCCTTAAATTATGACTTTCCCTATCGCTATCTAGCACTCGCTCTCCTTCCTTTCACCCCTGCTGTGAAAGAGATGGTTATAATATGGAAAAATGAATCAAAGCCTTGAATATATCATCCAAGGTGAGGAAAACTGCAGGGGTTGAACAGAAGTCTGGGGAAGCAGGAGTCCACCTTTTTCCTATCTTACACAATGTGCAAAGAATATCCATGATTAAAATTCTTAACACGATTTCAAAGCATCACCTTCCTAGGTAGATGACATGCAAAGGCAGACATCGAGATTGAGGAACCATCTCACTCAAGTGGCTCATTTGTAAGAGCTTGAGTAACACTCCATAATGAATTTGCTATTTACTGATGAGCAGTGCATTCATTTGGCATTAATGGGCAGGGCCAATGTACAGTCATAGTTATTTTATTTAAATTCAAGCTTTGGTACCAGGTGACTAAATTGCCACAAAAGGAAAGTGACATGTCAATTTCAAAGGTATTTATTGCCATACCATCTAGTAGCTGAAAAACAGAAAGAAGGTATGAAAAATAAGATGAAATTATAAATGCTGGCTAATGATGATAATTATGATGCTACTAATAACACTTTATTTGGAAGGCACAATTAGTGAAAGTAGATTTCCTGAGAAGGTATTGGCCCACAAGGCGTGAACATAAGCTGCAACATGGGCCAGTGGTTCTCAAATACTTCTCCTAACTTTTACAATTATGGGGGAAGTTTCATTAGGTGTAATTTTTAATTAAGCTTCCATAGGCTTCAACCCTCACCCCACCTTCAATCCCAAACTCTTTAGCTGTTTTTGGCGTCTTCAGGCCAGATGGTGTCTCACATGTGCCCCAAAATGAGCCACCTCAGATGTTTTGGTCTCCTTGTAGAAGGACCTTGACACTGACTCTGTCTTGGTGGCCTCTGTAAGAATGCTTCCTTCCAGTACAATTCCACTTTCTCTGGGAGGCTGTCTTGACCACACAGGCTGTGGTCTTCAGCAGAGCGGAGATGGTAGTTCTTTATCACACAGTCTTTTGTAGACATAGGTCTCCCATTTTCTTACAGTAACCCCTCTCTTATAGAAACTCAAAATCAGGCTGGGTTTTGTGTGTATGAAGCAGGAAGGCAGAGGAAGATAGAGACCATGCCATTTGCTGCATCAACTTCATCTGACTCCTCCTAGGGACTCTATGTAGTCCCTGGAAACCATCCTTATGCACATGAAAATTGGCAAAGTGGAGAAGATCATCCAGCTCCACTCACCAAATGCATCTGGATCTTGGCTCCAGTCCAGAGAAGAGCACCCTTAGCTTAAAAAATTGATTCAGTCATATCTATCATTTATACCTTCACATATATGAATTTTTAAGATATTTTTCTAGGAACACACTTGGATAGGAGAAGAGTTTGAGAATACTGGAAAAGATTGTAGTGTAGAGATAAAACATCAAGAATACTAAATCCAGCTTTGATGACATCACAGTCATACTTTCAGATGGCCCTGCTCACTCACCTTTAGCAAAATTTAAGACAAGTCAAAAATGAGGTGGTTTTGGTTATTTGGTTTAACTGTAGCTAAAGTAGACTAAATACTGAAAGGAAACTGAGGTTCGAGTGTTTTCATTTGAGTCAGCCACTGTGTGTTCTGCCTCGGTATATGGCATTTCTAATATTGGGGCTGAATCAAGACCTCCTTTGAAAAATGAGATGGAAATCCTTAGAGACTGATTATCCGTCATTCTGTGATTATGAGCAGTGTCCTCCCAAAGAAAAGTCATACATTTCCACCTTTGATGCCGCAGTTCTTTTCTGAAAGTATGTTTCAGAGGAGAGTTGCAAAGGATTCCTATACTTTTGACTCTGAGGAGAATGCTGGTCATTCTCTGAAATCTGTTTCTCCAATGTCCAGGTCACTTCTGCTGTAGACTTGGCCTTTGACAAAGGTGGTGAGGAGGCGGCATGTGGGGATCAGGAAGGATTTGTTTAAGCCTGGCCTGTGCCTCACTCAGAGTCTCTTGACCTAACTCTAGATCTTTTCCAATGGAGTGAATCCAGGGAGATTGTGCAGACAGTTGGAAGCACAAGTATAGTCAGGGCCAGGGTTCCTCCCTTTGTCATCACCAAGGCCTTTTTAAAAATTGCTTTTTTTCCCCCTCAGGGACTTCACACGTTTGCGATTTTATTTACCAAATAGCATTTATCAAGTAATAATTGCTTTGTTTTCCTTGTTTATTAAGATAAGCTAGGGATAACTGCCAGTCAGCGTTTTTGATGGACATATGATAACTAGTGTTATTGATTTGATACAATGCCATAAAAATTAAACAAAACAAAATGAAAGAAAGCCTAGTGTGTGTGTACTTATGTTTATTTTAGTTATGTATATTTCCATTAGGTTTTCAAAATACTAAATTTAATTCACAGATGCCTATTATTGCTTTTACTCAAACTTTGAATAACGCCAAAATTTAGGAGAGCAGGATGGAAAAGTTTCCTGGGTCTACCAAGTTTGATTTATGGAGAGCCACATCATGCCTTTGGAGACTTTGGGGCTTTTGAAATACAGTCAGCATTTCAGGGTGAATGATAGGGGTATACCTACTCCTCAGATGTATTCTGGTTCAAAAATTTTGTCCAAAGAGTGGTGGCTTTCTTCAAGCTACCTGCAAGACTGGTTGTTTAGCCCTCTCTCTAACTATCCTGTTTTATTTACATTTTTCAACTTTGATACTGCAGAGAGACTATTGCACTAACCTAGTTCTATTCAATGTTAGTGAGCCGTGTGGGCAAATTTAACGTATGTAACAACTTCCACAAGTCCTTATTCATCAATTTCTTAGCAAGAGGAAATATACTATTGTAGTGAAATGTAGCGCTTAGTCACTCAGTCTCGTCCAACTCTTTGCGGCCCATGGACTGTTACCTGCCAGGCTCCTCCATCTGTGGGAGTCTCCAGCAAGAATACTGGAGTGGGTAGCCATCCCCTTTCCAGGGGATTGTCCTGACCCAAGGATTGAACCCAGGTCTCCTGCATTGAAGCTGGATTCTTTACCATCTGAACTACCAGGTAAGCCCAGTGAAATATGGGGCCTGAGGAAATATGTGGTGGGATTTGGGTGTCACTTCAGCTATTTTCATAGGCCTCTGGTTTAAGTTCTCACCTACACTTGCCAAACGGGAGAGTGAAGACAAAGTGAATGAGTTCAGCAGTTTGCCTCCATCACGGAGATGTCTGTTAAGGCATTTGTACCTTATGAGCAGTTTTGAGGGTAACCACCTATTAGTATACACCTACAGAATCTTATGTCATCTTTGGATTGGTGATGAAAGCAGGATATAAAATGGGAAAGTAAATTAGATTATGATATTTTGGAGAGAGGAGTAGAATCTCGGACCCATTAAATTACTGACCTTTTGTGGTTATCCATAATTCAGATAAGAGACTTCTCATATGAAAGTTTAACTTAAAATACATGTAACAGGCAAGTAAACATAGAAAACTTTTGGGAAGCGGTGGTAGCTCAACTGCCTATTTAAACCAAACATACATTTGATTGTTTTTAAATATTGATGCCTTTGCTGTTATTACAAAACATGGAGTAGGAGTTCACACAATGAGGGCGACATGTGAACGTGTCAAGCTAATGTCAAAACAACAGCCTTGAGCAGTATCGCAGTCTGACAGGTTTCAGAACGGAGTGACTGCTGACTGGACTGCTCTGAGGTTGAATTAGGTCTCTCCTCATAAGGACTTTGCTATTTTCTTGGGTGTCTGCAGCCTGGAGTCATGTCAGACTTCACTGATTACATCCCTGTGCAGAGAGGGAGGGCATGAACTTTGCCAACAGGAGGGATGAATATGTATGGTGTTTTTCTTTGGATCAGGCTGACTGCGACCTCTGTTGAGAGCGATTGTGTGACAGTATGCTTGACTTTCTTAGCGTGAGGCCTGCCAAATAAAGCATCGAGGTTATACCTCTCATATAAGGATCATCAACCAGCCAAGACTGTACTTCCTAGTGCCTGGAAAGCACTTCTCTTGCTGTAGGGCCACTGAAAATGCTGTTTCCTTTGCCTGGAATAGTTTTGACTTCCTCTTTACTCTGGTCATGTCTGACATTTACCCGTGATGTAAATCTTGGCCTAAATGTTGTTTCTTCAAGAGGCCTTCACTGATTTCCCAAACTATGTTAGGAGAACCCTTTAATATATGCCCTTCTGTGCTGAGTCGCTTAGTTGTGTCTGACTCCTGCAACCCCTCGGACTGTAGCCTTCCAGGCTCCTCTGTCCATGGGATTTTCCAGGCAAGATTACTGGAGTGGTTTGCCATTTCCTCCTCCAGGGGATCTTTCCAACCCAGCCATGTCTTCTGCACTAGCAGGCGGATTCTTTGCCACTGAGCCACCAGGGAAGCCCATACACCCCTATATCACCCTTCTTCCCCCATTGTAGTAATCAGGATTTTCCAGAGAAATAAGAACAACAAGATCTGTATGTGTGGTGTGTATGTGTGTTTGTGGAGAGAGAGAGGGAGAGATATCAATTGATTGGTTTTAAGAAGTTGGCTTACATGCTTATGGAGGCTTAGAGAGTAGGTAGCATATTAAAAAGCAGAGACGTTACTTTGTCAACAAAGATCTGTATATTCAAATCTATGGTTTTTCCTGTAGTCATGTACAGATGTGAGAGTTGGACCATAAAGAAGCTTATGAATTGGTGCTTTTGAATTGTGTTGTCAGAGAGGACTCTCGAGAGGCCCTTGGACGGCAAGAAGAGTCAACCAGTCAATCCTAAAGGAAATCAACCCTGAGTATTCACTGGAAGGATGGATGCTGAAACTGAAGTTCCAGTACTTTGGCCACCTGATGCAAAGAGCCAACTCACTGGAAAAGACCTTGATGCTGAGAAAGATTGAGGGCAGGAGGAGAAGGGGGTGACAAAGGATGAGATGGTTGGATGGCATCATTGACTCAGTGGACATGAGTTTGAGCAAGCTGCAGGAGATAGTGAAGGACAGGTTACAGTAACCTGATACAGGCACTATTATGAGCATCCCAAATGAGGAAATTGTAGTATTGACAGATTAAGAAACTTGTCCCCAAACAAATAGCTTATAAATGATTAAGCCAGCATTTGGGTCTGGCTATTTGGCTCCAAAATCCACATGTATAACCATTATGTTCCACTGGCTCTGGTAACCCCATGGGATAACCTGTAAAAGAATCATGAGGTCGTATAGGCTTGAGGGTCCAGTTGAAGTTCAAGAGACTAGTGACAGCCTCAGTGGAGGTGGAAGCAAGGTCTCTGATATCTGATGACAGAGAATACTGGAAAATCTTTTCAGTGAGCAGAGATCTCTAAAGTGGTGAGTGGCATGTGTTTGTATGGGAGAAGTGGTAAAGTCTACCCACACCTGTCATGGTGTTTTAGTTAAGTCACTTGCTGCTCTGCCTAATATGTGCTCTGACACTTTGAAGAATAGGGTACAGGCTTCTTGAAGGAGGCAGGGTGATGACAGCTGAATTTCCATGTGACATGCATAAGGGATTCTCTCAGACAGGGATAATACTGACAGCTTGGTCCATCTTGCTTTCTTCTGAAAATTTCTAAGCATGGTCCACACAAATCTGTGCGTTTATATTTTAATGTGGTTATCAAACAATCAGGTTGATAAGATTGGTGAGGATGAGAGGAATAATAGGGAGTCACATATCAAAGAGAAGTCAGGACACCTGCTTGTTCAGGGATTGACACCATCCCTCCCACAGTTGTCTGCCCTGTGATTCTTTCTCACTGTGGTTGGGCAGGAAGGACAGAGTCCACTCACCTGAGCTCTCAGAAGCAGGACTATTGCTTCAGTCCTTATGCCAAGAGGTCTATCTGCCTTGTCTCCTCTTCTGCTCGGTCAGCTTGTGGGGAGAGGAAATCAGGCCTTGGAAGACTTGTTGCTATTAAACAAGTCTCTGTTGTCATATCAGAGAAGATCAAATTTGTGGTCTCGTATCAACGTATGGAAGAAAAAAAGCACTGAGCTATTTATTATTTTTTTTTAAACAGGGAAAGGAGCTAGATTGCTAACTAAATAAGTGTTACCAGATTTCCAATAGGGGATAATTGCAAAAGAAAGTCTATATGGGCTATTATTTTGCACTGAAGAGTGAAAAAGCCATTGGAGTTTCAGAATGATAACCCTTTTCTTCCAGTGTACAGAAGAGTCTTTTGCAATTCTGAAATGCCGGACCAAAATGACATTCACTTGGGTTGAGCTAGGCTAGCCATCTAGTTGTCCCCATGTTTATTCTGTTCATAGACAGTCATCACCTGAGCCTCTGGTACTACTCCTAACAAAAAGGAGTAGTTGGGTAGTTGCATTACCCAACAGCATCTGCTTTGATACAGTGATCAAGTGGAAGCCTTTCTCTATGGTGGTATGTTCAGTATAATGCAACTGACTTTTACTGGACTCCAGATAGATAGATGCAGGCACTGTCTTAGTTCTTGGATAAGATAGAGTCAGTTGTGCTTTCTGCTCTCCCATCCTGTGCAGGGAAGGAGACATACAAATGTGTAAGTAATTTTGGCATAATGTAGATTGAACTGTAACATAGGTACATGCTGAGTGCAATTAAAATTATTTGTGGTGATAATATGGGACTTCCTTCGTGGCTCAGATGGTAAAGAATCTTCCTGCAATGCAGGAAACCCAGGTTCGATCCCTGAGTTGGGAAGATCCCCTAGATGAGGGAATGGCTACTTACTCCAGTAAGAGTAAGTAGAATTCCATTCTAGGAGCATTCATATCTTTAATAAACTTCTGTTTATTAAATCAGTCTCCATTGCCAGGTCCATTGCCAGTCTCCATTGAAAGTCTGTAGGACAGGATTTGGGTTTTAACTTTGCTGCTCAATTACCTTTATCAGTTTCTCTCTGTGTCTTCCTCTGTCAAGTGGATGTGAGGGCTCTCTAACTGTGACTTTGGAAATCATGTTTTATTCAGTTTAGGTCTTTCAGTGCTTCATGTGCATCTGCCACTGAGAGGGAGAGCATCCTGTGGCTAAAACTCAGCTGTGAAATGGGACTAACAGTACCTATCCATCTACCATCTTGTTGGAAGTTTTCAACTAGATAATGGATATGAAAGCTCTTTAGCTCAGAGTGCACCTAGTATGGGGCTAGGCACATTGCCTATACTAATTTATAAAGCATCTTCACAGATTTATGTTGTTCTGTCTTCATAACACCATCTGCAGTGGGAAAAGAGGTAGCATCAAATCTCTTTTACAGATGAGGAAACAGGTCCAGAGTTATTGTGACTTACTGGTGATCAAGAGTGAATTAGCAGAATCAGGACTGGATCACAGATCTCCTGCTGGGCACTTTCCCCGTTAAATATGACATATTATTTTGCTTTGGATCACAGAATAATGGAGAATAAGGAATTGAGTCTTTTAAAGTAGTTTTTAAAATTCCCTGAAAGACAAAAAAACTTTTTCCCCCATTTAAAGCAGGTTTTTTGGAGACTCATATTTATTAGGGTAAACAGGGCTCTTTGAGAGATAATTCCTTATAGTATTTTATTTTATTTTTTTGGGTGGGAAATTGCATTTTTTTCTCTGCAGTAGGAAAATATTACTGTTTTAAGTGAGGTTTGGGAATGTGAAAACAGGCTCTCAGATTAAAATTGTATGGGGCACTTAACATTCTGAAAAATATTTGAGTCATTATGTTGCAGTTCTAAAATTGAATTAATGCTATATTTAATAAGACTCAATAGGCCATGAATTATTACACATTAATTCATACCCAGTGTGTTGCTAGGCACATGGCTGAAAGCTGAGTGCAGTCAATGCAACTAAACATGAATACATCATAATTCACACACCAGAAAGTCCCACTGTAATTATAAAATGCTATTAGAAAGGGTTATTAAAAAATATTTAGATATATTAAGTTTTATACCTACATAATTCATTATATGTGGTGTTCTCATAAAATCAGCAGCTCTCTCTCCTTTTTCATTTCCATAATTTCAGGATTTTCATCTTGAATCCTAGATCTCCACTTGTCTCATCAATAGACTCCCTAAGGCTAGAAATCTTATTCTGTAGTTTTCAGTTGGAAAGAAACAGATCTATCTCTTAAGCAAGAAGTGTCATGCCAAAATGTGTGGAGCAATGTTTTAAATAAAGGGGAGTAGAAAAGGGTTAAAAATTCTGTTGCAGTCTCACTGGAGACAAAACGATGGTCAGGCTGGTGGGTGCAAGTGGGTTTTCCCAGGAGGATGCTGTGGGGCACTAAGGAAGGAGAAACAGAAGTAAGCCCTGGTGCTAGTTCCAGATATCACCAGGAGGGTGGGTGAGAGTAGGTTAAAGGCATGATTGCTCTGGCCTGCTTTTATTTTTAATTTCATGAAGAAGTATGGTTTGTGTTAGGAAGATTGCATTTAATGTTGGTAATTGTTGATGAGATATTAAAAGCCAACTCACTCACAAATGCATGTGTAGTGCTTCCTCAGCAACTACATATGCATCAATCTCCAGTGACCCAGAAGTGTGATGGAGACCAGTGGAACCCTAGGACAGAGAGCTCTGGGTCCTCACCCTCAGGTGTAAACATGATGAAAGTAAAGTTGCTGTGATATGTGCAATAAAACTTTAGTTTACATAATATATTAAAGTTGTAATATTTATGAAAGAAGAAATGGTTGACTGGTTCACAAGATATTTTTATACTCTTGTTGATACTTGTGTAGCATAACATTTTACTTCATTAAAATGAATAAGAGAAAAATTGACCTTTTACCTCCAATCATTAGAAAAATAAGATTTTTCTTTTAATAATTATAAAAAGAATTTTAGCCTCTATTTTTTTTTTCTGAAAATCTATTCCTGTCCTACCATATTAAATTGTAATTTTATTGTCTATATTATTAAAGTATATTATGAAGTTTATAGGGGCTTCCCAGGTGGTGTTAGTGCTAAAGAACCTGCCTGTCAATGCAGGAGAGGCAAGAGACATGGGTTTGATCCCTGGGTGGGGAAGAGCCCCTGAGGAGGAAATGATAACCCGCTGTAGTATTCTTGCCTGGAAAATGCCATGGACAGAGGAACCTGGTGGGCTACAGTCCAGGGGGTTGCAAAGAATCGGACACGACAGAAGTGATTTAGCACGCACCCACATGCAAGTCTAGCTATTATATTAATACCTTGTCTTATAAACTTCACGCATATGTGAGTGCTAAGTTGCTTCTATTGTGTCCAACTCTTAGCAACCCTGTGGACTGTAGCCTGCCAGCCCCCTCTGTCCAAAGGATTCTCCAGGCAAGAATGCTGGAGTGGGTTGCCATACCTTCCTCCAGGGGATCTTCCTGACCAGGGGATCGAACTTGTGTCTCCTCTGTCTCCTGCATTGGCAGGGGGGTTCTTTACCTCTAGCACTATCTAGGAAACCCAATAGCTAGATTTACATACTATTAAAAGCCAAACCAGGAGGGATATCGCTAAAATTAATGAACCAAGTTTAATTTATGTTTCTATTATCAAGACTAATTGTAAGAACTTCCACCTTGATTAGAGTCCATAGTAAATAAAAATATGCTCAAATTTTTTGAGAGTGTTTGAATTGCTCAAGTATCATAGGACGTTAGACTTGACCAAGCCATTCATCTGTTCAGACTAAAGTTGGAAAAATGGACTTCATTAAACAATAAACCAAAATACAAATTAAAGATCTCTGTTGTCTCTGTCATACATTTACTGCTTGTGATTTTCTCGCACATATTGTATTGAATATACAGCCATCTTCAGCCATCTTAAACATGTCATAAACTAGTTAAGGTCCCTCAGTAAACTACAAGTAAAACCACTGCACTTAACGTTGCTAGTTCTGGTCTCAACCCTGTGCAGTAGCTCTCCAACTTCCAAAGAGTGTCAGTATCACTTGGCCAGTTTGTTAAAACCCAGATTGCTGTACCCTAACCCCAGAGGTTCTGATTCAATAGGTAAGGTGGGGCTCACTAATTTGCTGTTTCCAATAAGTTTCCAGGTTTGTTAAACTCTTACTGTTGCAGCTTTGAAACAACACTTTGAGAAATTCTGTTGGTGGTTTTCAGACTTTGAGAACCACTGATGGTGTTTTTTTTTTTTTTAATACAGTTACTGTTTTCTTTGATGTTGTTAGCACACAAGTTAGTGTTTATGGAGCCTGGCAGAGATAAATTGAGTCTGTGATTTATTTTCTTGATGACCAGTACCGTAAGTTAATCTAGATTGAAAGAACATTCAACATAGGATTCCTTCTAAGCTCTGCTCTTTATGGGCATTAGTAGGTCAAAGGCTTTCAATCACAAAAGGTATATGCATGGTTCCTGGTTTATGAGGTTGTTTTTTTTTTTTTTTTTTTTTTGACTGTCCTGCAAATGGCAGAACTAACTAGAAAAAAAAAATGCCTATTAAATCCACATGTGGCTGAACCATGGTACCAGTTGAACTCTTGTTTTCTACTATGTAAGGAAATATGTTCTCAAGTTAATAATGATTAAAATTATGACCAAAAAAAATTATGACAGCTTAAAATGTCCAAAGTGCTTTAATATGTATTACCTTATTTAATCTTCTCAAAAGTTCTATAAGAAAGATCTTAATTACAGTAACTTTAAAGTGTGTTCTGCCTAGGGTCCTACTGATGGAGTCAGTCCCTGATGGAGTCAGTCCCTGATGGAGTCAGGATTGGAATCTAGGCTCTTTGACTCTGGATCCTGTGCCATTTCTACTTGCTGTAACATTTCTAAGTGTCACCTAGGACCTTGAGACTCTGGGGTCATATGACTCTGTCTGGAAGCCTCAACCGCTGAACCTAAGTCTGACTTTTTAACTCTTCTTACCTACATTTTTTGGTTTAGCACCTACTGATCTTGAACCCAGAGTGCCTACTTGTTCCTTTATACCTAATCCTTGATACTTTTCTGCTTTAAATATCCTTATTGGATTTGATCTGTAGCGCACTGTGGTAACTTTCATTTGCCCTTTCTGTCTAGCAGTTCAGGTCCTTTTTTAGCCCAGAGATTCAAGCTCAATATAGAGTGATAGGGCAAGTGGAAAAAATGTTATTCTTGAAAAGCAGATGGTTGTTGTCATTTAGTCACTAAGTTGTATGCAACTCTTTATGACTCCATGGAGTGTAGCCCAGCAGGCTCCTCTGTCCGTGGGATTTCTCAGGCAAGAATGGGTTGTCATTTCCTTCTCCAGGGGATCTTCCTGACCCAGGGATTGAACCTGTATGTCCTGCATTGGCAGGCAGGTTCTTTACCACTGAGCCACCAGGGAAGCTCCAAAAAGCAGATTACCTCAAACTTAATATCAACAGGGTTTTCTCCAGCTTTGATCCAAAAGATTGACCACTATGCCAGTGGACTAGAGAGATTTCCCTAACTGCTGAATTTAGGGACAAGTCAGATCATCATGATTATGGCAATAAGTGAAATCTCCACTCTTAAACCAGAGCACCAGTGCATAAGCATATGGTTTATAGGTCCTTTGAGATATTAATTATTGATCAATCAAATATGGAGCAATATTAAATACGGGTACCAACTGAGGATGCCATTCTGATAGGGCTCATTCCTGGCATTAAGAAGACTCTAGGTTCATAGTCCTCAAAGCTGTGTTTTTTCCATACACCTTTTAGATCATATAAAGATGACTTAATCTTCAGTTGTCCAAAGTGCCAATTATAATGGTAGAAGACAAGTGAGGTACCCAGCAACCTCAATTAGCATAAATGAAGGTACATACCATTAAGCTGAAGAATACATGGCGTGTCTGTCTGACTAAAGAAACACCAGTGATGAAAGCAGAGCAGTGCCACCAGAAGCAGGGGGGCTGAGGTCGCCTTCAGGCCCATGGAGAGTTAATATTAGCCCTCTTTAGACATGAAAAATAATAATTAAACACTGCTTGTCAATTAATGCCAACTTAAAGAAAGGCCCTACACTTAGATTAAGTGAGGAGCATGGGTTGCCTGAGAACAGCAAGAAAGGAGGAGGGGAAAGGGTATAAAATAATGGAAGAGATAAGGTAAAAAGGGAGAATAATTAAACACACATGTACTTTTGCAGAGTTGGGGCACTCATATTTCTAATTAGAATTTCAATGCAGGAGCCCAATTTAACCTTAGGGAGTCTTTATATTCATGTCACTGTTGTACATAGCAATCAATTCAACTCTGGCATCTTACTTGCAAGTTGAATTTTCATATTACATTAGCAGAGCCCCAGTCTCTTTGTATTTTTAATGGATATTTTCTTTTTTGGAGCTTTAGTATGTGTTTTGTCTTCTAGAAAATTCTATGCTGAGAGGAACAATAGCCATTTAGATACTGGAATTCAAAAGAGTCAGTGGCTTCTTGACATTAACCCATTTCTTTCTTCATAAATGCAGTCATAGTACTTTTGGAATCATCCTTAATCATGTCTGCTTGAGTGAATTTAGAGGACTAATCAATGTATGTTCAACAAAACAGCCTGGTGAACTAAGCAGTGGATGGCAATAGAAGACTCCAGAGTTCTGTCTCCTGTGACTGACTAGTGATTGATAAATCATCTCACAATTGAGTTCCTCCCAAATCTCTAACGTGGAATTTTGACTTTGTCCTCTCCTCCTATTGTCTTCAGCAGATTCATGTTTAGCTGGCAATTTCTAATCTTGGAACTTATTATAGACCCACAGCCTATTGCTCTATATAGCTAAAAAGTCAGTATTTCTAGTCCTCCATTGTATCAGATGGGGAACTGAAACCAGAGAGATTAAGTATTTTGCCCCAAATCAGAGGGCTCCATAGGAAGTGATTTTAAGTCATATCATGTAATGTAGAACTCAGCATATAATTAAGTCCTCTTAAGCAGAAATTTATGAATTTCCATGCCATACCTTTTTGGCCAAGCCCTAATATAAGACTGTTTATTGGGTCAGATCTAAGTATTATTGAGGCCTGTAATTTGTCTCTGACAATATAAATAAGAGACTATTATGTCCTGACTCCTATTGTCTTTAATGTGGTTTTCATCTGAGATCTCAGAAACTAAATGTGTTTTGGCCTATCTCAATATATGCATGGTTTCGTCTGACTGGCAGTATGTGGGCAGAAGCAGCAACCAATACAGACTCTAAATGAGCTTGCCAACTTAGAGCAATGATGAGCCACGGAAAGGTGCATTCTGTGCAACTGGGTATCAGCCAGAGAGCTAGAACAAAAGATTGTGAGTCAGGGTAGCAGCTGGGAACTGATGGGGAAATTGGCTATTTACCCAGGACATCCTCAATTTCTTAGTCTAAAGAGAGTGACGGAAACATTGATGATCATTGCCTGAATATGTGTGCTGGGCAGCAAGGTACAGGCAGGGCTAGTCTTGGGCCACATTCTGTGGTGGATTGTGAGGCTAAGAGAAAAAGAAATCCCTCAGCTATATATGATCAGATACACATTAATTCATACCAGATAATTTAATTGTAATATTACAATATATTACAATAATTTGGCATTTGAATCTCTGAGGACAAGGCCTGTGTTTGTTTTATCTCAAGCATTACTCAGTGCCTGGGATGTTGGAGAGGCCAAATAAATGTTTATCTAAACAGTTTTATTCAATTCACTACTATAGAGGAATGCTTTTGCAATGCCAAAGAATGTTCAAACTACCGCACAATTGCAGTCATCTCACACGCTAGCAAAGTAATGCTCAAAATCCTCCAAGCCAGGCTTCAACAGTATGTGAACCATGAACTTCCAGATGTTCAAGCTGGATTTAGAAAAGGCAGAGGAACCAGAGATCAAATTGCCAACATCAGCTGGATCATAGAAAAAGCAAGAGAGTTCCAGAAAAACATCTACTTCTGCTTTATTGACTACACTACAGCCTTTGACTGTGTGGATCACAACAAACTGTGGGAAATCCTTCAAAAGATGGGAATACCAGACCACCTGACCTGCCTCCTGAGAAGTCTGTATGCAGGTCAAGAAACAACAGTTAGAACCGGACATGGAACAGACTGGTTCCAAATTGGGAAAGGAGTACATCAAGGATGTATATTGTCACCATGCTTATTTAACTTATATGTAGAGTACATCATGTGAAATGCTGGGCTGGATGAAGCACAATCTGGAATCAGGATTGCCAGGAGAAATATCAATAACCTCAAATATGCAGACGACACCACCCTTATGGAAGAAAGTGAAGAGGAACTGAAGAGCCCCTTGATGAAAGTGAAAGAGGAGAGTGGAAAAGCTGGCTTAAAACTCAACATTCAGAAAACAAAGATCATGGCATCCAGTCCCATCACTTCATGGCAAATAGATGGGTAAACAATGGAAGCAGTGACAGACTTTATTTTCTTGGGCTCCAAAATCACTGCAGATGGTGACTGCAGCCATGAAATTAAAAGGCGTTTGTTCCTTGGAAGAAAAGCTATGACCAACCTAGACAGCATATTAAAAAGCAGAGACATTACTTTGTCAGCAAAGGTCTGTCTAGTCAAAGCTATGGTTTTTCCAGTGGTCATGTATGGATTTGAGAGTTGGACTATAAAGAAAACTGAGTGCCAAAGAATTGATGCTTTTGAACTGGGGTGTTGGAGAAGACTCTTGAGAGTCCCTGGGACTGCAAAGAAATCAAAGCAGTTAATCCTAAAGGAAATCAGTCCTGAATATTCATTGGAAGGACTGATGCTGAAGCTGAAGCTCCAATACTTTGTACACCTGTTATGAAGAGCTGACTCATTGGAAAAGACCCTGATGCTGGAAAGATTGAAGGCAGGAGGAGAAGGTGATGACAGAGGATGAGATGGTTGGATAACATCACCAACTGGATGGACATGAGTTTGAGCAAACTCCAAGAGTTGGTGATGCACAGGGAGGTCTGGAGTGCTGCAGTCCATGGGGTTACAAAGAGTTGGACACGACTGAGTGACTGAACTGAACTATAGATGTACTTACAATTTTCCAGGTGTTGGGGAAGAAGCAAAGGTAAGCCACACATAATCATTACATTCAAGGAGTTTACAAATTATATTGAGTGAAAGGCAAATGCTAATAAAGTTGCAGGGGGGTGAAACTGGTAGATATTACATTAGACAACGAACAGGGGAAGCCTTCATGGTAGAGACACATAAGCTGAGCCATGGAAGACAAACAGGAGTTGAGAGGAGATGGACTGGGAAGGAGAAAAGGACAAGATAAGTCTAGCCAGGGCTTGAGAAAGTGCTAGGCCATGATCAAAACGTGTCCTCAGAGGTGGAAGAGGAGGAGGAGGAGGTGTATATTTGTGTGTGTATGTGCACACACTCCATGAGTGTGTATGTATGTAAATTTATGAATTTATATGGGAGAAAACCTTGGATGAGTTGATTTCAGTAAATGGTAAGAATCACTTAGTCACAACTATGTATTAGTGTACCTTCCAAGAATATAGAGGGAGAGAGAAGTCAGTTATGAAGTTACTGCATAAATTTACGCTGGATGTAATAAAGGCCTGAAAAAATGTATGGCAGCCAGAAATGTAAAGGAGAAAATGGATTCAAGAGATAATGTAGGGTTTATAATGAAAAAAAAATTGTAGATCAGTTCAAAGAGGGTGATGAGGAAGATTAATTATCAAAAATGACTGATATTTTATACTAGAGCAAAATGAGATCCCAAAGAGATTAACTGAAATAAGGATAAAACACAAGGCTTTGTGTTTGCTCCCTCCACTCTGGTAGTCTTTTGAGGTGGAACTTGAATCAGAGGTACTTTGTTCCTTATGCATCTCCGCTCTGAAATCCTAGTCACCTCTGCCACACTGAGGAGCTGCTTGGCCGCATGCCAAGTTATAGAAGGTGTGAGCAAGACTCTACCAGAGTGGAGAGGGAGCAAACACAAAGCCTGTGCTCTTTGGGCCTGGAGAGACCCCTATAGGCTGCAGCAGAGTACTCAGAGTGTGAGGACCAGAATAGTATGCATCCTGGAGAAGAGTCAACTTGAGTCACCCTTAGGTCACTCCTGAGAAAGAGCAGCTCCCCCAGGAAGTGGCCTTACTGGTTCCCAGAAGCTATGAGGAAGTGGCATCTTACTCTGGAGGCTGGAGGAACCCCAGCCTTGACTGCAGCAGAGACTGGGAAGGGGCTTCCTCCCAATGCCCAGGTAACAAACTGGCAAATTGACTGCTGGATCTGACCTGTGGAAGCAACATGCTTCTCTTTTGGGCATCCCAAACTCTGGATATGAGATTTAAGAGTGAGTTAGAAATTAACAAAGAAAACTCAGCAATGACAGGAGAAGAATAGCATCCAGAATATGTAACTCCTAAAAGAAATAGAACTAGTGGAGACTGAAAACAATTTGAACAACAACAAAAAAAAAATAAGAGAACAAATACAGTGTTAAATCTCTTACATTCTTAGAATTAAAAAAACACGTAATTTTTGAATTAAAAAAATCAATACATGAAAAGGAGGAGAAGATAGTTACCATTGAGTCCTGAATCAGTGGCCTGGAAAATTAGGTGAGAGGGGAGAAAAAACAGCTGAGAACAGAAATGGAAAGGTAGAGAAAACAAGAGGGGAAAGAGAAGTGATTTTGGAGAACAGGCACTCAAGATACAAATAGGAATTCCAAAAGAAGAAGTAGGAATCAGTGGAGATGAGCAATAATAAGACAAATAATAGAAGACAATTTCTCTGTACTGAAGGAAGATTCGAGCCAAAGAATCAAAAGAGTCACTGAATTCCTGGCATAATTGTTACACACACACACACACACACACACACACACAAGCAACAAACTAGTCCTAGCCCAGGAATCTCTCTGAGTTCAAAGGATAAAAGGGAAATTGTGTAGACTTCCAGAGAGAAGGAACCAACTGTTTTAAAAATAAGGAATTAGGAATTAAACTGGCAGTTAGACCTCTTATCTACAACACTGGAAAATAGAAGGTAACAGAGTAAAATCCAAAGATAGCCAAGAGAAAAAGAAGAAAATCCAAGAATTCTGTATCTAGTCAAAGTATCCCTTACTTTTTTGGGGGGAAAAACCCTGAAGATGCATGATAATTTAGAGAATGTATTATCTACATACCATACCTGGGGAGAATATTCAAGAACATCTCCAACAAAGAATAACTGAATGAAAACAGATGATGAATTTATATGTGTAAAAGTGCTTGTGTAATATTGTAGCATGATGGGAACATATATATGCTAAATAAAATTTCTTGAAGTAATATGACTAATGATGCAAACTTTAGGAATGGGGCCTGGAATAGTAGAATGGGGAAAGAGGGAAGTAAAAACATTCTAATGAATACTGATTGGATCTAATCAACATGGATCCTGTTTTATTTATATTTTTGACATTTGTTCATCATTATTTTTTTTCATATAATTATGATTTAAAAAAAAAAACTAGTGCATTAAAGAATCACTTATTCTGATTAGAGTCTTTTGGTGTTCCCTTAAATTTTGTATCCAAAGCCAGTGCCTCACCTGTCTTACCTTGGTCCCAGCTTTGCCAGCAAAAAAAGAAAAGGAGGAAGAAGAGAAAACAGCAGAGTCACAGAGCCAAGTAAGAGGAAAGTTTTAAGAAGGGCATCAATAGAGGTAGCATAGTGTACAGTCTGAGCAGAGTTCATGGGGTCTTGTGCTAGGCAAACTGTGGTACTAGCTGCAGTTACCTAGTAAAGTCTAAATGAGCACCTTTAGAAGTAGAAGCTACTGATAAATACAATGATTAAGCATGGTATTGGTTTTATAAATGAGAAAGTCAATTGTTAACAATTCCAACAAGCTTTTGTCCTTGAGGATGACGTCACAAAAATTTTCTGTGAAGAGAAATGACTTGGACTTAGGGCATCACCAAAAATGAATAGCTGCTACTTATCTTTGGCTATTGAGGCAACTCTGATATGAAACTGATCTTTGAAAGAAAGTTTCTAGGAAGCCCATGTCTCCTTGGATGTCTCATAGCCAGGAAAACAACACAGGCTTTCAAATATCATTGTTATCTCCCTCTCACATGGGTAGACATGACTGTGGAAAATGATATGTTCTCCTTTCTTGTCCATCCTTCATTACACACATGCACTTCTGAAGGAATAAAAATAGGGAACTTATAGACTCTATCTTTTTTATGGCCCCTCTTCAGACCAGACTCCCTTTAGGACTTACTCTTCCTGTTCACACTTGTAGAAGTGTTGCCAAGGAAACCCAAAACAAAGATGACTTCTTGCACTGAAAGCAGGAAAATGCATCAGCACCTCAAATCTTTATACATTACCACAGATTGACAGTCTCCATCCTTTTTCTAACTGAAGTTTTAAAGAACAGGCTTAAAGCACTTCACATTTTTTTTTTTTCTAGGATATAGTTGATAGGGAGTTTTTTCTCTTATCTTTTGGCTACTTTACAAGTGTTTTCACCATTATTTCACAGTTTATATATCCAAAAGTAAACATTACAATAATAGCAACTCTTCATTAAAAAAAATGAAAGGATTAAATAAAGAAAATGTAGTTTTTTATTCCATATTGACTTCTGTAAGCATCACCTCTACCAAATATTGCTATGGCTTATATGTTAATTTTAGAACTCCCAAGGCTAGTGTAAATATCAGTGGAACAGATCTTCTGTTGTTGCTTGTTAGAGTATATAACCCAATAAACCTGCTAACACCTCGAAATCTTTTGTGTATGAATTGGCTAGTTGTAGAAGTTAATTGTCATAGCTGAATAAGGGTCATTTTCAACACTGCAAATTGATATATCTGATTTAATTCATTAGATTATCTTTTGCATCATGTTATTAGAACAGGAAGAATGCACTGTATTAACCAAGAATCTTTAGGGGGAAATAAAATCCTGATACTTGACTAGTGACATGGGCAATGCATGGCCAGATAAAAATAACCAGATTTTTCATTAAAAAAGGAGTATATTGTATAATCAGAGGGGTGTTGGAGTAAAATCTGGAGTAAGATCTGGTGAAAACTAGGAGGAATGAAGGTGGATAGAGTAAGAGTGTCCGTTTGGGATTTGGAAAGAATGGTCATGGAAATAGGATTTGAGTCTGAGTGGGTGTATGTCTCTGTGTGTCTGTTTTCCAAAAAACCAAGTTTAACTTTCCCTGTGGAGGGGGCACTGTTTTCTTGACTGTATCTTGTCTCAAGGTATTATTTTTGAGAAACCGCACAGAATCCTCCAGGGAAGAGATAAATGTGATGTTGTGAGAAGTGAAGGGACTCGTACACCAGCCACCTGTGTCAGATGGAGGCAGCCCAGAGAGGTAGCGCTTTAGGAGGTGTGGCAGCTATCATGTGATAATCATATCCTTGGAGAATCACAGATCCAGAGTCGTTCTTCTTGCCTCACAATGCCCTAGGGTGTGATTATCTTATGATAACCACCTTAAAGATGTCTTTTTTGCTCAATTAACACATACTTCCATGAAAATTAGCTATCAAGATGAGTTACAAAATACCGATATTTAACATGACAGATTAAAATAGTACAGATGTCTTCATCCAATTATTGCAATTTGCATTCTGGACAAGGAAAACTACTTGGATGAGTGACTCAACTTGCTAACATTTATAGGCTTTGTAATTGTATATGATTACCAGATTTCTTCATATTGGGCAAACTCTGTATTTTCCTGACAGAGCTGTCTTTTTGAAAGGCAAACCCAGGCAGGTTTACATGAGTGTCTTCAGCTCCTATCAGTTTATTCTGTTTGGACCTGCCCTTTTACAAAACTTCCCCAGGGATCCCAATACATTTTCTCATCTGTTCTATGGCATGCAATGAGGAGGAGCCAGGACCATTTGTTTTTTGAGCATTTGCTGGCACAGAGTAAAACATACTTGTCATGTGTGCACAGGGACTTGGAATATTTCTTGAGAATAAATGGGGAAGTGAAATGAGAAAAAGTTTGTACATCGTTGAAGGAGTTGGTATTGATCTGAGTTCTCCCTGATTCCTGGCAGTGTGCTGTAATGCCTCTATGGACCGTGGGTTCCTTCTCTGAAAGTACGCATATCCATTCATATAATCTCTAATTTTCTTTCCAACTTAAAATTTCTGTGCTTCTGCAGTGACAGTATATATGACCTCCTGATAGAGGAGGGTGCTAAATGGTTAGGTCTTTTCTAAACCAGAGGTATAGAATTTAAAGACTCAAGAGACTGTTTACTATAACAGGTTAACCTAGGGTATCCTCTAATGCACATTAATGAAGTCTCCTTTATGTACAGTTGGGAAGATCCCCTGGAGAAGGAAATGGCAACCCACTCTAGTATTTTTGCCTAGAGAATCCCATGGACAGAAGAGCCTGGTGGGTTACAGTGCATGGGGTCAGAAAAAGTTCGACACAACTTCCTAAACTGCTTGGGGTGGTAGTTCTTAACTGGATGCAGGGACTGTTGACAATGTCTGGAGACAGTTTTGGTTGTCACACTGAGGGGAATGCTATTGGCATCTAATGGATAGAGACCAGGGATGGTGCTAAACATCCTGAAGTGCACAGGACAGCTCCCTGCACCACCCCCGGCCCCCCTCAAGAATTACCCAGGCCCAAATGTCAAGTGCTTAGATTGAGAAATCTTGCTTAGGGCAAATTCCTTACATCTCTAACCCTGTTTCCTCATCTGTAAAATGGAGGTGATAATACGAACCTAATGGAGTTTCTGTGAAGCAATGTACATAAAGCAGCTAGCCCTGCATACATGTATTGGGTTGACAAAAAAAGTTCATTTGGATTTTCCCATAAGATGGTACAAAGACCCAAATAAACTTTTTGGCCAACCCAATAATAAAGACTCCTTAAGTGTCAGCTGCTGCTGCTAAGTCGCTTGAGTCGTGTCTCACTTTGTGGGACCCCATAGACTGCAGCCCACCAGGCTCCCCAGTCCCTGGGATTCTCCAGGTGAGAACACTGGAGTGGGTTGCCATTTCCTTCAATGCATGAAAGTGAAGTTGCTCAGTCATGTCCGACTCTTAGCGACCCCACGGACTGCAGCCCACCAGGCTCCCCCGTCCATGGGATTTTCCAGGCAAGAGTAGTGGAGTGGGGTGCCATTGCCTTCTCCTAAGTGTCAGCAGTAATCACTAATTTAAAAATTAGAAGTGCCAATAATATTTTTAAAATATACTTACTGTTGTTGTTATTCAGTTGCTAAGTTGAATCCAACTCTTTGCGACTCCATGGACTGCAGAGTGCCAGACTTCCCTGTCCTTCACTATCTCCTGGAGCTTGCTCAAATTCACGTTCATTGAAGTTGGTGATGCCATCCAACCATCTCATCCTGTGTCACCCCATTCTCCTTCTGCCCTCAATCTTCCCCAGCATCAGGATCTTTTGCAGTGAGTCAGCTCTTCATGTCAGGTGGCCAAAGTATTGGAATTTCAGCCTCAGCATCAGTCCTTCCAATGAGTATTTGCTCTACACTTGGAAGAAAAATCCTTTTGAGTCAGTTTTTCAGTGACTCTTTCATCAAGTATGCCAACAACTTGAGAGGCATCCTGGACCTCTGAAACAGTCTACCACAGTGGTTCAGAAGATATGGTCCCTGAACCGGCTGCATCAGCATCACTTGGGAACACATGAGAAATACAAATTCTTCAGCCCCTTCCCAGATCTACTGAATCAGAAATTCTGATGGTAGAGTCCAGGAAACTGTTTTAACAAACCCTCTCAGTGATTCTGATGCAAGCTAAAGTTTGAGAATCACTGCTCTACCGTATACATTGGGAACAAGTCTTCAAAGATGGAACTAGATTTCATCTTTTTAATTACTCAACACCTGGTTGAGTGCCTTGTATGTGGTACGTACTTGGTAACATGATTGAATGTGATGAAAAGCTAATTCATGAGCAGGACTTGATCCTACATTTTTGACAATTGTCCCTGCGGTTTGTCATTGACTGGTGTTGACAGATACAGCCGAGTTATACTCGCAGACCCTAGTTTCTCTCTGTCTGCCTGTACCAGGTGTAAGGCAGCATGCCTGTGGGCTAAAGAGGCCACTTGTGCTTACAAGTTGAGACCTGCCAGCACAGCTCAAGTGATCCTACATCCTTAGTTAAGGCCAAACAGAGGGAGAACTTTCATTAGAAATAATTAAACTCAAATGCAACAAACCCAGGAGTTCGACAGAACTGCACCTGTGTCTGTCATCAGATCATTTCTCTGTTGTTTATATTGGAGCAATTTTACAACTCATAGACAAGTGTTTTGGGGATGTTTGTGTGTATATTTGGATTAAAGATGTAAATTTCATTTTCTGAATCTCCTTTTTTGGTATTCAAAATTGAATGTACCTGAAAATATAAATCACATTGTAGAAATATGGAACCAAGAAGAAAATATAATGATTTAAACTTAAAGTCATTCTCTACTCTTGTCACATGGATCTAGAAGAGGGATTCAGATAATTAATCATAGTAAGACTTGTTGAAACCCTAGTAGTTTATGGGTCAACATGTCTAGTGATAGGTTTTTAAATTATAAACATGGAAAGTAAATATGAGAAAGGCAGCATACTTGGGAGATAGTTTAAAAAATACTCACTACATGAAATGTGTAAGTTATAAATCATAATTGTACACTGGACATTCAAGAGTCCATCATTATAGTTAGGCAGTAGAATATTACCAATGTTATTGAGGTTTCTTTTATATCCCTTGTTCATTGCAAACCCCTGGCTGCTATAGTGTTAACCCCAGTAACCCCTCTACTGAGTTGTACTTTAAAAAACCTTAATACATATGTATTTATCCATAACTTACTTATTTTTAGAGCTTCCTGGGTTTTTTTTTACTTTGTTATAAATATCATACCATATGCATTCTTCTCTGATCTGCTTTTCATTCAGTTTTATTCATGTAGTTATGAATTCTATGCTGATAGTCCATTTATGACTATATTATAGATTATTCATTCTCCTGTCCAGTTTGGATATTCATTCATTCATTTATTTATTCATGATTAAATAGTACTATTTGGAAAAACTTTCTTGCATGTATACCCTAACCACTTTATCTGGAAAGCAAAGTAGTTCAACCAATGTTTTAAAACTTGGAGTTCAAGGCATCCTCTAGTCCTTGATTTTTGGTGATTTGTAATCTTTACATACATCTATTTAATTTACTAGATGTGAGTTTTTTGTGGGCAGGAATATATCTATTTCTTTTCTATTTCTCTAGCACCCAAGATAGTGCTTGACGCATCATAGATGCAGAGTGGGAATGGTTGTAAGTGACAGAAAAGCAACTCAAACTGGGTTAATTGAGTTCATTTTTGAAAAGAATACATTGATTGATTTACCTGAAAGTCTCAGATGTGACCCCTAGAAACTTCAGGCTTCTTTCATCATAGCATCCAGCCTTTAAGAAGAGGGAGATTGCTTTGTAGCTTCTGCTGAAGTTTCTGGATCCATTCTCACTAGCCTAAATTGGTTCATTTGCTCATCCCTGTACCAATGACTGTGATCCCAGGTTATGAAATGCTATGGGTTTCTTATGCTGAAGTCACATATCCCAGCCTTGGGACCCAATCCAAATGGTTTTTACTAAGGGTAGGAGTGAAGAAGTTCTCTGAAAGCAAAATTCTGAGTCCCCAAAGTGAAGAAAAGGATTTGCCTGTAGGTCAAATGGTAAAGAATCTGCCTGCAAGGCAGGAGACCTGGGTTCAATCCCTGGATGGGGAAGATACTCTGGAGAAGGGAATGGCAACCCACTCCAGTATTCTGGCCTGGAGAATTCCATGGACAGAGGAGCCTGGCAGGCTACAGTTTGTGGGGTTGCAAAGAGTTGGACATGACTGAATAGCTAACACTTCACTTCAAAGTGAAGAAATAGATGTAAAAACAATAAATGTGTACTATGATAGATCCTTGATAAATTCTAATTGAAAAGTGTAGATAAAATTTAAAAATCACACAAATATGACTTGATCAAAGGGTATGGGGATTTAGTAAGGATTCAGTGGGCTTCCCTGATAGCTCAGTTGATAAAGAATCTGCCTGCAATGCAGGAGGCCCTTGTTCGATTCCTGGGTCAGGAAGACCCCTTGGAGAAGGGATAGGCTACCACTCCAGTATTCTTGGGCTTCCCTTGTGGCTCAGCTGGTAAAGAATCCACCTGCAACGCGAGAGACCTGGGTTTGATCCCTGAGTTGGGAAGATCCCCTGGAGAAGGGAAAGGCTACCTGCTCCAGTATTCTGGCCTGGAGAATTCCATGGACTGTATAGTCCATGGGGTTGCAAAGAGTTGGATGTGACTTTCACTTTCACTTCACAGTTTATAAAATGACCCAAAGGATCCATTTATAATGAAAAGTATTTTTCTGATGGTTAAAAAGAGAGGGGAAAAGAAAAAGACATGAGTTATGATTATTTCAGCATAAATTCTGGGGCTGGGGGCTGAGTGCTTCAGAGATGCTAGAGGTAATAAGGCAACGAAAACAAGTAGTGGGATATGGAGAGGGGTTAATAGGAAGCCTCGGCAATGGGATCACTTTGGTGTCAAGAAAAAGTTGTATTTGTAGGAGGGAGATAGAAAGCAGGGGTTTACTAGTGCCAATTTGAAGTTGACACATACAATTTGATTTCATTGAAGAAGATAATTTTTATCTATTTCAAGTTCCCTTTATTTTATATGCTCTATTTTGGGGATATGAGATCTTCCTCTTTTCAAAGAGACAGAACATTAAGGTGTATGAAATACTTCCTTCTTGAAGAGTTAATATACAGTGACTGTAAAAAGAGATATATGCAAGGCATAGATAGTTATTTCTCTAGGTATCATCATCATCATTATTATTAGCTAATAAACTTAGAGCAGAGAGAGCAATCTCTATGCCCTTTAAGCAAAAACACAAGAGATGCAACTATAATTTAATTTTCAAAGGTTCAGAGTGTGAACTTACATCCAAGTTAAGTCTCAAAATTCAGAGGGGGTTTTATGATTTCTCCACAGTGAGGGAAACATCATGAAAATTATAGCAACTTAAGGAAGAATTAATTTTTCTCTTAAAGCTATGAAGATTCAGTTTGGTGGGATTGTTTCCCTAGCAAATAAGATGGTGGTAAAGAACTGATGGACTTATCAGGCCTGAGTGATTCCCACCTGGTCTTGGCCACTTCTCATGCCATTGGTCCTTGCCTACTTTGTAGTTGTTTATGCACCTTACACAATGGACTTTCCTGAGTTTCATTCTTGGAGTCATTTCTCTTTCTATCCTCTTATTTCCCAGAAGTCTTAGCTGTTCTTATTTATTTCAGCTGTTACATCTATACAGATAATTTCAGATTGTCATCTCCAGTTACGTAGTCTTAAGTGTCAGTAGGATGTCCTCTAGATACCTTAAACTCAGCATATCCAAAATCAGTCTACCTATTGTCATTGCATGAGAATTGCTTATCCTGACTTTCCTGTTTTATTTATTGACATCCAAATCTCCTGGTAGCTCAACTGGTAAAGAATTTGCCTGTAATACAGGAGACCCCGATTCAACTCCTGAGTCAGGAAGATGCCCTGGAGAAGTAATAGGCTACCCACTCCAGTATTCTTGGGTTTTCCTGGTGGCTCAGACAATAAAGAATTTGCCTGTGATGCAGGAGACCTGGGTTCAATCCCTGGTTTGGGAAGTTTCCCTGGAGAAGCAAACAGCTACCCACTCCAATATTCTTGCCTGGAGAATTCCATGGACAGAGGAGCCTGGTGAACTACCATCTATGGGGTCAGACACATCTTAGTAACTAAACCACCACGAATAGATGAGAGAACCTGTCTTTTCCATTCTACTGCTACTACTCTACCTAAGTCTTTTATTCCTTCTGGTCTGTTTTTTGCATTAGGTTTTCCTCCCATCTTGTCTATCCCACCGTTAATCCATCCTTTGCACCAAGACCAGATTAATTCTCCTAAGGTACAACTCTAATTTAACTTGATACCTCAGTTAAAGGCAAAAACAAAAAGCAAAAACAAAACACCTGCAATTCAGGAGACTTAGGATACATGGGGAAAATCCCTGGGCAGGGACAGTCCCCTTTAGTAGGAAATGGCAACCCACTCCAGTATTCTTGCCAGAAAAATTCCGTGGACAGAGGAGTCTGGCGGGTTATGGTCCATGGGGTCGCAAAGTGTCAGACATTACTGAAATGACTGAACACATTCTGATATCTAATGCTCTCTACAATAGAAGTTATCCTTCTAGTTTTGTCTTTTACTACTCTCCTGTTTTTGCCCTTCACTCCAGCCAGTTGTTCATCATTGTGTAGACATTTTCTTTTAACCATGTCTTTGCTCTACACAGACTGTTAATAAGCTAATTCTTTTACAGAACTTAATATGTTCTAGACTATAATCTAAGCACTTTATGTTTGTTTGTTTATTTAATTGATGTATAGTTGATTTATAATGTATTAATTTCTGTGGTATAGCAACGTGTCTCAGTTGTATACCTGTATACATTCTTTTTAAATATTGTTTTCCATTATGGTTTATCCCAGGAAACTGGATACTGTAGGTATCCAATGCTATACTGTAGGCTCTTCTTGTTTATTCATTTAAAATTTAATAGTTTGCATCAGCTAACCCCAGACTCTCAGTCCATCCCTTTAATTATTTAATTATTGCAACTATTCTAAGAGGTATATATTATTACTAGCTCCATATTTTAATAAGGAAATCAAAGTAAGAGAATTTAAATGACTTGCCCTAAATCACAACTGTCTGATAGTAGAATCTGAATTGGAATCGGGCAGAGCCCGTGCTCTTTGTCACTGTATTCTTTTGCTTGTTTTGTCAAGTTCTTAACCGTGCCTTTGTGCCTGTCAAAATCTTCACCATCCGGCCCGTATAAATGCTGCTTCTTCAATGATGCTTATTTTGGTCTTCACAAATAGTGGTGATATTTCTCTGCTGTGAACAGCATAGCCATTTGTTTTCTACATTTTCCCACTATATATACCATGGATGGTAATTTAGTTTCTCTTCTATATTTATTCTTCAATTATATAAATAAGACCCTGTTCTTGCTCTCAAGGACTTCACAGTCCTGCATCTTGAAGCATCTAGCAAAGAAATGTCCAGTATTTAATTAATGCTTATTGAAATTAACTAATATAATTGAAATCAATAAAAGACTCATCCCAAGCTCCAGAAGCAAGTCAGATGAACTAAAATGTTTAGTGCATTTTGAAGAAATTAGTAATTATTTGTAATAGAGTATAGTTGTCATCTACTTAAGACATCCTTTTAGCATTATTTTATATTGAACTTCAATGCATGTTTTGATTTTTATTTCCATACCAGAGTACTTAGCAGTTCAAAATCTTCAATAAAATAACAAAGGGGATTTATTGTTTTTGCTAAACCTTGCTAAACTTCACACCTTCACATAGACTTCAAATAAAGCATCCTGGGAACCCTTCCAGGAAAAGCTATAGGATGGATTAAGCATTTGATTTGTTCTTTGCTTAAGGTACTACATTTCTTTGCTTTATAGATGCTTACCCACAGTCTGGTTCATATCTTCTAGTCCCTTGAGACACACTTTTTTAAAGAGGGATTCAGTGCAACAAATAACTACACTTACTTGGATATAATATAGAGTAAACACAGAGGTCTTTAAATTCATTTTTCTACTTCAGGTGTCACCAGTAATGTAGTGAATTCCTACAAAGCCATTACCAGCCTGGGCCTCTAGTCTTCAGGTTCAGTTTAAACCCTCAGTCTGGGATAAAGATAGAAAATAGCAGAGAACAAGGAATCAGTTTTTCAGAAGAGAATGCCAAATCTCCCAAAGGGTATGCCTTCATTTTGTGGGATTTGCTTCAGTCAGATCTTCATTCTTTTCCCCCATTTCTCTTATAAAAAAGTTAATATTCAGCTGTGGATTTTCTTCCCGGAACTGTTTTCTCAGGTAATCAGATGTGTATATGTCTGTTTATCAAAACACCTACGATGAAAGTGGTGAATGTTTGGGATGTTGCCAGAATCAGTGGGCCCACTTCCTCTGTCCCATGCTCTACTTTGCGGATAATGAAGTTAGCCTTACATGCACAGTGAGTGGAGAAGACAGTCTCTAATGTGGGATGCACAGTCGTGCTAACAAGATTGCCATTAATACAAGTTGAAGTTGAAATTTCTGCATATAAATAAGGTGAGAAGCAATCAGGCAGCATCTACTTGAAATCAATTGCTCTGGGTGTCTAGTGAAATTATATTCTTTTATGAATGGATTTTAATTTCTAATTTTTAAAAATTTCTTTGCATAGTAAAGTGTGTATATGAACTCTGGCTGTAGTGTATCAGGCAACATTTATAGTGGAGGGTGAGTCCCTTTCCTAGAAGCTGTATTATTGACCCACAGCTTTAAAACTAAAGATTATCTTATAGTCTATCAGCCACAGAGTTTTTTGGCTGAAATTGCATTAAACTCTGGTATTGAAGCGAGAAGAGGAAAAGTCCTTTAAAGATCAAGACCTGTAAGAGATAGGATTGAGGGGTCAGTTTATGGTCTGAAATAGTCCTTTGTTAAATAATCCACTTGTCTGGGGAAGTCATCCTTTACAATGGAGTCAGTAGACTGCAGTCTGATATTCATGTAATTCTGGGTAAAGGGCTCTTTTTAGCCAGTTAGGTTAGTAGAATCAAACTAGGTCATCTGTAGGTCACAGATTCCATACCCAGTTCAGAATGTCATTTGGTTGATGGTTACTATACCATTTCAACTGATTGACACCACTTCCCTGGTGGCTCAGATGGTAAAGCGTCAGCCTACAATGTGGGAGATCCAGGTTCAGTCCCTGGGTCGGGAAGTTCTCCTGGAGAAGGAAATGGCAACCCACTCCAGTATTCTTGCCTGGAAAATCCCATGGATGGAGAAGCCTGGTAGGCTACAGTCCATGGGGTCGCAGAGTCGGACACAACTGAGAGACTTCACTCACTCACTCACTCATACCATTTCGACAATGGAACATTCCAGTACCCTACAATTGAAGTTTCATATCTTTCTATATTATCAAATTAAAAGTGTCAGTTTCTTTACTCATTTAACTTTATTAGTTAATTTTATATGGGAATATATATATATTATATAATAATATTAACTCCTATTTTTCCTAAAGAGATATTTGTTTGAGTAAATGAAATAACATAAGAAGATGGTGTATCTTAAGTTACATGGATCCATAATATTAAATAAATATTTAAATAATAAAAACAAGTGCTTCCTGGGAACAATGATTTCATTTCATTCAAGTCAGTTTGCTTTTGAGCACATATTTATTGGGTTCTGAGTGCCAGATAGTGTATTAAGTAGGTATTGTGATACTAAGCAAGTAAGATGTAGTCTCTGCCATCATCAACTTTCAGCAGGGGAGGAGGCCGATCTTTATAAAATATAGTGATACATAAAGAATTCATTTCTTATAGAATATAATTGATTTAATTAAGTCAATGTGTATGATTTAATTAAATATCCATTAGTCTCTGAACCCACTGACAGTGGAGGAGGTTTTAGTCATCATTGTAGCAAATATAACATTTATTCCATGGCAGGTTCTCAGTAAATATTTGTCCAATGAAAGAGTGAATAAATGTCAATGAACTAACCAGTAGGGTGGGCATATTTAGCCTCAGTAATTTGTAAAACCAAAAATTGTTATATCTTTGTGAACCCTGACTCTTTTTATGGAAAAATAAATATACTAGTTATTATTTATTTGGTGTTCATCTAGTGTCAGGCACTGTGCTAAAAATAACTTTAAATATGTAGTCTTCTTTAATCTCCACAACAACCTTGAAAGGTAGAGTTATTTTACATTTGATAAAGTTTAGCAAAGTCTAGTAGCTTGCCTAAGATCCCATAGCAGATAAATGGAAAGTTTGGGATTTAACTCCAGGGTTATCAAATTCTGAAGCACATTCTCTCGACTGGTACACAAAATAGTGTTTAAGACTTTTTTCAAAAGACCAATAACTTTGGAGAAACAGTTGATTAAGTTTTCAGAGTTTTACTTGTATAATAAAAAAATTGCTAAGAATAATGTTAAAAGTATTTTAGTCAGTGGTACAAAATAGTTTTGGTGTTGACAGAGACTCTCAACCCATCTGGTCAGACAGGACAAGCTGCGGTCTCATTCCCACAGTGCTGGACAGGAGTGTAAATTTAACTGGGGAGCAGAGGAGTGTGGTGGGGGTGGTGAGCCCTGGCGCATTTGATGAAGAGCAGGCTCATCGTGGGCGTTTAAGTTTGTGTGGAGACATGAGATCTCTATCTGCACAACCAAGACAGTTGCCCCTTTTTTAAGCCTCCTTTCAGCCTTGCCATACCTTTTCTTCTTGCCAAACTTCTTTAAGAGGTGGCTCCCTCTGCATTAAGGTGGGGCTGTAGAGGTGCTGCTAGCACCTAGAACTTTATGAGGGTGGTGGCAGGGGGTGGGGGATGCTGGTTGAAGTAGTATTTCTTTCCTAATATAGTTGTATCTTTTGCATCATTAGGAGAAACCCAAAAAGACTTTGTAGGACTCTATGTTAGAAATATGGTCATACCCAGAGACTTGTCCTTAGGGAAGAACCCTGAGGCAATGTTTGACCCAATCAGTAGCCCTGTCTACTTTCTCTCATAATAGGATGCCCTCAGATCGAGTTAATTCAGTTTAGTGAAAAAATGTTCAAGTCAGGAGGCTTTGGTTTCTGGAACTTTCCCGTTCACTGGTCAGTAGCCCTGGATTAGTCATCATACCTCTTAGGTATTGTTTTTTCATCTATGACATGTGGGAACTAGATTAGATTATTTCTAAAAATCCTCAAGGTAAAAAGAGCCTGGAAACAAACTTGGCTTAAAATGGTTTCAGATGGCTTTGCTGCCCAATTTGTTGTGTATACAAACACACACACACATACATGCACATAATGTAATATTGGAATATGAATCCTACTCTCTCTACTTTATAGGGTGGTTGTAATGACCAAATTGGAATAACATTTATGAAAGTATTTCATAAACTGTGAAGTGCTTTGAAAAATTAAGATACTATAAAAATTTTACATTATTCTCCTAACCACACATTCATACTATTTGTGTAACTAGAATATGTTATTAGATAGTATTCAAGGAGCTAAGATTCAACCATTCTCACTTTATCATATGTTCATTTTAAAATTGGAGAAGGCAATGGCAGCCCACTCCTGTACGCGTGCCTGGAAAATCCCATGGATGGAGGAGCCTGGTGGGCTGCAGTCCATGGGGTCGCTAAGAGTTGGACATGACTGAGCGACTTCACTTTCACTTTTCACTTTCATGCATTGGAGAAGGAAATGGCAACCCACTCCAGTGTTCTTGCCTGGAGAATCCCAGGGGTGGGGGAGCCTGGTGGGCTGCCATCTATGGGGTCTCACAGAGTTGGACACGACTGCTTTATTGACTATGCCAAAGTCTTTGACTGTGTGGATCACAATAAACTGTGGAAAATTCTGAAAGAGATGGGAATACCAGACCACCTGACCCACCTCTTGAGAAACCTATATGCAGGTCAGGAAGCAACAGTTAGAACTAGATATGGAATAACAGACTGGTTCCAATTAGGAAAAGGAGTACAACAAGGCTGTATATTGTCACCCTGCTTATTTAACTTATATGCAGAGTACATCATGAGAAACACTGGGCTGGAAGAAGCACAAGCTGGAATCAAGATTTCCAGGAGAAACATCAGTAACCTCAGATATGCAGATGACACCACCTTTATGGCAGAAAGTGAAGAGGAACTAAAAAGCCTCTTGATGAAAGTGAAAGAGGAGAGTGAAAAAGTTGGCTTAAAGCTCAACATTCAGAAAACTAAGATCATGGCATCTGGTCCTATCACTTCATGGGAAATAGATGGGGAAACAGTGGAAGCAGTGTCAGACTTTATTTTTTTGGGCTCCAAAATCACTGCAGATGGTGACTGCAGCCATGAAATTAAAAGACGCTTACTCCTTGGAAGGAAAGTTATGACCAACCTGCTGCTGCTGCTAAGTCACTTCAGTCATGTCCGACTCTGTGCAACCCCACAGATGGCAGCGCACCAGGCTCCGCCGTCCCTGGGATTCTCCAGGCAAGAACACTGGAGATAGCATATTAAAAAGCAGAGACATTACTTTGCCAACAAGGTCCGTCTAGTCAAGGCTATGGTTTTTCCAGTGGTCATGTATGGATGTGAGAGTTGGACTGTGAAGAAAGCTGAGCGCCGAAAAATTGATGTTTTTGAACTGTGATGTTGAAGAAGACTCTTGAGAGTTCTTGGACTGCACGGAGATCCAGTCAGTCCATCCTAAAGGAGATCAGTCCTGGGTGTTCATTGGAAGGACTGATGCTGAAGCTGAAACTCCAATACTTTGGTCACCTCATGGGAAGAGTTGACTCATTGGAAAAGACCCTGATGCAGGGAGGGATTGGGGGCAGGAGGAGAAGGGGACGACAGAGGATGAGATGGCTGGATGGCATCACCGACTCAATGGACATGAGTTTGAGTAGACTCCAGGAGTTGGTGATGGACAGGGAGGCCTGGAGTGCTGTGATTCATGGGGTCACAAAGAGTCGGACACAACTGAGCGACTGAACTGAACTGAACTGAAGTGACTTAGCAGCAGCAGCAGCAACAGTATTTTAAAATTAGTTCATATTAAGGTGTCAAACAGCACTCCTGACAAATAGTAAAATATCACTCCTATGCAGAATAAGGTATAGTAAATCCATGCAAGTCTGATAAAAAGAGACTTAAAGAACTTTTGAGAGTTTAATGCTGATAGTCCTTTTAGCTGTTCATCTGCATAAAATAATGTTAAATGAAGTATACTTTTTTAAAAATCATTAAAGAATGTCCATTTGTAAAATTAGGCATTATGTTAGGGAAAGGAGAGGTAAAAAAATGAAATTAAAATTGTATAGGACGACAGAATCAGTAAGATTTTCAGTTTAACACATGAAACAGGCATATGCAGATGATAACTTATCTCCTTCATTGTGCTGGGTGTATTCTCAGTTTTATATTTGCTTAGTAATAGCCATATTTACTCATTCTATTACAAATCTGTATGCTATTTTATTTGTACATTAAAATTAAGTATCCTGGAAGCCCACAGATTAATTTGGTACATGCATGTGTACTCATTTAAGCACATATAAATAGCAGGTCTTAGATTCTTGCCATCCCCCATGGAGTCTGCTACTTTCTTTTTGTGGCTTCATCTTCCCAAGAAGAACTCAAAGCACAGTCCCTCAGGATCTGTAGGTCACAGTGGAGGTCAGCAGTTAAGAGTGACTGATTATCAGTTCCCTCCTAGGTTTTTGAGGAGGCAGAGCAGTATGATGGCAAGAATGTGGTCTGTGAGTGAGACCTGAGTAAGTCTCCAGGTCTCCGTTTCTACCTTCATACAATGAGGGGGCTCATTGTTTCAAGATTCCTTCGAATATAATTAGGAAGTGAGGTAAAAAGAGAGTGTTCTATGGAGTTGAGATTTTTAAACTGACTGGGTTTCTATCCTGGCTCCACATACTTATTGCAGTGGGGGCTTGTTATTAACCTCTTTAACCCATTCCCTCTCCTCTAATAGGATAAAGCAGTAGCTCTTTTTTTCAAATTTAAATTTTTTAAAATTTTATGTTGGAGTATAGTTGATTTACAATGTTGTGTTAATTTCAGGTATAGAGCAAAGTGATTCAATTATACATATGCATATATCTGTTCTTTTTCAGATTATTTTCCCGTATAGGTTATGATACAATATTGGTAAAGTAACTCTTTCACTGAGTTGTTATGGGTGTTAATGAACCCCTCTGTAAGGCAATTGGTTCTCAACAGACTAGCCCTTACTGTTGTATAATCTTGAGCAAGTTACTTAACCTTGCTGTGTCACTTACTTCATCGGTGAAAGGAATCAACATTGATACTTCTCTAAAATCATTTTGAGAATTAAATACATCAATACTTGTAAAGGATTTAGAATAATGCCTGGCGTGTAGCAAATATAATAAATATTAGAGGAAGAAGGGAGAAATCCTAATTAGCAGCATCAGGTAGGGTGGCATTTAGATGAAATTAATTAAAGGATCATTAAGTTTATGACAGACTGGGAAAATATGGACATTCAACCTATAGGAAAACAGCACCAGCTGAAGAATCCCCTGAAAATGCATGGCATGCTGGGTGATGCTTTAAAAAAATATATTTATTTTATTTATTTATTTTTGGCTGTGCTGGGTCTTCGTTGCTGTGTGGGCTTTTCTATAGTTGCAGCAAGCAGTGGCTACTCTCTAGCTATGATACATGGCTTCTCACTGCAGGGGCTTCTCTTGTTGCAGAGCATGGCCTCTAGGGCTCTATGGCTTCAGTAGTTGGGCATATGGGTTTAGAAGTTGCAGTTCCTGGACTCTAGAGCACAGGCTCAGTAGTTGTGGAACAGACTTAGTTGCTCCGAGGCATGTGGGATCTTCCCAGATCAGGAATTGAACCAGTGTCTGCTACATTGGCAGGCAGATTCTTTACCACTGAGCCACCAGGGAAGCCCTGACCCTTGGTTTTATATATAGCAGAAACATATCTAAATGGGATAGGAGGTGAAGTTGGCAACAGAGCTTGGGGCTAGTGTGGAGAAGGTTTTGAGTGTCATGCTCTTATATTAGCACATTGTGAAACTGTTTCCTGATTAAGTAGTTTGATTTCCAGCCTTATCATAAGATGTTGAACACCTTTTCAATAAAATATCTTCTGTCCTCTCCCTTCTGTGTTCCCTTGGCACGTTTTACCTAGAATATTTTAATTGTATAGAGTGATATAGAATTGTGTCAGAATGTTTTAGTTATTTGTTTTACATATATCTTTCTCCTCCTCTAGACTATCAGTAACTTGGAGGCAAGAACCAGCACTGAGTCACGTTTGTATAAAGAGCACATAACAACCCCCTGGCCCAGTGCTTACTCTGGACACAACTACTTCCCTGAGGCAAGAGAAACCGGGTCCGTCTCAGTGAGACCTCTGTGCTGACTGAGGCCTGGGACTGCTTTGACGGATTTTGATGGGAGACATATGAACTAGGTCTCCAGTGTTTGATCGTTAGACAATGAATAAACACATTTTAAATTGATCAGTATCTGATCTGTACCTAGGTAATTTTATTACTTCACTGTTCCTTTAAATGTCATCTTAATTAAAAAAAAATTCTGCGTTCTTTATTTATTAAAAGGAATTTTCACAGTTTCTTAATATAAAAATATAATGAAGATATTGAAAATGTGCTCTATAATCTACCTACCTAGATATAGATAGCTCTTGCTGATACTTAAGAAAAATAAAAGTTATAGACGTATATCTTTAGATTTTCAAAATGATCAGGAGGGCACAAAATAAAAAGTGACAGCCTTTTCCTAGTTTGCCTTCCCCAATCATAATCTTTATTCCTAGATTAACTGCTATTAATTTTTTTGTGATTCCTTGATTTATGACATGTCTGTTTTGTTTCAAATAATATGGATTCTGTTATTTTATGAATAACTTTTTCCCCAAGACAAAGCATGTTTACAATTAAAGTGTGCATTTTAATTTTTATAGTTAGGATGACATGCAAATCCACCTTAACTGACTATTGCCTGGATTGGAAGAATAGTCTCAGGAGGAAGTAATATCTTCAGAGGTTGCCTAATAAATCTAGACTATTTAGTGGACTCAGTGTTATAACGTACCTCTTTCTAATCCTTATTATTCTGCTTAAACTGACTTTAACATGTAAAATTAGAATTAAATATGATTTTTATGGACTTCCCAGGTGGTGTCAGTGGTAAAGAACCTGCCTGACAATGCAGGAGATGTAAGAGATGCAGGTTTGATCCCTGGGTTGGGAAGATCTCCTGGAGGCGGGCATGGCAATCCTTTCCAGTATTCTTGTCTGGAGAATCCCATGGACAGAGGAGCTTGACAGGCTACAATCCATAGGGTTGCACAGAGTTGGACATGACTGAAGCAACTTAGCATTCATGCATGATTTTTATACCTGCAAACAAGTTGGAAGCATTTCTATCTTGAACCAAATCAGAATGGCCAGCTTCCAGCAGGTAGCTTTCTCTGGTGGTAACTACAATGATGACTGCCTAGTGAGGGCAGCAGAGGGTTAGAGCCCAGGAGGCTTGGGAAACCACCCTTGGAAAGGTGGCTGAAAGGCCAAAAGTAGAGAGGTGAGAGGAACCAGTCTGGGGAAAGGTAGGCCTGATCCTAGAAGTCAAGACAGACATAAGGAAGGGATACAGAATGGAAGTGTAAATTGTTGCTGAATCTGGAAACCAGGTGACCCCTTTTGGGGCAGTGGTTCAGGACTCCCTGGCTGACCCTGCCCACTCTAAATAGCCTTGTTCCAGTGGTCGTGGGCAATGACAAACTTTTCAGCTAAAGCCATGTCTCACTTCTTCCTTCCTTCTGTTATCTTCAGTTAATCCTTAAACAGCAGGCACTATGTTGGTCCTAAAGAGAAAAAAGATCTATCTCTATCATTGAGGAGCTTATAGATTTTTATTATTGACGAAAAAAGAAATAAGTGGAAAGCAGTACAGATATACTATAGCAATGATGCCTTATTTCACTGATTCATTCACACCAAACACTGGGGAAGCAGTGGTCCTCTAGGGTAGACAAATATTAATAATTACTACCCAGAGAAATGTGACATTAGATGTTTACTACTGTGAAGGAAAAGTATGCAGCTGTGTTCAATGAATCAAGGCAAATTGGAAGTGGTCATACAGGAGAAGGCAAGAGTGAATGTCAATATTTTAGGATTCAGCAAACTAAAATGGATTGGAATGGGTGAATTTAACTCAGATGACCATTATATCTACTACTGTGGGCAAGAATCCCTTAGAAGAAGTGGAATAGCCCTCATAGTCAACAAGAGTCTGAAATGCAGTACTTGAATGCAATCTCAAAAACAACAGAATGATCTCTGTTCGTTTCCAAGGCAAACCATTCAATATCACAGTAATCCAAGTGTATGCCCCAACCAGTAATGCTGAAGAAGCTGAACGGTCCTATGATGACCCATAAGACCTTCTAGAACTAACACACAAAAAAGATGTCCTTTTCATTATAGGGGACTGGAATGAAAAAGTAGGAAGTCAAGAAATACTTGGAGTAACAAGAAAATTTGGCCTTGGAGTACAGAATGAAGCAGGACAAAGGCTAATAGAGTTTTGCCACGAGAATACACTGGTCATAGCAAACACCCTCTTCCAACAACACAAGAGAAGACTCTACACATGGACATCACCAGATGGTCAATACTGAAATCAGACTGATTGTATTCTTTACAGCCAAAGATGGACAAGCTCTATACAATCAGCAAAAACAAGACTGGAAGCTGATTGTGGCTCTGATCATGAACTCCTTATTTCCAGATTCAGACTTAAATTGAAGAAAGTAGGGAAAACCACTAGACCATTCAGGTATGACCTAAATCAAATCCCTTATTATTATACAATGGAAGTGACAAATAGATTCAAGGGATTAGATCTGATAGACAGAGTGCCTGAAGAACTATGGACGGAGGTTCATGAAATTGTACCGGAGGCAGGCATCAAAACCATCTCCAAGGAAAAGAAATGCAAAAAGACAAAATGGTTGTCTGAGGAGGCCTTACAAATAGCTGTGAAAAGAAGAGAAACTAAAAGCAAAGGAGAAAAGGAAAGATATACCCATTTGAATGCAGAGTTCCAAAGATTAGCATGGAGAGATAAGAAAGCCTTCCTTAGTGATCAGTGCAAAGATAGAGGAAAACAATAGAATGAGAAAGAGGAGAGATCTCTTCAAGAAAATTAGAGATACCAAGGGAACATTTCATGCAAGGATGGCACAATAAAGGACAGAAATGGTATGGACCTAACAGAAGCAGAAGATATTAAGAAGAGGTTACAAGAATACACAGAAGAACTATACAAAAAAGATATTCATGACCCAGATAATCACAATGGTATGATCACTCACCTAGACCCAGACATCCTGGAATGTGAAGTCAAGTGGGCCTTAGGAAGCATCACTACAAACAAAGCTAGTGGAGGTGAGGGAATTCCAGTTGAGCCATTTCAAATCCTAAAAGATAATGCTGTTAAAGTGCTGCACTCAATATGCCAGCAAATTTTGGGAACTCAGCAGTGGCCACAGGACTGGAAAAGGTCAGTTTTCATTCCAATCCCAAAGAAAGGCAATGCCAAAGAATGTGCAAACTACTGAACAATTGCACTCATGTCATACGCTAGTAAAGTAATGCTCAAAATTCTCCAAGCCAGGCTTCACCAATTCATGAACTATGAACTTCCAGATGTTCAAGCTGGTTTTAGAAAAGGCAGAGGAACCCGAGATCAAATTGCCAACATCCGCTGGATCATTGAAAAAGCAAGAGAGTTCCAGAAAAACATCTATTCCGGCTTTATTGACTACACAAAAACCTTTGTGTAAATCACAACAAACTGTGGAAAATTCTTCAAGAGATGGGAATACCAGACCACCTCTCCTGCCTCCTGAAAAATCTGTATGCAAGTTAAGAAGCAACAGTTAGAACTGGACATGGAACAACAGACTGGTTCCAAATTGGGAAAGGAGTATGTCAAGGCTGTATATTGTCACCCTGCCTTTTTAACTTATATGCAGAGTACATCTTGTGAAATGCTGGGCTGGATGAAGCACAAGTTGGAATCAAGATTGCCAGGAGAAATATCAATAACCTCAGATATGCAGACTTTAGTTTTTGGGCTCCAAAATCACTGCAGATGGTGACTGCAGCCATGAAATTAAAAGACGCTTGCTCCTTCGAAAAAAAGTGATGACCAACCTAGACAGCATATTAAAAAGCAGAGACATTACTTTGCCAACAAGGTCCATCTAGTCAAGGCTATGGTTTTTCCAGTGGTCATGTATGGATATGACAGTTGGACTATAAAGAAAGCTGAGTGCAGAAGAATTGATGCTTTTGAACTGGGGTGTTGGAGAAGACTCTTGAGAGTCCCTTGGACTGCAAGGAGATCCAACCAGTCCATCCTAAAGTAAATCAATCCTGAATATTCACTGGAAGGACTGATGTTGAAGCTGAAAGTCCAATACTTTGGCCACCTGATGTGAAGAACTGACTCATTGAAAAAGACCGTGATGCTGGGAAAGACTGAAGGCAGGAAGAAAAGGGGACAACAGAGGATAAGATGGTTGAATGGCATCAGCAACTCAATGGACATGGGTTTGAGTAGACTCCAGGAGTTGGTGATGGACAGGGAGGCTTGGTGTCCTGCAGTCCACGTGGTCGCAAAGAGTTGGACACGACTGAGCGACTGAACTGAACTGAAGCATGTGTCACAGAGATCCGATCTAGACTGATGAATCAGGGAAGGCCTTTCAGAGAAAGTGATGTCATTTTTTAATTTATACAAATGTTCAACTTAAATCCACATTTTGATAATTGCTCTGTAAATCATAGTGCTGCAAGATAGTAGTATGCATTATGGTAAATGCAAGTAAGTACATATCAAAGGCATTTAGGAGTTAATCCTGAGAACAATATTTTCCATTAATGTAACACTGTTTAAATAATTCCACTAAGTGAAAAGTTTTTCTTATGATAGAAATAATTAATTGTTGGAAAGCAGGTAATCTGTTTAACATCAATGGAAAAAATTGTGCTGATTTTTGAAAAACACTGTTTAATAAAGAATAAAAAAATACTTGAAATAAAAAGGCAATAATATAGGGACTTCCTTGGTGATTTAGTGGTGAAGAATACACCTTGTGGTGCAGGGGTAATGGGTTCAATCCCTTGTCAAGGAACTAAGATTTCCACATGCCCTGGAGCAGCTAAGCCTGTGTGCCACAAACTACTTAGCCCATGCCCCACAACTAGAGAGTCTGAGCACTGCAACAAAAGATTGCACATGAGACAGTGAAGATCCTGTGTGCTGCAACTGCGACCCCAAACAGTTAAAGAAAGATATACATATATGTATATATGTAGGACTTCCCTGGTGGCTCAGACGGTAAAGCGTCTGCCTACAGTGTGGGAGACCGGGTTAAATCCCTGGGTTGGGAAGATCCTCTGGAGAAGGAAATGGCAACCCACTCCAGGACTCTTGCCTGGAAAATCCCATGGATGGAGGAGCCTGTTAGGCTACAGTCCATGGCCTCGCAAAGAGTCAGACACGACCAAGCAACTAAACTCACTTTCACTTTCATATATATATATATATATATATATATATATATATATATATATAGCAATAATATAAAGCAGAAAGCTACTTGAATTAGTCCTTAGAAAAATTTCACATCATCTTAAAACCCTTATGTAGGATTCTTCATGAAATCTGAAAGTTGTGAATTTTTTCATTGGAAGGGGTTTTATAGTTAAGTTCTTTAATCCCCTCCATTTTCAGATGATGAATCTGAGGAGCAAAGATTTTAATTGACATGTTTCTAGCAATAACATAAGTCTAAAAATATTTCAGGAAAAAATAATTGGTGAGTCATTTTAATAACATATCCCCAATTTAGATAAAAGCTTCATCTTTTAAGATATATAGAACAACATTTTGACGTTGAATCTGAATTCTACTTCTGCAGTATAAATAAATGAATCTAGAGAAAGACAAATACTGTGTACTATCACTTATATGTGGAATATAAAAAGATAAAACAAACAAATGACTGTAACAAAACACAGACTCAGATATAGAAAACAAAATAGTGGTTACCAGTGGGGAGAGGGGAGGGAGAGGAACAACACAGGAATAGGAGATTAAGCAGTATAATCTACTATGTATAAAATAAGCTACAATGATATATAGCACAGGAAATATAGCCAATATTTTATAAAACTTTAAAGTGAAATATCTATAAAAACTTTAAATCAGTAGGTTGTACACCTGAAATTAATATAATACAGTTAAATAAATCCCTTACATATGACCTTCAAGTTGCAAGTTTTCAAAGATGCAAACATGCATGCCCGCCTCTATTTGCCAACTGTTGTACTGTACTACTGTTCTTTTCAAAGTAATACTTTAAGATTAAAAATGTTTTCTTTAGTTTTGTATTTGTTTATTATGTACATATTATTTGTGTGAAAATTATTATAAACCTATTATAGTACAGTTCTATAGCATATATAGCAGATTATGTTAGTTGGGCTAGGCTATGTTAGTTAGGCTAACTTCCTTGGACTCATGAACAAATCAGATTTAGGATTGTGTTCTCGGAACAGAGCTTGTTCTTATGTGGGGGACTTACTGTATTGTAAATCAGCTATACCTAAATAAATGAATAAGTAAATTAATAAGTAAACTAACAAAGAAATGAAGTTTTTAAAAGCATTTCTTTTATGTAGTTTGAAAATGAAAAAGAACTTTCTACATTAATCATGATGCAGAATTGTTACCAGTATATTTGAGGTTCTTGCCTCATCTCAGAAAGAATTCAGAGATGAGGCAGAGGAGTCAGGAAAGTAAAGTGAGGATTTATTTAACCAAGAATACACTCTAAGAGGGAGAGTGGGCAGACAGGTGAATAGCTGCCCTGGGTTTCCTTGGCAAGCCAGTTATAGGGGGAATACAAATGAAGGGGCAGAATATTCACTGGGGAAGGAGAAGTTTAGAAGTCATATTGTTGTAGCCACGCATTCTGGAAAACAAATTCACTCAGAAGGACAATGCAGATAGTGGAGTGCAGTTTATTACACTGGTGGGCCCAAGGCAGAGTCTCCTCTTAGCCAAGGACCCCGACCAGCATTTGTGAAAGTCTTTTATACCCCATGTGTACCTGTCCGAACCCACCACCCCAAATTCCTTGAGACTTACATAAACAAAGGAAGGGTAAATACAATCCCAATAACCCCATCACTCATGTGCCATGTGCTCAGACAGTTAAACAATTAGCCAATAATCAATAAGCCCGAGATTACACTCCAATAGGTACAGAAAAATTTATGGTGTGTTTGGAGGAAGGGGTGATTAGTGTATGTGTTCTCTTAGGCAATGAGCAACCTGGATATGATCTTCAAGGTTCCCCTGTCCGGAGGGGGTCTTATCCTTCTGTTGTGGTTTCCATAGGACCACAGAGTCTATGGAACACAGAGTTCAGAGTCCATTGGAGAGTTCACAGAGTTCAGAGTCCATTGGAGAGGTGGCTGAGCATGATCTGCACGAACAGGCCTAAAATGGAGTCCAGGCCCTATGAATTCCTTCTTCAGTATTCCCTGATTTTCATCCCAGGTCCACCTTTCTGTGGGGAGGAGGGATTTTTGTGCTTATCTTTGATAGGAAGTGTTCTGGTGTCCCTGCCTGATGGGTATTTCTTATCTGCAAGGCTAATTTTGTTGTAATGGTGGTGTAAGGAGCAACAAGTTACATTTGATGCAGGAGACTCCACCTTCCCCCACCTTTCTTTGGCTGCCTCCAGGTCACTTATCACACAAATGTGTGGTTTCCTGTCAGTCTGGAGGTTCCTACTTTTCTTTCTCTGCCCATGGAACCCTGCTGATTACAAGGTACATAATTTCCTGCCACCTTTCTCTACTCTTATCTAGCTACCTGTCTGCTCTAACAGAATCTTTAGTTATACAAATAAGGGAGAAAAGGAGTTGATGTCTTCAAAAATATTGGGTAGATGTACATGGGGAAAATCTTTATATATTTTAGAAGGAATAAACAACTATCTCTTTGCACAAAGTGTTGCATTTTCTAAAAGTACTTCTCATATTAATATTTCCTTACATGGTTCTCAAAGAGAGGTAGTAAGAACCAGGGCTGCTTTCTTCAATTTTCAGAAGAGTGAGGCTCCGAAAGGTCCAAAGGTTAAGGAGACATCCAGGACTCTGTTATTGAGGCAGGAGGTAGATGGCCCCCTGACCCAGGGTAAAGCAATTGGAGATTCATTCCCTGTGGACTGAAACACCAAGACGAGAATAGCAGGACAATTAAGAGAGAAGTCTGGGCCCTTCCCAGACCACATATTTTTCATTCCCCAATTCAGGATACCTCCTCGACCACATGTGCACAGAAAGGCTCCTTGCAGATCAAAAAGGGAGCAATGTCAAGGGACGGTCTATCCATATGCCTGTGTGGTAGAATCCGTCTTGGCTCGGAGATGCGTGTGCACACATGGAAGGTTCTTGAGATATACTAAATATGGACTGTGACCCAGGAAAATCAAACTGAATGGCCCAGGGAAACCAGGAAGAAATGCTCCAAAAAAGTAACTCACTGCCATGAGGGTGTGATTCAGTGACTCTCTCTCTGAATTCGCCTGTGTGTCTGTCCACACACACTGTACTCTTCTTCCTCTCCATAAGTACTTTGCTTGCTTCACTACTTTCTGTCTTTGTGGAAATTCTTTTCTCCAAAGCCAGGGGGCCAGGGCCCTTGTCATTAACCACTAATCTAGTGGCTAGGATCCGGTGCTTTCACTACCGCAACCTGGCCTCAGTCTTTGGCTGGGAACCCAAGCCCCACTCAAGCCTTTGCAGGCCAAGGCCACCCAAGATTATTATGAGACTCACTCCAGTATTCTTGTTCCCACAACTCAGTATAAACTGCCACTGTTACAGCTGTCTGAGTGTGGTAGGATATGGCCTTACTTGGTGGCTCAGAGGTAAAGAATCCACCTGCAATGCAAGAGATGCAGTTCAATCCCTGGGTCTGGAAGACCCCCTGGAGGAGAGCACAGCAACTCACTCCAGTATTCTTGCCTGGAAAACCCCATGGACAGAGGAGCCTGGTGGGCTGCAGTCCATAGGGTTGCAAAGAGTCTGACACGACTGAAGTGACTGAGCACGCATGCACGCATGGTAGAATGTGGGATGTTAACAGTGTTTGTAAAGATTCTAAAAGAAGTGAACAATGTTTAGTCATATTTGTAAACATGAAGATTTGGTATAAACATCTCAAAAATGTGACCAAAATGTTTAGTGACCAAGAAGATATTAGAAACTAACAGCTAACATCATACTTGGCTGTGGAGGGCTGAATGCTTTCCCCCCAAGATCAAGAACAAGGCAAAGAGGACTGCTCTTATTACTTCTTTTCAGTATTGTACTGGAGGTTCTAGCCAGGGTAATTAGGCAAGGAAATCATATAAGAGGCATCCAGACTGGAAAGGGAAAAGTAAAATCATCTCTATTGATGGGTGATATGATCTTTATGTGTAAAATCCTGAGGAATTCATGGGAAACTATTAAAACTAGCAAACAGTTTCAGTAGGTTGCAGTATACAAGATGAATATAGGAAAATCAATTGTATTTCAGTTTGTAATTAATAACCTGAAAATGAAATTGAGAAAACAATTCCATTTACAATAATATTAGAAAAGAATAAAGAATACATTGTTGATCAGTCGCTAATTTGTGTCTGACCCTTTGCAACCCCATAGACTGCACCAAGCCAGGTTCCTCTGTCTTCTACTGTCTCCCGGAGTTTACTCAAATTCATGTCTATTTAGTTGCTGATGCTATCTAATCATCTCATTCACTGCCACCCCCTTCTCCTTTTGGCTTCAGTCTTCCCCAGCATCAGGATCTTTTCCAGTGAGTTGGCTCTTCCCATAAGGTGGCCAGAATACTGGAACTTGAACTTCAGCATCAGTCCTTCCAGTGAATATTCAGGGTTGATTTCTTTTAGAATTGACTGGTTTGATCTCCTTGCAGTCCAAGGGACTCTCAAGAGTCTTCGCCAATACCACAGTTCAAAAGCATCAATTCTTAGGCGCTCAGCTTTCTTTATAGCCCAACTCTCACATCCGTATATGACTACTGGAAAAACTGTAGCTTTGACTAGATGGACTTTGTCAGCACAGTGATGTCTCTGCCTTTTAATATGCTCTCTAGGTTTGTCATAGCTCTCCTTCCAAGAAACAAGCTTGTTTTAATTTCATGGCTGCAGTCACTGTCTGCAGTGATTTTGAAGCCCAGGAAAATAAAATTTGTCACTGCTTCCACTTTTTCCCCCTTCTATTTGTCATAAAGTGATGGGACCGTATGCCGTGATCTTAATTGTTTTCATGTGAAGTTTCAAGCCAGCTTTTTCACTCTCTTCACCCTCATCAAGAGGCTCTTTAGTTCTTCACTTTCTACCATTAGAATGGTATCATATTCATATCTGAGGTTGTTGATATTTCTCCCAGCAGTCTTGATTCCAGCTTGATTCATACAGCCCAGCATTTCGTATGATGGTATCTGCATATAAGTTAAACAGAGTAACAGTCTACAGCCTTGTCATACTCCTTTCCCAATTTTGAACCAGTTCATTGTTCCATGTTTGGCTCTGATTGTTGTTTCTTGATCTGTATACAAGTTTCTCAGAAGACAGATAAGGTGGCCTGGTATTCCAATCTCTTTTAAGAATTTTCTACAGTTTATCATGTTTCACAAATGCTTGGCATGTAAAAATAGATGCTTTTCCAGAATTCTCTTCCTTTCTCCATGATCCAAAGAATGTTGGCAATTTGAGCTCTGGTTCCCCTGCCTTTTATAAACCTAACTTGTACATCTGGAAGTCTTTAGTTGTTGAAGCCAAGCTTGAAGGTTTTTGAGCATAACCTTGCTAGCATGGGAAATGTGTGCAATTGTATGGTAGTTTGAATATTTTGTAGCATTGCCCTTCTTTGGGATTGGAATTGATAACTAACCTTTTCCAGTTTTGTGACCACTGATGAGTTTTCCAAATTTGCTGACATACAGAGTGCAGTATTCTAACCACATCATCTTTTAGGTTTTAAATAGAAGCTGGAATTCTGCCACCTCCACTAGCTTCATTTGTAGAAATTCTTCCTAAGGCTTACTTGACTTCACACTCCAGGATGTTTGGTTCTAGGTGAGTGACCACACCATCGTGGCTATCTGGGTCATTAAGAACTTTTCTGTACAGTTCTTCTGTGTATTATTGCCATCTGTTCTTTTCTGCTTCTGTTAGGTCCTTGCTGTTTCAGTCCTTTATTGTGCCCATCCTAGCATGAGGTGTTCCCTTGATATCTCCAATTTTCTTGCTAATCTTTCTTATTCTATTGTTTTCTTCTATTTCTTTGCATTGTTCATTGAATAAAGCCTTCTTATCTCTCCTTGCTGTTTTCTGGAACTCTGCATTCAGGTGAGTGTATCTCTTCCTTTCTCCCTTGCCTTTAGTTTATCTTCTTTCCTCAGCTATTTGTAGAGCCTCCTCAGACAACCACTTTGCCTTCTTGAATTGCTTTTTCTTGGGGATAGTTTTGGTCACTGCCTCCTATACAATGTCATGAATTTCCATCCATAGTTTTCAGGCACTCTGTCTACCAGATCTAATCACTTGAATCTATTCATCACCTCCACAGTATAATCATAAGGGACATACCTGAATGGTATGGTCCCTGATTTAGGACATACCTGAATGGCCTAATAGTTTTCCTTACTTTCTTCAGTTAAATGATCTTGGTTTGTTTCCAAGGCAAACCATTCAACAGCACAGTAATCCAAGTCTGTGCCCCAAACAGTGATGCTAAAGAAGCTGAAGTTGACTAGTTCTATGAAGAACCTCTAACACCTTCTAGAACTAACACCAAAAAAGTTGTCCTTTTTACCATAGGGGATTGGAATGCAAAAGTAGGACATCAAAAGATATCTGAAATAGCAGACATATTTGGTCCTGGAATACAAAATTAAGCAGGGCAAAGGCTAACAGTATTGTCAATAGAACACATTGGTCACAGCAAATACTCTTTTCGAACAGCACAAGAGACAACTCTACACATGAATATCACCTGATGGTCAATACCAAAATCAGATTGATTATGTTCTTTGCAGCTGAAAATGGAGAAGCTCTATACAGTCAGCAAAAACAAGACCTGCAGGTGACTGTGGCTCCTCTCTTATTGCATGAGCTCTTTATTGCAAAGAGTATACACAAGGAATAAATTTGTAAAACAAATGCAAAACTAAATTAAAATCCACAAAACATTGATGACATAAATTAAAGAAGACCTAAATAAATGGAAAGACACTCCATGTTCATAGATTGGAAGATCTAATATTGCTAAGATGCCAATACTCTCTAAATTGATTTACAGATTTGATACAGTCCCTATAATAATTTCAGTTAATTTCTTTGCAGAAATTGACAAACTGGTCTTAAAATTCATATGGAAATTCAAGGAAGCTAGAAGAGTCACACCCTCTTGAAAAAGATGAATGTTGCAGGATTCACACTTCCTGATTTCAAAACTTACTCTAAAGCTAATCACGACTGTATGGTAGTAGCATAAGGAGAGACCCATAAATTAATGAGATAGAATTAAGAATCTAGAAAAGGGAATACCATGTGGTCTAGAGGTTAAAATTCTGTACTTTCACTGCCATGGCCCAGGTTCAATCCCTGGTCTGGGAACTGATATCCTTGAAGTCTCATGGCCAAAAAAAAAAAAAAAATAAGCACTCACATTTTGGGTCAATTGATTTTTGGCAAGCGTTCCAGTGCAGTTGAACGAACATAAGAAAGAATAGTCTTCTCAACAATTGGTGTTGGGACAATTGAATGTCCGCATGTCAAAGAATGAAGTTGGGTCCCTGCTGCTGCTGCTAAGTCACTTCAGTCGTGTGGTGGGCTGCCGTCTCTGGGGTCGCACAGAACCAGACACGACTGAAGCGACTTAGCAGCAGCAGCAGCAGCAGGGACCCAACTTCATTCTTTTACATGTGGACATTCAATTGTCCCAATACCACTTGTTGGGAAGACTATTCTTTCTTTTGTTCAACTGCACTGGAATGCTTGACCTCCATATAAAAATGTTAACTCAAAGTGGTCCAAAGATCTAAAACTTTATATCTAAAAATATAAAAATGTCAAAAGAAAGCAGGGGTAAATCTTTGAGGCTTGGTTTTGGCAATGGTTTATTAGATATGATACATATAAAACCCGCTAGCAACCAAAACAAACAAAAAAAAAACATAAGTTGGACTTCATCAAAGTTAAAAACTTTTTTGCTTCAAAGGTCATTATCAAGAAATTGAAAAGACAGCCCTGTTACTGGGAGAAAAATATTTACAAATCATATATCTGATAAGGGATGTGTAGCTATAATATGTAAGGAATTATTACAACTTAACAAAAAAAACCCAAACATCCCAATTAAAAAATAGGCAAAAGATCTGAATAGATATTTCTCCAACCAAGATACATAGATGGTCAATAAGCACATGAGAAGATTTTCAGCATTATTAGTCATCAAGAAAATGCAAATAAAACCCAGTGAGATACCACTTCACACACACTGGGATTGTAGTAATTTAGCAAACAAAGAAAAGCCAATGTTGATAAGGATGTGGAGAAATTGGAGCCCTCTACATATGTTGCTGGAGGGAATATAAGATGGTGCCTTTACTTTGGAAAATAGTCTGGCTGTTAAACATAGTTACAGTATGACCCAGTAGTTCTATTCCTAGATGTATACTGGAGAGAAATGAAGACAGATATCCACACAAAAACTTGTACATGAGTGTTTACAGCATTCTTATTCAAAATAGCAATAAAGTACATGAACTGAGAACTTCCAGACGTACAAGCTGGATTTAGAAAAGGCAGAGGAACCAGAGATCAAATTGCCAATATCTGTTGGATCATTGAAAAAGCAAGAGAATTTCAGAAAAAAATGTCTACTTCTGCTTCATTGACTACATAAAGCTTTTGACTGAGTGGATCACAACAAATTGTGGAAAAATCTTCAAGAGATGGGAATACCAGACTACCTTAACTGCCTCCTGAAAAATCTGTATGCAGGTCAAGAAGCAATAGTTAGAACCGGACATGGAACAACGGACTGGTTCCAAATTGGGCAAGGAGTACATCAAGGCTGTATATTGTCACCCTGCTTGTTTAACTTCTGTACAAGGTACATCATGTGAAATGCCAGGCTGGATGAAGCACAAGCTGGAATCAAGATTGCTATCTGCATAACCTCAGATATGCAGATGACACCACCTTTATGGCAGAAAGTGAAGAGGAACTAAAGAGCCTCTTGATGAAGGTGAAAAAGGAGAGTGGAAAAGCTGGCTTAACACTCAACATTCAAAAAATGAAGATCATGGCCTCCGGTTCCATCACTTCATAACAAATAGATGGCAAAACAATGGAAACAGTGAGAGACTATTTTCTTGGGCTTCAAAATCACTGTGGACAGTTATTGCATCCATGAAATTAAAATATGCTTGCTCATTGGAAGAAAAGCAATGACAAACTAGACAGCGTATTAAAAAGCAGAGGCATTACTTTTCCGACAAAGGTCTGTGTAGTCAAAGCTGTAGTTTCTCCGGTAGTCATGTATGGATGTGAAAGCTGGACAATAAAATAGACTGAGCACCGAAGAATTAACGCCTTCGAACTGTGGTGCTGGAGAAGACTCTTGAGATTCCCTTGGACAGCAAGAAAATCAAACCAATAAATCCTAAAGGACATCGACTCTGAATATTCATTGGAAGGACTGATTCTGAAGCTTCAATACTTTGGCTACCTGAGGTGAAGAGCCGGCTCATTGAAAAAGACCTTGATGCTGGGAAAGATTGAAGGCAGGAGGAAAAGGGGATGACAGAGAGTGAGATGGCTGGATGGCATCAGCTACTCAATGGACGTGCGTTTGAGCAAACTCTGGGAGATGGCAAAGGACAGCGAAGCCTGGCGTGCTGCAGTCCATGGGGTCATAAAGAGTCAGACACAGCTGTGAGACTGAACAACGGAAAAACAAAACCAAATTTCATCAGCTGATAAGTGGATAAATAAAATGAGGCATATCTATGTGATGGAATATTATTTATCCATAAAAATGAATGAAGTACTGATATATATAACTAAATGGATGAACCTTGTAAACACTATGCTAAGTGAAAGAAACCAGTCACAAAAAAACACATATTTTATAATTTGATTTATAAGAAATATCCAGGATAGGTAAATCTATAGAAAGTAACTTAGTGGTTGCCTAAGACTGATATCAGTGGTGGGAGAAAAATGGAAAATGACTACTAAGGGGTATGGGTTCTTTTTCTAGGGTAATGTCTTAAAAGTGTTGTACTGTACACTTTAAATTGTATATTTTGTAAGTTATATATTAATAAAGCTGTTACTAAATAAAAAGAGGACATTGAACCATTCTAGTATTGATAAACAGATCCTTATGATATAGAGAAGACGTATAAGACTTAAGCACTATGTTAGTGGATTCAGTCTAGATCCTAAGTGCTTTTTTGGCATTGTGAAGCCTGTCTGAAGTGTCTTCTTTCAGTTCCTCTTCTTTTGTTTGGATTCTTTTTAATTCTTTGACTGCATGACAGATACCAGCTTAAGTTAGAGAAAAGAGGACAATATTATAAGGGTATAGGTGCCTTTTATAATATCCTGGAGAAGGGTTACATTTGAGTCTCAGAAAAAGCCTAGAAAGAAAACTTGGAAAGCCAGCAGGGCTCCAGGAAATGCTCTCTTTTCTTTCACTCACTCTCTCTATTATATTCTCTGATCTCAGTTCACAGGGTGGAATTTGGACATCTTTAAGCTCCCTTCTTACCCATTCTCACTGCAGCTATATACAGAAATGAACTGGCTTCTCTCAGTCTTATTTCCAGTTTGAAAGGATCAGGAATCTGATTGGTCTATCTCAGGTCGACTGTTTTTTTTAAGTCCAATTAGCAATAGTCTTGGGGTGGGATCTTACATAAATGTCTCCTGGATGCACACTTTAATGAAGCCCAGGACAGTTTGGGAAAAGGCAATGGCTTGTGGGTTTAACAGATATTGGAAAGGAAGACTAGCATGCTTAGACAATATTATAATGATGATAATGATAATTAGCTCAAGTTATTGAGGACCTGCCTGTCTCTGTACTCTGTTAGGTGGTTCCCATTCTTTAGTTTATTAAATCATTGTAATCCCTTGAGGTCACGTCATTAGTCCCATTTTATAGTTTCTAAGATTGATACTGGGAGAGGTTAAATAATTGTCCAAAATTTCACAAGACTAACTCTAGTCCTTTATACCATGTGGCCACTTCTCAAGAGCCCTATACTTCTAGTTAGCTTAGCTCAGGCTTGCTTCTGGCTTTCTCTCATAGCTCTTTGAGGACACAGGGAAATGGAGAAGACAGGATTTATAGTGGTTATTCTGCTTATCTATTTCCAACCACTCCAAAACTTGTGTGTGTTAGTCACTCAGTCATGTCCAACTCTGCCATCCCATGGACTGTAGCCTGCCAGGCTTCTCTGTCCATGGAATTCTCCAGGGAAGAATACTGGAGTGGGTAGCCATTCCCTCTTCCAAGAGATCTTCCCAACCCAGGGATCGAACCTGGGTCTCCTGCATTACAGGGAAATTCTTTACCATTTGAGCCACAAGGGAAGTCCACTCCAAAACTTAGTCGCTTACAATTATAATTTATTATGGTCTTATCATTCTGGGAGTTGATGAGGCTCAGCAGGGTTCTAACTTGGGTGTCACTGAAATGTGATTGCCACAAGACGGTGGCTAGTGATGGGAGTCATTTGAAGCCTTGACAGTGCTGAGTGTCCAAAGTCCTTTCTTCACTCATGTGTCTGGTATCTCAGTGCTTTGCCCGTGGTGTCTCTTTCTAGCAGAGGAGCCTGGACTTCTTACATAGAGGCTCAGGGCTCCACGAGGGAGTACCCCAAGAGTGAACATTCCAAGATAGAGAGGAAGTTGCTGGTTCTTCTAAAGGCTAGGTCTAGAACTGGCACAGTATCACTTAATCCTTAGCTAGTGGTCAGAGCAGTAGTAGTTACCCCAATTCTAGAGGCCACATGAGTGTGGGTAAAAGAAAGGAATAATTTTGTGATTCCAAAGATACCACAGTGTTAAGGGAGAAAGAGAGGTAAAATCAGCATATTAGTAGGAAACTAATGGGTGTGACAAAGTAGGGTCTTTTGAGATGAACATAGTCTTATATATGGAGCGTGTTCCCTGTATCCGCCTTGGTGTGGCCATGGGGGTAAATTTTCAAGAGAAACTTTTTAAAGACCCAATGCCTCCCAACTGTCCCTCCATAATAGTTCATATTTTGGCAGGACAAGATCCCTTAGGTGGAGACAGTAGTTTCATCCTCTCATTTGCAGCCTGCTCCTGAGCTGTCCTGTGGGCGTAAATATCCTGAGTATATAAAGCTAGGACTGCTAGAGCCAGAATCACTTACTCAGTTCCTCTGCCTACAGATAAACTATAACAAAGTCATAAATAATGCATTTCAGTAGGGGGCCCAGCCTATTTTTAAAGACTTAAAGAAGAGAAGCTTCCATGAAGCCCTTAGGGAAGCCATTCTGAGATACAGTCGTTCTTTCTGTGTAACCTAAGTCCTTTCCGCCACGTGTCAGTCACCTCCCTGAACCTGACTCTGTGCTTGGGAAACAAAGCACTCACATACTTCAGAAGGAAGTTATTTGGATGAACAAATGAATGGTTACAAAGGGCTTTGGAAATATAAATTGCTGCATAAATACTTAATGTCTATATAAATACTTTTGCTATAGCCTGAGGGGGGCTCAGGCTTTTTGAAAGATTTCTGCCTTATGAGGTATCTGAATAGCAAAGATAAAGCTCCTGCTAAGTGAAGATAAAGTGATTCTTGCTTCTATTATGTATATTATTTATTGCAAAGGCATTTCTAAAATAGAAGCTTGGCAAATTTTAGAGAGGAAAAAAAGTATTTCATGGTTCCCTTTAGATTGTAAGCTCTTTCAACCAGGTCTGTGTTCAATACGTGCTTTTAAAAATGTATATACAATTCACAGGTATTATTGGTGTTGGGAAATAATGTGCAAGTGCTTTCTTGCATATGATGTTTTCTTGGGGAAGTGGAGAGACGTAAGAAAAATTGACACTGTATTTTAACATAATTTTCTTTTTTTGCCCTCGTCTTCAACGTTTAAGGCATTTTTTTTAAAATGAAAGAGACCATTTGGAGCATGCCTTCTCAAAAATGATATTTTAATACTTACAAATTAGGGAAAAAAAGTTAGGAATTATATTCTGTAAGACCTGTTTCTCTCAGCAAATTATTTTTACCCATTCCTTGCTGCTGCTGAGGGCTGAAGGAAGAAAGATGTATCACACATACAACTGGAGCATACAGCCAGCCTACCTCTCTGTTTCATGGCCTCTTTTCCCTAGAATTATTACTAGGTCAACAAAAATAAAGAATCACTTAGAATCTCACATTCAGAGGATTTAAAGAGAGTAGAGGTGAGTAGAGGAGACGAAGTTTCTATGTCAGGAATTGTTTAGTAAAAGGTGAAAGAAGCTTTTCCTAAAAAGCTGATCCCTTGATACCTTTACCAATTGGTAGAGAGTGCTTTGAGTCTCATGAAAGGGTAGAAGCAGCAGAGATGGAGGGATGGACCATTGTCCCTGAAGTTGAAGCTGAACCCAGAATATCTTCATATTCTTTGAGCTTCTGACTGAGGAACGGGAGTCTGGTAAATCTCCTTTTATCCCATAATCCAAGATGGCGGGAAGGATAATTAAACGAATTGATGCAAACTGCAATCAGAGGAACAGTGTACTGTCTCTAGGACAGTTATTTTGAAGAGCTGTTTTGTAATTAACCTGCAAATGACATATTCAAATTTGATTAATCTCATGTGGTCAGTAGGTAAGCTCGAGTTGAAGGTTATTATTTTTTAATAATCAACAATAGTCCCTTCTCTATGATATGTTTGAAGGAGAATGTTTAAATAATAGAAATGTCAAAAGTGTTGATTGAGTCCACGGTCAGAGATTTGTCTCAGTTTCATACATAGAACATGTGAACTGTTTCTGTTTAATATAGACAGACATTGACCTAGGTTCAGTTTATATATTATGAAATCACATATGTATATGTAAATATGTATAGAAAGATTTTATAAATATGTCTCTCTCTCTATATATATATAGTGGAACATGTATACATATTTATGATAAAAAGTCATCTAATTCTTTAACCAGAAGGATTTGGTTTTCATTTCACCCCTATCCTATTCTTTTAATTGGTATATACATTCGATTCCAAGTTATAGACTATTTCCTATCGCGTTGGTAGATTACAGCTCAAACCTAAAGTTTAAAGATTTAATTTTCTGTTGTTCTTAATGAAATAACCAAAGCAGCAGCTCCCTGTGGTGGGATATGAAAAGTAGTGTATAGATACCTACTAAAACATTTGCAGACCTCCTCAGTTTTCTGTTTTTAATGTGATGAAAATTTGTACAAATAACAAAGAAAGAATGTCATGGTAACAAAAACATTTCCTATACATGTATTTTAGAGGGAAGCGAAATCAAAGGTCTTCAAAGAATTACTAGGGTTCTTTCTAGGAGGTTATTGACAAATACGTAGTTTGTCTCTGGAGTTTGTGCCTCTTTCACAGATTGGTGTATTTGTGATCCCACCGGCAGAATAAGTGTCTGTAATTCATTTCTCCTTGTTAACTAGTGTGCCTTTGTGTGTAGGATGATTGGCAGCAAACTCGGCTGCGTCCCAACGGATGAGCTTGTTAGCAAAACCCTAGCATCCTATCTCTAATAAAGCATATCAGCAGTACATTTTGTCCTATCTATTAGCCTCTCTGTTTCTTTTTTTGTGAAAAGCTGAGTGTCCCTTTGAAGCAATGACAAATAAACCCCTGAACTGAAGTGCTAGGCCGCCTTACGGACAGCTGGATAGTAAATGTCACACCGTGTAGAGAATGCCTATTATCAGAGTGAGCCATTTGTTCCCGGCCTTTCAGTATCTTAATGTAATACAAAATTGCTAAATCAAGCCCCATGTCTGTGACAGAACATAATTAATGAGAAAGCAGGAGCCAATTCAACACTCTTTATTGGGACCTAATTGGCTCAGGCAACAGAGTTGTCACTCAACAAGAGACTTCCTTTAAAGCAATTTTGTTCTTGGTTGTATTACAGAGCCTATTAAATTGTCCCCTCCTTGATCACACAAAGAAGTATCTGCATGCAATAATTAGCTTTTCCAGGGGGAATTTTTTTTTAACTCATTCAATACCGGATCCTTTTAAAATGCTCTGCAAATACACCCAGGCCGTGGGGCTGTGCTGCCATTCTGAGCAGCGCGGTAGGCTGTCTTCCTGTCTGCGGAGGCCCCAGGAAGCTGCCGAAGGGTGAAAAAGAGCCCCAAGGAAAAGGGGAACGTGTTCGAATGTGGAGGATGGGGCAGTGGAGGGAGTGGAGGAGATTACTTTGATGGGTAATCCCAGCTCACTTCAGAGTCTTCAGCTACAAGGAACAAAAAGGAAATACTCATAATGTACATATTTAAATATATGGTTAGTTTTTGGTACTCCTACCCAGCTCACTGAGGAATGAAAATTAATAAGAGTTCTGGCAGGGGTAGAGGTTAAACATGTAAAGAATTGTGAGAAGTAACATTAATTCATCTGATCATATCTCAGTGTTTTATGAGCCATGCTATCTCAAAACCAGTATAAATATTTAATAGCATGTATTACTTATTATAATCAAAATTTCATTTTAGGAATTATGTTCTTTCCTTCTCCCTTGTTCAACAAACATCAAGATAAATTTATGCCTGGTACTTATCGTTACAAAATTGTTGTGATTTTTTTTTTCCTCCTGTCACAATGTCACAGACTTCAAATAAATGTATATGTTTGCCTGATAAGTTTTAAACAATGTGACATGCAATGATTAGAGACTGCAGACAATTGAGCTTACAGTTTAAACTGGTATTTGCCTGGATTTGGGCAAAAAAGGACACAGCTGACTAAGCTTAGGGTAAAGCAAATGGGGGAGTTGTAGGAAATACACTTTTAAACCTTAGAATTAGGCAATAAACAGTTTGAGTTTGAAAAATGAAACAGCATATTTTTAGAAAAAAAATTGAGTAAAAGTTGGTCAAGGTGACAACCCTTGGACTTGCTTAAATAAAGGCAAGTATGTGGTCCCCCTTTTAGAAATAGTTGCTAATATCTCTCTTCCGTGCCCTCAGTCACAATGCAAAGACTGTTTAGTTTACACAGCTGCAACGGTGTGTGGTTGGATTCAGGGAGCCCTTTGCCGGCATTGTTCCTTTCCTGTGTGGAAGTGCCAGATTCTGGGAAAGGAGAGAAGGCAAACCTCTGGTGGAGGGAGAGCTGGGCTGCACGGTGTGGTCCAGCGAGAACGCCTGCAGCTGCGGAGAAGCCGGGGCTGTGCCTCCACGAGGACATGATTATGTGGTGGCGCTCACAGTGTGGCATGCTTCATATTTTCTTGCATTTTGTCGACATATTAGCTGTATCGGTTAATTGTCATTTATTCAAGCATATGGAGAAATTACTGGGTTTCCCCCACCCCTCTCAAACCTGCCTCTAAACAGTGAGCAGACTCCTGAAGGCACTCTAAATGTTTGAAAAATATGAGTTGTTATTCCACAGGGTAATAGAATATAAAACTAACAGCAATACAAAAATATTAGTCAATAATGTCCTTTCCCAGGTGACTCCTGAACCTTGTGAAAGCATACATTCTCAACAAAGATTTATTAGTCTAGTCGGGGAACACATGATAATGATAGCAAGAGCTGCCAGAATCTAATTTGCTTTAATTAATCATTTGCTTCATAACACGGCAATTCTTCCCCCTCCCCCAGCTTTTTTTTTTAAGCTGTCGAGATTATTTTAAAACATTAGATATTACACTGTGGATGGCTGATGAAACTGAAATTGAATGCTGTAAAAGTTAGATTAAAAATTCATTTAACAGTATAAACATTTTAGAGTGCAGAAGGGTGCCGATTAGGTCAAGTGTGTATGGAGTGATAAAACAGTCATGGAGCTGAGAGAAAAAATATTGTCAGAGGGCACTCAAACAGCTGAATTTAGTCTAATTTAAATGTTATAGCAGACAAAAAATCGTTAACTGGAAATTCTATTATAATTACTCTTTAGTATTTTAGCAACACAGACTGATAAGAAGTCAGAACCTGGATTTATACACATTTATTCGTTTAGCTGTACAAACAAGCTTTGGTTCTGACTAGAATTAGTTCCCATGATTAGGTCAAGGGGCCTTGGTGGAATGCTGAGGCTGAGTCAGAGGCCATTTTACCTGGCCCTCTTAGGAGAATTATTAATAAATAGACTATCTCAGGTTACCAGGAGAGCCAAGACTTTGGATCTTCATCACGCCTTGTTATGCAGATCCTTAGAGATGTTGCAGCTACTGTGTTTTGCTGATGCCTTGAAGGATGTTTTTAGTACTTAGTTCTTACCTTTATCTTTATAAGATTCCCCTTGAGTTGATTGGCTATATTGGATGGGATTTAGTGCAAATAACTGTTCAGAATTCTCTAAGAGTTCCCCATTATCTACCAGATAATCCTAACCTCTTTTGGATGTCACCTAAGGGCCTCAAAGCCTTGGGCCCTTCCTATTTATATTTATGTACTGCCTCATTTTGGCTCCCATTCTATCTCAGTACTTCACTCCCCATTAATGATGTACTATGTGTAATCTCCATTGTGCTGTGCTGTGCCATGCTTAGTTGCTCAGTCATGTCAGACTCTTTGCTACCCCATGGGCTGTAGCCCACCAGATTGCTCTGTCCACGGGCATTCTCCAGGCAAGAATACTGGAGTGGGTTGCCATGCCCTCCCCCAGGTAATCTTAGTTGCGTCCCACTAACTCAGGTCACCATGCCTCAGCTTGAATGTTATTCCTCAGACAAGCTTTGTCTGTTTCGGATACATAGTGTTGACCTTATCAGGTTGCTATGAGGGGTAAATGAGTTCATTTATTTAGATGAGCCTGGCGCATAGAAGGCACTATGTGTTAAATATGTTTATTAAGCACTCCCTTTCCTATGCTGCTTCTACAGTTTGTACAACTCTCTCACACAACAACCACATTATTAATATAATATTGTTTGTTTTCATGGCTTTTTCCTCACTGTATTATAATCTTCTTGAGGATATTTACTGATCATCTTTGGATTCTCAGCCTAAGACGATGTCTGGCTGTCATGTAGTAGGTACTCAGTCAGTATCTCTTACATGAACAAGTGGCTGTTTTCTATAAATTATTCTGCAGTCTGGACAACGACCAATTTTCAATAAGCATATAGGACTTTAAATGAGTGTTTTTCAAAGCAGTAGATGTTTTGCATGGAGCATAACATTTTTGTCTCAAGCATGTTTTTATACTGCATTCAGAACCAACTCTAGACCCTCATAAGAAGATTATTATCACAATATTATAGTACCATCTCCTTTCTTTCCAAACAAAAATAATGTTCTCTAGGACAATCAATTCATTACCTTATTCATTAAAATTGATAATTTGTGTATTAAAATTATTTTTAAATTTCATCCTCTAAGTACAAAAACTTGGCTATCACTGAAAATATTCAAAGGCATTTCTCAAAATGAATTCAGTAGTTACAGCGGGCATGGAGTGAGCTTGTATTCTCTCACTGTGGTCCTTTAATGGAGACTGTATTCCAATACTCCATTAAACCTCTGAGTTCTAGGATGTCCTAAAAGTCAACAAGCTATTCCTTTTCCTCATCTGCTCCATAGACTTCCCCTGAAATACACTTATAATTTTAATTGTAGACTAATACAACATGGCCCATTAAGATGAGAAAAAGAGAGAGCTGAGAGCCCTATTCTTATTCTTAAGGTTGTTTCAAGCTAGGAGAATCACCCTAATTTGGAATTTTGAAAGGAAAAGGACATTGACATCTCCTGCTTCATCAATAGTGTAAAGCCTTATAGACTCTTATGGTCAGAAAAGCCAAAGTCTTGTAGTTCTTTTCAAGTCCTTGACCCTGAGAAGTTGGGATGTCCACTGCAGCTCAAGGCACAACTTCACATAGAGTGTCAGCAAGCTTTGTGCCAAAAAGTAGGGCAGAATCAGAGAGATTTGTGGGTCTCCTTGCAATTTAAAATACAGGGGTGGGGTGGGGGGGATTGCAAACTGGTATTGATTTGACTGACTTCTCTGAATCTCACTGAAATAATCTGAGCAGAAAGGAATGCACCATTGCTTGCTTGGTTCAGAATTTCTTAATATTCAAAACGGGGTGGGGTGCAGTGGGGAGTGGAGAGTAACTCCTGTAGTCCCACAGGGAGCATTGTAATCAAAGACAGCTCTGAACAGTGTTAGAAGGGTCTTTACAACCCCTTTAGGTCCCTGCAATATGCACTTGCGGAATTGGTTAAATGAGCCACCATACTCTGGTCAATATGAATAGGCTTGTAAGATGCTCAGTTTGATTTAATGGCCACCCATGGACACTTCCATACGCAGAAGGGAGTGTCACGTTCAGTCTTGAATAAAGCTCTAAAAATCAACTACTCCATTTGGCATTGTAGCTGCATTTTAATGTCCTCTTCAGAATTTTCCATTATAGTAACATCTCTGCAATCAGTCTAGCATAAAAAGCCCTGTTTATAATAAATTGGTCAGCCTCTTATGTGCCTATCTTTCCTGATGGGATAGAGAACTATAAGATTGTTCCTTGTAGACTAGGCTGTAAGATATTCAATATTACTAGTTTTATCTCTCCATTTGCACAGATGATTTATTTCAGGCTTTATTTCTGTTTTGAGTCTTTGTTTTCATTTTATCTCATAATTATCCTGAGGGAGAGGGAGGCAAATAGTTCTGCTTGTGAAGTATAGGTCCTTGGGAGCCATTTAAGTGAGATGAACTTTATGAAGAAGCCAGTAAGTGAAAAACAAAATTGTTCAGCCTTTTGTCCTCTTTTCAATTAGAAAAACTACGTGAAAGTTGTAAACTATAGTGGCCTGGATAGGAAAAGTTGGCAGAGGTAAAAGTGTGCCATTGTTTTTATGGATATTCTAGGGTGGAATAATCACATTGCCTTGTTAGTCCATAATAATCACCCAGTGTACAAGACCCTAGACCTTTGGAATCACTCAAATTTTTCATTAGAGAATCAGCAGTCTTTTAGACTCACTATGGTATACCTCAGTGTCAAAATTGCATGTTACAGGTTATGCTCCTGTAAATAAAGGACATTTTGTTATGCCCACACTCAGCTGCGTTTCCTACTGTGGTTTCTTTACCAGACCCTGCTGTGACCTGTTGCCAAATAAAGTATATTATTGGTGAGCCTTTTTTACTTGAACTTGATGTCTGTCCAAAAGACAAAAACACTGATTAGGTAGAAGGAGAATTAAAGTCCATCAGGAACAGAGTGACTCTGGACCTCAGCTGTAAACTGCAGCTTATTCAAAAAGGCATCCTGTCCTGAGGGTGTCTTCCCACCTGTCTCTGGGAAGCATGACTTCCTTTTGGATTGAGGTTTAATGGGAAATGACCAAACATGACTCCTGGGGTAGATTTGTAGAGGCCACTCTGGTTCAGTTTTAAAGGAGGATCAATTCCAAGGCAGTCCCTTGCCTTTATGTCTCTTGAAGAGTTCTAGGAGGGACTCAAAGATGACTCACTTTCAGAAATGCTTGGGGGGGTTATTAAAGAGCCAGCAGTTTCCCTAGACTTTGTTTCTATTTCTCAGTACTTCTCCACTTTACTCAAAGCACACAGAATAGCAGTCTCTTCAAGAGATACTAGTATTCCGAGTTGTCATGTAGATGAGGAAACATTTTGTCCTTCAAGAAAGTTCATTTCCCTAGTCATTTCTTAGCCTATAGATTTAGAACTCTGCTATTGAAAAATGGCAATTAAGAGACTTTCATCATGAATGTTTTTGGTGAAGCCAATCAGCAAATATTCATAATGACATCAGCAATTTACAATTTCCCTTATTGTGATTCCTATTTATAAATTTATAAACAGTCTCAAATGTTATCTACATTAATATGAGTTTAATAACTTGCCAGAGCCACTTTGTTGACAATAGTTGAGAACAAGCTTCTGAGTTAGACAGTCCTGCTTCTGCCACTTAGTTAGCTGCATGAACTAGCTGCCAGTATCATCTGGTTTCAAGTTCAGTGTTTTTTCCAGTTTACTGTGCTACCAGTCTCAAATAATTACCTTGCAAATTAACTAGATAGAAAGAGAATGTATTTTCTTAAATATGCACCCCAGGAATACATTTTTAACCCTGTTTTTCAAAAAATGGTGGAAATTATAACTAGTTTTTTTCCAAAGCAAGAAAGTTTCCTGCAAAGATACTCAGTTCTGTTTTCTGTTGGCTGAGGCAGCTAATCTTATCCTTTTACTCTACAAAAAGATAAAGGCTCTGTTTTATAATATACCTTCTGAGTCATCATGGAGTAGTGATGTTTCTATTAAAGAGTCACACAATCTAGGAGAAAAATCTGAAGATGATCAATTTAAACAATCGGGCTTAACACAGAGCATGAGCTTTGGAACAGTAATTTTTTTCCCCCTTTTTTGTTTTTATTTCTCTGATTAAAATCTAGCAAAAAATCTGTTAAATGGTGAAGTAAGCAAGAATTAAGAAATTGAATATGACCAACATATCCAGCTATACCTATGAGAACATATATACACTCAATACATGCATGCACACACACACATAAAGCAAAACAAAGAGCAGTTGACTTCCAGTTCTTTTCATTATAAAGATCCTTTATAATCATACATGTGCAGAAGGGCTGTGAGACTGAAGTGATACCTGGGAGAGGCCTGGGAATATGTTTGCACTACATTACTTGGACTGCATGATAATTGAGAGTCATTGTGGCTGAACACTTTATGAGTTTGTTTAATTTGTCACAGTAAATAAAGCTTTTTTGATGCAAGTTAATTAGCTCTCTTGTGTTACTGCACATCAAATGTAATTAACAACCAACTGCCAGCGTGGGGTTGCCCTTGTGTAACATGGTAATAGGGGGAAAAACTTAACTGGGGCTGGAGTAAGTAAAAGATAAGCTGTTGAATCAATCATCCTTCTGCCTGCTTAACTTTGGATGGACTAGATTCTAGGGGAAAATATCAGGTCTCATAAAAGTCTCATGTGTTATGTCAGGCTCACATTTGCCATCCTGTTAAGTAAATTCAGCTAAGTAAAATTCCTACCAATGTTCCGAATTCACTCTCTCCTTGGTTGGCATTGCCTGTTTATCCCCTTTGCTCATATCTTTCATTCCCTTTCACTTACCTTTCTTTAGCTTTGTCATTTTATCTCCTTTGTGAGAAGTGCTGCCATAGCTAAGGCAGAAGAAGTGCTATTAAATAATGACTAAGGAGAAATGTGTTTGAATGGGCAGAAGAAATTGAAAAATCCTTTCAAGAAGGGGATCACGCTTCCAAATTTATAATGGTATTCTGATCTGGTTTATATTTTGAGAAGTGTTCTTCCATACTTGTTCAGTTTTTCCTAGGTAAAGTTAACTCAAAGATATCAGACATCCTTGACTTATCAAGTGACCAGAAGAAAGGCAGAAACATCTTTAAAGGTACAAAATAATAGTAGACACTTCAGTTTCCTACTATTTACATTTAAAATACTCACTTGGGAGACAATTTAAAATGAAATAAAATTATAAAGGTATGTAGCTTTATTAGAGTAAACTTTTCCCTTTTACCACCACTGCCCTTGAGGAGGGAAGAATCTACACCAGTTTCTCTAAGTAATAATACTGTTGAGGGGAGTAGCAGCTTGAATAGGAAGGAAGTTGAATTGGAAGTGGAAGACCTGGGTTAAGACCTGACTTTGCCAATAACCGGCATCTTACCACCTGGGGTAATTCACTTTCTCTGGGACTCAGTTTCCTCATAGAAAAAGGAGTTACATTAGGTAGCTTCATTGTTATCTTCATCTTCTAAAATTCTCTGGTTCTATGATATCTGTTATGCTCTTCCGTGAAGGCCTCTGGTTTCTTCCTTTTTTTATTTGCCTTACCCACCTCATATCTTTGCTGACTGACTTTAGTAATAGAGGATGTGTAAGTCCAACTATTAAGAAGTAAAAGAGAGGTGTGTTTAAGTGAGAGCCGGTGACTCTCCCCTCTGTCATTCATTAAACAAATATTTACTTCATTTTCTATGAACTAGGTTCTGGGAATCTGAGGATGAAAATGATCCCCATGATCCTTCAATATGTAATTGAAAAATAGAATACAGCTAGTTTAATAAACGATATCTTTCTATTCAGATTGAATTGTTTAAAATTATTTTAAAATAAAAAATATGTATTTATATGTATCTATCATATTTGGATTTTTCTATCAATGCCTTACATATTCAGTAAGTACACTGAAACAAACAAGCAGGTCTAAACTAAGGCAGGGGAAAGAAAATAAAGCTCCTTTTATACTTGAGCATTTCATCTTGAAACAGCTCTCTTTGCTAAGAGTTGTTAACAATGCATGCCTATTTTCTCTTACTTGATTTGAAGATTCAATATGAAGAATTATATCACGTGTCAAATTCATTTTTACTTTCAAAATATTATTTTTATTAATCATGAAAGTAATAATACATTCTTATTTTTTAAAAAACAAAGTATTATAGAAATTTAGGATAGAGAAGAAAATTAAAATGCCCCATTAGTCCATTTCCCAGAGATAATCACTACTCATATTTTGGTTCATATTCTTGCTTCTAGTGCTCACGTGTACTTTCTCTCTCTTCAACTCTCTGTCTATCCTAGTAAAAATATTTTATTATGTCTTTTAACACCTATAGAATAATACTTTTAATACTGAAACTTAATTTTTTCATAGTTTAATTCTATTTACATATATAATGATCTCATTTTTAAAGAACTGTGTTTTATTCTATTGAATGGACCTATGTTTGTTTAACTGAGTCCCTGTTGATAGATAGTTGAGTGTTTTGCTATTATAAATGATGCTGTATAGTATTTGTAATATTATCATCACTAGGAAGAGTAATAAACACTTAAGTACTTATGAGGTGCCAGGCAGTTGTTATATACTTAATAGATCTCATTTCATTTAATTCTCAAAATAATCTTGCAAATGAGGACAGTGAAATCTAGATGTGCTATGTAATTTGTCCAAGGTCACATATGTAGGAAATAATGGAGCTTCAATTCTGACTCAGGTCTGTCTTATTCCAGGGCTAGTGTTCAGCATTCACTCAGAGAATGTTTTTGTGCATATATTTTTGTATATTTGTGTTAGTATATGTGCACACACTTCTATAAAGATAAAATTGCTGCGGATCAAGATGGTGAAGTAGAAATGTCCTGAGCTGACCTCTTCCCATGGGCACACCAGAACGACAACTACGTAACTCTCTGAGAATGACTTGAAGACTAGTAGGACAGCTCTTCCACAACTAAGAATACAAAGAAAAAGAAAAGGAGACTGCTCTTAAAGGATTTGTGCACAAACTGACTTGCTCTGGGTCCCCTCATGGAGTCAGCAGATTGGAAAACACCTGGCTCATATATGCAGAAGAACATTGCTTAGTTTTAGGGTGAGTGCTGAAGGGGCAGGGATCTATTGGAACTTTCAGAGGGAACCAAAGCACTAGTAGGCACCATTTTTAAAATTCTCCCTCTACTTAGCTGGCCCAGTGCTGGAGGGTACCATTTCTGACATTTGCCATCTACATTGCTAGTAGCACTTCCCCTGCTCCAGCTGATACCCCTCCCCTACAAGTGGCTCCCACCAGAGGGGGCCTGCCCAGCCCATTAGCACACCCACAGCGACCATGGCACTGCCACCACAGAAGAGTACACAGGGCCCATGCCAGGGATACCCCTGAGGTGCCTGGCTCTGTGGCCAGAGGGGATTGCTCTTTTGTGTTCTTCAGGAAGCTTTCTGCACAAGGCCACTCCTTCAAGACCAGGAGACACAGCTGATCCACCTAATACATAGAAACAGACACAGAGATTTAGACCAAATGAGGAGAAAAAGGTATATGTTCCAAACGAAACAAGACAAAATTCAGAAAAAGAACTAAATGAAACAGAGATGAATAATTGACCTGATAAATAGTTCAAAATAATGGTCATAAAGATGTTCCCTGAATTTGGGGGAAGAATCGATACGCACAATCAGAACTTCAAAGAAAAGATGAAAAATGTAAAAAAAAAAAAAGAACCAGAGATGAAGCCTACAATAACTGAAATGAAAAATACACTAGATGAAATTAACAGCAGATTAGATAATGCAGAAAAGTGGATCAGTGATCTCAAAGACGAGATAGTGGAAATCACCCAACAGGAACATCAAAAAAAAAAAAGTGATTTTTAAAACATGAAGATAATTTAGGGATCTCTGGGATACCATTAAGTGTACTAATCTTTGCATCATAAGAGTCCCAGAAGGAGAAGAGAGAGAAAGGGATAGACATAGAGTGGCTGAATAGATTAAAAACTAACTAAATAAAACCTGTCTATATGCTGCCTATAAAAGATTCGCTTCAAATCTGAAGACAGAGACTGAAAGTGAAGGAATGACAATGTAAGTAGCAATACTTACATCAGACAAAATGAACTCAAAACTGAGGCTATAGCAAGAGACAAAGAAGGGCACTTTGTTGTTGTTCAGTTGTTAAGTTGTGTCTGATTCTCTGTGACCCCACAGACTGCAGTGTGTCAGCTTGCCTTGTAGGTCACTGTCTCCTGGAGTTTGCTCACACTCATGTCCATCAAGTTGATGATGACATCTAACCATCTCATCCTCCCTGTTACCTCCTTCTCCTCCTGCCCTCAGTCTTTCCCAGCATCAGGGTCTTTTCCAATGAGTCGGCTCTTTGTATCACGTGGCCAAAGTATGAGCTTCAGCACCAGTCCTTTTAATGGATATTCAGTGTTGATTCCCTTTGGGGTTGACCGATTTGATCTCCTTGAAGTCCAAGGGACTCTCAAGAGTCTTCTCCAGCACCACAATTCGAAAGCATCAAGAAGGGCACTACATAATGATAAAGGGATCAATTCAGCAAGAGGATGTAACACTTGTAAATATTTATGCACCCAAAATAAGAACACCTAAATATATAAAGCATATATTAACAGACATAAAAAGAGAAATTGATAGTAATGCCTAAATAGCAGGGGTCTTTATTACTCCTCTTACATCAATGAATAGATCATTCAGACAGAAAATCAACAAGGAAGCACTGGCCCAAAACAACACAGACAGATGGGCTTAATAAAGAACATTCCATCCAAAAATCAGCAGAATAAACAATCTTTTCAAATACATATAGAGCATTCTCCAGAATAGATCACCACAAAACAAGTGTCAATAAATTTAAGAATACTGAAATCATATCAAGCATCTTTATCAGCCATGACAATATGAAACTAGAAACCAACTATGAAAAGAAATTGAAATGACACAAACCTATGGAGACTAAACAGCATGCTACTGAACAACCAATGGGCCAATGAAGAAATCAGAGAATGAATAAAAAAATACTTTGAGAAAAATGGAAACAGAAACAAAACCTTCCAAAATACATAGGATGTAGCAAAAATAGTTCTAAGAGGGAAGTTTATCGTGACAAAGACTTACGTCAAGAAATATATATATATTACATATGTGCATATATATATGTGTGTATATATATATATATATATATATATAATATATAAAGTGAAAGTCACTCAGTTGTGTCTGACTCTGCAATCCCATGGCCTGTATAGTCCATGAAATTTTCCAGGCCTAAATACTAGAGTGGGTAGCCTTTCCCTTCTCCAGGAGATCTTCCCAACACAGGGATTGAACCTAGGTCTCCTGCATTGCATGTGGATTCTTTACCAGCTAAGCCACAAGGGAAGCCTGTATATGTGCATATATATATACTCTGTGCGACCCCATAGATGGCAGCCCACCAGGCTCCACTGTCCCTGGGATTCTCCAGGCAAGAACACGGAGTGGGTTGCCATTTCCTTCTCCAATGCATGAAAGTGAAAAGTGAAAGAAGTTTCTCAGTCGTGTCTGACTCCTAGCAACCCCGTGAACTACAGCCTACCAGGCTCCTCCATCCATAGGATTTTCCAGGCAAGAGTACTGGAGTGGGTTGCCATTGCCTTCTCCGTACACACACACACACACACACATATATAATGAAGTACTACTCAGCCATAAGAAAGAATGAAATCTTGCCATTTGTGACAACTTGAATGGACCTGTGAGGCATTACCATGAGTTATAATTTAAATTTATTACAGTATTGACCATATTCTCTAACCTGTGTGTTACATCCCCATGACTTATTTATTTTATAACTGGAAGTTTGTGCCTCTTAATTACCTTCATCTATTTCACCTAACAGCATCCCCTGCTCCCTGGAAACTGCCAGTCTTTCTCTGTATCCATGCATTTCTGTTTTGTTTTGTTTATTTTTTGTTAGACTCCCCATGTAACAGAGAAAAACAAATACTATATGATTTTACTTACATGTGATTTTTCTAATTGGACCATACTCTTGAGGAATGACAAAGGAAGGGACCATTTTACTTCATTAAGAAAAACAGGCTCCTAATTCATATGTTTACTCTTTGAAAGTTACCTGCTGTCCGACATATCCTTGTGTAGGCAAGAGTTTCTTTCTTTCTTTCTTTTTTTTGGATCATTTTATTTACTTATTTTTGGCTCTGTTGGGTCTTCATTGCTGTGTGGGCTTTTCTCTAGTTTTGAAAACTGGGGGCTACTCGCCAGTTGTGGTGCGCAGGCTTCTGATGGTCGTGGCTTCTCTTGCTGTGGAGCATGGGCTCTAGGGTGTGTCCTGGGCTCAAGAGCACAGGCTTAATAATGTGGCACAGGGGCTTAGCGTGCTCTGCGGCATGTGGGACCTTCCCGGATCGGGGATCAAACCCTTGTCTCCTGCATTGGCAGGTGGATTCTCCACCACTGAGCCACCAGGAAAGCCCCACAAGAGTCTCTTGTTTGTAAAATTCTAGCTTTCCATGGATTTATCAAAAAAGGAATAAAATAAATATATCACAGTGTTTGTTTGCTGCATTAAAAATGTAGTTGCACAGAAAGGTAGCAAGCCAGACAGATTATTGTACTGGCTGAATCCTTAAAGAGTCTGCGACGAAGAACACGACCAGAAAGCACTGGGGAGGTATACAACAGAGAGCAGGAGACAGTTAATGGAAAGGAGAATATATTGTATCATTGGGCTCATGATGGCAAGGGATGGCTTTTTGCAGGTTACCCCATTGCCAGAAAACTCTTGCAGCAAAGCAAACTTAAAAATGTTTTATCTGCTGCAACCTGCATCTTGGAGAAAGTGATTAATTCAGTTTGTCTATAACAGAGCCATAATATATTGTTGAAAGGGGCCTGCTGAGGCAAAATGTAGTGCTGAAAATGTGTTGTTTCTTAGTCGTAATAGAGGTTACCAAAGTGAACCTTTAAAAGAAGTAGGCCTGGCCAATGAGCTAACAGTTATACCTTCTCCTACTTGCAAAGATTCCGACTTTCCCCAAGAGCCTCTGGTTCTTTAAACTTTTTCTTCTTGTTGCCTGGTTTGGATATTTCATTTTCTGCTAGGGATTTTGGAAACAAGGAATAAAGGAGAGAATAAAATCTTGGGGGAAAAAGAGAGGAAGTTGAATTGTTTTTCTTTCATCAATTGTTTCTTCTTTTCTAAACTGGAAATATCCTGTATATCAAATCCTATCATGTGTCCTGTTTCAGTGTAGGACAGACGTGGCACAATTAATGTCTACAGAATGGGGCAGACTAAGAGGAAAAGGACTTTGGAATTAGGCTGCCTGTTGGGAATGTGCTGTCCTGAAGGGGAATTCTTCTGTGTGTGCAGGTAGCATGTTAGCCTGGCCAACAGAGCACGTTTCCAAAAGTTTGGGCAACAAATAGGTAGTAACGCCAGTAGGAAGTTGATGTCGGAAGCCTGGTGGAAACCTGGTAAAATGTGACAATGGGAAATCTTGAATATTGGTTTGGAAGCTCATATGGCAAATGGAGGGAAGCCTCTTAGCAAGGAGTGACAGTGCCCAGACACTGGTCTGAGGATAAAGAACAGGACTCAGGCCCATGATAGAGAAACTTGCATGAACTGACCCTTGCCCCAAGGGATTTTATTTTCCTGGAAGTGATATGATTCCTGTTTGGATAATGGCTAAGTTGTTACCAGAGTAGAAAAACAAGGAAACAAGCAGGAATTGTTGATTCTTCTACAGTGGGTAGCAAAAACAGCAGTAGCAGGTTGACACTGCAAACTCTCATCTCTAATATAACGGTGCACAATTCCCTTGACAAGAGACAAAGCAACTGCTAGATTTAATGTGTCTTTACATGAGCAAATGATCTCACGTAGTAATACTGCACTGCGCTGACAATCCTTTATGAATGCAGCAGTGTAATGCCGACAGTTAGCTAACAACAGAGCTGCCTGCCCAGATAGAAGGTTTGGAACTACACGGGAGGCGCGTATTCGACTCAAGGTAATTCTGGGAAAATGTAGAAAGGCTGACATCTGGACTGTCATGCAAAGCAGATACATTTTGAAACACAAGAGAAATACCGTCTGAGAGGTCCTAGTGAGGCTTCCAAATTGTCATCAAGAGCTTGTTAAATTTTCATAATTTTAATGTGGAAGCAAAAAAGATGGCTTTAGAGAATTAGTGGGTGGGCCTTGTGTTTGAGATGATGCATTTATTCACTTACTGAATATTTCTTGACTACTTTCTGTAGTCCAAGTACTGTACTAGGTGACAGAGATACGGATATGAATAAGACAGTCCCTGACCACAGGAAGGTTATTGCATACATTTGGAGAGGGAAATAAGCCAACAGTTACAGTGTGCTGTGGTAGTAAGTAGGCATTAAGTAAAGGTTGCTATGGGAGCTGAGTTAAAGAGCATCTAACTCTGTATGTGTGTGTATATGCATATATGAAGTGTTTTGTTGGTCAAAGTTTCCAGGAGAAGGGGATATTTGAATTAATATTATAGGGTAAGTAGGGATGAGTCAAAGGAATGGGTGTTAGAGGTAAGGATATATTCAAAAGTTCATATTGATGAAAGGGACACTTACGGAGTATTTGGTGTAAATTGTGCTGGGAGATATAGTGGAGACATGGAAGTCAATAACTGCCAAATGCCTTATTCAGTAGCATCTTTTGAGGGTCTTTTTATTGATAATAGAATATACAGAACTAAGAGGTAAAGTTTTTATTTCATGGCAGGACAGAATCAGATTATATATAAAAGTATTTCCTCATACAAAACTGGTGAGACCTTAGAGGAAGTTGCGGAAGAAGATTAAGAGATATCCTTCTCTGAATGGCATGGTGTAGAAAGTAAGGAAACTAATAAAGCGTTCTTTCAATTCTGGGATTTCTCTTTGTTTCCAAAATTGACTGAAAGGAGTTGGAAAAGATTAATGTAGGAGGAGGACACTGCATAGAATGCAACTGAAAAATAGTGCAAACCTTTCAGGGCAGGCAAACATTATGATATCTTATACAGGAGGATTTCAATGTCAAGATGACAATTGTGGCATAATGGGCTAATATTATTTAACAACACTAATGCATGTGAACTATTTACAGTAAATTCTACCATGCTATCTTTGCAATTTATAGAAACAGGGATGCACTTGGCTCAGAAAAATGCACTGAAGAAAGTCCAGATCATTATGGACATTTAGTTGGTCTTCAGTCTGACTTCCAGTACTCCCCCTGTCTTCTAGATTGTCTTCTGCCATTTGTGATCTGGAGAACTCTGATCCAGCCTGTGTATCGTAGCCCATTCGTTAGTGGTGGCCAGGTTCACGTCTAGTTCTCCATTTAACCCAACTATTGATACTTGTATGCAAACTTTATCAAGTTTTTGCTTTGATATTTACATCTTACAAATTGCATGAAAAGTATAAACAGATATTTTGAGATATAAAAGTATATCATATTTGGTTTTCAAAGCACATCTCTCCACTCCTTCTTTGCTTGTCATACCCCATTGATACTGGGAGAACCAGAGATGACAGCAGGCCGAGCTCAGATGAGAATGTCAGTCAACGTCATCTCCATCTGGAAACCTGGGAGAGCATAGGTAATTTCACAGAAGTATCAAATGTTAAGAGTTAGTAAGACATTGAAAATCATCTAGTTCCTCATCCTCAACTGGCAGGTGGGGAAACTGAGATCTTCGTTCAGAGGCCTATAGTAGTAATAGACTAGAGTTTAAATTTTTCTAAGGGCCAGGCCAACACTTCCTTCTCAGCCATAGCATTTTCCCTTTCATCTTCACTCAGTGAAAGTGAAAGTCGCTCAGTCACGTCGAACTCTTTGTGACCCGGCGGGCTATACAGTCCATGGAACTCTCTAGGCCAGAATACTGGAGTGGGTAGCCATTCCCTTCTCCAGGGGATTTTCCCAACCCAGGGATTGAACCCAGGTCTCCTACACTGCAGGTGGATTTTTTACTAGTTGAGCCACAAGGGAAGCCCCTTTCATCATTATGAATACTTATTTTCTATTTGTGGTTGTTGTTTAGTTGCTAAGTCATGTCTGACTCCTTTGCATCTGCATGGACGGTAGCCCACCAGGCTCCTCTGTCCATGGAATTCTCCAGGCAAGAATACTGGAGTGGGTTGCCATATCCTTCTGCAGAGGATCTTTCTGGCCCAGGGATCAAATCTGCATTTCTTGCATTGGCAGGCAGATTCTTTATCATTGAGCCACAATGGAAGCCCTATTTTCTATTATGGGTCAGCTATTTTAGAAAACACTTTGAAAATATAAATGCCATAAAAATGTGTTATTTAAAAAAAAGCATATAAATTGCATTGAATTAGGATTATAAACCTTACACTTACTACAACCTCACATATTTGGTTACATTTTTCACACAAAGCTCCCAAAGTCCAATAGCCTGTGCATGTGGGTTTTTTTTTTTTTTTTTTCCCCCAGTTCACATGATCCCATCTGAAAACTAGCAACCTGGCTAGCAACTCATCGGGATAACTTGGTTGGCAGAGGCAGTTGAGCAAATCTGTGTCATTAAGTACTTAAGCATGTTGTTGATTACAGAGTGATTTCATCTATTTCTTGCTTTTCCCATGTAACAGCCTTAAGAGGCACACAGGAAAGTATTAATCTTCCCATCGTAGAGATGAGAAATCACATCTTAGAATAATTAAGTGATTTGTTCACAGTCATGGAGCTGGTCTATGGCAGACCTGAGCTGGTACCAAGGCTTTCTCACTCTTGGTTGTGTACTTCTTTCACCCTGTCAAATCATTGTCATCTTTACAACAGCCATCATTGCCTCCACCAACACCAATACTATCATCATCATTATCATCTCGTATCTTTTTCTGACTACAGTAACTTTTCCAAGACCAGCAGATCTTGATATTTATTAACAGCTCTCTCACAGTACAATTGCCTCAAACTTTCTTCTTGGTTGCATAGCAAATTTAAGCTAGAAGGCAGCGGGAAAGATGACCACACCTAACTATATTTTAGGGACCCCATCCTACCATTAACTGCTCAAAAGCAGTCAACAGTAGGGTTCACATTTAATGTGTCCCCAAAACATACTTCCTAAAACATCTGAAGAAATGACTGACATTTTTTGATCCCAAGTACATCAGTGAAAATTTTGATAATAAAATTAGCAACTCCAAATAACTGACCTTAAGCAACGATAGTCCTGTCTTTAGTGTTTCTTCAAGGAGTTCCACCGCTCACTCACTGCTCACTCCTTGATCCTATATCTCATAGCCCCTCTACACTTCTGTGCAGCTTCCTGACCACTAAGCTTGCCTAGTTTCTATGGCATACCTTTGGGCTCTCTGCCTATCATTTTACAACTAGCCAATTAGGGCTTCCCAGGCGGTGACAGTGGTAAAAACCTGACTGCCAATTCAGGAGACTTACATAACAGTCGTGGGTTCGATCCCTGGGTGGGGAAGATCCCCTGGAGGACGGCATGGCAACCCACTCCAGTATTCTTGCCTGGAGAATCCCCGTGGACAGAGGAGCCTGGCAGGCTACAGTCCATAGGGTCACACAGAGTCGGACACGACTGAAGTGACTTAGCATGCACGCATGCAATTAGTACTCATGGAAAGGAGCTAGAATAAAAGGTTTTCCCACCCAAATCAGGGCCTGTACTTTCCTCCTCAAATCAGGATTACTTTTAAAGGACAGAACCCTTTCACTTTTATCATTTCCCCCATTAGTGACTCCAGTGACAGGGAAATGTACAGGGGTAGAAAGAAGCTTGTGAATCCTTAATACCAGCATTATCCACTGATCTGCTGAAAGATGGCCTGAATCCATACAGTAGATTAAAGCGGGGAGGAGGGGATTGGGTAAAGATGGCCAAAAGACACAAGCTCCTAGTTATACGATAAGTACGTTCTAGGGATGTCTGACATGTTTGAAAGTTGCTAAGAGAGTAGATCTTAAATGTCCACATTGCTGTATGTAAAGTGGGTAACCAACAAAGACCCGCTGTGTAGCACATGTTCTGTGGCAGCCTGGATGGGAGGGGGCTTTGGGAGAGAATGAATACATTTGTACGTGCTGAATCCCTTTCTTGTTCACCTGAAAGTGTTAAAACATTGTTAATTGGCTATACCCCAATACAAAATAAGAAGTTCAGAAGAAAAAGTAAAGTTCTCAAGGGAAAAATATTTTTAACTATGTAAAGTGATGAATATTTACTAAACTTATTGTAGTAATTCTCTCACAATATATACATATATCAAATCAGTATGTTGTGTACCTTCAACTTGTGTTGTATATGAATTATGTATAACACTTAGTAACACTGGGAAAAAACCAGATTACATGGAAAGTAATCTGGCAGAAAAAAAGAAGAAATACATGGAAAGTATCCATTGACTTAATCAAATAAATCTCCCTCCCTTTCTTCAATCCTGTTTTCCTTCCCTACCTCCTCTCAGTACATATTTACTGAGCATTTGTTCTGAGTATAGCCAAGTATAAAAATGATAGGCAGCTAACAACCTATTTGGAAGATATACACACTGGGATAGCGTCTGGGTGTAGGAGAGAAAGACTTTCTTATTAAATGAGTTTGGAGGTGGTAAGTTAATGGGGATCCTAAACTTGAATACTTTCAGAGGCCAGGCTGGTCGTATGAATGTAGTGTAGTTTGAAGACAATAGGGTGAGGTGGAATATACACGCCTCCAATTTGCACTTTGAAGTGAAAAAAAAAAAAAGTGCCACTAAGGCATTAATATCCCAAGACAAAGATTTTTAGAAGTACTGTTCTAAAGAGTGCGGAGTCATTGAAGAATTGTGAACTGGATATAGTATCATTAAAGTCATGTTTTGAGGGAGATTGAGAAGAAGGCAGAAGTGTCAGTATGAATTAAATGTAGGGAGACAATATATACCAGTTAGCGTCAGACAATCCTGGTTACCCACTGCAGTTATTAATGGTATTCCCCTTCACTCTCACAGGTATCGTGATTTGGACCGTAAAGAGCACTGTAATCAGTGGCCTATATCAGCCATCTCTTTGGTGAGTAGAGCCGCAGTTCACAAGGACTCCAACAGTCTCCTGTGAACATTAAAGAAGACCTTCTTAGTAGAAGGTCCTTTACCCCAATTGTGGCATATCATAGTTTAGGTGTGGATGGAGAGAGACATACAAGAGAAGAACATAAGCTGACATTTCCAAGGCGCGTTGTTGCTGGAGTGGTGGTGGTAAGATTGACAAGTTTAGATGTTGGAATATGGTGGTGTAATCATAGGATAATATAGGGAAGGACATTTATCCAACAGGGAATGTTGATTTTCTCAGGGGACTGGAACTGAATGGAGGAAAAGGGAAGGCTATGGTTTTTTATTTATTTATATACTTCTGTGCTGTGCTGTGCTGAATCACTCCGTCGTATCTGACTCTGTGTGACGCAATGGACTGTAGCCCACCAGGCTCCTCTGTCCATGGGGACTCTCTAGGCAAGAATACCAGAATGGGTTGCCATACCCTTCTCCAGGGGGTCTTCCCAACCCAGGGACTGAACCCAGGTCTCCCACATGGCAGGTGGATTCTTTACTGTCTGAGCCACCAGGGAAGCCGAAGAATACTGGAGTGGGTAGCCTATCCCTTCTCCAGGGCATCTTCCTGACCCAGGAATTGAACCGGGGTCTCCTGCATTGCAGGCAGATTCTTAACCAGCTGAGTCATTGGGAACATAGGTTGAATTATGTAAGTATCACATTGGTAAAATTTTAATAAAATTATAAATAGTAAGAAGAAGGCTAGGTTGGTTCCATATCGTGTGATAAACTAGTAAATTCATACATATGTCAGCATTTGAACAGATTTAGATCATCTTTTCTTCTTCTGATCTTATTTTCTTTGTGAAGATCTTATATTCTTCACTTAAGATTTTGCACACATTCTGTTGCATGTACTTAATCTTTAGTTCTTAAGCACTAAAATACTGGATTTCTATATCAACAATTATGTAACAAAAATAGTACTGGTTATCAATACCATTTGTGAAATTCTATATCAGATAAAATCTCTATGCCTATTAGTTTTGCAAGGTGAATGTTATAATTGTATTTTACACAATAATAACATTATGTGTTATAATTGTGTAAAATTACACACAGTGAGGAAATGGCTTCAGAAAGGCTCAGTGACTGACCCAAGGCTACATAGTTTATAAGTATCAAGCTGGAATTCCCATCGAAGTATGGTGGTATGAAAGTCCATGCAATTATAAGTAAACAGTGGAAGGCATATACAGCAAGATTTGATTTAAAACTTTCAAACAAACAAACAAAAAAAAAAACCTTTCAAACATGGGGTGTAGGTACAGCTATTAGTCATTTCAACAGGTTACACTTGAGAATATCAAAACTAGTTTTGAAGCTTTTTTTTTTCCATTTATTTTTATTCATTGGAGGCTAATTACTTTACAATATTGTAGTGGTTTTTGCCATACATTGACATGAATCAGTCATGGATTTACATGTGTTCCCTATCCCGATCCCCGCTCCCGCCTCCCTCTCCATCCCATCCCTCTGGGTCTTCCCAGTGCACCAGCCCTGAGCACCCATCTCATGCATCCAACCTGGGCTGGTGATCTGTTTCACCCTTGATAGTATACTTGTTTCAATGCTGTTCTCTCTGAACATCCCACCCTCGCCTTCTCGAAGCTTCTCTTTCAACGCTGTTCTCTAAAATGACCTGCAACTTCTGTGTAAGGTGGATGGGTGGTAGACTATATCTGACAGTGTTTAGTCATTGTCATAGCAAAAAGAACCTTTTAATGAAATAATTGTATCAGGACTGAATGTAAGTTTGTATTTTTTCTTGTTTATTGATATCACAAAGTACTTGGCTATTAAATAATTCTCAGTCCAGTTTTATAAGGATAATGTTGATAACATTAGGGCACACTCTCAGAGGTGGCCCTCTATTTCAATCTTTTATCGAATGTAAAAGTATGTCATTCACAGAGTTATTATTTATAGACTACTGTGGTTGTACATGACTATGAAAAAACCAGTGACTTCTGTTCCTGGTTTGTCTACCTGAATGTCCTTGGGAAAGTCATTTATATTTTTGAACCTCATTTCCAATTCATGAAGGAACTATAGTCATTCAAAAATTTCCTGTCTTCCAAGCATTTCTGGGGGTCCCCAGGGGGAATCTTATTTGCTTGTGAATCAATCTGCAACACAGTTTACTTTGTATGCTCTTTTGATGAACACTAAAGCTGGATGTCTGATGCTACTGTTGGCCTGCTGAAAGCCTCTGTCCCTGTTGCTAACATTTTTGTCCACCCAGAGCCCATGTTTCACCCTAGGTCAAGGTTCCCTGCTTGTCATAATGTAATAGTTTGTGTGAATTGTGGTGACCGAAGGACGAAAGAGCAGATAAAACCAACGAGGGTCTTGGAATGCAGGAATGGAGAAGCCAGACCCTTATCGTCCTTCCCTCCCCCATGTTATAACTGTTAATGGAACAGTATAATCTGTCTCCCCTCCTACCCCATAGGGAGAAGGGATTTGCCGTACTCTTCCCCCACCCAGTATACATGCCTCATCCAATCAGCAAATGATCCACAAGACCCCTATCCTGCTCCTTGTACAATGGGTAGAAAAGTGGACTAAAGACCCCTGTTCAATGTTGGTTCTCCCTTGAGCTGGTTCCTGTTCTAACAGCGTCTCCCACTCTAATATTAAAGTTTTATTTCCCTCTCATTCTGTCTCATGTCTGGAAATTCTTTTCTAGTCCGCGCCTGGACCACGACATGAATGGTTCCCCTAGAGCTGTGAAGTGCATAACCATCATGCATGTGTGACAAAGCCCTAGTTAAGCTTAACCTAATATTTTGCTAAACATGCCCAGACATGTCTGCATCTTCAGTTGGACAGCCGAAATGATGAATGTCTTCTACATGTACAAACATACATTGTTGTTACTATTATAAATATTAATTAGTGGTAGTTTGGAATGACCTTTATCAAGGAACATAGTTCCTCCTGGTTGAGGAAAAATCCTTCATTATATGTGACTTAAGTGGGTTCTGGCACATGCCTTATGTGGTAGGTAGCTAAGAGACCTTTCATTGCCCCTTAATAACCTTGTAGTCTATGATTGTAGAATTACATGTGAATCTACATGTTTAACTCAAGAATGATGTGGACCTAAAAAAGCCATCTCTACAAAAACAGCACTGCCATTCCATTTTAAGTTTTCTGACACTGAGAAAGTTTAAGTTCAATGACAAAAATTAGAAGAGAGCAAAAGAAGAAGAAGAAGAATTTTTTTTAGACTTTACATATATGTGTATAATTATACACACATATACAAAGATTAACCCTAGAGTCTGTTCTGAAGAACTAAAATTATTGCTGCTTTTAAAATTAAGGACAAAAAACCCCCCACAAATGTGGAAACTTCAAAATTAAATTCCAACATTTTCAAGCAAATGCTGCCTGGGAGATCACGCAAAACATCCAAAGCCTAAATTGAATGTATGTTGGCAAGAGCATCTTAACATCTCTCTAAATAACTAGCTAATACAGTCAGTATTTTGCACCTCATCGAGGCCTGGCACTTATTTGCAAAATGTTCCAGTCAATTGTCAACTAAAAAGAATGCAGAGCTTTAATGCTTTGCGGGGAGTTGAGGGGGCTGGGAGGGAGGAGGAAAGGAGGAAAAAGGTTTCTCTTCTCCCAGAGAACATTGCATTGCAAAGACTGGAATTCTCCAGGGGCTGCCAAGACTGCTGTCAGGTGTAATCTTGTCCTTCAGCAGTTTTTAGGAGAAAGGCAGAATCAACAAAGAAACAAAAAATGAAGCCTTTCAAAAAAGCAATATAGAAGCATGCATCTTTAAGATCCTATCAACTAAAAAACTAAATGTGTGTTAGTTGCTCAGTCCCGTCCGACTCTTTGCGACACCATAGACTGTAGTCCACCAGGTCCCTCTGTGCATAGCATTCTCCAGGCAAGAATACTAGAGTGGGTTGCCATTCGCTTCTCCAGGGGATTTTCCCAACCCAGGGATCGAACCTGGGTCTCCTGCATTGCAGGCAGATTCTTTTACTGTCTGAGCCAGCAGGGAAGCCTAAGCTCCTATAATTTGTTGTAATTAAGCATTTAAGTATCCTATTGAAGAAAGTCTTACAGAAAGTCAAATACAAAAAGTGTAAAATACTGTAAACTGTTTTTTTTTTTTCTTTTCATTATTCTTTTGCCAGGCCTTTATTTATCTAACCAGAACAAAAGTTCATCAGTCATTCCGCCTTTCACTTAATGGTCTATTTATTTAAGAGCCATACAAGTGATCACAAAACATATTAGCTGCACAGCTTAGCAGTTAAGGAATATATCATCTGTATACGGGAAGAGACAATACTGAAACTGTTATAATACAGGGCTTCCCCGGTGGCCCAGCAATGAAAAATTCTTCTGCCAATGCAGGAGACTTGAGAGATGCAGGTTTGATGCCTGGGTCAGGAAGATCCCCTGGAGAAGGAAATGGCAACCCACTCTGGTATTCTTGCCTGGAAAATCTCATGGACAAAGGAGCCTGCTAGGCTACAGTCCATGGGGTCACAAGAGTCAGACACAACTGAGTGGCTAAACAACAGAGAAAAGGAGCATCGTGAAAGAAGAGCAAGGGTCTGTAAGCATCCAAAAGAAGGATACATGGGTGGAGGCTGGGATCTCATTTTTTGAACCCATCTACATTACAGGCATTATTCTTAGTATTTTACACATTAAACCCTTTAATAACCCTATGTGGATAGGTATTTCCCCATTTTGTAGATGACGAAATTGAGACTTACAGGTTAATGCATTTGACTAGGTCCCCACAGTAGATGATAGGACTGATATTAAAACCCTCAGGTACCTCTGACTCTGATTTCTGGCAGGAAGGCTTCAGGAAATACTTCACAGGGATAGGGACATCTGCACAGATGCTTGAGGTTTATGTGGATTTGAATAGTAGGAGATGTGAGAAATCCTTAATTCTTGAAGAAGAAATGGTATGGGTCTAGGAGTTAAAAGTTTGGTTAGTGCCCAGGGTAGGACGAGAATTTCTGTTTCAATTGAGTTGATAACAGTAGCTAGTTTGTAAGTTGAAAGCTTGGTAAAAGTGGAGGAATCATTAAAAAAACAACACATGTAGCCTTTTTAACATAAAATGTACAGACATACATTTATTTGACAATCTTTTCCTGAAGAACAGATCATTTTCTTGGAGTAGGAGTCTGATGATTGTAGATCTTGCCCCAAACACACCATTTTATGCTTGAATTGATATAAACCAGTTTGGTTTATTTAACATGGAGCAAAACTGGGAGACACTTCATAGAAATCTGACTGTTGTATCTTTCTATATTTTTATTATTTATTTTCTCAATCTATTATAGCTGTATCAGTCAGTTCAGTTCAGTCGCTCAGTTGTGTTTGACTCTTTGCGACCCCATGGATAGCTGTATCACCCATTTTTAATTTGACTTCATTCTTTTATTGGCTTGATGTTTTTTTAATCAAGCATATAACTCATTTTTCATAGAAACAATTTAATTCCTGTACTCATATTTTATCATTATTTGTGTTTAATTAAATCCCATAATTGCAGGAACAAGTAAAGTGGCATAAATACGTTTGGACAAGCATATAGCTAATTGGTGGGAGAAGGGCACAGATGTACAGTATTACTTGCTAGCCTGGAGTGTTTAATCATCAATGTTTCACAGAGGCCAGATTTTACAGGGAATGGAGACTATTGATCTGATAAGTCAATTAAATGGAAATGTTTTAAGAGGACTACTGTTGCAATAGAAAAGTAGGAGATAACATCTACCAGGGCAGATCTTCTGGGGCTTTGAATGCCAGATAAGTAGTTTAGTCATCATTGATTAGCCATTGTTGTCATCTCCATGATGTTGGGATTGCTGTGCTCAGAGCTATGGACAGGGAAGATTAATTTAGATACTGCCTAGAGAGATTTGGTAGAGAAAATTGTGAGAGGAGATAGTACAGTGGGAAGTGTGAAAGGGAAAAGGGGATGGATGTGAAAGATTGTGAGTGTAAGATAAGTAGGACATGACAGTGGATCAGATGTGAGTGTGGTATTCCGTGTGCTTTTCTCATTAAAGTGAGTACATAGGGATTTGCCACCCTGCATGATACGGAACTCAGGGGACTTCACTGGTGCTTTTGACTTTCTGTCCCATTTAGATTTAGTTGTGCAAACCATCCAAGTGGTTGTAGTGGTATCTATTGCAGCAACCCTTTACCCATCACTGTGTTTACAGCCTCTCCTGTATTTAGCATCATTGTGTATTATTTTCTGGTTGTTACAGTATATAACCTATTGGGTTTAAACCTATTGGGTTTAAAACTAAGATGCACTTTATATTTTTGCATTTCTAAAATTAGAATGCCTCTTAAAATATCAATGCATCTTGACATACATGATAACATGTCAAAATTTAATGAGGGGCCCGTTTTTCCTGGCCTTGAGTGTGGAGTAGCTCCTCTCAGGCCCTCCTGCACCCACGCAGCCACTGCTCCTTGGAGGTGGGGTTGCTCCTCTTGGCGGCCGCCCCTAACCTCGGGCGTGGGGTAGCTCCAAAATCACTGCAGACGGTGATTGCAGCCATGAAATTAAAAGACGCTTACTCCTTGGAAGGAAAGTTATGACCAACCTAGATAGCATATTAAAAAGCAGAGACATTACTTTGCCAACAAAGGTCCATCTGGTCAAGGCTATGGTTTTTCCAGTGGTCATGTATGGATGTGAGAGTTGGACTGTGAAGAAAGCTGAGCACTGAAAAATTGATGCTTTTGAACTGTGTTGTTGGAGAAGACTCTTGAGAGTCCCTTGGACTGCAAGGAGATCCAACCAGTCCATCCTAAAGGAGATCAGTCCTGGGTGTTCATTGGAAGGACTGATGCTGAAGCTGAAACTCCAGTACTTTGGCTACCTCATGCGAAGAGTTGACTCATTGGAAAAGACCCTGATGCTGGGAGTGATTGGGGGCAGGAGGAGAAGGGGACAACAGATGATGAGATGGTTGGATGGCATCACTGACTCAATGGACATGGGTTTGAATAGACTCCGGGAGTTGGTGATGGGCAGGGAGGCCTGGCGTGCTGCACTTCATGGGGTCGCAAAGAGTCAGACACGACTGAGCGACTGAACTGAACTGAACTGTTTTTCCTTTCTTAGCAGTTCAGAAAATGGCTGTGTTTTATAACCAATAGCATTTCACTTGCTCAACCAGGTTACAAATTCCAGGGATGATTCTCTGGCTCCTTTCCTTCTGCCTTCTTTATAATGCCTTGCACAGTATAATGCCTTGGAGTAGACCTTTAGTAAATGCTTGTTAACTTATTGTTAACTCAAGTTAGAATCATGGTAGGTAGGTTCATAAATAAAGCATAGTATAAGGACTTAGAAACTATGGTATTCTAAACTTAAAGGAGACTTCCAAAATCTGTTAAGGAAACTAATAAATGTTCATGGAAATCAAGGTGTGAGCAAGAATTAACTCGGTTGGATTTATATTAAAATTTTTTCTATTGTTGATTAGCTCTCATGATACCAAAGGAATTTTTGAAAGGGGTTATTTAATTTTCCTTCTGTTTGTATTCTTATATATGAATATATCAATTATTGGACAAGAAAAAGTGAAGAGACAAGAAGGCATTCAGATAATAAAACCATCTAGACTCTACAAAATAAAAGTGAAGTTGACTGTTTCCAAGGTTGTCTTAATCAAAAAGCCTGAAAGAAAAGGAGCCAGATGTCTGAGAATACAGATATTAAAAGTCATAGTGGCATTTGGACAAAGGCAACAGGCTGGTTAAGTAGCATTTTAAGGAATATGGTCAAAATAAGCTTGGGTTATCTAGTAATTTCTTCAGCTTTTCAATAAGAATATAGAAATTATTTTCCTTAGAAAAGGTATTGGGTGATAGAAATAGATTTTTAAATTGTTTGTTGATATAGAGAATAAGTTTTGAGTGGAAAGATATTTGCATTATCTACAAATGGAAGGTACAAAATAAGGAGTTAACATATTGTTTCTAGGTGGGAATAGGTTTTTGGAGTCCGAGGACAAAAATTAAGAGATTACAATGGATGTGGCTTGACACTTCCCTTCATATCATAGAACCTATACCCTACTGGAAAAACAGCCTTCCTGGAAAGATTCATCCCTTGCAGGGAGTGAACACACCTTTCCCCGTGAGTACAGTGTATGCCAGCCCCATCAGGAAAATGATAGTAGAAACAAAATTGCAAAAAGAAAATCGCGAATAAGAAAATATCTAGTGAGCCCAGTGTGGTATTGACTTAATAATGATAAAAAAAAGAAGAAATGCTTTTTATTATTTATCCTGACAGCTTGACTTTGAATTGACTTTTCTAGGATTATTAAAGATTAAATAACACTGAGAAATCAAAACATTGTCAATTCTTGGGTCTTCCTTGGTGGTCCAGTGGCTGAGACTCTTGAGCTTCCAAGGCAGATGGTCCAGGTTGAATCCTTGATCAGAAAATTGGACCCCACGTGCTGCAACTAAGAGTTTGCATGTCATGGCTAAAGATCCTGAGTGCTGCAACTAAGATCTGGTGTAGCCAGATACATAAATATTAAAAAATACAGTCCCAATTCTTGACCATTTGTGTGAAGAGATGTTTTATTGGCATATAATTAATAACAAATTTTGACTTCCATTATATCTTGAAATTGGAGAAGGAAATGGCAACCCACTCCAGTATTCTTGCCTGGAGAATCCTATGGACAGAGGATCCTGGTGGGCTACAGTCCATGGGGTTGCAAAGAGTCAGACACGACTGAGTGACTAAACCACCACATATACTGAAATGTTCCCTAAGCTTTGCTGCACAGTGGAATTACCTGGGGATCTTTAAAAAAATACTGTGCTTGGCTTGTACCCCTAGACATTCTGATTTCATTGGCTTGGATTATGACCTGAGCAGCAGGTTTTTCAAAAACTTTGTAGACCATTCTAATGTGCAGCAGTGTTTAGGAATCACTGTATTATCATGAAAACATGTTCTGCCTACTTTTTTGTTTTGTTGACGTAACAACTCCTGCTATTCACTGTGTAGACTGAGAAACCTTCTGGGAATGAAACACATGCCCTTTGAAGAAAGGGTAATTTGTAGAGAGGGACACTTTTGCCTGAGAGAGTGATAATGCAGGGACAAAAGTAGAATACTCTGAGCATGGAAGGTTATGGGAAGGAGTTAAAGGGTCTTGATACATAATGAAGAAAAGGGATATTTCTCCCTTTCCCCTGAGCTTGGACTTTCATGAAGCCTTGTAATTTGTTTATATTAATCTTATATAGAATATATATCCATATTCAAATGTCAGTTTGAAATATATTAAAAAATAAGTTTTAATATTCACTATTCTGAATTATTTAAGCCTTGGGGAATAATCAGAGGTCTATTTTCTGAAAGGGAAAAACACTGCAGATTGTTGATCATGGCAATCACTACTCTAGGTAGATACATATTAAATCTTTGTTATCTTTAACTTCGATGATTCCCTGAACTAAAACTTGTTGTAATACCAGCCTTCATAATGGCCCTGACTATTCTTTGGCTAGTTCTGTGATAAAAAAGAGCAAGACAGTAATTTCAAGATGTATTTCCTCCATGACTCTGCTTTTGTGACTTTATCGATCCCAACATTATCTGAACTCTTTCCCCCCTAGTTTTGGGATATCAGATGAGAAGGAGTTATTTTGCTATCTCTTGAAGAATAACATCGATGAACTATTTTTGTCCAATGCAGCATAAATTGTTTTTGTCCGCAGTGGATTCCACCCAGAGAAGGCAGACTCTGATTACTGGTTATTAAGCTTTTTTTCCCTGCCATATGTCTGAATGGAAACGTGGCAGATTTTCCTTTGGTTTTCAACAAAGTGTTTTCTCAAACCACAATGAAATGAGTTGATTGAAATGCCATAATAACAGTGGTGGTAGTAGATTGTTGCTACTTCTTGATAAAACAGAGAAATGGGGCTATTTGAAATCAGGGTAACTTTTGGGTGAAAGGATAAGGCCTTGAAACTAAAGATCAAATTTGCAGTTAGTCTGATCCTAGCTAAATGAAGTGCTTGCTTGACTGGAATCTCTGCAGACAGGATATTAGTCTTCTATCTCCTGAGACATATAAGAAACACCTCAAAATGGAAAAGAAATGCCAGGGCAGCACTTGTGTTGGGTGATGTTTGTGTTGGCTGTAGTTATGCAGGAAGAAAATGTCTTCTTTTTCCTGTTCAGTAGCAGTCCCAGTCCATTTGGGGTGATATTTAATGGGGCTGGTCATCAGCCCAGAAATGCATAAAGGAGAATGCATTAGCCACAATTTGTCTCGATAATGCTCTCTTTAGTTGTTCCGTACAAGAGACTGATGTATTGTAAAGATCGCCTTGCTAGGAGTGCTGATCACAGTGGTCTCATTAGACTTCCTTAGGCACTGAAGTGGACTTTTTTGATAGTGATGTGATGTAATTGTTTTATTCTCAAGTCTGAAGCCAAAAGAGTTACCTAAAATTAATGAGGGACTTTTGATAAGATAATACTAAAATCAAAGTCCTAGAGTCTTGGGCATCATACTAACAGACAAAAATCATAATATGTTATTTGACCAAGTGCCTGAAATTATGGACAAGGGTCATTGTTTTTACCTCAGTAAATTGGATTAACTATATTCCTTTTTGGTTTTTTTCCCCCAAACATTTATTGGCCATATATATATATATTTTATTGTGGCTAAATATACTTCACGTAAAATTTACTACTTTATCCATTTTCTTTTCAAAATTTATTTTATTTATTATTTTTTGGCCACACTGCATGGCTTCTGGGATTTTAGTTTCCTGCCTGGGAATTTAACCTGGGCCCTTGGCATTTAGAGCCCAGGATGCCAGGGAATTCCCCACTTTAACCATTTTAAATGTTCAGTTCTGTGGTGTTAAGTACCTCACATTACTGTGCAACCATCCCCACTGTACATCTCCAGAACACTTTCATCATCCCAAACTGAATCTCTGTGCCCATTAGGTAAGAACTTCCCATCCCCTCTCCCCTCAATCCTGGGAACCACTATTCTAATTTCTATCTCCATGAATATGACTATTTAAGGTACCCCAGATAAATGGGATCATACAGTATTTGTCCCTTTTTATTATAAATTCTTTCTAAGCATCAGGTTTCAAAAAGCTATACCATAATCACCATTTAGACCAGGAAGAGATCAGTTATGCCAACCTACTTGCATGGATAAGGGAGCTGATGACTAGAAAGTGAACCAATTTGCTCTGTTGACTTCTCGCCACAATATTTTATCTGCTTTAAGATATTCCATTAAAACACTATTTGCACCTATACTCGCTTTCATGACATTTGTGCTGGGAAAACCTTTAATGTCTTTTGCCCACCATTTCTCTACCGGTTCTTATACTTTCTCTAAGTAAATTAACATTGGCTATAATGATGTTGAGGGGCTTCCCAGGTGGCACTAGTGGTAAAGAACCCTCCTGCCAGTGTAGGAGACATGAGTCACAGGTTCGATCCCTTGGTTGGGAAGATCCCCTGGAGGTGGGCCTGGCAACCCAATCTAGTATTCTTGCCTGGACAATCCCATGGACAGAGGAGCGTGGCGAGCTGCAATCCATAGCGTCACAAAGAATTGGACACGACTGAAGCAACTGAGTCATGCCTGCACACACGCATGCATAATGATGTTGAAGATAACTAATATTTATGTGTTCCTGTAATAATTTGACTAGCATAGTGCTAAGTGTTATGTATACATTGATCTCACTTAGTGTGCAAAACATTCTATAAAGTAGGTACTCCAGCTGTCCCCATTTACAGGTGAAAAAACCGAAGCGTGAAAGCTGAGGTTGCCCCCACTAGGTTGTACGACTAGTAAGGGGTAGAGCCAGGAGACTGAGTAACAAAATTTATCCACTTGATATTTAATAAATAAGAATCATTTGTTAGAATGAACTAGATTTTCATAGTCTATTAAAATCAGGGGAGAAAATTAAAGAGACCTTACATGAAATTTGTTTTCTACTTTTATCAATTATTTTGTTTTCATTGGTAATTCTGTTCCTTAATATGTAAAATGGTTACCCATTTAACATGATCAAGGATAATACTAAATTGGTTAAATAATAGAGTTTATAGTAACATTCTCATGTATAAAATACTTTTAAAAAGAACTATATTTGATTCCCATCTGCATTTATTTATCTGTCAGTATTATTACACATGTATATATTAGGCATTAAGGAAATTAGTAACAATAATACCTGTGGGAGATGAATAGCACTAAGTTAACCACCGATCTGGGTAAAGCAATAATACTCTGATGATGCTTTTAACCTACAAGATTTAGAATTTTGCATTCCAAGTGCAAATCTGTAAATCTGTAAATCAGACAAATCTGATTTACAGTGTTGTGTTAGTTTTAGGTGTACAGCAAAGTGATTCAGTTATAAATATATCCATTCTTTTTCATATTCTTTTCCCATATAGGTTATTACAGAATATTGAATAGAATTCCCTGTGCTGTACAATATGGCCTTGTAGATGATCTATTGTATATACATTAGTGTGTATATATTAATTCCAAACCCCTAATTTACAACCAACCCCCAACCTTTCCCCTTTGGCAGCCATAAATTTGTTTCTGAAGACTGTGAGTCTGTTCCTGTTTGTAAATAAGTTCATTTGTATCATTTTTTTAGGTTCCACATGTAAGTGATACCATGTTTGTCCTTCTCTGTCTGATTTACTTAGTATGATGATCTCTAAGTCTATCCATGTTGCTGCACATAGTATTATTTCATTCTTTTATGGCTGAGTAATATTCCATGGTACATATGTACCACATCTTCTGTATCCATTTCTCTGTCAATGGGCATTTAGGTTGCTTCTGTGCTCTGCTATTGTAAACAGTGCTGCTGTAAACATTGGGGTGCACGCATCTTTTTGAATAATGGTTTTTTCTGGATATATGCCCAGGATTGGGATTGCTGGATCATATGGTAGTTCTGTTTTTAATTTTCCTAAGGAACCTCCATGATTTTTCTATCTACTTTATTTGGTTCTGCTCTTGATTTGCTCTCAGTAGAAGCCAAGTCTTCCTTCTGTGTCTCAGTCTTATGGTTCTCTCAATCCCATCCTACAGTGATAATAGGATGGGCCAGCGGAATGCTTGGCCAGTCAGGAGAGTGTAACTGAACAATTCTGATCCATGAGGTTGGCGGAGGAGGTTGTATGTTATTTAGTGACTGTCAATATCTTTCCGATAAGGAGTCAAAGCTTCCATATCAAAGTGATCAGTAATTAGAATTCCACTAGTCACTTCTCTGATAGCTCAGCTCCATATACAGCATCTCCAAATACTCATTACAGATGCACCCTTTGTAACAGGCAGTTGGAGTGGGTCCTGCTGCAGACAACAGTGATATGTGAATTTGGATGAACAGTCTCTCAATCTCTGATGTGGGGCAGTATTTTTTCCTCACTCTAACATTTGAATTGGAACTGGATCAGTCCAAGGCCAAAGGGGAGACATGATATTCATGCCTAGGTGCTCCAGAAATTAGCCTAATGCCTGAAACAGCTCATCATTGGACAGAACTTTTAGAGTCTCAATTTCTATGCTTACTTTCATCTTATTACTCATTGTTATGTCACAAGGCTTTACTCCCATGCATGCCTCCATCTGCTACTTCACAATTTCTTTCTTTAAAATATTGTTGCCCGATGATTATATTCCCCACTTAGTGATCATAATTTTAATATAATGTATATATTGTTTGTAATGTGTCATTTTCCTTTATATTGTTACATTGTAAACATGCTGTGTTAAAATATGTTAAATTGGTTTAAACAAGTTTCCTTTTTAGATGCCTTTAATTTAGCTCAGATTGGTCTAAATCCATGAAGAACCATATATTAAACACTCTTGAATAGCTTCTATGAAAAGAAACTTAATTTATGATGTTTAGTATTATACATTATACAGTTTCTTTATTTTTCACTCAGTTCATCATGCTGTGAAAATTCATGAATATTTAACTATTAAATGAAATGCAAAATTTTCATTATCATTTTATTGAAAACTTGACATCTTAAAATACCATACATACCATTAGTATTCTAATGCATTGTCACCTTATTGAAAAATGCTGCTAAAAAACAATACAGCCATTCAGAAAAAAAAATTTTTGTCCGCCCAAGGCTATTAACTATAGTTCTACACATACATTAGTGACAAATAAGTGAAGCAGCCAATGCTCACAAAAGATGTCACTAAAATGCTAGGAAACAACTGTAACCATAGAAACCATCTCACACTGCAATCTGAACATCTTTTGTCAGTGTGTGACTAGAAATGAGATGCTTAAAATCATTAGACTATCAAAAAAATCTGAACATCTCTTCATTGAAATTTACATATTTAAATATTTTGAAACCTGCAAAAACTTCAACATGATACTTCTATAAAATATTGTTTCAGCTTCTAGCCCTCAACTATCAGTTTAGATATAACAACAAAAATTATACATGAAGACTTACAATTTTTCCCCCCTCTATCTTTAGGCTACATGCATTGTCTAAGGAGCCTAAACAAACACCCTGGAGAACAGAGGTTAGCTCCGAGGGCTGTCTACCTTCCTGCTCTAAATCTTCACAATGGTGCCATTCTTCACCTTTCCTTTCTCTTTTGAACAATCACTGGCTTAAATTGTACCTATTCCAGCAAGACAGGTTTGCAGGTTTCATAAGCCTTCATGACAGTAAGTATAAAATTGTCTTAGATAATGAGATATTTAAATAAAGGATTTGACAAACCAGTGTAGGAGAGCGTGAGTTTGGATGAATGTGGAGCAGCCTTTGCAACCTTGGATATGGAACTGACTTTTTTCCCCTGTCTTCTTCTTCTCAGAAACTCCTGAAAGGTCTGGTTATTTAGCTGAATACTCTGCATTTAAGGGGCAGTAGAAGCCATTTTCCTTGAAACCCCTATTTGAAACTAAAGGTTAAGAAGCTCTTTGAGCAGCCTAGATTACTGAGACTTTACTATTTCTGAATTACTCTTCCTACGCTCTTCAGTCCTCAGTCTCAAAACATTTATGAAACCCCCCAAAGTGTGCTAGGCACCTTTGTAGGCATGTGAGACACATCAGTGAACAAAGTAATATTCATTGCCTCACAGAGCTTACATTTTGGCAGGAAGAGACAGATAAGAAATAGAATAGAACGAATAAATCAGATGTCTGTAATATGGTATTTTTGAGCACCTGTCAGGTACCAGGCACTGTTCTAGGCCTTTGAGATCTAGCACTGGGGAAGATAAGCACGGCCCTTGCTCTCCATGAGCTTTCATTCTGGAGGAATCCAAAGGAAGTATTTAGTATCCATGAATGCATAGATAGGGTGCTTAATCTTTGTTGCTTTAGCATTGGGATCATCATCATGGTGGCCACTCCAGTCATCCATATTATAGACAGTTAACAGGATATACATCAGAAAGTTGAATAGAATAATTCTCAGTGGTTGACTAGGTATCTAAAATATAGTGTTCAGTTGTCTGTTCCTTTCATCTCATTATACTAATATTTTCTGATTTCCAAACGCTCTTCTCCATAGAAAATGAAAACCTTTTTCTTCATGAATAATTAGTTTCTATTTTCCCACTGCCAAGTAACGATATGTAATCTTTTTTCATAAATGTTTATAAATCAAGCTTACCAGAGATTTAATAATAAATATGTAATATGTTAAATATATATTGATATGCATATATATTAATACCCACATTTGTTTTGAATACTTAGTATTCAAAAATGTCATCCACATCTCATACTTAAGCCTTAAAAGAGCTTGTTGAGGTGGATATTTCCAGGGGAGAAAAACTGAGAATTAGGATAGTACTGTCCATCATCCCTCGGGTTCCAGGACTCCCCTCAGATACCAAAATCCACAGATGCTCAAGCTTCTTGTACAAAATGTGAAGGACTCTCAGCTTCAACCAACTGGGGCAGCTACGGAATCCTTGGATATGGAGGGTTGACTATGTAGTAATAGGTCAAATGATGCATAACTAGTGACTGGTATTGCTGGACTTTAACATTAGCTTGTCAGACTTAGAAGTCTGTGATGTAACTATCATTTTTGAGTCATAGAGAGAGATTGAGGGAGATGGCCTGCACTTTGTCATAGTTGTCCTAGAGCTTCTTCTGCCTTCCTGTGGATGGCTTGCTTCTACACACTGCATCACAGTGAGTTAGGGGTCAGATCAAAGAACAAGAGTTTTTCCTGATTGCTTGATAATGACCTTCTATACACAAATGTTTGTGTGTGTGTGTTAGTCACTCAGTCATTTCTGACTCTTTGTGAGCCCATGGACTGTAGCTCGCCAGCCTCCTCTGTCCATGGAATTCTCCAGGCAAGAATACTGGAGTGGGTGCCATTCCCTTCTCAGGGGATCTTCCCAAGCCTGGGATCAAACCCAGGTCTTCCACATTGCAGGCAGATTCTTTACTGTCTGAGCCACAAGGGAAGCCCATCTTTAAGTGGTAAAGGACCTTGAGGATAGCTAACTCTCCATTTTATTGATGAGCAAATAGGAATTTTTGAAGTGACATGAATTGCCTGATTACCTCATTAGCTAGTTAGCAGCAGAGCCAGGTCTGAATGTAGGAATTCTGTCTCCCACGTATGTGTATGCACAAAAATGCAGATACCCAGCACAAATGTTCACATAGGATGTGAGCCCTCTGTATATACTGAGACTTCTCAGTGTGCTTACATTTAATTTCCTGATTAAATTTTACTTCTGGAATAACAACCTTGTTTTTTCATGTGTTTTATTTAAGCTGCCAAGTGTAATGTCACAGGCAACCTTGATTCATGGGAGGGCACTGGAGGCGGAATAGAGAAATGACTCTGCGTCTCACTCATCAAACCTGTCTCTCCCCACTCTTAGTCCCACCCACAGAGCTCACACTGTTGTTACACTCTGTACCATTCCAGTCCCTCTGTTGAGAAACAGGACTGTGAAGATTTACCTGACAGTATGAATTCATTAGTGTTTTAGAATCAGTGTATTGTAAATATATATGTGCCTGTGTACATATATTCTGTATGTGCATATGTAATGCATACATACAGTAAGAAGGCCCACACATGCAGTCTCCTCTTTCCTTAAAAGTATTGTATAAGTGTGGTACTACAGAGTTACTATACCTTTTGAGATAATAAAGAAGACAATGCTACTGAGTTTTTAAAAAGATTTTTAATGATAAATGAGCAAAGTAATAAAAATTAACTTAAAATGGAACAGCAGTTTACTCTTTTCCATGTGAAGAGCAACTGTATTCCTCAATCACCAGAATGATACAGAATCTAAAAGTGTAAGTGGTTTCTGTCCACACTGCACTCTAATATTCAGCTGTTTGCCTTTTTTCCAGCACCCTGCTGCCCACCCACCTCTAACTGAGGGCAGGAAGCAAGATTAATCATTAGTTTCCTCATTGTTGAACTGGTTTCTTCTCAGAGCCCTGTCCCCCCAGGGCATGGGGAAACCTGCTTTGGCAGACCACCCAGGTCTCCATAGGAAAGTGGTCAGTCTGAATGCAGGTGATTGATCTCCTGCTCAGGTTTCTGTTGAGACCCTTTGACTTAGCCTTGATGGGTACTTCAGAGCATTAACTCTTTCCCTCCCAAGCATTTCCAGGCTCTAAAGTTTTTGAATGTTTCAGGAGAATTATTGCTACTGAGTCCAGAAGTTCTGCTTCTGATGAGAGAACACCACACCAGAAAAACACAAGGATAGAATCCAAATCAGGGCCAAAATTCCAGCAGGTACCTCAGGAAACTGAGAAGTGCTCTGTATTATGGAATTGAATTTATAGCTTTCTTAAGGGGCTTGGGGAAGACTCCTCTGATATCTCAATGGCTCCCTCCATTAGTTTTCCAATGATTGAAAGTTTTCTTTTACAGCTTTATTTTTTTTTACTTTTGCTTCCTGTAAAAATGTAAATACTCTTGGGAGAGTAAGCACATCAAGCCTTATGAATAAAGTAAACCTTTGAATGAGAGAGCTGACCAGATTCATTCTAAGTACAAGCTTTGATAGAATCTGGTGGAAAAGCTGAGAGGAGGGGATGGAGTAAGGGCAGGTGGAGATGCCAAAGACAGAACAGAAAGAAGAAGGAAAGAAGCCTGGATTTGCTGAAAGCACTTAGTAAGGGCTAGGAGAATTTGAGGATTTTAGGAGAAAGAGAGGAGAGTGAGAGGGAAAGAGAACAAGTACCAGTGAAGAGGGAAAGGGAGGAGAGGAAGGAAAGAAAGGGAAGGAATGAATTTATCCATAGATGTGGGGTAACTGAGGGCTTGAAATGGAACCTCTACCTATCCTGCTGTGTCACATGAAGCTGTGTCATGTGAAGTCATGTCCCTTTCGACCTTCAGGTTTGCTTTTCCATAGTAAATATTGAAATAGTACTGCGAGACATACCAAGAGCTATCTCTAAGATGTGGTTCTAATGTCACCCATGAGAACTGTTTCAAAAACTCTGGGAACAAAAATGGCCATAGATCTTATTTTTCCTCAGTAAGCCCTTAATTTCTCTTTCATTTCCACTCCGGGAAATTTACATAGCCTACTCAAGTTGTCATTACTTTGCCAACAAAGGTCCATCTAGTCAAAGCTATGGTTTGTCCAGTAGTCAAATATGGATGTGAGAGTTGGACTATAAAGAAAGATGAGCACCGAAGAACTGATGCTTTTGAACTATGATGTTAGAGAAGACTCTTGAGAGTCCCTTGGACTGCAAAGAGATCCAACCAGTCCATCCTAAAGGAAATCAGTCCTGAATGTTCATTAGAAGGACTGATGCTGAAACTGAAACTCCAATACTTTGGCCACCTGATGTGAAGAACTGACTCACTGGAAAAGACTGTAATGCTGGGAAAGATAGAAGGCAGGAGGAGAAGGGGACAAGAGAGGATGAGATGGTTGGATGGTATCACCAACTCAAAGGACATGAGTTTGAGTAAGCTCTGAGAGTTGGTGATGGGTAGGGAAACCTGATGTGCTGCAGTCCATAGGATCGCAAATAGTCGGACACGGCTGAGTGACTGAACTGAACTGAGTCAAGTTGTAGGTCTGAATTCCTTATCCAATGGGGATAAATCTAGGGTTTGTTTCCTGTGCTGCTACATGCACAGTGTGATTATTAACAAGTCCCACACAGACTGCAGTAGTCCTTTGAACATCCCCTATGGTCTTTAAGGGGAGGATGGTCATCTTGAAAAGAAGATACAGGGAAGATGGAGGGAGAATGGCCAAGGTTAGAATGCCCAGGATCATCTTGGATTACCTCAGTCATTGCTCTCAGAGCTCAGCTCTTTCAGTCACATACACAGGTGTCTCCCAAGGCACCCATAACCCCAGGCACACTGTACCAGAGACAGTCTATTCAGCACCCCCTGCCAAGGGCCTGCTATACTTGTCTGTCCATTAGGTAAATCTGTCCTCAGTGTTTGGTCCTCAGCTGCCTTTCTTTCAAAATTAAGCTAACCATCTGGTTTCCCAGAAGGGGTTCCTGTCCTGCCCACTTTCATCATTTCTGAAGGTGTGTGTGGGGAGATGGAGCTGAGTTTTGTGGCTCAGAAGTGAATTGTCCTAAGGGTCATCAAAGAGACTTTTCAGCATCTCTTCTTACTACAGCTGAGGAAAAAGCAAATTTCAGCAGATGATCCTTATCCTTCTACTTTGGGCTTCCCTGGTGGCTTCAGCAGTAAAGAATCCACATGCAGGAGACATGGATTTGATCCCTGGTCCAGGATGATCCCCTGGAGAAGGAAATGACAACCACTCCAGCATTTTTGCCTGCAAAAATCCCATGGACAGAAGAGCCAGGCGGGCTACAGTCCATGGGGTTGCAAAAAGTCAGATACAACGAAGCAACTGAACAACAACAATAATCCTTCTACTTTAGGTATCTCCATGGGTGATTTTTTCAGTATGACCTTGAAATCCCTCTGGTGGCACTTGAATAGTCATCACATTTCAATTGTTCCATGAGCCAGAGCTTCTCAATTTTAGTGGCTCTTTATAAGAATGGTTGATACTGTTTTTTCAGTTGGAAGTGATTTGAAGATTTTTCATTCTAGGGCTAGCAAGTAGACTGCAGAGTGATGCTAATTTCCTCTCCCATGTCAAATATCACTAATCAATTATAGAACTCTTTCCTGACAAACCTCTGTTTGACCTTTAAATCCTTCCCAATGTAATAGTCCAAAAAGACACTCCCAATTGATCAGAGTTGATAAACAAGATGAAGCCTATTTGTCATCCAGATTCAGGCTAATCTCCTTTCTACATGAGAGGGAGAGAGACAGATAGGGAAGAAGGGAAGGGAGGGAGGGAGGAAGGAAAGAAGAGTAAGTGCCTTGCCAAGGTTATGTAAGTTTTTTGGTATCACTGAGAGTACAATTTGTGTTATGCCAGCCTTTAACATTTTCATTATTTAATGCTAATAGTTTTTTTTTGCTCCACAGAGCTTGCATTGTAGAATAAAGTCTCCTTAAAAACAATCCTGTGAGATAAGCTCCATCATTTTCACTATAAAGGATCTGAACCCCATCAGAATGAGGGTCTCTGCAGCTGTTTAGTTTCTAAACAGTCTCTGTGTCCCTGAGAGCAGAGCTAATAATCCCAGAGGCTCACTTACAAGCTGAGATGGTGTGATTAGGTTGTAGTTCTTTAATATTTGTGAGTGCCTGAGTGCCGAATAGACTCAACTCCAGACTTTCGGCTGTCTCTCTCAACAGAGTCTGAAAACAGGTAAAGTGTGTGCACTCATCCTTCAGTTATTTTGGAATTGATGGTCCACTTTAGCTGGGTCTGCATTATGCCACATCAACTCATTGAAAAATGAAAAATTAGGTCAATCATCTGGCTATTTTGATGCCCATGAAAAGTGTGTCCATCGATGTGTCCATTGTGAGTGTTAAGTATAAACCATGGAAAGCCATGATTTGTGTTATGTATAGAAAACAAATATCATCAAGATCTCTGATCCAATAATAATACATGACATTTAATGAGTACCTTTTAAATACTGGGCTCAATGCTAAGCACTAGCACTTTAGATATATTATCTTATTTAACTTTCACAGCGCTATGAAGCAAATACCATTTTCTTGTTTCAGAAATGAGGAATCAGAAGGACATTTATCTTTTTTATTTAAAACATGGATTTTATATTTAATAAATATTTTATTCTATACTGTGATGAATTGTAAGCCCAAGGAGTTTTCATCCATTGGATCATAGAAAAAGCAAGAGAGTTCCAGAAAAACATCTACTTCTGCTTTATTGACTACGCCAAATTCTTTGATTGTGTAGATCACAACAAACTGTGGGAAATTCTTCAAGAGATGGGAATATCAGACTATCTGACCTGCCTCCTAAGAAATTTGTATGCAGGTCAAGAAGCATCAGTTAGAACCAGATATGGAACAACAGACCAGTTCGAAATCGGGAAAGGAGTATGTCAAGGCTGTATATTGTCACCCTGCTTATTTAATTTATATGCAGAGTACATCATGAGAAATGCTGGGCTGGATGAAGCGCAAGCTAGAATCAAGATTGCCAAGAGGAATATCAATAACCTCAGGTATGCAGATACCACCATCCTTATGGCAGAAAGCGAAGAAGAACTAAAGAGCCTCTCGATGAAAGTGAAACAGGAGAGTGAAAAAGCTGGTTTAAAACTCAACATTCAAGAAACTAAAAACTAAGAAGTCCCATCACTTCATGGCAAATAGATGGGGAAACAATGGAAACAGTGAGAGACTTTATTTTTGGGGGCTCCAAAATCACTGCAGATGGTGACTGCAGCCATGAAATTAAAAGACATTTGCTCCCTGGAGGAAAAGCTGTGACCAACCTAGACAGCATATTAAAAAGCAGAGACATTACTTTGCCAACAAAGGTCCATCTAGTCAAAGCTATGGTTTTTCCAGTAGTCATGTATGGATGTGAGAGTGCCGAAGAATTGATGCTTTTGAACTGTGAGGTTGGAGAAGACTCTTTAGAGTCCCTTGGACTGCAAGGAGATCCAACCAGTCCATCCTAAAGGAAATCAGTCCTGAATATTCATTGGAAGGACTGATGCTGAAGCTGAAACTCCAATACTTTGGCCACCTGTTGGGAAGAACTAACTCGTTGGAAAAGACTGTGATGCTGGGAAAGACTGAAGGCGGGAGGAGAAGGGGATGACAGAGGATGAGTTGGTTGGATGGCATCACCGACTTGATGGATATGAGTTTGAACAAGCTCCGGGAGTTGTTGATGGACAGGGAAGCTTGGTGTGCTGCAGTCCATGGGGTTGGGAAGAGTTGGACATGACTGAGTGACTGAACTGAACTGACTGAAGAAGTTTCAATTAGAAAATTGATCAAATAATAGGACCTTAGTACACACTGCATTGCTTTGGTTTCTACAGTTCTTCACAGTAAAGAGTGGATTTAGAAAAACAACCTGGAGATCCAAATGCTGAAGTCATTCAGGAGAACTGAGACCTTGATGGGATTAGGACTCCTAATCTTAAATCTTTTGTTTACTGTCACCCCATATGGTTTGAGGCCACAGTGACAGATTTAGATCCTGTTTGCATTCATCCAGCTCCTACTTAGGAGAGCTGTGTCAGATTGGTGTGTAGAAGAGTACAGAAAGGAACAATCTTGCCAAGATCATCCATAACAATGTCCATGACCCAGGAAAGTCATACTCATTGCCAACCCTTCAACACTGTTATTACACATGAAATGACTAAGATAAACAAGGAGGGAAACCCTGCATGGAAACACATCAAAAGTAGTCAGTCAATAAATAATTTAAGAGGAGAAACATGGGAAGGAGATATGAAAGTACTATCATTTTGCCTTAATGGTGATAGAGGAGGTGGTAGGTCAATGGTGGTTGTACATTTGAGTCTCAAATCATTTTAATATCTGTAGAAAAATTTCCTCACTTACCCCAACCTGTTGCCTCCTTGAGTCAGTAATAAGTTCTGATAGTTGAGGTGCCCTCCAAAGTTTGGAGTTCAGATAAGAACTGAACACCTCTCTCTTCCCAGTTATATTCTTTGGACATAGATCTACATGCTAAGTCTCTTTCTTGGTCAGGACATGGGGACAATGCTGTGAGTTGAGACTCATCTTAGTGTATAAACAAGACCGTTTTGACATTGAGATTGATTCCTAAGAAATATTTGGTCAAGAGAACTATGTGGCCTGGGGAGACAATGTTTGGCTAGGGGAAATGGAACAATATATTTTTTTACTTTCCATTTTCCTTTTCATATCAAATGCAACTCCCTAGCAATCTGAGAGATGCATAAGGTACTGCCCACAGTATGGGCTCATTCAGAGTTTTGGAACATCTTGGCTTCCAGTTGCCTAGTATGGAAAAGCAAGGATCAAAATAGATCAGCATGATAAAAATATGATGCATGAAAACACAGATGTTGCAAATTCAGGTGCCGATGACTATACTGAGGCAAGTTACCATCCCAAAAGTGAGAGAGGGCTGCTGACACCAGTGTGTTCAGAGAATTATACCTCAGTGGCCAGTTTGTCTCAAGTACAATTGTGAATCATTTGCCAAGAGATTTAGCCCTTGGATAATGGAAAGGAACAGACAGGAAGTACAAGTAAGTTACCAAATAAAAATGTTTCAAGTGTTTTTCACTTAGAAAGTAGCTCAGTGATCTATAAATTGACTGAACTTGGCCTGGTTTAACTTTGCCAAATATTGTCATCATCTTTGACTCACTGATGCTATACGAAGCGGCAGTTTTTCCATCATGTTCTTTTGGTGAAGATAAATGCTCATTTTTGGTACTCTTCACTCAGCTCCTAGCCTTTTTTTCTACTCACTATTTTTCTAAGCATGAAGTTCAGCCACTGGAGATTTCACTGACAGCTAAGTGCAATCATGGTCTTTGGAGGATGGAAATAATTAAACTAGATTATATTCATATTTCATATCTTTTTATAACTTCATATACTTTAATACACCCACAGCGACAGGTAAAATTGAGTCAAGATTTCCATAAAGAGACATTTCACCTTGTGTCTAATTGAAAATGCAAAATAAGAAGTGAGTTTTAAAGATGAAACCACAGTAGAACGAAGACTCTGGCATATGAATGAGTTTGCTCCTCAGAAAAATTCATAAATGAACATTCTGTTTAATATTATAAAATCTTATTTTTTTATTGATGGGAGGAGGTAAGGGGATAGATATTTATTAGTTGCGTGAGCTTGGACAAACATCTCAATGTTCTTGACTTATGTTTTCTTATCTGTGAAATAAGATGGGATAAAATTATTTCAGTATCTCCTTTGGTTTTAAAATTCCACAATTTGGTCATAGAAATGATAAAATCATTCTATTTCAGAGTTGAGTTTTCTGGAAGGGGGCAAAGTTTTTAGAAGGTGCCCCAATTTACTTTGTGATGTTCATTATTAGTCTTGTTCTGGTATAGTGATTGGATTATTGACATCTATGAGGGACAGAATCACTCTCCTTTGACAGAGCTTGAGAAGGTTCTTATTCTCTTTATTAGTTCCTTAAGTAGCACCGTACATGACAGGTGAGAGATTTTAGCTTTTTACATTACATGTTCATGTTTTTCTATGGGCAACCCTGGTCACCTGAGTGTGTGTTCCTGAGCAGAGAGCGTGAGCCCCAGAGAGTTCAGAGAGCTCAGCCTAGAGCAAGGCGGCTCACAGAGTCTGTGTGCTGTAAGAGACAGACTCGGACCTCTCAACACCTTATTAAGAAGGTGATGAAAAGCCATCAATAACTTTCAGTGAGAGGAGAGATGGTGAGAAAGAAATGATCTGATTTGTATTTTGGAGAGAAAACCCTGGCATAAAGTAGAGAACAAGTTGGTTATAGATAACCCACAATAAGCAGTGACCAGTTAAAATGCTATGGCATAGCATTTCTCTAACAATTAGAGAGATAGCACAGGAAACTCTGCTCAGTATTGTGTAACAAACTAAATGGGAAAATAATTTGAAAAAGAATAGAGATACACATATATGTATAACTGAATTACTTTACTATAGACCTGAAACTAACTCAACATTGTTATTCAACCGTGTGCTGTGTGCTTAGTCACTCAGTCATGTCCGTCTCTTTGCAACCCCATGGAGTGAAGCCTGCCAGGCTCCTCTGTCCATGGGGATGCTCCAGGCAAGAATACTAAAGTAGGTTGCTATGCCCTCCTCCAGGGAATCTTCCCAACCCAGGGATTGAACCCAGGTCTCTGGCATTGCAAGTGGACTTTTTACTCACTGAGCCATCAGGGAAGCCCTAATCAACCATATTCCAATATAAAAGAAGAAGAAGAAAGAAGATGCTATGGGAAAGGTCTAGGCAGAAGAAGAAAAGGAGACTAAGGCGGGGCCAGTGAAGATTGAGAGAGAGAAGGTGATGACTACAATGATAACTTAGGGCAGAGGACCACCAGTTTCTAGTTGTTTCATGCAGATGGAAGGTCAGAGAAAGAGAAATGTTGAAGATGACTCTCAGGTTTGTCTTGGGAAACTAGGGAGATGGTAGATATTTGGGTAGAGAAAATAATGGGCTCAGTCTTATGCATGGTGGATGAAAGTACAGCAGTGACAGTCAAAGGAGAGGAGTAGAGAGAGGAGAGGAAATGTTGACATTAGAGCAGAAGGAGAAAAAGTGAACCAAATAAGAGAAGGTGGAGGCCTTATTGGCAGGGTTACAGGCTTCACAATACTTCTGGGGGCTCTTGTCATCTGCTGCCTTTAGCTTGCTCAGCTGATTCAATAATCACATCATACCTCAGGGAGCTTACAGTGTAGGAGAGACCATTGGATGAGCTAGCATCATGCTTCTCTCCATATTCCTGATGCTAACTAAGCATGATGCCTAACAAGTGGTAAGCCACTTATACTTGCTCTGCTTTGCTTAGTCGCTCAGTCATGTCCAACGCTTTGTGACCTCATGGACTACACTCCACAGCCTGCCAGGCTTCTCTGTCCATAGAGATTCTCCAGGCAAGAATACTGGAGTGGGTTGCCATGCCCTTCTCCAAGGGATTTTCCCATCCAGGGATGGAACCCAGGTCTCCCACATTGCAGACAGATTCTGGACTGTCTGAGCCACCAGGGAAGCTCATTATGCTTGTTGAGTAAATGGATGAATTAATTAGTGAAATTCTATCCTAAAGCATATAAAACTTGATATAGGACCTTGAGAAAACAATGAACTATTTTTAAGAGGAAAGTAAAAGTTAGATAATGTTTAACAGAGAACAAGGGCAGGAAGAGAAGGGAGCAACAGAGGATAAGATGGTTAGATAGCAACCATTGAACTCAATGAACATGAGTTTGAGCAAACTCCAGGAGATGGTGAAGAACAGGGAAGCCTGGCATGCTGCAGTCCGTGGATTCTCAACTCACAAAAAGTTGCACATGACTTATTGACTGAACAACAACAACAGAAAATGTGACATTTAATCTGAGTCTTGAAGGCAGACAGTGGCTGGGAAACATTGAAGTAATGGGAACACATTTGTAAAGCCATGTTGGTATTAAAATGATTTTTTTGTTTTGAGCTCTTGAAGCAAGGATGTGTTTTAAGATAGTGGTGTTGGGCTCTATTTTAGTATGGATTATCACATGGGAATTTTTTTTCTTAAAAAACATGCACTCTTGAAACTATGCTTCTATTTTATGGTTTGTAGGATTGCTACGTTGTTATGCTTCTAGCATAAAGTAAATAGAAATGGTGTGCATAATTTTCCCCATTTAAATGAGACAGGAGAATAATTCCTTCAATCAGTGAGTGAATGAGGTAATGACACTCTTATGTGAACAACGGCATCAATACTGATAAGTAAACCTTGATAATATCTGAAGAATATAATCAAATAAGTGTGGACTAAATTAAGTTTTATAAACTATTGTTAATATTTTTCAATAAACTATAGAATTGAAGAGCCATAAATATGCAAATTTTCATCCTTCCTATAGTCTAGAAACCTGTCCTAAGTTATCAACATTCTGATATCTTATACTAATTCACTTATTTATTTCTCTTAACAAAACAAGAGAAACAAAATGTAATGACACGCATGTGAACAATGGCATCAATGCTGATGGGTAAACCTTGTGGTGTTGGAGAAAACTCTTGAGAGTCCCTTGGACTGCAAGGAGATCAAACCAGTCCATCCTAAAGGAAATCATCCTGAATATTCATTGGAAGTACTGATGCTGAAGCTGAAACTCCAATACTTTGGCCACCTGATGTGAAAAATTGCCTCATTGGAAAAGACCCTGATGCTGAGAAAGATTGAAGACAGGAGGAGAAGGGAATGACAGAGGATGAGATGGTTGGATAGCATCACCGACTTGGACATGAGTTTGAGCAAGCTCTGGGAGTTGGTGATGGACAGGGAAGCCTGGCGTGCTGCAGTCCATGGGGTTGCAAAGAGTCAGACATAACTGAGTGACTGAACTGCACTGAACTGATTACTAACATGCAACACAGCAAGTAGCTCAAAAGAAAGCTTATTTCTTTGGGAATTCTATTGAACTTCAATATCAGAATCACAAATTTTGATTGCTGGTTGCTTTTTGTTTTTTCACTTGAGTAATTTCTCTCTTTCTATTCTTCAAATTCCTGGGGAGCCAGAATATTCCTCATGATACATAATGTCATATTTTACTCATAGAACATATTAAACACTATTCAATTAGTTAAAGAAGGGAACATATGTGGCATTCTTAATTTAGTCCATACTTATTCATTCCAAACTAAGGCCTTCAAACATTATCAAGGTTTCAGTTCAGTTGCTCAGGCATGTCTGACTCTCTGTGACCCTGTGGACTGCAGCATGCCAGGCTTCCCTGTCCATCACCAACTACCAGAGCTTGCTCAAACCCATGTCCATCGAGTCGGTAATGCCATCCAACCATTCTCTGTTGTCCCCTTCTCCTCCTGCCTTAAATCTTTCCCAGCAACACAGTCTTTACCAATGGGTCAGTTCTTTGCATCAGGTGGCCAGAGTATTGGAGCTTCAGCTTCAGCATCAGTCCTTCCAATCAATCTTCAGGACTGATTTCCTTTAGGATGGACTGGTTGGATCTCCTTGCAGTCCAAGGGACTCTTAAGAGTCTTCTCCAACACCACAGTTCAAAAGCAACAATTCTTCAGCACTCAGCCTTCTTTATGGTCCAACTCTCACATCCATGTGTGACTACTGGACAAACCATAGCTTTGACTAGATGGACCTTTGTTGGCAAAGTAATGTCTCTGCTTTTTAATATGCTGTCTCGGTTGGTCATAGCTTTTCTTCCAAGGGGCAAGTGTCTTTTAAGTTCATGACTGCAGTCACCATCTGCAGTGATTTTGGAGCCCAAGAAAATGAAGCCTCTTGCTGTTTCCATTGTTTCCCCGTCTATTTGCCATGAAGTGATGGACTGGATGCCATGATCTTAGTTTTCTGAATGTTAAGTTTTAAGCCAACTTTTTCACTCTCCTGTTTCACTTTCATCTAGAGGCTTTTTAGTTCTTCTTCACTTTCTGCCATAAGAATGGTGTCATCTGCATATCTGAGGTTATTGATATTTCTCTGAGCAATCTTGATTCCAGCTTGTGCTTCATCCAGCCCAGCGTTTCTCATGATGTACTCTGCATATAAATTAAATAAACAGGGTGACAATATACAGCCTTGACATACTCCTTTCCTGATTTGGAACCAGTCCGTTATTCCATGTGCAGTTCTAACTGTTGCTTCTTGACCTGCATACAGACTTCTCAGGAGGCAGGTCAGGTGGTCTGGTAGTCCCATCTCTTTCAGAATTTTCCACAGTTTGTTGTGATCCACACAGTCAAAGGCTTTGGCGTAGTCGATAAAGCTGGAGTAGATGTTTTTCTGGAACTCTCTTGCTTTTTCAATGATCCAGCGGATGTTGGCAATTTGATCTCGGGTTCCTCTGCCTTTTCTAAATCCAGCTCAAACATCTGGAAGTTCAAAGTTTACGTACTGTTGAAACCTGGCTTGGAGAATTTTCAGCATTACTTTGCTAACATGTGAGATGAGTGCAATTGTGCGATAGTTTGCACATTCTTTGGCATTGCCTTTCTTTGGGATTGGAATGAAAACTGACCTTTTCCAGTCCTGTGGCCACTGCTGAGTTTTCCAAATTTGCTGGCATATTGAGTGCAGCACTTTCACAGCATTATCTTTTTGGATTTGAAATAGCTCAACTGGAATTCCCTCACTTCCACTAGCCTTGTTCCTAGTGATGCTTCCTAAGGCCCACTTGACTTCACATTCTAGGATGTCTGGCTCTAGGCGAGTGATCACACCATCATGGTTATCTGAGTCATGAAGATCTTTTTTGTATAGTTCTTCCATGTATTTTTGCCACCTCTTTTTAACATCTTCTGCTTCTGTTAGGTCCATACCGTTTCTGTCCTTTATTGAGCCCATCTTTGCATGAAATATTTCCTTGGTATCTCTAATTTTCTTGAATAGATCTTAAGATGGTGGGGCAGAAGGACGTGAGCTCATTTTGTGTGAGAACTCCAAAATTACAACTCAATGCTGAACAACCATCAACAGGAGAATGTCGGATCCCACCAAAAAAAGATAACCCACATCCAAGGGCAAAGGAGAATTTCAGCAAGACGTTAGGAGGTGCGAAATCACATTTAGAATCAAGCCCCATACCGCCAGAGACACTTGGAGGTCTTAAACAAACCTCTGTACACACCAGGACCCAGAGATCCCACAGAAACTGAGTCAGAACTGTGTTTGAGTGTCTCCTTCAGAGGTACGGGTCAGCAGTGGACTGATGCAGAGGCAGGGGCTCTGGGTGCAATAGAACTGGGTATGGCATAAGCCCTTTGAAGGTCGCCAGTAAGCCCACCATAGAGCCAACAGAACTTACACAGGACTGGGGAAACAGACTCTTGGAGGGCACAAACAAAAGCTTGTGTGCACCAGGACCCAGGAGAAAGGAGCAGTGACCCTGCAAGAGACTGACCCAGACTTGCCTGTGAGTGTCCAGGAGTCTCTGGTGGAGGCGTGGGTCGGTGGTGGCCAGCTGCAGGGTCGGGGGCACTGAGTGCAGCAGTGTATGCATGGGACCTTTTGAAGGAGGTCTCCATTATCTTCATTACCTCCACCATAGTTTGGCCTCAGTTCAAACAACAGGGAGGGAACATAGCACCACCCATCTACAGAAAATTGGATTAAAGATTTACTGATCATGGCCCCACCCATAGAACAAGACCCAGTTTCCCCCTCAGTCTCTCCCATCAGGAAGCTTCCATAAGCCTTTTATCCTTATCCATCAGAAGGCAGACAGAATGAAAACCACAGTCACAGAAAAATAATCAGTCTGATCACATGGACCACAGCCTTGTCTAACTCAATGAAATTATGATCCATGCTGTGTAGGGCCACCCAAGATGGACAGGTCATGTTAGTAATAAACACCTGATTATACCCAAGAGCCGTATGTATATCTGATAAGCTTATATTTTATTCACTTTTTGATCCTGTGTCATGGCATACATTCTGATATATATATTTTTTTCCCCAGCAGTTGCTTTTATGAAAACTTTCAGAAGGGAAACAAAAACCATACATCTATCAAGTACTTCCTGTGGATTTGTCACCTTGCCAGTTTGTTGGAGCATTCCAAGATGAAAAAGAAGTAGCCCCTGGCCTCTAGGTGCTTTATTTGGGAATGAGAAGAGTAGGAGTAGGTTGGGAGTTTAGATAAGTATTCATATGACTGCTCTAGGCAGAGTACATTAAGAATCACAGAGGAAGGAAATAAAAGTGCTATGGGTGAAAGCAATAATCTCTCAAAGCATCAGAACAATTGTAGTGAGAACCTTTGATGTATCAGTTACTATGGGAACTAAAAATGTAGAGGACATATGGGAAATAAAGCAGCAGAGATCTCAAAGCCTTCATAAAATTAAGCAATAAAATTGATATTCATAAATATTTATTTGAGTGAATCATGTAAATCACCAATTTACTTGTTATAAAGAATCATCTTATGCCTTGAAAGACCCAGTGGAGTATCATGTTTGATAAGCCTTTCCTACCCCACTGCCTGAGCCCAGGACTCGGGGCAATTACTCCTCTTGTCTGAGATGCAAGTATTTCTCTGGAAGAAAATAGCTCAGTGGTCCTCTCCTCTTTCAGGACCAGTGACAACTATGATTAGTACACTGTGGCCAGTCAGTTGTAGCACCTGCCACCTACCACCAAGTGTCTGGATGGTGCCCAATTCCCGTTTGGCTCCCTGTTATGACTCCTGGGAATAAATGTGAGGAAGCAGCTCCATGTGGTTCACATAGTGAGACCACAATTCACATGCTTCGGGTAGATGATTAAGCTGCCTGTTTGAATCTCTGTCTCCTTTATAGGGCTGGCTTCCTGCTGTTTTGGAATTTCTAGGGATCCAACTTGACATTACCAGTCAGCTTCAGGGGCTCCTGAAGGAAGTTTTCAGGTCTAGGAATCTTGGCCTCACTCTCAGGGAGAATCTTACTCAATTGGCCCGAGTAAGAGATTTTTTTTTCAGTTGAAGTATGATTGATTTACAGTGCTGTGTTAATTTCTGCTGTGATATTTTTTGATACATGTTCCCAGGTGATTCCTACATGTAGGAAAGTTTAAGAACCACAAATAGCTCTCTGTAGAAGCCTCTGTTCTGGGAGCCCATCTTCCCTGGTTCTGAAAGATCTTAACTACTCTTCTAGGGTACAAAGCATGGCTTTACCAAGCCCTGCAGTTCTAGGGAGTCGGAATATTTGGGATCAATATAAAAATTTTGTGTAAATATTTTATTAATGAGTCACAATTTGTCAGCTTCCCTTGATCCTTCAAATGACCAGTATTTCTTGGGTAGCTATTATGATTGCTGCTGTCCAAGGTCCAATGAGATATAACCATGAAATAAACTCTTCTGCTAACAAGAAGCTCCATGATATGGTGTGAAAAACAAACAAAAAAAGCATTGGTTTCAGAATCAAAAAGTCTTTTGTTTGAGTGTTGACTTCACTGCTTACCTTGTTGTGTGACTTTTCAAAAATTAACTTCAGCAGGATAGACCCCTCCTCAGCCTCAGATATCACATCTGTAAAATTCAGATATTAATATGTATTTTACGGTGCTCTGCATTAGGTCTAAAAGTCAGACACACACTCACACACATGTAATTACCCACTTAACAATCATATGCTTACTCTTAGTTGATACTAAACAAAATATTGTATGTGTTCTTCTTACTAAATCCCAAGATAATCCATTTATAGATGAGGGAACTGAAACTTGAGGTTAAACAAAGGTTCACAGTCACACATGTGGAAAGTTGCAGAGGGAGAATTTGTATGATAGTATAGTAGATTGTTAAAATAATGCCCCTCAAATGAATCACACCTCCCTATGTACACACACCTTTGCAATGTGAAGTTACTGCTGCTCCCAAGAGATGCAATTTTTCTTTCTATCCTCTTGGACCCAAGTTGGCCATGTGATGGGTGTGACATTTATGTGAGTTTTGGAGCCTAGGTCTTGACTGTGCAGCTTACATGCTTTCAGTCTTGGAGCCTTGAGAATATCATGCTTTGAAGAAATCCAGCCTAGCCCACTGGAGAATGAGAAGCCATGTGGAGGGGAACTGACATTCTTCAACTGACAGCCAGTACCGGTTTCAGTACAAGTGACTATTTTGGACCATCAGCCCCAGTCAAGCTGTCAGATGACTCCAGTTACCTGAGTGATCCTTAATGAGACCAGGAGAAGAACCATCCACTCTGCCCTCAGAATTATGAGAAATAACAAGTCACTGAGTTTTGGGATGGTTTGTTATGCATTAATACATTAATGCAATTAATACATAATATTAATACATGACTGAAACAGAAACCAAAGCTTTTTTTTTCTTTTCTAAACTATCTTTCTAAATACCTTATATGGAACAACTGACGGTTCAAAATTGGGAAAGGAGTATGACAAGGCTGTATATTGTCACCCTGTTTATTTAACCTCTATGCAGAGTACATCATGTGAGATGCTGAGCTGGATGAATCACAGGCTAGAACCGAGATTGTTGGGAGAAATATCAACAACGGCAGATATGAAGATGATATCACTCTAATGGGAGAAAATGAAGAGGAACTAATGAGCCTCTTGATGAGGGTGGAAGGAGAGAGTGAAAAAGCTGAAAAGCTGGCTTAAAACAACATAAAAAAAGAAAAACAGAACAAAAACTAAGATCATGGCATCCAGTTCCATCACTTTATGGCAAATAGATGGGGAAAAAGTAGAAGAAGTGACAGATTTTATTTTCCTGGGCTCCAAAATCACTGTGGATGGTGACTGCAGCCATGAAATTTAAAGACACTTTCTCCTTGGAAGGAAAGCTATGACCAACCGAGACAGCATATTAAAAAGCAGAGACATTACTTTGCCAACAACGGTCCATATAGTCAAAACTATGGTTTTTCCAGTAGTCACACATGGATGTGAGAGTTGGACCATAAAGAAGGCTGAGTGCTGAAGAATTCAGTGCTACTGAATTGTAGTGTTGGAGAAGACTCTTGAGAGTTCCTTGGACTGCAAGGAGATCAAATCAGTCAATCCTAAAGGAAATCAACCCTGAATATTAATTGGAAGGACTGACGCTGAAGCTCCAATACTTTGGCCACCTGATGTGAAGAGCCAACTTATTGGAAAAGACCCTGATTCTGGGAAAGATCAGGGAAAGACTGAAGGCAAAAAGAGAAGAGGGCAAAGGATGAGATAGTTAGATAGCATTAATGACTCAATGGACATAAATTTGGACAAACTCTGGGAGACAGTGAAGGACAGGGAAGCCTGACATGCTGCAGTTTGTGGGGTCGCAAAGAGTCAGACATGACTTAATGACTGAACAACAACAATCATTCTTAGAAAATATATGGAATTCATAGTATACTGCCTGGCACATAATAGGTGTTCATTAAATGGTCATTCTTATTATCATTATTAGATCAAAAGGCAAATCACATACCCTCCAAGATCTCACTAATAGCAGTAATGACAAATGACCATGAATTCAACTAACAGATGCTGTGGGAATTTAGGGAATATTCACTTTGGGCTGGAAGGGTAGGGTAGCATTGGCCTCAATTCTTAAAGCTTGCAGACAGTTGATAAACCTATAGAAATCACATTGTCCTGCAAAACATCTCCTGCTTCAGCCTATGGTCACGAAGCTTATAACCACTAACCACTTCTATTTTACCACTTCTCATGTTGTTAATGTGAAAGAATATGAGCCCCTGCTGAACTTCCCAAAGTCACAAGATTCTATTTAAAAAACAAGAGAATTCTATTAAAAACAACCACCAGAGGAAAAGAAAGTTTAAATAGAATACAGGCAATTACCTGAAGGTCTGTTCCTGATTGCCCTTGGGCAGTTTTCTGGAAGGTGCTGGCCTATGAGTCAGTGCACAATTTCATGACTGGAAGAGAGGTTATCAGAAGCAGGATATTCATTTTCTTTAGGGAAAACATAAGGCAGAGACCAACCAAAATCTTTTAAACTCTCCTTAGCTAGAATGATCTTGAATTTTTGACATCTTGAAATACTTTGGAAAAGGTTTTAATTCATCACTGTTTTGATATTGCCAAGAGGTTAACTTAAGTGTCATTGCCTTTGAAAGCAAATTTTTAAACCAAAAGATAATTTAACCATTAAATGGCAATTTGGTCCAATAAGCAGGAGTAAGGCAGTATCAGCATGAATTTTAAAACCTGCTAAGAGCTATAAATATAGCCTGCAATATTTTGCAATATCTAAAGTGTTTGGCCTAATGTTGAACATGCTCCATTGTTCAAACCAGCTGTGTTCTTTCACTCTTTCATTTCTATAAAACTAGGATAAAGGCTGTCAAAGCAAACGCAGCAGCAGCAGACTTTCTTGCTGAAAAGTTCTGTGTACATAGTACATAGCAATCTCAAGATGGAACTTTGAATGTTTCAAACCAGAACAAAATCTTCATCTAATTATAAGTGAACTATATTAAGCACAAAAGGCAATTTCAAATTATACTGAACAAAGTTACATTTTACTCTTTGCTTTCAAAATGCATTTATCGCAATTTCACAAACTAATTGCAAATTCATTTTGCTTAATTTTCTTAGGTTATTTCTTTTATTGCTTTCAAGTGCTCTGCATATTTCTCAACCATCAAAATCCATAAGAGAGATTTAGAAGAGCTTTTTTGTTGTTGTTGTTAATTTGTAGTTAAAACTGTAGAATAGGAAATGAATCATTCTTTTCGTTTCTTATGCTTAGATTAATGTGGTGACCATTAAATCAGTTCCAGTTACTATAGACACATTCAAAATAGAGGGAGAAAAAGTTACCAGTGATGAGCACATTTGGAAAACTAGATTTGGAGAAAGACATTACAATTTTAGAGACAAACTCTTAATGGATCTGTATGTATGTATGTGACTTCCATTTATACCTACATGATTGTACGTCTTTGTGTAACTTTGTATCGCTTCTTAAACAGAAGTGTCTCTCCATTTTCTACCAAGGTTGGTTATTTACTGTGTAGATTGATTGTGGCAAATGTTCATCTAGGGCTGGTTATTTCATTCAGTTTACTGTAATTTCTGTTTGTCGTTCCTAGTTTCATACTGTATCTAGAATGAGACAATTCTATTAATAAACTAAAGCTTCTGCATTCCAAAGTCTAATACAAGTTGATACCTTAAAAACCTTTTTAAAAATTTTATATTTATGATCTGCCCTCTTCTTGCACCATTAGTATGGATGGTAGATAGTGGTCAGTGTGTAGCACATACAATTTTCTTTCAGTACTTTCATAGACAAAGTGTGTTTCTGGAAGGATTGAATTCATAGTTTAATGTATACCTTATTCATAGTTGTTCTATGAATAAAAGAGGAAAATTGTCCTCAGAGAGTCAGCATCCTAGTCTTAGAGGTGTGTGTGTGTCTGTGTGTGGTGTATATTGTGGGTGTGCAGGGATGAAGGATCCCTAGAGGGGAGGTAGGGGAAAATGGGGTCAGTTCTGTATCTTTTCCTCAGCATTGGAGCAGATAAGATAGCTACCAGAATTGGATTTGTAGGCCCACATGTTTAATAGTATTACTCTATCTCCTGTGACTGAGTAAATTATTTATGTACTTGCTAACTAATTACCCCCCAATAATAAGAAGTGCGTGTGCCTCATTCTGTACTTTGTGGATTTTAGCAGTTTTTGCTTGAAGGAGGGTGACATCAAATTGTAATAATAACCTACATTTACATAGCACCTTCAACACTCTCATACTAAAGGAACCTAAAATACTTTGAAATTCCCTTGAATAAATGGAAAAGCTACAGATATCTTTCCTTAAGTGTCCTGAAATATCATTTTGCCTATAATTAAAATACAGTCATTCTTAAAACATAGCATAGAAAATGAAAAATATCATCTCCTTGGTTGGAGTTGGGATTAATCAAGGGTTTTGGATTTAAGGAGCTTGTTTAGAGAAATAGTGATAACTCACAATTATTTTGTTCCATTCCTGCTCTGGCTTGGCTCAGCTCCTTATGGCCATCTAGTCTACCACATATCCTAGAAAAGAGTTCCTTCCCTCTCCCTTTCCCTTTCTTTCCCTTTTCCTTTACTTTCTCCTCCTTCTCTAATAAAGTGACCCGGTCCTTCCCCCTTCTTAGTTGACAGCGGTAGAGTTTATGGCTTTGCTATTAGTTAGCAGCTATTGGCTTTTCAGGTTCTGCTGAAAGTGTAATCTCTAGCTTTTTGTTGACCAATTCTTAGCAAATTCTCAGCTGAAAGAAATAGTAGTCACACAGAATGGCCTGAAGAATTTCCATATACCTCATGTCTCTGAATATTTAAATCTTTACTTTAAAAATCAGTTTAAACCTCAAGAGAGCTGGGTAATTTAAGCGTTTTATTTCACTCTCTTGGGAGATTATTTTTTCAGCATTTTGTTTACTAGTTTATTTTTCTTATTCAAGAATGATTTTGGACAGCTGCTTTTATTGAGTTGTGCTTTGCTCTCTTGTCAGTCTCTAGATTGAAGGAAGTTGGGACAAGGTCACAATGAAACTTGTTCTGTTTGTCACAGAATAGTTATGACAAAGTCCATGACATTATGCAGTGTTTTCTTTATGAAGATCCAAGAGAGACAGTTCTCTCTGGTCTCAGTACTAAGAGAAGTTTGGCTACTTTATAGCAACTGTTTTATTTTTATATGATAGATACTACCAATCATATATTTTTCTTTGTTTGTTGGCTCACAAGTTCGCAGCCAAATTTGTAGCCTGCTTCTAGGAACTGTGTAAACTTTATGGCCTACATTTATTTGTACTAATCTTTCTCCTGGCTTTATTTTTTCTACTTTTTTTTTACTAGCCTCTGTGTTGTTGTTTTTTTTTTAGTTTATCTCATGTTCTTTTCAAAATAAGGAGCAATAAATATAAATAAGCAAATACATAATGAGGAAGAGCATTCTGTGGCTCCCAAGGAGTGCTGGATTATTCTGCATGCAGCTGAGACAGAGCACCTTAAGTCAGTGCCACCAGGCTATATGGCATCCGTAAACCTTTTCCCTGGCGACATAGGGCTTCAGTCATTGTGACAGGCTTTGCTACTCAGGTGTCCAAGAGGGAAAGATGCTGTGGCCCAAGAGAGTGAGTTCTAGTCTTTCTCCCTCCCCATGTTGGATACCCAAATTCTTAAGGAACATAACAGGATACTTGGAATGAATTCCATCTCCATATGGAAGATGGAGAGACCCTCAAATGAAGAGACCACAGATAATTTAGAATTGTGTGGTCTCCATGGTTTATGGCTTGGAGTTCTATCTGGAAGGAAATTCTCAGGCAGGAGAAAGGAAGCAGAGCCAGATACTCAGAAACCTGCCTTAGGTTGGAACAGCCCCTCTGTTGCGAGTCATTGGTAGAGCGGATGATGGAAGAGAGAACTGGATGGTCACTATTGTTTCCAGAGACTCTTCTTCATGGTTTGAGTGAAACAATTGCCAGAGTTCCAGGAGTGTCAGAGGCCCAAAACATGTATGTGACCCAGGGACCAGCAATCTAGGGCGGGACATTTTAGAGGGCAGGAATCTCAGGTAGTTGGCAGGTTTGTCAGTTTTAGGATGACTGACCTTGGATTTCAGTGGAACATTCCATCTCTTCCCTCCCATGCCAGAAACATTCAATCCTTTTGCAATAATACTGGCCTGTTGCAGAAATAATGCTGTCAAATTGAAAACGTGGGCCCAGAAAGTTGTCCGGGCCCTGCTCATGTCCTAGTTCTTGCCCTGTACTAGGGTTCTGGCAAGAAGCTGGTTGGGAATTTTTTTTTTCCCCAGTATGGAAAATGGGAGTAAACAAAAAGGAGCCTAGACAAACATTTTATTTCCTTACATTGACTGTGTTCCCATGTATGAAGTTTTGTCCATCGGTGGTAAATAACCTGCCTGCCAGTGCAAGAGACATAAGAGATGTGGGTTCAATTCCTCTGTCAGGAAGACCCCCTGGAGGAGGGCATGGCAACCCACTCCAGAATTCTTGTCTAGAGAATCCCATGGACAGAGGACTGTGGTGGGCTACAGTTCACAGGGTTGGAGAGTTGTACATGACTGAAGCGACTTAGCATGACATATAATTTTACTTTAAACAATATGGACGGGAAAAAGAAAAAGAGAACTGCATACCATCCCTGACTCTCTTACTAGTTTCTGAAGAAGAAAAAGGGAACATTTTATAGATATGAATGATTTGCTGGAGATTACCTAGGAAGAGAAGTAAGTGGATAGAGGCATATGAGAAACATTTTGGATTTCCTGAGAGAAAATGATAAATAAAACCTGAGCTCAGTCTAGAAAGTCTGGGCAGAATTGAGGATCCCTCGCCTAGCCTGATCACCCACTCTCTTCAGTCCTCGGTCCTCGGGCGAACTCCAGGAGGCAGCAGGGAGTGGACTCACCTGCTGTGCAGACACCATGCGGTCATGCAGTAGGGATGGCAGCTGGGGGTCAGTGAGTGCTGAATGCAGATCTGCAGCCCGCATACCTGCGGCTGGCTGGAGGCTGTCGGCACTGTCTCTTGCTTCCGTGAGTCAGAGTTTGGAGAACTGTTGGCTTCCTGTCTGATTTTAGAGTCCAACCAGGCCGAGCTCTCTGGACTACACTACCAAAGGAGGCCCTTGGTTTTGATGATGGTCCCAGATCTCCGCCCCATCCTTCTTCCAGCAGCATCGCTCAGCTTAACTGTTTATAACAAGATGTCACTTAAACTAGCTCCCCTGGTTACTTGACATAAACAGCACAGAGGGAGAGAGAGAGGACTGAGGGAAAGTAATAGAAAATGTGTGTTTTTAGCTGAGAGTTTAAGCTACTCACTTTGATTTTCAAAATAGTCCCTGTTTCTGAGTTTCTGAGAGAAAGATGGCATATCTAATGACTGCCTTTATGTTTTCCAGTGGATCACTGGTACTGGAAATAAGAAATGGAAGGGCAGATGCAAGGACTTGGGGCTGAATCAGTTTTGGGTTTTATTTTTTCCAGAATGGTCTCCACAATAGTGATATTTTGTAAAAGTACATATCTTCTGTATCCTAATGCCCTGCCTTAAACCCCAACAAGGGATATATAAAATATTCCCCTTTTGCTTCCATTAGATTTATTTCAGTACACAGTGATATAACATCCCATTTTATATTCTTCTGTTCAATAGATATATTTGAGTACCTACTTTAATTAAGCACTGTGCTCCTAGCACAAACCTTACAAGATAAATAAAGTGGTCTTCACCTTGCAATTAAACAGGGAAACTATGATATACATTCAACTGTCTATGATACTTGGCTGGCTGTCACACATGTATTGAAAAGTTAGAAGTAAAGCTCTCTGGATGTTCAGAGAAGCCAGAGGAAATTTTCACTGAGAAGTCAGAAAATGTTGTCTTAAAACTGTAGCTCTTATGTGTAGGCCTTAAGATGCATAGTATAGAGTTTTAGAGTTAGAAATGAGGAAGAAAGGCATTATAGGAACAGGGGTGACGTGAGCCAAGGGGTGAATTCAGGGGACAGACACTGGCCCAAGTGTAAAGTATATCATAACACTAACAGCAGTGTATCTTTAGAGAGTATGTTTTTCACATCTTTCTCCTATGTGTTATCACACTTGATCCTTATAACAACCCCGTATGTAATTTATTCCTACTCATCAGGCAGCAGAGAGCCACAGAAGGTATTTCTTCAGGTAGTGATGGATCTCAGTTGGGCCTAATGAAGGGCAAACCAGCAGAAAGGATCTTTCGTGGGTTGGATGGTAGTGGGAAAGTCTAGAGCTGGAGAGACCAACTCTGAGGTTTCTGTGGTTGTGTCGGTTGGGATTGAGAGAACAGAAAGGAAGAGATGGGAGAAGACTCAGTCCCAAGGGAGAATTGTAGGGCAATTCAAAGGGGCTTGAAAGCTTCAAGGAAGACTCGGAAACTAACATTTTGTGAAATCCTCTACTCTGATTCTTCCTAAGCATTAATTGTTCTTTATCTGGGTTCTCAGAAGATTCTGATAGCATTTTTTAGCACTTCTTTCTGCCTCATTTTATTGTTATTTACATATCTGATACTTTTATTAGGTTGGAAGTTTCTGGCAGAGAATTATGTTGTTCTTCTTTGTCCTCCCTTGGGAAAAAACATGTAGCTTGGTCATTTGCACATAACTGGTATTTTATAAACACTTGCTGTGTTTAACTGAAGTTTGGCAGTGAAAGACAAAAGGAAAGCTTAAAAGAGCAGGGTTGCAGGAAAGAGTTTATTTATTTATATTAAGGAATAAGTGAGATATAGTAGAATTTCCTAGTGAGAGTCAAACTTGGCCTGTCTTGGCACTGCCGATTTATTTTCTGCATGACCTCGACCCAGTGTTTGCTAGCATTATTTTCTGTCATATAACATGCCAGGAATCAAATCAACCTTTTGAGGTTCCTGTAACGACTCAAGGAAACATTTTGTGCAAATTGTCTAATGCAATATCTGGCACATAGGTGATCTTCAGCAGTGTCAGTTCGTGTCCAGGCCTTGAGTATATCTCTCGAAAAATGTGGAGAAGATTGAGAGATGGAAGAAATTACAAAACAAGTTTCTATAAGTTGGAGCAGCAGAGGAAGTGTTTCTGAAAAAAAAAAAAAAAAAAAAAGGGCTGACAATAATTACCTTGAAACAGGCAGAAAGGAGAAAAGGAATAGTAAACATTGAAAGAAATTCTGTCAAATGAAGAATAGGGGTTTTAGGATCACCAGTCTCAGAAATGTTGGAAGAAAGATAATCTTCTAGAAGTAAGAGTTAGGGAGGGTTTGTCAATATCGTTGGGTACTGAAAGAGGACAGATAATATAAGGAACAATTGCTATGGGTATTGGGTCAGGAAATCAACAAAACAAGAGGATTGCTTAGAAGTAAGGAAGGTCAGTAAAACCTGGATGGCATGAGTTTGCTGTTGTCAAAATTAACCAGGCGTCAAAAAGTGTGTTTCCAAAGTATTACTGGTCAGTTTCATTTATGGAGCACTTACCAGAGCTGTGCAAGATGGGCCCTCAGTACAGGAGGAGGACAGAGCTGGAAAGCTGTGTGTATTCACACACACAAACACACACGTACACACACACACACACACACACACACACAGAGTCACATTCATGTTCTGTCAAAGAAGCAGAATTGCTTGCTCAATATAGTGTTTTGTATACCTGGGAAAGACTTTACAGCTTATGTAGTTCAACCCAGACTTAGATGTGAGAACTGAATGTTACTTGCCAGAAATACTAGGAGACAGTATGGTATAATGGTGAAGAGTGTGGCACCAGGATCTTACATCTGGGGTTTGAGTCCCAGCTGTGTAAACCTTGGGCAAATTTCTTAAACTGTATAAAATTTATCTAGTACCTGTGATGTAATAGTCATTTCACAAATGTTTTCTAGACTCAGGGTCCCTGATTCTTGTTCACTATTCTCTCTGCTACATGGGGCTGCCTTGCTGACTGACAGACCACCTTGAGGATTGACTGGGTAACTGACTGTAAGTCTCTTTTGGAGCAGCCCTCTTTACCAGGGCTTCCCTGGTAGATCGGATGGTAAATATCCTGCCTGCAATGCAGGAGACCTGGGTTCCATCCCTAGGTTGGGAAGATTCCCCTGGAGAAGGGAATGGCAACCCACTCCAGTTTTCTTGCCTGGAGAATTCCACAGACAGAGGAGCATGGCAGGCTACAGTTCATGGGGTCGCAAAGAGTTAGAAATGACTGAGTGACTAACACTGCTCATACTTCTCTTCTTTACAAACCATGCCAAATATATTGGGCTTGTGTTTCATATGAATTTGTAACCTTCACTTTTGACATCAATTTTTTTTTTTCAGTGTTCCTACTGAATTGATACAGTGGCTTCATAATAAGGATATCTTGCTTGAAATTTATGTAATAAATACTCTTTGTATGTAACTTAAGAAGCCAGTCCAATTTCTTTTGGCCATATAGCTTTTGTACCACTCACTTTTTAAAAAAACAATTGTTTATTTTTTAATTGAAGGATAATTGCTTTACAGAATTGTGTTGGTTTCTGCCAAACATCAACATGAATCTGCCATAGGTATACATAAGACCCCTCCCTCTGGAGCCTCCCTCCCCATCCCACCATCCTTCTAGGTTGTTACAGAGCCCCAGTTTGACAGTAACTCACTTTTGAAGGTTAATCTCAATTTTCTTAATCAGATTTCTGTTAAAAGGGGAACACAATTGAGCTTGTTTTTTTTAACAAGGAAAGCAGGAAACAGAGAAGATCAGTGAGTTCCTTGAGGTCAATCAGTGACAGAAGTGTGGCGCTTAAAGCGTGGATTATCCACAACCTGACACATTGGTGTGGCTTCTTTTCCAGTTATAACCTCAAACCAACATGAGCTGATCTAGAGGCCTGGGGGTATTGCCTAACACTTAAGGTAGACCCTAAAGCACTGAACTTTCTCTTTCAGAACCCCAAAGTAATTATTTATTTCCCCTACCTCTCTCCCTTCTATTTCTGTGGTAACAGAAAACAAGTTAGAAATTAGACCTAATGAGGCCATTTGGGCCTCCCAAAACAAGTCAGTTGTTTGTGTTTCCATTGCTCCAGAGATATTCTGAGGGTTGGTACACACCAGCCTGGAGGAAAGAAGGATCCATGGACCATCTCATTTCTTACTCAGTCCGCCAGCTGGGTGTTGAGACTATTTCCATGGCTTCCAACCCGTCAGTGCTTGAAAACATTTACTACGGAAAGGATCGCTGGCTTGGGGAAGACATTTGTCTAATTCGGCAACAGCACTTTACACTGCATTTCCAGATTATGCCTCTCCTTGAAAATGATCTATTACAGGAGCAGTTTATAAAATTAAACACTTGTCATTATGCAATGCAAAATTCATGAAGCAACCAAATGTCAGGGATCTACATATTTAAAAGATGGGAGTTTTAGCATTTCTTTCCTGGCAGGGACTCTGAGCAGTAAAAGGCCCAGAGAAAAACATAACTAATCACAAATCTGTTTTGGAATGGACCAAACCACTCCTTTTGGGGACCTTATTTTCCTATTGAAAAAGTAATTATTTCTTTAATAAATATTTACTGAGTATCTACTGTGTGCCAACCACTGTGCAAAGCAGGGGACAACATCAGTGAATATAGGCAATATTCCGGCTCTCATGGAGCTTACGTTCTAGTGAGTCGTGGGGTGCAGAGAGGTAAGCAATAAACAAGTAAACAAATAAATGAACAAGAAAATGATACTTTTGATATACAAGGTTCCCTCCCTACCCACGTATGCAATTTTTTTTGTTTTTTCTGTCACAGAGACAGGCGAGCTGTCTCTTCAAACTACAGCAACCTTTTGTGAATTGCCATGGTGAAATCATTCATATATGAACAGCTAATACTAACCAATTATGGGGAGCAGAACACAGCACTAGATTCAGAAATTATGAAATACCACAAGGTGAAAAGTAACTAGCTGTCTGCAAAACACTTTCCTTTGAAAAAATATGACCACACTCCTGACAAAACTGAAGATCATTCTGTTGAGACCCTCTAAGCTATGCTCTGTCCCATTGCAACTTCACGTCTATTAATAGCTCGGCAAGAAAAGAGGAAGCCATGAACACCCATTCTCAGATTTGGCAGTGATGGATGCAAGAGCACTAGGCGACCTAGGCACTTGCTTGTAACCCAGTTAGCCGTCCATTTTATGCTCATGACAAACACTGCCTGCTGGAGAGACCAGTGACTTGCACGTCAGCTCCTCCTGACTTTTGCACTGTGAACCACACCACCTGGCCCCAATTCATCTTCCGGGTCTGTTCTTGCAGTTTGAGATCCATGAATATGCTAAAGCCTGCGCCTCAGAACTCTGTTGTCTGATCACCAGCTCGCATCAAAGTTGCCAGTTGTGTCCTGACGTTGAGACCCAGCTGCTTTAGCACAGCCATTTTGATACCAGGAGCTTTTGAACATGGAAACATGGCTTTGACATAATATTTTAACTTCTGACTTTCAGTGTTTTAAAATACACATGGTGAGAGTTAAAGGTGCAGTGAGAATTGGGGATGTTGGTTTCACATGTTAATTAGTAATGACACAACAACAACAGTGATTTTGTATGTCAGAAGTGCCATTTGATATCATAACAGGTACATCAAAATGATTATGTCACAGTGAATGCATCAGATCACAACGTCAAAAGTTCTTGGATTGTTCTCTTTGTCTTCACTACTTATCTAGTGTATCTTACTTTGTTATCACCACTACTATGGAATGGAGGTGGAGAAGGCAATGGCACCCCACTCCAGTATTCTTGCCCTGAAACTCCCATGTACGGAGGAGCCTGGTAGGCTGCAGTCCATGGGGGTCGCTGAGAATCAGACACGACTGAGTGACTTAACTTTCACTTTTCACTTTCATGCATTGGAGAAGGAAATGGCAACCCGCTCTAGTATTCTTGTCTGGAGAATCCCAGGGATGGGGGAGCCTGGGGGGCTGCCATCTATGGGGTCGCACAGAGTCGGACACGACTGAAGTGACTTAGCAGCAGCAGCAGCAGCATGGAATGGAGGAGGCCTATTCCAGAAAATTCCTTAGTTAGAAAATGATATGAATATTCAGTCTCAGCCACAAATCTCACAGATCAGACGTCATGAGGCTCTCCTGCCATAACGTCATTCAGCTGTGTCAGAGAGCAGCTATGAGGATGATGAGGCCAAGGTCTGTCGGCAAGCTTTTTATGAGCATCTATGGTTCCCTAAGAGAGCTTCCCTGGTAACTCAGAGGGTAAAGCATCTGCCTACAATGCAGGAGACCCGGGTTCAATCCCTGGGTTGGGAAGATCTCCTGGAGAAGGAAATGGCAACCCTCTCCAGTATTCTTGCCTGGAAAATCCCATGGATGGAGGAACCTGGTAGGTTACAGTCCATGGGGTCGCAAAGAGTCGGACACCACTGAGCGACTTCACTTTCCATGGTTCCCTAAAAGGGCTTCCCTCATAGATCAGTAGGTAAAGAATCTGCCTCCAATGCAGGAGACCCAGGTTCAATCCCTGGGTTGGGAAGATCCCCAGGATAAGGAAATGGCAACCCACTCCAGTATTCTTGCCTGGAGAATCCCATGGACAGAGGAGCCTGGTGGGCTATAGTCCATGGGATCGCAAGACTTGGACACAACTTAGTGACTAAACTACCACCATGGTTTCCTAAAAGTGAGACCACTGAGGAAGGATCTCCTAGTAGAGTTTAGATCAGGGACAGGTATGATCCATCATAGGCTTCAGTCAGGGACACATGTATTTTGAGAGGTTAATGAGACCTAGTTTTTGGGAGAGGTGAATGAAACTTTCCAAGGGGAGACTATTGTGCACAAAATATTCCTGTACTGGGAAGTCTGAAGAGATCAGTTTAACTGGAACTTGGGACATGTGTCGGGAAGTGTGTGTTTGAAGAAAGTGGGATAGGGCTGGGAAAGGGCTTGAGTGTGTGATGCTAAGAAACTTTATATGGTGTTGAGGGAAAATACACAGCTATTGTGGCATTATAACAGGTGATTACATGACATCATAGTAGTTAAAAGACCACTCAAGGTTTCTTTTTGGCTTTTTTTGTGAGGTGGACTAGTATAGAAGTGGAATTAGAAGCCAAAAGAACTGTCCTGAAGTTACCCTACAACCCAGGTATAAGGCACTGAGGATTTAAACTCATTATGCAGTGGCTGCAGAAGTGGAAATGAAGACGTGTGTTTGAAAGAAATCAAGAAGAAAGAATTTCCAAATCTTAGAGAAAGTTAAATATTGGAGGGTAGAAGAAGGGTAAAACGAAAGACACCTAATGTACTGAACTGAGTTGAAGATCGGGAATATTGTTGCCATAGATAATAGAGGAAAGAATTGGGAGACATGTCTGTTTAGGGGGTGAGATTCGGATATTGATGAGACAGCCTTAAAGAACTATTCTACTGCAGAGATAAATGGTGATATGAGTTTGAAAGAGGCTGAAAAATCACAGTGGAAATGGAGGATATGGAAACTATCTTTGTAAAAGTGGTAGCTGAAGTCATGTGAGCAAAGCATCATTGTCATGTGAGCTGAAGTCATGTGAGCAAAGTTATCACTGTCACCACCGCCATTGACATCATCATGAAGCATTGTATAAGGGTACAGAGGGAGTAATTATATTTGTAAATTCACAATCATACCTATGAACAAAATCCAAGTTAGATAAAGTCCCCCGAGAGAAAGACCAGAAATCAGTGAAAAACAGAGGACACTGAGTTATTTGAAAAACAGGATAAGCAAAGTAGAGAAGAGAGGAGAATGCTTCAAGAAAGGGGTGCAGTCAGGATGCCATGATGAAACAATGAATTCAAGAAGGGGAAGGAGAATTGAACTATTTGACCTAGAGAAGCTAACTTCCTTTTTGGAAAGTAATGAGTTTACAGACAGGGTTAAGTAAGGAGTGACTGGAGAAGAAGTAGAGATTGGGCTAGAACTAAGCTTAAAAGGACAGAATCAAAGTTGGCAGGAACTTAGAGGTCATCTATTGTGACGACTTCTCCATTCAGGAATCACTTTTGGGATCTGCAGCCCTAACAGATACCACTTCCTCTTGTCGGAAGGGGGCGCCCTAGTTTGTCAGATAGTTGATTCCCTGTGTTTGAACAATAGGATACTGAGTCAATGAATCATTCATTTCCTTGAGATAAAATATAAAAGATACAACCATAGAAAGTAAGAATTTGCCGGTATCAGGAAAGTACAGAGGGATCAAGCCCCTATTTATTTTAACTAGAAGAGAGGCTTGTACATATTTAAAGGACAAGAAGAAGGAGCATTAGAGAATCTAGAGAGAGAAGGATGATAAAGCCTCTTAGAAACCAGAGGCAGGAAGTGATCAGAGACACAGATGGAAAGGGTATGTTCTTCTTATTTATCCACCCACTAACCAGTGCCTAATGCAGTGCTTTTAGCATAGCATGTGTGCAGTCGAGAGATGTGTTGGTTGATTAAATCAGAAGAAAAAATGCTTTTGAGATCCAGGAAAAGATAAAGGGAGGAATTCAAAATCAGATCTAGAATCTAACTAGTTATACAAAGTGGGTGAGCTAAGGACCAAGAGAAAATTCAGAAGCATCTCTTTGGCCACTGAAAAGAAAATGGCTGTTATTTTAGACCATTTTAAAGATAATTATTTATTTATTTATTTTTTACAAAAAGCTGTCTGAGTCCTTTATATCTTCTCCCCAAACTGAAGTAATAGGCAAGGGCATTGGGATCAGACTGTTCCTCCTGGAGATTGAGACATGCCAACAGAACCTTGGCCAGATGGGAACTGTACCCAGAAACTCAGAGGAGCATTTTGTTGCCCAGTCAGTTTGGACTTCCACCAGGTGCCTCCAGGGTAGAAGGCCAGAGCTTTGCCAGTCAAGAGCAGGGATGTAAGCTGCTGTTGTGTGAAAACAAGTTAAGTTGCTTGGTTCCAGGGAATACGGCCCAAGTGTCATAAATGCATCTGTTTAATAATGCGTATCAGTAGCTGTTCCAGAATTTGGGTGTCTTAAGCTGCCTTTGTCTCCTCATTTCTAGAAAAATGAACAAGTCTGGTCTTAGGAGAAGCACTAGATGGCAGCATAGGACATCTATTCAACTGTCTCTCACCACAGGCTGCTGGAATTTTGACAGATACAAAACGGTACCTGTGGTTTTGTGTATAAAACTGGTATAACTGTTTGTACATTTAAAAAATGTAACAATAAATTAAACATAAGGGAAAGGGGTTGCTAATAAATACAGTGTTAGACTGCATTTCTGTGTACCAGGTGACGACAAGCTTGGGCATTCAGACCTGATTTGTGCAGGGGTTGGGCAGGATGGAAAGCAAGTTGAAGGAGCTGCAACATTACGGGCTGGGTGGTTATGGCTTCTTTGAGTCTTGTTGGCGATTTGCCTGGGTGCCTATACACAATACACAGAGGTGAAAATCTCTGAAGATGAGGGGTACAATATGTGTACAAGTCTAGTTACAAGGAATTCTAGAAAGAAGCACTGTTCTGTGGTTCCCCAACTCAATGTTTGGGTGGGTGAAAGCTGAAATTGTGAGCTTATTATAGTTTTTTTTAAAGGGACACAAATCATGCCTTTCTGTCATTTCAAAAATGGGCCTTTTAAGCCTCCACACATCCTAGTCTGTGGGACCAGGCTCTGTACACACTGTCATCTAGGTTGATCCATTTCCTTCGGTCAGAACAAGAACAGTCTGAGATGCCAGGGACGTGGATTTGATACCAGGAAGGGCCAGTTTGGCTTACTGAAAAGGAAAAGGAAGCATGAACTATTCCAGGCCACATGTGGTGAACCTCACTCAACCAGCTGTCATGAAGATTCTTCACCACTCCTAGAAAAATACTTTGAAGCACAAATCCTATCAAGCTGGTCAGAAACTTTATCTTTTTATTCTTTTTTTTTACTCAACAAACATTTATTATTTACTATGTGCCAAGCATTGTACTGGGCAATGAAAGAGATCTAAAAACAAAACACAAACAGAAAACCCCTTTAAAACCCAAAACAGGACATAACATAATATACAACTTATTTATTACAAAGATGATAATAGTAATAAAGTAGTTACTACTGGCATAATGGCTCACAGTTCATGGCACATAGATCTACAGCATCTTTTTTGGGGTCTCATGATAACCCTATAGCTTAGATCTTTTTACAGGTAACCAAACTGAAGTTCAAAAGTAGTAATTTGCCCAATATCACAGCCAATAAGTAGAACCAGTGGAACTTGAGGCTAGTCTCTTGACTCTAGTTCTTGAACTCTCCATTACACCATACAACTGTAAAGGAAATGCTTCATATTTTATGCCACTTCAAGTTCTTGTCCTCTTGAAAACATCTTAATCTCAGAAATGTGTTGAAATTTAGACCAAAGATTTAAATTCAAGTGCTATGTGATTATTTGTTTAGTAAATGATGTTTAGAAATAAAGATGTGTTCTACTAATGGTAGAATAAAAACAAAAGTAAGGTGGTATGGAAAACAATTGCACCTTGGTTTGAGGTTATTTTATTGCTTATTTACAGCTAGGGCACATGTTCCTTTCAATAACAATCTTCTTTCTATTGAGTGAACATATAGACTTCTTCTGGTGTAGGAAAGGGTGTTTTCCAGATATCGTTTCTTTACTTCTTACACCTAAATTTCTCTCACTTCCCTCATTGTTTCCCCAGGGCTGCTATGTTTTGCTCTGTAGTGTATACTCAGCACTTTGCAAACTGCTGGGCATTTAGTGGTTTCTTGTTCATTTGTTGAGTGAGTGGCATGAATGAAAACAGAATCACCATCTATTGGCCTCACTTGGACAAGCCCAAGCTGGCCTTCTACATCTTTCCAGAGGATCTCTCTATTTTAAGGTTAGAACTATTTCACATCTTATCTACTAATCAAAACTGTCCATACTTTCCGTAGTATCAGTTCACACAATCCAGTACTCCTTTTTAGGTTTTCTTCATTGTTCTCCAATTGTTTCATGTGGGTGAGTCATGTTTCCCCAACCGGAGTGTCAGGTCTAGGAGGGCAATGCTTCTCATCACACAGTATCAGTTTACTTGCCTCTCGCAACATTTTGCCTGTTTAAATCTATAAATGCTCTGTGGTCATACTTGTCTGTAGTGGCACATTCCAGTCTAATTCCATCTACAGGCACTTGAGCATGAGTGGGGAGGTGGAGATGCTATCTTTTTGGGGGGTGTTCCACCAGGTGAAATCACCCTCTTTCAATGTGGGCATTCAAACTGACAAGCCGCATTGCTTTATTCCTAGGGCCTGCTGATTGCCCATTTTAGTGATCTAGGTTCATCAAGTCTTTTTTAACTAGTCACAAAGAGCCAGTTGTATAACCACAGTCCGAATTGGATCATATTACCCAGGAGATGAGCAAATGCCAGATATAGCCTCAGATAGAGTCTGGAGGACTTGAAACTTATAGCCTATGATGTAACTCAGAAGCAAAGACCACTAAAAGGTAGGTTGATTTCCTCTCACTTAGCATTCCATGGAGTGAGTCATTTAACTACTCAATATTTTTTTTTTTTAAACAAGCTTTTTTAGAGATTAGAGATTAATCTCATTAGCGATTAATGAAGTTTTTTCCTCTCCTTTGCTTTCTGTGTGTATAAACCCAGAGTTGGCTTATGGGTAGGTAATATGTTGCTGTCTGTAAGGTAGGATTTGAAGTCCACAATTTTCCCCCTGCTGATCTACTATAGTACAGTCTTTGGCATCGTTTATTTTGGATAAAGCATCACATTTAGAAAATTTATGTGAAAATGGATATCACCTGGCCGAGACCTTAGGAATTACTAACAAAGAATAATTCATTAGGTCATTTCATTTCCCCTCAGCATTCACATCACTACTCCCACTTTCCACCTTCTTGCCCTACACACACACACATAGAATATGTAGGAGGGCAGAATGAAAAACTCATCACTCAGGGGTAGAAAATTCTAAACAATCTCTGTTCAGTTTTTGATTAATCAGAACCAATAGAGATTTGGAAACAACAAAAGGAAAATTCTGATCTTGTGACAATACTTTAAGTGTTAATTTCTCCCCTCCTATGTTAGTGTTAGAATTTTCAAGAGGTAATGATTCAGAATTCCTCCTAAGGCTTTACGGATGGCCACAAGCAGGTGGAAATACTTCCACTTTCCACAGTAATCAGACATTTAGAGATTCAAGTCAGTGAGAAGAGACACAGAAATCCAGGCCACGGGCTGGTGTTCCCAGCACAGGGATATAGAATCCTCATAGCTTGTGCCCAGCAAGGGTGAGGAAGTTCTTTCCTTTTTGGCTCTAACTGCCCTTAGATCTCAGGGACCCTCTTAAGTCTCAACAGATGACAGAAACATCTATGGAAATAAGTCTCTGAAGGTGGCAGAGAGAGCGAGTATGCAGCGGCCCTCAGGAGAGGGGCAAAGGGAGTTTTCCACAGAATGTGTATGTGTGTATGTTAGTCTGTCAGTCATGTCCAACTGTTTGCGACCACATAGACTATAGCCCACCAGGCTTCTTTATCTATGGAATTCTCCAGGCAAGAATACTGGAGTGGGTAACCATTTCCCTGGGATCTTCCTGACCCAGGGATTGAATTTGGGTCTCCTGCATTGTAAGCAGATTCTTTACCGTCTGAGTCACCATGGAAGCTCTTCCCGCAGAATAGGTGATGTTAAACCTGATAATGCAAATAATTGAACTGCAAAAAGATTGTTTCTGAAGCTCACGATTAGATTTAGTACCTGCTTTTATAAGATAATAAAATATTTTGAGATCAGAAGTGAGAGGATCAAAAATCTGAAAGAACCAGAAGTCTGTTAGTTTTTATAGAGGGGCGGGGTCCCAATTATGTACCCTCAGCCAATGCCCTGCCAGATTGTCCTGAGGTTTCAGGTACAGGTATGCTCTATCTCAGGTTTAATCAGCACGTACATGTTTGCTGGTTGATGGCACTCCTGTCAAAGGCCTTCAAACCCTTCTATAATTGTCTTGCACCAGACCTAGCCAGAGGCCCAGGGTAATTCATGTTTCCATGGGAACTGTGCCCAGGAGAGGACAGAGCAACCAGTGTGGGAGTAGAGGAGAAGGTGTGCAAGGATCCAGTGTCCCACCTTCTTTCATTCTTCGTGCCATTTACCTATATTTTATCATTTTTGTGTTTGTAAAAACACAGAAAACCCGATCATTTCTTTGTGGGCAATACATCTACAGAATTAAGAAGATAATTAAGTAGTAAATCTTTAAAGCTTCAGATCCTCTGAAGTGACTCAGGCTAAACCACCTCAATTGTCAAATAACCAGCTTTGCCTTTGCTGATGTTCCTGGAGCTGAACTGTTTTAGGGAGAAGAGTGAGATTCAAAGGATTGTATGTGCTTGTGTGGTGGGGTTGTGGTGGCAGCAGTGGTGGTGTCTGTGATGTGGAGTATATGAGAGTGTGTGTGTGTGAGTGTGTGTGTGTGTGTGTGTGTGGTGAATCTTACATTCCGTAGCTTAAAGGAGTTAGTGGGAATAATACTATTATATGGTTTTAGGCAAATGGTTCACCTACATTATTGGCATTTCCAAGTATCTGCAGCTGGGTCAAACGCAAGCTGTACTAAACTGTACTTTGTTAGTGCACTCTGACATTTAGTTCTTTCAGGTAGCTCAAAAGTTGATGGACCAACATCCAGGCCAGACAAGACAGTCTGGGGTTCTAGAAGGGACTTAGCCTCTGCAGACTGGTGTTCTGGCCTGTACATGCATGCTCAGTTGCTTTAGTCGTCGCCAACCCTGTGACCCTAGGGACCATGGCCCATCAGGCTCCTCTATTCATGAGGTTCTTTAGGCAAGAATGCTGGAGTGGGATGCTGTGCCCTCCTCCAGGGGATCTTCCCAACCCAGGGATCAAACCTACTTCTCTTATGTCTCCTGCATTGGCAGGCAGGTTCATTACCACTAGAGTCACCTGGGAAACCTGGTGTTCTGGCCTAAATACATCCTATCTGTATAACTACCTCAGATGGTTGTTATGAGGGAAAAATTGAGGCATCTCAGGAAAAGTGCTCAGGCTGTTGCCTATCCTTTACTAGCTACTCAACAAATGGACCTTCTCCACCTATTTGGCATAGCAAGACACAATGGCTTAGCCCTTTCCTTTTGTCCTTATCACTTTATTTTTAAAAAAAATATTTATTTATTTTTGACTGCACTGGGTCTTTGTTGCTGCACAGGCTTTCTCTAGTTGGGGAGAGCATGGATTGCTCTCTACTTCTGGTGTACGGGCTTCTTATTGCGGTGGCTTCTTTGGTTGTAGAGCATGGGCTCTGGAGCGCAGGCTCAGTAGCTGTGTTAGGCTTAGTTGTTCTGGCGTGTGGGGTCTTCCTGGACTAGAGATGGAACTGGTGTCCCTTGCATTGCAAGGTGGATTCTTAACAACTGGACACCAGGGAAGCCCTTATCACTTTAGAAACCATAATATAATCTTCTTTTTACTGTCCTTCCAGAAAATTCACTTCTTTTCCCACATAAAGCCAAGACATAGTTACAGGATGAACCTAAATAGCACATATTTCTGATGTGAGGAAATATTCAGTATTTTCTTATGTCTACTGTGGAGACTTTAAATCTGGACTCCAGCCTTATGATCCATTGTTTAATATTAATACTATGACATACAGCAAGATCGCAGGAACTCTTACGTTAGTATTTTCTTCACACAGACACAAAAATTATCCTTCAAAGGCCTAACTTAGATTTTCTGTGCTGGTCTATAACTATCTCTTATTTCTATGCTGGTGCATATCCATCTCTTTGTGAACTCTGACTGCCATTACAGTTACATGTTCTGAAATGATTTCTTCCATATTAATAATATCTTTCCCACAAGATATTTAGCTCTAAGTGTGTAGGGTCCATAAAAAAATATTTTTTTCTGTGGTATATTCTACAATGAGAATGTTTGTTGATTGGTGGATGACATTGGTGATTTTATTATGTAGGAAGTAATTATCTAAAATGTGGACTAATGAATTTGGATCTCTGATTTCTTCTTCTTTCTCTACCACTTTACTTACTTTACAGCTCCAAACCCTTCCACTAGACAATGGACAAGGCAGAAAAAAGATAATCTGATCTCTAGGTCCAGCTCCTTGATGAAAGAGAATTTGAGAAACCATTGCCTAGAATCAAATGTTTGAGTTATCTGTGGTTTTTCAGTTATCCATGCATTCTTTATTACTGTTGGCAAGGCCTCCTGGAGAGAACCTCATGAAAACTTTACAAAGAACACCATTATTGTGGGGAGGTAAGGGTGAAGTGTAATATATGGAATGAAATGTAAGTGCTGCAGCTGTTCAGCTGGGTATAATAATACACACCTGATGCTACTTATGTTCTGATGTCCTAGTAGCAGCTGCTAAGAATTTTTAAACAAAGAAAGCACAGGATATTTGCATAACTAATTCTGAGTATAGGAATTTGTGTTATTATTGTTAATAATGAAAAGGAGGAGAGGAGGAAAATAATAAGGACTGTGTAACTGGTGGAACCACTTAAATGCTCACTTCCTCCCTCCCTTCTTCCCTCCACCTCCTCCCTCTTTCTTTTCTGTACTGCTAAAGGTGCTAGGTGGAGGGAAATAGGAGGAATTAGGAAAAACTGTGTATGTCACACTGGGGTCAGTTCTGTTCTGCTGGTATCTGTCATGATGAAAACTGAGAAAATTTTCCTAACAGCTCCCATGTCTTCATTTCAGCAGCTACCAACATCACACTGTCCTAACACTAGGGTACCATGGGCCAGTCCACACATTATAGAAAGTGCTGTAATGTAGCTGCTGTTTACCAACAGCAGACGGCATAAGCACTGTGGGCACATTTCCCATATGGCACAGCATGGTAGAAATGTGGACTTTGCCAAGACATTGGTGACCTTACATACATTTGCAAAAAGTCAAATACAATAAAGTCAATATCCAGGGTCTGAAACAGTTTAACACTAATAACAGGGCTTTCCCTTCTGGTTTTTACATCCTACTTGTATCACTCTTTCAGAATCCATTAAGACAGGACTCTAAGGCTAAGAGGTAATATCACAGGGCCCTTGCTGTTCTGTGCATACTAAGCAGACCACATAACTCTCAGGGAAGCGAATGGTAAAGTGGCTCCAATTTCTTAACAGAGTCAGTACATCTTCTAAGAAACATAACTGCATTTACTTTCGCAGTGAAGGCAGTTGCCGCTTGCCTGTGCCAGCTTCCACTGAAGTCCAGTGCTGGGCCTAGTGGGGTGGAGTGGGTATAGAAGGGAAGGACTACTTCTGGCTTTTTGCTTCTCTGATTATTTCCAAAACCAGTGCAGCCTCCCTCTTATTATGAGATCTAAGGCAAAGAATTGAGAGGCTGCTTAAATTTTTATGTCCCAGAGTGCCAATTGCTTTCAAAGGAAAGTAATGGCCTTGATGTGAATATCACTGTGCACAATAAAAGAGTGCAAAAGTGGGAATAATCTTTCAAGAGTTGCTGCTGCTGCTGCTGCTAAGTCACCTTAGTCATGTCTAACTCTGTGCGGCCCCATAGACGGCAGCCCACCAGGCTCCCCCGTCCCTGGGATTCTCCAGGCAAGAACACTGGAGTGGGTTGCCATTTCCTTCTCCAATGCATGAAAGTGAAAAATGAAAGTGAAGTTGCTCAGTGGTGTCCGACTCTTAGCGACCACAAGGACTGCAGCCTACCAGGCTCCTCTGTCCATGGGATTTTCCAGGCAAGAGTACTGGAGTGGGGTGCCTTTGCCTTCTCCATGTCAAGAGTTACCTTGGCTTAATTTAGTCTTTTGGGGAGATGAAATGCAAAGGATCCAGGCTTTAATATCTATTCCTCATTATTCCCATCCCTCTAATGCCTCACCCCCACCCCTGTCTCTCTAGAAGGCTGTTGTTTACTGTGTATTTATGTGTCCAGAAGCAGCCAGACCTGTTTGAGAGCTTCAGAAATATGATCTCAGAGAATCATTCATCAGAACCTCAGGGATCTCTGCTAAGGAGAATAGTATAATATTCTTGGGGCAAGCAGTAGTCAAATACCTTTGCTTATAAGCTACATTAAGCAAAATCCCTACCCTCTTGCCTATCAAATGCTGTATAGTTTGTAGATACATCATTCCATCAAGTAAGGTGGGAGGAAGTCAATATGCCTTTTAAAATTTATGCAATTTATGATGGAAGGATGACCATTCACTCTCTGTATGCAATGCAGGGTGACAGACCTATAATGGCTGTCTCCAGAGTCCTCTCTCCAAACAAGGGTAGACTTTCTCTGGTTACTCTGTAACCTGCATAGAGCAGCATATTTTACCTGTAAATGTATTAAAGTCTACAGTGCTGAGCTAGGTATTTTTCCTAGAATTTAGAAGTAGACTGTCTAATGACAGGTCTTGGTCACTTCTTGGGTAGATTGTTCAAAGTGATTACTTTGGTCAAGGGAAAACTAAGGTTTTTAAGACCAGTGTAGTTATTTTGCTACAGTGTAGAGAAAAATGCTATTCACACAAACTGTGCCACAAAAGTCTCACCAGATCCTGGTACTCATTCAGGTGTCCCACAAATACATATTACAAACCACAAGAGAAACTGGGGAGATATTACTAATAGTCTTCACTTGGTATCTGTGGGAGATTGGTTCCAGGACTCTCGCCATCCCACAGACACCAAAATCCACAGATACTCAAGTCCCTCACATAAAATGACATAGTATTTGCATACAACCTGTGAACATCCTCCTATAAACTTCAGATCATCTCTAGATTACTTATAATACCTAACACAATGCAAATGCTATGTAAATAGTTGCTTGTTGTTGTTCAGTTGCTCAGTCATGTCCAACTCTTTGTGACCCCATGGGCCGCAGCATACCAGGCTTCCCTGTGTTTCGCGATCTCCCGGAGTTTGTTCAAACTCATGTCCATTGAGCCATCCAACCATCTCATCCTCTGTTGACCCCTTCTCCTTCTGCTCTCAATCTTTCCCAGCATCAGGGTCTTTTCCAATGAGTCAGCTCTTCACATCAGGTGGCCAGAGTATTGGAGCTTCAGCTTCTGCATCAGTCCTTCCAATGAATATTCAGGATTGATGTCCTTTAGGATTGATTGATTTGACCTTCTTGCTGTCCAAGGGACTCTCAAGAGTCTTCTCCAGCACCATAATTTGCTTATGGCAAATTCAAGTATTGCTTTTTTTGGTCTTTTCTGGAATTTTGTGAGGAATATTCAGTCTGTGGTTGAATGAATTGGTGGATGTGGAACCCACAGATTTGGGAGGCTGATTGCATGTAATAATACAGCACAGGTATCAGTTGGCATAGGTGAAGTGCTATTGCAAGAACTCTCAAATCTTAGTGGCTCACCACAGTAGTGGTTCTACTTGCTCAAATCATGGTTCAATGCAAGTTAATGGGGTGAATGCAGGCCTTCCACATAAAGTTCCTATGTATTCTAGGGCCTTGAAGAGGTCTGTTGAATTCTTTGAAATCAACTAACATAGAAGAAAGAATGTAGAGAAGGTACAACCATTCTAAACTGCTTTAACACAGACGTGACATATTGCTCCTTCTCAGGTGTTATTGTGAGAACAAATCACATTACTAATTGCAGTGGATCTGAGACATGTGACCAACTATTCACCAAAGAAAACACAGATAAGGGTGATCAGTAGTTTCTGTCACAGTTCTTCTACTCTGCTCTGGCAATAGCAGTATCTTTGTAAACAGAGGACAAGCCCTTTTTAAATTGTTGTTGTTATGGGATCTAGCTAGGTCATACTGCCAGCCTTATTCAATGTAATGACTTGTAAAAGAATTGCAGACACAATAGGGTGACCATAAAACTTTTCTTTTGTATTATCTTCTTACACTGTACATTGTACTGTGAATATCACAGCTGGGGATCAATATTTCAGGGTGACAGTGGTGGATTCACAACCAGCCACATCTTGTCAAGCGAGCATGCACCACAGGCCCTTGATCTGAGCCTGGGTAGCTGGTTAAGAGGGTTGTAAATTTCAAGACAGTGCCATTCCCAATTGCAATGGCACCTCCTGTTTCACTTCTAGCTCCTCGGTGAGAGTGTCTCCTCCCACTGGCATGACATTTAGATTGTTTTAGTGGCTCCTAAGATGGGTGTGAGGAGAAGAGAAAAACTCCTTTGAATTGTAATCAGTCTGTCTCTAGACATAATGCTAGCAAAGATGCTTAAACAGCAATCTGTAAAGATGTTAAGAAAATATTTGTAGTGCTTCACACACACCTATAGACAAAAAACAGTTCTTGTTGCTGTAGAAGCAGCAACACTGTACAGCCTTAATTAAAGCATCATCTGACCTGTTTTTTTTTTTTTTTTTTTATGCTACAGTTGCAGAATCCTGCTGAAGAAAAGGATTAATTACAGATGAGCTGTGTGTCATGATAATTAACTATTGCGGCTTCTCTTATTTGCCACATTCTGGTACTTTTTCCGCTTTAGTACATTCAAGGAATGAGAATTTTTATCACATCCCCTGCCTGCAGTCCCTGATGGATTTGTCACACATAAATTTGCACAGCATACACAAAATATTGAGCCATCAGCGTTTTTTTTTAATCCCTGTGCACATTGGAACAGATAGCAAAGTCAAGCTTGTAGTAGGGCAAAAAGGTCCAGGTATAGAAATATTAAAGAGATCATGAGATGTGGGGAAAGCAGATTGAGAAAGGATCCTGGCATGAAGCTGACAAAAGCTAACTTTGGAGATCTCTGAGCACAAGTTGACAGGAGGCAAATAAATTGAATCCAAATGATCCTGATGAGATGACAAGATCATCAGGCTCTGATCTGATTAAGACTCGGGATTTTCCACTCAACGCAATGCAAGCTGTTTACTGCCAAGGTCACATCAGGTTGTACGGTTTTCCACAGGATGTAGAACTTTCAAAAGCATCTGTGGAAAGTGGAGCCATCATCCTAGAAAATGCATAATTTCCTCCACTCAAAAGGATTCTATTAGCATTACCATTTGATTTCTTAAGTGTCATGGCTGAAAGTGCACCTGGCACCACCTAGCAGTTCCCTTCTGTTTTGGTTTGTTCTCGGCTCAATTGAGAGCGGTGAGTAGTTGACCGAGATGAATAGTGACGATCTTCTTTGACTTTGGAGCATCTCATTTTGGTGCTGCAGACAGCTCAAGTTATGACCACAGCATCCCTTTAATCATCTCACTTCTAGAATTTTTGAAAATAACATCTTCACCTTCATTTCTCTAGCCCTCTTGATAGTTTCATAGGTGCATAGTTCTCTCTATTGAGTTTCTGTCTAATCATAATACCTAGGGTGGCTTCACTTTTCCTAATTCTGACTTTTAGATATGATTTACAAAAGTAAAGTTCTAATTCTGCATCTTACCAATTCCTGAATAATTATGTGTAAAGGAATACTTTCTGTAAATAGTGAAAATTGCCATTTATTTGAGATGAATTATTTTGTAACATAAATTCTTTAAGAAAATAAATTATTTCACCTCTCCTTTCACAATAATTTAGACATAGGCTGTAATGTTATCTAGTACAAATGCCTAACTTATGAATTTAAGGGCACAGAGTGACCTAGTCTCTTAGGTTCATCACATATTACTTTTTGGAACATGGCAAATTACAAATAAATAATTAACAAATGAAGTATATTTTGATTTTCTAGGAAATATGCTTCCCATACTTCTAATGATTTATTTAATTCTACCAAGTTACAAGATAAACCTATTTAGAAAGAGAATTGTATGATCATTTTCTAGTCATTTAGGATTGTGTTTTCCATATATAAAATCCTGAGAGTTCACTCAGTGCCTTATCAAGGTTCAAAAAGTCTCAACTCTCATATTTGATTACATAAGTATGTGTTTTAAAATAAATACATGTAAATCCATGGCTGATTCATATCAATGTATGACAAAACCCACTGAAAAAAAAATAAATAAAATTAAAAAAAATAAATAAATAAAATAAGGCACCAAATATGAACAGTTGTCATTTTTCTTAAATAATTAAAACCCATAAAAGTTAAGAACTGCTTGGCTGATGTCTAAAGTCAGTGTTCTGGCTGATTTTCTTCTGTATAAATAGCAGATGCTCTTCTCTCCTAGACGAACTGAAATTCACATATACATGCCTTCTTACCCAAGTGTATACCACAGTTAAGAACAGTTAAGATGGACTTTGGAGGTAATTCAGAATTAATAGTAGTGCATTTATTTATTTATTATTGCATTTATTTATTCTTTGCAAAATTTAATTGTAGGCAGACATCTTCAGTTTAAATTTAGTTTAGATAAACGTGTGGCAATACATACATTGATGTAGGCATCACAGAGGAACATGGAATTCTCTCCAGAGTGAAACTGATGAACATGTGTATGTGACTTTAACATTTTTTTCAGATATGCTTAAATAAAAATACAAGATACTAAACAGTTTTGGAGAGACATTAAGAATGAAGATGTGAACCTAAAAAAATTATTTTAACCCTTTCATCAGGGCAAGAGTCCTTTGTTCTATTTATACAGAATTTTTGAATAGAATTTTTCTTATATTTGTATAAGATGCTTTAGTTTATATAGTAGTTATTTTGATCTTGGTAGCAATCCATTTGTTTAAGTAAATGCAATTATCCTTATTTTATAAAAAATATATTATTATCCTCATTTTACAGGTGAGAAAACTGAGGTTTAAGTAGGCTATATTATTTATCTGGACTTTATTTATGCCAGTTAGGTAAGAATTGGGGCAGGGTGATTAAAATCTAGTTCAGTGTTCTGCCCACTGTACTGTGCTCCTTCTTTTTCACCTGTAGAAAAAGAGAGTGATGCTTATTGCTTTCAACTTCACCCCCTTGCTTTTCATTGGTTCTGGAGTGAGGTTTGGCAGGGCTGGGGATTAGACAAGGAATTTCTCATGCAGGTCAATAGGCCTTTGAAGCTAATGTATGATCAAAGCAATGAACCAAGTAAAGAATATAGATGACAATAAGTCTGTAATGGTGGAACAAATGAAGAAACAAAAAACCCACAAACAACCAAACAAAGAAAATGGTATAATGGCCATAAAAATGAACTTCTGCAATCTCTGGCTGCCAGGATCATAACTGACTGTCTCAGATGCTATATTCTAAAATTTGTCACTCCATTCACCTTGAAGCCACCTTTTGGACCAGCTGCTTCCAGACAATAAAAGAATGCTGCAGGATTGCTGACTTAAGTCATTCCTGACAGTCCTGTTCCTGGAGGATACAGGATTCCTCTGACTGGCAACTCTTGTTAGATGATTCCCCACTGGCTCATCCCAGGGGAGTGGCAGTGGAAGTGGTGAGAAGTGGTTGAATTCTGGATATATGTTAAAGTAGGACTGATAGAACTAATTGACAGTTTGGATGTTAGAGTGAGAAAAATAGAGGTCAAGGATGCCTCCAAAGCTTTTGACCCAAACAACTTGGAAGCTGGAGTGTTATCAACAGAGATGCTTCAAGTAGAGCATATTTCCAGGGGTGGAGGAGAGGAGGAGATCAGGTGTTTAGTAGTTTCGTGGCACCGAGTTTGATGTATCTATTAGACACCTAAGCATATACTTTAGGTAGGCAAAATGAATATGGCGTATGAATCTGGAGTTCAGGAAAGAGGTCTAGATTGGAGTTATATGTTTGGTAGTTATCAATACATAATTGGGATTGAATGAAGTAACTGAGAAAGTGAGTGGGGATAGAGAAGAGAATTGGTCTAAGGACTAAATGGAATGTTGTCAGAGGGAAGAGGAAGAATTGGCAAAGAAGCCTGAGAAGAAGAAAGCAGTAAGGTAGGAGAAAAATTAAGAGTTTGGTGCCCTGTCTCTGAGACATACCCAAGCAGTTGAGAGATCGGAGTTGCAGACCTGAGCGAGTTGTAAGAATAGGACAGGCTAGTGTTCTTCAGTACAAGGATTTTTGGATTGACTGTGATGTTAAGTGCAAGATCAACATTATGAAGCTTTCAACTATTTGTTATGGGCCATGAATCAGTAAAGTAAATGCTTTTGGTCTACTCAAACCAGCTTCAAGAATGGAGGAAATCTTTTGGCTTATGTATCTAAAATGTTCAATGATAAGGTGAGATTTGGGTGAGATTTGATCCAGTTGCAAGTGATGTCACTTGGAATGTGAGTTCTTTTCTGTTTTTGTATTTAATTTTCCGTAGTATAGATATCTTTCTAAAGCTGGTTTCTCTCAAAGTTTCAAAATCCCTGTCAATGGCATCAAAGCTAATGTTAAAGGCTTTGTGATTCATTTTTGGTGGTGGGACAGAGAATTCTTTTCTGGCAGTTATGAGAGTGAAAGAGACAGAGAGAGAAAGCTCCTTTCTTAGAAGTATCCAAAAAATATCTCATGACTTTTGTCCAAATTAATGTATATCCATTCTTGTGGCCAAGAAGATAAGCAGCACAGATTGACTGGATCCATTCAGTTCCTTTCCCACAGTGACACCAGAGCTGGAGATAGACCAGTTCTGCAAAAATTGTGATTATGAGGTTAGGAGGAAAAACATGGAAACTGTGGAGATTGACTACAGTCTATAAGATAGCTAGACTTCTTGTTAAATGTATCAGGTGGTCAAGGGTGAAGTGTTGGAAGTGGTCTCTTTGGAACCACAACAAACTAGGTAACTCCAAGACTCATTAGTGTAGTTGGAAGGAAATAAATATTCTCAGAGAAAGTGGCTATATTTCTTCTTCAATTAAAAAAAATATTATTCTATACAGCAGAAAGTAATTCTCAAACCTAGATTATGTCTCAGAATTTCCAGATCCCTCAGCTGTTATCCCAAGACTTTCTAAACCAAAATGTTCAGAAACGGACCTCAGGATGTATATGTTTAGCAAGTGCTGGGAACTCTCATGTAGTCAGATAGGAAGCTTTGGGAGCAAATATCTAAGGCTTATGGAAAGCCTGCCTTCAGCATTAAACAGTATCACAGCTCTGGGCTGTGACAACAAAACCTTGGGACAAGATGGCCTGTGGTTTGGAAGTTCAAGCTCCATCAGTGTGAATGAATAGAAAGAATGTCAGTATTCCCTGGTGGCACATAACTTTCCTGAAGATAATAAATATTTATATTATTAGATTCTTCTGGGAATACATGTTTCTCCCCACCCTACCACATTTTTTTAAAGCTATGGATGACATGACTTGATTTTGCAACTTCTAAGTAAGCTGCACTTTAGAACCAAAGAAATCACTGAGCATGAATGGCAGTAACCTTACATCCAAATGTGGCTCTCCAATTAGAACTTAAAATTTCTCACAGCTCTTCTCCTACAGAGTTCTTACTCTGTGTCAAGCCCTGTTCTAAGGTTTTACATGTATCGACTCTTTTAATCCACAACACAACCTTTAGAGTTAGGTGTCATTATTATCTCTGTTTTATAAATGAAGACACTGAGGCACAAAAGCCCAGGTCACATTACTTCATTGACTGAACTAGTTGGTGGTAGGGTTGGTTCTGGGACTGCCATTGTGGATTACTGTCAAGCAGTAGGGAATTTTTTCTTTATAGCTGTTGAGAAATGCCTCAACTCAGTGTCAACCATGGAGGGCACCTGCTCATAAAATGACACAGTGTCTTGAGTGTCTCCAGACAACAGGGAGCTATCTTAAGATCATTTGGGTCATTAGCACTTTCGGTAGTGGCCCCATTAAAACACGGATGGGATGGAACAGGATGGCATGCCCAATAATGCTTTTCCTATCCTGACGTACTGTGATTTGACATTCAGTGTAACCAAATTTGGCATTGCCAAGAGCCTTCGAAGGACGATCTGCTATATTTCAGATGGAGTCATTTTACATGTTTTGTAGGGAAGGAGGGGAGGAAATTTGAAGGTTGGGATCAGATTCATACCAAAAAGAATGGATTGCTAATCAGAGTGGCACAGGGCAGGTTTGAGAAGAAGCAAACTCCGTGAGGCAGGCAAAGCTTTGTTAATGGAAATTGATTCCTGGAGGGCTTCCAGGTCACTCTGAGCTGGGTGATCACCTCTGCTGTTGGAATAGCTTTAGATAATGAATGGCAACCTTTAGACACGGAGTGAAAGTTGCCTGCCTTTTGGACAGTCCCGCAGCAGGTGCTTGTAGCATACTTAAATAATGTGTTAGTTGCTCATTCATGTCTGTCAGACTCTTTGTAACCCCATGGATTCTGCCAGCCTCCTCTGTCCGTGGAACTTTTCAGGCAAGAATACTGGAGTGGATTGTCATTTCCTTCTCCCAGGGATCTTCTCAACCCAAATATCCAACCCGGGTCTCCTACATAAACAGCGTATTTAAATAATAGGCCAAAGAAAACTGGAACTCCTTTTATTCAGAGTAGCTTGTTGAAGAATGCTATGTCTAACAGTTGTGACTTTGTCTAGTGATTTGAATAACACTACTTTATTCCATATATTAAGATGGGTGGTGCTTTGGGTTTCTAATCTAGGAATTGATGATTAATTGATCTATTGGTTGATTAATTCATTCATATATCTAACACATTTATTGAATAAGGGGAAAAGATGAATGAAAATGGTTTAGGTAGTTTAACTTCTCCAAAAATGTCCAGTAGGCCATGAGTGAGAAACTATGTATACCAACATCAGACATTACCCTGAACAACTGGGCAAAACGCCTTTTTTGTATAGCCTTAGAGGAATAATGATTATTTGTCCCACAAAACAAGACTGACTTTGCTTTTGCTAGCCAGATGTTATACTTCCCTTTTTTCATCCAACACATAATCTATGTTTTCATGTCTTAACCCAATCATAAACATTAATGTTCTTTTCCACATAGTTTTCTCCATTTACCTTGCTTGTCCTAGAACAGATCCTGCAAAGACAACTTGCTTATGTCTTATTGGGTTATACTGAGGCCACTGAATCACTGCTAGCATCCATTGCTTAATAGCTACCATTTAGTAGTACATTAATGGCACACAAAATACTTCCCAAACACTGTATAATCTGATTCTCACCACAGTTCTGAGTTAGGTATTCATATTTCCATGATGAAAGCTCAGATGAAGCTCTCAGACCCTAGAGGAGTAAATTTGCTTCAAGTTAGGCTGCTGGTAAGTGGTGAAATTCAGGCCTCTATGGCCCCACAGCCTTTGTCCTTCATGCTGTGTGGTAGTTTATCACACAGACTAAGTACTTTATCTGTCTCCTTTTAAGGTAATGGCCGTTTTATTTACTCTGGCTGACTTTCCCAGTTATTTTCCAGTTTAGTGACTCATTGATTAAGTCTCTCCTTTGGAATTTTTTCTTTATAGATGTTGAAATTGTGGGCATTCGCTTCCAACCACCCTCATTGTATTCATGAGGAACCATGTAGTTTCTTTCATTTCTCCACCTCCTTTTGTGCTTTTACTGCTAGTCTTTCTTGCCTTACTTTCATTCTCCTCACTTACTTATCATCTCTACTCCATAGTTCTCCTGGACCACAAAGAAATGTACTAAGAAGAAATGAGAGAAAATGTTTTAAAATGTATTTTTGGATGGAAATAGCATTGGTGGAAAAATATATCCAGGTTTATTGTAAAGCTTCCTATAATAGGAAATGCAGGTGTGTGTATTGTCTTTCTATTAATTTGTGTGTTTCCTTTGCCCATGGACATGTTTTAGAACCACACATGGTTTTGTTATATTTTCCAGATTTAAATAGTGAATAGAAATTCAAGAGCCAGGTGGAGACTTAAATAAATCACTGGGTGCAAGAAATAGTTTCCATCCATTTGGTCTTTGCGTTTGATGTTGAAGAACTGTCCTTCAGAATATTGTATAATTTACAGGCCCAAATAATATTCTAAAAATAGGGAACTTGGTGGTATGTGTCATTTAAATGCACAGGCTAAAATGGATATAAGTAAAACCACTCAGCAGCTGGTACAAGTGTGCTGCTATAAAAGAGTACCGTTAAAGATGTCATTAGGATGCAGGGCGCATCCCAGCATATATCACTGCATCTCATGTCCTCTTCTTTCCTCATGCTGGATGAGTACAAATAACCCAATTTTATTCTTTATGTAAATAAACCCTGAAGCTAAGTCTGGTTCTCAGACCAGAGAAGAATCTGCTAGACCAGTTTCCTTTCTGTTGTGAAATAATGACATTTCTAGGTTTTAACATTTCAGTAATATTCTAGGAATTCTTATTGCTTAATTACAACATACCAAATAGATGAGAAAACTCTGGGAGAGATGTTTTCTCTACACATTTTTTTTTTTTAAAGCCGATACACACTGTGTTTAAAATTTGTACATTAGCTTGTCTTCTTAATCTCCCTTCCTCCCTTTTCTGTTTGGCTCCACTCTTGTTGCCTTGTCTCTTATCTTCAATTCATCTTTCATACGACTTCCAGATAATATCAATAATAAACAAATAAAATCTGCCACTCTTTTGATTAAAAAAAAAGGCAGTGGTAGCCTTGCAACTATATTATAAAATTTAAAATCTTTAATATAACCTGCAGACTACTTCATAATCTAACCCCACCTCCACATAATTTTCAAGTCTTATCACCTGAAAAATTACCACCCTCTCACCAGATCAAGCACCCCTTTATTTTAGCCAAACAAGACCACTGGACATTTTGTGAATATGCTACGTTTCCTTACTACTCTTATTTTTGATGCTTGTTATTTTTTTATGTAACTGTATTTTCTCCATTGTCAACTTGGTGAGATGCTCATCATTTATATCTAGTCTTTGGCATCCATTCCTCTCTGAAGTCTGCCCTGTTTATCCCAGAAGAACAGGTGGCAACTTGCATTGCTTCCACTATTTCATTTACTTCTTCTGATATTGATTGGGAGAGTTTGGTCATTCAGGAGACCCCTTGAAAACAGGGTTTACAGCCTTTCGCCTTTGAATCTACAAAACCTAGCACTGTGCCTATAATATAAAAGGTACTCAGTAAGTATTTTTTTAATTTGTTGTGTTTAGTCACTCAGTTGTGTCCAACTCTTTGCGACCCTATGGACTGCAGCACACAAGGCTTCCCAGTCCATCACCAGGTCCCAGAGCTTGCTCAAACTCATGTCCATCAAGTTGTGATGCCATCCAACTATCTCATCCTCTGTTGTCCCCTTCTCCTCCTGCCTTCAATCTTTCCCAGCATCAGGGTTTTTTCCTATGTGTCAGCTCTCTGTATCAAGTGGCCAAAGTATTGGAGCTTCCACTTCAGCATCCGTCCTTTCAATGAATATTCAGAGTTGATTTCCTTTGGGATTGACTGATTTGATCTCCTTGCTGTCCAAGGGAGTCTCAAGTGTCTTCTCCAGCACCACAGTTCAAAGCCATTTTTTGAATGGAGATAATAATTTTGAATTCACCTAGAAAGTAGATAACCCTAACTCAGTGTGTTTATGATTTTATAATAACCAAGTTCAGACTTAGAGATTACTCATGCTTCCCTAAAAAAATCATGACAATACTTCTCATGTATATACTGGCCTATATATGTCCACTCAGAAGGTGTGTAATGGCTCTTTGTCCCAGGTTGAGTGATACTAAGACTGATCAGAGGATTCAGATAATGATAGCCTGAACTTCCCATTTAAAGTTCCCCACCAACCTTTCTTCTCATGGCTTCATATATTGATGATTGTTGCCTGATTTGATTATTTCATCAATAATTACAGAATGATTTTTAAAATCCTGTCATTCACTGTACATTTGTTAGCTGGAATTCCTTAAAAAACGAACACCCTTTGCTCATCAAATATGGCAATTTTTAGTTCATATATAAATATAGTTCATATTATATTTCATACTATATTTCATACTATAGTTCACTGAAATATAGTTCATACAGGAATAGAACAATCATGCTTAATTATTTGTTGGCAATTTTAGGACAAAGAATTGGTGTACTGGGTACTTTCAGTGGTGTCTAGGGTACATATTTACTTTTTAATTTATTCCTGTTATTTAGTACTATGCAGTGTCCTTGGTATATAATATAATGTCGCATCTTCCATTTTGGTCTCAGCCTTTGATTTGTGTCACCCCTTCAGTAAATGACTTTCTTGATAGCTCAAAATGATAAAGAATCTGCCTGCAATGCAAGAGACCCAGGTTTGATCCCTGGGTCAGGAAGATCCCCTGGAGAAGGGAATGGCAACCCACTCCAGTATTCTTGCCTAGGGAAACCCCATGACAGAGGAGCCTGGTGGGCTACAGTTCATGGGGTTACAAAAAGTTGGACACAACTGAGTGACTCACACTTCATTTTTGGATGTGGAGTAGCAAAAAAGTGTCACAAGGAAATTGGAACCCCGGGCTGCATGTAGGGTCTTAGTTTATCCTACTTAAGTTAGTCTTCCCCAGTGGCTCAGATGGTAAAGAATCTGCCTGCAAAGTGGGAGTTCTGAGTTCAATCCCTGGATCAGGAAGATCCCCTGGATAAGGGAATGACAACCCACTGCAGTGTTTTTTCCTAGAGAATCCCGTGGACAGAGGAGCCTGGCAGGATACAGTCCATGGAATCTCAAAGAGTTGGACACAACTGAGCAACTACACTTTCTTTCTTTCTTTTCAGTATCTAGGAATTGTGTTATGATCTTCACCACAAAGGTGTAACTGATTTCTTTTACCAATCAGTCAATCAAGTACAGTAAAGTAAGCCCAATTATCTTAACATCTGGCACCAAAATTCCTCTGAGGGAGAGATCAATCTGTGCTTAGGAAAATGCTTTGGTAAGTTTCTTGGGATAGAACAGGAAAGAGAGGAAGGTGAAAGAGAGAAAAAGGAGCAAGGTAATATGACAAGAACCTGGAGCTCACTGGATACAATTCCCTGAGTGATAAGAACAGGCATATCTAATGTTTAATGTTTATGGAATAAACCATTTTATGTCATATTTTATATATATTTTATATTGTTTATGGTATAAACTATTGTCACCTCTCCCAGAACTTTAGTAAAACCTACTACATTTGAAAGCAAAATATAAAGAAATAAGATGTTTAAGGTATTTTATGGGGAGAGGAAATGAAAGGGGCTAAGTTCAGGCATTTTAATCACACCAGTTTCCACTTAAAAAAGGTCAGGATGGCTTCTGTCTCACTGTGGATGAACTCTGGGATTGTAACCTCAGGCTTTTATACTCTTCACAAGATGCCCTGAACCAGTTTATTGCCTTAGTTCTTAGCCCACCAGATATTGGCTACTCCGACTGTTCCAAGAACAGTGAGTTCAGAGCCATGTTTTGGCATTCATGTTATTACCACTTTTAAGTTCTTTTTGAGAGAAAACACTTTATGTTTAATATTTCTTTCCATTTCTCCCTAATTCCTGAGTAATCCATTAGAATTGTTAAATTGATGAAAGTCAGTATTTACTGAAATAAGTTTGGAGGACTCACTTATGTGGAAATATTGTCATTGTATTGTTTATCTAGTGTCTCATAACAAATTCATGAAGAAAAGTATGTTTATTTTGAAAGACAGGAGACATATATGTTTTTCTGCTAATGATAAAGACCCAGAGAATTAAACTTTGATGATATAGAAAAGAGAGTTATGAATTTTATCCTTGAAAAATTGGACTTGTTGTCCAAGAGGAGGATTGTCTTTAAATAAGAATGTGAGTGATTTATGTGGAGTAAAAGGTAGGAAAGCAGAGCATATGGTATAGGTATTGGTAATTAGGAAGGTCTCCTGGTGGAAACCCGCTAGTAGGTAGGAAGAGAATGTGTGGAAGTTCTTTTATGATAGCTAAGTTTTCTTAGTAAGATAAGAAATAAATCATCAGCTGAGAGTGAGAATGTGGGTGGATATGCTGAAATATTTGAAAGGAATGAGATTGTTATCTGTGAGTAGGAGAACAAATGGACTAGGGAACTATAGTGTGGTTGCTGGGCACCATTAAGGACCCGTTTAAATTTACAGTGAAATCATTCAGCCGTGTTCAATTGCCTTGGTGTAGGTTTGAAGTAGGAAGAAAATTGGACTTATATATGTTAACGTTTGGTCAAATGACTATAATGAAGTAACAGTGAGGCAAAGGAATTGAAAGCATATGCAAAGGAGTTAATGTAACAATTGATTATGAAAGTTAAGGTGATTTAAGAGATAAGAAAAGCTTACACAGGAGTGAGGGAAAGTAGAACTATGGTAGGATTAATGGATTGGAGATCCAGGTTGAATGAAGGTATTGTTGGAGTTTGAGTGGTAGAGAGAGTACCCCAGCATGATAGTTTAAGAATATATCAAGATCGTGGAGGGGTGGAAATTTTTTAGCAAGGACTAAGGCATTATTGTTAGTATTAATGGCTGAGGTAAAGCGGAGCATAAGGCTTTGAGGAGAGATGTTCATCCTTATAGATACAGGAACTGTTGTACACATGGAAATAAGACTGTTGGATATACTGACAATGAACTAAATGTTTGACTTTTCAACTAAGAGTGAGTGTTCTGGAGGACAATAATTATCACAATTATAAAGGAATGTTAGTCACTCAGTCGTGTTTGACTCTTTGCGATCCCATTGTAGCCCACCAGCCTCCTCTGTCCATGGAATTCTCCAAGCAAGAATACTGGAGTGGGTAGCCATTCTTTTCTTCAGGGAATCTTACCGACCCAGGGATTGAACCCAGGTCTCCCACATTGCAGGCAGATTCTTTACTGTTTGAGTGGGTGACTGAGATTTAAAAGAAATATGTTGAAGAACATAAAGAAAGAATTTAAAATCTATCCTTAGTATCCTTAGAGATATTCAAAAGGCATTTACAAATAAAGAATGGCTGTTATAGAAATAACTTAATTTAAAGATAAACAATAATGTTTAGAAATTAGTCCAGAGATAAATCCACACACCTTTGGACACCTTATCTTTGATAAAGGAGGCAAAAATATACAATAGAGAAAAGAGTCTCTTCCACAAGTGCTGTTGGGAAAACTGGTCAACTATGTGTAAAAGAATGAAACTAGAACACTTTCTAACACCATACACAAAAATAAACTCAAAATGGATTAAAGATCTAAATGTAGGACCAGAAACTATAAAACTCTTAGAGGAAAACATAAGAACACTCTCTGACATAAATCACAGCAAGATCCTTTATGACCCACTTCCCAGAGTAATGGAAATAAAAACAAAAATAAGCAAATGGGACCTAATTAAACTTAAAAGCTTTGGCACAATGAAGGAAATTATAAGCAAGGTGAAGACCGCTCTCAGAATGGGAGAAAATAATAGCAAATGAAAAAACTGACAGAGAATTAATCTCCAAAATATACAAGCAGCTTGTTCAGCTCAGAAAAGTGAAAAAACCCAATAAAAAATGGACAAGATACCTAAACGGACATTTCTCCAAAGAAGACATCCAGATGGTTAATGAACACATGAAAAGATGCTCAACTTCACTCATTATTAGAGAAATGCAAATCAAAACCACAGTGAGGTATCATCTAATGCCAGTCAGATGGCCATCATCAAAAAGTCTACAAACAATAAATGCTGGAGAGGGTATGGTGAAAAGGGAACCCTCTCACACTGTTGGTGGGAATGTTAACTGGTACAGCCACTATGGAAAACACTGTAGAGATTCTTTAAAAAACTGGCAATGGAACTGCCATATGACCAAGCAATCCCACTACTGGACATAGACCTCAAGGAAACCAGAATTGAAAAAGACACATGTACCCCATTGTTCATTGCAGCACTATTGACAATAGCTAGGATGTGGGGGCAACCTAGATGTCCATCAGCAGATGAATGGATAAGGAAGTTGTGGTACATATATACAATGGAATATTACTCAGTTGTAAAAAAGGAACACATTTGAGTCAGTTTTAATGAGGTGGATGAACCTGGAGCCTATTATACAGAGTGATAAGTCAGAAAAAGAAAGACAAATACAGTGTATTAATGCATATATATGGAATTTAGAAAGACAGTACCAATGATCCTACATAAAGGGCAGCAAAGGAGACAGAGATATGAAAAACAGACTTTTGGACTCAGTGGGAGAAGGTGAGGGTGGGATGATTTGAGAGAATACCACTGAAACATGTACATTACCATATGTAAAACAGATGACCAGTGCAAGTCCAATGGATGAAGCAGGGGACCCAAAGCCAGTGTTCTGGGACAACCCAGAGGGATAGAGTGGGAAAGGAGATGAGACAGATATTCAGGATGAGGGGGACACATGTATACCTGTGGCTGATTCATGTTGATTATGGCAAAAACCATCATAATATTATAAAGTAATTATCCTCCAATTAAAATAAATAAATTAATTGAAAAAACCATGTGTAGAAATTAAAAATATAATTGCACAGTAAAATGCAATAGATGGGCAGAACCATCTATTAAGATTAGAATACCCAGGGTAAGGCAGAAATTCTAATAACTTCCAGAAAGGAATAGTTTGTGAATTACCAATGAATGAAAAAACAGATTTTCATCAGACTTCTTTCTAATCAACCACCAGAAAGAATGTAAGAAGAAAACTGAGCAGTATCTTCTTACTAGTGAGTGAAAAGAAAGAATTGTTTTATTGTGGTAAAAGCACATAACACTAAATTTACCATCTTAACTATTTTTGTGTACAGTTCAGTACCAAGTATATTCACAAAACCTCTCTAGAAACTTTTCTATCCTGCAAAACTGAAACTCGATACCCATTAAACCCAAATTCTTCCTTCCCTTTTGCTCTAGCCCTCAGTAACCACTTTTACTGTCGATTTCCATGATTTTAACAGCTTTAGATAGTTCATATAAGTGAAATTATATGGTATTTTGCTTTTGGTAACAGGTTTATTTCACTTAATATATTCTTGAGTTCATCATGTTGTAGTATATGACAGGATCTCCTTCTTCTTATAGCTGTGTAATATTCTCTGAGTGGAAATAATTTTTAATTTACAAGTCTGTGCACAGCCTAACCATAATTCAAATGTGATGGTAAAATTAAAACATTTTCAGGCAGAAGCCTTCAAAGGGTACACATAACCTCATGGATATATTGCAGAAGGAAGAAAATATGGGATATGAGAAATTTCATGAGCAAAACACAGTAAAACTTTTCTTTGTTAAATAATTATGAATGCATAGTATAAATAAGTTAATTTGCAACTGAATTATTAGATAATTATAACATGTGATGGGTCAAGGAAAAGTTAGAGAATGCTAATTCTCCTATATAGCAAGAGAGTATAGATACTAATTAACTTTAGATGTGTTTGAAAATTTTAAGTATAAATGTGTGTGACAAAATTGGAAGAGTAATCACTGAAGAAATAAGTAGGCTTTGTTACTTACAAATAGAAGAAACGGAATAAAATAGAACATCAGTAACTCAGAAAGTTCCACATGGAAAAGGAGGACAAAAGAGAGAACAAGAGCATGAAGTCATAGAAAACATGAACTAGGTATCAGGAATAAGGACAGATAAGTCATTAGTTAATATTACAAATAACCAATGACTATTATAAGTAACTAATGACTATAGCATGACTATAAATGATTATACTATTTATGACTATTTATGCTATTTATGACTATAAATAGTTATGCTATTTAAATAGGTAATAATTTTAATATTATTTAATTACTGTGGTGCAGACAGTCAAGAATCCACCTGCAACTGGGAGACCTGGGTTCCATCCCTGAATTGGGAAAATAACCTGGAGAAGGGAATGGCTACCCACTCTAGTATTCTTGCCTGGAGAATTCCATGGACAGAGGAGCCTGGTGGGCTACAGTCAATGGGGTCTCAAAAAGTCAGATACGGCTGAGCGACTAACACACACATATGTATTAATAAGGAGTTTATTGATGAGTGTTAATTTCTTTATTAAAGGATGGAGATTTTCACATTGGGTAAACAACAATATTTAGGTATGTTTTAGAATCAACACTAAAACGAAATGGTATAGAAAGGCTGAAAAAAAGCATATGCAAAACAGTCCAATAAAACTAAAGCATTTATGGCAAGACATCAAAAAGTAGATTTAAAGCCAAAAATATTTGATAAACAAAAGGGATATTTTATATGAATAGCTCACTGAGAAGATACAATAACCATGAAGAAAAAGCTGCTAAAAAAGTACAAAGAGTAACTTATCTGAAATCACAGTTGGAAACAATATATTTCTCTCAGAATTTGAAAGATCAATTGGAAAATAATAAATAAAAATAAGTAAAATTTCAATAACAAGTTACAAGCTTGATCTAAGTTATCTCTATCACTGCCTCTATCTTTGTAACCTATATATAGAAAATCCACATCCTTTTCATGATAAAATATGCAAAAAGAAAAAATAACCTTTAATAGAGCTCCCAGCTCTCAAAACTGCCAGAGACATTTGGAGGGCTCTAACAAAACCTTTTGTGTACCAGGACCCAGGGAATGGACAGTGACCTCTACAAGAGACTGAGCCAGATCTGCCTTTGAGTATCTGAGGGTCTCTTGCAGAGGCATGGGTCAGCAGTGACTTGCTGTGGGGACAGGGGCTCTGGCTGCAGCAGACCTGGGAGGAATGGAGTATGGCATAAGTCCTCTTGGAGGAAGTTGCCATTAGCTCTACTATAGAGCCACTGAGCAGATGACCCACAAACTGGAGAACAATTATACCAAAGAAATTCTCGCACTGTTGCAAAAGTTCTAGGGCCCAAAACAGATTTTCCAACCTGTGGATCCAGCAAAGGGACTGAGAACTCCCAGGGAATTTGACTTTGGAGGCCGGTGGGATTTGATTATAGAACTTTCACAGGACTGGGGAAACAGACTCTTGGAGGCACGACAAAACTTTGTGCATACCAGGACCCGGGAGAAGGGAGCAGTGACCCCTCAAGATACAGAGCAAGAATCCTATGTGAGTCTCTGGCAGAGGTGTGGGTCAGGGGCACTGACTACAGCAGTACTGGGACCTGCAGCATGCTGGTATAAGGCCTTTTGAAGGAGGTTGCAGTTACTGCCATTACCTCTATCATAGTTTGGCCTCAGGCCAAACTACAAAGAGGGAACAGGCCCCACCATTAACAGAAAATTGGATTAAAGATTTACTGAGCATGGCATTGCCCACCAGAGGAAGACCCAGTTTTCCCCACAACCAGTCCTTCCCATCAGGAAGCTACCATAAGCCTCTTATCCTCACCCATCAAAGAGCAGACAAAATGAAAACCACAATTTGGTTAGGAGACTAACCAAACTGATCACTAGGATCACAGCCTCATCTAACTCAGTGAAACCATGAGCCATAACGTGTAGGGCCACCCAGGATGGGTGGGTCATGGTGGAGAGTTCTGACAAAATGTGGTCCACTAGAGAAGGGAATGGCAAACCAATTCTGCATTCTTGCCTTGAGAACCCCATGAACAGTATGAAAAGGCAAAAAGATATGGCTCTGAAATATGGATTCCCCAGGTCAGTAGGTGCCCAATATACTACTGGAGAAGAGCAGAGCAGAGAAATAGCTCCAGAAGGAATGAGGAAGCTGAACCAAAGCGAAAGCAATGCCCAGGTGTGGATGTGACTGGTGATGGAAGTCAAGTCTGATGCTGTAAAGGATAATATTGCATAGGAACCTGGAATGTTAGGTCCATGAACAAAGTAAATTGGAAGTGGCTAAAGAGGAGATGGCAAGAGTGAACATTGACATTTTAAGAATCAGTGAACTAAAATGGACCAGAATGGGCGAATTAAATTCAGATGACTATTATATCTACTACTGTGGGCAAGAATCCCTTAGAAGAAATGGAGTAGCATTCATAGTCAGCAAGAGGACAAAATGCATTCAGTCAATTCAGTTCAGTTCAGTTGCTCAGTGGTGTCCAGCTCTTTGCGACCCCATAAATCGCAGCATGCCAGTCCTCCCTGACCTTCACCAACTCCTGGTGTTTACTCAAATTTATGTCCATCGAGTTGGTGATGCCATCCAGCCATCTCATCCTCTATCGTCCCCTTCTCCTCCTGCCCCCAACCCCTCCCAGCATTAGGGTCTTTTCCAATGAGTCAACTCTTTGCATGAGATGGCCAAAGTATTGGAGTTTCAGCTTCAACATCAGTCCTTCCAATGAACACCCAGAACTGATCTCCTTTAAGATGGACTGGTTGGATCTCCTTGCAGTCCAAGGGACTCTCAAGAGTCTTCTCCAACACCACAGTTCAAAAGCATCAATTCTTTGGCACTCAGCTTTCTTCACCATCCAAATCTCACATCCATACATGACCATTGGAAAAACTATAGACTTGACTAGATGGACCTTTGTTGGCAAAGTAATGTCTCTGCTTTTTAATATGCTGTCTAGATTGGTCATAACTTACCTCCCAAGGAGTAAGCATCTTTTAATTTCATGACTGCAATCACCATCTGCAGTGATTCTGGAGCCCCCCCCCCAAAAAAAAGTCTGACACTGTTTCCACTGTTTCCCCATCTATTTCCCAAGAAGTGATGGGACCAGATGCGATGATCTTAGTTTTCTGAATGCTGAGCTTTAAGCCAACTTTTTCACTCTCCTCCTTCACTTTCATCAAGAGGCTTTTTAGTTCCTCTTCACTTTCTGCCATAAGGGTGGTGTCATCTGCATATCTGAGGTTATTGATATTTCTCTGAGCAATCTTGATTCCAGCTTGTGCTTCTTCCAGCCTAGCATTTCTCATGATGTACTCTGCATATAAGTTAAATAAGCAAGGTGACAACATACAGCCTTGACATACTCCTTTTCCTATTTGGAACCAGTCTGTTGTTCCATGTCCAATTCTAACTGCTGCTTCCTGACCTGCATACAGATTTCTCAAGAGACAGATCAGGTGGTCTGATATTCCCATCTCTTTCAGAATTTTCCACAGTTTACTGTGATCCACACAGTCAAAGGTTTTGGCATAGTCAATAAAGCAGAAATATAGGTTTTTCTGGACTCTTTTGATTTTTTGATGATCCCGCGGATGTTGGCAATTTGATCTCTGGTTCCTCTGCCTTTTCTAAAACCAGCTTCAACATCTGGAAGTTCACAGTTCATGTATTGCTGAAGCCTGGCTTGGAGAATTTTGAGCATTACTTTACTAGCATGTGAGATGAGTGCAATTGTGCAGTAGTTTGAGCATTCTTTGGCATTACCTTTCTTTGGGATTGGAATGAAAACTGACCTTTTCCAGTCCTGTGGCCACTGCTGAGTTTTCCAGATTTGCTGGCATATTGAGTGCAGCACTTACAGCATCATCTTTCAGGATTTGAAATAGCTCAACTGGAATTTCATCACCTCCACTAGCTTTGTTCGTAGTGATGCTTCCTAAGGCCCACTTGAATTCACATTCCAGAATGTCTGGCTCTAGGTGAGTGATCACACCATCGTGATTATCTGGGTCATGAATATCTTTTCTGTACAGTTCTTCTGTGTATTCTTGCCACCTCTTCTTAATATCTTCTGCTTCTGTTAGGTCCATACCATTTCTGTCATTTATCGAGCTCATCTTTGCATGAAATTTTCCCTTGGTATCTCTAATTTACTTGAGGAGATCTCTAGTCTTTTCCATTCTGTTGTTTTTCTCTATTTTCTTTGCACTGATCGCTGAGGAAGGCTTTTTTAACTCTCCTTGCTATTCTTTGGAACTCTGCATTCAAATGGGAATATCTTTCCTTTTCTCTTTTGCTTTTCACTTCTCTTCTTTTCACAGCTATTTGTAAGGTCTCCTCAGACAGCCTTATTGTTTTTTTGCATTTCTTTTCCATGGGGAGGGTCTTGATCCCTGTCTCCTATACAATGTCATGAACCTCCATCCATAGTTCATCAGGCACTCTGTCTATCAGATCTAGTCCCTTAAATCTATTTCTCACTTCCACCATATAGTCATAAGGGATTTGATTTAGGTCACACTTGAATAGTCTAGTGGTTTTCCCTACTTTTTTCAATTTAAGTCTGAATTTGGCAATAAGGATTTCATGATCTGAGCCACAGTCAGCTCCTGGTCTTGTTTTTTGCTGACTATATAGAGCTTCTCCATCTTTGGCTGCAAAGAATATAATCAATCTGATTTCGGTGTTGACCATCTGGCGATGTCCATGTGTAGAGTCTTCTCTTATGTTACTGGAAGAGGGTGTTTGCTATGACCAGTGCATTCTCTTGGCAAAACTCTACTAGCCTTTGCCCTGCTTCATTCCATACTCCAAGGCCAAATTTGCCTGTTACTCCAGGTGTTTCTTGATTTCCTACTTTTGCATTCCAGTCCCCTATAATGAAAAGGACATCTTTTTTGGGTGTTAGTCCTAAAAGGTCTTGTAGGTCTTCATAGAACCATTCAGCTTCAGCGTCTTCAGCATTACTGGTTGGGGCACAGGCTTGGATTACTGTGATATTGAATGGTTTTCCTTGGAAACAAACAGAGACCATTCTGTCGTTTTTGAGATGCATCCAAGTACTGCATTTCAGACTCTTTTGTTGACCATGATGGCTACTCCATTTCTTCTAAGGGATTCCTGCCCACAGTAGTAGATATAATGGTCATCTGAGTTAAATTCACCCATTCCAGTCCATTTTATTTCACTGATCCCTAGAATGTCGACGTTCACTCTTGTCATCTCCTGTTTGGCCACTCCCAATTTGCCTTGATTCATGGATCCAACATTCCAGGTTCCTATGCAATATTGCTCTTTATAGCATCAGACCTTGCTTCTATACCTTGGGCGAGGGGTAGCTCCTCTCCGCAGCGCTTCTGTGTGGTCTGTTGCAGCCGCCATGCCAAGACCCTGCTGACTCCCAAAATGCATTGCTTGGGAGCAGTCTCGAAAATGACAAAATGATCTTGGATTGTTTCCAAGTCAAACCATTCAATATCACAGTAATCCAAGTCTATACCCCAACCACTAATGCCAAAGCTAAATTTGAATGGTTCTATGAAGACCTACAAGACCTTCTAGAACTAACCCCCAAAAAGTGTCCTTTTCATCATAGGGGACTGGAAACAAAATTAGGAAGTCAAGAGATACCTGGAGTAACAGGCAAGTTTGGCCTTGGAGTGCAGAATGAAGCAGGGCAAAGGCTAACAGACTTTTGCCAAGAAAACTCACTGGTCGTAGCAAACACCCTCTTCCAACAACACAAGAGAAGACTCTACACATGGACATCACCAGATGGTCAATACTGAAATCAGATTGATTATATTCTTTGCATCCAAAGATGGAAAAGCTCTATACAGTCAGCAAAAACAAGACCAGTAGCTGACTGTGCCTCAGATCACAAACTCCTTACTACAAAATTCAGACATAAATAGAAGAAGAAAGTAGGGAAGACAACTAGGCTATTCAGATATGACCTAAATCAAATCCCTTATGATTATACAGTGGAAGTAACAAATAGGTTCAAAGGATTACATCTGATAGAGTGCCTGAAGAACTATGGATGCAGGTTTGTGACATTGTACAGGAGGTGGTGATCAAAACCATCTCCAAGAAAAAGAAATGCAAAAAGGTAAAATGGTTATCTGAGGAGACCTTACAAATAGCTGAGAAAGAAGAGAAGCAAAAGGCAAAGGAGAAAAGGAAAGATATAGCCATCTGAATGCAGAGTTCCAAAGAACACAAGGATAGATATGAAAGCCTTCCTAAGTGAACAATGCAAAGATATAGAGGAAAAAATTAGAATGGGAAAGACTAGAGATCTCTTCAAGAAAATTAGAGACACCTAGGGAATATTTCATGCAAAGATGGGCACAATAAAGGACAGAAATGGTATGGACCTAACAGAAGCAGAAGATATTAAGAAGAGGTTGCAAGAATACACAGAACTATACAAAAAAGATTTTCATGACCCAGATAACCATGATGGTGTGGTCACTCCTCTCGAGCCAGACATCTTGGAGAGCGAAGTCAAGTGGGCCTTAGGAAGCATCACTAGGAACGATGCTCATGGAGGTGATAGAATTTCAGCTGAGCTATTTCAAGTCCTAAAAGATGAAGCTGTGAAAGTGCTTCACTCAGTATGCCAGCAAATTTGGAAAACTCAGCAGTGGCCGCAGGACTGGAAAAGGTCAGTTTTCATTCCAGTGCCAAAGAAGGGTAATGCCAAAGAATGCTCAAACTACCGCACAATTGCACTCATTTCGCATGCTTGCAAAGTAATGTTCAAAATTCTCCAAGCTAGGCTTCAACAGTACCTGAATCGAGAACTTCCAGATGTACAAGCTGGGTTTAGAAAAGACAGAGGAACCGGAGACCAAATTGCCAACATCTATTGGATCATAAAAAATCAAGAGAATTTCAGAAAAACATCTACTTCTGCTTCATTGAATACTCTAAAGCCTTTGTGTGGATCACAACAAACTATGAAAAATTCTTCAAGAGATGGGAATACCAGACCACTTTACCTGCCTCCTGTGTGTAACTTGTATGCAGGTCAAGAAGCAGCAGTTAGAACTGGACATGGAACAACAGACTGGTTCCAGATTGGGAAGGGAGTATGTCAAGACTATATTGTCACCCTGTTTATTTAATTTATATGCAGAACACATCATGTAAAATGCAAGGCTGGATGAAGTACAAGTTGGAATCAAGATTCCCAGGAGAAATATCAATAACCCCAGATTACCTCAGATACCAAGATTGCCAGGAAAAATATCAATAACCTCAGATATGCAGATGCCACCACCCTTATAGCAGAAACCAAAGAGGATCTAAGGAGCCTCTTGATGAAGGTGAGTGAAATAGGAGAGTGAAAAATCTGGCTTAAAATTCAACATTCACAAAACTAAGGTCATGGCATCTGGTCCCATCACTTCATGGCAAATAGATGGGGGAAACAATGGAAATAGTAACAGACTTTATCTTCTTGAGTTCCAAAATCACTGTAGATGGTGACTGCAGCCATGAAATTAAAAGATGCTTGCTCCTTGGGAGAAAAGCTATGACAAACCTAGATAGCGTATTAAAAAGCATGGATAAGGAAGCTGTGGTACATATACACCATGGAATATTACTCAGCCATTAAAAAGAATTCATTTGAACCAGTTCTGATGAGATGGATGAAACTGGAGCCCATTATACAGAGTGAAGTAAGCCAGAAAGATAAAGATCATTACAGCATACTAACACATATATATGGAATTTAGAAAGATGGTAATGATAACCCTATATGCAAAACAGAAAAAGAGACACAGAAGTACAGAACAGACTTTTGAACTTTGTGGGAGAAGGTGAGGGTGGGATGTTTCAAAAGAACAGCATGTATATTATCTATGGTGAAACAGATCACCAGCCCAGGTGGGATGCATGAGATAAGAGCTCGGGCCTGGTGCACTGGGAAGACCCAGAGGAATCGGGTGGAGAGGGAGGTGGGAGGGGGGATCAGGATGGGGAATACGTGTAACTCTATGGCTGATTCATATCAATGTATGACAAAACCCACTGAAATGTTGTGAAGTAATTAGCCTCCAACTAATAATAAATAAATAAAATAAAATAAAATTGCAAATATATTTGAAGAAAAAGAAAAAAAAAAAGCAAGACATTACTCTGCCGACAAAGGTCCATTTAGTCAATGCCATGGTTTTGCCAGTAGTCATGTATGGATGTGAGAACTGGACCATAAAGAGGCTGAACACCGAAGAACTGATGCTTTTGAACTGTGATGTTGGGGAAGACTCTTGGAAGTCTCTTGGACTGCAAGGAAATCCAAGCAGTCAATCCTAAAGGAAATCAACCCTGAATATTCGTTGGAAGGACTGATGCTGAAACAGTAGCTCCAATACTTTGGGCACCTGATGTGAAGAGCTGTTGGTTGGTTGGTTTAGTCGCTAAGTTGTGTCCAACCTTGCCACCTCATGGACTGTAGCCTGCCAGGCTCTCTGCCCATGAGATTTTTCAGGCAAGAATACTGGAGTGGGTTGCCAGTTCCTTCTCCAGGGATCATCCTGACCCAGGAATCAAACCTGGTTTTCCTGCACTGCAGGCAGATTCTTTACTGACTTAGCTATGAGGGAAGCCCTGTGAAGAGCTGACTCATTAGAAAAGACCCTGGTACTTGGAAAGATTGAAGACAGGAGGAGAAGGGAATGACAGAGGATGAGATCGTTGGATGGCATCACCGATTCAATGGAAATGAGTTTAAGCAAACTCCGCGAGATTGTGAAGAACAGGGAAGCCTGTGGTGCTGCAATCTATCGGGTTGCAGAGTCAGACATGACTGAGCAACTGAACAACAACAAATAGAGCTTCCATCCCCTCCAGTTTTGGTATATGCCAGAAAACAGAAATAGTTCAGGCCATGTTCTCTGATCATGGTGCAGTAAGATTAGAAATTAACAACAAAAGAATAGATAAAATAATCTTTAATAATTGAAAATAATTTTTTGAAGAGAGGAATAGAATTTGGTGGGTATGGGGGAGAAAAATGGAGTTTTCATTTTTCATAAAATTTATACCTCTCTACTGAGACTTGTGTAATATTGCCTGTGTAATTAAAAAATAATAATCTATAAAAGAAAAAGCAATTAGCAAGTTTTTCCTTCAGTGAATGAATAGAACCTCAAATGTTCTGTTTATCTTCTGTCTGCATAAAATTCCTGTGAATATCATGGAAGTAGGCAATTTGACGCAATGAGAAACTCAGGTTTTAACAAAGCAAGTTAGAATATTGAGCAGCTAAATTGCATTATTTCCTCCGTTTGGGGGGCTTACCAGATGAATCTCCCTTCCCTCTAGATGCCTATTTTATAGAAATACATAAATAAGAATATCCATTTGTTTGTGCAAACAAGTCAGAACCATGCTAGAAGGATAGAATGCTATAATTGAAAATGTTCTTATTTAAAATGTAATCCTCTTTAATATTGTGAGCAGAAATCATTTTTAAAGACCTTTTGTTTGCCAAGAACAAATTCTAGCTGCTGATCGAGGCAGTAGTGTTCACTGTGTGCCTCATTCTCAGGGGTAAATACAAGGAAATGATGATTTTTATTATAAGGTACAAAGGGCTTTCATTCCTTGGAGGGAACAAGACATTTCTGCATTTGGTAAAATTTACCATCCCTTATTTTGACTAAAAAAATCTTTAAAAAATAAATACCTTAAGTATTAAAGAACATAAACAGTGTTTTTCTTTAACAGAATATACAAAATAATGAAAGCCATATTTTTAAATTTAAAATGAACTCACATGATTTGCATCACAGAAACATTGCTTTTTTCTCCAAAATGATTAAGAAATCCCAGAGAGAGCGACATCAATTTTAGAAGGAATATGTTTGCTGCATATGTGTTAGTTCAGCTATCAGAATTTTCAATTAAACTAAATTTAGTAAAAGTCATTTCTGTACAACCAAGTAATTTTTATATGTTTGGCACAATGTAAAATAAAGGGAAAAGTTCTCCCTGTATATGGCACTTAAAGTTGACTTCATTATATTTGTTTCAACACTTGGGTGGTATAAAAATTAATCATGTGAACACCAAGCTGAAAATATGACTCATAGCCTCTGCTAACAGTTGCCTTAAACAATTTTGCCTTCCCCTTTGAGTGTTAAATGGATTTTGAAAAGTGGATTTTGGTGGAAGTTTGGGATATTTTCAACTACATTCTTGGATTTCTTTTTTTTGGCTGCACTGGGTCTTTGTTGCTGGTCTCAGGCTTTCTCTAGTTGTGATGAGTGGGGGCCACTCTTTCCTGCAGTGTGCAGGTGTCTCATCGTGGTGGCTTCTCTTATCTCAGAGCATAGGCTCTAGGCATGCAGGCTCAGTAATTGCGGCCCGCAGGCTTAGTTCCCCGAGGCATGTGGGATCTTAGTTCCCTGCTCAGGGATTGAACCTGTGTCCCCAGCATTGCAAGGCAGATTCTTAACCACTGGGCCACCAGGGAAGTCCTGGGTTTCTTTATTACCTGAAAAGTTCTTGCTGATAATCTGGTCAGAACACATTGTGTATTCTGGAGAAGTTCTGTTTGTACCAATGACTTCCTTTTGAGCTTCAGACTAGATTCCTCTGTTGACATACCCATTTTTGGTGACAAAGGATTCTTTTAGAGGACTAGTAGAAGGAATCCTGTGATATTATGATTTGTAATAAGTAATACATATTTGGTATTTGATCTCATTGCTAGCAGTTACCTCCTTGAATTTCCCAAGTGATGAGAGAGAATTTATGTTACTGAGGTAACTTCTGGAATGCCCCCAATTCTCCTAAGGATTGAGGCTAGTTGCCAGGGGAAGTGACCAAGTGATTAGAGGGTCAAACCTTTCCATTCCTACCCCCACTCCCCAACCTCTGGAGAGGGGAGAGACAGGGTTCTGAGAGCAGTGGTGAGCTGCTGGAGTGGTGAGCTGGTGGAGACATGGGCAGGGTGACACACCCGGAGAGGGTAGGGAAGGAAGCCCCACACCCCTACCCAACAGAACTTGGTTTGTGCATCTCTTCCATCTGACTGTTTTTGAGTTATATCCTTTCGTAATGAACTGACAATCTAACGAGAAAAAAAGTTTCTGAGTTCTGTGAGCCTCTTTAGCCAATTAGCCAAATCCAAGGAGAGAGTCATTTGAAACTCCTGATCTGTGTATAGCCCGTTGGTCAGAGACACAGATGGTAATGTGTTACACACCCATTTGTACGTAGTACTGAAACAGCACAAATGCAGCAGCTCTTAGCACCCAGGGGTTCCTCACTGATCGCTATTACTCTGCACCCTGTTACCAGGCAACGGGTCCAACTCAGCCATTGGTTGGTGCCTCAGCGGGCCCCGCCCACAAGCAACCAACTGTCAAGGAGCAACCGTTAGTGGGCGGATTCAGCCAACTGTTGGACTGTCTGTCCCTCGTCAAGTGGAGAGTGAGGTAAGAAGCGAATCCCGGCCTTCGCCCCTGGTTCCTCCAGCTTACCGGCTTTCAGGCCAGTAGGTGAGCTGGGGGCCCCAGGAAACAGACTGGACGCTGTGTCCTGTAGAGCTCCGGAGCCCTTACCCACTGGCTGGGCCCAGGGCTTGAGGTGGCGGTGAACCTCACCTCCATCCCCGCTTTGTGACTGATCAACAGCAGCTGAATGCCTGGGTCACAGTCTGTGGGACCTACCACCCCTCCCCTATTTGGGCAGCTTGAAGAGCCTGAGGGTCGGTTGAGTCCTGAGCGCTTTGCTCCCTCTGTGATGACAGCTGGGCAGGGTCTGGGGACCTGGCCCTGAGGGAGTCGTCAACTGAGATCTGCTTCCTCTTAGCTGGGCCCTGGACCTCAGAGGGTGAAAGTTTTGTCTTGGGACCCTGCCCAAGGCAGGGAATAACATTTGTTTGGTAGAGACTTACAGGAACATCATTACCTGACCATGACCTGACCTCCAGAACAAAGGATCTGACATCAAGAAGTTTGTAACAGCTAACTACACCCCTCCCTCACCTTTCCTAGAAAAAGGCCTTTGCTGAAAGCTTTCAGGGAGTGTGGAAGCTTTAAAGCATGAGCCATCCATCTCCTTGCATGTGTGTGCTCAGTCTCTCAGTGTGTCCGACTGTTTGCGACTCCATGGACTGTAGCCCTCCCAGCTCCTCTGTGCATGGGATTTCCCAGGCAAGAATATTGGAGTGAGTTGCCATTTCTTCCTCCAGGGAATCTTCCCAATCCAAGGATCGAACCCATGTCTCTTGTGTCTCCTGCATTGACAGGTGGATTCTTTACCACTGAGCCACCAGGGAAACCCGTCTCCTTGCAGGGCCCTGTAATAAACCTTCCTCTGCTCCAAACTCTGATGTTTTGGTATAGTTTGACCTCTCTGTGGGTCGGGCACAGGGACTTGAGTTTCAGTAACAATACTAGTGTAAATATTGTACCCTTAGATTAGTTTTGCACTCCTGAAAATTTCCCCTTGAAACCTAAGATAATTTATAATTCCTTTTTTGAATTATATTCTTTTTATCACTCGTTTGTGCTGCATAATTCAACTCTCTGATTCAGAGTTGATTCCCACCTCACCCCCTTCCCATCTCATTACAGTTGTTCCATCGATACTTTCCTGTCTTCCCGTTCCACCGTTCTCTCCCTTGGCCTCATCTTTGTCTCTTTATTTGATTCATATAGTGAAGTTGGAGTTTTAAAGTGAAGGTTATTGCATCTTATGTCCCTTATCTGCTCTCCTGGGGCTTGTTTGGAAATTACCTTCCCACACATTCTCAATGTAACATGTGACTGTTGCTAGTACAAATCCACAGCTTTAGTGAAATGTGAAGGGTAATTTGAGGGGCCAGCTGCTCTTATGATCATGAATGACCAACTGGAAGGTAACAATTGTAGTCAGGACCTAAACAGTCTCCAGAGGCTTGGGTTCCATTTAAAAGAGAACATCTTCATCTTTCCCAGCTGTCCCAGCCCTTGGCAATTCCAGACTCATGGGGTTTCTTTCAAGAAGCACCTGTTTGCATTGTAGTCTGAATTTGTAGCAAATTATTTCTACACAGTTGGAAATAACATCAAATTGGCTCTTTTACCAGGCACGCTGGACGGGCGCATTTGGGTTTTGTAGATGTTTGTGTGTTCTTGTAGTGTGAAAATGCCTTCATTTAAAACAAATACATTTTCCAGCTCATTATCCCACAGTGTGAAGCCCAATTCTGTTAAAAATAATTACAATGACTGAATTATTTTGCTGAGAAAAACAGGTATCCACATGCCACTACAAATTCAAACTTTTGTTTCCAACAGACTTTTGATGCATCATCCCAGGATATTGTGGATTGAAAGTTTAAAGAATATTTCTCTGAGGTTATTGTCATAAATATTTTCACTGAATTGATGATGAAAAATCCTTACTGATACTCACATTAGGTATATTTCACATCTCTCTTAGACTAAATCAGAGGGGAATGAGTTTATTTTACTCCTTTTTTAATTATTGAAAAGATTGAAAATGAGAACCTATTATATAGCACAGGAAACTCAATGATCTGTGGTGACCTAAATGGGAAGGAAATCCAAAAAAAGAGGAAATACATGTATATATGTAGCTGCCTCCATTTGCGGTATAGCAGAAAATAATACAACATTGTAAAGCAATCATCAGTTCAGTTCAGTCGCTCAGTTGTGTCTGACTCTTTGCGACTCCATGAACCACAGCAGGCCAGGCCTCCCTGTCCATCACCAACTCCCGGAGTCTACCCAAACTCATGTCCATTGAGTCGGTGATGCCATCTAACCATCTCATCCTCTGTTGTCCCCTTCTCGTCCTGCTTTCAATCTTTCCTAGCATCAGGGTCTTTTCCAGTGAGTCAGTTCTTCGCATCAGGTGGCCAAAGTATTGCAGTTTCAGCTTCAGCATCAGTCCTTCCAATGAATATTCAGGACTGATCTCCTTTAGGATGGACTGGTTGGATATCCTTGCAGTCCAAGGGACTCTCAAGAGTCTTCTCCAACACCACAGTTCAAAAGCATCAATTCTTTGGCACTCAGCTTTCTTTATAGTCCAAGTCTTACATCCATACATGACCACTGGAAAAACCATAGCCTTGACTAGACGGACCTTTGTTGGCAAAGTAATGTCTTTGTTGGCAAAGCAATTATAGTCCAATAAAAATTAATAGAAAGAAACAAGGAAAAACTGTTGAAAGTTATTGGATACTGTAGTCTTGTTTGGAGGAAAATGAAAGGTTCATCTTATGGTTTGCTATATATAAAAAAATTGAATTTGTTTTGGTAAAATAGCAGTTTAAATATGAATACAGTAGGACTTAAAAGATGCAAAAACTTCAATTATCACACAAAATCTGACACCTTCAGGTCCATAACTTCTGCCTTGAACTTCAAATGAACGTTTAGTATGGGATGGAAACTTCAATTTTACAAATGTTTTTACACACATATTTCCCATTACATCAATAAAGTTGTTTACAAATGAGTTTTACTTTATCAGTAAGAACAAAGTTGGATTTAGGTCTTCTAACACCTGGTTTAGTGCTCAGTCCACTTTTCTACTATCTAATACTGCAGTAAGAGTGTGTCATTACTATATAATTATATAACCTTAAGAATTTGTAATTTATTTTAAATTTCATCCTAAAAAACTGAGTTACTTAATACTCTTAACATGCATATTCGTACATAATGTAAGTATAAAGTATACCTTTCTCTTTAAACAGATATACTTCAGTAGCATGTGTGAGAAAAGTAATTTTCTTCCAAGCAATTGATACTTCATACATTTTCTTTGATGCTGTGCTGTGCTCAATTGTGTACGACTCTCTGAGACTCTAGCCTGCCAGCTCCTCTGTCCATGGAATTTTCCCGGCAAGAATACTGGAGTGGGTTACCATTTCCTTCTCTAAAATGCTGTATTTTATATCCTCCTCTTAGTGATTCACACTGCAGTTTAACATACTAAAAGTTCTAAGAATGATGGCAATAAATACCTTTATTAATTAATAAAGTAACTTTAACTGAAGTTTCTCAAACTTACATGATCACGGCACCCATTTTATGGGCAACATTTATTAACATCCTGGAATTCCACAGAAAGAATGCTATTTTTTTTTTAAGAGCTTTGCAAAGAAGATTTTCAGAATTATCTCCTGAGGTACAGGTTTGGTTGATAAGAATTATTGTATGCACTGATGTTGCCAATAGTACTCTAAAATCTTAAAAGATATGTGAAGACCTACGAGATAAGGAGGATGTAGTAGTGATTATAAGAAATATGTAAGAGAGTCTCAAATTTGGTTTAGGTTTTTCTGGCAGAGTTGTCATTCTAATTTCTTTTCAGATTATTACAATTTGTTCTTGAGATAGAAGTTCATGTTTACAGAAACTATTATACACATGTGACATTGCTGGAAAGTAAGGGACTGGTTGAATATTGGTGGGAGTTCAATTTTAGGGAAAAATAGTTCCAAAATTTATAATGTAAAACTATTATATTTAATATATGTGTGTGTATATATATATATATATTAAAGTTCAAAATAGTAATGTTTGAGTTTCTCCCCCTCTAGTTCTCTCTGTACTCTCATGCTCTTTTGCATATTTTAAGAGCAATTCTAAATCATCTCCTGTGTGCACCATCTATGTTAGGTGCCACTGGGGGATAAGAAGAAATAAAAGGCATGATCTCTGCCCTTGAGTAGCTGATTAGAAGAGACTGCACATTGGATTTTTCCACTGACTGATTAGCTTAGGTACACAGAACAAAGAGAGAAGGTGCGTTCTGAGTGGGAGTTTCAGCTGAACAAACAACAGAAGCAGAATGAAACCCAGTCTTATCCTGTAGTCAGCTAGCACCAGGAAGCAGAAATAACTTGGGCTGCCTTAAGTCAAGTGGTTACCAGCTCTTGGCTGGATGGCTGCTCACCCAGAGGAGCATCACCTCTGTCAGCTGGATCCTCTTCGTTGTTTTTATTTGGATATAGTGAATCTTCATCCCAGTTTAGAAAAATTTTTCGAACAAGAGTTTTGTTGAGGTCTGTGAGGATACAATTATTTATGAAGCTGGATTGACATAGGGAAAAAGTCTGTAGGACATTTGAAGCCTGTTCTTCTGATGGGTGTGATGGCAGCTTTATGGAGGATGATCAAGAGGAGCATGTTCTCCTGTGGTCATGGCTATGTTTATGAAAACTCTTTTTCAAATAATATTTGTGGGATCCAAAAGGGGTTCTTACTTCCATCCAGTGAAGGAAGGAGAATATATTAGGCCATGGTTTGAAACCTAGATTCTAGGTTTCTACTGGAAAGTTGATGATGTTTTCCCCACCTTGGAAAGGAAAGGAAGAAGCAGCAGATGTTCCACTTTTCTAAATAAATGAGAAAGTCCTTTTATTCTCTTTTGGGAAATTTAGCTGATTTGAGAAAAGGTAGAATGGGAGTGAAGAATTGGAGGAAAAGATAAGGAAGGGTCAGACGGTTCATGGCTGTTTGCTTGATGCCAAACAGCCATGATGCCAGGTTAAGTTGCTAGCCCCGATCACGTCTCACCTTCCTTTCCTGAAGTGCAAAAGGGACACGGGGAGCTATTTTACAGTGGCTATTAGACTTGAAAGATCAGAACAAGTATGCATTAGGGATTATTTCTAGTGAAGATTAACAAGTCACTCTTCAATGACTCTCTGCTATGTACAACCTTTGTTTTTATGTGCTTGTTATGAGGGACTTTGCCTCTGGGCTATTGTTAGTTAACCAATTAACTAGAAGTTACTCTCCAAGAATTAAATAGGACCAAAGACAGCAAATCCCCAAGAATAAAAATTGAATTCTTTGATTTCTGTTGAAATAAAGAAGGCTTTGAAAATTTTTCTGATGTTTTCTGGGATTTTGATGTGTCTTTTTAGCAAAGTCAAATCCTGGATTTCCTGCCTTGCCTAGATCAGTGTGATATAGCAATGTAAGTGCTGCTTAAATAAGGCACAAAGGTTTTGCTTAATATTTTAAACTGTCATCCATCTTCTCAAAATTATAGAACCAGTACTCTAAAATGTAGCCAATAGGGGATGTATGACAGTGTAATTAGTCTAAAGGAATTTTAAATTGGTTTATAGATACATTTAAAATGTAAACCTGAAAAATGCCCTTCAAAAATATAACACAAGCTTTAAAATTCATCACCTTTACCAAGATATCCAAAACTCACACAACACAATAAGAGATCTAATATGGGTATGAACAATTTAACTATTTTAGCTAGAATCTTTTAATGCTTTACTCTGTATTATAGCAGCTAAGACTCATTTTAAGGCCTAAAATATATAAGCAAATATGGCATCATTTATTAGTCTCAGTAATAGGGACTGTTAAAAAATTAGCCCGGGTATCCAGTTATTTCAGTCTTCAAGTGTAGCGTATACAATCCAAGGGCCACAAAGACTAGGGTGTAGTCCTCGGAGCCAGGAGGCTACCAAACAGCCTTTAAAGTGTGGTCAGATGTGAGGACTTTGGGAATTGGTCAACAGTTAACCTAAATAAGCCCTTGACTTTGTTCTTGCCTTGAGGTGCTGATTACATAGCATAATGGGCAGTGCCATGTAGAAATAAATACAGGACACTATGATAGCCCCTTGAGCATGTAGCCCACTCTTGGGGGTTGGGGTCAGCAAAGACCCCTTATGGAGTGTTTGTCATTCCATTAAGTAGAAATATAGAACAAGGAGATTATCTACGTGCAGAACAACTAAATGCCACTTACTGTAAGTGTTCATAGATGATAGGATCATAGTATAATAACATTACAAATTTATGTTTGTGTAGTGTATCCAGTTTAATAACTCATGTATAGCACTTTCTCATATCAGTTGAATGTTATCCACTTGAATATTTCCTGATCTTCTCTTTTCTAAACACATGGTAAAATTATGCTTCCCTAATCTGTTGAACTAAGCGTGATCATCAGACTTGCCTTGACCTGAGAAATGTGAACAAAAGTGGTGTGTGTCACTTCTTGGTATACATTTTACATTTGTTTTTATTTACTTATATTTTTTGGTCATAGCCCATGGCATGTGGGATATTAATTCTGCAACCAGTAATTAAACCTGCAGCCCCTGCAGTGGAAGCACATATTCTCAACCATGGGACTGCCAGGGAAGTCATTTTGGTGGACATTTAAAAGTTTGTAGGCAATTCACTCTCTTTTTTCTCATATTGTGGTGATCCAGGAAGCCTATGTCTAGATGAGACACTCTTCTACTGGGTTTTGAGTGACTATAGAAGCAGAGTCATCCTGTCAACAGGTAATGGACATGTCTGGCAAGGAATACATTTTTGCTTCTTTGGCTACTGAGATCTTTTAACAGTGTAATCTCATCTTCCCTGGTGGATATAAATAAAAGTCCATGGTTGTTCATATGAACTCTCATGGTACTTCCTAAAGGGAATTAATGTAGTACATGCAGAGCTTCTAATTTTTTTAATTGATTTTTTTTAGAGTAGTTTAGATTCACAGCAAAATTTATCTTAAAGTACAGAAATTTCCTGTGTGTTTTCTGTGCTCACAAATGCATAGCCTTCCCTGTTATCAACTTAGCTTGCTGAAGTATGTGTGCATGCTCAGTTGTGTCCAACTCTTTGCAACCCCATGGACTGTAGCCCACCAGGCCCCTCTGTCCCTGGGATTATCCTGACAAGAATGTTGGAGAGGGTTACCACTTCCTCCTGCAAAGGATCTTCCTGACCCAGGAATCAAACCTACATCTCCTACATTGGCAGAAGGAATTTTTTTTTAACCACTGCATCACCGGGGAAGCCAAAGTGGTACATTTGTTATAATTATGGTACCACCATTTATCCACCTACTAAAGTACATCTTGGTTGCTTCCAAGTTTTGCAGTTATGAATAGAGTGACTATAATCTTATGTATGTAGGTTCTTGTGTGGAAATAAGTTTTCATCTCCTTTCAGTAAGTATCAAGGAGCAAAATTATTGGATCATATGGTGAGAAAGTGTTTAGCTTTGTAAGAAAGAACAAAACTGTCTCCCGAAGTGACTGTACCACTTCGTGTTTCCACCAGCAATGAATGAGAGTTCCTATTGTTCCATTTCATTGCCAGCATTTGATGATGTCAGTTTCTGGATTTGGCCATTCTAATATGTGCGTAGTCATGTCTCCTTTTCACTTACATTTCTCTGAGGACATATGATATAGAGCACCTTTTCATATGCTTATTTGCCATCTATCTATCTTTGTTGAGGTAAATGTTAAGATATTTGATCCCTTTTTAAATCATGTTTTCTTATTTTTGAGAGTTCTTTGATATTTTGGATAACAGTTCTTTATCAATGTGATGGCATGTCTTTTCATTCTCTTGACAGTATCTTTTGCAGAGCAGAAAATTTTAATTTTAGTGAAGTTAGGCTTATTGATTTTTTTTTCATGGTCTGTGCCTTTGACATTGTATCTAAATAATTATCACCCTACCCAAGGTTATCTCAATTTTCTCCTATGTTATCTTTAAAGGGTTTTCTAATTTTTTTGTTGTAAATTTAGGTCTATGATTTTTTTAGATTTATTTCTTGTGAAGGGTGTAACACTTGTGTCCAGATTAATTTTTTTGCATGTGAATATTCATTTGTTCCAGCACCATTTGTTGAACAGACTATCTTTGTTGCATTGTATTTGCCTTCACTCCTTTGTCAAAGATTAATTGACTGTATAGATGTGGGTATATTTCTGGGCTCTCTATTCTGTGCTATTGGCCTATTTGTCTTTTCTTTTATCAGTACACACTGTCTTGATTACTGTAGCTTATAGCAAGTCTTAAGTCCAGTAGTGTCAGTCCTTTGACTTGGTTCTTTTCTTCTTTCAACATTGTATTGGTGCTTCTGGCACTTTTTGTGCTTTGTACCTGGAATCTATTACAGTGGTTCAAAGGCCTTTTTTGGACTTCTGTCCTGATAATTGACTGCCAAAAAGCTGAGTTCTGGCTCAGTGAGTTGTTCCTGTAAAAGGGATAGCCATTGCCTCCAGAAATGATCTAAATGAGCCAGATCCTCAAAGCCCAAGCAATTGCCAAGGCCTACTGTGTCCTGCTCCAGAGTTCCTCTATTATCCATCACCTTCTTCCCCCTGCATCACCAAGGCCTAGCTCATATTCTTTTCATCACTTTTCTGTATTACTGTGTCTTTCTGATTTCAATCTCAGCCTCCAGAGTATGTTCCCTCTATATTAATATTGTTTCTTTTAAAATCAGTTCTGGAATTTAGCTAAAAATGGGAAACCAGGATTCATATTTTGATACATTGTTTTGTCTCTTCTAGTATTTCTACTTTCTGGACTCATTCTCCCCTTATCTGTTGGCCATTGTACTGTTTGAGAGATATTCTTTCTCTATTGCACTAGCAGCACATAACAATAAATCAAAAACCCTAGCCTAAAATTCAGGTCAGATTATATTTACTTACATTTTCCTCAAAAAACCTTATTGGATCCCACAAAATAAAGGAATTCAAGGATATCTCAGTTTACTTCTAACTTCACCTACTTGTTTGTCCTTTAAGGTGGAACTCTTATGATTCCCTTGTATATTTCATGTGGCATAGCACATATTCAGAATAAATGTTTTGAGAATTGATTTTCTGAATGAATTATTTATGTTAATGACTAATATTGGGCATATGAGGACCTGGGGTTATTTGATAAATTTGCTGAAATTTTAATGAAGTTTTAATAAAATCTGGGAAGATCCCCTGGAGAAGGGAAAGGCTTCCCACTCCAGTATTCTAGCCTGGAGAATTCCATGGACTGTATAGTCTATGGTGTTGGAAAGAGTCGGACACAACTGAGCAACTTCACTTTAAATAAAATATAATGATTATCTTCAGTTGAAAAAGAACAGTGGCCCCAGACTTAGACTAAGCCAGTCATTTCAGCACTGAATTTCACTGGTAAGGGTTAGATTAAAATGTCATGTGTAACAACATCTTCCTCCAAGGTAGTAAAGTCCAGTGGAGAAGACATTTCATATACATGTCATGGCACTACTAAATCAGTTAGTCAGGGAAGACCATAAACCCTGTATTTACAGAACATAAAATGTCCATTTTAAGTGTGCCCTGGATCTGCCCATCTTGATGATCAAATAAGGGATTCAAGTAGGACTGTTAAAGGGAACACAGTTGTTTGGGAGAATCTAGAGGTAAGTATCTCAGGGAAGATAGGATTGGGCCAGACTTTGAAATTTGGAAAGGAAACTTAACAGAAAAATACTAGAGGCAGGAATAAATAACTGGGAAGCCTGTCTGATTGGAATTCATGTTAAAGAAGGAGATTTAGGTAAGATTGAGAAGATAGGTTAAGCTAAAATCTAAGAAGCAAACTGAGAAGTTTGATCTCTATACTCAGGGCCAGTACTTCTCACCTGGGGCCAAGAGTGGGAAGAGGTAGCAAAACTTCCAGGAGAGCTTTTTAAAACTTTATTGCTCCCCAAATGCCTCATCACTAAGCTGCACTGAGCAGTCCTGCTCTGGTGAGCCGCTGTTACTGACAGAGTGCTTAACTTGTTTTTAGCAAGAACAAATATTTGAAAGTCACTCCTGTTGGCAATTAGGAGACATTGGAAGTGTATGAGCAAAAGAGTTTATGCCAAATAGTTATATAATCAGACAATGACCTTCACACAGTGTCCCAAATTCCTCTTGAACTTCTCCTTGACATCACTAAAGACATATATGACAGATGGAGGTAATAAAGCCTATGCTTGTCTTTTTAAACTACTATGTATGACATATTATGGAGTTATAACCAAAAGAAGTAGTGTTTAAAATATTTTCCTAGATTTCAAAGAGAAAATGTGGAATTGTAATACTTAATGCACATCATAAATTCTGGGGTCATTTTTACCTTTTAATACACAGGTCATTTTTTTGTGTGTGCATTTTAAAAAGATGTTATTCTGGGTAAATGTCATGAAATGAACTCTGCTTCAGGGCAAAAGTATGGACAATGTGTATAAATGTGTATAAATTGCTTTGAAAAATAAAATGAAGAAGCATTTCTTTCCATCTGTTCTAAGTGCTTCACCTGAAGTCCGGATCTGAGGCTGAAGCCTGCCAACATTTACATGCTGATTAATCCTATAAAATTTGATAGAGTCATTCCACTACAACACCTGGAATAATTGTATAGTTACTGGCAAAAGAGAGTGGAAGGTACTGTTAAATCTGCCAATCATGGTGTAGTTAATAGTTCCCCATAAATTGCACTAAATACTAGAGTCCTGACCTTTTTGTTTATTCAAGACCCATTTTCTTTGTATTTTTCTTCCTTTGATTTGATTGTTTGTTGCTACATTTAACAACAACAAAAAGAAGAAGCAAGCCACCCACACCAAAATCCTCCTTTCATCCATTAAAATTAAGCATAATAATAGAGGCTGAGAGAACAGTGAAGCTGCTGAATCCTAAAGCGCATCAGTAAAACACAGGACGGGGCTATTTTATCAGTAAAGGAGTTCTACTGTCTTACCTGTGCTAGACAGAGACCAAATTACAGTGCACCCCACCCTGGAAACAATTCTTATGTTAAATTGTGCTAGACTATTATTCTAGAACCTTTTTTGATTAAAAAAATGTTTTATTAATAGTGCCTCCATTCTCATATCAACTCTTAAGAGCCGAGAAAAAAGAAAAGACAGGTTTTAGTTTCCCATTTTGATGGAAACTAAGACATGAAATAGTTGTAGCACTTTTCTATACTTAATTCTGGTTGAATATTCAGATAACCTATGGGAAAAAATGAGACACTGATCTACAGAAATAAGTGGTATTAATGTAAAATATATGGAGTTTAGAATAAAAAACCCTGGGTGAGTTATCTAAGCTTGCTGACCTTCAATTTTCTCATCTATGAAGCACTAATAATGATGTATATACATTTGTACTCAAAATATAATACATTAGTCTTCTCACTATGTATTTTGCTCAATTGTTACATTTTCTAAATTTGAAAAGTAGCTGTGCAATATGTGTTATGTAAGAAGTGCTAATAATTTATTAACACCTATGCAAACAGTATTTTCCTTTTAATAAAATACAATTTAAAAAATTAGCAAATGGACTAATTGGGCCACTTATATAGATGAAAGATGCCCAAAATTAATTTTAGAAAAAGAAGATTATAAATAAAGTCATTTAGAATGAGTGGAGATGAAATTTTCCATAGACTATAATTTTCTGAGTTCCTTAAAAATAACATTTATTGTGTTTTTTTGTGATTACACAAAGAATATGTATTCGTTGTATAAAGACTAGAAAATGTAGAATAGCACAGAAGGAATTGCAGTTGTACACAATAGATTGAAGATATGCTTTCTCTTGAAAATAAATTGCCAAAATGTCAGTAAACACATTTTAAAAGGCATAAAACATCAAGGACACACCAAAGGGAAAGGATATGACAGCAGACAGAAATGTCAATAAAAATTTGAATGATGGGATGCAGATGGATTGGTGCTAAATAATTTAGAAGAGTGAGAAAGCAGAAATCTAGTTACATAAAAGGAGGGATAAGGGGAATATTTTAAAAACACCTAATAGTTTTGAGCCTCCAAATTTAGGATTAAATGTTTAGGCACATAAAATTAATTAAATGGTTAAATTTAGGCACATAAAATATTCAGTCATCTGAACAGGGTAGGAATGAAAATGGGAAGATTGCTTTAAAATGTGTGTAATGAATACATTGGTCCTTAGATTTCCTCATCCCAGCAGAAGGCACCTTTTGTAAAAAGGCTGAATGAAAGAGACTATGAATCCAAGGTACAGCTGAGGTATGAGCTAGAGTAAGTGAAAATCTGTATTGAAGAATGTATGTTCCTACTTTTTAGGTTGCACGTGGAAGGTCTGTCCTAACATTCTTGGCACCTTGCCCTATTTCTCTCTCCCTTTCTCTCATGCAGGAGAGAATTTACCTGATTGTTGGTCATTTGTTTTGTGACTGGGAGGATCTATCTAACTCATCAGCCTTTTTTCTTCTTTCTCAGTGTGAGGCAGTGATCACAGGTAAAGGAGCCTGCTCTGCAGGCCTGAAACTCCCCTCAAGTTTGCTGACCAGGGTCTAGACAGGGCAGCGAATTTGAGCAAGGTCACTTGGCCCTTACATCTAAGCCTTATTCTTCTAACCAATCAGTGAAAAAGATGATATTTGGACTTTAATGTCTCAGATGGTTTAAAACTTTGGCAGAATTTTAGGGCAACAAAGATGTTTTTGATTCCCTAAATATCAAACACTTTGCATCTTAAAAAGATTCACCATCTCCTTTCTCCACTTGACTGCCAGAGTATTGGCTACTGGCATGATATACTTCAAACAGAAGATGGGTCAAACCTCCCTGGGGAACTGACCAAAGAGAAAAACACCACATATATTGGCATTTTGGAGCCTTCCAGTGAGATGACCAGGTTCCTGGATGTGGTCATGCCCAGTGGTTAGTAAGCCTATTCAGGCAAAAAGAGTTTTCAGTCATCATTTTAGTGTTTCACTCCTAAGTATATATTCACAGTCAAAGACTTTTGAGGAAAGAGTCTAATAGACAATAAATAAAAAGAATGAAAGAAAGGATTTTTAGGGAAAATAGACCATCAGAAGAAAACACCACACTTCATATTTATTTAAAATATTCATTCATTTCATCCAAGTTGTCCATTTTATTGGCATAGAGCTGCTGGTAGTAGTCTCTTATGATCCTTTGTATTTCAGTGTTGTCTGTTGTGATCTCTCCATTTTCATTTCTAATTTTGTTAATTTGGTTCTTCTCTCTTTGCTTCTTAATGAGTCTTGCTAATGGTTTGTCAATTTTGTTTATTTTTTCAAAAAACCAGCTTTTAGCTTTGTTGATTTTTGCTATGGTCTCTTTAGTTTCTTTTGCATTTATTTCTGCCCTAATTTTTAGGATTTCTTTCCTTCTGCTAACCCTGGGGTTCTTCATTTCTTCCTTCTCTAATTGCTTTAGGTGTAGAGTTAGGTTATTTATTTGGCTTTTTTCTTGTTTCTTGATGTGAGCCTGTAATGTTATGAACCTTCCCCTTAGCACTGCTTTTACAGTATCCCATAGGTTTTGGGTTGTTGTGTTTTCATTTTCATTCATTTCTATGCATATTTTGATTTCTTTTTTGATTTCTTCTATGATTTGTTGGTTATTCAGAAGCGTGTTATTTAGCCTCCATATGTTTGCATTTTTAACAATTTTTTTCCTGTAATTGAGATGTAATCTTACTGCACTGTGGTCAGAAAAGATGACTGGAATGATTTCAATTTTTTTGAATTTCCCAAGACCAGATTTATGGCCCAGGATGTGATCTATTCTGGAGAAGGTTCCGTGTGCACTTGAGAAAAAGGTGAAGTTGATTGTTTTGGGGTGAAATGTCCTATAGATATCAATCAGGTCTAGCTGGTCCATTGTGTCATTCAAGGTTTGTGTTTCCTTGTTAATTTTCTGTTTAGTTGATCTATCCATAGTTGTGAGTGGGGTATTAAAGTCTCCCACTATTATTGTGTTAGTATTAATTTCCTCTTTCATACTCGTTAGCGTTTGCCGCACATATTGTGGTGCTCCTATGTTGGGTGCATATATATTTATAATTGTTATATCTTCTTCTTGCATTAATCCTTTGATCATTATGTAGTGTCCTTCTTTGTCTCTTTTCACATCCTTTATTTGAAAGTCTATTTTATCTGATATGAGTATTGCGACTCCTGCTTTCTTTTGGTCTCCGTTTGCATGAAATATTTTTTTCCAGCCCTTCACTTTTAGTCTGTATGTGTCTCTTGCTTTGAGGTGGGTCTCTTGTAGACAGCATATATAGGGGTCTTGATTTTGTATCCATTCAGCCAATCTTTGTCTTTTGGTTGGGGCATTCAACCCATTTACATTTAAGGTAATTATTGATAGGTGTGGTCCCGTTGCCATTTACTTTGTTGTTTTGGGTTCACGTTTATACAACCTTTCTGCATTTCCTATCTAGAGAAGATCCTCTAGCATTTGTTGAAGAGCTGGTGATGAAGAGTGATGCTGAATTCTCTCAGCCTTTGCTTGTCTGTAAAGCTTTTGAATTCTCCTTCATATCTGAATGAGATCCTTGCTGGGTACAGTAATCTAGGTTGTAGGTTATTCTCTTTCATTACTTTCAGTATGTCTTGCCATTCCCTTCTTAGAAAAGTATAACCTTCCAAAACTGAACCAGGAATAAATAGAAGATCTTAACAGACCCATCACAAGCAAGGAAATCGAAACTGTAATCAAAAATCTACCAGCAAACAAAAGCCCAGGACCAGATGGCTTCACAGCTGAATTCTACCAAAAATTTAGAGAAGAGCTAACACCTATCTTACTCAAACTCTTCCAGAAAATTGCAGAGGAAGGTAAACTTCCAAACTCATTCTATGAGGCCACCATCACCCTAATTCCAAAACCAGACAAAGATGCCACAAAAAAAGAAAACTACAGGCCAATATCACTGATGAACATAGATGCAAAAATCCTTAACAAAATTCTAGCAAACAGAATCCAACAACATATTAAAAAAATCATACACCATGACCAAGTGGGCTTTATCCCAGGAATGCAAGGATTCTTTAATATCCGCAAATCAATCAATGTAATACACCACATTAACAAATTGAAAGATAAAAACCATATGATTATCTCAATAGATGCAGAGAAAGCCTTTGACAAAATTCAACACCCATTCATGATTAAAACTCTCCAGAAAGCAGGAATAGAAGGAACATACCTCAACATAATAAAAGCTATATATGACAAACCCACAGCAAGTATCACCCTCAATGGTGAAAATTGAAAGCATTTCCTCTAAAGTCAGGAACAAGACAAGGGTGCCCACTCTCACCACTACTATTCAACATAGTGTTCGAAGTTTTGGCCACAGCAATCAGAGCAGAAAAAGAAGTAAAAGGAATCCAGATAGGAAAAGAAGAAGTGAAACTCTCACTGTTTGCAGATGACATGATCCTCTACATAGAAAACCCCAAAGACTCTTCCAGAAAATTACTAGAGCTAATCAATGAATATAGTAAAGTTGCAGGATATAAAATTAACACACAAAAATCCCTTGCATTCCTATATACTAACAATGAAAAAACAGAAAGAGAAATTAAGGAAACAATACCATTCACCATTGCAACAAAAAGAATAAAATACTTAGGAATACATCTACCTAAAGAAACAAAAGACCTATACATAGAAAACTATAAAACACTGATGAAAGAAATCAAAGAGGACACAAACAGATGGAGAAACATACCATGCTCATGGATTGGAAGAATCAATATTGTCAAAATGGCTATTCTACCCAAAGCAATCTATAGATTCAATGCAATCCCTATCAAGCTACCAATGGTATTTTTCACAGAACTAGACCAAAGAATTTCACAATTTGTATGGAAATACAAAAAACCTCGAATAGCCAAAGTAATCTTGAAAAAGAAGAATGGAACTGGAGGAATCAACCTGCCTGACTTCAGACTCTACTACAAAGCCACAGTCATCAAGACAGTATGGTACTGGCACAAAGACAGAAATATAGATCAATGGAACAGAATAGAAAGCCCAGAGATAAATCCACGAACTTATGGACACCTTATCTTTGACAAAGGAGGCAAGGATATACAATGGAAAAAAGACAACCTCTTTAACAAGTGCTGCTGGGATAACTGGTCAACCACTTGTAAAAGAATGAAACTAGAACACTTTCTAACACCATACACAAAAATAAACTCAAAATGGATTAAAGATCTAAATGTAAGACCAGAAACTATAAAACTCCTAGAGGAGAACATAGGCAAAACACTCTCCGACATAAATCACAGCAAGATCCTCTATGACCCACCTCCCACAATATTGGAAATAAAAGCAAAACTAAACAAATGGGACCTAATGAAACTTAAAAGCTTTTGCACTACAAAGGAAACTATAAGTAAGGTGAAAAGACAGCCCTCAGATTGGGAGAAAATAATAGCAAATGAAGAAACAGACAAAGGATTAATCTCAAAAATATACAAGCAACTCCTGCAGCTCAATTCCAGAAAAATAAATGACCCAATCAAAAAATGGGCCAAAGAACTAAACAGACATTTCTCCAAAGAAGAAATACAGATGGCTAACAAACACATGAAAAGATGCTCAACATCACTCATTATCAGAGAAATGCAAATCAAAACCACAATGAGGTACCATTACACGTCAGTCAGGATGGCTGCTATCCAAAAGTCTACAAGCAATAAATGCTGGAGAGGGTGTGGAGAAAAGGGAACCCTCTTACACTGTTGGTGGGAATGCAAACTAGTACAGCCGCTATGGAGAACAGTGTGGAGATTTCTTAAAAAACTGGAAATAGAACTGCCATATGACCCAGGAATACCACTCCTGGGCATACACACTGAGGAAACCAGATCTGAAAGAGACACATGCACCCCAATGTTCATCGCAGCACTGTTTATAATAGCCAGGACGTGGAAGCAACCTAGATGTCCATCAGCAGATGAATGGATAAAGAAGCTGTGGTACATATACACCATGGAATATTACTCAGCCGTTAAAAAGAATTCATTTGAACCAGTCCTAATGAGATGGATGAAACTGGAGCCCCTTATACAGAGTGAAGTAAGCCAGAAAGATAAAGAACATTACAGCATACTAACACATATATATGGAATTTAGAAAGATGGTAACGACAACCCTATATGCAAAACAGAAAAAGAGACACAGAAGTACAGAACAGACTTTTGGACTCTGTGGGAGAAGGTGAGGGTGGGATGTTGGGAAAGAACAGCATGTATATTATCTATGGTGAAACAGGTCACCAGCCCAGGTGGGATGCATGAGACAAGTGCTCGAACCTGGTGCACTGGGAAGACCCAGAGGAATCGGGAGGAGAGGGAGGTGGGAGGGGGGATCGGGATGGGGAATACGTGTAAATCTATGGCTGATTCATGTCAATGTATGACAAAACCCACTGAAAAAAATAAATAAATTAATTAAAAAAAAATTCATTCATTTGGCTGTGCCAGTTCACAGCTGTGACATACAGGATCTTTGATCTTCCTGGCAGCCTGTGGCATAAGAGATCCTAGTTGTGGATTGTGGGATCTAGTTCACTGACCAGGGATCGAACCTGGGCCTCCTGCATCGGAAGTGCTGAAAAGTCAGCCACTGGACCACCAGGCAAGATCCCACACTTGGTATTTAATATCCTTAAGGATAAAATAAGTTATCCATGAAATGAGAATAGGATGCTATAAAAGGTAATATTCAGAAATAAGGCAAAGTTTTTAGAAACTGAAAATATGAGAGTTTGTTAGGTTTCTATTGCTGTTATGATATATTACTCCACATCTAGTGGCTGAAAATAGCACAAATGTATTATCTTATAGTGTCGAAACTCTAAAGTCAAAAGTGGGTCTCACTGGGCTAAAACTCAAGTTATCATCAATGCAGAATTCCTTTCTGAAGGCTCTAAAGAAAAAATTTTTTTCTTGATCTTCCCAGCTTCTTGATGCTGCCTACATTAATTGTGTGTGGCTGTCTTCCATCTTCAAGTCCAGAAATGACTGGTTGAGTCTTCATGGCATTGTATCACTCTTAACTCCTCTGCCTCGCTCTTTCACATTTAAAACCTCCTTGTGATTATATTGGTCTCACCAAAATTATCCAAGATAACCTCCCTATATTAAAGTCACTTAATTAACAACCTTAATTACATCTGCAAATTTTTTAAATTTATTTTTTATTGGAGGAAAATTGCTTTACAGTGTGTTGATTTCTATCATACAATGATGAGAATCAGTCATACTTATACATATATCCCCACCCTCTTGAGCCTTCCTTCCCTCCCCTCATTCTCCCCTATAGGTCATCACAGGTTGGGCTCCCTGTGTTATATAGCAGTTTCTCACCAGCTATTTTACATATGATAGTGTATATATGCTGATGCTTTCTCCATTTTTCCCACTCTCTCCTTCCCCCACTGTGTCCACAAGTTCATTCTGTACATCTACGTCTCCATTCATTCCCTGCAAATAGATTAATATATGATGTTTGTTTTTCTCTTTCTGACTTACTTCACTTTGTGTAATAGGCTCTATTTTCATCCACCTCACTAGAACTGATTCAAATTTGTTCTTTTTATGGCTGAGTAATTGCCATCATATATATGTACCACTGCTTCTTTATCCATTCATCTGTAGGTGGACACCAAGGTTGCTTCCATGTCCTGAGATAGAAAGCCCAGAGATAAATCCATTCACCTATCAGTGCCTTATCTTTGACAAAGGAGGCAAGATTATACAATGGAGAAAAGATAGTCTCTTTAGTAAGTGGTGCTGAGAAAATTGGTCAGCTACATGCAAAGGAATGAAATGCAAATACTCCCTAACACCATATACAAAAATAAATTAAAAATGGACTAAAGACTAAATGTAAGGCCAGAAACTATAAAGCTCTTAGAGGAAAATATAAGATAGTACACTTTTTGACATAAATCACAGCAAGATCCTCTTTGACCCACCTCCTAGAGCAATGGAAATAAAACCAAAAATAAATGGGACCTAATTAAACTTAAAATCTTTTGCACAGCAAAGGAAGCAATAAAAATTAAAAGACAGCTCTCAGAATGGAAGAAAATAATTGCAAATGAAGTAACTAACAAAGGGTTAATCTCCAAAATATATAAGGAGTTCATACAACTCAATATCAGAAAAACAAACAGCCCAATCAAAAAATGGGCAGAAGACCTAAATGGACATTTCTCCAAAGAAGACATACAGATGGCCAATAAATGCATGAAAAGATGCTCAGCATCGTGATTCATTATTAGAGAAGTGCAAATCAGAACTATAATGAGGCATCACCTCACACCAGTCAGAATGGCCATCATCAAAAAATCTACAAACAATAAATGCTAGAGAGGATGTGGAGAAAAGAGAACCCTAGTGCCCTGGTGGCAGAAATGTAAACTGATACAGCCATTGTGAATAATAATGTGGAGATTCCTTTAAGAAGCTAGGAATAAATCTACCATGTGACCAGACAATCCCACTACTGGGCGTATATCCCGAGAAAGCTATCATTCTAGAAGACACATGTACCCCAATGTTCATTTCAGCAGTATTTACAATAGCCTGGATATGGAAGCAACCATCTTCAAATTTAATTCTTTGCTATGTAATATAACATATTCACAGATTCAGGGATTATACTGTGGATATCTTGAGGGTGAGAACATTAAACTCTGAATGATAGATAACAAAATTAAATAATCTAATTGAAAGACTAAAAATAAAATTGTAGAAATAGGCCAGTTAGTAAAACAAAAAGGCAAAGAAATGGAAAATGGAGAAAAAGCTAAGGCGTTTGAGAACCAAACCCAGTTAATGGAAATTCCAGAGAGAATGCAGGAAAAACAGATAGGATGAAATGACTTTAAAATAAAAATGATGTAAGAAGATTTCCTAGGACAAAAAGACTTGACTTCTGGATTAACAGAAATTCCAGCAAGAGAATACAGAAAAAATTTATAGGAAGAAATTATCAGAGGAACGATACAAGAAAATCCCTCAACTTCTTGAAGTATTGAATTTCCAGATGTTACTGACCAGAGTTCTTGGCCTCCTTAATCAATAGAAGTTGATCAAAGGTCAGACAAGAAATTCAGGCAAGGCTTTATTGGGGCCCTGGCTACAGACTGGGCAAGGATGGGGGCAGGGGTAGAACAAGTAACAGACTCCCTTGCTTGCTCACTCAATGCTCCCCAGTGGGGGGCAAGCTGGTTCCTTATTTAAGATTGAGGGTAGTTTTTTTCCCTATAGTCGACATCTAATCTTACCGCATTGTGATCAGAAAAGATGCTTGAAATGATTTCATTTTTTTTTTAATTTTTATTTATTTATTTATTTGTCATACATTGATATGAATCAGCCATAGATTTACACATATTCCCCATCCCGATCCCCCCTCCCACCTCCCTCTCCACCCGATTCCTCTGGGTCTTCCCAGTGCACCAGGCCCGAGCATTTGTCTCATGCATCCCACCTGGGCTGGTGATCTGTTTCACCATAAATAGTATACATGCTGTTCTTTTGAAATATCCCACCCTCACATTCTCCCACAGAGTTCAAAAGTCTGTTCTGTATTTCTGTGTCTCTTTTTCCGTTTTGCATATAGGGTTGTCGTTACCATCTTTCTAAATTCCATATATATGTGTTAGTATGCTGTAATGTTCTTTATCTTTCTGGCTTACTTCACTCTGTATAAGGGGCTCCAGTTTCATCCATCTCATTAGGACTGGTTCAAATGAATTCTTTTTAACGGCTGAGTAATATTCCATGGTGTATGTGTACCACAGCTTCCTTATCCATTCATCTGCTGATGGACATCTAGGTTGCTTCCACGTCCTGGCTATTATAAACAGTGCTGCGATGAACATTGGGGTGCACGTGTCTCTTTCAGATCTGGTTTCCTCAGTGTGTATGCCCAGAAGTGGGATTGCTGGGTCATATGGCAGTTCTATTTCCAGTTTTTTAAGAAATCTCCACACTGTTCTCCATAGCGGCTGTACTAGTTTGCATTCCCACCAACAGTGTAAGAGGGTTCCCTTTTCTCCACACCCTCTCCAGCATTTATTGCTTGTAGACTTTTGGATAGCAGCCATCCTGACTGGCGAGTAATGGTACCTCATTGTGGTTTTGATTTGCATTTCTCTAATAATGAGTGATGTTGAGCATCTTTTCATGTGTTTGTTAGCCATCTGTATGTCTTCTCGAATAGCCAAAGTAATCTTGAGAAAGAAGAATGGAACTGGAGGAATCAACCTGCCTGACTTCAGACTCTACTACAAAGCCACAGTCATCAAGACAGTATGGTACTGGCACAAAGACAGAAATATAGATCAATGGAACAGAATAGAAAGCCCAGAGATAAATCCACGGACCTATGGACACCTTATCTTTGACAAAGGAGGCAAGGATATACAATGGAAAAAAGACAACCTCTTTAACAAGTGCTGCTGGGATAACTGGTCAACCACTTGTAAAAGAATGAAACTAGAACACTTTCTAACACCATACACAAAAATAAACTCAAAATGGATTAAAGATCTAAATGTAAGACCAGAAACTATAAAACTCCTAGAGGAGAACATAGGCAAAACACTCTCCGACATAAATCACAGCAAGATCCTCTATGACCCACCTCCCACAATATTGGAAATAAAAGCAAAACTAAACAAATGGGACCTAATGAAACTTAAAAGCTTTTGCACTACAAAGGAAACTATAAGTAAGGTGAAAAGACAGCCCTCAGATTGGGAGAAAATAATAGCAAATGAAGAAACAGACAAAGGATTAATCTCAAAAATATACAAGCAACTCCTGCAGCTCAATTCCAGAAAAATAAATGACCCAATCAAAAAATGGGCCAAAGAACTAAACAGACATTTCTCCAAAGAAGACATACAGATGGATTTCATTTTTAAAAAATTTACCAAGGCTAAATTTATCACCCAGGATGTGATCAATAGAGAGAAGGTTCTGTGTGCACTTGAGAAAAAGGTGAAATTCATTGTTTTGGGGTGAAATGTCCTATAGATATCAATTAGGTCTAACTGGTCCATTGTATCATTTAAAGTTTGTGTTTCCTTGCTAATTTTCTCTTTATCTATCCATAGGTGTGAGTGGGTTATTAAAATCTCCCACTGTTATTGTGTTAGTATTAATTTCCCCTTTCATACTTGTTAGCATTTGTCTTACATATTGTGGTGCTCCTATGTTGGGTGCATATATATTTGTAATTGTTATATCTTCTTCTTGGATTGATCCTTTGATCATTATGTAGTGTCCTTCTTTGTCTCTTTTCATGGCCTTTATTTCAAAGTCTATTTTATCTGATATGAGTATTGCTACTCCTGCTTTCTTTTGGCCTCCATTTGCATGAAATATCTTTCTGCAGCCCTTCACTTTCAGTCTGTATGTGTCCATTGTTTTGAAGTGGGTCTCTTGTAGACAGCATATATAGGGGTCTTGTTTTTGTATCCATTCAGTCAGTCTTTGTCTTTTGGTTGGAGCATTCAACCTATTTACATTTAAGGTAATTATTGATAAGTATGATCCCGTTGCCATACGACCCAGCAATTCCACTGCTGGGCATACACACCAAGGAAACCAGAATTGAAAGAGACACATGTACCCCAATGTTCATCGCAGCACTGTTTACAATAGCCAGGACATGGAAGCAACCTAGATGTTCATCAGCAGATGAATGGATAAGAAAGCTGTGGTACACAATGGGATATTACTCAACTATTAAAAAGAATGCATTTGAATCAGTTCTGATGAGGTGGATGAAACTGGAGCCTATTGTACAGAGTGAAGTAAGTCAGAAAGAAAAACACCAATACAGTATATTAACGCATATATATGGAGTTTAGAAAGATGGTAACGATGATCCTATATCTAAGACAGCAAAAGAGACACAGATGTAAAGAACAGACTTTTGGACTCTGTGGGAGAAGGCGAGGGTGGGATGATTTAAGAGAATAGCATTGAAACATGTATATTATCATATGTGAAATAGATCACCAGTCCAGGTTCGATGCATGAGACAGGGTGCTCAGGGTTGGTGCACTGGGATGACCCTGAGGGATGGGATGGGGAGGAAGACGGGAGGGGGGTTCAGGATGGGGAACACATGTACACCCATGGCTGATTCATATGAATGTATGGCAAAAACCACTACAATATTGTAAAGTAATTAGCCTCCAATTAAAACAAATTTTTTTTTTTTTTTTAAAGATTGAGGGTAGGGGTGTGTTCAGGGGTCAGGCTGGAGAGGTGGCTTAGGTGGTTTGCCCACGCTTTTGTGTTGTTGTGTTCAGAGGGCATGCACAGTACCCTGCTTTTGCTCCTCACAGCCTGCTTTTGCTCACGGCTCCTCAGAAGTGGCGTTTGGACCTTTCTGGTCCTTTGGTATCTTTTGTCCATGATTGGCTTCAGCTATACCTGCAATCATGCAGTTGTGTTTAGTCCCTTATGGTTTCTTTGTATTGTGTAGCTCCAGGAGACGTTTGTCCAGGTGCACCCATTGTAGCAAAGTGTCCCAGGTCCCAGGCATGTTCCACAGACAGAAGGAGTCCATTCAAGTCCAATGGAATGTTTGCACATACATTTCAAAATTCTAGGAGTAAAAATAAATACATAAAAGTTTCCAGAGAGAAAGATAAAGGCATATACAAACTGGACTTCTCTAGTGATACTGACATTCTCTAAAACAATATTGAAAATTCAAAGAAAATATTTTCCAAATTTTGAGAAAAAAATCCATTCTTGATTTATTTATTTATTTGTTTTTGGCTGTGTGGGGTCTTAGTTGCAGCATGCAGGATCTAGTTCCCTGATCAGGGATTGAACCCAGTCCCCTGCATTGGGAGTGCAGAGTCTTAAGCACTGGACCACTAGGAAATCCCCATTCTTGCTTGAATTCTGATCCTGAATAAATTGTTAATAGGAAGAGTTTAAAAGTGTTTTTACCTTCTGTGTGTTCTCTCTCAGGAAGCAAATTAAGGATATGAAAATGTGTCAATGAACTAAGGAAGCAACAAACAAAATCAATAAGAGGGTGTGCTCAAAGGACGTTTCAAATAAATGGCAAAGGGAAGTTCCACACGGACTGCTGTGAGGCATAGCTAGGTTACAACCAGTATAAATGGAGTGGAGGGACTGAGAGTTTCAGTAGCAATATCCCCTAGGGGGGAAAAAAATTAGAACAGAAGGATATATTTATGACCTAACAGGTTGTGTTTTAATGAGAAGAATTTGATACTTCTGTCAAAAAGTTTTGTTAGGTAGGAAGTTAGGGATGAGCAATGAGGGGTGGCCTAGCTGAAAAGAATGCAAACTGATCTCTAAACCCCACCCTAGACACACTCAGGAGAGCTCACAGATACACTACAGAAATAACCACAGAGACTTTTCCAACTCCTACACATGTCTGTATTAACTGTATTGAATGTACCCACTCTGCAAGGGCTCAGAAGTAAAGTGAAGCGAAGTGAAGTCGCTCAGTCGTATCCGACTCTTTGCGACCCTGTGGATTGTAGCCTACCAGGCTCCTCCGTCCATAGGATTCTCCAGGCAAGAATACTGGAGTGGGTTGCCATTTCCTTTTCCAGGGGATCTTCCCGACTCAGGGATCGAACCTGGGTCTCCCCCATTGGAGGCAGACGCTTTAACCTCTGAGCCACTAGGCATATAGTGGATACAAACGAACCATGGGGCTTCTCCAGCTCCAGCGCATGCACCCCTGAGATACAGCTGTGTCTTCAAGTAACCCTGGGTAGCTAGAAGCCCATTAACAGTTCATAATTATTCTAGGTACATACATACATCTGATTATAACAGACTGAATTATGGGAAAGAAGTACACAATAGAGCCTGTTGTTAGGTAACTTGCAACTGTCAATCAAAACTCTCAGTCCACAGCCATGCAGATGAATATGTAAAAGCCCTATTTTGCATGCGCCCAGACACGCCCCCCCTTCCCTGATTGGCCTTAAGCATACACTCATTTGCATTTTTCAGAGTAGAACTAAGAGGAGGAGACAGGGAATATATAAAAGGGAAAGCCAATAGGTATCTCAGCCGCTCCTTTGGGATCAGCCCACTACCCCATTTTGGGAATATACTATCCCCTGTCTGTTTAATAATAAAGATCTGTCTGCTTGAACAGTAACTGACTTGTTACCAGTCTGTTGTTTCGAATCCTTACTATGACGAGAGAGGAGCTGAGAAATCCTGCCGACTTGAGCCATAATTAGTTTGTTGTTCCAAATCTTTGTTACAGTGAGACAAGAACTAAGGAAGAGAAATAAACCAAGATGAAAGTTTGGGCCTAAATTAGGATAAATACTTTAAAAAATAGGCAAAAGAAACAAGGCAGTCAATAACTCAAGTAAAAATAGAAGTTATAAAGAAAGCAGATATAAAGATAACATACCATCAGTTCGAATAGTATTTATATAATTGATTCAAGGGATTAGATCTGATAGAGTGCCTGAAGAACTATGGATTGAGATTTGTAACATTGTACAGGAGGCAGTGATCAAAACTATCCTCAAGAAGAAGAAATGCAAAAGGCAAAATGGTTGTCTGAGGAGGCCTTACAGATAGCTGAGAAAAGAAGAGAAGCAAAAGGCAAAGGCAAAGTAGAAAAGGAAAGATACATCCATCTGAATGCAGAGTTCCAAAGAATAACAAGGGGAGATAAGAAAGCCTTGCTAAGTGATCAACGCAAAGAAACAGAGGAAAACAATAGAATGGGAAAGACAGAGATCTCCACAAGAAAATTAGAGACACCAAGGGAACATTTCATGCAAAGATGGGCACAATAAAGGACAGAAACGGTATGGACCTAACAGAAGTAGAAGATATTAAGAAGAAGTGCAAAGAATACATAGAAGAACTATACAGAGAAAATCTTCATGACCCAGATAACCACAATGGTGTGATCACTCCTCTAGAGCCAGACATCTTGGAGAGTGAAGTCAAGTGGGCATTAGGAAGCATAACTAGGAACAAAGTTTGTAGAGGTGATAGAATTCCAGCTGAGTGATTTCAAATCCTGAAAGATGATGTTGTGAAAGTGCTGCATTCAATGTGCCAGCAAATTTGGAAAACTCAGCAGTGGCCATAGGACTGGAAAAGGTGTTTTCATTCCAACCCAAAGAAAATCAGTGCCAAAGAATGTTCAAACCACTGCAAACTGGCACTCACCTCACATGCTAGCAAAGTCATGCTCAAAATTCTCCAAGCAAGGCTTCAATAGTACGTGAACCGAGAACTCCCAGATCTTCAACCTGGATTTAGAAAAGGAAGAGGAACCAGAGATAAAATTGTCAGCATCTGTTGGATCACAGAAAAAGCATGAGAATTCCAGAAAAACATCTACTTCTGCTTCATTGACTTTGGTGAAGCCTTCAGTGTGGCTCACAAGAAACCATGAAACATTCTTCAAATAAGAGAATACCAGACCACTTTACCTACCTCCTGAGAAATCTGTATACAGGCCAAGAAGCATCAGTTAGAACTGGACTTGGAAAAATGAACTGGTTCAAATTGGGAGAGGAGTATGTCAAGGCATATATTGTCACCCTGCTTGTTTAATTTATATGCAGAATACATCATCCAAAATGCCGGACTGGATGAAGCACAAGCTGGAATCAAGATTACAGGGAGAAATATCAATAACCTCAGATATGCAGATGACACCACCCTTGTGGCACAAAGCGAAGAGGAACTAAAGAGCCTCTTGATGAAAATGAAAGAGGAGAATGAAAAAGCTGGCTTAAAACTCAACATTCAAAAAATGAAAATCATGGCATCTGGTCCCATCACTTCATGGCAAATAGATGGAACAACAATGGAAACAGTGACAGATTTTATTTTCTTAGGCTCCAAAGTCACTGCAGATGGTGACTAAAGCCATGAAATTAAACGATGCTTGCTCCTTGGAGGAAAACTATGACCAATCTAGACAGCATATTAAAAAGCAGAGACATTACTGACAGAGGTCCATCTAGTCAAAGCCATAGTTTTTCCAGTCATCATGTATGGATGTGAGAGTTGGACCATAAAGAATACTGAGTGCTAAAGAATTGATGCTTTTCAACTGTAGTGTTGGAGAAGACTAGTGAGAGTCCCTTGGACAGCAAGGAAATCAGTCCTGAATATTCATTGAAAGGACTGATGCTGCAACTGAAGTTCCAATACTTAGGCCAGCTGATGGGAAGAGCTGACTCATTAGAAAAGTTCCTGATGTTGGGAAAGATTGAAGGCAAGAGGAAAAGGGGACAACAGAGGATGAGATGGTTGGATGGCATCACCGACTCAATGTACATGAGTTTGAGCAGGCTCCGGGAGTTGGTGATGGACAGAGAAGCCTGGGGTCCTGCAGTGCATATGAGTTACAAAGAGTCGGTCATGACTGAGTGACTGAACTGAACTGTATAGTGAAAACACTAAGTACTAATTTAACTGAGTCATTTTCATACAATTATTTGGGAAAGATGGGGGATATATGTAGGTGTATAGTTAAGATAGTTAAATTTTTATTTTTGATAATAGAAAGTCAAAGAAAATGTCAAAAATAGATACTTCAAGTATTTTCAATATAAACTTATTACTTTGAACAAGATAAGGGAATCAGGAATCCTCAGAATGTTAGGCCAAATTACAACTTAGGTTTTGTTTTGTTTTTTTTTAAACCATGTACATATAATACTTTTTAAAAGAAAAATAAGATTAACTTTTTTGTCCACTTCACAAATAACTCTTTTTCTTCTCATTCACTATGCTCCAGCCACAGTGGCCTTCTTCCTGTTCCTTGGAAATGATACTTTCCCATCCAAAAGTTTTCACAGGTTTATGATAGTTTATTTTTCAGGAACATATGCCTTAGAAAATGTCCAACTCTCCCTTCTTAATATTCATCTTGTAGCTCAATCATCACCTCCTTAGGGAAATGTGGAAAAGATGATTAAATTTTTTGATACTCCTCTTATCAAAGGGTAGAATCTGTTTCTCCTGCTCTGAATCTGAGATGGGCTGTGACTACTTGATCAATAGGTTATATCAGTACTGATGTTATTCTAGTTCCAGGCTTAACTTTTAAGAGGACTGACAGCCCCTACCTTGATCAATTGGAACTTTCATGTAAAAAGTCTAACTACCTTGCTGCCACCATTCTGTGAGAAGCTCAAGGCCAGCAATTAGTTATGTGTAAGTACTGGCTTGCTTGAACTCATTTCCCTACAGGGGCAGTGAAGGGTTCTCTTCAGACAGAGGCTAGGAAGTCTCCCACTACTGAATCCACTCGTTTCCACCTGATACCTCTTGTGTGGACCCTCATCCAGCCTGCTCTTCTGAATTCTCTCACATCATCCCAGCTAACACTCACTCCATTTTTCTATCTCCTGACTAATCTTGCCTTTGTTTGTCTTACAGGAGAATCTATGTTGTTATGTATTTTCTTTCCAGGTCTTGTTTCTGACCAAATCTTTAAGCCATCTCCTTTAAGGGCTTACACTTTTGATTTTCAAATAACTAGTTCTCAAGTTCTTCAAAAATTCTGACCATTGGAAATATATAGGATTGTCACTGCTTTGAACTTTATAAAAATTAGAAACTCAAAATCTGACCTATTACTTCTCATTCCTGCCATAATTGACAATGAAAGCCTCTGACTCAGTTGGCTAAGGACAAGGTTATAGGGTAATGAGATCTACAAAACCTACCCCACTATATTATCAGCTGCAGAACTGGAATCTAAACACTGAGTGACTTCCAAGGCTCCATATAACCATATGTTATGTGTCTCTCCAGAATTTATCCTTTCTTAACAAGCCTACTTTTCTCTCAATCAGGAAAGAGAGGAAAACCCCTTTCTTATAATCTTTCCTCAGTGTGTGTGTGTGTGTGTGTGTGTGTGTGTGTGGTGTTAGACCTAATTACATGGTAGTGGTATTACCAGAAAAATGGGTTCTTATGCAAAGCTGATGACTAACTTTAGTCATCATCTAAGACTGGAAAAGACTATGATTTCTTTAATCTACACTTTTTTTCTCTGGAGGTGTAGATATGAGATTTTCCCTAAGTATGAATACTGTGGAATCAGTCACATAAAGTATTTGAATTCAAAAGGAAAGAAATTTCCACAGCATTATAGGGTTGGATTTCAGTTCTCTTGTTAGAGTTCTAAATGACTAAATTTGTTAGTCACTGTTGGAAGCTTCATGATTCTTCATATTACTCAAGTGTCATACTGTGTAGGAGCCATGTTGACTTGCTGACTCATACCTTAAAGGCCCTAAAGAGTTAATTAACAATTTCTGGAGTTATCCTCTTTATTAAATACTCTCTTATTGGGTCTTTCAATAAAGTGCTATGTAGAGCAACTAAGACCAATATTTCCTCAAAAGTTGAAAGAGAGAGTAGGGACTCACTACTCCTCACTTCTTAGATGACTGCTTATTTCTCTCTGGGTCTCATCATTTCTTCTATAGACTTCATTCAGACCTTTCAGGTGAGTTTTTTGAAAGAAAAGATAAACAAACATCGAAATTTTATTGTTAATAGATGTTAACCATAGATGTGAGATGAGAAAGACAAAGAACAGAAGGAATTAGAAGGTGTGGGTTTGTTTCCCTCGGGGTCTAGCTGGCAGCATTCATGATATTGCAGGTTCTGGAAATTGTAAGATTAAGAAGGTGACTGGAAGCTATAGGGAGGTGTTATGTGACAGTATGGATACTGAGTATTCTGATGTTACAAATGAGTACTCTGAATTTGGCTGTTTAGCTTTCTAAGCAAAAAACTGAAGCTTCCTCTTCAAAAAACTGACTGTGGTAAAGATTCAAATCAGAACTGTAAGAATAAAGAAAATTCCTCATTTGGGAATTTGATTCCATTTACACATATCCCTCCCTTTCCGGAAGTTTGCCTTATGCCTCTTTGCTTTTATGAATGACCTACATTATTACCTGTTGTCACTAATGGAAAGAAATCTGAAGAGGATTTTGCTTTTATGAAAAAGGATGAAAAGTGAAAATAGTCTTCAGCATTTGTTTTGCAGTGAACCGTTGTGGAGGTAGGGAGAGTGGCATGGCCAAGCTCCTTCCTGGGAACTACGTTCAGCGTCTCAGCATCAGGCTTCGAAAGCTTTGAACTGCCTCTGTGAGCATCTGACTTCATCTTGGTTTATTTTGTGCATCCTTTAGTAAGTTGTGCCCTGAGGTAATCGCTTCATCGCTGATGTCACTTTGGCTTACAAGAGGTTTTCATACTTTCAGATACTGGGGGAAACCTATACTGTTTGAGGCAAAAATGCACACCAGACACCCATTGTCTAGAATCTACACAACTGACACAAATTTCAACTGAAATCTTACTTTAAAAAGTAAGGCAACAGCCATTTCACCAAGCTGTTGGGAGAGTAGGTCCTTCAGAAGAGGATATTGTTTAGCTGCCTTTGCTCTGTAACGTTTAAGCCTCATGCTTTACATGCAGCAGGTAATCAACAATGTCAATACAGATTAGTTGAATTAATTAGTTAACCATAATGGAAAGAAGGACTTGCATTCAATATAATTATAGAATCAAGTATTAAAATTGTTTCAAGATTGGTAAATCTTGGGAACTTTATTAACTTTTTAATTGATCAATTTCTCTGTGTATTCTTTCTGTTGTTTTAAATAAATGGGTATTTACTGGGAAAAGTGTTTTCTGGGATCATTTCATGTAATAGTTGGTTAATGGGTTTGTTTTCTGTCCTTCAAATATTAATTCATTTATTCATTCAATGTATGTTTATTTAGAAGTTAATACCTACAGAGCACTGGAAAAACATATGAAACAGGAACATTCTTTGCTGTTCCAAGTTGTTGTTGTTCAATTGCTAAATTGTGTCTGACTCTTTGGGACCCCATGGACTGCAGCACACCAGGCTTCCCGATCCTTCACTATCTCCAGAGTTAGCTCAAACTTATGTCCATTGAGTCAGTGATGCTGCTATTCCAAGAGTTTATGCTATAGCTTTGGGGCACAGCAGGGAAATGTGTACATGAATATGTTAGTATCTGATATACATAGAAGGCTTTTTAAGAGAGGAGCCATTTATGTGGTAAGAAAATGAGGATTACTTCACCCTTTCCCCAGAAGTGGGTAAATGATTAAATTATTGTATCTTAGGAGTAGAAGGATTTTGTGGAATTAAGAAAATAAAATATTTTTCCTTGATTTGATGAGCTAAAGAGACATTCAGAGGAAGATGCCCCGTGAAAGCTAGTTTTTCAGACATACTGGACCACAGGCCATAGCAGAAAATTACATTTTGTGTGTTAACATGTGTGTGAAAGTTACTCAGTTGTGTCCGACTCTTTGCGACCCCATGGACTATACAGTCCATGAAATTCTCCAGGCCAGAATACTGGAGTGGGTAGCCTTTCCCTTCTTCAGGGGATCTTCCCAACCCAGGGATCTGACCCAGGTCTCCCTCGTTGCAGGCGGTTTCTTTACCAGCTGAGCCATCAGGGAAGCCATCAGGGAACCCCATGTTGACATAGAGCGTACAGATAAAAGTATCAAACTGAAACTAAGTGTCATGAAACAGTCCTTATCCTTACTATATGCAATACACTATGATATTTTCTAGTCTACTCTAGTTGGTGCTGGTTGTGATCTACTAAGTGGATATCAGGACCCAGTCACTGCTGTAGGCAATTGTGAGCGTAATTCTAGAGCTCATGGTGGAGATAGTTTAACACAGACACTTGTGAGTGATCAGCTACAGGAGGAAGTGAAAGTCACTGGAGTGACCAGTTAAGGGTACCAGATTCTAGAAGTTGATGATAACATGTCTACCTCTTTCATATGGTTCCTTTTCAGATCATGAGTCAGTTTTAAGAGTCTAGAAATCCCTTTTCTTTCTAGGTCTTCCTCCTCTTCCTGTATTTTCCTTGTTCTTTTTATCTTCCTCTATTCTTCTCAGTATCCTGGCTCTCCTGAGATCCTGAGAAAGTCCCAATACTCCTGTGAAAGAGTGTCCATACATCCTTAAAGTATGTCCTCCTGTCCTCATACAAATACAGGCTTTTAAAAATTCTTGATAGTGGAGGTGCTACAAAATAAACACATCTTTTTGTTGTTGTTAATACTGGCCATGTATTTTAATACTGGCCATGTTACTTTAATTTGTTAGTCTCAACAAATCTTTACTGTTCTGGAGAAAACTTATTCCCTATTCAGGATGTTTTCTTGATGTGGAAAGGACAGGATAAGAATACTGGCCTCTTTCTGTCCCATCACTCATTTCTCTCCAGTGAGAAAAGAATGAATTCTAATCGATGTGCCAGGTAGCAGACTGGGCATACTCCTCAGTCTCTTTCCCCTGCACCTCTCTTAGGGCATCTGGTCTCAATCTCCATGTTATAAAGGAAGGTCTGTGATTCTAGGAGGTAGGATCAACTCAGTGAAATGTTAGGACTTGTGCATTGGCTGAAAATGTCTAGAGATTGACAAAGACTGGAATTTAGGGAATTTAGGAAATATTGCCCTGACTTAAAACTTTTGGTAGGACCTTGATCAAGAGACTTTAACACAATCCTAAATTTTATGCTTTTAATTTGGCTTATAGGCCATGGAAGCTGTTAAGTAAGTACAATTGAGGCAAAAATGTGATTTTAACAAAAAGACTGTTTGTAAATATACCTTTTAGACATTTGGAGACAGAATAATCTTAATAGGTATGTTCCTCTGTTTTTCTGCAAAATCTGAGGGCTAGAATTGTCGATGGCAACTAAGTAACTTGTTCTAGAGTGCACTGGTGTGTGGACTTCTAGCTTTGACTTCTTTATGCTAGGCTTCTCGGCAGCATAGAGAGGCTGCTCTGAGTCCCATTCTTTTTTTTTTTAAGTTGGTAGATGGATTTTATTTATGTTTTAGTTATTAATTAATTTTTATTGCAATATAGTTGCTTTCAGTGGTAAAGAACCTGCCTGCGAATGGAGAAGACATGAGAGATGCTGGTTCAATCCCAGGGTCGGGAAGATCCCCTGTAGTAGGGCATGGCAACCCACTCAGCTATTTTTGCCTGGAGAATCCTGTGGACAGAGGAGCCTGGCAGGCTACAGTCCATAGGGTCGCAAAGAGTTGGACACGACTGAACTGACTTAACACACACATAGTGTGTTATTGTCTATTGTACTGCAAAGTGAATCAGCTATATGTATACATATCTCCCCTCTTGTTGGATTTCCTTCCCATTTAGGTCACCACAGAGCACTGAATAGAGTTCCCTGAGTTATACAATAGGTTCTCATTAGTTATCTAAGTTATACATAGTATAAATAGTGTATATGTGTCAATCCAAATCTCCCGATTCATCCCATCCCCTCTTGGTGTCTGTATGTTATTCTCTATGTCTGTGTTTCTATTTCTGTTTTACAAATAAGATCATCTATACCATTTTTCTGGGGCTTCCCTGGTAGCTCAGACAGTGAAGAATCTGCCTGCAATGAGGGAGACCTGGGTTCAATCCTGGGTCAGGAAGATCCCCTGGAGAAGGGAATAGCCACCCACTCCAGTATTCTTGCCTTGAGAATCCCATGGACAGAGGAGTCTGGCAGGCTACAGTCCATGGAATCACAAAGAGTCAGACATCACTGAGTGACTAACACTTTCACTATACCACTTTTCTAGATTCTGCATGTTTATGATATTTATCTCTTTCTGACTTACTTCACTCTGTATGATAGCCTCTAAGTCCATCCACATCTCTACTAATGACGCAGTTTTGTTCCTTTTAATGGCTAACACTTCATTGTATATACATACCACAACTTCTTTACCATTTGTCTGTTCATGGACATTTAGATTGCTTCCATGTCACGGCTATTGTAAATAGTGCTGCAATGGATATTGGGATGCATGTGTCTTTTTGAATTATGGTTTTCTTTGGGTATATGCCCAGTAGGGGGCTGCTGAGTCCCATTCTTTTAAATGATGGATTTGGAGCAAAAGGAGGAAACCAGAGAGATAACTTTAAATTCATATGGCTCTTCCAAAGTTTCCAGACCTACACCTCACTGCAAAGTCTTGAATTGGATTTGAATTGTTAAAGATATAAGGTTTGACCATGGCCTTAGAATTCAGAAGCCAAATTGAAGACTGGCCCATAAAAGTGTGGTATAAATTTATAAAAAAATAAACCACAGAAGATTTTGAGTCTTGTGAGAAAAATTAAAAAGCTGTCTTCTGAGGGGGAAGCAAAGAAATCACTCATTGAAATTATTATGAACCTAAAAGGCAATTAAAAATTCTTGGCATGGAACACAATCTCTGGGGATCACAGAGGAGAAGCTGCAATGGTTTCCAAAGTGTATTTCAGTCTTACTGTCAGAACAGGAATAGTGGAATTATAATGAGCTATGTGCTCAGTTGCTCAGTCGTGGCCGACTCTTTGCGACCCCAAGGACTGTAGCCTGCCAGGCTCCTCTGTCCATGGAATTTTCCAGTCAAGAATACTGGAGTGGGTTGCCATTTCCTTCTCCAGTGAGCTATAAGAAGAGGCATTTATATAAGAAAAAGGTTAAAATCTTTGGGTGGGCAGAGGTAAAGAAGAAAATAAGATATTGAAGGCCAATATCAACTGTAGGGTTGCGACTGTGTCTCCCTGCTTTGAGGAGAGCATTATCAAGAGGGATCATATATTTTAGTATTTGTTAGTTGTTGCCAAATCAGAAATGGTGACAGGGCCCAGAGAAACACAACACAAGACTGGCAAGATTTTAGAGAGCAGACTGGAATAGACTCTACCAAAGAGAGTCAAAATATAGGAAAGCATAAGAAATGTACTCCATATCACAGAGAATCTGTTGTGAAGGAAATTGGGTTTCTACTACCTCTGAAAGAGTGAGCCAGTTATACTAAATGCTACAATAATCTGAACAGAATTTTATGGAGAAATCCACAAAAATGTTCACTATTATTGTAGATACAAAGTAAGGGTGGAGGTGTGGCCATTGGATAATTTTGAAAAACTCAGAACCTATTGATTTCATGTTTTTCATTATGAAGGATGCCTCAAAATTTTGAGTAACATATTAGAATAAAAGTATGTAGGCACCACAAAGCAAAGAAAAAAAAAAGTAAAGAAATTTGACTCTCAACTCCAGCAGACAGTTCTAGTTTTCATGGATTCAGGAAGGAAAGGAACAAAGTGTCTTAAACTCAGTTCAGTTCAGTCACACGGTTGTGGCCGACTCTTTGCAACCCCATGGACTTCAGCAGGCCAGGCTTCCTTGTCCATCACCAACTCCCAAAGCTTGCTCAAACTCATGTCCATAGAGTCGGTGATGCCATTCATCCATCTCATCCTCTGTCGTCTCCCTCTCCTTTTGCCTTCAATCTTTCCCAGCATCAGGATCTTTTCTAAGGCGTCAGTTCTTCACATCACGTGGCCAAAGTATTGGAGCTTCAGCTTCAGCATCAGTCCTTCCAATGAATATTCAGGACTGATTTCCTTTAGGATGGACTGGTTGGATCTCCTTGCAGTTCAAGGGACTCTCAAGAGTCTTCTCCAACACCACAGTTCAAAAGCATCAATTCTTTGGCACTCAGCTTTCTTTATAGTCCAACTCTCACATCCGTACATGACTACTGAAAAAGCCATAGTTTTAAAGTATTTTAAACTATTGGAAATATAATTTAGCTTCCCAAAGGAAATTATAAAATGAAAACATAAGAGGCATATTTAACTACTATAGATGCATACGAAAGAAAAGAAATTGAAGCTGGGAACATTCAAAAGCTAAGGAAAGACAGCGTCAGGAGGAGCCTGTGACATGGATATTGGTCCGTCCTGAAATACTAGGAGTCCAAGCTTTTAAAACCATAATAGCACCAGCACTTCAAGAAACTTCTGAAGTATTTCTCCAACTGAAACTAGTGTGAGAATGAAGGGCAAAGTGTCTCTTTGAAACAGATTTCCTAACCTAATGCAGAGTTTCTCAATTTTGTCACTGAACATTTTGGGAGGAATATTTTGTTGTTGTTGTGGGAACTGTCCTGTGCATTTTAAGTGGTTTAGCAGCATCCCTGGCCTCTGTGCCCTAACTTCCATTAGCATACCCCTTCCTCCCCACCTCCCTAGTTGTGAAAATAAAAAATGTCTCCAGATGTTTAGCATTGTTACATGTCCCCTGGAGGCAAAATTATTCCTGCTTAAGAACCACTGACCTAAACAATTCCTATTAGAAGAGGTGTGGAAGAAGCCAGTGTGGTATGGAATGGAAAGGTTTGCACACAAGACATTGTGGGTGTTAATAAGGCAGAGTTTGCCTTCAGTTCATCACTGGTGCATGCATGAGACAAGTGCTCAGGGCTGGCGCACTGGGAACACCCAGAGGGATCGGATGGAGAGGGAGGCGGGAGGTGGGGGTCGGGATGGGGAACACATGTAAATCCATGGCTGATTCATGTCAATGTATGGCAAAAGCCACTACAATATTGTAAAATAATTAGCCTCCAACTAATAAAAATAAATGAAAAAAAAAAAGAAAGAAAGAAACAAGAGTCCGAGGGAAAAAAGGAAATAAAAGTACTGAATGTACTGATTCAGGAAGAAAGGCATCTCAGATTGGACCTGAAGTCTAAGGCTGCCATTACTGCAATATTTTTAACTTTTTGTAAGGGGACAGGATTATCTCATTCAACTTTCTCTGAGAGGTGAATGCATGAGTGTCACCCACAATCCCCACCATGTCCTCTAGACATAATAAATGCATAATGTTCAAAGTAGCCTCTCTGAGGAAGAGTTCTTTCATTATGTTGAAAATTTAAAGTTGTGGACAATTAAATTTGCCATAGATGACTGGCATCCTAGTTATGTAGAAAGTCAGATTTTCTTTGTTTATCCACCTTCCCTCAGATACACTGAGTCTCTGCCATGGCCTTTGGAAACTCTTAAGACCTTTGTCTGTGGACATAATTTTGCCTGAAAGAGCTGCTTAGGAAACAGGGATTATTTTACATTCCAAATTTCACTGAAGATGAGGCCAGTGCTGTTACAGTCTTGTATGTTTTAGTAACCCTTAAGAATTTTGAAAAAAAATGAGGCTCATCAGAGATTTTGGGTTCAGATTCACAGCTCTGAAGGAACTGTGCTGCATCCATTAGAGGATAGAAACTGCTGTGTCTCGACCAAGGCTTCTCATAGAGAAGCTCTCCAACCAAAACTGAACAGAATAAGAAGGTTGACCTCAATTTAACTTGAAATATTTGTAATTTAACTTTCAATGGCAAGATAATTTCCATTTGTGCTTCAATTTTATTGGATTTAATTTGTGAATACATTGAAAGTGAGGTACATGAGTGTTCAATTTCTTCATTTCCTGAGAAATTAATAGTGGAAGAGAGTTTATATTAAAATTTGAGGACTCTTATTGCTGTCATTTTATTATTGGAGTATCTTTGATCTCACTGTAGAACCTCTGATAGCTATGTTAATGTAGCTGGGGAAAAATGGAATTAGAAAAGTAAGCGAGAGTTAGGCTATGAATAATAGAGTGGCCTTAGAAATTTTAACCCATTGTATGGTTCTGATCCATTTCAAAGCATTTTGGAGCAAAACTATGTTGACCTAAGACAATTCAAAGTGGGGTAGTGGTGGCTCTTGGGGAGTGGTCTCTTGAAATTGAGAGTTGGTCTTGTGATAGTATGCTACAAATCTCTTCCCTTGGAAAATAATTCCATTTCCAGTTTATCACTAGCTCAACAGTTAGCCCAAAGAGTTTAGAGACTGAAAAGCTGAGCAAAACTGGGTGAGGAAACCATTGTTCCTTGCTTCCTCATATTTTCTTCATTGTGGAGGGACATGTATTAATGCAGCACTCTTGTCTTACTTCACTTCCTCCTGCGGGTGGTGCTCTGAATTCAGCTTGGTGATTTGACAAGAGGTCTGCAGTCCCAGCCCTGCCTCTTCTTTCCGCCCTTTTCTCCTGGGCAAGGAAAACTCTTGGGAAGGCCTGAGAGAGACTTGCTTTGGGTTCGCTCCTCTGTGCTCTCAGTCTGACTGCAGTAGACTTCCATGAGGAAGGTCTGGTAATGTTTTTCACTGCTTATCTTACTCTGAGGTTTAGTCATAATGCTGATAGTTATCTCTGTCCTATTCCTCATCTATCTTTGAAGTGGTTCAGTCCGTGAAGCAGAAGTAGATGTATTTTCTGAAATTCTCTTGCTTTTTCTATGATCCAATGGATGTTGACAATTTGATCTCTGGTTCCTCTGCCTTTTCTAAATGCAGCTTGAACATCTTGGAGTTATTGATTCACGTACTATGAAGCCTGGCTTGGAGAATTTTCTTTTTTCCTTTTATTTTTGTTAGTTGGAGGCTAATTACTTTACAATATTGTAGTGGTTTTTGCCATACATTGACATGAATCAGCCATGGGTTTACATGTATTCCCCATCCCGATCCCCCCTCTCACCTCCCTCCCCACCCGATCCCTCTGGGTCTTCCCAGTGCACCAGCCCCGAGCTCTTATCTCATGCATCCAACCTGGGCTGGTGATCTGTTTCACCCTTGATAATATACAAGTTTCGATGCTGTTCTCTCGAAACATCCCACCCTCACCTTCTCCCACAGAGTCCAAAAGTCTGTTCTGTACATCTGTGTCTCTTTTTCTGTTTTGCATATAGGGTTATCATTACCATCTTTCTAAATTCCATATATATGTGTAAGTATACTGTATTGGTGTTTATCTTTCTGGCTTACTTCACTCTGTATAATGGGCTCCAGTTTCATCCATCTCATTAGAACTGATTCAAATGAATTCTTTTTAATGGCTGAGTAATATTCCATTGTGTATATGTACCACAGCTTCCTTATCCATTCATCTGCTGATGGACATCTAGGTTGCTTCCATGTCCTGGCTATTATAAACAGTGCTGCGATGAACATTGGGGTGCACGTGTCTCTTTCAGATCTGGTTTCCTCAGTGTGTATGCCCAGAAGTGTGATTGCTGGGTCATATGGCAGTTCTATTTCCAGTTTTTTAAGAAATCTCCACACTGTTTTCCATAGTGACTGTACTAGTTTGCATTCCCAACAGTGTAAGAGGGTTCCCTTTTCTCCACACACTCTGGCTTGGAGAATTTTGAGCATGACTTTACTAGTACGTGAGATGAGTACAGTTGTGCGGTGGTTTGAACATTCTTTGACATTGCCCTTCTTTGGGACTAGAATGAAAACTGACCTTTTCCAGTCCTGTGGCCACTGCTGAGTTTTCCAAATTTGCTGGCATATTGAGTGCAGCACTTTCACAGTATCAGCTTTTAGGATTTGAAATAGCTCAGCTATAATTTCACCTCCACTAGCTATGCTCCTAGTGATGCTTCCTAGGCCCACTTGACTTTGCACTCCAGGGGATGTCTGGCTCTAGGTGAGTGATCACACCATTGTGGTTATCAGGGTCATTAAATCATTTTGTATAGTTCTTCTGTGTATTCTTGCCACCTCTTCTTCTCTATCTTCTGCTTCTGTTAGGTCCATACCATTTCTGTCCTTTATTGAGCCCATCTTTGCATGAAATATGCCCTTGGTCTCTCTAATTTTCTTGAAGAGATCTCTAGTCTTTCCCATTCTGTTGTTTTCTTCTATTTATTGGCATTGTTCACTTAGGAAGGCTTTCTTCCTAAGTTCAATACAGTAGATCCCATTAATACACTGGCATCAGGATGTAAACCCACATTGCTTTAGAGATGTTCCATAACAGTTGAGTGAATAAATTCTATGTGTATCATAGGTAAAGGACATAGAAGCCTGGAGTGCTGCAGTCAGCAGCTTGCAAGGAGTCAGACATGACTTAGTGACTGAGCAACAATCATAGGTATACAAAGTGTAGTATTTTTTAAAAGAAACATCACCTTTACCATTATCTAACTGGTGACTTTGGGCAGTCACTAAGTAACTTCAAGTTTCAGTTTTCCAATATGTTAAGAAAGAAGAAATAATGATATCTACTCAAATATGTGATGTTAAAGTAATACCACAGACATACAAGTGATTGAACAGTTGAAAGGATTTTAGAAATATTATGTATCTGAATGGTAGTGTGACCCCACCATGGCTCTTGATGATGAGTGTTTGGTGAATGTACTTATTTATTTGTTTACTGATTCATTTGTTTATTAAGTAAAAGTACCAGGTCTCAGTTGCAACACACAGGATCTTTAGTTGCAAGCATGTGAACTCTTAGTTGTGGCATCTAGGATCTAGCTCCCTGGCCAGGGATTGAACCTGGGGCCTCTGTATTGGTAGTGCAGGGTCATAGCCACGGGACCACCATGGAAGTACCTGAATGTGCTTTTTGTGAGTCATCCATTCCATTGAGTATAGCACTGGCACAAAAGATCCAGCTTTCCAAAGGACCCAGTATACCTTCCTAAACATGGAGGAGTAGCCTTTGGATAAACCTTTTTGTTAATGTTGATAATGAGCAAAACAGTGAAAATCTCATGTTTATTTTTCTCAGTCTTATGCTCTGCATAGCTGGGCACTGGGCACTGGTTTGACTCCACTTTCTTGCAGGGAAGAAACCTGTGAGTCATAGAAAGGTCTATTCCAGTTTTTCTCAGGTTTGTTAAAATTCTGATTCAATAGGTCTGGGTTAGGACCCGAGATACTGCGTTTTTAATAATAATAATAATAAGCTCATAGGTGACACTGGTATTGTTGGTCTGCAGACTCAGTTTGAGTGGGATAGCAAGTCTCAGAGGAGATAGGCAGGGAAGGGTGTTGTCTTTCTAAAAAGGACCTTTTAAGAGGTCCTTTTAAGGTCCTTTATTTTCACAAGTAGGGAGGTGGGGAAAGGGGTATGCTAAGAAAGAAAAAAAGAAAACTACTTATGCAAATAATCTGAAACTGAGTAAGCTTCAGCGGAGAAGGGAGCAGTGTTGTTTCATAGCCTAACATCTATAGCTTGAGGAATGACTTGTCTATCTAGAAAACTTTATTAAATTTATATTTTAAAAAAAAACAGATAATCATGAACCAAATTTGAAGAATTCTTTGTAAATCTAAGCAGCTGGAAAATGTTTAACAAATATGATGCATATTTTCTTGCCTATTGAGGTCAATTAGTTGGTAAACAGGAGGAATAATTGCCTCTCAGTATCACTGTCATTGTTATAATCATTTTCTTCATCTCGAAAACATCTCTTCAGAGCATGTCATTGATGATTGATTCTGTTACACATTCTGTCCAAAGTTTACCATATAGTTTGTATGAAATAGGCCACATTGTGACACCAACCTTGTCTGGGAAATCAAACGAAGTTTTTATTTACAAAAATATTTATCTCCCCTTTTATGGTAGATAGGAGAAATCCAGTATAATCAGAACATCCATTAGCTTTTACCATTTTTTTCTTCTGTATTTTTCATGATCATAATCAGTGATGAACCTGATGTGATGACCATCAAAAACAAGATAAAATGCCCACACTATCAAGGGCCCCCCTTTTGGTAATGAAAATGATCAAAATAGGGTCTCATTAAATTAGGTCAATTGAGATCAGATGAATGTAAGTGAATATAACATTGAAATCACAGCATATTTTATTGTATTGATTTCAGATATTCACAATAACTAAATGAAACTCAGAAAAGTTTTTAATGGATAAGTGAGAATACAATTAATTAATCATTTGATATTGTAAATAGATTTTTCTAAACTGTTTTAGGGTGTCAGAAAATTGTTTTTCAAAGTTGTGATTTTATTGCTTCTTTTCATCATTATGATGTATGTTTTATTTAAAAATAAATAGACCCAAACTTAAAAAAAAATCCTAGTCCTTTTATATGTGTCATATGATGGAGCTGGAAAAAATGCAATCTTGCTGACATTACAAGTTTATTTTTCTGTTTGTCTAAAGTTTTTTCAGGCCTTAGGCCTGTGAACATAGGCTTCGGTTATATTTTGACCAAATCAAGAGACCATTTTTAGGTGGCATGAGGATATGCATGGTTCATTTTCCTTCTTTTAATAAGAGTAAATTTCCATTGCCATCTTTGTTTTCCAGTGTCATTTAGAAACAGGCAATGGTATCCTGCCAGATGCTTGCATTCCGAGGTTCTTGTCTATAGGTGGAGCCGCCTATCTGGGGTTTGATGAAAACTCTTTCACTGATGATTCTATTTTCACATTTTTTTTAATAATCTCCCAATTAACTGCTTCAATATGTTTATGAAATTTCTAACCTGATAATACCAACAGGCGTAACATTTGGTGGAGATATTTTGATGGGAGCAGAGCTGGTAGTGGTAATACAGCAATAATTGCCGGCTCATTTACGGACTATTTAGGTCGTGCAGTGAGCCAGATGAGAACAGCTAATGAGCACAGCTTCTTGCTGTAATTAGTCGAACAGTGGTGGCTCACAGATGATTTACAGTTTGCAAAAAAATCTGTGTATTTACTGAAGTGCTTATGTATTCTGTAAAGTTGTGACAAAGTAACAACTTGGGGATGTTGTGCTTTCTGCTTCCACATACCCTTTAGAGAGCTTAAACAATAATGCTCTCAGCACCCACAGCTTTGGCGGCGAGTGGCGCAAGTGCTAGGTGGCTTCAGGTTTTCTCTTTGCCTGTTTCTCACCCAGGATTCCTTTCACATCCCACAGTTTCTTTCACATGCCTCTTTAACAATGTGGCAGGTACAACAAAGCATCTCCATAGCTTTTCCATCATGTCTGCTGTAAGGTGAAATTGTTTGGTAGTCACATTTTTAAGAGCCAAGCAGCTGGAATAGTTGCAAATAGCTGCAGAATATGGTGACCTGTCTTTAAAAGGTGGCCTCTCCGTTTCTGGAAAGGACTGAAGCCAGAAAGCTATACCGGCAGATTCAGAAGGCTCTCACTTTGGAAAATATTCTTTTTTTTGAAAGACTGATCTGAAGCTGTCCTTTGTTTTGGAATTATGCCAGAAGCATGGCTTTAGATCCCTTTGATGATTGGCTTTCAAGGGAACACAGTTCTGCTACTTCTTTGAAATATTTTTTTCTATAGGTGAAAAATATTGTTAGATTTTTTGTTTTATATTTTTTCTTAATTTTTCTTCTTGCATTCAGACTGATTTATTTTTTATTCTAATCTTTGTACAACTAACTTGTTAATATCTCAGGTCAAATTTAAGTGTTGGCACACAGCTTGCTAACCACAGCTTGATCACGGTGGCAGCCAGAAATGACTATCTTGTAGAGAAATTCCATTGAAGGCAGAAGGACATTTCCTTTTGGAATCAGTCTGATGGGCATTACAGAAAAAAGAAAGAAAGAAAGAAAGACCGAAAGATGAAGGAACCCTGAACTATTGAAGCATTTAGTTAATCTCAGAAAGTAATTAGAAGGAATGACTATCTCTTGGGTTATCTGAATATTTTTTTAAAGTGGAATTTTCAGTTACTCGCAATAAAAATCTTGCTAAAGGATACCACTCCAAGAAGTTGTTCACTAGTCCTTTTGGTCGTAAGACTAAAATAGCTCTCTACAAATGATAACCCGCACTATCTCTTGGTGATGAACAGAGTTGGTAAATTTTGCCCTGGCCTAAATTTGCATTGCAATCAGAAGTGTGTAAGCAGAGGGATTATGAACTTCTTTGATATTGGTAAATACCATTTAAAAGAAAGCACATGGAACTAGAAAGTACTAAGGGAGCAACGTGTTTATTGTCAAGAATGGGCAAAATTAGGAGTAAGAAACTCAGAAAGGTGACTGCTAGGTCTCCAGTGGGAGTTTCCTACTAACATATAAACCCACAAAGTCAGTTTTCTTCTTACTGCTCGTGTACTCTTACACAGTTAGGCCTCAATGTCCTTTCTTTCTGGTTGCTTACATTAATTTCTGTTAGTGAATCAACAATGGAAAAAGTCCATCCTCACAGCATACTCTGCCAGAGAGCAGAGACTATGGTCTTTTCAATAAGTGTCAATTGATAACCAATTCAGGGAAAGTTCATTTTGGAAACTTTATAAGACATAAGAATGTCTTGTAAGTATGACATAAGTATAGTAAATGACATAAGTATAGTAAAATGTATAAGTATATACTTATGTAATGTATATAAGTATATATACAATATATACTTATTGTATATATTATAATATATATATAGTATATAATATATATAGTATATAATATAAATGTATACTTATATAAGTATATAAGTAAAATGTATAAGTATGACATAAATGTATAAGTAAATGACATAAGTATAGTAAAAAGAATGACATAAGTATAGTAAAAAAAAATCAGAAGAATATTAACATTTTCTGTTGATAAACTGTCAAGTGCTCCTTTTAATGAAGTGTGCTTGCTTGCTTTAGTGGTCTAATGGCACCTACTTATTTCCTTATTTACAAGGGCAACCTTGTGTCATCACTGTCTCCCAGGAAAATGAAAGCAATAATGCATTGAGAGTAAGAGACAGCTGGGTCATTTTTTTAGTAGAAACATAGCAGTGCTCTCAGCCCCAAGCAGTGGAAGTAAAATGCTCTGAGCAGAGAAACACTCACTTTCTTCACCTGTAAAATGCAGACAGTACTAGCCACTGTGAGATATGAGGGAGGATTCAGTGGCTAGCATAGTGCCTAGTATTTGGTAGATAGTCAATAAAAGGTAGCCATTATTCTCATTAATAATAATAATTATAATACATGTAACTTACTAGAAAAACTAGCCACTCTCAAAAAGCCGCTAAATTGTAGTTTTATGACAATGATGTTCATTTAAGAATTTTTTTAATATTCTTTGATATAGGTTCTTTAACAAACCATGTATAGGCGTAGGGAGCACCATTAGAAAGACAGGTTAATTGGTGGCCTGTAAGTGGTGTCCTCTATGTAAGGAGAAATGTGATTCACACCTGGAAGACTATCTACAGCTCATAACAATAATGGTGAAGGTGTCTAAGCAAATTTTCTACTACACTAACCTCTGGTAATTTTTTCCTTAACTTTTGTTAGTCTTTTCTGACATTTTACTTAGAAGTATTAAACTTAACACTACTTTTTTAAAGTATGTGGCAGCTAGCTTTCAACTGTTTAACACTTATGTATGCTTGTCCATTAGAGTTCTCTTACTGCCTATTTCCCTGTTTATTTTCACTGTTACCCAGAAGATAAAACATCAAAATTCTATTGCTCCAATTAATTGAGGAACAGATCTAGAAAGAAAAAATTGACAGGAGAGAGAATTTTTCCTCTTATTCAAGATGCATATTAAATACAAACCTGGTTATAAATCTTCAAGGCAGTTACTTACTGAAATTAAACTCAATATGTGGCCATTTTGAACCAAATTCCCTTGGATGTTCTCAGTTATTATGTAAAACAAAATTACTTTTCTCTACATGGATTTTCTAAGAGTCTGAGAGGCCTCTGTGTAATCAGTCATCTTAAGTTTGACCTCTTCAGGAACTGGTGCACACACACACACAGCACAGTGAGCATAGTTATGTGGTCTGAGAAACAACTAAATTTATAAGACAAGAGACTGTCACAAGTTCATTAAAGATAAAAAAAAAATCATGAATGTTCATGTACCTAGGATTTTAAAAATATCTTAAAAAGGTAGCTTTTAAATGCTTGTCAGTTACCATAAAATAGTTAATTTATATGAGAGGTCATAAAAATTCTAAATGTATTAAAAACATATACCTGCAATTGTTTGTCAAAAACATTTTAAAAGTGAGGTACCATTTTGTACTCAGAAGACTGGCAAAATCTGTAGAAGAAAAATATGAACTTATATGTGTATAGAAATGAATACTTTCATACTTTCTTTTGTAGCTTCATGAAAACATATTGTTGTATAATAAGCTGCACATAAAGTACACAATTTGATGAGTTTTAAGATACCTGACCTATCTTTGAAAATATTGTCATATCAGAATACTGAACATATTCATCATGCCCAAGAGTTTCTTTGTGCCCCTTTATAACTAATCCATCTCTCCTCCTCTCCTGTCTTCCTAGGCAATTAGTTATCTACTTTCTGTCACTATAAATTAGGTAACATTTTATGGAATTTTGTAGAAAGATAATCATAAAGTGTATACTCATTTATTGTCTAAATTCTATCATTCAGCATAATTATTTTGATACCTCTGTGTTTTGTGTATCAATAGTTTATTTTTTATTGCTGAGTAGTATTCCATCATATGGCTATACCACAATTTGTTTGCCATTTGATAATGCTGAATATCGTCATAGTCATAGAATATGGTGGAGTAGAAGGATGTGTCAGAGAAGGCAATGGCACCCCACTCCAGTACTCTTGCCTGGAAAATCCCATGGATGGAGGAGCCTGGTAGACTGTGGTCCATGGGGTCACTAAGAGTCAGACACGACTGAACAACTTCACTTTCACGTTTTACTTACATGCATTGGAGAAGGAAATTGCCACCTGCTCCAGTGTTCTTGCCTGGAAAACCCCAGGGATGGCGGAGCCTGGTGGGCTGCTGTCTATGGGGTCGCACAGAGTCGGACACGACTGAAGCGACTTAGCAGCAGCAGCAGAAGGATGTGTACTCTTCTTCTTCTGCAAGAACTCCAAAATTACAATTCGCTGCTGAAAAACCACTGACAGAAGAATGTTGGATCCCACCAAAAAAAGATACTCCACGTCCAAGGGCAAAGAAGCCCCAACAAGATGGTAGGGGGGCAAAATTGCATTTAGAATCAAACCCCCTACCTGCCAGAGATGCTCAGAGGGCTCAAACAAACCTTGTGCGAACCAGGACCCAGAGACCCCACAGAGACTGAGACAGAACTGTGTTTGAGTGTCTCCTGCAGAGGTATGGGTCAGTAGTGGACTGCTACCGGGGCAGCGGCTCTGGGTGCAGTAGACCTGGGTATGGCATAAGCCCTCTTGGAGGAGGTCACCATTAACCCCACCACAGAGCTGCCAGAACTTACACAGGACTGGGGAATAGACTCCTGGAGGGCACAAACAAAGGTCCATCTAGTTAAAGCTATGGTTTTTCCAGTAGTTGTGTATGGATGTGAGAGTTGGACTATAAAGAAAGCTGAATGCCAAAGGATTGATGCTTTTGAACTGTGGTGTTGGAGAAGACTCTTGAGAGTCCCTTGGACTGCAAGGAGATCCAACCAGTCCATCCTAAAGGAAATCAGTGCTGAATATTCATTGAAAGGACTGATGTTGAAGCTGAAACTCCAATACTTTGGCCACCTGATGAGAACTCTTTGGAAAAGATCCTGATGCTGGGAAAGATTGAAGGCAGAAGGAGAAGGAGTTGATAGAGGATGAGATGGTTGGATGGCATCACTGACTCCATGGACATGAGTTTGAGTAAGCTCCGGGAGTTGGGGATGATCAGGGAAGCCTGGCATGCTCCAGCTCTTGGGGTTGCAAATAGTCAGACATGACTGAGTGACTGAACTGAACTGAACTGATGAGAGTCGCCCCCCACCCCTTTGAGGGTGGGCTGTTAGAAAGCTTCTCAGAGTATTAATGTACAAGATTTTGTATGGACGTATGTTTTCAATTTCTTGGGTAAATACACTGGAGTGCAATGGCTAGGTCACGGGTCATATTGTAGGTGTATGTTGAACTTTTAAAGACACCACCAGGCTGGTTTCCAAAGTGAAATGATTTCAGCAGTCTCTGAGAGTCCCAGTTGCTTCACATCCATGCTAATACTTAATGTGATCATTTTTGGGTTTTAGTTTTTATCACTATTTTTAATTTTGGTTGTTATAAATATGTAGTGGTATTCCACTGTGGCTTTGTTTATGTAAGTTCTGTAGCTATGTTTTTTTTTTTTTTTTTTTTTTTTTGATCAGAATTCTTTTGGTAACTCTAGGTTCTTTGTATTTCCACATAATTTTAGAGTCAATTTGGTAATTTTTACCAAAATGCTTACAGGGTGTTTTATTTTTTTGTTGTTTAGTCACTTAGTCTTACATGACTTTGCAACCCCATGCACTTTAGCCCACCAGACTCCTCTGTCCATGGGATTTTCCAGGCAAGAATACTGGATTGGGTTGCTGTTACCGTCTCCAAGAGATCTTCCTGACCCAGGGATCGAACCTATGTTGCCTGCAATGGCAGGAGGATTCTTTACTGCTGAGCCACCAGGGAAGCCCAGGGTTTTTATTAGGATTGCATTTAACCTGTAGATCAATTTAGTAAGAACTGACACCCTAGAAATACTGAGTCTTCTGAGTCAAGAATATTGAATATCTCTCCATATATTTAGACCTTCTTTAATTTTTCTCATCAATGTTTTCTACTTTTCAGTGTATAATTCTTGTACATATTTAGCAAAATGTATCTCTTGTATATTTTTTGGTGGCACTATAGAAAGTTTTTTATATTGATTTAATTTTAATTTTCAATTGTTTGTTGCTGGTATATATTGATAGGAATATAATTAATTTTTGTTTATTGATCTTGCATCCTGAAATCCCTGTAAACTCACTTAGTAGTTGCCTCTTTTGATGATTTCCTAGGATTTTCTACATAGACAGTCATGTTGCCTGCAAATAAATATCTACATGACTGATTGATCAATTTTCATACCTCATTACACTACTTAAGATCTCCAGGATCATGTTGAGTAAAAGTCATTGGAGCAGACATTGTGTCTCATTCCTGATCTTAGGAAGAAAGCAGGCAGTGTTTCACTATAAAATATGATGTTAGGTAAGCTTGTGGTATATAAATCCTTTAACGACCGAGGAAATTTCCTTCTATTTCCTTGTTGCTAAGAGTTTTTATCATGAGCAGATCCTGGATTTTGTCAAATACCTTTTTCTGATTCTATTGAGATGATCATTTGGTGATCCATTAATATGATTAACTGCATTAATTGATTTTGAATGATAAACCAACTTGAATTTAAATCAAGTTCAAGTTAAACCAGCTTGAATTTCTGAAATAAATCACAGTCATGATATATTATTCATGTTTATCTTTTTCTATTTCATTTGCTAACAACTTAAGGCCTTTTACATCTATGATCATGAGGGATATTGGTCTGTAATTTTCTTTTCTTATGATGTTTTCATCTGGTTCTGGAACAGGGTGATGCTATCTTCATAGACCAATTGAGAAGTCCTGTTGTTGTTCAGTCGCTGTGTGTGACTCTTTGTGACCCCATGGACTGCAGCATGCCAGGCTTCCCTGTCCTTCACCATCTCATAGAGTTTGCTCAAACTCATGTCCATTGAGTCGATGATGCCATCCAACCATCTCACCCTCTGTTGTCCCCTTCTCCTCCTGTCTTCGATCTTTCTAGGGTCAGAGTCTGTTCCAATGAGTTGGCTCTTTGTATAATGTGGCCAAATTATTGGAGCTTCAGTTTCATTATCAGTCCAACCAATAAATATTCAAGGTTGATTTCCTTTAGGATGGACTGGTTGGATCTCCTTGCAGTCCAAGGGACTCTCAAGAGTCTTCTCCAATACCACAGTTCAGAAGCATCAATTCTTCAGTGCTCAGCCTTTTTTATTGTCCAACTCTCACATCTTTATGTGAGTCTCACATCATGACTACTGGAAAAACCATAGTTTTGACTATATGGACCTTTGTTGGCAAAGTAATGCCTCTGCTTTTTAATACTCTATCTAGGTTTGCCATTGGTTTTCTTCCAAGGAGCAAGCATCTTTTAATTTCATGATTTCAGTCATGGCAAGTGTTCCTTCTTTTAATTTTTATGTAAAAGTTCATGTAGAATTGGTATTGTTACTTACTTAAATGTTTAGGAAAGTTGGACTATAAAAAATGCTGAGCGCCGAAGAATTGATGCTTTTGCACTGTGGTGTTGGAGAAGACTCTTGAGAGTCCCTTGGACTGCAAGGAGATCCAACCAGTCCATCCTAAAGGATATCAGACCTGGGTGTTCATTGGTTGGACTGATGTTGAAGCTGAAACTCCAATACTTTGGCCACCTGATGCGAAGAGCTGACTCATTTGGAAAGACCCTGATGCTGGAAAAGATTGAGGACAGGAGGAGAAGCGGACAACAGAGGATGAGATGGTTGGATGGCATCACCGACTCAAAGGACATGGGTTTGGGTAGACTCCGGGAGTTGGTGATGAACAGGGAGATCTGGAGTGCTGCGGTTCATGGGGTTGCAAAGAGTCAGACACGACTGAGTGAGTGAACTGACTGACTGACTGACTATTCATTAGTGAAGCTATCCAGGTCTGGACTTACCTTTGTGAGAAGGCTTTAAATTGCAGATGAAGTAATAGCTAGAGAAGACTTCAGTTTATTTCTTGATTGGGCTTTGATAGTTTGTATCCTTCAAGAAATTGTCCTTTTCATCTAAATTGTTGCATTTCTTAAAATTTTAATCTCATAGGATGTATAGTAATTATCCATTCTTGATTTTGGTATTCTTGATATTGGTAATATGTCATTCTTGATATTGGTAATATGGATCTTTTTTTCTTTAAAAGTGTGATTAGAAGATTATCAATTTTATTAACTTGTTCAAAGAAACAGCATTAATGTCTTTATTGATTTTCTATTTTCTAGCTTATTTTTTCCCAGTCTGATCTTTATTATTTTCTTTCTTCTGTTTATTTTGAGTTTCATTTGCTCTTTCTTTTCCTCATTTTTTAGTGTAGCTACTCAAGACATTTATTTAAGAATCACTTCTTTTTTTTCCTAATTCAGGTGTTTAGTGCTACAGATTTTCTTCTAGCATAATATTAGCTGAATCCCACAAATTTTGGTATGTTATATTTTCTTTTTCATCCAGTCTAAAACTGTTAATTTCCTTTATTATACCATTTTGACACATAGTTTACTTAGGAGTTTGCTGATTAACTTACAGCTATTTGGGAATTTTCTAGAGAGTTTTTATTAAACATGTCTTTCATTTAGTGTGATCAGGAAATAATTTTTTTATATTTGAATCCTTTTAAATTTACTAAAATTTTAATGGCCCTAATTATAGTCTGTCTTTATAAACCTTCCATAAAAAGAATTGTCTTCTGTTATTGCATGTAATATTCTATAAATGTCAGATATCTTAGGTAAAGATAACTGATAGTGTCATGATTCTTCTGAACCTTAAAAACTTTCTACTTGTTCTATCAATTATTTTTCTACTTGTTCTATCAATTATTGAGAGACAGGTATTGGAATCCTTGATTATGTGGATTAGTCTTTTTTTATACCCTTTAAATTTTGTCTTTTTTTTTTTTTTTTTGCTTCATACATTTTGAAGCCCTATTATTAGGTGCATAAACCTTTAGGGCTTTTATATTTTCCTTCTGAATTGACCCTTTTATCATTATGAAATGACCCTCTTTATCTAGATAATATGCTATGCTCTGAAATCTATTTTGTCTTGTATTAAATATGTCACTTCAGTTCTTTTGCCTGAGATTAGTATGGTATGGAAGGAAAGTTATGACCAACCTAGATAGCATATTAAAAAGAAGAGACATTACTTTGCCAACAAAGGTCCGTCTAGTCAAGGCTATGGTTTTTCCAGTGGTCATGTGTGGATGTGAGAGTTGGACTATAAAGAAAGGTGAGTACAGAAAAATTGATGCTTTTGAACTGTGGTGTTGGGGAAGACTCTTGCAAGTCCCTTGGACTGCAAGGAGATCCAACCAGTCCATCCTAAAGTCCTGGGTGTTTATTGGAAGGACTGATGCTGAAGCCGAAACTCCAATACTTTGGCTACCTCATGCGAAGAGTCGACTCATTGGAAAAGACCCTGATGCTGGGAGGGACTGGTGGCAGAAGGGGACAACAGAGGATAAGATGTCTGGATGGCATCACCGACTCGATGGACATGAGTTTGAGTAAACTCCGGGAGTTGGTGATGGACAGGGAGGCCTGGTGTGCTGCGATTCATGGGGTTGCAAAGTCGGACACGACCGAGCGAATGAACTGAACTGAACTGAACTGAGTATGGTATGTATAATATGGTATACATACTATGTATACCTACTGTAGTATACTATGTATAGTATGGTATACATACTATATGTAAGGTATACTATATGTATGGTATATACATATAGTATACATATGGTATGATGCTTTTGAATTGTGTGCTAGAGAAGACTCTTGAGAGTCCCTTGGACAGCAAGGAGATCAAACCAGTCAATCTTAAAGGAAGTCACCTCTGAGTATCCATTGCAAGGACTGATGCTGAAGCTGAAGCTCCAGTACTCTGGCCACCTGATGTGAAGACCTGACTTATTGGAAAAGACCTTGATACTGGAAAGAGGCCCTATGAAGGGCAAGAGGAGAAGAGGGTGGCAGAGGATGAAATAGTTGGGTGGCATCACTGACTCAATGGACATGAGTTTGAGCAAGCTTCAGGAGATGGTGAAGGACAGGGAAACCTGGCGGGCTGCAGTCCATGGGGTCACAAAGAGTCAGAAACTGAACAACAACAATTTATGGAATTTAAGTTTTCATCCTTTTAATTTTAACCCCTTGTGTCTTTATATTAGTGTGATTCTTGTTAGTAGCATGTGGTTGGATTTTTTAAACCTAGTTTGATAACTTTGGTCTTTTAATTGCAACATTTGAACCATTTACGTTTAATATCACTATTAATGTTTTCAGGTTTATGCCTCATCTTGCTGTTTGTTTTTTGTCCTATATATTCTTTGTTACATTTTTCTCTCTTATTTTTTAGATTAATTAATTACTTTTTGTAATTCCATTTTATCTCCTTTATTGGCTTATTTGTTTTGTTCTTTCAGTCATTGATTTGGTTTTTTTAATATATATGTATCTTAAATTTGTCATCTATTAAGATACCATTCTATAGTTATCATGACAAAAATTTAAAAAGAAGACTATGAACTGATGTAAATATGAAGAAAGAAATATGCTCTTGCATTTTTGGTAGGAGCATGAATTGATATCATGTGTCAAATTGGCAGTACTGTCAAAAACCCTAAGATAATCCATTTGACACAACAGTTCTACTGCTAAGGTGTTAACTGAAGGAAAAAAATTGGGTGGATAAACAAAGGTTATGTATAATGATACTTTTATCACAGCACTGTTTGTAATAGCAAGATAATGGAAATGCCTTGAATATCAGGCAACATAGGAGAGATTAGATAAATTATACTATAGCAATTTTTTGTAATATCATACTGTCATTAAAATGATGTAGATTTGTAATTTTACCATAGAATGATGCTTTCTTGCATGTGCTCCCTTCCTCCCCCCTCTCTCCATATGTATGTATGTATATACATATATATAGGCATATATATATATAGAATTATAGAATAATATGTAGTCTCTTTTTTTGATTGAAGAAAATACATACATGTGTGTATTTTTTCTAATGGGAAGAATGTGAAAGAATAACAGTGCCTATTCTTAGGTGATGGAACTTTATTAAATTTACTTTAATTTTTCTTTTTTAATGTAATAATCATGAATTAATTTGTTTTAATAAAAGACAAAAGTTAATAGTGACAGCAGCAACTACTTTGAGCTTAGTTTTTCTATTATTTAGCCATTTTACCAGAATAATTGAGGTGATACTATTGAGTACCTGCCTTGTAAAAATGTTGGAAAAATGTTTTGAAATGTGGGAGACTGCATCTAGTTCCATATTGACTTAATATATTTTGCATTATGTTATATAATTAAGTCTTTTAATAGCATTGATAAACATTCAAAATGACAGAGAGGCAGTTTGCAGCAAAGCAAGGACAGTGTAGCATCACATTATTAACTGACTATCACAGCCCACTTGTCTAGAGTAATATAAAATGAACTTTTATTTTTACAAAAATAATGGGAGAAATTCAAGCCTTTGGTTTCATTTAGTTCAAGTACATAACCCAGTTCTCTGCTGTTGCTTCTTCTTGAAAGGGTATAATTTTTTGAGACGTTCTCTGATTTTGCTCATGTTGGAAATATCTTCAAGAAGCCTATTTCAATAAGTTTCACAGTTCTGCTTTGAGCCTTGGATAGAAGTATTATTGCTTAAAGGTGGTAAAATTTAGAAAACAAAATAAACTGAATTATGGTGGAACTTCTGTTGTAATTTAGTTTCATACTCTGTCAGTATTTTGGGCATAAAGCTTCTTTCTCAAGGGGATTTATTTTCTGATTTACTTTCTTATGTTTATTCTCATGAGAAACACCTGCAACATTTCGTGAAAGTTGTTGCCCTCATATATTTTTTAGCTTTTTTCTCCTCTCAGGATTCATTTATTAGGTATAAATTAGAAGAGCCAAACTGAGACTTCAGTTTGGATGCCAATAATCTGCGACTTCCCATCGATGATTTCCATTGTGGATTTGTATTATTGTTAGAATACCTGGATTTTTCCAAGGAAGTTTTTTTTTTTTCTTATTTTTACTCAAGGAAATATATCTTCAAGTATAAATTTTAACCCAAATAGGAAGAAATAAATGTAGTATGCTACAGTTTGTTAAGTGCTTTAGGCAGTTATTGCATGGAGTAAATGGTATATAGCATCAAGTGTAGGTAAGAAAATATGACAGAGATTTACAAGTTTGCAATTAGAGGAATGTGGCTCTAGAGAAATTAATTTAATAGACCATAAAACATGATGAACTAGTGTTTGAGTGTCTGTGAAACTAGTGTTGAAATAACTTTCCTAGTGCAGGTAGTGCTTATACTGATTAAATTTGAAAACAAGGAAAGGATGAAACTCTGGAGCTGGTGCTTGGGATCAACATACAACATATTCCCATTTTAAAATTTTGAAAATCTGAGGAAGAAGATATACGTAACCTAGTTCATTTTGTCACTTAACAAATATTTATTGGATGGCTCCTATTTGCAAACCCTCTGCCAAACACAGGGGACTCAGTGAATAAGACAGACATGGCTCTTGTGTTTAGAGAACTTAATTCCTGGGCTGTCAATAGCTTCCAATCTCAGATTAAATTGGGTACTTTTTAACTTTTCTATTCCTTTATATTTTCTTTTTTAAATTAATTTATTTTAATTGGAGGCTAGTTACTTTACAATATTGTAGTGGTTTTTGCCATACATTGACGTGAATCAGCCATGGGTGTACATGTGTTCCCCATCCTGAACCTGCCTCCCTCCTCCCTCCCCATCCCGTCCCTTGGGGTCATCCCAGTGCACTGGCCCTAAGCACTCTGTCTCATGCATCGAACCTGGACTGGTGATTTGTTTCACACTTGATAATATACATGTTTCATACATGTTTCAATGCCACTCTCTCAAATCATCCCACCCTCGCCTTCTCCCACAGAGTCCAAAAGTCTGTTCTTTACATCTGTGTCTCTTTTGCTGTCTCGTATATAGTGTCATCATTACCATCTTTCTAAATTCCATATATATGCATTAATATACTGTATTGGTGTTTTTCTTTCTGACTTACTTCACTCTGTACAATAGGCTCCAGTTTCATCCAGCTCATTAGAACTGAGTCAAGTGCATTCTTTTTAATAGCTGAGTAATATTCCATTGTGTATTTGTACCACAGCTTTCTTATCCATTCATCTGCTGATGAACATCTAGGTTGCTTCCATGTCCTAGATATTGTAAACAGTGCTGCAATGAACATTGGGATACACGCGTCTCTTTCAATTCTGGTTTCCTCGGTGTGTATGCCCAGGAGTGGGATTGCTGGGTCATATGGCAGTTCTATTTCCAGTTTTTTAAGGAATCTCCACACTGTTCTCCATAGTGTCTGTACTAGTTTGCATTCCCACCAACAGTGTAAGAGGATTCCCTTTTCCCCACACCCTCTCCAGCATTTATTGTTTGTAGAATTTTGATAGCAGCCATTCCTATCCTCTGTATTTTCAAAAATCCCCATTCCTAAAAATATGACTTCAAAGAAAAAAATAAGTCCTATATTCTAATAAGCAGCCTCAGGATAAATAAAATCTATAAATCAATAAAGTCATTATTTACTGAAGTCTGTACTCTTGCTTCTAGTCAACTTACTGTGGCCTGTCATCCTGAGTTTGTTTTTCTCATTTAGTAGTTTTAACTTGGTTTCACTTTTTTGCTTTCCACACAGTTAATTCACAGTGATACACTTCCTGCCTTAAGACTGTGTTTGTTCTATTTTGCAGGCTTCACAGCCCTCTGGATCAATGGCATTTTCTTACTTTAATTCCTTCATCTCTGTCAGTTCATTTTGGCCTCATTTTTTAAACTGATCGTTATAAGACCCCAGAAACTCCAGCCCAACAACTTTAATAATTACATACTTCATTTTTAAGATTAGAAAGGGAGAATCCCAACTGTTCCATTCTCTATCTAGTACAACATCTGAATGTAGAGAAGGACAAGTGAAAGTGAGTGTTAGTCACTCAGTCGTGTCCGACTTTTTGTGACCCCATGGACTGTAGCCCACCAGGCTCCTCCATCTATGGAATTCTCCGGGCAAGAATACTGGAGTGGATGCCATTCCCTTCTCCAGGGTATCTTCTCAACCCAGGGATTGAACCCAGGCCTCGTGCATTGTGGGTCGATTCTTTACCATCTGAGCCACTAGGAAAGGACAGAGAGCTGGTATATTCTATATGGACTCTCATTCTCTCAGTCAGTAAATATTTGAGAGGTAACCATTCCTGTATGATTATTCTATGCTAGGCATCATGGTAAGTACTTATGTAAATTATTGCAACTAGCAATTTATCCTCACTCGTCAGGCCAGAAGTACAGAATCAAGGTGTTGGCAGGGTTGGTTTCTTCTTTAGGGTTCAGAGGGAGAATCTATTCCATGCTTCTTTCTAAGCTTCTGATGGTTGCAATAATCCTAATGTTCTTTGGCTTGCACAATTTCCTAATTCCAGTCTCTGCCTCTGTCACCACCTGGCCTTCTTCCCTCTGTGTCTGTGTCTTCACATGATGTTCTCCTTTTTTTATGAGGATTCCAGTCATTTTGGAGATTTATTTACTTATTTATTTTTCAATGTGCGTGGGCTTTCTCTAGTGGTGGAGAGTAAAGACTACCCTCTAGTTGAGGTTCATGGGTTTCTCATTGTGGTGGCTTCCCTTGTTGCAGAGCATGGGCTCTAAATGCGTGGGCTTCAATAGCTGTGGTGCGTGGGCTCAACAGTTGTAGCTTGCGGGCTCTAGAGCACTGAATCAGTAGCTGTGGTGCACGGCCTTAGTTGCTCTGAGGGATGTGGGATCTTCCCATACCAGGATTTAAACCCATGTCCCCTGCATTGATTGGCAGATGCTGAACTACTAGACCACTAGGGAAGCCCTGGTTACCAGTCATTTTGGATTAAGGGTCCACCCTACTTCACTGTGACCTCATCTGAAATAATTATATATGTAACATCCCTATTCTCAAATAAGGTCACATTCTGAGGCTTGTGGAAGGAAATAAATCTTTAGGGGATAGTATTCAACCCAATATATAAATACTATTCTCTTTTGCACAGATGAGCCAACCAAAAATCAGAGCAGTTAACTGATTTACTTAGGGTTACATGTGTTGTGGCATATTAGGATTCAAACTCAGATCTGTCTGTTGACAAAGCCTGTTCTATTTAACACTGACATGAGATGCATGAGGAACCTTTTCATATCTCAGTAAATTTATAGTCCGGTTGAGGAACAGAGTCACAGAAATTTGAACAATAGCAAAAAAGGAAATACTTCAAGGAGACTATATAAAATAAGCTACTAAGTATCCCACTAATTATCTTTACAAACAAAATAGCACAGAGTTAGAACATAGTTTGTTTTTTCCCCCCCATCCTTTAAAATGTGAAGCAGCTAGAACTACAACAACAAAAGCACAAACATGACTGTTTAATCTGTAGGTGTCTTTTCCTTTTGTTTCTTTCAGTGCAAGTTAAAATCAAAGCCCTCAAATACACTTTCTGCTTTTTATAGTTTGTCATATCTCTTTATATGTATAATTTGCATCTTAAATTCACCTGTGCCAAGGCCAAGACTTTTGCCTCAGAATCTCCTCTTTCCTTAAATAAATTAGGTAATATCCTGATTAGCTACTCTCCATCTCTGTGAACTCACTCTCATGTTTTGGGGCTCATGGGAGCAGTTGGGCATGCTGAAGGCCTGAGACTGATACTGCGCTGTGCTGTGCTTAGTCACTCAGTCATGTCTGACTCTTTGCGACCCCATGGACTGTAGCCTGCCAGGCTCCTCTGTCCCTGGGGATTCTCCGGGAAAGAATACTGGAGTGGGTTGCCATGCAGGGGATCATGCCATCCAGGGGATCTTCCCACCCCAGGGATCAAACCCAGATCTCCTGCATTGCAGGAAGATTCTTTACCATCTGACCCACCAGGGAAGCCCAAGAATAATGGAGTGGGTAGCCTATCCCTTCTCCAAGGGAACTTCCCCACCCAGAAATTGAACTGGGGTCTCCTGCATTGCAGGCGGATTCTTTACCAGCTAAGCTACCTGGGAAGCCCCAGGCTAATACTAGGAGCCACCTTTAAAGAGTCAGAAGATAACAGGGGTAGACATTACCTATGTGATTGGGTTTAGGTTTAAAGAAAAACAAACATTGTCTGTGTCAAAGCTAGGCCTAAATTGGACCAGATCAGACTGAGGCTGATCATTTACAATACTGAGGTACAAAGACAGTGGGACTAGCTACAATTGTCTTGCTCATGATTCTCTGAACTACACTTCTTGGTACGATTAAATTTCCTTGAACATCTTGTTTATACCAGAAACAAAACTTAGGGTAGGAATAAGCTAAGTTGTTCCTGCTGTGTAGTTTGTATGGAGGCGGTACATAGAAAGGCACAGAGATTAAGTGGCTCAGTTCTCCCTAAGTCAAGACTACTGGACTATAAAATCCATTCTCTTACTTACTGCCTTGCATATTCTCCCAGGGAAAGTAGTATTTAACTGTAAGTAATATTTATATCTATATAGTTATTTGTGAGAGAAAAATAACACTTAACTTTGTACCTAAAATGTGTGAGGCATTCTTTTATGTGTTTAATATATGTTATCTTACTTAATGGAGAAGGAAATAGCACCCCACTCCAGTATTCTTGCCTTGGAAATCCCATGGACAGAGGAGCCTGGCAGGCTACAGGCCATGGAGTCACAAAAGAGCCAGACACAACTTAGCGACTAAACAACAACAACATCTCTTTTAATTCTTATCACTTTTTGTTCCTCAGAATAATACTATGAGGAGATATTATTATTATCCTGCACTGTAAATAGGAAGAATGAGACTTGGAGAAGCCATCAGATTTTCCAAAGGCACTTGGCTGAGAAGCTCCTTGAGGAGAGTAACCATGTCTGGGGTTTTTCTTGATTGTTTGCTTTGCGTTTTTATTTTTCATCGTGGCAAACCCCAACTTAGCATGCATCACGGCTCATGTTGCCATTTGTGATAGTAAGTATTCATCCTAGTTTTAGCTCATCTTTTTTTCCTTGTTGCTTGGAAAATATGGTAGCGTTAGTTATCAGCCATTCAGTAGCCATATGTTCCCCACATTTTCCATCCTCCCTTTCTGTGAATCTGCTGTCATATGACTCGTTGTAGCCAATGGCTACATTATGGAAGGTGTGCATGCCCCTGCTGGTCATTTTAGAGCTGTTGTGCCTCTTTCATCTCTCTCTTTCCTGCCTGTGGTGACCTTGGAAGGCAAATGTTTCAGGTGGCATAGCTACAAGAAGGAGGCTGTTCAGATTAGAGTTAACATTTGGACAACAGCAGTACGGGAAAGCAATACAACCACATGGAAAGTGTAAGTAAACTTTTACTGTATTATCTCTTTGAGATTTGGGGGGTTGTTGGTTGGTGCATCATAGCCTATTGTATCATTATTAACACAGACAATGGTGGTGGTTTAGTGATTTAGTTGCTAAGTCATGTACGACTCTTATGATCCCTTGGACTGTAGCCTGCCAGGCTCCTCTGTCCGTGGGATTCTCCAGGCAAGAATACTGGAGTGGATTGCCATTTCCTTCTCCAGGGGATCTTCCCCACCCAGGAATTGAACCTGGGTCTCCTGCATTGCAGACAGATGATTTACCAACTGAGCTATGAGGGAAGCCCACATGAGGAAGGAAAGAACAGACAATATATTTTGTTAATTTTCTTCAATATCATCTTCCTCTTAAGGAACTTACCTTATCCTTGATATAGCAATGTGTAGAAAAGAATGGTATTCTTTTGGGTAGAGAGGACTTTGTCCACAAGTTCGATCAAGAACATCTTAATTATATTTAACACAAAATGAGAATTTCAGAAGAAATGAATTCTATTATTGAATACATCTTACAAATTGCTATAAGCTCTGTGCTATTTAATATGTTTAATGAAAGTTAATAAGACGCATACTATGCAGGATGAAAGCTTTTTCTTTATATCATAACAGCTACTCAACTCGGGCTATAGCGGACCATTCTAATTATGGGCTCATAATCTTGGATTTTTAGCATTTAAAAAATGTTAATTTGAACCCAATTATTGGATGGACAATCTAAAAGGTGCCACTTTTATTGACTCAGAGTTTACAGAGAAAATTAAATAATGCAGTGCAAAACTACAAGGAGAATTTCCTTTCACTTGTTGCCAGAAGGGTAGTAATAGAGCCAGCCGTTCTGAGGCAGAAAGTAAGATATTCATTGAGGCTGCCTTCAGTTGCCTGGGCACACAGACCATCTGGCAGTGAGAGGAGTTGGGGGCTCAACGTGCCCTTTGTTAATAAAGTGATTGCCACTGGGAGGAATAATTCTTCCTTTAATTGTGTACCTATTTGAGAAGAGAGTGCAAATAAAGGGTCTCCCATCTCAGATGAAAATGATGAATGACCTTGAAGACTCAGCACTAGTCATCCTTGGAAAACTGGATTCTCATCAACTCTGCTCATTATGAGTTCAGTCTGAGTGTACACAAAGCACCTATTGACTTCAGTGGGAGTTCCAAAGCACAATCAGTCCTGAGGGAGGTGATGTTTTTAAATTGTGTTTCCTATCTCACTGAAAGGCTAGAAAATGAAGGCAGAAAGCACAGACACCTCAGTGATGAGCCTTAGAATAAGATAAAGCATGCAGTATAGGTTTCACATCAGTATCAACAATTAACTGCAACCACCACTTGCAAATGGAAGCTCGTGATGCTTGGTGTCACTGTCACTGATACAATGAATGGGAGAGAGACATGTAAAAGGCTCTTTCCAGAAACAGATATCTAGTTTACAGTTCATCTAAGGATAGGATGAGTGAAAGAGAAATACTGGAGTTCACGGAGCTTAGATTTTATCAATTGGTATTAGTAGTTATGATTTGATGAGTTGAGTTTACTTTTTAAACTGACAAATACTGAATGAAACTTCATTGTGCTCAGTTACAGCAGTTCTGTAGCAGTTAATCAATATGTTTTATTATTTTTGTGGACAAGGATGATGATGAAGATGATGATGACAGAAATGCAGAAGAAATATGACATAGGCTCCCCTCTCATAGATTTCATGGAGTATGGATATTGTAACCTGATGACCTTAATCATATTTTACTAAAGTTATTTCCTTTTAGTCATGATTATGGTTTCAGTGTGATATATGCTATCAAGGAGAATTGCTATGTGTATGAAAAAGAATCACGTTTCGAAATTGTGTTGATCCATCCAACTAAGGAGGTGAATAAGACAACTGGAGTGAAATGAAGGGATTTCTGCCTGAGTCATTTTTATTCATTATCAACTGAATCATTGGAAACCTTGAGTGTTAGGAATAGAGTTTGCCACTAAGCAGTATCTAACATGACAGGAATGCACCTTAGGTCCTTGACTTTCGTCTCATAAAAGCTAATTTTAAAATCAGCCTGAGCAAAGTCTAAAAACCTAAAGTTAAAGTGATATAACCATTAATAAGTATATGTAGCCACTTAGCACAGTGTTTATTTTAAACAGAGATTTTTTTTTTTAAGAGAATGTTTCAAAATAATACTCACTTAATGCTTGGAAGATATTTCATATTGTGTCATATTTAATTTTTAAAGCACCAAAACAGTCAAAGTGACTCCTTTTTAAAAAGAGTATATTGTTCATTCCAGGAGAACATCTATCTATCTATCTATCTATCTATCTATCTATCTATCTATCTATATGTAATGAACAAGATGAAAATAAAAATTACCTTTAGTCTCACCACACAGGTCATGGGCTGATATCCTTCTGGACTCTTTTGTACAATGAAGAGATTTCAATGATGTTTTTATTTCATCACTAAGTATATGTGACTCTTTGATACCCCCATGGACTGTAGCCTGCCAGGCTCCTTTTTCCATAGGATTTCCCAGAGAAGAATACTGGGTCTTTCTGACCCAGGGATCAAACCCATATTTCCTGCATTGGCCGGATTGGCAGGCAGATTCTTTACCACTGAGCCAACAGGGAAGCCCCTTTTAATGACATAACTCTCAGTAATTGTATCGCCATGGTAAGAACATTGTAAGTGATGAACAAACATATTTTAATAGTTGCTCTCTGTGTCTCAGTTGAGTCCTGTACAAAGACCTGTTCTCTAGCAAGTTTCTCTTTTATTCTGCTGTCTATCTCAAATCCTCTTCCTTCACCTACTCCCAGTGACAAAATCTTTCCATGAGTTGCATGCACCTTTCAGCACACTGCAGGTTTCTCAGAACAGTTAAACAACAGCTCTAATTACTATGTATAATTGAAGAGTAATTTTCCACAGTACAGGTGCAGTTACCTGAAATCCATTCTCCTACAAAATACTTAAACAACTCTTTTCCCCATGTTAATTTTGCAAGGAAACGATCTTTTAATAACGTCCTTTTGTCTATTCAGAAGATGAATTGGGCTTTACTTTCTTTGAAGTGAGAGATATTATCATATCAGTTTATTCCTGTCAGCACAGTTTGCTCAGAGAAAGGTGATTCCATTGAGGAGGGCATGGACTTTGTCCAATTATTAGATTTGACATTTAATGCAATAGTAAGTATTTACTTTTATTCCTTCTGACCAGGACCATTCATGCTCTTTACTAAGACTCTAAGTACTTCAGTTTGATGTCTGTTGTAAAGAAATGAATTCTACAAAAGCAAGACCCTATCAGTTTTATACTCTTTGCAGCATTTAAGTCAGATGTAGGGAGGAGGGTAGGAAATGGAAGGAATGAAGAAAAAAATTCCACAAAGGAATGTTTTCAGAAAGGTATTCTGGAAGTCTAATGTAAACAAAATAGTGTTCTTTTTGGCATACTAAATACATAGACAACTTCCATGAGTTTTCTTAACCTTGAAAAAGTCAATGTACATTTCTGTATACACATTTAAAAACATGCTTTGTTAGAGAATTTATTCTGTTTTCAGCTTAATAATTAGCTATATAGCCTTTGGTTTCAGATAATATTTAATCTGTTAATGGAACTTTAATGGATAGAAGGAAGACTAAAATAGAAGTTTTGCCTTACATCTTAAAAATGTCCAGAAATAGCTGCTTTTTGAACCAATGACACCCCCCACCCATTGCCCCAAGCTCTAAGCAAGTGATGCTTTTGTTCGAAGTGCCAGTTAGCTTCATGATTAGAACTGAGAAAATTAAATTCTATTCCTGAATTCCATGATATTCTAGCTTTTTTTTGCCTCATGTCAACTTTAACTTAATAATAATCCTAAAGTTGTAGTTGTTGTTCTTTAAGGAGATTTAGCCACTTTTTAGGACAGTCCGCATGTCTTGTGATTCTTGAAAACAAAATGGCAATGGCATTTTATGCTGCAACATGCTATATAACACTTCTCTAGCAGCAGAAATTCACTGCACTGTAAGTGAGGGTTCCTAGATTCACACACACACACACACACACACACACACAGAGTTATTAACAGTCTTATAGGACTTTGCAGGGCAGATTCTATGCCTGAGTTTGCTGATTAATTTGTATAATTCTTTTGCAAGTGTTACCCAGTAGGCTTCTTGGGTATACATTAATACAGTAGACTTAAAGTCACATATGCACAACAAAACAAATCATAAATAATGAGATACTAAAAACCAACTGTCACTGAGGTAGCAATTATTGGTGTCTCTTTTTCGCTTCAGTGACTTTTTCCTTTTACCCTGAGACATGCAAACAGAACAAACAATTAGCGAAATAATTGATGATCAGTACCTTCAAAGCTTGTGGTGACCTGGTTTATGCTTTATAAGCTGAATAATGAGAACACCTCTTATTACTGATTAGTGTGCTGCCTGATGCTGTCTGATGGTGCTCGGGAGGTACATCTGTATCAGACAAAAGGTTTTTATCTGCCCTTTACAGTTAGTTGGTCCCTAATGAACTGAGCTTTTGTCCCTTGCTGTTTTTAGATTCCAATTAAACTTGTTTATAGAATAGACAAATAATTAAAGATGTACTGTTTTCCGTGACTTAATATTGTCTTCCAATAGGGTTGTGTTGAAGTTGGTGGCAATTAACATATATAGTAATGTTTTTAATCATTTGCGTATTAAAACACATGCAAAATGTGCTCGTGTTTTCTTAGTCTTCTTTGTGCTTGTCAACCCATTCTCTTAACTTGCATTGGGTATGCTAATTACCCTCTGTCAAGCCAGGGTAATTCATCTTTTCTAAGAAAAAAATCCAGTTTTAATTTTTATGCTTGAGAAAGTCAAAGAATAGCAATTTATTCTGGAGCTTTCAGAACCAGAAAATAATGATTTAAGGTTATGACAAACTGGTTTTATGTTGTGCACAGCGAGAAGTATTAAACAGATAAATAGCATGTCATGTTAGAAATTTTATGTTAGAGTACAATTTCTTACCTCTTTTGTTGAATGTTCTATCAGCTTGCATCCTATATTAGGCTGTTATGCAAAACACATGTATAAAATATTTCTTGACCATAAAAAATGGAGAATGAAATAGGAAAGGCTTTTGGTAACCATTCCATCCCAAAGCAATTAAAAATTCCCACAAATCCCAGAGACTAGCACTGTTAATTCTTCTGTAATCTGTAGATAGCCTCAAGTTTTCACTTTCACAGTTTTAAATAAAGATTTTAAATATGGTCATACCTTATCAGTGTGATGGTAAACTTTCAAATTCCTCTAGAATTTTCAGGAAATGTGTGACATTAGTTTGTACTCCCATGTCCCAAACACTGTTCCTTCCACATGGCAGGCCATCTATTAATGGGTTCATTTCTCCGTCTCCATCTATTTTGATTCATCTTATTTTGAGTTAAGTGTTAGTGAAAAAGCTATGCCCTGGACTTTCACAGGCCTCATAGGAACAAGGAGACTGCCTGGGAGATACTATTTGAGTAGATGAGCTTTTTGTTTCCCCGAAACATCCAGAGTATGTCTGGCAGAGACACTGCAATGGAAAGGAAGCTAGTACAATCTGATACCCTTTCAAAGTTATAATTTGTTGTCTTCAACCCATTAGGACAAAAATTAAAAATAAAAAAGTTCTTTATCCTGTAAACCTAAGGGAAAGATGGAAATATAATTCTAGATGTATTATAATTTCTTTTCTTCTTTGTTCTGGAACAGTATAATCATCTGAGACTTTTTAAACAAGTTTCAGACACTAAAATCTGATACTCTATTATGTAATTTAAATAGCTTGGATGATCCATATTTTTAAAAATATATATTTCCACCTGTGTTTTGAATCTTTGAGATTAATACCAAATGGACATTTTTTTTTTCTTATGCAATTATGATCAGTGAAAGTACCTTGTAACCAATCCTACATAATAAAGGACTTCTCAGTACATCATGTTTACATATAGGTGGAGTAAGTATATAGAAATACACAATCAAATTGTTAGATTAATCATCTACTTCTGTTCCTTTAGTAAGATATGCTGACGGATGACCATGGCACATGGACTGCCAATGATTAGTAGGCTACTCCATAGGGATCCCACATATTTTTGCTCCCATAAGATGAGCTGTGTGCTTACCAAGAGTTAGTTGTATTTGCTTCCAAGCCTACGTATGCCATTTGTATTTACTATTTTAACTGCATAAAATTGATTATAATCTTCAATATATTTTATATCCATGACATATGAGTGCAAAAAAGAAAGATGCTTCTGTGTCAACTAAATTGAATACTTTGGAAAAACATATTAGAGTTAACTTGCAAAAAAAAAAAAAAAAGAAGTGTAGATTTGAAGTTGGGTGAGGTGAAGAAAGTACATAAAAATCATTAAAGATATCCCAATCAGATTGCTGTGTAAGAAGCAATCTGTTAGCTGAAGAAGCTCCTTCCTGACCTCATAGAAAATACATTATAGATGTGGTTTATACAAGAAAGATAAACAGACAGACCCACACTCAATGAAAAGGCCCACATAGAAATAAAAATTATTTGGTTCCTCATCAAGATATTAGTGAAATAATACACAGTAATATAGTTTAAAATGTTAGGACATATTCTTTATCTCCCACTTTAACTCTCTTTTTGGGTTAATTTGACATTATTCCCATTTACTTTGATAAGAGAGCATCTACTGTAACAGATAAGTAGAATTTCCTTATAACAAGTGCTTTTGGTAATTGATTAATCAAATGTCTTTGGTTAGGAGCCCAGACTCACATTTATTTTCTCGCATTTTGCTCCCTGGTGATGTTAGAGTGAGATAACTCTGGAGCACGGAAAAATAGTTTTGTCTCGAGTTTAAGCATTGTACTGAACTAAATTATGTGTAAGTCAAATGACTTATTCAGGATAAGCTCATTTATAAAGTGAAGAGTGTAGGTGATCTCAAACCAGTTTACCCACCAAAGCATGAATCCTGTACATTTATTTCTGGAGCTATAATTTCTTCAACTATTCTCATTTGCTGAATACTAGGCTATTGGATTTTGGCAGCAAGTTCCAGGATTTCTCCCATTTATATGCATATCTAGCACAGAGTATGTAAGTGAGAACTAGGCTCTGGGTAACCGACACATTAGCAAGTGTGAAAATAGCTCAATTAACACAGGTAGAATGTGAGAATGTCCATTAATTCCTCAGGAAACAATGGCTCATAGTGCTAGGACCAATGCAGGGTCTTGCAGATGGTGTCAAACCAACTGTGTTTGCAAAGACACAATGCTGCATCTGGAGGGCTGGCAAAATCCAACAACTTCAGAGACAGCAAGTCATGATTTGATCAGAGAGACCAACACTTGACCACAGAAGTGTCTCAGCTTCCTGGGATGTGTTCCAAAATCCATCCATCTCATCCAGTGTGACAGTCAAAAACAGTCACACTTCACATCTCTGCATCAAGCCGTGTCTCTGACTGTCACACAACTCGGCCTGCCTGACAGAATAAATTTATGGCATCCTCCAAAGGCGTCCTCACCTTTTTTTAAATAACATAACCTTTTCTTCTCCTTAAGTAAAAGAATATGCATAATAGACACAATGAACTACAAGTGCAGTTTTCTGTGGACAAAGGAAGAGACCAAGGATTTTAATAATTTCGTTGATTTTAGAAAATCCATCTTCTCTTACCGGTTGTCCCCTCATGGAAATCAGGGCACTGGACAATATAAGTACCTGCCCATGTGCAGGGGTTAAGAGAAAGGACTCTTGCACTCAGCTTTCTGAGTGTGCATACCATTATCTGTTATCAGCTGTGTGCCCTTGAGAGAGGCACTCTTGTGTTCCTGGGCTTAGTTTATATATTGTCTTTTAATTGGGGAGAGAGCAATGAATATATCTCTAGAGTGTCATGAGGCTTTGCTACAAGTAGAAGAGTTAGCATGTTGTCTAGAATGTAATACAAAGTTAATAATTGTTATATATTATTTTTAAGCCTTAACTATATGTTAAATTCATGTCAGTCATGAGAGAGAATAGAGCATGGGGCCTATGGAAAAGGGCTTGGGAGTGCTTTTCCTGTTTTAGTCTAGGCTAATGGGAGAAGATAATAAAAAGAAATCTCTGATGGGTACTGTCAGAGTTGTCAGGGTAGGGCATGGTTATAAAGTGTGCCCTTACCTGGAGTCCCCCATGTCATGTAATTCTGCTGTCAGGAATTGGTGGCAGTAGGTGAGGATTTGGGGGTTCATGATTTGGCCCTCTTGCCACATATTGTGACTAAGTAATAATGATAATAAAATAACAATACAGACATAGTAACCGTGTTTGTTGTAGAGCTAGACACAGTTTTAAGAAGTTTTCATTTATTAACTCATTTATTCTTCTCAACTACTCAATAAGATCTTATTCCCATTTTACAGAGGAAAAAACTGAGACACAGTGATTAAGTGTAAGAGTTGGAATTTGAACATAGGCAATTTAGGTCTGGCATTTGAGCCACAGGCTATGATATCAGAAATAACTATACGTTTTCATTATGATTAGTAACATTATATTGTGCTGTGACTTTCAACTCTTCCATCACATTTATTCCCCCAAAGTAAGAATTCCAGGGACTATTAGAAATTGTAAGTAATAAATTCATTAGGAATAGGCATAGTAATATAATTCACTGACATTAGAAGGGTACTTACAGCTCTCATTAATGCAGTTCTGTAAGTTCTCCTGGGCAAAAATAATTGAGAGACATTTTCTATTGGGGAATGATTTTGTGTTTAATGAATGACACTATTAACCATTAAATTGCCAAGTCATAGCATAACCTATGAATCTGAGTTCGATCAGAAAAACAGAAGTCACCAAGGTATTTTGGTTAGGAATTAGAGGAATTAAATTCATGTACACTTCTGGAAATTCTGAGAGAATGAAATCAGGAAACCTGTCAGGAAATTTCAGGAAATCCAATGAGGCAGGGTTTGCAGGGAAGCCGCGGCCAATGATCTCAGCTGCTTGTAGCACCAAAGTGGCTGATTCTTAGTAGAAATTCTCAGAAGTCAAAGACAGATCACACTTCACATAATCTAAACTTCCTGCTGCAGTTGCCACTGGGGAATGAGCTTCAGCCGCTGGCAAGAGTGTCTTATAGGCACTAAGGGCATGAGAGGGCCAAGGACTTATGGGAAGTGTCATTCCAAACTTCCCTCCCGCCATGCAGAGATGAACCTACATGGGGTGACGCCAAGGCTGCACTCAGCACAGACCCTGCAACCACACCAAGGCTCAGCCTCAGAAAGTCAGCTACTTCTCAACAAGACTGTCAACCCTACCAAGACAGTTGTTTCCAAAATGTGTGAGAGAGGTCATTTTTTCCCCTTGTAATACTGAGATGGTATAATAGAGAGTTCATTTATTAATTCAACAGACGTTTACTGGCCATCTTCTCTATTCAGAACACTGTTTTAGGGAGTCCTTCATTACTAAGGTGTAGGCTTAACGTTGCAACTTTAATTAAGACTTTATGAATGGATAATTTAATTCTGTATTGTAGAGGTATTAAGATCTTTTTCTTGCCTTCTAACAGATGCTGTAATCATTGTGTGTCATGAGTAGGACAAAGAAATGGTAGAGGAATTCTGGAAGAATTGCCCATTTTAAATTTTTTATTTTATTTTTTTGGAGTATAGTTGATTTACAGTGTTGCAATAGTTTCAGGTGTACAGAAAAGTAATTCAGTTACACATATACATATATTCATTCTTTTTCAGATTTTTTTTCCCTAAAATAGGTTACTACAGAATATTGAATAGAGTTCCCTGTGTAATATAGTAGGTCCTCGCTGGCTGTCTATTTTATGTATAGCAGTGTGTGGTTAATCCCAAGCTCCTAATTTATCACTCCCCTCAACATTTCCCCTTTGTTAACTGTAGATTTCCTTTCAAAATCTGTGAGTTTGTGTCTGTTTTGTAAATAAGTTCATCTGTATAATTTTTTGAAATCAAATTCAACATATGAGTTATATGATATTTGTCTTTCTCTGTCTGACTTACTTCTTTCAGTAAGATAATTTCTAGGTGAATATTTTTAACTTTTGTGGCCAAGGAAGACCTTGCTAAACACATGGAATTTGAACAAGGCTTAGAGAAAATGACCATGCACTGTACCACACTGGCAAAAATTGTTGAATGTAGGTCTCAAGTCCAGGTTAGTGAGATTCTAAAGCTTCTTTGCCCTTACCCACACTTAGTACTAGCCATGTTTTAAGCTGTAAATATGAAGTGAAAGGGTTAGTCGCTCAGTCATGTCTGACCGTTTGCGACCCCATGGACTGTAGCCTGGCAGACTCCTCTGTCCATGGAATTCCCCAGGTAAGAATATTGGAGTGGGTAGCCATTGCCTTCTCCAGGGCATCTTCCTGACCCCGTGATCAAACCCAGGTCTCCTACATTGCAGGCATGATTCTTTACCATCTGAGCCACTAGGGAAGGCCCAAGTTACAAATATATACTGAGATAAACAGGGTTCCCAATGTAAGTTTATGTATATATCAGTAAAGCTACACAGATGACCCAAGTTTTATATAGAAAGTTAGACATAAACAGATATTGAAATAAGTATATTTAATATACTTCTATCTAATCTCAACAGAGACCCAATGGTACAATTATGAATTAAGATACTATAAAACTTTTTACAGTAAACTCTAAATTGTTTGAGTTAAAGTTACTTGGCTATGGTATAGTCAGTTTAGGCAAAGAATTTTCATTTATTTATGAGACATTCTGGCTCGGTGATTAAGAGTATGGACTCTGGAGCTATACTGCCTGGTTTGAATCCTGTCCTTATTACTTACTACATACATGAGCCACAGATTTCTCATCTGAAAAGTAGAAATAATAATAATAATAATTTATCACCTATTGCTTCAGAACAGATTACCACAAAAGTGAGTCAGGAATCCAGGTGTGGCCTATCTGGGTGCCTCTGCTGGACTTTTCATAAAGCTGCATTCAGAGTGTCAGCAAATGGGCTGTGGTTTCACTTAAAGGCCCAACAGGGTAAGGGTCTGCTGCCAAGCTCAGATAGCTCTTAGCAGGATTCAGTTCTTCATGGACTGTGGGGCTGAGGCCCTGAGGTCTTCTGTGAGTGTTGGCCAACAGCTTCTCTCAGTTCCTTGCCATATGAGCTTCTTCATGACACAGCTCACAGTATGGCAACGGGCTTCCCTTGAGCAACTGAACAAAGAGGGAGCACAAGATGGAAGCTACAGTCTCAGTGTAACCCAACCTCAGAAGTGACGTCTCACTATTTCTGCCATGTTGTATTTATTAGAAGCAAGTCTCTGTATCAAGTTCATACTCAAGAAGAGTTGATTACAGCCAAGTGTGAATTACTAGGAGGTGAGGATGATTGCAAGTCCATCTTAAAGGCTGCCTGCCATACCTACTGCACTTACCTAATAGGTTTGTTGTGTGGGTTGAGTTAATTTATGTAAAATATCTTAGAACAATGCCTGGAACATAATAAATGATAGGTAAGTGTTGGCTCTAACTATTGCTATATTCAAATCACTGGGATGCTTAATGAATAAGACTTAGTTTCTACTTTTGAGATAGCCTCAGATAATGAATGGCAGAAAATTGAAGTACTATAGTAGAGGCACAGATAAAGAACTGTGGATATTGAGAGGAGGGAATGATCACAATGAGAGGTGAAAGATCAGAAAAAGTTTGATTAATGAAACAATATATGTGCTGAGCCCCAGAATATGGGTAGGATTTTGGTGGGACTGAATGAGAGAAGTTTTGGGGGTGACATGGGATGGACAGGGAGCTGTTCAAGGCAGCAAAGCAAGGAAGTTAAAGTTATCCTTAACTTACATAACAGTATGATAATTTAGCCCAGGGTAGCTGGGCATTATCTAGGAAACTAGGGCTCATCCAGGTAAACTGGACTATCCAGCAGCTCTAAGCTAAGAAATAGTGTGAAAAGAGGGATTTACACCTGACTATTGAGAATATTTGCCAACAAAGGTCCGCCTAGTCAAGGCTATGGTTTTTCCAGTAGTCATGTATGGGTGTGAGAGTTGGACTGTAAAGAAAGCTGAGTGCCGAAGAATTGATGCTTTTGAACTGTGGTGTTGGAGAAGACTCTTGAGAGTCCCTTGGACTGCAAGGAGATCAAACCAGTCCATCCTAAAGGAAATCAGTCCTGAACATTCATTGGAAGGACTGATGTTGAAGCTGAAACTCCAATACTTTGGCCACCTGATGCGAAGAGCTGATTCATTTGAAAAGACCCTGATGCTGGGACAGATTGAAGGTGGGAGGAGAACAGGGTGACAGAGGATGAGATGGTTGGATGGCATCACTGACTCAATGGACTTGAGTTTGGGTAAACTCTGGGAGTTGATGATGGACAGGGAGGCCTGGAGTGCTGCAGTCCATGGGGTTGCAAAGAGTTGGACACAACTGAGCGACTGAACTGAACTGAATTGATTGAAAATATTGAAAAGCTAATATATTTTGATTAGTCCAGTCAGTAGTGGGAATCACTGAAGATTAGGAACTGAACTTCTGGTAGTTTATTCTGGCAACTGGGAGTAAGAATGGATTGGGGTGAGGAAATCCTGGCGAAGAGGCCAGTTAGGTCATTATTATAATGGTCAAGGTGATTAGGGATGAAGATCTATCTGATTAGAGCAGTGTCACTGAGCTGGGGTGAGGAAGGGGGTGACTGAAAGAGGAAGTGCCTTAGCTGATAGTTTTGTTATCTCTAATTTAAGTATAGGATTAGGCTGATGGGCTTTGAGGACAGACCTAGGAACAAATCCTAGCTTTCACAACTTTTAGCTGTATCACTTTGGGTAAACAGTCATAAACTCTTTGAACCTTGGTTTCTTTATGACAAGAGGATTGAGTGAGCTAATATGTATAAATATATGTAAAGGACTCAACATAGTGTGTAGAGTAGTATGTGCTCAATGAATACTAGCTTTCTCCCTCTGAAAGGGTTATTATTTACAAAAGTGAAGGTGTTAGTCACTCAGTCCTGTCCGACTCTGTGGGACCCTGTGGACTGTAGCCCACAAAGCTCTTCTGTCCATGGGATTCTCCAGGCAAAAATACTGGAGTGGGTAGCCATTCTCTTCTCTAGGGGATCCTCCCAACCCAGAAATCTAATCTGGGTCTTCTACATTGCAGGCAGATTCTTTACCATCTGAGCCACCAGGTAGAACTGTAAGTAGAATTCTAGATCATAATTTTATAATTAGTGCCACTTATAATGGGCTTAAGCCTTATTATAGTTATATGTAATATTAATATATATAATTTATATAATAGCAATAGCAGCTAACATTTATTAATTTATGCCCAGCACATCATCTCATTTACTTCTGCCAGCAGACATATGAATATATGTTTTCATTATCTACATTTTACATTTTAGAAAACTGAGTCTTAGAGAAATTAACTTTTTTAAGACCCAACAGCTGATGAGTGCCAGACCCCATGTTTGAACAAGTTTTATTTTTTTCCAGAGCTTTTTGTTAGTTAGTGAGCTCTTTATATCTAACAGCACATATATCTCTTTCTAAGGTATATACAAGAGCACATAAATATTTCTCTTGTCATATGTATCTCACCTGATCCATTTGTACAGTGGGAATTTCTAAATCAATATGTGCTTGTTGATGAAGACCCGTCACTCATGTTCCAATTGATGTGGTATTCATTTCAGTCCAGTTCAGTTGCTCAGTCGTGTCCGACTCTTTGCAACCCCATGGACTGCAGCACGCCAGGCTTCCTTCTACATCACCTACTCCTGGAGCTTACTCAAACTCATGTCCATCGAGTTGGTAATGCCATCCAACCTTCTCATCCTCTGTTGTCCCCTACTCATCCTGCTTTCAATCTTTCCTAGCATCAGGGTCTTTTCCAGTGAGTCAGTTCTTCGCATCAGGTGGCCAAAGTATTGGAGTTTCAGCTTCAGCATCAGTCCTTTCAATGAATATTCAGGACTGATTTCCTTTAGGATGGACTGGTTGGATCTCCTTGCAGTCCAAGGGACTCTCAAGAGTCTTCTCCAACACCACAGTTCAAAAGCATCAATCCTTCGATGCTCAGCTTTCTTTTTTGTTTGTTTCTTAATTTCTTTTTTTTTTAGCATACTTATTTATTAATTTTTTCCCAATTATTTTTATTAGTTGGAGGCTAATTACTTTACAATATTGTAGTGGTTTTTGCCATACATTGACATGAATCAGCCATAGATTTACATGTGTTCCCCATCCTGAACCCCTCTCCACCTCTCTCCCCTTCCCATCCCTCTGGGTCATCCCAGTGCACCAGCCCCGAGCACTTGTCTCATGCATCCAACCTGGACTGGCGATCTGTTTCACACCTGACAATATACATGTTTCAATGCTGTTCTCTCAGATCATCCCACCCTTGCCTTCTCCCACAGAGTCCAAAAGTCTGTTCTATACATCTGTGTCTCTTTTTCTGTCTTGCATATAGGGTTATCATTACCATCTTTCTAAATTCCATATATATATGTAAGTATACTGTATTGGTGTTTTTCTTTCTGGCTTACTTCAGTCTGTATAATGGGCTCCAGTTTCATCCATCTCATTAGAACTGATTCAAATGAATTCTTTTTCATGGCTGAGTAATATTCCATTGTGTATATGTACCATAGCTTCCTTATCCATCCATCTGCTGATGGGCATCTAGGTTGCTTCCATGTCCTGGCTATTATAGACAGTGCTGCGATGAACACTGGGGTACACGTGTCTCTTTCAGTTCTGGTTTCCTAGGTGTGTATGCCCAGGAGTGGGATTGCTGGGTCATATGGCAGTTCTATTTCCAGTTTTTCAAGGAATCTCCACACTGTTCTCCATAGTGGCTGTACTAGTTTGCATTCCCACCAACAGTGTAAGAGGGTTCCCTTTTCTCCACACCCTCTCCAGCATTTATTGCTTGTAGACTTTTGGATAGCAGCCATTCTGACTGGCGTGTAATGGTACCTCACTGAGGTTTCAGCTTTCTTTATAGTCCAACCCTCACACCCATACATGACTACTGGAAAAACCATAGCTTTGACTAGACAGACCTTTGTTGTCTAAGTAATGTCTCTGCTTTTTAATATGCTGTCTAGGTTGGTCATAGCTTTTCTTCCAAGGAGCAAGTGTCTTTTAATTTTATGGCTGCAGTCACTATCTGCAATGATTTTGGAGCCCCCCAAAATAAAGTCTGTCACTGTTTCCATTGTTTTCCCATCTATTTGCCATGAAGTGCTGAGACCAGATGCCATGATCTTAGTTTTCTGAATGTTGAGTTTTAAGCCAGCTTTTTCACCCTCCTCTTTCACTTTCTTCAAGAGTTTCTTTAGTTCTTCTTTGCTTGCTGCCAGAAGGGTGCCAGATCTGCATATCTGATGTTATTGATATTTGTCCCGGCAATCTTGATTCCATCTTGTGCTTCATCCAGCCCGGCATTTTGCATGATGTACTTTGCATATAAGTTAAATAAGCAGGGTGATAATATACAGTCTTGATGTACTCCTTTCCTGATTTGGAACCAGTCTGTTGTTCCATGTCCAGTTAGAACTGGACATGTATACAGATTTCTTGACTTGTATACAGATTTCTCAGGAGGCAGGTAAGGTGGTCTGGTATTCCTGTCTCTTAAAGAATTTTCCACATTTTGCTGTGATCCACACAGTCAAAGGCTTTGGCGTCATCAATAAAGCAGAAATAGATGTTTTTCTGGAACCTCTTGCTTTTTCGATGGTCCAATGGATGTTGGTAGTTTGATCTCTGGTTCCTCTGCCTTTTCTAAATCCAGCTTGAACATCTGAAAGTTCACAGTTCACGTACTGTTGAAGCCTGGCTTGGAGAAATTTGAGCATTACTTTGCTAGCATGTGAGATGAGTACAATTGTGCAGTATACATTATGTATAGAGAGCCTCAGCATATTTATACAGAATGTCTTCAGACAGGGAGAAACACTCACCTCCAGTTTTGCAAAAATCTCTGCCTGAGGTAGTTCTGTTTCTTCAGATCTTCAGGAAGAGTATGAAGAACTGCTTCATTATGCGATAGTGACTCCAAATACTGAATCAGGTGCTTCACAGCCATCTCATTCAAAGTGAAAAGCAGTGCCGGATTTTAAAATTCCTTCTATAATTGATGAAATGATATGGTTGCCATTTTTCTGGCTTCAGACTCTACTGTGCTTCACCTTCTGAACAATGAATATGGTTTTACTCCTTACTATTTTGGCACTGGTAAAGTGCTTTAAAAATGCTCCCTTCTTAACTTCAAGAGGTGATTTACCAAAATGTCAGTCAGAATTAATTTGAATGATATTCATTGCAGTTCCCCAAGGCTTAGAGTTACTGGCATGTTGTTTTTGGATGTCATATTTTGATGGGAGATAACAGTTTAATGGAAGTAGGTAGGGCATGATTTTGGATGAGTCAAGCAGTAAGTCACCAGGGACTATATTCATAACTGTATTATTGTTATGCTTTTACAAGAGTTGTCTAATCACAGTGATTCTAAGCCACTTAAAATTTACCTGTTTTTAAATTTTATTTTGCAAAATTCTTTGCCTTAACTTACTGTATACCATTTTTCTCATGAGATTTCAAATTGAGTTTACTTTGATGACTTTTTAAAAATTATGCTAATACAAGTGATGTAATTAAGGCCATTCCAGGAGGCTGAAGTACTATGATTTGTTTTGATTTCATGATTCCAGTTCTCAGCTCTGCTTAATCAAATAAACTTGGAGAATCTGAAGTTCTTTCTCCCTTTTTTGGGAAAGAGACTCTTTTAAAAATGACTCTTTTGAGATATCTTTGGCATATGGAAATTGTATATATTTAAGGTTTACAACTCAATGTGTGTGTGTGTATACACACACACACACACACACACACACACATATATATATATATATCAGTTCAGTTCAGTTCAGTCACTCAGTTGTGTCCAACTCTTTGCAACCCCATGAACCGCAGCGTGCCAGGCCTCCATGTTTATCACCAACTTCTGGAGTCCACCCAAACCCATGTCCATTGAGTCGGTGATGCCATCCAACCATCTCATCCTCTGTTGTCCCCTTCTCCTCCTGCCCTCAATCTTTCCCAGCATCAGGGTCTTTTCAAATGAGTCAACTCTTCTCATCAGGTGGCCAAAGTACTGGAGTTTCAGCTTCAGCATCAGTCCTTCCAATGAACACCCAGGACTGATCTCCTTTAGGATGGACCGATTGGCTCTCCTTGCAGTCCAAGGGACTCTCAAGAGTCTTCTCCAACACCACATATATATTTATATATGGTCCTATAATCAAGCTAAATACTATTTATCACATGTACATAGTTACCCTTGTGTGTGTGTTGAGAGTTGATTGAAGATGTTTCTTTTTAGAACATTTGAAGTATATGATACAGTATTTTTAATTATCATCACCAGGCTGTACTTTAGATCTCCAGAACTTACTCATCCCAATAACTGAACATTCATACTCTTTGACCAACATCTTTCCATTTCCCTCATCCCTCAGCTTTTTCTCTCTGGTTTTACAGGATTTCCCTGGTGGCTCAGATGGTAAAGCATCTGCCTACAACGCAGGAGACCCTGGTTTGATCCCTGGGTCAGGAAGATCCTCTGGAGAAGGAAATGGCAACCTACTCCAGTACTCTTGCCTGGAAAATTCCATGGATGGAGGAGCCTGGTTGGCTACAGTCCATGGAGTCGCGAAGAGTCGACATGACTGAGCAACTTCCACTTTACTTTACAGGTTTAACTTTTAAAACTTCCACATACATATAAGTGGAAGCATGCAATATTTATCTTTCAGTGTCTGGTTTATTTGACTTAGTATAATGTCCACCAGTTTCAACCACGTTGTTGCAAATATTAGGCTTTTCTTTGAAGAGATTATTTCCAGGCACAAAAGAAGGATAACAATGTTGCTATTTTCTGGGATCAGAAGAGCTGGATCTCAGACTCATTTAATATAAGAATTGAAAGAGATTTTAGAAATCATCTAATTCATGCCTTGTCTTTTAGGAACAAGAAAATTAAGATTCAGGGTGGTGAGGTAATTCATTGAAGGTCACACAAATGTTTAGTGATGGAACTAGAATTGAAATTCAGGATTCCTGTTAGTGAACCCAAATTCAAATTAAATTGACGTAGAAGGTACTTAGCTCTTCAGAGGTGCCTTGTCTAAGCGTTCAGTAAAAAATCCATAATCCTTGAGAATATATTGCTGTTTATTACTGAAGGTAATACTCTTGCATATATCATCTTCTGAATTACTGCTAACTGGTTATGAAATTCATTTTGACTTCAGTACTCAGTATTGCCCGTAATTATTTTCTACCACATTTTAGAAGTACATTGATTAAAAGGGATGATTCCATCAAACCAAATGATTTTCCTAAAGTACTTTGAAATGGCAACAAGATCTTCCTAATATCAGAATTGACATTATTTATTAAGTACCTGTCTACATGTGACACAGTTTAGTCATTGTATAGACTAAGACAAACATATTCTGATTTTTCCACTCTTGTGAAATGATTGTTGAAGGGAATGGAATTGATGGAATGGCATCCAGTAGCTTAGTTTAGTAAATAATGTATTAAGACACATGTTATGTAGGGGTTACCTTGCAAATTGGTCAACAAAGAAAGATTGAGTCCAAAACCTTTTGAATTTAAAAAAATAAGGAATTTTTTACCCATAGTTTGAAAATCGAATAAAATGAAGCACTGTTGGTAAACAAATTTTATTTTGACAAATAATGAAAAAAAGTTTAAAGGACACTTCATCTACCATTGCCATTGTGTGTAAGAAACAGGATAATAACTATTTTAAAAATGCAAGTATATAATTCCATAATAAAGGAGACGCCTTCCCAAGGAAAGGTAGTTTCACCTGGCATCTTTATTAATAGAGCTGTATAGGTGTGTGCGCGTGTGTGTGTACTTGCGCACACCTTATATTTCTCATTTTGCTACAGATAGTTCAAACTCTGTAAGACCAGTGGTCCAAGGACTAGAACTTACAAACAATTAGCATTTGTTATGTAGAATCTGTAGGTATTTACTTTCTGCCTGGAAAGTAAGTCCTAGGGAAGGATTAAAGGAAAAGGAAAAAAGTCAGGAATGTTAAAGAAAAATAAGATGCCACAGGTGAGAGTCAAATATAGGTGTAATATGGAAGAAGTCTTAGAAATGTAATTATCCAATGAAGAAAGCATTTGGTAACTACATCAGAGGAAAACATAAAGCCTACATAGGGAATGAGATGGAGAAGAAGAGATTGAAGACTTTGTGTCATCCAATTAGTTTAAATGGAGGAAGCTTATTACTTTTCTTCTAAGTTTTTAATCATGGTCAGAGTAATAATGAAGAGCACTGGTTCCAGAAGAGAAGGGAAAAGCATTGATAAAATGGATATTCTGAATAAATACCTAGATTTTTTTTTCCTTTTGAAAGTTCTCTGCTTGAAATAAATACATACCTGTCAAGTTTCAAGGTAAATGCACTAACTCTCTTTTATAGGAGTTTATGCTTTTAAGACATGTGTTTGCTGCTAATAAAATGTTATTTAAAAATCCATAATATAGAAAATAGCGAACAGTTGTTACAAACTATTCCTGAACACCTTGCCTGGGGACAGCAAGGCCAGGCTATGCCAGGAGCAGAGTGATTCCCTTTAAGACAGATAAATTATTTCCAGATAATTGGAAGATACTAGCAGTACCAGGTCTAAAGAGTTGTTATGTGAATTAAGTGAGTTAATATATCAAAGTTCCTAGAATGATACCTGACACAGTAAGTGTTTTCCAAAGGAGAGAGTATTCCTCAGAGACTGACAATCCAAGCATCTGTTTACGTCTGTTTTTATCTTAGCCTTTTAAATTTCCTACTTTGTGTACATTTTCTAATTTACATAATATTTATGAATTATGTAGTATGTTTACCTATTTCATAAATATTAATATACATGTATTACAGGCATATAAATTCAATAGTCATAAATATTGGGAGGCTATTGATATGGTAGTTTCCTAATTCTATTTCAAAATCTAATTTTAATTTGTTATCCTTGGAAAGAATTTTTATGCATAGCAAATTTTATTTTGTGTTGTGGCTATGACCCAATTCATCAGAGTAGGAATATACTGCTTTTAAGACAAAACTAATAACACCATTAAATTTACTCAGACTTATTCTTTTTCTTTCATTAAATAATTTCTTCAGAATGTCCCCAATTGGGCATAATTCTTTAATTTTTATGAACATTCAAATAATTTATATTGATGCATTTCTTGAAACAAGAATCCACTCTGGATGTCATGTCTATTTAGAAAGACCTCATTTGGGTATTGGTAAATTACTGTTAACTTCGTTCTACTTTCCTTTTATTTAGGTTTTCTTCCCTGCATTGATATATTAATTTCCCAAATTATCTCCTGAAAATCTAAGGACAGGAGTATAAAAGAATCATTAGCTATGTGAATGTTTTCCTTTTCAAGTTAGATATTTTATAAAACTCTTTTTCAAAACACGTCCCTCTACCAAAACCATTTTGTTACAACTGAAGAACAAACCTGTGGCATCCAATTTAGACTGAAAATTAGCAGGAAGCTTTTTGGAAGCACTACTGTGGCTACAGAGCAAATATATGAACTAATTATTACCTTCAGAAAGTTCTAGAGAGGCTTGCTTTCACAGGATGTCATTATATAAATGATCTTTGGAGGGCCTCAGAGCTCATGATAAAACTACCAAATTGCTTATTAGGAGGCAAACAACAGCTCTGCTGAGATAAGTGTAACAGGCTTTGAAAAGCACATCCATGGTGTGGTCCACCTACACAAATTCAGCTCCTACAGGAACACAGAAAACACTTTGGAATTCATTAGCATGCAATATTTACTCAAAAGCTGCAAAAACATTGTGTTTGCATAATTTTATCAGTTGTCAATAACAGTGCTTGCCAACATTCATATCTTTATTGAAATGAAAATTAAGAGCAGGAAGAAAGTTTGTATCAATATTAATACTGAACTCACTTGAAAAGATGACATTTATTAATAATGCATCTGGCTTAACATTCACAGTGGTATTTAAAGGCTAAACACAGTCCTGGTGCAGGAAACATTTTTTTTTTTTAGCAAACCTTGTTCATCAGCCACCTTATAGCTTTGAAATATAGAAATAATTTTTTCCATTCCACAAATGGCTACTTCCCTAAAATTCTTTTGAAATTTGGGATGGGCTGGATGTAGTCAGAACAAAAGCAGTAATAAGACAAAGATTACAATACATTAAACATTTTATGGAGAATTGTGTTGGTGCACAGTGTATTAGTATTAAAAACTCTATATTTGGGGAACAGCTGGTGTGGGCTGAATGAGGAAACAACTGTTATAAAACAAATGTTAAAGAATTGCTGTAAACAAGACTCCATCTATTTACAGTATGTTTCAATTCTTTTTCTTTCCTCTCTCTCTCTCACTCCTGTCTATATCCATTTCCATCAGTAGACCAGAATGGTGAAAGATTCCAATGTGTAGGTAAGTGTGTGTGTGTGTGTGTGTGTGTGTGTGTGTGCATGCACGCACGTGTATGTTGTGTGTCTGCATGTGTGATGGGAATGTTATATGTGCACATGCACACACACATCTCTACACACATAAATGCATAATATAAAATATATCAATATCTACTCTGCTTTCCTAAGTTGACCTTTTGTGTTCAAAAAGTAAAAATGTAAAAATGGAATAGTGTCAATATTATGCCAGGATGTAAATTGTTGTTAAAAACTACAAATCTTACTCAGTGTATTACCCATTTTCTTCATGACCAACCATCCCTTTGTTTAGGAATTTCAACTTTCAGTGAACAATTATGTTGCTCAAAACCAATTGCGTCTCTCTTCAGAGTTGATCTACATGAGTGTCTAGCAACATTAAGAACCTAACACCTTCCTTTCCTATTTTCAGTCTGCTTCCAACCTACTCCTGCTTAGCTGTTCAATATATAAGGAACTCATGTATCAGTGTTATTTTTTTTTCATTTTAATGTTATTGCCTTGCATGCTTCCCTAAATAATTATGATTATAAGTTTAATTAAAAGAAAATGAAGGAATCTTAAATAAAATAATCTAACGGGGGACTTCCCTGGCAGTCCAGTGGTTGAGACTCTGCACTTTCAATGCCGGGGGAATGAATTTGATCCCTGGGTAGGGAAGATCCCCTGGAGGAGGGCAGGGCAACCCACTCCAGTATTTTTGCCTGGAGAATCCCAAGGACAGAGGAGCCTGGCGGGCTGTGGTCCATAGGGTCGCAAAGAATCAGACACAGCTGAAGCAACTTAGTACACATGCACAGGAAACTAAGATCCTACATTCCATGTGGAGCGGCCAAAAAAAAAAAAAAAGAAAAGAAAATTAATGGAAAGATTCTTACGAAATCATTCCCTAGCATATAAATTCCTGGAGGATAGAAGGATGCTCTAAATATCATTCGTGTTTTTCTTTCATTGTAGGTTTCTCGAAACACCTCTATTTTCTAGAAGACACCAGTATTCTAGAAGACACTAGTATCACAGTGACTTTATTCTTATACAGTAAGTATGCTTCTTTTTTTAAAATTTCACCTCACTCCAATATGTTAGGAATCCTCACTAGATCATGCCATGATTCCGGTCAAAATCCTGTAATGGTTGTCTGGTTCTAGACCATATTAACTCCTTTGTTTTAGTTTTAGTTAAAAAATGCTATTAAGGAAAGAGTAGTTTTCTCAGAGAAGTGGTTTTGTTCTAGTTCTCTTTTAACCTTTCATTGCTTTGTTGTACAGTTTTAGGACAAACCATGTGTATTCTGCTTCTTATGAAATGAGAATTACTGATATTTAGGAACTGAAGAGTTTTCCTCCACAGTTGTGGGTCATTATTTATCATCTTTCACTATGTGTGTTATAAAGTGTGATGAATTCTGATTGTTTTATTTTTAATTCTTAGGAAGAAAAGTACCGTATAGAATATGATGATTACTTTTATTATTGCAAGAAATTTGTCTGTTAAACTATCCCATTGATCTTGATTAGAGTGATCCATTTATTATCTCTTTTTTGTTTAAACAAAAAATATCAAGTGCCTATTATTTGGGAAGTTGCACACAATTGAACACTCTTTGTCATAGAGCTTACAATTTAATAGAGCACCAGAAAAATCCCTCCAGAGTATTAAAAATTACATGTATTTAATGAAAGAAAAGGAACTAACATTTATTGTGCTAGGCTATTCAAGAGTCTGATACCACTGAGTGACTAAGCACAGCACAGCACTCCCATAATAACCTCATTTAATCTATCTTGGTTTCCTGGTAAGGACACAAAATTTCCAAAAGAATAAACAGCTGAAAGTCTCAAGGCTCAGTAGTGAGGATAGGGGAAGTCAGTTTCATTCCAGAAGCCACATGACTTTCATCACAGTAAAAGTATATTTGGAATTCCAAAAAACAGGGATATGGAATGGTGTCAAAGGAGTCAGTGGGAAGGGAATAGATCAGAAAGAACTTTAGAGGGAGCATTCTTGGGAAAATCCTGTTTCATACAAATATGTATTTGCAGATGGTAATAATTTTTAGCTGCTTACCTATATTCTCAGCTTGCTTTTCAATTAAACTAATCTAGAAACTTGAAAACAGATTAGAATGGAATTTTTGATTCTAAGTTAAATTATTAAAATTAACTATTGACTTTCCTGTTCTGAATATAAACCTATGACTGGAAGCTTTCAGAACTCACAATTAATGCCAAGCTAACTGTATTACAATATAATATGTTGTGGATTTGCTTACTATTGCTCAGCTGACTGTCGCTCTGTGGCAAGATGATGTGGTGAGCTGATGCCCCTGAACCTTTTGGAGCCCTGACTGAAAGAACTCACGTGGCTGCTCTGAAGGGATAGAGTGGCTCCAGAGCTCTGAGATAGACTATAAATAACAGGAATGTAGAGAAAAGGGGACTCTAGTGCACTGTTGGTGGGAATGTAAATTGATGCAGCCACTGTGGAAAACAATATGGTAACGGTGGTGGTTGTTTAGTCGCTAAGTTGTATCTGACTCTTTTGCAACTCCATAGACTATAGCCCTCCAGGCTCCTCTGTCCATGGGATTTCCCAGGCAAGAATACTGGATTGGATTGCCATTTTCTTTTCCAAGAGATCTTTCTGACTCAGGGATCAAACTTAGGCCTCCTGCATCTCCTGCATTAGCAGGCAGATTCTTTACCACTGGGCCACCAGGGAAGCCCCAGAACAACATGGAAGTTCCTCAAAAAAGTAGAAACAGAACTACTGTATGATCTAGCAATTCCACTTTTGGATATTTACCTGAAGAGAATGAAAACACTAAATCAAAGAGATATGTGTACCACTATGTTCATTGTAGTACTGTTTACATTAGCAACCTAAATGTCTATTTATAGATGAATGAATAAGAAGTTTGATGCACGCACACACACACACAATGAAGTATTACTCAGCAGTAAAAAAAATGAATTCTTTCCATTTGCAACAACATGGATGGACCTAGAGGGTGTTATGCTAAGTGAAATAGACAGAGAAAAACAAATATCATATGATTCCATTCATGTGTGAATCTAAAAACCAAAACAATGAATAAATAAAACAAAATGAAAACAGATTCACAGATACAGGGAACAAATGGGCAGTTGCTGGGATGAGGATGGATGAAATATGTGAAGGGAGTTAAGAAGTATAAACTCCCAACTATGAAATAAATAAGTCACAGGGATATAATGTATATATGGGGAACATAGTCAATAATATTGTAACAACGTTGTATGGTGACAGATGTTAACTGGACTTGCAGTGATCATTTTGTAATGTACAAAAACATCAGATCACTATATTATACATCTGAAACTAATATAATATATGTCAAATATAGCTTAATCAAAAGCAAATTAAAGCCATTGGGTTAAAATTAAAAAAAAAAAGGACTGAAGACCTCAGAACAGCTCTCATTCTCTGCTTTAATGACTCCCAACAGTCACCGTGGAAGGAGATGCTCAGAGGAATGTAAGGGAAAAGTTGTTTTAATGGAGGAGAGCATCCAGAAAGCCAGCTGCCACGCATAATGTCTTTGTGACCAGTGTGCACTCACCTGAAAGTCTTACAGGAATCAACATAGATTAATCTGAATTGAGAATAAAGAAAACAGTCAGAGCTACAATTCTCCCAAATGACATTTTCAATACTCAGGTATACGCAGAGTTGGGGGAAAAGGGCTTTATTTTAAAGTCTCCATAAAAATGAGGGAGGAACCCAAACAAATGGGTTTGATAATTGACAGTGCATTAAAATTTGATATAGAATTCTTAGGTATATGTGTATTTTTAATGATCAATTCAAAAATAATTTTAAAATGCATTTTTAGGAAACAAATTTTGAACAGCTCGTGAGTACTACCATAGAACTCTGTAATCTTCTATGGGATGGAATTTGAAGAGTACTGATTTAAAGCACAATTTTCCTCCTGGAAATTCTCTAAAACTGCTGAATATAGAGGTAAACACTACATTTTACTCTAAGCAAACAGGGGTCATTCGTGCCTGTCCAACTGCTTTTTCTAAATCTACAGAGGATAGCCTATTGCTTTTGTTGACATTAGTAATAGCCCACTTGGAAAGAAACTGTGGAGAGAAATGTTAGATATTTCTTTCTAAAAACTGGAAGGGGGGAAACTTACAAGAGGAGACTGTATGTGAGTAAATAAAGTACTCTTGGATGATTTAAAATAAAAGCAGCATAAATTTTTTTCCCTTTCTGAACTCGACCTCTCCAAAGCTGTTTTGGCTATAATAGAAAGGATTATAATAAAAATGTAATATAATAAATTGCAGTACCTCCAACTATATCTGTGATAATTGAGTTATTGTGTTCAATTATATAATAGCTCAGTCACACACATCTACAGCTCCACAAATTCTACTTCATTTTACTATATGACAAGAATAATCATTTTAATAGATCAACTTGAATAAGAAATTAACTAGAAGAATATGTCCACTTTCAGATGAGATGCACCATTGTACATTTTGGCATACTTATTTAACAACTTGTCCTTACTACAGTAAGTAAAAATTTGTGACCTTGTTCAGTTTAGCTTCTAAAAGAAAGATGTAAACCATACACCTCTCTCCCCACACAAATCTATCTATAAAGGAAATACAATAAATACAATAAGTTGCTCACATAATAACTGAGTTTAAACTTAGCTCTATCATTTATATCATCTACATCTCTGCACTCCAGTTCATCTTTACATCCTTACCTATGATCTGTATGCTGAAAATTTATGTTCAGATCAATGATTTAAAGATAGTTCAATGAATTAACCATCCCAGACAGATTCAAGTAGGTTCACTTGTGATGTTCTTACTAAACAATTCTAGAATACCTGTCTATCTATTCATATGTATAATTGTGTAACAATTTTTTTTTCTTATTTTATTTACTGTATGTGTTATTCTCTATCAGTGGAGCACAGTTTGGCAGACTTAATGTCAAGGTCCAGATACTTTATATGTTAGGATTTGTGATCATACTGTCTCGGTCATAGCTACTTAATTCTACATTTGAGCTCAAAAGCATCTGTAGCCAGTGATTAAATGTATGCGTCGGCTGTGATCCAGTTAAACTTTATGAAAATAGGAATGAGCAATATTTGGTCTTTCATCCTTCTCTGTACGTGTAATTCAAGTTCATCTTCTATAGACTGTATATATAATTAAATCATGTTGCGGGATATTCAGTTCAGTTCTGTTCAATCGCTTAGTCGTGTCCGACTCTTTGCGACCCCATGGACTGCAGCACACCAGGCCTCCCTGTCCATCACCAACTCCCAGAGTTTACTCAAACTCATGTCCATTGAGTTGGTGATGCCATCCAGCCATCTCATCCTCTGTCGTCCCCTTCTCCTCTCTCCTTCAATCTTTCCCAGCATCAGGGTCTTTTCCAATGAGTCAGTTCTTCGAATCAGGTGGTCGAAGTATTGGAGTTTCAGCTTAACATCAGTCCTTCCAATGAACATTCAGGACTGATTTCCTTTAGGATGGACTGGTTGGATCTCCTTGCAGTCCAAGGGACTCTCCAGAGTCTTCTCCAACACTGCAGTTCAAAAGCATCAATTCTTTGGAGCTCAGCTTTCTTGAGGGATATTTAGCTTTCTAATTTTTATTTTTATAAACTGCTGTAATAAATACTCTTGTGTATGTATCTTTTAACTTGTTGATTGCTTCTTTAGTGATTCCTAGAATTGGAATTGCTGTGTCATAGAGGATACAGATTTAAATATTTCAGTTATTACAAAATTGCCCACTGGAAGAGCCAGACTTATACTCATGTGTACTGTATATGAGTGCTTGCTTTCCCATCTCCTCCCTGAAACCAGGTCTTATTTATTGTTTAAATTCTTTCTCAGATTGGTTGGTAAAACATTGATTCCCCACAGTTCTTTAGGTTTTTCTGTTCTTTTGATTTTAACAGTGAGAGCATCTTTTCAGTTTTTAATTGGTCATTTATTTATGCTTCTGTGAGTGGTCTATATAATTTGCTTATATCTATACTGACTTGTCCTTTTTTCTTATTAATTGGTAAGAACTCTTTAAATGTAAAGAGATTAACATTTTGATCCTTACATGTCTTACAAAAAGAATTCACCAATTTGTTATTCTTAAATTTTATATATTTTTCCATGTAGTAGCTTTTACTTTCTAATAGTATTTTAATGCAGAGCTTTTCTTTTATTGCTTCTGAATTTGGAGTCATGTTCACAAAGGCATTTACCAATCCAAGGTGTAAAGTTATTTTCTTGTATTATTTGTAGTACAGCATTTTCCTTTTTGAATCTAATATATTTTAAAATAGTGCTTTTTGATTTTAACATTATTAGCATAAATTTGGGCTCGCCTGGTGGCTCAGACAGTAAAGAATCCACCTGCAATGCAGGAGACGTGGGTTTGCTCCCTGGGTTGGGAAGATCTCCTGGAGTAGGGCATGGCAACCCATTCTAGAATTCTTGCCTGGAGAATCTCCATGGACTGTAGCTCACCAGGCTCCTCTGTTTCTTATCATTTTAAATCTCTCTTCCATAAAAAAGTGTGATTATATCTCTTTTCTTAAAGTTATGCACTTGTTTTCTCCTCTTTTATTCTTTATCCATTTCCTCACATTTGTGCATATTATATGTTACTTTTCTTTTCAGGACACAAGCTCGTAACTCTTTTGGTTAATGCTTCTTCATTTCTGCTTTGTAACTTATTTGCTGCCTCTTGTTTCCTGAATTTATGCCTCTACTTTCTGTTTATTTTCTTGCACTTTTTTTTCCATTTTGAACTGAAAATTTTATTAAATTGTATTCAACAGTTCTTTCCTTATAGTAAAGGAAATATTTAAGGCTATAGATCACATCTCATTGCTTTGCATATATAAGGATATCATTATATTTGATTTATAAATAACCTGGAATGATTAAGCTCTCACACATTGCAGTTTCACAGTTGATTTATCTTAGGTCTTACCACTAAGAGGTCATAGATCTTTATCTTGATTCAGATAATTTGAATGGTTTTTTCACAGATTCATACACTTGTCAAAACTTTTCAACCTATATTTTTGAAAGGTGTGTATTTTATCATGTGTGTTTTGCCTTGTATAAAATATACTTCAATAAAATTACTACCACAAAACAAAAATAAAATAAATGTGAGAATGTGTAGGGGGATAATTTATGGCACAACTTCCTAGCTTCTCTGGTTCCATAGAAATGCATTGAGGAGAAGGTACAGGCAACTTCAAGCTTCAAGCACCTGAAAACCAGCCTCCCTGTCTTCCTCAGCCACTGCATAAGCCCCACTGTGTATATCAATGGTGTATACATTAGCATGGGCTTCCCTGGTGGCTCAGATGGTAAAGAATGTGCCTGAAATGTGGGAGACCTGGTTTTGATCCCTGGGTCAGGAAGAGCCCCTGGAGAAGGAACTGGCAACCCACTCCAGCATTCTTACCTGAAGAAACTCATGGGCAGAAGAGCTTGGTGGGCTATAGTCCACGGGAGTCATAAAGAGTCAGACATGACTGAGCAACTAACACACATACCTAAGTATAGATGTGTGCATGCATGCTGAGTTGCTTCAGTCATGTCTGATGGCAACCCTATGGACTGTAGCCCGCCAACTCCTGTATCCATGGGATTCTCCAGGCAAGAATACTGGAGTGTGCTGCCATGTCCTCCTCCAGGGGATCTTCCCAACCCAGAGATCAGACCCACGTCTGCATTGGCAGGCAGGTTCTTCACCATGAGCGCCACCTGGGAAGCCTGCTTAGTATATAGTTAATGCTAAATGTGTGTTTTAGTATAAATTCTATTTAACATTGCCTTCCATTTCCATAAAGCGATCCATTGGGTTATTTTTTTTTGGTTGGACTCATTGTCTCATTGTCATTCTCAATACATGAATACCACAGATGTGTTTTCCTTTAGTTTCATGAAAAATTGCTCTTTTAATGATGTATTTTACTCAGTTCTTAGAAATTGCATTTTAAGTTGTCTCTTGTTTTATTCAGTAACTGTGTTTTACTCCAGTTGCTCTGACAGTTCTTCATGAGCAGTATCCCCAGTGTCAATTGTTGTTATCATCATCATTCTCCATCAGCCTTCATTTCTGATTCCAGTGTTCTTCTACCACCCGAAACATGCCTTTCTGGTGGGGGGCTCCCAATCCAAGTATACCCCACAGTGCAGTGCTTAGTCGCTCAGTAGTGTCTCAGTCTTTGCAACCCCTTGGACTGTAGCCCACCAGGCTCTTCTGTCCATGGCAGGAATACTGAAGTTGGTTGCCATGCCCTCCTCCAGGGGATCATCTCAACCCAGGGATCGAACCCAGGTCTCCCACATTGCAGGCAGATTCTTTGCAATCTGAGCCACCAGGGAAACTCAAGAATACTGGAGTGGGTAGCCTATCCCTTCCCCAGGAATTGAACTGGGGTCTCCTGCATTGCAGGCAGATTCTTTACCAGCTGAGCTACCAGGGAAGCCCACAAGCTAAACTTATCATAGTGCTCCATCATTCAAACCACAGTGGCTGCTCTAGGCATGCAGTCATAAGCTGGACCAATCATAATTCTGTCTCGAGACTTTTACCAGCTGGAAGGAAGGCTTTTAGTCTTTTGTAAAAATTTTGTTAAAGTTTTACAACTGAAAGTGTTAGAATCCAGAGTAACCAGCAACTATGCTCCATGACCTTGAGGATAAGACCCATATGCAGCAGGAGAATGAGGCCAAGATATTCTTATAAGCAGAGTAAATTTATGGTGAGATTCTTGTTGCAGTTCCAAATCCCTCCTTTCAGTTATTATTCCTGAAGCTAGTTATACCCTAGTCTTAGTAATAATAAATAATGAAGAGAGTGTCTTCTTCCCTGATGGCTCAGTTGGGAAAGAAACTGTCTGCAATGTAGGAGACCCGGGTTCAATCCCTGGGTTGGGAAGATCCCCTGGAGAAGGAAATGGCTACCCACTCCAGAAATCTTGCCTGGGAAATCCCACGGACAGAGGAGCCTGGCAGGCTACAGTCCATGGGGTCACAAGAGTCGGACACGACTTAGCGACTAAGCTACCACAGTTATACCCGTGCATTTTCTGTTTGTGTAAACTTCTAAATTCCATTCTCCTCTCCCCTTTTTTTTTTGTATTTGTTTTTGCTTAAGCTAATTCATATTGGGTTTTTCTCACAACACAGTATTATGTCCTAACATATAGAATACTTGTTTTTCAAGCAGCCTGTTTTCTTTATATGTTTGGAGATTTTAAAATATCTCTTCATATTTATAAATAACTGGTTAGAAGTCATCATCACTAGGTCCATGAGAACATGGACCATGTCAATCTTAATAATCACTACATCCCCAATGTTTAATATAGTGTCTTATACTGTTAGATAGTAAGGGGGCTGGGATTCTCCTCCAATGAACCAGACAGAAGGTTGTTGCCCTAAAGCATGGCCTGAAGGGTGACCAGATTGTTTTCTTAAGGGTGTACCAAAGAAGACCAAGGGAGACTTCCTATCAAATGCGCTAGACAGAAGGGAGAAGAGGTGCTCTAGCAGATAGGAGTTCTTGTCCTCACTTACTGATAGGACCCCTCACTAATTGTCTATGGTAGAAGTGGTACACATATTTAGCACTTGGCTTTTGGCATTGATTGAGCTACCTCATTGGGAACTTTGGAGACAGATAGAGTCAACCTAGATTAACGTTTTGCTTCTAAAAACCCAATAAATATAATTTAGATAGGTTATCAAGTATTAATATAAAATATTTCTAGATGTAAGAAATTTAAATATTCTAGTCTGACCCATTCTGTACAGTTTTATTTATCATGATTTGTCATAATTGTGGTGTAACTTTATAGCTGTTGTGTTTTGAATCAACAATCTATAAAACTATGCATTCTAAATTGAGTCATTGAAGCGTTAAATAATTGCTAGCTAAAGGAGAGGCATATTTAAAAGCAGAGACATTACTTTGCCAACAAAGGTCCATCTAGTCATGGCTATGGTTTTTCCAGTAGTCGTGTATGGATATGAGAGTTGGATGGTGAAGAGAGCTGAGTGCTGAAGAATTGATGCTTTTGAACTGTGGTGTTGGAGAAGACTCTTGAGAGTCCCTTGGACTGCAAGGAGATCCAACCAGTCCATCCTAAAGGAGATCAGTCCTGGGTATTCATTGGAAGGACTGATGTTGAAGCTGAAACTCCAATACTTTGGCCACCTCATGCAAAGAGTTGACTCATTAGAAAAGACCCTGATGCTGGGAGGGATTGGGGGCAGGAGGAGAAGGGGACGACAGAGGATGAGATGGCTGGATGGCATCACCAACTCTAGGGACATGGGTTTGGGTAGACTCCAGAAGTTGTGATGGACAGGGAGGCCTGGCGTGCTGCAATTCATGGGGTCGCAAAGAGTCGGACATGACTGAGCGACTGAACTGAACTGAAAGGAAGGGCTTCCCTGGTAGCTCAGCTGTTAAAGAATCCTCCTGCAATGCAGGGGACCTGAGTTCGATTCCTGGTTTGGGAAAGGGACAAATGTTCTTCTTCTGGTCACTCATTCCTAGTATATATATTTTCCTCTGCTTTCTTGGTAGCTTGGCTAGTAAAGAATCTGCCTGCAATGCAGGAGACCCCGGTTTGATTTCTGAGGCAGGAAGATCCGCTGGATAGGCTACCAACTCCAGTATTCCTGGGCTTCCCTGGTGGCTCAGATGGTAACATATAAGAATTTTCTTTACATGTGTATGCTAAAATTCACTTTTCCCCTACTATTTTCAATAGAGAAATAAATGGACAAAAATAAAACTTTCATTTTAGAAAAGAACGAAATTTCAGTGTGCTGTCAAATTCCTAGTATTGGACCATATTTTTAAAACAAGGTTCTTCATAATCTTGTTAGATATTAAATCATCAAATTGGATCCATTACAAAGATTATTTTTTAATTCTAAATAATGAAGTCATTCCTTTCTAGGGAAAGCAATCAAAATAAAAGATCCTCCCCTTTTCATGATACTGCAAAAGCTGAATCTGTTACCAACTGCAGTCTCAGCACTCTGCACCTAATTAAGCCAAGAATGTGTGCACCATCAGTCCAGTTATTTGCCATTGAATAACAAGGTTTCCAGTCAGACTCTAATGAGAAGAGAATATATAAAGGGGAAAAAAAGGGAAAATCCTGAAAAGACTTGACTACACTTGCAGACAACTGGAGGAAAACCTAAGGTTTTGTGTTAGCATGATGATGGGCATTCCTGGTGTAAAATATGATTGTCCCAGTTGTTGCAGACCACCTAGCAATTCTCATAACTGACTGACAGAAAAAGGCAATCTAAAGCTGTCCTCTCTGGAAGTTATAAACATAGGCATTTCTTTAAATTCTTTCTCTTTCAGTCTCAAAATTCACTTCAAACACCATTATGCTTTCCTTCTATACCCAGCCTTTCTGCTTTCCTGCTATGAACTGTAGTTTTCTGTGTGTTAGTAGCTTTGAGAATGTACTGCAGCTATCCTCTGATTATACTCAAAGAGGAAGTCAGACTACAGGGAATGATGACTTGAAAGTATAAAAAGCTTATATAGAAGTGAGCTCTCATATGTATACCTATGGCTGATTCATGGTAATATATGGCAGAAACCATACATACCAGGGGCTTCCCTGGTAGCTGAGTTTGTAAAGAATCCACTTGTAATGCAGGAGACCCCAGTCTGACTCCTGGGTCAGAAAGATCTGCTGGAGAAGCGATAGGCTACCCACTCCAGTATTCTTGGGCCTCCCTTGTGGCTCAGTTGGTAAAGAATCTGCCTGCAATGCGGGAGACCTGGGTTCGATCCCTGGGTTGGGAAGATCCCCTGGAGAAGGGAAAGGCTACCAGCTCCAATATTCTGGCCTGGAGAATCCCATGGACCATATAGTCTGTGGGGTTGCAAAGAGCTGGACACTGAGCGACTTTCACTTTCACTTTCATGGCAGAAACCAACACAACATTGTACAACAATTATCCTCCAATTAAAGATAAATACATTTCCCAATCAAAAAATGGGCCAAAGAACTAAACAGACATTTCTCCAAAGAAGACATCCAGATGGCTAACAAACACATGAAAAGATGCTCAACATCACTCATTATCAGAGAAATGCAAATCAAAACCACAATGAGGTACCACTACATGCCAGTCAGGATGGCTGCTATCCAAAAGTCTACAAGCAATAAATGCTGGAGAGGGTGTGGAGAAAAGGGAACCCTCTTACACTGTTGGTGGGAATGCAAACTAGTACAGCCACTATGGAGAACAGTGTGGAGATTCCTTAAAAACTGGAAATAGAACTGCCATATGACCCAGCAATCCCACTCCTGGGCATACACACTGAGGAAACCAGATCTGAAAGAGACACGTGTACCCCAATGTTCATTGCAGCACTGTTTATAATAGCCAGGACATGTAAGCAACCTAGATGCCCAACAGCAGATGAATGGATAAGAAAGCTGTGGTACATATACACAGTGGAATATTACTCAGCCATTAAAAAGAATTCATTTGAATCAGTTCTAATGAGATGGATGAAACTGGAGCCCATTATACAGAGTGAAGTAAGCCAGAAAGATAAAGACCAATACAGTATACTAACACATATATATGGAATTTAAAAAGATGGTAATGTTAACCCTATATGCAGGACAGAAAAAGAGACACAGATGTATAGAACAGAATTTTGGACTCTGTGGGAAAAGGCGAGGGTGGGATGATCTGAGAGGATAGCATTGAAACATGTATATTATCAAGTGTGAAACAGATCGCCAGTCCAGGTTGGATGCATGAGACAAGTGCTTGGGGCTGGTGCACTGGGAAGACCCAAAGGGATAGGATGGGGAGGGAGGTGGGAGGGGGGTTCAGGATGGGGAACACATGTAAATCCATGGCTGATTCATGTCGATGTATGGCAAAAACCACTACAATATTGTAAAGTAATTAGCCTCCAACTAATAAAAATAAATGAAAAAATTAATAAATAAAAAATAAAAAAGAAATGAGCTCTTCCAAGAGGTTAAGCTGAGTCTTCTTAAATCAGACTTGACAGACTTAGAAGTTAGGCTTTTCCAAAAAATCCTAGGGGTCATTATCACAGTGATCTGGAAAGATAGATATGTATGGTGTCTGATTAAGCACAAACTCCTGGGCTCTCAGCTGAGCCTGTAGCATAAAAGCGAGTTGAACAATAGCTTATGAATTCATTAGAAATGACAGCAATGTTTTTATCAAACATCTCATCTGTTGTATTTATGAGTCACATCAGTAGAATGAAAACTTTCACCACTTTGTATACAAAACTTGGGAAAGCAACATACAACAGCAATTCATAACATGTACGCAATCATCATCTGGTTTGTAAACCATTAGGTTTGGGCCTGAATACACTGTTTGACAGATGCTTCCAGCCTCTTAGGTTTTAAACAGATTTCACTTGCCAAAATTTTCACTTCGTTATTATGAACATAACACAAGTTGGTAGCAGCTGGTTCAGGTAAGCTAGCAATTCGCATCCACACCTAACAGTGAATCTTAAATTAAGAACTATCTTCTCAGAAAGTTTGGAAAATTTAGATTGATGCTTTGAAGTCCTTTTCTGGTTTCAATTTCAGAGTAGTATTCAAATACCTTTCTTAAATTTTCAAACAATGCAACCACAGAAATAACCAAACTCGAGCAATTTATAGATTATTTCTTTTGCTTCCCTATTGTACAGAATCCAAAATTTATGTCCAGGAGAAGCTATTTAACTCTGATGGTATCTCTGAGGTGAAGGGAAAAGACAGGAAAACCAAAGGCCACATATTACCATGAATAAAGTATAAATCTACCCTGAATCTCACATGCTGGGCAACCTAGGGAAGACAAGAAAAAAGGGTCTTTTCACATTCTGCCTTTATCTAAGACCAGACTGCTGTAGAAAATTTGCCTCAGGAAAATGAGTGAAGCCTGCATTTTTCTTTTTCTTTCTTTTTATTAACATATTTTTATAATTAGCCTTGAAGAAAAAAAACTGATTATGGTCTGCTCAAACCAAAAAAAAAAAAAGAGGAAGTCAAACATATCAAAAACATTTGCTGAAGAAGACAAGGTAGATGATTAGAACAGGAGTTTGTAGTTGGAAATTATAAAAGATGAATGGTAGCGCCTGACTGTGCTACCTGACAGTAGGCTTCTCAATTAGATCAGACATGTGTTTTCCTCATGTTTAGTTTCTTTCCTGACACACTTTGTCTCTTTTCACACTATTATAGAACAAATAGAAGTAAGACTTAAGTTTTATAGAGCATGTAGCTAACTAATTTCATCTGCTAACATCTTAATATTTAACTGAGTGTCTGACAGTTAACATATCTTCTTTATCTGGGAGGAGGACTTCATGGTGCTTTATCATGGGAGCGTGTACTCCTGTGGAGCCAGCACATTCATGCCATCCTTCCTCCCCACTGACCACCAGCCACACACACTTACATTCTCATGAATGCTACATTTTCCTCATTTAACTGAGTCCCTTTTTTTCTATTTGTATGTTTGTTTGTTTTCCATTTGTAGTTTTGGTGAAGGACTCAACGGCATGGTGGTAGGTAAATGAATCACAAAGAACAATGACAACTTTAGGTATTAAATAAATGAAAAACTACAAAGTTGGGTTCTTTCAGCGCTATCTCCCTACATCATGCTTTTAAACACAAGAAAAAAATGCTAATTTTTCTTACAGATTTATGTCTTTTAGATTTCCCCAGTGTTGCTAATCTGTGAATATTAATCTGTGCTATTAACCTTTGAATTAAAATCTGGTATTGGAGAAGACTCTTGAGAGTCTCTTGGACTGCAAGGAGATCCAACCAGTCCATCCTAAAGGAGATCAGTCCTGAATGTTCATTGGCAGGATTGATGCTGCAGCTGAAGCTCCAAAACTTTGGCTACCTGATGCGAAGAACTGACTCGTTGAAAAAGACCCTGGGAAAGATTGAAGGTGGAAGGAGAAGGGGATGACAGAGGATGAGATGGTTGGATGGCATCACCAACTCGATGAACGTGAGTTTGAGTAAGCTCCGGGAGTTGGTGATGGACTGGGAAGCCTGGAGTGCTGCAGGCCATTGGGTCATGAAGAGTCAGACACAGCTGAGTGACTGAACTGTACTGAACTGATCTGTCAATTCCAGTTCAAGAACTAACTCAAATTACACACTTTTCCCCCCTAATATCTTACTGTTCCTTACCTATTCATGTGCAATTTTTTCATGCCTAGTTATTTGTAGAATACGGAGAGAAAACAGTAGAATACAGTGTTTTCTTATTCCTAAACACAGGTGACCAAGTCCTAAAACATTAGGAAATAGAGAAGAAAGCAAATGCTTTGAAGGATATATATTTGGATGAAAAAGATTTACTGCAATAATGTATGTTTTTACTTTCTCCATAGAACATTTGCTTAGACTCTTGTGTTACCTTAATGAACAAATCTCTTATTTCATATTTCTATAATGAATATGTGAATAGTATATTTGTAATTTACAGTTAATGAACCTATTGGTTTATCTCTTTGTGTTCACCTATATCTATTCATGGGAAATGGTCACATAAGCAGACTCATGAACAAGTGGTTGCAGTCTAATTTTACATAATCTTTCTTCTTCTTGCACATGTGTTTCCTTATATAGACTGTTTATCATCAAGCCAGAACATTCACATTTTTTCAGTGATGGGGCTGTTGAATCAGATATTGTATTTACTCAGTTTATAAAGACTTTTAAAATTTATAAAAATATAAATTATAACCCATTTTATTAAAATATCTAGTTTGAAAGTCATATAAAATTAATTTTTATGAAAAGCTTTTCACTAATAGCGTATTGCTAGTCATTGATAATTTTTCAGCAAATCAAAAAAAATATTACTACTTATTACAATGAGTTTCAAAACCTGTGGGTTAATTTTTACTTAAGACACATAAAAAAAAGCTGTACATATATATATATACATACATACTTACAATGGAATATTATCAGTCATAACAAAGAATGAAATAATGCTATTTGTAGCAACATTCATGGACCTAGAGATTATCATACTATCTGAAATAGACAGAGAAAGACAAGTATCATATGATATCACTTACATGTGGACTCTAAAAAAATGTGATACAAATGAACTTATTTACACAATGGAAATAAACTCAGACATTGAAGACAAAAGGTTATAAATTAGGATTTGGGATTAACAGATACACACTACTATACATAGAATAGATAAACAACAAGAACCTACAGTATAGCACAGTAAACTATATTCAATATCATAATAACTTATAATGGAAAAGAATCTGAAAAAGAATATATGTGTGTTTATTATTCATTCATTCATTTATCAAACTAAATAACTTTGCTGTACTCCTGAAACTAACACAACATTGTAGATCAACTATACTTCAAAAAATAGACACATAAAAATTCTGATTCCAAAATTGCATCACTGGTGGTTGTTCTCTCAGTTTTGAATTTGTAGTTTCATGAAAGAAAATACATTTTCAGAGTCAAGTAAAATCAAATAAAAGCCATTGTTTTGCTACAGGGCCACAAATTAAATTCATGAATTATATTCATTTCCAAATTTCAGGGAAACTGTATTTTCTATAATTTTCCCTCAAGGTCAGTAAGTTCCATATCCTTGTTAGCAGCTGCTTTATATATCACTGGGAAGTTTTTCCTCCTTGTACCTCCACTGAGGAAACCTAAATCATGATAAATATTTATCAATCTGTAAATTACTCCCAAAAATTGTGATTTCCATTTTGTCCTCTAGTTGTGGGGAGAGAATTCCTCCAGAGCTTAGGGCAAGATTTAGGAGTCATAGTGTCTGATATCTGCAGTAGAAGATTCACAGGGCCATGGGAAAAAAGAAAGATAGAAGCTGGAATTGAGGTCCAAGTTAAATCCTAAAGACTTGTTCCCAATAGGTTGTTAATATAGATAGTGAAGGCCTTCCCTGATGGCTCAGATGGTGAAAATTTTGCCTGCAATGCAGGAGACCCAGATTCAATCCCTGGGTCAGGAAGATCCCCTGAAGAGGGAATGACTACCCACTCCAGCAGTCTTGCCTGAAGAATACCATGGACAGAGGAGCCTGGTGAGCTGTAGTTCATGGGTTTGCCAAGAGTTGGACACAACTGAACAACTGAGCATATAGAGGTAGTGAACACGGCTGAACGACAAGGCACAAACAGATAGTGAAAAAGCCCAGGAGAAAGAGGAGTGGATCCAGAAAAGGGAAGAAGAGCAAGAGCAGCCCAGTGGTAGGAGATAACACATGTTGATTCCAGAGACAGGATACCAATACTTGTGGGAGACTTTTAGTATATTACTACTTATACATATATTTGTGTTTACTAGTCAGGTTCATTAAAAGATCAAGATTCTACTTGCCATTTGCTTAGTCTAGGCAGTTTGAGTTTCTTCTAAAAATTATATAAATTGGCAGATGTTAATGACATAAGTATAAGGAGACAGATCCTCATAATCCATTCTTCTGGTCACATTACCTAGTAACCCTTAAACAGAAGTTCACAGTATATATTTTTCTCTGGTACAGTGGACACTGGAAACATCAGCTTCCATTTAAAAGGAAATTTTTATTCAACTATAGTTGACCTACAGATCTATCAATTTATTAGTTTCAGGTGTACAACATGGTGATTTTTGATACATTTCAAATATATATGATATGCTATACATATACAATATACTGGATTCACCAATGTCATATTTCATTGATTACTGTAGCTTTAAAATAAGTCTTAAAAACAGATTGTGTGAGTCTTTCAGCCTGTTCTTTTTCAAAATTGTTTTGGCTGTTCTGGTTCCTTTGTTTTTCCATGTGAACTCAGTTTCGTTATCAGTAATTGGCCTATTCCAATTTTCTCTTTCTTTGTGATACAGTTTAGTAGGATTACATATTTCTAGGAATTTATCTATTTCTTCTAGTGTGTCTAGTTTGAATTCCCAGTTTGAATTGAGTAAATTGCTAAAACTTTTGTTTTCTTTCACTTTTCTGCTTGATCTGAGATAACTGAACTCAGTGTTTGTAGGCTTAGATTAAATCTCTTAATATAAGCAGGGAGTTAAGTAGATGGTTTGTGCATGCTAAGTATATTGACCTAAGATTTTTAATTTTATTAGTTGGGTTTGATGTCAATTTTGTTTTGTTGTCCTAAATTCATGAGTCTCAGGTAGATTTTGCGTGACACTACTTAGACTAAATGTGAATCTTCTTTAGAGTTGGTTGGTGCTGGAAGCAACTTAGATGTCCATTGACAGGTGAATGGATAAAGAAGCTGTTGTACATATATATAATGGAATACTACTCAGCCATAAAAAGGAATACATTTGAGTCAGTTCTAAGGAGGTGGATGAACCTAGAGCCTATTATATAGAGTGAAGTAAGTCAGAAAGAGAAATATAAATATTGTATACTGGTGCATATGTATGGAATCCAGAAAGATGGTACTGATGAAATTATTTGCAGGGCTGCATTGGAGAAACAGGCATAGAGAACCAACCTATGGACATGGGTGAGGGTAGGAGGGAGATGATGCGATGTATGGAAAGAGTAACATGGAAATTTACAATGCCATATGTGAAATAGACAGCCAATGGAAATTTGCTGAATGACTCAAAGAGCTCACACAGGGACTCTGTGACAATCTAGAAGGGTGGGATGGAGAAGAAGACAGGAGGGAGGTTCAGGAGTTAGAGGTCATGTGTATACCTATGGCTGATTCTTGTTGATGTTTGACAGAAAACAACAAAATTCAGCAAAGCAGTTATCCTTCAATTAAAAAATAAATAACATGGCAAAAAAAAAAGCCACTTGAAATAGTCAAAAGTAGTTGATGCTGCTAGAATGTGAAGTTACAAAAGAAAAGGATTTCAAGTAACATCTTGCCTTAGAAAGTATTAAATTATGTGAGTTTTGAGGATATAAATGTTTTAGATCAATATAGATAGGTGGTACTTAAGAAATTAATTTTTTTTCTATTTGTTCTTGAGCTGGTGAATTTCAGGGAACATTTCTGCTTCGTAGACTCAGGCTTTATAAATTTGAAAAATTCATTTATTATTTGTTTTTATCTTATTTATTTCTGTTTCTTCCTTATTCTTGGTTTCAATCATTCTAGTGTTTGTAATATACAGATTGGATGATTAGAATGTTTCTTCCATAGAATTCCTATTATCTAAAATTATTTTCATTTTTTTCCTTTCACCTCTAGATAAATTCTGAAATTTGTCTTCTATTTCACTGAAGTGAATTTTCTGCAATATCCAGTCTGCTGTTTATTGCCCCTCCTCAGGTTTTAGTTGAACAATTTTTTACCTTCATGAAATCTGACATTTCCTAACTTCTTCCTTTTGATGTTTGACATATATTTTGAGAACTCAAATTAGACGTTTTATAAAATGTGCTCTTTTTCTTGCAATAAATCTATTTTAGGGAAGGCATTTCCTCTGCTTCCTCCAGATGGTCTCTCTTCTTTTGACTTACAGTATTTTTTACATGTCTTTCTGAGGAAACCCTACTTTGCCAACTCTTGGTTTTGGGGGACCATCTGCTCTAGACTAAAGCTCATCCACACACATTTTCTGTTTGGTGTGGCTGCCTACTCCATATCCTGCCCTCATTTCTCAGTTAGAGGTTATTAGGGGTTTATTTTAGGGTCTCCTGTACCTGTGTCCCAGGTAATTCACAGTGTAGAATAGTCCCCAAGTGTCCTTCTATAATCACCTTCAATACAATAGAAATTCCAAGTGTCTGGCCTGTGAGTGTTATCTTCCCCTCATTTGCAGAACTGGTATTGACATATTCATTTCATGCTCTTTAGTCTTTTTCATGGCAATTTAGAGTGGGGTGAGTTAATACCTACATTTATGGTTTTCTTTTTCTCTTAAAAACAAGTTTTTTTTAGGTTCCATGAAGTGCCATCTCCAGTTATAAGTGATACCATCTCCACCACTGAGAGCCAATGAGAGTTTGGTCTCTCACATCTTTTCCTTATTGCTGTTCTTTTTCCCAGCCTGCTTCTAGTTTTGAACTCTCCAAGAGTGCATGGGAACCATGGCATCCCTATGCTTAGTGTTCCCCTTCCCTTATATATTCTGTAAATTCCTTCCCAACAGCAGTTACACCCTAATCTGCCTTCAGTCTTCATCTCCTGCCAGAGGTGCTCGGGGTTAAGATTATGTTGCTACATTATTGTGGAGAGGATGGAACATCAGGATATTTGACTGCATCAAGCATGAATTTAGAAGGCAGCTCTCTCAAAGAGGAAGGAAGAATTCTTTTCTCTCACTGAGAGCAGCCGTGCTCCTAGCACAGTAAAGAATGCGTCTTCCTGTGAATAAAACCTGATATTAATCTGTTCTATGAGATTGAATAAAAATGCTGTATGGAAACTTATTTTACTTCTCTTTGTAACTCTGAAGTGTCTGAGGAATTGAGAATTCACAGACTCTGAAATCTTTGAAGTCTGGAAAAGTAATTGGAGCCATTTTGTTTAAAACTAATGTTTTAGTCTCTTTTTCTTTTGACGCTTTTTAACATTTACATATGGTTGATGATTTGGAGGTTGCATGAATGATTGTTTTTTGTAAATCTGTTCGTAAAATGAGCAATCCAAAGCAATCAGGCTTTAATTTATTATACGGTCACCCAAGTGCTTTTATTGTCTACACTCTAACTAGCTTGCTGAGAACTTCCTTAGGCTCTTATATTAGTCAAAAATTTGGCTGCAAAAGCTGTGGAAGCTGAGAGTATAAATATGCTTTGTTGCAAATATATTGTTTTCTTAAAGCAATGGTAAAGGTTAATTATGCCAGTGGAGTGAGTGAAAGTTGCTCAGTTGTGTCTGACTCTTTGGGACCCATTGGACTACACAGTCCATGGAATTCTCCAGGCCAGAATATTGGAGTGAGTTGCCTTTCCCTTCTCCAGGGGACCTTCCCAACCCAGGGATCGAACCCAGGTCTCCCACATTGCAGGCGGATTCTTTACCAGCTAAGCCACAAGGGAAGCCCATGAATACTGGAGTGGGTAGCCTATCCCTTCTCCAGCAGCTCTTCCTGACCCAGGAATTGAACTGGGGTCTCCTGCATTGCAGGCAAATTCTTTACCAACTGAGCTATCAGGGAAGCCCAGTGGAAGTATGCTTGAAAAACGGAAGCAGATAGCCTAATAAAGACCCAGTGGATGTGATCCTAAATGCAGTATGTTTGGAGGAAGAACACCTGGGCGAAGCTGTGGCCCAGCCTAGTGCCTAGAAAAGAAGAGCTGATGATATGGGAGGTAGCTAACTGGGCACAGCAAGAATTCCTCGCATGCTAATCAAGCGAATGTCCCTGCCATCTTCTTACCCTAAAGTATGAAGGGGAGTGAGCCTGAGATTCCACCTCCTATGACTGAATGAATTCCTTGTGGAATGTCTGAACAAGTGAAGCTATAGCAAGCAAGGTGTTACAGCATCCCAGTCTCCTTTATAGTCCAGTCTGTTGCATCCCCATCTCCATTATGGTTTCTGCCACGCTTATTGGCTGGTTTGACAACAAACTGAAGTGAAAAATAGCCTTAGCAGAATCTGAAACTATATTCTCAAAAATCTTTGAGTTTGCCTAAGCTGGTGTTTTTCAGCCTGGCTTAGTGCCATACACACAAGATCAGTTTTTAATGAGAACTTTTCATCCTAACTATTCTACCAATGAGTTCATTAAAAAAAAAAGAAAAAGAAGAAGGTTTGAGGGCAAAATTAACCATTTTACCAATGTATCAGATTCATGTTTCAAATGTAAACACTATTTATGATCTGAGATTGACAAGTTTACCTCTGCAGAGCTTTGATTGTCATTTTTGGGCAGAAAATATCTCATTAATCAGAACATTAAATAATCCACAGCACTTATATAATGTGTTATTATTTATCAGTTTTGAGCAGCTCTATTTCCAAAGGGGAGAAACAAAATAATTTCAACCAAGTGAGCATAATATTAATGACAGCAGTTTTATAAATAAATTTAAAACGATGCCAGAAAGCATGTGACAACAAGAAAAAGAGGCCAGTTCTCTTTGATTTTTTTCCCCTTCAATGTGCAAAACATGCTGCTATACTTTTATCCACAGACTTTGTTTGAAAATTTCTCAAGACACAAGCCAACCCCTTGTCAACAAAGGATGGGTACTTGGTTTGGTGCAATTAAAAGATTTTTACAACTTCTACAATGGAAATCTGCAGGAAACCAAGAAAACTAGCAATTCATCAAACAATCTAATTGAAGGGAAGAAACAGGGTGTAGATGAACCATTGAAAAGAGCACTATTCTTTTCTGTGATATTACTATAGGAATGATCTTAGGGTCCCATGAAGATGAATTTCAAGCTCCCTTTCATTAAACTCTCTTTGGACTAGGAATCATTCCAACATGATGTGAATACCCCCTTTACATCCGCATTCTTATAATTTAACTTGGAGCAGCTGTGTTGTCATTCTCCAAATAGGACAAACAGACAGGGACACTCTAGGAGACGGTAGTTCTCTGTGTGACAGCACTCAGTCTTCCTGCAGAGTGAATCATGCTTCCAGCTTGAAGTTTGCTATTTTGACACAAGTAGGCAGAGTATGTTAAGATGAGCTGTCTTTTCATACCTAATTACATGGGCTTCTAAGGCCTGTTCTGCTGATTTGCATACCTGAAAATTGAGTTATTATTTTGCTGAGACTTGCCATCAGAATGTATTGGACTAAGAAGTGGATTTTCTAATCTCAATATTTTTCCCCCCTCTGGTGCTTTATCCAATGTGTACTGTTCCAAACGAGAGGTGCTATGTATCTTGTCAAATGCCAAGTTCACAAACATAAATGCTAGCTCATGTGGATTGATTCTAGGATGTCTCAAGATTTTGATTTGTGTTTTACAGAAGTTTATGTTCTACAAATATATGCAGATTCAACACAATCCCAGTCTAAATTCCGACAGTATTTTTTGATAGAAATCTCCAAGTTGATTCTGGGCTTTCCTGGTGGCTCAGACGGCAAAGAATCTGCCTGCAATGTGGGAGACCTGGGTTTGATCACTGGGTTGGGAAGGTCCTCTGGAGAAGGAAACGGCAGCCTACTTCAGTATTCTTGCCTTTAGAATTCTATGGACACTATAGCCCATGGGGTTGCAGAGTCGGACCAGCTGAGTGACTAACACTTTCATCAAGCTGATTCTAGATTTCATATGGAAAGGCAAAGAACTATAATAGCCAAAACAATTTTGAAAAAGAACAAGTTGGAAGAATCACACAATCTGTTTTTAAGACTCATTATAAAGCCATAGTAATCGAGGCAATGTGACATTAGTAAAAAGATAAACACAAGAGGCAAAAATTGAGAGTCAGAAGTCCACATATTTGGTCAATTGATTTTTGGCAGAGGTGCAAAGGCAGTTTAATGAAGAAAGTATAGCATTTCATCAAATGGAGTTAAAGCAGTTGGACAAAGCAAAAAAAAAAAAAAAACCCTTGACCCATACCTCATATTTTATACAAAAATTAACTCAAAACAGATCATAGACTTAAATATAAAATCTAAAGCTATCAAATTTCTAGAAGAAAAGGACAAGAGAAAAACTTGTGACTTTGGGCCAGGCAAAAATTTCTTAGCAAAAGCACCAAAAGCACCGAAAGAAAAAAAATGGTAACTTGGATTTAATCAAAATGAAGAGCTGCTTTACAAAGAACACTGCTAAAAGAATGAGAAGATAAGATATAGACTTCACAAAAATATTTTCACAACACATTATCTAAGGAAGAAGTTTCATCCAGAATACCTACAGAGCTCTCAAAGCTCAGCAAGAAAACCAAGAATCCATTTTACTGGATTTGTACAACTATTAATGGTCAACATCAATAGTTGTTAGGAAAATGCAAATTAAAACATAATGAAATATCACTAGAAACTATCAGAACAAGTAACATTTAAAAAGAACTGTCAATACCAATTGTGAGTAAGTCCTGTGAGCGAATGGAATTCTTGTACCTTCCTGATGGGATTATAATATATGGTATAGCCACTGAGGAAGACAGTTTGCCAGTTGCTTTTAAAGTTGAACATACAATTGCTATATGACCTAACACTGTTCCAGTACTCCCGGTGTTTATCCAAGAGAGATATAAGCTTATGTTTACACAAAAACCTGTGCATGAATAATGATAGCAGCTTTATTCATGATTACCAAAAACTAGAAGCAACCCAGATGTCCTTCAACTGATGCATGGGGAGACAAACTGTGGTACACCACACAATAGAATTCTATTCAACAATAAACAGGAATGCACCATAAATCCATGTAAGAATATAAAGGAATCCTGGAAGGCTGCTAAGCTCATCACTATGCCACCAATGCACACAAAATATGAGTGAATCTTAAATATACTTTGCTAAGTGAAAGAAGCCAAACCCCAAAGGCTCCATACACTGTGATTCAATATATAAGATGTTCTGGAAGAGGGAATACTATGGAGATACAGAAAACCAATAAGTGGTTGCCAGGATTTGGAGTGGGTGCAGGAATTGACTACAGGGGGAGGAACGTTCTGGGATAAAGGAACTATTTGTATCTTTATTACAATGGTATTACACTACTGTATGCATTTGTCAAAAACAGACTTGTGCACCAAAAAGAATGAGTTTTACTGTATATAAAATTTTTAAATGTAAAAAAAAAAAAGAACCAGCACTTATTGCTTTGAAAAGTCACATTGTAGCTTTTTGAGGGTGAGGACCCTGGCTTTTTTTTTATCCTAGTGCTATATAATGAATGTGCATGTGTTTAAAGCTCATATAAAGTGAATTTTGTCCACATCAGGTTATAGTCAGATTTCTGACATCATGTGTTCTTGAAATCAAGTAGCTTTACTTTTACCAGAGATTTTTTTTTAAAGACACATAAGAAAAGAAATAAATAAAAGAGATCCTTCATTAAAGCATCCTGAGAGGCATTCCTGAGAATTTTGGCTCATGTTACAAAGGAAGACTTTATTTTATAATGTATCTGCATAAACAAGAGCATTTCCCCAAAATGAACCAAAGATGTATTTTTAAGGCAGAAATAACAGAAGAGAAATACATGTGACCCCTTTAAAGCATTTTTCTCCCCCTTACATTTGAAAATGTGACAGCCCTTCGCCTCCAGCACCTCAGCTGCACAATCGGGATGCGGAAGGATTATTAACAAGGGTGCTTCCATTCTGCTTTCAAACCCACATAATACCCATTCAAAAAAATAGCCTTGCTGAAAAAATATTATACATCTTTCACACCGTACTTGGAGATTTCTGACAGCCAGATCCAAAAAAAGTACAACACTCTGTAGTCTTTGTCAACCAGAACGACTTTTCTTTACATAGAATCAAAAAGCAGTGCTTTTTTCCCCTAGAGAGTCTCCCAGCCTAATAAACCCCAAGTCAAATGTGTCAGGGGAAACTACTTCTCGCTCTGGGATTCAGATGTAGCTAATAGAAAGAAACACTCCTGTTGCAGTACTTATGGTGGTGACAATCTAAAAAGTTCTCATGACAGCAGAAATGACACTTTTGACATGCTATATATAGAGACAGAAGTGTCCCATTTAGAATCTGCAGTGGATCGTGACTCAGTCTGCTTGTTCTCACACTTTGTATTGTTTCTTGGCACCACTGTGTGTCTTAAAGCACACACCAGTTCTGCCAGTCACAGACCTCCTTAGCCGATCCTCATTAGCACCATGGCACAGAATCAAGCCCCTATTCAGTTCTCTCTGCTTTTAAGAAGCGTATCTTTAAAGCTTTATATCAATGTCGTGTCAGAAAACTAGGGAGCTCCCTGCTTATGGATTTGCCCTATTGAATAGAAAACAAGTAAATGGAATAGTCAATGTTTGCACTGCAACAAAGGAAGGCTCCCAGCCCTAACATTTACCCCACTGGGCTAACTAATATCAGGGAAAACAATCTTCTGCCTCTGGGGCAATAACCTTCATGAAATCGGGAACATTCCTGTTTTCCATCCTTCTCTACAACCTTCACTCTTTGCCATGAGAGAACCGGAAGAAACTCTTCCAACTTTGCTTTCATCTGAAAGGCCATGCATATTCTGTTTGCCACCATATAAAAGCACATTCTGACTGCTTTTATAGTAATGGAAAAATTTCTGAGTAATGGAAAATATCCTGAGGCCATGATGGTTCCTGAGAGTTAAACCAGCAGAAAATGGAATGGAAGAGAACAAGTTATAGAAGGCCCAGAGAAAAGGTAGAAAAGAAAGAGAAGCTGAGACGAGCCCAAGGAAAAGGGGTTAGTGTCTGGACAAACTGAAGAACAGTAACTGAGAATTCCAAGAGGGCCACAGAACCTTTACATACAGGCTATTCTTTGCTCAGGCGGCTACCTCTGCTGTTCGGATAATTCAAGATTCTGGTCTTCATCTGCAGCTTCATTATTTATATTCAAGGCATTTTCCATTGAGAGGGTATTTGTTCAATAAAAGTTTTTATTGAAGTATAGTTGATTTACAACATTGCATTAATTTCTGCTGGACAGCAGAGTAACTGAGTTTTATACATATATATATTCTTTTTCATATTCTTTTCTATTATGGTTTATGACAGAACATTGAATATAGTTTCCTGTGCTATACAGAAGAACCTTGTTGTTTAAAGAAGGACCTTGCTGTTTGTCCATCCTATATATAATAGTTTATCTCTGCTAATCCCAAACTCCCAATTCATCCCTCCCCCAACCCCCTTCCCCCTTGGGAACCACACGTCTGTGCTGTGTGTCTGTGTCAGTCAGTTCAGCTCAGGCGTGTCCGACTCTTTGCAGCCCCATGGACTGCAGCACCCCAGGCTTCCCCGTCCATCACCAACTCCCGGAGTTTAGTCAAACTCATGTCCATCGAGTCGGTGATGCCATCCAACCATCTCATCCTCTGTCGTCCCCTTCTCCTCCCGCCTTCAATCTAAGGGTCTTTTCCAATGAGTCAGTTCTTTGCATCAGGTGGCCAAAGTATTGGAGTTTCAACTTCAGCATCAGTCTTTCCAGTGAATATTCAGGACTGAGTCCCTTTAGGATGGACTGGTTGGATCTCCTTGCAGTCCAAGGGACTCTCAAGAGTCTTCTCCAACACCACAGTTCAAAAGCATCAGTTCTTTGACACTCAGCTTTCTTTATAGTCGAACTCTCACATCCATACATGACCACTGGAAAAACCATAGCTTTGACTAGACAAACTTTTGTTGTCTATTTCTATTTCATAGATACATTAATTCGTGTTGTATTTTAGATTCCACATATAAATTTTATCATGTGATATTTGTCTTTCTCTTTCTGACTTACTTGGCTTAGGAGAGAACATTTATTCTGAACGTTCTATCCCACACTGTATGGTATCACAGCATTCCTGCTGCCACCAAGAATCTTCTTTCACTTGCCTCAGGGTTGGAGCATATCAGCACCCACTTACCCTGCCCTTGCCCCTCTCCTGCCCCCAAACAGACTGAGCAACCTTGTCTGTCTGTACAACAGCTCTATGTTCCATTGGGGAAAAAAAAGCTATTACCTTGTGAAAGAGCTGGTGAAATTTAGGTATGGTTTTGTCTTTTCTGTGTGTTCATTCATGAATGTTTTTAAATGCATATAATTTGTTTTGTTCTAAAGGTTTTTACAAAGTGGAAAAATTTAATTTTATGCATTAGAAATTCTAATATGCTTATTTTTAAAAATTATAAGAAATAAAATTATAGTGAAGAAAACATAAAATACTGTAATTCCATATACAAAAACAAACTATATTACCTTTTAGTATATTATGTCCTTGATACTTATTTCATCTAATATGTCCTGAATCTTTTAGAATGCATATTAATTAGGATTCGCCAATTTATGCTGCAGTAACAAAAATCCCCAAATCTCAGTACTAGGAAAGTTTATTTCTTGCTCATGTTATATATCCCAAATGGGTCAATGGAGGGCTCTGTACCACCCTGGCTGATGGAAGCTCCATCATCTTGAGGCTGCAAAAGTTGGAATGCTCTGCTTGCTCAATTTTCAAAGTAAGGGAGGGAGAGACTATGAAATTTTATAAGGGTTTTTAATTGCCTCAATGTATTTTTATGTATTTATTTATTTATTTGGTTGCACCCGGTCTATGTTATTTATTGTTTATTTGGTTTATTCGTGGCACACAGGATTTTAGAACTTCACTGTTGCATGCAGCATCTTTAGCTGCCGTATGCATGCTCTTAGTTACAGCATATTGGATCTAGTTCCCTGACCAATGGTCAAACCCAGGTGCCCTGTATATGGAAGAATGACAACAGTGGAGCATTTGTAAGAACTGGTATATCACACTTTTGATAGAACAGAGTATAATAGTGTATGAAAAATACCATCAGGAATCCTGAGTATGGGAGGAATCAACCTGTGATTGCAAAGCTTTAGAAATACTTTATTCAACTTATTTGCTTATGTTTTCCTTTCTGTGTAGGCTCAAGAGTGATATAGGTGAGTGATCAAGTGTTCTATCCTAGTTTAATGGCAACATTTTTTATTCTTTACAAGACTCTGATAATGTCTCAGAGTCAATAAAATAAAAGTTATAGAGAATGAAAGAGGACAAAAGTTTGAAAACTTGAAAGAGAAATTAAGATACTAGAAGAAGCAAAAGTGGGTAAGATCATTGACATAAATACAGATGTTACCTTGGGAAAGAAGCTGAAATTCTTTCTCTGTTGGAAAGAAGATGAACTTTCTTTCTTTAACATCCCACTGTTCCTATACCCACCTCCCACTGATTCTGCTGCAGATATGCAAGTCAGTCTATGAAGAGGAAGTGATTTTCCTATTGCACATTGACACCAGAGAATTTGAATAATAAAATGTCATTTACTCAACATGTACTCTATTTCAGGCTCTATGCTAGGTGCTTTATTTGTAGATCAGAAGAAAAAATGAGAAAGTGCACCTGTTGGAAGGTCCTAACTTTGAAAGTGAAAGTTAAGGCAGGTGAGGTTCCTTAAAGGTGTTTTGAAGGAGGAGGAGGAGAAAGCAAAAACCCTATATGACAATTTTTAAAGAACTTTATTTATTTGTTTTTGGCCACGCTGCGTGACTTGCGGCATCCTAGTTCCCCGACTAGACATCAAACCCATGCCCCCTGCAGTGGAAGCATGGAGTCTTAACCACTGTACTGCCAGGCAGTTCCCTCCCAACAGTCTTAAGAGACAATTCATGGATTCCATGACTGTAGTGTTCTACAGAAGATATTTGGGCACACTAATGTAAGGTCGCCTGTAAGCAGATATTCAAGTCTAGATTTAAGTGAAAAATTTAGAATAGCCTTTATAGAAAATAAAGATCATTTTTAGAGCATATCTATAGATGAAGCAGTAGGCTAAGTGTTTTACATTGATTTCTTCATTTACTTAAGGAAAAATTATTAGGAGGCAGTACAGTGAAGTGCTGTAGAGCATGGGTTCTGGAAGTTTAAATCCTGCCTCTGCTGTGTGTTAAATATGGGGCCTTGATCAAGGTAGTTACCTTCTTGTTCCTCAGTTTCCTCATGTGTAAAATGGAGATAATAATAGTGCCCCCTTTGTTATATTGTTGTAAGAATCCAATGAGTTAATGGTAAAGGACTTAGAAGAGTGCCTTTACTTTCACCTTTTTTAGTGCATGAGAACGTCAAGACAGAGGCATCTATGTGATAGTTATTGTAGTGAAACCTGTGTTTCAGGTAGGGAAACTGAGGCATGGTGAGGTCAGAGTCAAATATAGCAAGTGGCAGAGCTGTGACTTGCTCTTAGCCCTCTCTGCTGCTGGATGCTGTCCTGCCATCCTCATATGCTTGGCACCCTGTTCGAAGTGAAAAACAGTTGCTGAGCAATAGAACAGATCCACTCAAATAGCACAGATTTTTTAGTGAAAACGACCCGTCCAGTAAGTTTGGTGAGTTAAACTTCTGCAGGCTAATTTGTGGGTGATGGTTGTGTGTGTGTATACATGTAAACATTTTGCTTTGTATATTTTACACATACATGCTTATATATGCAATTACAATATAGTATATTTTAGGTGAAACAGAGAAAAATATAATTCATTAAGAAAAAACTTGATATGTCAGTATTAAAAATGTCTTTCTGACTAGTCACAATAAAGTTGTAAAACATACACCATATCAGTTCAGTTCAGTTCAGTTGCTCAGCTGTGTCTGACTTTTTGCGACCCCATGGACTGCAGCACGCCAGGCCTCCCTGTCCATCACCAACTCCCGGAGTTTTCTCAAACTCATGTCCATCGAGTCGGTGATGCCATCCAACCATCTCATCCTCTGTCATCCCCTTCTCCTCTTGCCTTCAATCTTTCCCAGCATCAGGGTCTTTTCCAATGAGTCGGCTCTTCCCATCAGGTGGCCAAAGTATTGGAGCTTCAGCTTCAGCATCAGTCCTTCCAATGAACATTCAGGACTGATTTCCTTTAGGATGGACTGGTTGGGTCTTCTTGCAGTCCAAGGGACTCTCAAGAGTCTTCTCCAACACCACAGTTCAAAAGCATCAGTTCTTTGACACTCAGCTTTCTTTATAGTCCAGTTCTCACATCCATACATAACTACTGGGAAAACCACAGCTTTGACTAGATGGACCTTTGTTGGCAAAGTAATGTCTCTGTTTTTTAATATGCTGTCTAAGCTGGTCATAACTTTTCTTCCAAGGAACAAGTGTCTTTTAATTTCATGGCTGCAGTCACCATCTACAGTGGTTTTGGAGCCCCCCAAAATACACCATATAGAGAGGAGATAAACATATATGAGATATGTTAGCATTCAGAATATATGAAGATCTCCAAATGAGTATGAAAAAAGGGGAAACCTCTCAAAAGAAAACTGGATAAAATACATGAAAAGACAACTCCCTAAATAGGAAACCTAAATGGCCAATGATTATGAAAAAATTTCCAGCTTGGCAATCATTAAGGAAATTTAAATTAAAATTGGGAGATTTTAGTTTATACCCATCAGATTGGCAAATGGTCTAAAAATATAAATACACAGTGTTGGTGAGCGTGTAGAGAAAAAGGGACTATCAAACATTTCTGGTGGGACTGTAAATTCACATAACCCTCTAGAGAATCAATTGGTATGATGTAGTAAAGATGAAAGTTCTTGAATCCTACAACCCAGCAATTCTACTTGGAAATGTAAGTATCCATGGAGAGTCCTTGCACATGTATAAGATATACATAAGGATATTCATACAGTATTGTGTGTTATAGTAGAAAATGGGAAATATCTAATAGGGGAATGGGAAAAATTATGGTATGGTCAATTATATAATGAAATGCTACTTAACAATTAAAGTGAACAAACTGCTTACACATAGTTCATACAACACTTTGTTGAGTGACAAAAAGCAAGTTGAAGAATATGTACAAGATGAGTGCATATATGAATAATTAAAAGAACATGCAAGGCAATATCATATATTATTTATACATAGATGTATGCATAAAATGACCTAGAAGCGAACCAAATATGATAGCATCTGAAGAAGGATGGAGGGAGGAGTGGAACAGAGCAACAAATACTATTTCAGGTTTATCTGAAATGCTCTATATTTTAAAAATCTGAAACAAAATGACATATTATAAGCATTTATAACTTGTTATAAGTTCTAGCAGATGGACATGCATGATGATGGTGTGTGTGTATATGTTTGCATTTTTACTGTATTTAAATTTTTTCCTCCAGAATATTTAGTGGGAAAACAGAGTTTCCCACTTTCCTTCTTATTGCAGAAGGTCACTGCAATAAGGAAATGGTATTGTTGATTGAACAATGCACATTTCAAAAGAGTGATTGTCTCTACCCTGCTTCCCTTAATACTGCTACTCTGTCAGACAACTTTCTCTTCTCTCTAACTTCTTTCACACCACCAATATCAATGTAGGTTTGGGAGTTTAACCCCTTGATCCAGTGGCATAGTAACACAGATTCTTTTTCCAGATTTGCAGAAAGCACTGCAAGACTTCAAGGCAAGACACAGAGCAAGAGGAGTAGTTTTGATCAGTAGTGCTCCAGTTGTGATAATTCTCATCCATTTCTCTGGGACACTGTTCAAGACAATTTCCAAATCGTAAGATTTAAAAGTAAAAGCCAAGAGTTTAGTATGTTGGGTTTGGTGGTGGGGCAGGGGAAGGCTTGGTAGGATGACCTTGTGTGACTGGGACAGAGGAGGAGAGCACTGGAACTTGAAGAGGTGACAGTGCTTACCTTGGAAGCAAAGCCAGCTCTGCACCCCAATATCGACCTCCCCTTGGGTTCCTGAAACGGCTGGACTCTTCCTCTGTTTTCCATGCTGGTACTGGGTTGTTGCCTAGATGATCTAACGTTTCTTCACTCTTCAAGAATACTGTTCTCAGTTTTGTGGGAACTAAAGAGACAGAGATAGAAGCCACTTCTTCTATGGAGGAATGGAGGAATGGAGTTACATTAACACACCTCTTCCATAACGAGATTAAGAAAAGATTTATGTTTTTTTGTGTGCTTTTAAAAATCATTTATTTATTTATTTGGCTATACTGGGTCTTAGTTGCGACAGCACAGGATCTTGGAGTTGCAGTGTGCATGTGAACTCTTAGTTGAGTTGGGGCATGTGAATTGTTTGTACTACATGGGATCTAATTCCCTGACCAGGAATTGAACCCAGACCCCCTTCCCTGGAAGCGCAGAGTCTTAGCTGCTGGACCACCAGGGAAATCCCAAGAAAAAAGTTTTGATTAGCTGTACATCCTCTCCTCTGCCATCACAACTCAGAAATCAGCAAATAAAATTCCTTTGGAATAGGGCTTCTCTGGTGAGCTAATTTTAGGCTTAGATTTTGTGGGTAAAATTGTTTTTTCCTTTCAATTAAACTCCCTCAACAGAGATCTCTCACTTCTATTATATAGAGATATCAGCACAAATTTCCCTCGATTCTATACAATACCCACAAAGGCCGACTGGGAGATATCTACAGTGTTGCAACTTCCTTCTTTTTGATTTTTATTTTCCCCTCAGATGAATACATTTCCACAATGACATGTAACTACTACTTGGACTCATTTGATGTATCGTTCAGAAAACCTTTCTAAGCCTTAATAACATTTTCACTTCTGTTTGCTATTGTGGTGTATGGTGCTGACACACTCGGAAAGTTTGTGGTCTTTCCCAGCACCTGCTTTTTTCAAATATGCAATTGAATTTTTCACAGTTGAACTCTAACATTTCTCTCCTAACTGAACGAAGTTTCACAACACATTTGAAATATTTCTGAGCCTGGGCATATGTTCCTGTTTATCCAACATGAAGCTGAGGCCTCTTTGAACTTTCATCTCCTGATAATGTGCCTCATATTTTAACATCATAACACTCTAAGATTGGAACTGTTTGGAGGCTTTTGTGCTTTCCAAAAGCTTGTCTCCTGTTTCTCTCTTCCATGTTTCTCCTCTCTCATTTTAAGCAGCTGTGTAAGGGCTACAGTGTCAGAGTGTATCTGTGGTCAGTGCCAATAAACCTTTGATATGTACCCTCTGTATTCCTCAGTGGGGAATTTTCTAAGAATCTCTAATCTTGCACATACTCAAAATACTGCAAGACCTCCTCATGAGTTCCAGTATACCATCGTGGTGTCAGAAGCCCAATCTATGCCAAATAGCTTTACTCCTGAGTTGAGTCCCTTCACTTTTTTTTTTTTCCTCAGATGCATTTCCAGCCCCCTATTCATTCTATAGGAAGATGTGTTGCTTTCTATAGGTAATGAGAGGCTAACATAGGACAGCTTTATCTCTATTAAGATGTGAAATGGTGTGGATACAGGTTGGATATACTAAAATTTTAAGCCTCATCTGGAATCTGTCAGGTTTGACTTTTTATCTTTTGTGAGTTTTTGGGTTTTTTTTTTTCCCAAAGAAATCTGGCTCAGAGAAATCTGAAAATGACTTTTCTTTGGCTCTTTAACACCTTCTTAACACACCACAAGCGTATTATCCAGAATGCATTTGGCCCCCTATCTGCCATGAAACTTTGGTGAGATATTTCTCTGGAGTTCTTCCAAAGCTGGAGGAGCCCACATGGCATCCTTTTACACCTCTAGGAAAGAAAGAAGGTATTCAAGCTACATTTGTTGATTGATTTCTTGGTTGACTCCAAAATACCAGCTTTATTTGAGCACTGGTACCTTATGCTAGGAAAATACTACCTTCTCAGTCCTTTTTGATAGTTGGGCATATTCTTCACCTTTTTTTGTCTTCTCCTCCTTCCTCTTATAATAGGCATAATAAGTCTCTCACATGATTTCTAAAGGAATAGATAAAGTGATCAGGTGTTTTAAGACACAGTAATTATTTGGGTTGCACAAAAGTAAAACTTTAGCATTGTTGCCCAAGAGACTAGAACCTCCAATTTTAACAAAATTTACAATTACAACACCTCCTGTGAGCAGATTTTTATTTCTTTAATGTTGTCTGCACCATTAATTATCTTTGAGTTCTTCATAAAAAGAAAAATTTGTGAATCCATGATGTTATCATAATTATGCTTTTGTCTTCCTGAAAATTTATTTACTCAAGTGGTTGGGCAAAAATGGACTTCTCAGCAATTATTTTTCTTCATCTATATTTAAAAGCTTAATTTTTCTATATGCCTTTTATCCATGACTGTATTTACAGAGAAGAAAATTACAATTAATCTGTTTGGTATAGATATGCTGACTAAATAATTGTATCATTTGGATCTGGAATCTACTCTCAGTCCTAAAATACCTGACTGAACTGTCTGTACTGGCAGTGTTGTTTGGATTACTAGATAAGGCTTCTTGAATTGTTTTTTTTTTTTTTTTTTTTTGCCACACCACACAGTTTGTGGGATCAAAGTCGGCCACCCTCTCTGACAGTGGAAGTGCAAGGTTACAACCACTGGACTACCGGGGCATTCCTTGACATTTTTAATTAGAAAGATGACACAATCACATTTATTTCCCAGGAAATTCAGGACAGCAGAAAATCTCACCATAAGGAAATTTTGTCCTTCATTTGATTATATTAAAATAATACTGTGCTCCTAGCTAAGAGTCAGATCAACTCACATAACTTAAAAAATCTACACGAACATTCTCCATATATGTGGTCAATGGTCATGTGAGGCAGCTAAATCTATTTGCTCCCTTTAGTATTCAGTGTAGTCCCTATTTCTCCTAAGTTTGTATTTGTTTTTTTGTTTTGTTTTAATTGATTTTTATTGGAGTATAGTTGGTTTACAATATTGTGTCAGTTTTTGCTGGACAGCAAAGTAAATAAGTCATATATATATATATATTATATACACACACGTATGTCCACTTTTTTTCAGATTCTGTTCCCATACAGGTCGTTACAGAAACCTGAGTGGAGTTCCGTGTGTTATACAGTAGGTTCTCACTAGTCATCTAGTTTATATATATAGTGGTGTGTATCTGTCAATGTCCCAACCTCCCAGTTTATCCCTCCCGGCCTCCCCCCTTCCTCCCTTGGTAACTGTAAGCTTGTTCTCTACGTCTGTGACTCTATTTCTGTTCTTTCCTAAGTTCTTGATAGAATAAATTATGTTTTGAATCAAAGATTTTACAAAGACTTATTAGAAATGGATCAAGGTCTACATTTCCATTTTTTGCATAAGCATTTAAGAATCATCACATAACTGATTCTCCTTCTTATCTATTTTCTAATTCATTTTTCACACATTTGTTATGTACTTGTTCATTCAGCTATTATCTCTCCAAATCCTAGAAAGTCCTACACAAATTAGTCTTTTAAATAACTGCCAAGTTAATTGAGTATAAGATTATTTAGCTTTACTTTTTCCTGCAATTCATATAACCTGTATATCACTGGCATCTTCCAAGGGCTTTTAATTACAATAACTATAATTATTGTAACACCACTGACTGTGTGTACTATCCTCCTGTGCATAAAACTAAGATGTATACCAGAGATATATGAAAGAAAATCTACTAATTCATATAATCTTACTAAAAAAAAACTTCCAAAGGTGTTGCTCAGAGATCTTGTGGGTTCAGTTCCAGACCACCACAATAAAGTGAATATCACAATAGTGTGAATGTCACATGAATTTTTTGGTTCCCAATTGCGTATAAAAGTTATAGACTGTAGTCTAATAAGTGTGCAATATGTCTAAAACAATGTTCATACCTTAAGTCAAAGCTACTTTATTGCTAAAAAAAAACCACTGTTAACCATCATGTGAGCCTTCAGCAAGATGTAATCTTTTTGCTAGTGGTGGGTCTCGCCTTGATGTTGATGGCTGATGATTGAAAAGGGTGGTGGTTGCTGAAGATTAGGGTGACTGTGGCAGTTTCTTCAAATAAGATGGTGGTGAAGTGTGCCTCATCAGTTGACACTTTCTTTTATGAATCATTTCTCTGTAGCATGCAATGCTATTTGATAGCATTTTACCCACAGTAGAACTTCTTTTGAAGTTGGAGTCAGTCCCATCAAATTCTGCCACTGTTTTATCAACTAAGTTTATGTAATATTCTGTAGCTTTTGCTGTCATTTCAACAGTCTTCACAGCATCTTCAACAAGAGTAGAGTCCATCTCATGAAATTACTGTGTTCATCTGTAAGAAGGAACTCCTTTTCCCTTAAAGTTTTATCACGCGATTTTAGCTATTCACTTCTTCAGGCTCCACTTCAAATTCTGGTTTTCTTGCTATTTCCACCACATTTACAGTGACTTCCTCCACTGAAGTCTTAAACACCTCAAAGTCATCTATGCAGGATGGAATCAACTTCTTCCAAATTCTTTTAAACACTGATATTTTGACCTCTTCCCATGAATTGTGAATGTTCTTAATGGTACCTAAAATTGTGAAATTTTAGAGGTTTTTAATTTACTTCACCCAGATTCATTGAGGAATCACTATGACAGCTAATAGCCTTACAAAATATATTTCTTAAATAAGTCTTGAAATTGAAATTATTCCTTGATGAATGGGTTGAAGAATAGATTTTATGTTAGCAGGTATCAAATCAACATGAATCTTATGATTTATCTCCATCAGAGTTCTTGAATGACCAGGTGAATTGTCAATGAGCAATAGCATTTTGAAAGAAATCTTTTGTCTGAGCTGTAGGTCTCACCAGTGGGCTTAAAATACTCGGTAAACTATGTTGTAAAGAGATGTGCTGTAATCCAGGCTTTGTTGTTCCATTTAGAGGGCATAAGCAGAGTATATTTGGCATAATTGTTAAGGACCCTATGATTTTCAGACTGGCAAATAAACATTGGTTTCAACTTAAAGTCACCAGCTGCATTAGCCCCTAGCAAGAGAGTCAGCTAGTCTTTTGAAGTTTGAAGCCAGGCATTGATTTCTCCTCTCTAACTAGGAAAGTCCTAGATGGCATCTTCTTCCAGTGTAAGACTGTCTCATCATCACTGAAAATCTGTTGTTCAGTGTAGCCTCCTTTATCCATTATCTTAGCTAGATCTTCTGAACGACTTGCTGCAGTTTCTATAGAAGCACTCGCTGCTTTACTTTGCCTTTCTGTGTCATGGAGATGGCTTCTTTCTTTAACACTTGTGAACCACTTGCTGCTAGCTTTATTCAGACTTTTCTTCTGCAGCTTCCTCACCTCTCTCAGCCTTCCTCGGATTGAAGAGAGTTAGAGCCTTGCTGTAGATTAGGCTTTGGTTTAATGGGATGTTGTGGCTGATTTGATTGTCTATCTGGACCACTACAACTTTCTCCATATCAGCAGTCTTTCATACATTTGTGTGTTCACTGGATAGCACTTTTAATTTCTTTCAGGAACTTCTCTTTTGCATTCACAACTTGGCTAACTGTTTAGCACGAGAGACCTAGCTTTTGGCCTGATCCTGGTGTTCGTCCCTCCCTCACCAAGCTTAATCATTTCCAGCTTTTGATTTAAAGTGAGAGACTTGCCCCTCTCCCTGTCACTTGAACACTTAGGAGGACATTGTAGGATTATTTACTGACCTAATGTCAATATTGCTGTGTTTCAGGGAATAGAGAGGCAAGAGGAGAGGAAAAGAGACTGGAAAATGGCTGATGAGTAGGCAGTCCAAATTCAAACAACATGTATCAGTTAAGTTCACTGTCTGTCTCATATGAGCACAGTTTGTGGTGCCCCAAAGCAATCGCAGTAGTAAATATCAAAGATCACTGACCACAGATCACCATAACAAATACACAATAATGAAAATGTGAAATATAGCCAGAATTATCAAAATGTGGCACAGGGTCACAAAATGAGAAAATGCTGTTGGAAAAATCGTGCCTAGAGACTTAGTCTACATAGGGTTGCTGTAAACCTTGTTTGTGAAAACATAGTATCTATGAAGCCCAATAAAACAGGGTATGCCTAAACATGAACACTGAGAAAAGAATGAGAACTAAGAATTGAAGAATGAAGTGGTCATAGGGTAGCAACACTAACTGTTTAAGTGAAACTAGAATTATCTTCAGTTGAACATTTCTCTTCAGCTAAACAGAGGTCAAGAAAATTATTGTAGCTATAATTATAATGCGCAACACAAATTTCAAAATGATTCTGAAGAGAAAGCACCAAACATTTAAAATAGTGTTTTACCTTCAAACAGGTGAAACTAAACATTCACGTTATGTTAACAAATGATGAAGGGTGGGGATGTGGGGGGTAGGCAAAAAGCAGTGGAAGCTTGTTAAATGCCTTATCTTAAATAAAGGAATATTCTATAGATGAGTTGCTTACTTTTAGTTTCTGATATTATTTTTCAAGTTATGAGTAGTTATTGTTTATTGTATATGTATCAATTGAAAACAATTTCTACTTACTGATTTAATTTTTTTCTGTGTGTCTTTTTGTTTTTCTGATATTTCTGAAATGAGTCAGTTTATATGCACTTAATTAAGCTATTACTTGGATATATTCTGCAAAATGAAATTCTAGTAGTGCTTTTTCCAAGTACATAAAACAGAATTTTTATTCAATCAAGATTCAATGATGAAATCTAAAACCAAAATTTAATTTGTATTTCCCTCCAAGAATCTGTTGTTAAAGCTGCCAATTATTAGTAAAAGAGTCAAATATATTAACAAATGAAGATCGAAGAGGAATAATGCATGGATAGAGAGTGATTGTATATGTTGGTTTTGTCTATGATATTACTGAGACTCACCAACATGGGGAAATGAATCTTGCTGAGATGCAAAGTTATTAAACCAGAGAAGGAAGGAGGAGGCCTGGCCTGCCTCTGCTGAAAGATTTGGTCAGGGTGTATGTGGGAGGATGCGGGAAAGTGATAAGAGATGGGGCACCAGCAAGCCTGGATTCCCATCTGAGGCCTAGAATGTCTTCTACATATTGCCCTGACTCCCCTAGATTCAGTTAAGTGTTTTAAAACTGGCTTCCTCTTGTCCACATCACAGAAGTTCTAAGTGAGTACTCAGCCAGAGGGTAGGTTACCTAAGCTGCTTTTGAGTCACCTCTTAACTCATGACAGGAAGGAAATGAATACTACCTAAGAAAGTGCAAAATGAACACAATGGCAAGCAGTGATGTGCCTTTTGCTAAAGGAGTAACTTCACTCATATTGGAAAGAATATGAGGAAGTCCTTGGGAAATAAACACATTTCAAGAATTTTAAGTAATTCAGCAATTCCACATTCATATTGCCATTTTGTTTTTACAGAGACAAAAAAAGAGGAACTGCCCTTTCAAATGTATAAAGTGATTGGATTCTTCATGTACAATATTACTTTTAAAAAGTATCTTTATTTACCTGTATTAGGAACAATAATGAAAATTTTAAAAGTGGAGTGCTTAAAAGTAACTTAGGGAATATTATTCACACATTTGAGGCTGCCCAATCAGACTTCTGCCTGGTGGCTCACTGGTAAAGAATCCACCTCCCAGGGCAGGAGATGTGGGTTGGATCCCTGGGTTGGGAAGATCCCCTAGAGAAAAAAATGGCAACCCACTCCAGTATTCTTGCTTGGAAAATTCTATGGACAGAGGAGCCTGGTGGGCTGCAGTCCATAAGACTGCAAAAGAGTCTGACACCACTTAGTGATTAAACAACAGCAATCATACTTCTGAAATATTTTGAAATGATATAGGCAACTTAAAAATTCATTTTTTTGTAAAAGCAATATCAAAAATGTTTTTAAAAAGAATAGTCCTGCCTACTTGAAAGCTTCTTGCATTTTATTACCAGATCAAATATGAAAAAAAAGACAACTAATTTAAAAGTTCCATTATTTGTTGTTGTTGTTGTTATTGTTGTCACACCGCTCAGCTTGTGGTAATCCTAGTTCCCCAACCAGGGACTGAACCTTAGCTCTAGGCAGTGAAAGCGTGAGAGTCCCAACCACTGGACCACTAAGGAATTCCCAAAAATTTAGTAATTATTTTTTTATCAGTAAGTATTAAAGGTGTTAATGTTCTGCCCTTATGAGACTGGCATGACAACTATAACAAAACAATCACTAAAGTTAAAAATCTACCTCAAAAGGAAAATATCCAAAATGATGGTACTTGTGTTAGGATGATCAGTGTATGGGTGATCTTTTTCTGTTTTATTTTCTCAGTTTCCTATAATGTGAACATTATCTTTAAAGCACCACTGATTGAGATCACTATGCTAAGTGCTTTATAAACATTGTCTCATTAATTTCAATGATTAAAAACAATCCTTATTTTACACTTGTAGAAGGTACAGCTTAAAAGATTAAAAACCATACCTCAAGCACTTATGAAGTAATTTGAAACCTGGTTGGTTTTATCTCAAATATTCACAACCACTATGAAATATTTGCAAATTACAGAACTTTCAAAACAATATTTATTCCCCCTAAATACGATATAATATGTTAAAAGATAAAGTAAAATAAAACTTTCCTGGACTAGAACTTTGTAAATTAAATGTCTTTGTGAGAAACATAGCAATTCTTTACTTTCTTTAAGTTAACTCAATGTCTAACTATTCCCCTTCCCATTGTGCTGCTGGGCAACTCATTGATCATTCCTGAAGCTCTTTCTCTGTCTGAAAGGTTGCACCAGGGGTTCAATGTTATAAACAAGTTTCAAGGGGTTCTGGATATCCCTTGTATATTGGTTGGTACTGAAATGTCCATTGTCCAAGCCATATAGTCCATTCAGGTCTGGGTAACTCTGCAGCTCTTCTGATTGTATTTTAGACAGAGGGGTCTTTGCAGAAACTGGAAACTCGTATCCATTCCTCCTTGGGGTCTTGTAATCTCTTTGGGGCATTGTCAGAGAATAGGAACTAGGTCGATTGCCCACCCATTTCCCATCAAAAAACAGCTGTAGGATGTAAAATCTCTGTTGGTGTTATATGAAAACCACCATTTCCCCTAAACCCTTGTGAAAGGTAAGGAAGAGTTAAATTGTCCACAACAGACCTCCTATAGATTGGCTTCCCAAAGAGAGCTGGACTGCTGCAAAGCTCCATGGAAACCGCTTGTGACTATGTTTAAGGCCACCAGTACTTGGCAGTGTCAAGGCTCAGACCTCAGTTCCTCACCCCATTGTGCCAGGCAAGGGGCCAGCGTTCCTCAACTAAGAAGGCACAGGGGCAGATTCTTCGCTCATTAGCCACAGTATGCTCCTACCTGACTCCTAAGAAAGGGACTGACATTCTTTCCAACTGTGAACACCAACCTGGCTGCTTAGAACCACAGCAAAGGTCCTGCTTATTGCACTGCTATCTAATCTTGGCTTTTAATCCCCTCAGTGAAGGGATTGACCCCTTTCAGTCCTTACATAAAAGCATCACAGCCCAAGGATATGAGTTGCTTCCCTAGACCCCCGAATTGGGCTCTACTAGACTGCTGTAAGGTGCTCCAGGGCCCCGTTCCTGTCCCTTCACTATTTCCCAGGAAATGCTGCTTAAGCAAGCCTGGCATTTGAGATGCGTGGCCACTTAACCTTGTTTACATATACTTTGACTACATCAAATGAAAAAATTTTTGTTGCTAACCCAAAGGGTATAAAATGGTGTATCATGTGTTTTTAATATCCATTTCTTGGCCATTAATGGACTGAGCATCTTTCCATATGTTTATTGATCATTTTTGTTTCCTTTTCTGTGAAATTCTTATTCACAGTTTTTGCCGTTTTTCTTATTAGTTGGTTGGAATTTACTGAAAGCCAACCTTCTGTTTCTTATATGTGATGCAAACCTTTTTGCCCATTGTTTCTTTTCTAACTTTATTTATGGTATTGGTGTTCACAAAGAATTTATATTTTCACTCCTGAATTTTATCCAGGCTTTGATACCATATTTTCTTTCTTTTGTTTAAATATCCGATCTTATTTGTTACTCTTAGAAAATCTTATTTTTGACTGGACTCAGACTAGCATAGAAGCTGTTAGAGAGAGTAGTCTCTATCTCTTGGAATTGTTCCTGGCATTCCTTGTTCATCTCCCATTCACTAGGCTGAAAGTTTAGCACATTCTTCAACCTCTTCCTTTTTTTTTTTTTAGTAAGCTATTTCTTCAGAGCAATCCTTGATATTTTATGTTGTAGAATCCATGGAGTAACAGGACATAGAATTTGGGCGCTCTGGTTCTGGGTTTCTTTCTTTGTGCGGTGCCTTTCTCACAGGATTGTGTTGGACATCATCTTTTTAGAGAGATTGAAAACTTTGCAGATGCTTTCAGCCTTTTTGAGCCTAAGCGACGAGGTGCAGCAGTATCAATCATTCCAGGAATTTCTTTCTCTCTGTTTTAAAAAGTAACCAGGTTGAATATTTGAAAAACAGGTTTACCATCCACAACACAAACTGAACAGATGTGTACCTTCCTTCTCCTATTCTCCATCTATCATGGGAAAACTCCCTACTCAGTAGCAGACGAACATGACCATGGATTAAGACACCCTGGGACGTACAGAAACCTTTTTGTCTTTCCCACCACTGATTGAAACCGCATGACTCCTCCATTTTTCACTCAGAGCGTCTGTGTCCACACGTGTGCTGTGCTGTGTGCGTAGTCGCTCAGTCGTGGCTGACTCTTTGCGACCCCATGGACTGTAGCCCGTCAGGCTCCTCTGTCCGTGGGAATTCTCCAGGCAAGAATACTGGAGTGGGTTGCCATGCCTTCCTCCAGGGATCTTCCCAGCCCAGGGATGGAACCCAGGTCTCCCAAATTGCAGAAAGATTCTTTACCGTTTGAGCCAGGCTTCTTAACAAAGGTGGCTTTTTTTGGTTCGTTGTCTATTTTAGTGAGTTTCTGGCAGCTAGTGACTGGGAAGAAGATATCTATCTTCATCCTGAAGCAGCTGTTTTTCTTGAGATGCCTTGTGAAAAGTGTTAGTCGCTCAGTCGTGTCCGACTCTCTGTGACCCCATGGACTATATCTCGCCAGGCTCCTCTGTCCCTGGGGTTCTCCAGGCAAGAATACTGGAGTGTGTTGCCATGCCCTTCTCCAGGGGATTTTCCCCACCCAGGGACTGATTCCTGGTCTCCGGCATTGCGGGCAGATTCTTTACCATCTGAGCTATCAGGGAAGCCCCCAAAGCAAGTGAAAGTGTGAGTTGCTCAGCCTAGTGAAAGAGAGAGCCAATCTTATATTTCTAAGTATGTTTTGGACATCTTCCATTTCATATGTAAAATGAACTCATTTTACTTTTCTCTCAACAGCTCTTTTCCCCCAACTTTTCTGCCTTGCATGGTCCCAACTGCTGTAGGGAAATAACTTGAAACAAAGTCCATTTTTGCTTTTTTCCTTTTCTTTAACCTTTTAGGTCCTTTCTAAAGACAACAAGTCAAAACACATTTGATGCCAGACACATCATGATCTTACTCCTTTGGCATTTTTCAGAGTTGATTGAGAAAATATTTTATTGTTATTTTTCTTGTTCAGTTGGAGCAGAAAAGTGTTTAAGCAAATAAGCTATTATGTGCCAGATTTTAGCTATGTTGTAAAATGTTTCTATGATTATTTAATATGCAGATAAACTCCCTTATTTATGTTTCCAAATTAAAGGGGTCTCTGCAAGCCTCCTTCCTTGACCCTTTTTTTTTTTTTTTTGTACTTGTCTCTCTTTTGAATTCTATTTATTTTATTTTTCAATTTATTTGGAAACATTTTCAAATTAGAAAAACATTTAGAAACCAGAAACCTATATTTGAACAAATATATTTTTTTGTTTTGAGATTTTTTTCATAATTAAAAGAAAATTTATTTCTTAATTGAAGGCTTTGTAGAACTGTGTAGGTTTCTGCCAAACATCAGCATGAATCAGCCATAGGTATACATATGTCCCCTCCATCTTGAACCTCACTCTTACTTCTCTCTCCATCCTATCCCTCTAGGTTGTTACAGAGCTGTATGACTCAGGGAACTTAAACCGGAGCTTTCTTGACCTTTTAATAGAACATTTTTGTGAGTATGAGTGTGCTCTGGAGATGGTCCTACATCCAAAAAGACGTAGCTCTCTCTCCAGACTACCCATTTTTCTATGTGGTTACCTCCAGTCCTATCTATGGGAATTTCTGTGCAAATGTACTATGTTGCCTTTCTACTTGAGCCATACAACCATCAAAATTTTATTTCTCTGTAGCCAGTTAGGTAGAAGAAAAAAATCAACTGTGATTATAATTTTAATGAAGCAGAATTTACATTGTTTCCAGGCTGTCTGCCAATTTGTTATTTAAGAAAGTTAACCCAGATGCAGCTTAATCAGTTTGTCTTTTTTTTAATCACAAAAAAATTCTCTTGTCAAGATCAGATGAAGGATAATAATATCCCTTTAATGGTTTTGCACACTAGACAAGAGTCAGTCCCTAACTTCAGTGAATAGGAACCAGCTGGAGGCCCTAATGGGCCCTTCTCTGCTCCCACCCATAGTCTAAAATCTTCACACTCTCTCCTCTCCTGTCCAACCCATTTCTGTTGGCTTCAGCAAATCCAGCAGTAGCTGGGGTGTGTGGTCTCTTGATCACATAACTTGGGAAGCAAAGTCCGACCTCATTTTTGTGATAATTCTTCCCCTGAGCCATAAAAGCTTTCATTATGTTAAAATTGTCTTGATGAATTTTATATTCTCACAGATCATTAGGATCACAACTTATGTTTCACAATTAATTTACAGAGCTGATTCCTGTAGCCATTACATTTTATATTCTATCATATTTCTGTCAATTAAAATGTGTGCATATGCAAATCACTAGAATATTGTAATACCATACTGAGATACCAAAAGTTTGTGGTGAGACAGAGTAATGAGGCCCCTGTTCCTAGGTGTCCACCCAGAAGTGAGATTATACTGGCATTGATAAGCCCAGTGTGTAATGAAAAATCAAGAGGCAGAATAGCTTATCTCAGTCCCAAACACGTTGATTTCTGTGCTGTGGTTAGTCACTCAGTCGTGTCTGACTCTTTGTGACCCCATGGACTATAGCCTGCCAGGCTCCTCTGTCCATGGAGATTCTCCAGGTAAGAATTACTGGAGTGGGTTGCCATGCCCTCCTCCAGGGGATCTTCCCAACCAAGGGATTGAACCCATGTCTCCTGCATTGCAGGAAGGTTCTTTACTATCTGACCTACCAGGGAAACCCAAGAATACTGGAGTGGGTAGCCTATCCCTTCTCCAGGGATCTCCCCAACCCAGGAATCGAACCGGGGTCTCTGGCATTGCAGGTGGATTCTTTACCAGCTGAACTACCAGGGAAGCCCAAACACATTGATTATTCTCCTGTAAAAGAATAAAAACTTCAGGGTCCATTTTATATCCCCTACCAAAATGTAAATGGACGCATTTCCGCCGTTCTCTTTTCTTGACCGCAACCCTGTCCCACTCGCTCCCTTTCACCAGCTCCAACAAGTAGGTAATTTTATGATGTGTGCATCCTGGCTCTGTTTGCTTTCATATCCTTTCCTTGCTCTTCCCCTGGTCTGCTCTATATCAAAAGGTTACACTGGTTCCCATGCTTTGCTGTCTTCAGACTGGATTGTGGAGGAGGTGGTAGGGAGGAATAAGCCAGGGTATCTCTCCTTCCTTCCCTGCCAGCAGCTTCATGAATCCAACTCTTGGCAGGCGGGCCAAACGATAGTTCCAGCTTCCCCTAGTGCTGGGAACACTGCCTTTGCCTTTTATCCCATCAGTTGTGGGCGAGGGTGGCTTCCTGCTGTTGTTAATCTTTGGATTGCCCCAGTGTCCCTTGTTTAGTATCTCAGCTCTTTCATCACCCACGGAATCAATTTTCTGCATTAAAGTCTCTTTAACTACTCAGGTGGTTTCTGTTGCCTGGCTAGACTTTGATGATACACATAATTTCCTCAGTACATATGAAATAACCTTTTAGGTTTTAAAAAAAATTCTCTATAAAGACTGAAAAATTATTCAGTCACCCACAGAGGGCAAATCCAAAAATATAACTGTCACTGGGGAAGCCCAGGAATGTACAACTTTTTAATTTACTCTGATACATCTGCTGACTTGCTCTATTTAGAATATATTTATTTAAGTATTTTCTCATTAAAGATGATGTAATAAAGGAATTTTCACTTTAATAAAGCTCAAGAAGTTGTAAAATAAAGTTTTACAAAGAGAATTATTTCAGGAGTTTGTGGAGAAGCAAAAATCAACATGTAACATTTTGCATTACTTTTCTCTGATTAACTGGTACAAAATATGAACCCAGTAACAATGAAAGTAGTTTCCAAGGTTTCCCATTTAATTTGAAACTGAAACAATGACTTAGAGTAGAGCCCTTTCAAAGCCATGTATGGAAATATGTATTATTTAATTATAAATACTGACTTTCAGTAAATTGCATCTTGACGTTATTCCTCTGTTTTATAGTGTGAGATGCCAGAAATTTGTATAAAATAAGGAATAATATTGGGCGCATATGTGTGTTTGTATGTGCACGCCTGTGTGTCACACTTCCTGTTTGTTGCTATATATTCCCCTTGAAATAAGTGAGAGTTCCAGGGAAAAGATGGCACTGATGAGGAAGACTCAGAAACGACAGTGTAATAAAAATAATAAGAATCTGAAATAACATTTTAAACTATTTAAATTGCTTCCGTTCTCCCTTTTCATTTATTTCTAAATCAAAAACTCTAAGCCTAGTTTTTAAATTGCCACATCACTCTTACAGTAATGAAAGCACATGCCATGTATCAAATGCCTGCCCTAGGCTGTATGTTTTACTTGCCTATTTCTGATCTTTATTATTAATGCTAGACATTTTCACTCTCGTTTTACAGTTGGAAAAGCTGAGACTCAGATGTAAATTAATCACTCAACATACAGAATTTAGGTGGCAAAGCCAGGATTCAAGACCATGTAGTACTCCTTTCATTTCACTGAATTACTTCTCTGTGAAACGATAAAAGCAAATGGAAAGCATTTTTTGAACCATTTATTTACACATAAGATTCTGTCAGGATTTTTTGAAAATTTTAAACTTGAAAATATTGACCTTATTCAACAAAGCTTACAATTTAATTGAAAAATAAAGTGTCCTGAATCACAAGCAGTATTAGGATAAATGGTAACCCAAACTGTGACCGTGACTGTGTCAGAGTAGTGTGGATTAAAAAAATAATCTCTGGATAGTAGGATCATATTAATCAGGGATGTTCTCTTTGAAGGATTAAATTATGAAAGACTCAAAAGATAACAGAAGATGCAAAATACTAAAAGAGAGAGTTAGGGGATTGGTTTGATCAAACTGAGTTAGTAAATACTGCATAAAAGACAAATGGAATACAAAATAGATAAATTTTGAGAACTAAGCAGACCTTACCAGGGCAATTAGGTAAGAAGATGACATAAAAACATCCAGATTGAAAAGAATAAAATAGGAATAAACTTAACAAAAGAAGTACAAAAGTTGTACTCTGAAAACTATAAAACATAGTTGAGAAATGTCTGTTTAGTTCTTTGGCCCATTTTTTGATTGGGTCATTTATTTTTCTGGAATTGAGCTTCAGGAGTTGCTTGTATATTTTTGAGATTAATCCTTTGTCTGTTTCTTCATTTGCTATTATTTTCTCCCAATCTGACGGCTGTCTTTTCACCTTACTTATCATTTCCTTTGTAGTGCAAAAGCTTTTAAGTTTCATTAGATCCCATTTGTTTAGTTTTGCTTTTATTTCCAATATTCTGGGAGGTGGGTCATAGAGGATCTTGCTGTGATTTATGTCGGAGAGTGTTTTGCCTATGTTCTCCTCTAGGAGTTTTATAGTTTCTGGTCTTACATTTAGATCTTTAATCCATTTTGAGTTTATTTTTGTGTATGGTGTTAGAAAGTGTTCTAGTTTCATTCTTTTACAAGTGGTTGACCAGTTTTCCCAGCACCACTTGTTAAAGAGGTTGTCTTTTTTCCATTGTATATCCTTGCCTCTTTTGTCGAAGATAAGGTGTCCATAGGTTCGTGGATTTATCTCTGGGCTTTCTATTCTGTTCCATTGGTCTATATTTCTGTCTTTGTGCCAGTACCACACTGTCTTGATGACTGTGACTTTGTAGTAGAGTCTGAAGTCAGGCAGGTTGATTCCTCCAGTTCCATTCTTCTTTCTCAAGATTACTTTGGCTATTCGAGGTTTTTTGTATTTCCATACAAATTGTGAAATTCTTTGGTCTAGTTCTGTGAAAAATACCGTTGGTAGCTTGATAGGGATTGCATTGAATCTATAGATTGCTTTGGGTAGAATAGCCATTTTGACAATATTGATTCTTCCAATCCATGAACACGGTATGTTTCTCCATCTGTTTGTGACATTTCTCCAAAGAAGACATACAGATGGCTAACAAACACATGAAAAGGTGCTCAACATCACTCATTATTAGAGAAATGCAAATCAAAACCACAATGAGGTACCATTACACGCCAGTCAGGATGGCTGCTATCCAAAAGTCTACAAGCAATAAATGCTGGAGAGGGTGTGGAGAAAAGGGAACCCTCTTACACTGTTGGTGGGAATGCAAACTAGTACAGCCACTATGGAAAACAGTGTGGAGATTCCTTAAAAAACTGGAAATAGAACTGCCATATGACCCAGCAATCCCACTTCTGGGCATACACACTGAGGAAACCAGATCTGAAAGAGACACGTGCACCTCAATGTTCATCGCAGCACTGTTTATAATAGCCAGGACATGGAAGCAACCTAGATGCCCATCAGCAGATGAATGGATAAGGAAGCTGTGGTACATATACACCATGGAATATTACTCAGCCGTCAAAAAGAATTCATTTGAATCAGTCCTAATGAGATGGATGAAACTGTAGCCCATTATACAGAGTGAAGTAAGCCAGAAAGATAAAGAACATTACAGCATACTAACACATATATATGGAATTTAGAAAGATGGTAACGATAACCCTATATGCAAAACAGAAAAAGAGACACAGAAATACAGAACAGACTTTTGAACTCTGTGGGAGAAGGTGAGGGTGGGATGAAAAAAAAAAAAAAAAAACATAGTTGAAAGAAATTTAAGAATACCTAAATAAATGGAAAGACATCCCATATTCATGGATCAGAAGACAATATTATAATAGCAATATCCCTGGAATTGATCTACAAATTCAGTGTAGTCCCTGCCAAAATCTATCTGGAATTATTGCAGAAATTGACAAGCTGCTTCTAAAATTCATTTGGAAATTCAAGGGATCTAGAATAGCAAAAAAAAACCCCAAAAAACAAAACAAATCTTGATAAAGGAGAATAAGGTTGAAGGATTCACATTTACACATTTCAGAAGTATTACAAAGCTATAGTAATCAATATTGTGTGGTACTGACATATATAGATCAATGGAATAGAATTGATAGTCCAGAAATAAACCCTCGTATTTATAACCAACTGATTTTTGACAGAATGCCAAGACAATTCAATAAGGAAAAAATATTAATTCAACAAATAGTGTTGAGACAACAGTTCACACAGACCACATAGTTCTCTATTGTCTTTCTCTTGGCCCAGTTTACACATTTCTCCTACCTGCTTTGTGTCTGTAAGCATTTGATTTTTCAGCCTTGATCAAATCCAGCCATTCACCCAGTGCTTGAATTCTGCCTACCATTTTTGTGCAAAGAGGTTCTAGCATATGCTTGAGTATGTCTTATAGTAGGGATCTCCCTTACATTGAGTTACATTACTTACACCAGTAGTTCTTTACAGGGACAATTTTTAAATGATATGATTGTTTTAATTTTTCATAGCAAGTGGAGGATGATGTTGGTTTTTATAGGGTGTGAGTAGACAGAGATGGTAGCTGTCCCTCTATGCATATGTCAGTTTTACACAATAGAGAGTTATGGTATATGACTTTCAAATTTTGGGAATTTGAAATTAATATTTGTGTAGGGGAAAATGGTTTACAATCAGTTGAGAGACTGGAAAATAATTTTATACATCACAGCAAAATTTCTTCCCTACATTTATAAACTCAAATTTTCAGGATTGTGATACTATTTATATCACGGGAATATTACCCTCTGTTTTCTGAGTGCAATTTGCCATTTCAGAAAATCACATCAACAAAGCAATGCCACTCATTATAACTGAGTCACCAATATAACATACCAGCATTAGTTGGCATATTTAGCTGTCACATGCAAATATAAAACAAAAGAAATCTGAGACTCATTTTAACAGACTTAGAATTAATGATTTTTAAATTAGTGAAACACACAAGATACAAGCATCTCACTGAACTTTATTAATAAAGATTGTTTTTAAATTTCATGTTATTGCCATCACATATTTTTTTAAGTTTATTTTTATTTTTTTCTCATTTATTTTTATTAGTTGGAGGCTAATTGCTTCACAATATTGTAATGGTTTTTGCCATACATTGACATGAATCAGCCATGGATTTACATGTGTTCCCCATCCCGATCCCCCCTCCCGCCTCCCTCCTCATCCCATCCCTCGGGGTCTTGCCAGTGCACCAGCCCTGAGCACTTGTCTCAGGCATCCAACCTGGCTGGTGGTCTGTTTCACCCTTGATAGTATACTTGTTTCAATGCTATTCTCTCAGAACATCCCACCCTCGCCTTCTCCCACAGAGTCCAAAAATCTGTTCTGTACATCTGTGTCTCTTTTTCTGTCTTGCATATAGGGTTATCGTTACCATCTTTCAAAATTCCATATATATGCGTAAGTATACTGTATGGTGTTTATCTTTCTGACTTACTTCACTCTGTATAATGGGCTCCAGTTTCATCTACCTCATTAGAACTGATTCAAATGAATTCTTTTTAATGGCTGAGTAATATTCCATGGTGTATATGTACCACAGCTTCCTTATCCATTTGTCTGCTGATGGGCATCTAGGTTGCTTCCATGTCCTGGCTATTATAAACAGTGCTGCGATGAACATTGGGGTGCACATGTCTCTTTCAGATCTGGTTTCCTCAGTGTGTATGCCCAGAAGTGTGATTGCTGAGTCATATGGCAGCTCTATTTCCAGTTTTTTAAGGAATCTCCACACTGTTCTCCATAGTGGCTGTACTAGTTTGCATTCCCACCAACAGTGTAAGAGGGTTCCCTTTTCTCCACACCCTCTCCAGCATTTATTGCTTGTAGACTTTTGGATAGCAGCCATCCTGACTGGCGTGTAATGGTACCTCATTGTGGTTTTGATTTGCATTTCTCTGATAATGAGTGATGTTGAGCATCTTTTCATGTGTTTGTTAGCCATCTGTATTTCTTCTTTGGAGAAATGTCTGTTTAGTTCTTTGGCCCATTTTTTGATTGGGTCATTTATTTTTCTGGAATTGAGCTGCAGGAGTTGCTTGTATATTTTTGAGATTAATCCTTTGTCTGTTGCTTTGTTTGCTATTATTTTCTCCCATTCTGAGGGCTGTCTTTTCACCTTGCTTATAGTTTACTTTGTAGTGCAAAAGCTTTTAAGTTTCATTAGGTCCCATTTGTGTATTTTTGCTTTTATTTCCAATATTCTGGGAGGTGGGTCATAGAGGATCCTGCTGTGATTTATGTCGGAGACTGTTTTGCCTATGTTCTCCTCTAGGAGTTTTATAGTTTCTGGTCTTACATTTAGATCTTTAATCCATTTTGAGTTTATTTTTGTGTATGGTGTTAGAAGGTGTTCTAGTTTCATTCTTTTACAAGTGGTTGACCAGTTTTCCCAGCACCACTTGTTAAAGAGGTTGTCTTTTTTCCATTGTATATCCTTGCCTCTTTTGTCGAAGATAAGGTGTCCGTCCATAGGTACGTGGATTTATCTCTGGGCTTTCAATTCTGTTCCATTGATCTATATGTCTGTCTTTGTGCCAGTACCATACTGTCTTGATGACTGTGGCTTTGTAGTAGAGCCTGAAGTCAGGCAGGTTGATTCCTCCAGTTCCATTCTTCTTTCTCAAGATTGCTTTGGCTATTCGAAGTTTTTTGTATTTCACAAATTGTGAAATTCTTTGGTCTAGTTCTGTGAAAAATACCGTTGGTAGCTTGATAGGGATTGCATTGAATCTATAGATTGCTTTGGGTAGTATAGCCATTTTGACAATATTGAGTCTTCCAACCCATGAACACGGTATATTTCTCCATCTATTTGTGTCCTCTTTGATTTCTTTCATCAGTGTTTTATAGTTTTCTATATATAGGTCTTTTGTTTCTTTAGGTAGATATACTTCTAAGTATTTTATTCTTTTTGTTGCAATGGTGAATGGTATTGTTTCCTTAATTTCTCTTTCTGTTCTCGTTAGTGTATAGGGATGCAAGGGATTTCTGTGTGTTAATTTTATATCCTGCAACATTACTGTATTCACTGATTAGCTGTAGTAATTTTCTGGTAGAGTCTTTAGTGTTTTCTATGAAGTTTTGTTGCAATGGTGAATGGTATTGTTTCCTTAATTTCTCTTTCTGTCTTCTCATTAGTGTATAGGGATGCAAGGGATTTCTGTGTGTTAATTTTGTATCCTGCAACATTACTGTATTCACTGATTAGCTGTAGTAATTTTCTGGTAGAGTCTTTAGGGTTTTCTATGTAGAGGATCATGTCATCTGCAAACAGTGAGAGTTTTACTTCTTTTTTTCCTATCTGGATTCCTTTTATTCCTTTTTCTGCTCTGATTGCTGTGGCCAACACTTCCAACACTATGTTGAATAGTAGTGGTGAGAGTGGACACCCTTGTCTTGTTCCTGACTTTAAGGGAAATGCTTTCAATTTTTCACCATTGAGGATAATGTTTGCTGTGGGTTTGTCATATATAGCTTTTATTATGTTGAGGTATGTTCCTTCTATTCCTGCTTTCTGGAGAGTTTTTTATCATAAATGGATGTTGAATTTGGTCAAAGGCTTTTTCTGCATCTATTGAGATAATCATATGGTTTATCTTTCAACTTGTTAATGTGGTGTATTACATTGATTGATTTGCAGATATTAAAGAATCCTTGCATTCCTGGGATAAAGCCCACTTGGTCATGATGTATGATCTTTTTAATATGTTGTTGAATTCTGTTTGCTAGAATTTTGTTAAGGATTTTTGCATCTATGTTCATCAGTGATATTGGCCTGCAGTTTTCTTTTTTTGTGGCATTCTTGTCTGGTTTTGTTATTAGGGCATCACATATATTTAAAAAAATTTTGTAAATAACAATGAAAAGAAATCAAGATTATAAATTACATATTGCAGTTATTTATTCTGAGGGTTGTCTGTTTTTGCCAGTGTACATAGATTCTCTATCATAGTTGTTTCATGGTTTCTTGTATTTCTACTTCTTTATACAGTGTACCCTCCATTCCTCATAGCTTACCAAAGGATATGATCTCCTGGGACTTTCTAAGTGCCAGAGACTGATTGTGAGCCTCAACATGTGGAGGAATTCAAGGCAGGAGATATGTTTTCAGAGATACTTTGTCACTATCCCGTCATAACATTGGGAATTATTTTGACATTGTGCTTATAAATAAGGCCCGGCTCATTTGTGCTAATATCATACTTCATCGTTTTCTCTGTTTCCAATGTCTGTAATTTGTCTTGGCATGTTATCCTTATTTCAGTTAAGATTATTTCCTTCTTTTTCTAATAGACAAATAAGTCTGGTCTATTAGGACTTATTTTTAGTTTAGTGACCATCAACATCTCTACCCTTTGATCTTCTGAATTTATTTAGATGATAGATTTCTGATTTTAACTTTCTTAAATCCTGAGTGTGTTCATTATCAGTAAATGCAAGCATCTGACTACATCATCAGGTCTTCTGGGTTAATCTTGCCTGAGTATCTGCATATTGAAATATGTAATATTTTATTATAAATAATGTTTTTATTCCACTAAGTTCTGTGCTGAGCCATAGTGGAACTGAGACTTCTTCATGCTACTTATTAATATTATTGGCTTCTGAACTGAACCAAAATACAAGCAGTCCTGAGCTCTGTTCATATCTTTATTTATTCTCTCCCACCTTGCAGCCCAAAGCAGCCTCTGAAGTCTGGCCTAGTACAGCAATGAAAAGAGTCTATCCTTGGGTTTTCTATTCTGCATGGTAAAATTCCCAGTTCTGTTAGCCACTCCGCATGTGATATAGTTTCGACTGATGAAATATCAGTAACAAGGTACTTTCAACTCTATCTCTACAATGATTTTTGAGTCAATCCCCTAATGCTCTCTGATTTATTCTCAAGTTTCACGTGAGTTACTTCAATAACATCCTAATCCATGTTTTCACTTATTTCTCCACTTTCAATTCTGCTTCCATAGAAGCCAGGTTAACCTCTGAAACACAGGTGTGATCACATAACTTTCCTACTTAAAGACCTCCTATATATATATTTTTTGAATGTATATGCATATGTGTAGATATAATGTATATACTGCATGTAACACATAAGTACACATATAAAAATGCTATATTACAACTCTATTTCTCATTTTTTCCCCTGAATTAAGTCCAGATCCTTTATTATTTCACTCATGACCTAATGCTTATTACAAATAACTTACCCAGTATCATTTCCATCAATCTCCCATGCACAGACTTTGCTTCTGCCATGTAGGGGGTTTGCAACTCCTTGAATCCACTCATTGGCTTCATATCTTCACACTTTTGTTCAGGCAATTCCATTTGCCTGGAATGACTTTTTCATATCTGTTGGCATCTTTGCTACCCTTCAAATGCACATTCAGTTGGTGTTTCTCCTGAAATTTTGAATTTGATTGCCAATCTGATTGCCATCCCTGTCCACTGAGTTCTGAAGCCTCTTTTAACTTTTACGGCACTTAGATGACATCATGTATATTTTTTATTTCCTTTACAAAAATCCAAGTTCCTTGGTGAAGCAGCATGGCATAGAATTAAGAATGTGAATTCTGGAGCCAGACCTACTGGGCCCAAATCTGGACTCAATCACTTATTAGATATGTGGCTTTGCTAATACTAGTATTATGCCTCTAGGGTGTATTGCACACTTATTTTTATTCTGAAATGATATGTGGGACCCTGTTGGCACTGGAGACCTACCTGCCCATCCCAGAGCAAGCCTTCAGAGCATTAGTAAATGACTGGTCTGTGAGTGTGTTTCTCACATGCAAACTAACCAATCCAAAGCCTTCACCCTCTCCTACCTCCTCTGTCAGGCTCTTACAATGCAGGTCAATTTCCATGCCTCAGTCATACCAACACCAGGCATCAGGCAACTTGGGATAGCCCCTATACCCAAGAGCTCCCTGAAATCATTCAAACTAATCAAAACCAATCTTAAGCATGTTTACCATGCCTTGCTTGTTTCTCACAACAGTAAAGGCTCTTGCCCACATTCTCCTACTCGTTTTATCTTCTGGTTGATCCTGGTACTCCCTCCACAGTGTGATGAGTTCCCCTCTATTGGGAACTATGAGTAACAAACTGTCCTTCAGTGGCAGTCATCTGCTGATTTGTTGGCCTCACTATACCTGAATAAGAAAACCTGCTTATTAAAATGTAGGGATTATTGGGTGGGCCAAGTGAGTCGATGTTTGTAAATCACATAGATCAGTGTTGGACACACAGTTGGTGCTATTTGAGCATCAGCTGCTATGAAGAGAAGTGGTGGTGTGTACAGCACTTTGTGTTCTCCCACAATGTCGTGCGCATAGTAAATTCTCATTAAATATGTGATTAACAAATAAACGCAGCTGTTCTTCTGCCGTCCTCTCTAAAAAGTCGCCATTAATGAAGAGCAGGAGCAAGTTCTTGAATGGTTTATAGAATAGAATAATCAAAAGGAAAATAAACAATAACTGAAGGAAAACATTAGAATTGATCATTTAAAGCAGAGTTTGAGAGGGAGCAAGGGAGCTGAATAAAGCTGAAATCAGAGTAGACTGCTGTGAAGAGGAGAGGTAAGAGCTAATGGGAAATAAAGATCTAAGGGATGTGAAACGTCAGAGAGGAATCTAAAAGACGAAAATCAACACATAGGAAAATTAAATCCAAAGTTTTTATTGTTACAGCCTAATTACAAACGACTTACTTAGGGTATTACAGGTGTGACTTGCCCATCTGCAGACTTTGATTCTGACAAAAACAGGGGGAATGAAGAGTGGAGTTATTCATGCATGTGCTTGGGGCCAAAGTAAGAACTGTGTGAAATGATTCCATTTTCACTACATGAATTTTCACTTATAAAAAATTAGACTTTTGCAGAAACTATGAATTTGATGAGAACTAAAATCGTGTCATTTCTACCACAAAACAGTAGGTTGTCATAGCATAGAAAATAAATACAAGTGGCAAAATTCCATGTCAGTAATACATCCAGAACTCACTAATATTGCCCCTGGCAAAATATTTGCTGAGCTATATACAACGTTAAAGGAAAAAGAACTCTTGAGGAAAAATGACAGACTTTCACCTGTGAGAAGTCACCTGTCATGGCAGAGGGAAAGAACAACCTAAAAACTTGCAGAAAAAAAAATGCAAGTTGATTTTGTTAGGCATAGATCACATTTTTCTCACCAACAGTGAGAATTTTTTTTTCTCACAGTTCTAGAAGAGAAAGCTGAACCCAGCCAAAGTGTCCTGTATGAAAAACAACAACAACAATGAAAAACTGTGTCCATAAGCTTGGAAAAACACAGTGTTTAATTTTCAATTTTTTTTTAGAAAATATGACAACTACAAAAACAGAACAGATGTTATGTCTCTAAGCAACATCATCTTTGACACATCTTGAAGCTTTGTGAAACCTGCTTTATTTTATTTTCTACTTTTTATGTCATAAATGGAGGAAGACGGAAATGTTTGGTTTTCCTGTTCCCATGGGCTGTTAGTTAATTCTTTGCTCTTTTCCTACCACACCACAAGCGTATACTTGCGCTTAAGCTTTCTCAATCTATAATCAAAGGGTTGTTTGAGTGCAGTTACTCATTTTATTTAATTTAACTGTGTAGCATAATTATTATTTATAGACTGTGAAGAAATACCTAAAGAAAACTATGCCAGTGTAAGCGTATTATGGTATGGTATAAATGTATTATTGTGTCACCTCTGTATCCCTTTAGGCAAAATTACTGTTTATTTTCAAAAATAAATTTATGAGTCACAAAAAGAAAATATACACAGAAAATTTGAGTCTTTTACCTGGCACAACAAATCAATGCTATAGTCAACAGCTTTGTTCTTTATTTATTAAGATCTACCGTACAATGGTGAAATTATTAGACAATGTAATGAGTCTCTATCAATCTGTCTTTAGTTTTATAAAACCCAGGTTTACACTGTCAGCCTTGTCAATGCTACTGAATATTAATGGGAATAAAGTTAATTGCTGGGTGGAAAAAGGTCTTACTCAGAGTGAAAAGGAAGCACCTTGTTGAAATGTGTCATTTTTGACAAGCCATAATTTATTTCTACTTGGTGATATGTACCGACAGGTTTCAAACCTCACACTTATCTTTACCACAAATCTAATTATTTTCATTCGGAATATTGTTGGATCCTAAGCCTTTGACCACTTTCATCATTTAGAAATAAATTATTTCATGAAAGTTAGTAACACATTGTTATAGAAGGAAGTTTGTGTAGAGTATAGGGAAGCAACTGCCTTCTGCAACCTACAGAAGACATATAAATGTATTTATTGTATTTCCATAACCTCAGAGAGGAAAGAAATGACTTTCAGAACAAGAAAGGGTTACATGTGAACATAATAACTTGCTAGCATAGCTCCATGCTATTTAAACCATTTCATTCAAAGAAAATGAATAATGAATAATCACTTAGGGTTCATCTTGATTAGATTGTCACCTGATTGGAAACACAACATTCAGTTGTGTTAAGAATCTTAAGCAGTTTCCGTTAACTTTAAACAGTTATAACTTTAAAACAATACATATTTTACTTAACATCAGTAGCCTATCAAAAGCAATACCGTTCTTCACTCAGTAGAATTTAGGAAATAAACAAACCTTGGAAATAAGCACTGGCCAGCTTATAAAGTTCCTATTCAAAAGGACCAAATTAGGATAAGGTGGTAAGATGAAAATACATTTAGTATTGTCCATTTCCCCTTCATATATCCTAGTAGTTGCTTTTTATGAGAATCTGCATTTATTGTTGGAAACTTTGAATTATATATCATTAGCTGAAGGGTCATTGTGGTCCTTACAAAAATAATTTAAAAAAAAAGAAAACAAGAGAGAAAAGAAACAGCTAAGAGGAAAGGGGTAGTTCTATGAGGTCAACACACGATTTTATTTTTAACAATTAGACTTTGTGGCCTGATGATTTTAGTAATGACTTAGTAATAAATGAAATTCACCTGTCCTCATGACTTGGCCTCTGATAGTTGGCTGTAGATTCTTCATTATATTTGGCATCTATACGTAATAGCATTTCAGGAACCTGCTCTTTTCCCTTGACTGAATGTAAGTGCCACATGTGACTGGCCAGCAGATTGGGTGGCGTTTATGTTGTGGTTCTTAGTCATCCCAATTTTTCTCCACCACATCCCAGTCACAATGGGGAAAAATGAAAAGCAGCTGCTAACAGCCTCACAACAGTTCTGTAATTACTTTCCTGGGCTGGCATTATATGATTTGACAATGGCCTGGGGATGTAACAAATAAGAAAAACCTTGTCATTCAATTTAAAAGGCTTCCCACCAGGCCAACACACTCCCCACTTCATCAGAATGACAGTACTCAACTCTGACACAGCCAGTGTGTTCAGTGCGGAGCGATGTAACCACAGCCAGGTGGTGCCAAGCGCAAACAGCCAACTTGCTCTCCTATTGACTCTGCCATTGAATTCAAAGAGGAATCCGAACTTAGGCCAGAGATTCACATCTCAGGTCCAGAAAGCAGCAACCTATTTATTCCAAGAAGAAATGCTAATATATTGGAGCATTTTAGTTAAAAGCAAAGATTTTTGCCAAAAAATTTCAAGTTTTCTTGATGCTAACACATGCCATTTTCATAGCTTCAGGTAATCAGGTTTCATCCTACCTTTCCAAGATGGTGTGAGGAACTGACTCTGTTGATCATGTGGACTAGACATAAAAATCAACCCCAATTATCAGTATATGAAAAATATAAAGATTTTACCCATCATTCATATCATTGTCCAATAAAGAGTTTGGTAAGACATCTACCCTGTGATTTAGAGACTCAGCCTCCTTTCATCCAGTGATTCCATCAGCTTCTAGATCATCTGAATCCTTCACTGCATCCTCTCCTTCCGACCAGGGAACAGAAGGAGAAATCAAAAGGAAAGTTTCAGGACTCAGCCTGAAAAGTGCAATTCTATTCTATTGAATCTCTACTATATTCTGCTGTACAGAACTGCTCTTATGACCTACTTAGACTGCCAAGACTGAGACGTGGAGTCCAGCTGTACGCCAAGGAAGACAGTGTCACCCCTGCCATGCTGCAGTGCACAATAAGGCAAAGGACCATTAATCATTGCAGCTTACAGCCGCTTAACAGTAACCTTTCTGAGACCCACAAATTGCTGTGCCCCTCAGCATACTCTGAAGCTGTTCTCTACTAGTATCAGTGATGAGGTCTAGTTTTGAAGCCAATTTTTGGTGTTATACTAGTCATAATTATATATCAATTGGTGAGATCACTAGAGGAAAAAGAAAAGTTATTTTTGACTTCAGAAGCTATTAGTCTAGCCTTAAAAGTTAGACAAGGCATTCATTCACTCAACAGGCATTCTTTGCTCTTGGTGCTTGAAATGCATCAGTGACCAAACAAAATTTCCCATCCTCATGAAACTTATATTCTGGAGGAAGAAGATAATAGACAATAAACAAAAGAAATAAAATACATTATTTGTATAAATAAGATGGTAGTACAAAATAATGAATATTTACAGGAGGTGTTGATGTAGGTTAGGATAAGGCTCATTGAAAAGTGAATAATTACTCAGACTTGAAGGGTGAGGAGCTAGAAATTGCAAGTATCTGGAGAAGAGGCATTTTAGGCAAAAGGAAAAGTGGTTGCACAGGCGCTAAGGCAAGCGCAAACCTGACACATTTGATAAATGTTAAGAGGACAGTATGGCTGGTGTGAAGTTAGTGACTGGGCCACTGTAAAGAAATCAGATTTTACTCTACGTGAGGTGAGGGGCATGGGAAGATTTTGAGCAGAAGAGAGATGTTATATTAAGTTCTAACAACTTGACTATGGCTGCTATGTTATTAATAAACTGTAGAAGGACAAAGGTAGTAAAGAGCCAATCAGAGGAACATTAAAGTAATAATTTAAGTGAGAGATGATAGTGGATTTATGAGGATGAATCAGTGGAGATTGAGAAAGTGGTTGGATTCTGATTACATCTTGAATCTATATTTTGAACAACAAATTTGTGTGGATTTGATATGGGGTGTAAGAAAAAAGAAGCCAAGATAGACTATGATTTGGGGCACAAATGACTGAAAGAATGGAATTGCCATCATCAGAGATGGAGATGCTATAAGCAGAGCAGGTTTGGTGGCAGGATGACTTCAGCTTTGGACGTGGTGAGTTTGAAGTGTCTATTTCACATCCAAGCATATTGAATTGGCAGTTAGATATGTGAGCCTAAAGTACAGGAGAGGGGTCTGGACTGATATAAATTTTGGAGTTGTTAGCATACAGATGTTAAGGTCAAGAAATTGGATGAGATACCAAAAGTGTGTGAGTGTGTTTGTGTTTGTGTGTGTGTGTGAGGGGGGGGGGGGTGTATGAAAAGAGATTCAAGGATACTCTAGTATGCTCATATATTAAGAAGCTGAAGAAGAATCACCAGAAAAGAAAACTAGAAGGAGCAACTAGTGAAGTTAAATGAAATTGAGAAGAATGTGCTGTCCTGGAAGGCATGTGTATCTACAAGACAAGAGTAGTCAACTGTGTCAAATGCTGTTGAATGGTTAAGAAAGATGAAGCTTGAGAATTTACCATTGGAGTTAGCAGTGTGGAAGCTATTTGATAACCATGACTAGAACATTTTGAGTGGAATGCTGGGGTGAGAGTCCAATAAGAATGTGTAGGAGACAGATGTACAGAACAGACTTTTGGACTCTGTGGGAGAAGGCGAGGGTGGGATGTTTCAAGAGAACAGCATCAAAACATGTATATTATCTAGGGTGAAACAGATCACCAGCCCAGGTTGGATGCATGAGACAAGTGCTCGGGCCTGGTGCACTGGGAAGACCCAGAGGGAGCGGGTAGAGAGGGAGGTGGGGGGGGGGGGGATCGGGATGGGGAATACATGTAAATCCATGGCTGATTCATGTCAATGTATGACAAAACCCACTACAATATTGTAAAGTAATTAGCCTCCAACTAATAAAAAAAAAAAAAAAAAAGAATGTGTAGGAGAGGACCTGGTGAAGGGAATATAGATATCTTTCAAGGAATTTTGTTACAAAGGGAATAAAATCTTTTGTGCAGCATCTGGCAGATAAAGTGGGTTCAACAGTTCTTTTGATATGTGCAAAATAAACATATCTTTATTCATGTTGATAGGGATGATCCAGTTGAGAGTAAAAATAGGAATGTCAGGGAGGGATATTGGCTGAATTACAGGATTTAGGGTACAGAGTTACAGACAGGCTTTAGACAAAGAGACTAGACAGTATATCTGTGGTAACAGTCAAGAATAGGAAATATTGGGAAAATCTAGGAAAATCTTTGGAAATGCCCAACAAAGTAGAAAGAAGAAACAAAAGCATCAAAGAATAATCAAAACTCAAAACTGTTGAAGAGTTCTAGAGGAAATATTTCTAATACTTCAAATTTATGTAGGCTATTTTGGGAAAGACACCTTTGGGATTGATTAATATGGTGTTGCATCTGCACAATGAATATTTATGACCCAGGTCTCATGATTTCCATTTTCATGATTATCATCATTTTTTCCATAGTACATGTCCTCCATTTCATTCAGGCTAGTTTCCTAACTGGACTGGTGCGGGTTGTGTCTCCCAGAAAGATTTGTTGAAGTCCTAACCCCTGGTTAGGGGCTTCCCTGGTAGCTCAGATGGTAAATCACCTGCCTGCAATGCGGGAGACCCGGGCTTGATCCCTGGGTTGGGAAGATCCCTTGGAGAAGGAAATGGCAACCCCCTCCAGTATTCTTGCTTGAAAAATCCCGTGGACAGAGGACCCTGGTAGGCTATAGTCCATCAGGTTGCAAAGAGTCGGACACGACTGAACGACTTCACTTTCCCTTAACCACTGGTACCTATGAATATGATCATGTGTGGAAATGACGTCTTTGCAAATGTTTATATGAGGTTATACTGAGTTAGAGCCTTAAATACAAGAACTAGAATCCTTATAAGGAAAAAGAGATTTGGACAGTCACAGATATGTAGAACAAAGACAACCATATTAAGACAGAAGCAAACTTGAAGTGATGTATCTGAAAATCAAGGAACAAGAATTACCAGTTACCAGAAGCTCAGTTCAGTTCAGTTCAGTCGCTCAGTCGTGTCCTACTCTTTGCAACCCCGTGAATCGCAGCACACCAGGCCTCTTTGTCCATCACAAACTCCCAGAGTTTACTCAAACTCATGCCCATTGAGTCGGTGATGCCATCCAGCCATCTCATCCTCTGTCGTCCCCTTCTCCTCCTGTCCCCAATCACTCTCAGCATCGGGGCCTTTTCCAATGAGTCAACTCTTCACATGAGGTGGCTAAAGTATTGGAGTTTCAGCTTCAGCATCAGTCCTTCCAATAAACACCCAGGACTTATCTCCTTCAGGATGCACTGGTTGGATCTCCTTGCAGTCCAAGGGACTCTCAAGAATCTTCACCAACACCACAGTTCAAAAGCATCAATTTTTTAGCGCTCAGCTTTCTTCGTAGTCCAACTCTCACCAGAAGCTAAGAGGTAGCAAAGAGCCTCTTGATGAAAGTGAAAGAGGAGAGTGAAAAGTTGGCTTAAAACTCAACATTCAGAAAACTAAGATCATGGCATCTGGTCCCATCACTTCATGGCAAGTAAATGGGGAAACAATGGAAACAGTGAGAGACTTTATTTTGGGGGTCTCCAAAATCACTGAAGATGGTGACTACATCCATGAAATTAAAAGGCACTTGCTCCTTGGAAGAAAAGTTATGGCCAACCAAGGCAGCATGTTAAAAAGCAGAGACATTACTGTGCCAACAAAGGTCCATCTAATCAAAGCTATGGTTTTTCCAGTAGTCATGTACAGATTTGAGAGTTGGACTATAAAAAAACCTGAGCCCCAAAGAATTGATGCTTTTGAACTGTGGTGTTGGAGAAGACTGTTGAGAGTCCCTTGGACAGCAAGGAGATCAAATCAGTCAATCCTAAAGGGAATCAACCCTGAATATTCATTAGAAGGACCGATGTTGAAGCTCCAATACTTTGGCCACCTGATGTGAAGAGCTGACTCATTGGAAAAGACCCTGATGCTGGGAAAAATTGAAGGCAGGTGCAGAAGGGGATGACAGAAGATGAGATAGTTGGATGGCATCACGGACTGGGCATGAGTTTGAGCAAACTCTGGGAGATAGTGGAGGACAGGGAAGTCTAGTGCTCTGCAGTCCATGGAGTCACAAAGAGTCGGACGTGACTTAGTGACAGAACAACAACAGAGGTGAGATGGAAAAGTAGGCTCTGGCAAGTTGAAATTGAAGCAGTGTATAGTATTTGTTATCAAAGTCATTCTAAGGGCTCACTGCAAGCAATTTCTGACTGTATATGCCTTAGAGAAAGTCCAGCAAAGTTTTTAGCACTTGAGGAATAGAGAAACTCACTTAGGAAGAAACATTATATTATAGAAGTCAGTCATTGCCTTCATTGCTGGTCTCTGCACCATCCTAACAAGATCTCCACCGCCTGGCCCCTGATGAAAGGGTGGCCATAGAAAGTCATAATTACATAAATAACCTCAACCCACTGGCCAGAGATTATTGACCCAAAGTGGATGAATCAGATTTTTTTCTTTTGAGAATTGTAAAGTGAACACTAAGTGACTAAGTCAGTTTTTGAAGAAGAGCTGTAACATCTGTAAAGATGGATAAAAGTCAGTTCTTGCCAAGCCAAAGTCCTGTGGCCTTTTGTAGGATCAGAGAGACCATGAGCTAACAAAGAAAATTGGCTTATAGAGGAAAGTAGGTGGACAAATGAGATAAGGGGAGAAGCAGAGACCCACTAGCATGAACCTACATTAAAGCCAGGGTGAAACGTCTTGTCCTGACCTTTTGGATCTCATCCCATAAATCCTGATGTTATCATTTCCTGTTGATGAATTCCTGTAAGCCTGTCCATCTGTAAGCCAAACTCCTTTACTGATCCCCTTTCAAATCAAACGCCTACACATTTTTGCAGAGAAAAAGCTGACATGCTCTGTTTTATGAGGAATATGTGTTTCTGGAAGCAGACATGGAGCGGAATTAGGGCTATTGGGGGATGAAGATAGGTAACCCCAACCTTGAACAGCAACAATAATCCTTTCTCTTAAAATTCTCAGAAATCATGATATTTTATGTCCTTTTTTTTTAGCCACCATTTCACACAATTACTGGTCAGTGCTTCTAGGTTGCTATGCTCTTAGGATGCCATAATGTCATGGTGCCTTTCATAATAACAAGGATATTGTGAATCCCCATTAATAATACTCTGATTTTTCTAGCCTTTAACCGTCCTTTATAGATCATAGTAGTCCTAGACCACTGATAAGGGAACTTACCTATAAAATTTGCATTTTGAAATCCATCATGATTCTCTTGCTTTGTTTATTTGGGACAGGCTCAGCCCTGTCTCTTGCACCACTGTAGTCAGGCATATGTGTCAAAATTGGTCCCCAGGGCAGAAACTACACGGTGAAAAAAGGGTCCACTGCAGAATAAGGAAATGCATGATCTGAAGGTAGAACTTTGAACCATGGGGGAAGGAGGAAGTCAGTAAATCCTATTCACAAAAGCCAACTGTAAAATTGTACCAGATTGTCAAAGCAAATCTCCCAAGCATCTCTGGGCTTTAGAAATCAACCAAAGGCAAACAATAAAGAGAGATCATTTATTTATGAAAAGCTGCTGGAGTTTAGGTAAAAACAATGGGAGACAGTGGCCTTCTTGCCTGTGGCTGCTTGTATCTTTCTTGTACCCCAGCTCAACTGGCACACTGTTTAGACAAGGATAAAATTTTCTGTGAAACCAGCAACTTCCCTGCCAAAAGGAGTGAAATTGGTCTGTAACTGAAAGCAAAATCCCATGGCTGAGAGGTGTTTTTGGTAAAAAGCAGCAAACTTGGTAAGAAATGAATGAAACAAGCTTTCAGCTTTGCTAGTCGGAGATTGAGGTCCTTCCTGACTGTGATGGGTGGCAGGCCCACAGACCAGTCAGAAATTTAACAGGGAGATCTTTGAATTGAGAGAACTGTAACAAGGCTATATATGTTCTCCACACATCCCCAGCTGACATCTGTGTGAAAACGCAGAGGGACTCCAGAGAGCTGAGAGGAAAATAAAATCTGGGACAGACATGAAAATTGTCTGAACTTTGAATCAGTTCAGTTCAGTTCAGTCGTTCATTCATGTTCGACTCTGTGACCTATGGGCTGCAGCATGCCAGGCTTCCCGTACGTCACCAACTCCCGGAGCTTGCTCGAACTCATGTTCATAGAGTTGGTGATGCCATCCAACCATATCATCCTCTGTCATCCCCTTCTCCTGCCTTCAATCTTTCCCAGCATCAGGTCTTTTCAAATGAGTCAGTTCTTCACATTAGGTGGCCAAAATATTGAAGTTTCAGCTTCAGCATCAGTCCTTCCAAAGAATATTCAGGACTGATTTCCTGTCTTCTTCAAATCACACAGAGACCCATTGGCAAAAGAAAAGTTTTAAGGGCATAAAGTATTTGAGCACAATATCTGACCGCTAAGCTGTAGCTTATTGACTGGCCACTAAGCTATTCAGGTGACTCCTAGGAAGCCAGGCTCACAAATAGAAATAAGAATTTTAAAATCTTAGCAGAAACATTAGTGGCGGCACATTACAGAAGAGATAGCTACTACAGGATAAATTCAACGAAGTTATATATAAAAAGATAGAAAGGAAAGGAGGGAGAGAGAAAGGGAGAGGGAGAGAGGGCTGAAAGAGACAGAAGAACAACTCAATGGAGAAAATCAGGAAAACCAGGATTGAGAGTTGCTATAATATGCTATCTAAAATATCCAATGTTTGGGCTTCCTTGGTGGTCTAACTGTTAAGAATCTGCCTGCCAATGCAGGGGACATGGGTTCGATCTTCTATCCTTGGTCCAAGAAGACCCCACATGCTTCAGAGCAACTAAGTCCATGAGCTACAACTACTGAGCCTGCATTCTAGAGCCCACGATGTGCAACTACTGAAGCCCAGTGCTATTCAGCCAGTGATCCTCAACAAGAGAAGCCTCTGCTCCTTAACAAGAGAAGCCCCCACTTGATGCAACTAGAGAAAACCAGCACACAACAATGAAGATCCAGCACAGCCAAAATAAAGTAGATAAAATCTTAACAAAATAAAATATAATATCCAGTGCTTAACAACAACAACAACAAATAAATAGGACATGCAAAAAACCAGATAAATGTGACATGTACAGAGGTGGTGGTGAACAAGAAGCAGAAACTATCTTTGAGTGGGCTTATACAGTATTTTGGATTTACCAAATACAGACTTCCAAGCTGCTGTTATAAATGCTGAAAGATTGAAAGAAATCATGTTCAGGTAATATAAATATAAATGGTTAAAAGAAAATATGATGACAGTGACACATCATGAATCTCAGTAAAGAAACAGAAACTATAAAAAAGAAACAAGTGGAAGTTGTAGAGATGAAAAGTAAAATAAGCAAACTAGAAAATTCACTAAGGCTTCCCTGGTGGCTCAGTGGTAAAGAGTCTGCCATGAGTTCAATTGCCTGGTGGGCTGCAATCTATGGAGTCACAAAGAATTGAACACCACTGAGTGCCTCAGCGATCAATGCAAAGAACTAGAGGAAAACAACAGAATGGGATCTCTTCAAGAAAATTAGAGATATCAAGGGAACATTTCAGGCAAAGATGGGTTCGATAAAGGACAGAAATGGTATGGACCTAAGAGAAGCAGAAGATATTAAGAAGAGGTGGCAAAAATACACAGAAGAACTGTACAAAAAAGATCTTCATGACCCAGATAATCACAATGGTGTGATCACTCACCTAGAGCCAGACGTCCTGGAATGTGAAGTCAAGTGGGCCTTAGAAAGCATCACTACGAACAAAGCTAGTGGATGTGATGGAATTCCAGTTGAGCTATTTCAAATCCTGAAAGATGATGCTGTGAAAGTGCTACACTCAATATGCCAGCAAATTTGGAAAACTCAGCAGTGGCCACAGGACTGGAAAAGGTCAGTTTTCATTCCAATCCTTAAGAAAGGCAATCCCAAAGAATGCTCAAACTACCGCACAATTGCACTCATCTCACATGCTAGTAAAGTAATGCTCAAAATTCTCCAAGCCAGGCTTCAGCAATACATGAACTGAGAACTTCCAGATGTTCAAGGTGGTTTTAGAAAAGGCAGAGGAACCAGAGATCAAATTGCCAGTATCTGCTGGATCATGGAAAAAGCGAGAGAGTTCCAGAAAAACATCTATTTCTGCTTTATTTTTTTTTTAATTTCTGCTTTATTGACTACGCCGAAGCCTTCGACTGTGTGGATCACAATACACTGTGGAAATTTCTGAAAGAGATGGGAATAGCAGACCACCTGACCTGCCTCTTGAGAAACCTGTATGCAGGTTAGGAAGCAACAGTTAGAACTGGACCTGGAACAACAGACTGGCTCCAAATAGGAAAAGGAGTACATCAAGGCTATATATTGTCACCCTGCTTATTTAACTTACATGCAAAGTATATCATGAGAAAGGCTGCGCTGGAAGAAGCACAAGCTGGAATCAAGATTGCTCGGAGAAATATCAATAACCTCAGATCTGCAGATGACACCACCCTTATGGCAGAAAGTGAAGGTGAACTAAAAAGCCTCTTGATGAAAGTGAAAGAGGAGAGTGAAAAAGTTGGCTTAAAGCTTAACTTTCAGAAAACTAAGATCATGGCATCTGATCCCATCACTTCATGGGAAATAGATGGGGAAACAATGGAAACAGTGACAGACTTTACTTTTTGGGGCTCCAGAATCACTGCAGATGGTGATTGCAACCATGAAATTAAAAGGCGCTTGCTTCTTGGAAGAAAAGCTATGACCAACCTAGATAGCATATTAGAAAGCAGAGACATTACTTTGCCAACAAAGGTCTGTCTGGTCAAGGCTATGGTTTTTTCCAGTGGTCATGTATGGATGTGAGAGTTGGACTACAGAGAAAGCTAAGCACCGAAAAATTGATGCTTTTGAATTGTGGTGTTGGAGAGGACTCTTGAGAGTCCCTTGGACTGCAAGAAGATCCAACCAGTCCATCCTAAAGGAGATCAGTCCTGGGTGTTCATTGGAAGGACTGATGCTGAAGCTGAAACTCCAATACTTTGGCCACCTCATGCAAAGAGTTGACTCACTGGAAAAGACCCTGATGCTGGGAGGGATTGGGGGCAGGAGGAGAAGGGGATGACAGAGGATGAGATGGCTGGATGGCATCACCAACTCGATGGGCATGAGTTTGAGTAAACTCCGGGAGTTGATGATGGACAGGGAGGCCTGGTGTGCTGCGATTCATGGGGTCACAAAGAGTCGGACACGACTGAGTGACTGAACTGAACTGAGTGACTTTCACTTCGGGATGATCCCAAATGCCCGTGGAGCAACTAAGCTTGTGCACAACTACTGAACCTGCTCTCTAGAGCCCAGGAACTGCAACTACTGAAGCCCGCCCATGCTAGAGCCTGTGCTCTGCATCAAGAGAAGCCACCTCAGTAAGAAGCCCACGCACCACAGCTTAAGAGTAGCCCCCACTTGCCACAGCTAGAGAAAAGTCCACACATCGATGAAGACCCAGCACAGCCAATAAATAAAATAATTATGTTTTTTAAAAAAGAAGAAAATTCACTAAAGGGATTCAACAACAGATTTCAGATAACAGGAGAAATAATCACAGAACATGAAGACAATTAGTAGAAAAACCAAATAAGGTTTTTGAAAGAAGAGAAAAATGACTCATTATGTACAGGGGAAACAATATGATTAATAACTAATTTCTCATCAGAAGCAATAGAGACCAGAAGATAATGGAATGGTATTATCAAAGTACTGAAAGAAATGGAAAGCTACTATCAACATATAATTCTACATCCAGAAATGTCCTAAAATTGATTGTGGGGACAGTCGCACAACTCTCTGATTATACTAAAAGCCATTGACATATATACTTTAAATGGATAAGTTGTATATAAATTATATCACAGTAAAGCTGTTAAAAACAGACACACAAATTTCCATATACAGCAAAACTATCCTTCAAAAATGAAGGCAGAGCAAAGATATTTCCTCAACAATGAAGACTGGAAGAATTCATTACTAGCAGATCTTCCTGACAGGAAATACTAAAGCTAGTTCTTCAGATTGAAAGGAAATGACACCAGAGAGTAACATGAGCCCACAGGAAGAAATAAATAATGTCAGAAATAGTAAATATGTGGGTAAATACAGGACCGTGCAAACCTTTTTTTACTTCTTTCTTCAGGTTTTTAAAAGACATAAGATTATATATAAAACAAGAATGAATGATGTCAAACAGACTCAGTTTAAAAGGGTACAATAGAGCTTTCACTGAAAGCAGTGGAAACAGGATCTGCTATGACCACTGCCTGAAAGCTTACATGATAGTTTGTCTTAAAAATGCTCATTAACTCGGAGAAAACAACTCAGAAAATGAAAACATACTATAAATGTTTATGAATATACCTATTTGATGTGTATTTAATTGTTTTGGGCTACCCAGGTGGCTCAGTGGTAAAAAATCATCTGCAATGCAGGAGACGTGTGTTCAATTCCTGGGTCGGGAAGATCCCCTGGAGAAGAAAATGGCAACCCACTCCCGTACTCGTGCCTGGGAAATCCCATGGACAGAGGAGATTTAAATGGACAGTACTAAATCTCTAAATACCTATTAGGATAGCTAACAGGTATTTTACAGGTGGCTACAGTCCATAGGGATTGCAAAAGAGTCGAACTTAGCAATTAAACAACAACAGCAATATAATTGTTTTATATGGTTGGCCCGCTGTATCCATGGGTTCAACATCCTCAAACAACCAAAAACTGAAAATATTCTAGAAAAAAATTATAGAAAGTTCCAAAAAACAAAACTTGCAGTTTTGGCAACTATTTACATAACACATTGTAGTTGCAGCTATTTACATAGCATTTACATTGTATTAATATTAGATCTTAAAAGCAATCTAGAGATAATTTGACATATACAGGAGGATGTACTTAAGTTATATACAAATACTAGGCCACTTTATTTAAGGGACTTGAGCATTCTCAGATTTCAGTATCTGCAGAAGTCCTGAAACCAATCCCACACAGATACCAAGAATGACTGTATTCCAGCTTCAGGAATTGGACTGTCTGATTGATTTATCACCAGCTGTTTTCTCATGGCAGGGATCTGAGGGAATGGGACACAGGAGGGGGAAATGTTGATGGAAGAAAATATGTGGAGACGATTGGGAATGTGAGTTACTGCCAAAGCCCTGAAGATCTTATGTGTGGTGATAGAGGTATGGGAGATGGTGATGGTGGTGGTGGTACTGAAGGCTAGGGGAGCAGCCACAGGTAACAAGATGGGAGCTCTGAAAACCTGTAGAAGTCTTCTAAAAGTAGGGACAGCCAAGGAAAAACTCATATTTTCTAGTTTTGTCTTGGGATGACCTTATCAATACAGTTTGATGACAATAATGGTAGTAGGCAGGTGAGTAAACAGTAATTGTAAGCTCAGGTAGGGAGTTGCAACACCTTTTACCCCTCATGAATAGGTTCTTGTGCTTTTTTCCCTCTATGAATTCAGTAAAATTGACCTATTCAGGGCTTTTCTAACTTTAACAAGTGTGATTTAGTCACACTGTTCTGAATTCTTATTCCTTTCCGTACATCATCCGTCACCTTGGGGAGAAGAAAGAATGGAGCCATTAAATAGGAGAGGGTTTATCCTTAACTACTTCTCTATTCTCATCTCATCATCAAAGAACTACACACCTCCCTGACTAACAACAGGAACAAAACAAAGTGGATATGTGACATCAGGCCTTTCTGGATGTTAAAAGGGATGGATTGAACAAAGATGTTTTTCTGGCAATTATTTGCCTTTGTTTCTTTTTTCTCTGTTCTGTGAAAGTGTCCTAACAGCAGTCATTAACAATAAATATCTATGTGCTAAGCAAATGTTTAATAGATAGCTAATAGGTATTTTCACTATTGAAAAATACCCTTTCCTTTGCATCCCACTTTAATTTGCTTCCCTAAGACAGATATGCAGTGGCAAACCAAGGAGGAAGGAGTTGGGAGAGGATTAGAGGCCTGCTCTGGTAAGGAGCAGTATCCTGTCACCTATGTGATTTAGAAAGGCATGGTGGTAAGAAAAAGTAAGCAGATTTTTAGTTGGTTTTATTATGATTTTTCAATTCCCTATAGACAGTGTGCCTCCTTACAATCTATACCTGGGGCAGACCATACTCCTACCTCCACCTTACTCTGATGCTGACATTTAGGAGAATAGACAGGACATGCATATAGAGTCCCAAGAGAGTGGACACTTCGTATGCCCCTTTATACAATGCATATGCTTTAAACATGAGAAGACAGTTGTTTTAAGAGAGTCTGGAGCTACGTGTCTATAAATGAACTCTTTCATCATAACCTCTGGTTCTGCTTCTGAGAAAATATGTAATATATGGACACACATATATATCTTATATTTGTAACTATACACACATTCAAAGTTAAGTGCAAAGTTAATAATTCTTATTCCTATCTGTCTAGGAAGAGGAGGGAGATAATTAGAAAGCCAGCAGTCAGATAAACTACTCCCAGCTCTTCATGCATAAGTTGTATCATTTTCACGTCTCAGTGCCTCATTTTCCTCAGTGGTAAGCTGCAGATAATAGTCATGCCTGCTCATAGAGTTATTGGAGAATTCAGTGAAATGATACACATGAAGCGCCCACCCCAGCAGAAGTCCATGTCCAATAATCATTAACTATTACTATTATATGATATAGCTCTGTATCATAGTGAGTTGAGTATGTTTTTATATGCTCCATTTTTCTCTTGCCAAATTTCCTCACACTGCATATTCCTCAGGCAGAGGAAGGAAAAGTAGAAGCATTCCTTTGTGCCAGAAGACTTCAGTGTGTGTGTACAGGCCCACGCCAGGGGCTCCTTCCGTGCCACCACGCGCCACTGCTGCTCGGAGGGGAGCACATTTTCCATGGGTCATGCATTTTTCCAAGTGTTCTATAAATGTCGACTACTTCAGTCCTCGCAACCACCTTATGAGGATGAGGAAACGGATGAGGAAACTGAAACCTAGGCACAGGCATTCTGCTGGAAAGCATGCTAACACGTGACAGAGGCAGGAAGTACACACAGGCAGTTGGTGCCGCTAGCCCCCCGCTGCCTCACACAGTCCTGCAGAGATGCACACGGTGCTGTTTTCTCAGAATGTGGGTGCTTAGGCAGAGATACTAATAAGGTCAGGTTAAACAGTTCTGAAGACAGGTCAGTCCCATAAAGTGAGTACCTCTGCCGTTTGTCATCCACCGTACAAGTTGCTGCTTCTGGTTGTGAGAAGCACTGCAGAATGCTTCACCGCAAGAAGGGAAAGAAATCCCAACTCACATTTTATAATTCCCAGGTGTGAGAAGCACCATTATTGTGTATGAAATAGGAGACATTATTTCCTGGACTAGATTCTCTCCTCTTTGTCTTAAAACAGCCTGTCATTTTTCTAGTCATCACCGGGCCTTTTTCTGAGCCTTTCTTTGGGAGGCATTCCTCCAGATTACATCCCCCTCTTTAACTCCCCTAGGGAGAAAAACAAAATAAGAGCAAAACTCTCTTTAGTATTATAAACTGAACTTCAAAAGAAAGTCCATCCCCAGAGAGTACAGTAATACAGTAATATCTTACTTTGGGGATCTATTTGCCTGCTCTAGGCTAGAGCTCTCCTCACATTTCGGTTCAGAGCACATTGCTCCTTTTTTATGTGACCACCTGCGTGGCTCTGCACCTTTAGTGCCAAGAAGCATGAGAAGATTTTATAACAAGAGTAATTGTAATAGGATTTAATCATGTTGTTGGCAGCAAAGGGCCAGCAACCCTAATGATAATGTTACAATAGAGAGCCCTGGAAATGGTATAAGTAGGTAAAATACTGTAAATTGAAGGTGCCTTATGCCTGTAATATACACTTTAATAGCCATTCAAAGCCAGGCATCATGAAAATATGCCCAGCGTTCTATCTAAGGCATTAAACATGAAGCAAACCTCTGACAAAAATCCAAAGCCCCAAAGGATGCCATCGTGCAAAAACCCCATCTGTTAGAAAACTGAATTACAATGCATCAATAACAGTTAAGAAATCAACAGTGAAACAAAGGAAAAATTATGATTCACAAATTATTAGATTATTTCAAAATTCTGAACAAATGAAACTTCATGGCACATTGGTTCACCTTTCTAGATGGAATGGGTTGACTAGCATTGTGAGTTTAGATGGCAAAATAGATATATATGCATAATCTTTTGGCAAATGCTTTGGGTGACTGAGAGTCTGGTATAAGCCTAATACCAGGTTGATAAGGAAGATATCACTTGTAGGTTTTCTGCATGTTCTTTAAGGGATAATTTATGCATTAAATAATACCAACACTGTTTATTCCAACCCTTTCAGTAGAATATTGCAAGTGTTATTTCATCAGCCTCCACAATACCCTTTTGGAATAACATAAAAAGTAATATTAATAGCACTTTGGGCTTATCTAATGCTTTTTATCTGAAAATCCCAGAAGGCATCATAAACATTAATAACATGAACAAAAGTCCTAATAATCCTAGCTGGATCTCAAACAGAAAAGATTCCTAACCTCATTTTGTAGATGCTGAGATTTAGTCACAAATCGGCTAGGAAAATTGCCTCTGACTACAGAAGCAGTCACCAGCTGAGCCAGCAATAGAAATCAATGCTTTTTTGATTCTCACGTCCCCATTCCAGACACTGGGCTTTTTCCTATAGAAGCAAATCGATCTTTACTCTTGAATGTAACATTTCACATTCACAAAACTGTCTAAAACTATCTTGAACTCTCTTCCCTGCCTACATCCATCATCCTCAGCATCAGGAACTGCTGGGAAGTTCACTCTAGGTGTCTGTTTTAGGTGTGGACACAGATGTAATGGCTATCTTTCATGTTCCCAGTCATACTTGCCTGTACTAGATCTTACAGATGCTTAAACTTTAACAAGTGTAGGAATGGTTTGGTTCTCTTTCACCACACCTAAACTTGGAAACTTTATGAAATTTGAAACTTGCTTTAGCAAGTTTCACACACACCAATCTAATTCATTAGATGATCTCACTAAATAAGATTTTTTTTCCCTACAAACTATTGGTAAATATTTACCTTAAACTTTATTTGTGTTAAATCCAACTTGTACTCTGAGTGTCTAATACCTTTCAGAGCAGATCCAAATCTACTCAAAGTCAGCTAACTAGTTTCTTCTTCCATTATAGATCTTGATGACTTTTTAGTATTTTCCCCTTAAAGCTGCTTTTATGAAATGATATGGAGCTTTTCAGCTTTACTTGTGAAGAAAGGTGATGCTTTGCTTCCCTTTCATATTTGTCTGAAAGCACCTTCGCCATCCAGCTCGCATCTGTGCTACATGTGAACTTTCCTACAGAATCTCCCAAACAAGGTGAAAAAAATCATTAGTAGTCCAGATTTCAATCTTCTGCACAGCTCAGGTAACAATAAATGAGTAATTTGCCGCCCTTCGCTTTGGCAAGCTGATGCCTAATGATTACCCAGGGACAGGATAATGGTACCATAGTGATTACACTATGTTTTTCTAACCACTTTCAAGGCCTTTGCTTTCAGACCTGCTCTAATGAAAAGAAAGCTCTGAAATTGGGCCAGGTTTTTATTAAAAATGTCCTGATAGGCTCTGCTTAGATAAAATGTATTCACTTCTTGGATTTGAACCTTCTTCAGAGGATTTGGAAGGCCTGGGCTTCAGAGCGGATATGATTGCCTGAACACTTTCGTAATGGGGAAATGAGGTGTTGGTTAATTCCAAAAGTCACTGAAAAGATTTATTTAAAGAAGATATAATGATAAACCATCTCTAGACAGTTTTCTGGCTAAGGGAAGACTGCACAAGACAAGGAGTCGGAAAATCGTAAAAATATGATCTTTGTTTATATTACTGAGTTATTGCGTGATTTCACAAAAGTTAATTAATATTTCTGAGTTTCTTGGTCACTGTGGGCAGTCAGCACAGATGTTAATAGTCTATTTTATAGTTAGAGGAGATTGATAGCTGATAATGATAGGAATACAGGTAGATTTACTATTGACAAGGACCACTATCTGTGTATGTAGTTGTACCTTTTACATTTTTATCTTTAAGAAAACATGTGGGCAACATTTAGTCAGCCTCTAGTCCAGCCTGCAGACTGCTTCCTGAACTTTCCAAGGCACAACATTATATGCAACATCATTTTTAATACTTCACCAAGGACCAATGTTTATCAGACAGCAGTTTACTTGATAATCAGCTGGGAAATTTTTAAAGTGCAGATTATTTCTACCCCTTTCTGACTCAATATGTTTAAGGTGGGAGACAGATAGGTGTACAAATAACAAACCTGTATTTTTAAATACTCTTCCTCAGGCTCTCTGGATAAATCAGATTTGGAAACCATTGACTACAGTATATATCCCAAATTATTTGGAGGACTAAAGACCCTTAAATGGAGGACACTAGGAAACTATTATGAGTCCACTCTGAAGTAGAAGAATAAAGATGTAAAAATAGAGGACAAAGGTAGGAGGAGATCTGGATATTACCCAGGATTTTGGATTAGGGGATAGGAGAATAAAAACCAAAGAAGGGGATGTAAAATGAAGTAGAGACATCTTTGAAGGATGAAGTAGAAAGCAAATGTATGGGAAGAGTGGTGAGTTTAACGTGTGCAGAATCTGAAGCAATTGGTGATAATTAGTAGCCCATTAGAATGAGAGATCTGAAGCTCAGGGAAAGGCTCTGGGTAAGACATATGCTTTGAGAGTCAGCATTCATGGAGTATGGATAAGAGGACCTAAGGAACATAGCTGAGAACTGAACCCGGAGCAGCTCCAACATTCAGGGCAGGTAGAGGATAGCGAGCAGAGGAAGGCATGACTGAAAACAAGTGGTTAGAGAGTTAGAAGTGTCCCAGAAGCTTAGGGGTTTGGAGTTGACAGCATCCCATGTTCTAGAGGGCCCCAGGAAGACTAGACTGAAAGGCCTACACTAGGTTTGATGAGAGCCAGTTTATTGATGTATGTCGACTGATTGTTGCGGCAATTCACTGAGAGTGAATGGGGCTGGAGGATATTTAATTATTCATGTATTTATCTTTACTAAATTATAGTTGATTTACAATGTTGTTTACCAGGTGTAGAGCAAAGTGATTGAGTTATATGTGTGTGTGTGTGTGTGTGTGTGCATGCATGTGCATGCTAAATTGCTTCAATTGTGTCCGATTCTTTGCTACCCTATGAACTTGCAGGCAGCCAGGCTTCTCTGTCCATGGTATTCTCCAGTCAAGAATACTGGAGTGGGTTGCCATTCCCTCCTCCAGGAGATCTTCTGGACCCAAGGATCAAACCCTCACCTCTTAGGTCTCCTGTGTCGGCAGGCAGGTTCTTTAAGGCTTGCACCACCTGGGAAGCCCGTGTGTATATATATATATCTGTATATAAATATATATATATATATGTATATATATGTGTGTGTGTGTGCTTGTGTGTATTCTTTTTCAGTTTATGTATATCTGTATGTTAGTTGCTTAGTCGTGTCTGACTCTTTGTGACGCTATGGACTGTAGCCAGCCAGGCTCCTCTGTCCATAGAATTCTCCAAGCAAGAATACTGGAGTGGGCAGCCAGTCCCTTCTCCAGGTGATCTTACTGACCCAGGGGATGAAGCAGGGTCTCCTGCATTGCAGGCAGATTCTTTACCGTCTGAGCCACTAGAGAAGCCCATATATATGTGTATATATAGATATGTATGTGTATATATGTACACATACATATGTGTATATACATACATATACATATATATAGTATATATAGTATAGTATATATATATGTATATGTTCTTTTTCAGATTCTTTTTTCTTATAGATTATTTCAAAATACTCATATATTTCCCTGCACTACACAATAGGGCCTTGATTGTCTGTTTTATATATATTTTATATATAGTAGAATGTATATGTTGATCCCAAACTTCCTTTTTTATTTTCCATTCTTGTACCATGTTTGTTTTCTTTTTTAAAAATTAATTAATTTTTATTGAGGAATAGTTGATTTACAATATTGTATTAGTTTCAAGTGTACAGAAAGTGATTCAGGTTTATATACATATGTATCTATTTTTTCCTCAGATCTTTTTTCCTTATAGGTTATTACAAAATACCGGGATTAGTTTCCTGTGCTATATAGCTGGTCCTTGCTGATTATCTATTTTATATATAGTAGTGTGTATATGTTAATCACAAACTTCTAATTTATCCCCCACTATTCACTATCCCCTTTGGTAACCATGTTTGTTTTCTATGTCTGTGAGTCTATTTCTATTTTTTAATTAGTTCATTTGTATTATTTTTTCAGATTCCACATATAAGCAATATCATATGATATTTATTTTTGTCTGGCTTACTTTACTTAGTATGATAATCTCTAGGGCCATCCCTGTTGCTGCAAATGCCATTATTTCATTCTTTTTTATGGCTGAGTAATATTATACACACACACACACGTATGTATATATATATACACATATATATATATATCACATCTTCTTTATACATTCATCTGTCAATGGAAATTTATGTTGCTTTCACATCTTGGCTATTGTAAATTGTGCTGCAGTGAACATTGGGGTACATGTATCTTCTTAAATTATAGTTTTCTCTGGACATATGCCCCAGACTTGGATTACTAGATCATTTGGTAGGTAACTCTATTTTTAGTTTTTAAAGGACCTCCATACTGTTTTCTATAGCGGGTGCACCAGTTTACATCCCCACAGTGGTGTAGGAGGGTTCCTTTTAGGGGGTTGGAGGATATTTAGATTCTATTCTGCTCTTTAAAGCAGCTTGGTTGTAAGAGGAAGAAAAGAGATGTATAGTTAACAGGTGGAATTTTTTTGGTAGAAGAGACTTGAGCATGTTTATATACTAAGAAAAAAAATATCAAGAGGGGGAGATTGAGGATAAAGGGAAGAGAAAAATTGATGGAATGTGATTGTCAAGGAGATGAGGGAGGAAGGGATTCAGAGCACAGTTTTGCATTTGGGCATAGGTAGCAAGAGAAAGGGCCCTTCTTCTGAGGCTTAAGGCAGATGGTTGTGTAGATAGAATTCTTATCTCAGATGCTTTGATAAGCATGACTGGGGAAAGGTTAGGTAGGACCTTGAGAATAGCAGTGAAATGTGGAGCAGCTTCTCTGTGAATTGAGAGAACAAGGCTGTGAGATTCTAGGCAACATTAATAATCCACTGGCAGTTAAAGACTATGAAAATATAACAGCAGAAGTCTGATCTGCCATGTGGTTTTTATCCCATAGTTCTCAGAAGAATATATAGTAGATTCATAGCTGACTTTTTTCCCAGGGAGGAAGTGGCAGAGCAATAAGATAGAACTCTAAAGACAATAAAAAGTGGGAGGTTTTATACATAAAGCTGATTCACTTTGTTGTATAGCAGAAAGTAACACAACATTGTAATGCAATTATACTCCAGTTAAAAAAAAAATAAGTGGGAGGTTGGAAATTATGATTCTGAGCATTAGACTGGAAATGTAAGCCCTATCAACATAGAACAGAAGTGAAAGTCCTTGGAATTAGCAGTTAAAGGAATTTTGAGTTGGTGGGGAATAAAGCCTAAAATTAAGGCTGAATATGATGTGCTGCCTTGACATCTGGAAAAATAAGAAGGGCCTCAAATACCCTAATCACAAACTCCCCCCAACCCCCACTGCTCTCACAGCCAAGACCCCCTAGCCAAACAGCTCTCCTTATCATGAAGACCAGATGCAGTTCCTGCTTACCCCTGAATAGCAGATTTCCGTTCCCTGCCATCCCATAGAATTATTCCAGCAAGTCAATCACCCTCTCCTATGAACCAGGGGGTACTAACCCTCTCGCTACTCTCAGGGCTGCCTCCCACTGTCCCTGGAAGTTCACTCTGCTCCCAAGCACAAGCCCATGTGGCCCGGCCTGGGATATGGTGTCCTGCTTTCCTGAACTGTGAGGACCAGGAGTGCCATATGTTCTTTGGGACCATCCTTACAACTAACTCCATGGTGGGAGTCCCTCCCTCATTAACAGGGTTCTGAATAGGAGGTGATGAAAACAGTTGGGTGTATTGTTCACCTGCACAAGATGATACCCAGTGAGTGGAAGTGGTGTTTTTTCTGAAGGAAATGAACGTTCCCACTGTCAGTCAGTCATCCAGAGGAGTGATTAATCTTGGGGCAGAAATTGAGAAAGCTTTGTATATCAAACTTTGAAAGATGTTAAGTTACACAGCTCACCATGATCATTCACGTTTTAATTGTGTTACCTGGAGATGGTAAATGGATGAAAGCAGTCAGGTGTATATGGACAGAGAGGAGGAAAGAGTCAGCAGGTGCATGGGAGAGAGAGTGGAGAGAGTGGAGCCCTGAAAAGTTGAGGCAAATCATGACTCTGGTGGGAAAAGCCAGATAGACAAGAAAAGCATGTGTGATATGACATCAGGACTTGAGTAGGAGGGATATTGAGAGTCAGAGGCCAAAGTTTTAGTAAATGTTGGAAAGGAATTTTGAGGCAAATGGAGCGTTAAGATAAGAGCAGACAGATAACAGGTAACATGAGCCATGTGCCTGGGGTCTGAGATTGTCAGAAACTGCTGACCTTCTTAAGCCTCAGCTAACACATGTAGCAGAGTTGTAGGAGGTAGGAAAAAAGGACTTGGGTCTTAAGAGACAGATCTATGCCAGATGTTATACTGAACACAGATACTTCACTTAATTCTTTCCCAAACCAATTAAGATGGATATTATTGCCTCCTTCTTTTCAGAGGTGGGAGTGAGGCCATAGAAATAGGGAAAACTGGCCAAATTCTCAAAGTCTAGACAAAGAACATTAATCTCCTGAGTCCCACTTCTGTCCTACTGTGACCCCTTCAATTCCTATCATTGAACATTTCATTTGGAGATGCTATCACGTACAAAACTCTACTTTAGACACTGAGGATATAGGACATCAGTGGATACAAGAGTTCTTTGCTTTCAAAGAGCCTCCAACATAATGGAAAATGTTGTCATTGTCATTCCTTCAGGAAAAACAATGGCTTATGCCAGGTCTGTCTTTACTGAATACTGGATCATGTTATTTTCAAACCTACTGTAATAATCCCTTTGCCAAACATGAGAAGAGGGATCACTTTTACCAATGAATATAGAAGCATCTATATTTAATCACCCTTTTGTTTTTGGATCTTGTACCAACCCATACAACTTAAAGCTGTGTCTGTTTCTCTTATAAGCAGCCTAGCTACAGGCATTTTATGTGATTCTTTAAGAGCCTTATGATTTTTTATTATCCCTTTGTGACAGTTTTCTCAGAGTTATGCAAATGGTATGCCAAGTGTAGTAGACTGAAATTTCTTCCATTTTATCTCTGTCCAAATAGAAGTTGCCTCATCTGCATATAACAGTTCCCTTTGCAACTCAGTTGTAGCAGAAAATTGGAATTCGTTTGTATTTGCATTTCCTGGGGATACAGACAAGAGCAGATGCCAATAATGGATGTCATAATTTGCTGCCTTCTCTTTGCTGCCTATAAATCTTTGAATATTTTTCCTACAATAGCAAGTAAAGAGATTCAGCAAGCATAATGGGAAGAGAGGAGATATAAATCTCAGCAGTGGTGGTGGACTCCAGCTATGAGTATTTCAGAAACAAGACACTCTCTCTAAATGAAACACTAATGGTTTTTAAGCTGTTGATCGGCCTGATATGCTTTTGATTTCATTTAATAACCAAAGCTTCTGACTGCATAGCACTAGTTCCAGGTTGGTAGATTCTAAAGAAAGTCTTTTCTCCTCTTCTAATTTCAAATGCTGGCCTTATTGTGGTGTTAAATCTTGATTACCTACACACTACACCAGAGATACACAGGTATGCACAGTTCAAAATGGAGATTATTTGTATTTGGTTTTGAAATGGCACAGATACAAAAAGTCTCTCTCACTTCACAGACAGGCATACAAATATGCACACTCACCCAAATGCACTTGCAAATACCTAACCTTGAGTCTTTCTTTCCTTGCACCTTTTCCCAGAAGGTTGTAACTCAACTGAATGATGGTGGTTATCCGAACATCTATATGAAAGACAGCATTTTTACTCAAATTATGAGTTCCAAATGTAGAAATTTCAAAATGTAATGCTGTTGGTCAAATGTCTCTTTTGTGTATTATATCTTGCAAATAATAAATTGGGATAATCCAAAATTATACAGTCTCCTCTTTTTCTAACCCAGTTTGGCCATTTTGCTACAGTTTTACTTTAAATATAAACCTTTATATACTACACTGTTTCAGAAATTCTGGAGCCCCTGGCAAGACTACCTTCCATACACATTTTTTCCTTTTTAACATCTGCCAAAGTATACAGCCTTTCTATAAGGTGTCTATTATTGTTCTAGTGAGATGTTTAAATACCTTAATTAGTGTAAATGTTGTAAACTAACCCCAGTGTACCTCATTAACTAGCTATATTCAGTAATACTACTGCCAGGAAGAATTGGCAACCTATAGCTTAAAGAAAATAATCCAAAAAGGAAAAGAAAAAGAAACAAAGAAAAGAAACTAAATAAAAATAAAAATTAACACCTGGTAGGCGAGCTTCCACTGAGTTCAGAAGAATGTTGAAATCAAGTATATATGATTCTGAGCACAAATCTTCAGATTTGAAGTCAGTGATCTTGTGCCTGACTTACTCTTCACCCCCTACAGTGGCTACTCCATTTTTAGCCTAATTACATTACCTCTTTTCTCTTCCTAACAAGCCAAGTGTCATCTTCATGACAAAATCTTTTCTAATTCCTTAGCAAAGAGTTTCTCATTCCTTCTATAGGAGAGCTGCTGGTGCCCAGACCAGATCCCTTTTATTAATACCAGAAGATTACATCCCACCAACAGGATCCTGCTCACTCAAAGATATCTGAAATGTCCTCTGTCCAGAGCTGATGACATGGGGAGATGAAAGGCTACCCTCTTGCCCCAAGGTGGGATCCTCAGTGTGCCCCTCACGCTGCAGAGTTTAGCAGGTTATTGCGAAGGCTAGACCTCTGCTATCTCTCTGCCTAGCTTCATTCTCTGCCTTATTCTGCTTTCCTCACTAACTTACGGTTTCTTCTGAGAGAACTCCCTCACCAAATCATTTGCACAAGAATCCCTATCTCTGGCTCTTCTTTCAGAAAAGCCAACCTAAGATAGTATGTACCAGGAATGATCTTAGAAAGTAGTCTCCGAGGATGGGAGGCTGAGGTCAGATCATTCACCAGCCAGATGGCCACAAAGTCTGACTTTCTGTAGCAATACAACTGCTGAGACTTTCACTTCTGGTGATCTTGGATGGGGTACAGGTGGACATAGCTTGTGTAATGTTCTGAGGCTTAAGAATTTCAGGTCAGTAATAACTATGAAGATTGAGGTATTGGGAACTGATGCTAAGCACCATTAATGCCTTAAAGAGAGAAAATGACAGGGTTAGACTCCATCTCCAATTTACAGTAAAACATACTTCCTTGACTCCAGTTAGAGACCTATGCCTCCTGTTGCCAAAGTGCAGGCTGAACTGACAACCAGACATAGGATTTAACTGTTAAGAGTGGCAAACATTTAAAGGAGGCTGATTTCACAGCCTCAGCAAGCCTGTGATACGAGTCAGAACCCTGATAGGAATGGGCCCATTAAAACAGGCTCCATCTCAGTACTGTTCATCCAGCTACTGCCATGGCTGACTGACCTGTCAGCCCCAAAGACCAGCACTGAGCCCCCAATCACTTTAAGCGAACTGATAAAAGGGGACCCCTTTCACCCTAGAAAGAGAAATCTGATGGTGATTAATTCATATTCTGGATATAAATTTGTGTCTCCTATTCACTGTGCTTCAGCCAGCACCCAACAATTCAAAGGTCTGATCTACTAGCATGAAATCCAGTATGATGTTGCTGTGAACCAAGACCCATATATGACAATGAGGTGTACTGTTCCTACTATGTACTATACCATTCAGAAGCTGCCAGCTGGACAGAGTGCTGGGATGGCCTCTTAAAGGTGAGCTGAGGCTTGAAGGTGACAGCCTGTGCCATGGTGCTGTGTCCCCAGCAGGTGGGATATATGGATCTGGTAATCAAGGCATGGAGGTTAAGTGGGAGTCAGCCAACACCTGTAACTGACAGTAAGCCACCTGACGAATGTGTGCTTTCCGATCCTGCATACTTAGGCTTTGTGTGTCTAGAGGCCTCAAGAAGAGGATTGCTTTTTAAGTTTTCCACTGAAATTAAAGCTGCAACTGCCACTGGTTATTCTGCACTCCTTGTACCAATAGACCAGCAGGCAAAGGGGGAAATTACCATACTGGGAGGGGAAACAACTCTGATAAGCAGGAAGTAAGACTTGTTGCATTGTGGGGTAGGGAGGAATATTTTTGGCACACAAGTGACCCCATGAGTCATCTCTTGGTATTCCCATGCTCCACTTTAATAATGCATGTGTAACGGTAAGTGGGTTAATACAGCAACCATGACCTAGAATGATCAGGGTAACCAGGGATTCAGATCTGCCAGGGCTGACAGTGTTGGTCACCTTACTGGCAAGCTACCTGAATCAACAAAAGTATTATCCAAGGCAGAAAGGACTCTAGAATAGAATGGGTGAGTAGGGAAGGCAACTGGCCAGTACTTATGCAGTGGGGACTGTAGTTTGTCTCACTAACCCTCCTCCTGGAAGTTTCTCCAGGAATTTTGAACAACCCAAATCCTGGAGAAGTTGTGCCATCATGATATGAATGTAATGTGAGAGCCAAGTGGGTCTGAATGGTGTCAATAGTGGAATGCAGTAGACGCAGATTCTATTTCCTGGGCCAGTGCACCCATCCCCCAGCTGCTGTGAGTGATGACAGCTAATGGACTACAGGGATATGCCTGAGTTGTCCCTGGTCAATAGAAGCCTCCGCATTTGAAAATGCCTGGGAGCTTATGCCCACTCCCCAGGGCCATCCTGGAAACTGGGCCTTATTGATACAAGGTCTGGGCCTTTATTTCAAGGTGAGATAACTTCATCACGCTGCTCATGACCCAGGGCTTCTTGAAGAATCAGACCAAAGCGAAACTACTGAACTTACCTCTTTGCCTAGATTCTTGCTGCCTTCACTGTACATTATGCTTCACTTCAACATACTCCCTCAATAAACCACTTGCACAAGAATCCTTCTCTCTTAGGCTCTGCTTTTAAGAAATCCACCCTCAGAAATTCTCTTTTGTGTTCTTATAGCCCCTTTCACTTTGTATCAAATGCCTCCTATCATATTGTGTAATACTTTTTATTTGTCTTCATTACTTACTATGAGTTCCAGAAGGAATTTACCTCTGGGTATCTATTATCTCAAACAATTCTTGACATAGACTACATAAAAGTACATTGAATGAACTGAACAAACAACTGAACACGTGAGTAAATAATCATTGTTGTAGGATTTTTACCAAATCTGGGCTAGACTATGCTTTGAATCTTTACGTCTTAATTGGAAAAAAATTCAGGATATTAATACTCACTGTGACTGATCAATAGTTTCAATGTATGTAGCTCTCAATTGGATGTAATTTCCAAGTAATAATAAGGTATTTTTCTTCTTCATTTTTAGCTCTATACCTGGAGGTGGTGAAATTCAACTGATCAAATTGTACTAGTCTCAGGAGCTACAAATTGCTCACTCTGTGATGGGAGGACTATACCATAGTCCTTCAGCATAGAGGAAATCCTCTAGGGTAAGTAAATTGTTTTTTTTACAATTTCTGCTGATGGTAAAATCCCACTAGGCTTTTTCTAATGGGGAAATCCCACTAGCTTTTATTTTGATTTATTAAGGAAACAATGGTTCCTGCCTTTTCTAAAATAGTTTAGGCATACCTATCAAAAGGAGCAAACAGTACCAAACAAAGGTTTGCAAATTTTCTTCATATTTCTTTTGTGCAGATGTATAGATATCTTATTGGAAAATCTCAGAGACTTTATTTAGCAAAGCTTACTGTGTGATATATTTTCTGTTTGCTCCCTCAAGTCTTTCTTCATTTTCCCACCCTCCTCTGTGTCCTAGGAGTCTGACCTGTTTGGACTGCATTGAAGATAAATATTTTTCACATCTTTATTGGATATGTGTATTTTATTGATAATCTGTTCATGATCTTATTCCCTTGGAATGTTTAGTTTTATCTTAATGATTCATAAGTTGTTTTTATTTTAGGGTTCTTAATCCATTGTCTTACATATATGTTACAACGTTATGCCTAGTTTTCTGTTTATCTTTTGGTCTTTTCAAACAGTGCATGAATCTTTATTTTTATTTTCTTTAGTGGTTTATGTGTTTTATATCTGACTTAGAAATGTGTTATCCGTGAAAAATTCTGGTTGTGAGTCAAATAAATGAAGGATGCCTAATAATATTTAGCTGCCAAGCACAGTGCCTGTTGTTTTAAGGGGCTACTGAAAAGAACTTCTAGCTTGGACACTAGAAGACAGAGAAGAGTACCAGATTTATTTCATTCATCTGTTGTAGGATAGATTATATTCATTGATTTTTAAAAATAATTTATTTATTTATTTATGACTATGCTGGGTCTTTGTTGCTGCGTGGACTTTTCTCTAGTTGCAGGGAATGGGTACTACTCCCTTGTTGCAGAGCACTGGCTCTAGGGTGAGCGGGCTTCAGTAGTTGTGACATGTGGGCTCAGTAATTGCAGCTCCCAGGCTGTAGAAAACGGGCTCAAAGGTTGTGGTGCTCAGGCTTAGTTGCTCTGAGATGGGATTTTCCTGGAATCGGGGATCGAATGTGTGTCTTCTTCATTGGCAGGCAGATTCTGTACCACTGAGGTACTAGGGAAGCCTTCCATTGATTTTTCTTTTGAAAATTATTCCCTCTGTTTTATTTGGGGCTATCCAGTTGCAGTGCTTCCCAGTTATTTTGTGGAGGCTGAAGGCAAGTGCACCTCTGTAACTCCTCAAGCACTTCATTCCCTAATCCATGATTCCTAGCAAATTTTCAGGTCACTCAGTAAATGGGCCAGAATAACACACCCAAGTGTGGAATATGTTTCTTCTAAATTCCAAAGAGGTCCACTAGGCATTGTGTCTCTTTTTCAGTTGTTCCATAACTTACCCTTCATCTTCAGTTCAATTGAGTTCAACCACTCAGTCATGTCTGACTCTCTGCAACCCCATGGACTCCAGCATGCTAGGCTTCCCTGTCCATCCCCAACTCCCGGAGCTTGCTCAAACTCATGTCCATTGAGTCAGTGAATACCATCCAACCATCTCATCCTCTGTCGTCCCCTTCTCCTGCCACCTTCAATCCTTCCCATCATCAGGGTCTTTTCCAATGAGTCAGTTCTTCCCATCAAATGGCCAAAGTATTGGAGCTTCAGTTTCAGCATCAGTCCTTCCAATGAATATTCAGGACTGATTTCCTTTAGGATTGACTGGTTTGATCTCCTTGCAGTCCAAGAGACTCTCAAGAGTCTTCTCCAACACCAGAGTTCAATTCACAGATTAATAACACAGATTAATATTCACGAATTGTTAACACTGGGGAAATCTAAAACACATAAACCTGTGAGAAAAATTAGCTAGGTCTCCCTGTCCATCACCAGCTCCCAGAGCTTACTCAAACTCATGTCCATCAAGTCGGTGATGCCATCCAACCATCTCATCCTCAGTCGTCCTCCCACTTTCAGTCTTTCCCAACATTAGGGTCTTTTCAAATGAGTCAGTTCTTCACATCAGGTGGCCAAAGTATTGGAGATTCAGCTTCAGCATCAGTCCTTCCAGTGAATATTCAGGACTGATTTCCTTTAGGATGGACTGGTTGGATCTCCTTGCTGTCCAAGGGATTCTCAGGAATCCTTCTTCAACACTACAGTTCAAAAGCATCAATTCTTCGGCACTCATCTTTCTTAGAAGGCATATTTCAACATGGCCTACAGTAATGAAGTCCTAGAAATTTCCCTGATGTAGAAGGTTCCTGAATTCCTGTAGGATTTATTTTCACCCTCTGACACTAGTGTCTTACCCATAAGTCTAGAGTAGTTGTTATTTTTTGCTCACTAGGTCCAATCAGCATAATGTTATCAATGTAATAAATCAGAGTGATTTCTTGTGGAAAGGAAAGGCAGCCAAGATTCTTGCAAACTAAATTATGACATAGGATTGGAGAGTTGATGCACCCTTAATGTAAGACAGTGAAATTGTATTGCTGGCTTTGCCAACTGAAAGCAAACTGCTTCTGGTGGTCTTTATTGACAGGTATGCAGAAAAAAACACTTGTCAGATCAAATCTGTATACCAGATTACCAGATACCAGGGTGTATTGGTAAAACAATGAAACCCCGTTGTTTAGCAGTATAGCAGCTGCAATTGGAGTAATTACTCAGTTAAACTTACAATAATCCACTATCTTTCCCACGATCCCTCTGACTTCTTCACAGATCAAGTAGGAAAGTTGAATGGGAATGTGGTGGGAATAACCACATCTGCATCTTTCAAGCCATTGATAGTGGTGCTAATCTCTGCATTCTCTCCAGGTGTAGAATTGCTTTTGGTTGACTGTTTTCCTAGGTAGAGGCAGTTCTGCTGGCTTCCAATTGACCTTTCCCACCAGGATAGCCTTCTTACCATGGATCAGAGGGCCAATCTGAGCAATCTCTCAGCTACAGAGTATGTTTATTTCAATTATTACGTTCTGCTGCTGCTAAGTCACATCAGTCGTGTCCGACTCTGTGTGACCCCATAGACGGCAGCCCACCAGGCTCCCGTCCCTGGGATTCTCCAGGCAAGAACACTGGAGTGGGTTGCCATTTCCTTCTCCAAGAACTGGAGAAATAGCCACAGTATGGACGTGGGAACCCACATCCATGTCTGTCTTCACTGTGAGTCACAGCTGAAATAAAATTGATCACCTGACCTCCATAAGGCCCTACTCTAACTGGTGGACCACAGTGATGCTTTTCTCCTGGAATGAGTGTCAGTTCAGAGCCTGGAAAATTCTGACTATTTCTTTTCCCCCAGTGCACGGCTATCCTGGTCAAAGGCTATAGATCCCTTGAGGGGAGGACTGAGATAAAGATTAGCAGTATAAATTTCTAGCAGTATACCAGGGTCTTTCCTCAAGACCCTTGCATTTAAAAGGTTCTACGTCTGTAAAATGGCTAAAGTCTGGGAACGGATTGAGGGGCTATGACTCTCTTTTTATATTCAAGTTAAACTTTTAGTCACTTAACATAGACTTTTTCTGCTTATACAGATCAAGAATTTAGTAAGCTTGCTATTTAGTTCACATCTAGGAATACCATGGTCAGCTACTTGATTCCTACAATTCTAATTGCTGCTTTGACTCTGCTGTTCACTGCAGTAGCCACAGTCACTTTCTTTGGCAGCTGAGTGGTGCCGTTTGGCCCCTGCCACCGGGATTCATTCTGTTTGTCTTCAAGCTCCAGGGATTGGTGATGGACAAGGAAGCCTGGAGCCTGCTGCAGTCCATGGGGTTGCAGAGCCTAGAGACTGAACTGAACTGAACTGGGATTCAGTTACTCTGTTGCGTTTAGGTTTCAAAATGACAGCAGATCCCAGTGTAAGGTCTGGTTTAGAAAGATGAGCAAACAACAGAGCTCCTTAGGGCTGTTGGGTTCACCTCACAGATTTATTCCTTGTAGTTGTGTTGAAAAGTGTGTCATCCAAATGTCTCCATGGTGAATGAATAGCTCTTAAATGACAAATCCACTCTATCAGTCCAGTCTCCCTAAGCCTTTGGTCCCCTTCCCCTACATTAAACGAAAGTTGAACCAGCATTTCCAACTTGCTCACTGTGGGCCACCTTTTGATCTATGTTTTAGCCAACCAACCAACCAACCAAATTGTTAGATCCCTTTCTAACTCCCTAAGATGTGTAGTTAAATGCAGAGTCTCTGCTTAGTCAGCCCATATCAGTGAAGTTGGCCTGATCCAACTTTATATTTCTGACACCATTATCCCACACCCTTATCCATTCCCACGCATGTTCTCCAAATTTCTGTCTGTACAAATTGGAAAACTTAGTTTGTTTGTTTGTTTGCTTTTGGAATGAACTGCACATCCTCATGGGTCACACTTTGTACTTCAGCGTTAGGGGCCCTGGGACTGGAGTCCAGTTGTAGGTCTAGAAGCATGGATGTGTAGAGAACAATCTGCACTGATGTGTGTGCAGCCCCCTCAGGGTAGGCCTTTACTGTTTCATCAGGCATTGCAGGGTGAATCCCCTCAGACAGGGGTGGAGAGGCTGCTTCTACTGGGGTTGAAAGGACCTCTTCCATTGTGAGTAGAGAGACTGCTTCCTTTGGCAAAATGACTCATCAGAATTAGGGACTCAGTGTCCCTAGCTTCACTGAGATCTTCTCATGTGTCCCCATTCCACCTTTCAGTATCCAGATCCCTTCCAGTCAATGCCCTTTAATAGTAGACACCCTACCAGGTTGGGAGTTGTAATTCAGTCAGCTGCAGGTTGAGATCCTGCTTTAGATTTTCAGCCCTACAGCTAAAGGCGCACACAAGAGTTTTCAGATCATATACGTGCATTTGAGTTGGGAATTTGAACCCCTGAACCCATTCTTTTCTTTTCCCATCTGTCCACCAACATTAGGAGCAATGAGTCCATCTCCTTATATTTGTAAGTTTGACAAAAATGTTCAAAAGTGTCATATACACAGACACTTAGATCCTTGCTTCTTGTAAATGACTGTTTAGGAGTCTCCAATGGTGATACTTCGCTTATCTTTGTTGCCAGATCATGCCTGATCATGAACTATCAGTGCTGTCTTTACTAATGGAAATGGAGTCATTAGCATCTTTAAATCTAATCAGATTAGAAAGTCAATTTCAGAAACCCCAGAACCAATTCAACTTATAATTCTATTCAGTTGTGTCCTTGACTCTGTGACCCCATGGACTGCAGCCCACCAGGCTCCTCTGTCCATTGGGATTCTCCAGGCAACAATACTGGAGTGGGTTACCATGCCCTCCTCCAGGGGATCTTTCCAACCCAGGGATCAAACCCAGGTCTCCTGCATTGCAGGTGGATTCTTTACAATCTGAGCCACCAGGGAAATCTAAGAATACTGGAGTGGGTAGCCTACCCCTTCTCCAGGGGATCTTTCTGACCCAGGAGTTAAACCAGGGTCTCCTGCATTGCAGGTAGACTCTTTACAAGCTGAGCTACCAGGGAACCCCAAAATCTAATCAGATTAGAAAGCCAATTCAAGAAACCCCATAACCAATTCAATTTATAATTCTACTCCTCTGGAACCACTGTTGGTAAAATCTGTTTTAGTCAGAGTTCTCCAGAAAAACATCATTGGTAGGAGAGAGAAACAGAGAGATAAAGATGGAATTAGAGATTCAGCTAGAACTAGAGTGAGAAAGCAAGAAAGAGAGAGAGAGATTGAGAATGAAAGAGATTTATTATAAGGAATCAACTCTCATGAAAATGGAGGTTGGTAAATCTCAGATATTCAGAGTTAATCAGACAAATGGAGGCTCAGGAGAGCAACTGTTTAGCTTCAGTCTCAATCTGAAGGTCTGAGAGCCTGAAATACTGATGGTATAGTTTTAGTCCAAAGCCCAGTGGGCTTGAGACCCAAAAAGAGTTGATGTTTCAGTTTGAGTACAAAGGCAGGAAAAAAGCCAATATCCCAGAGCTCAAACTTTTAAAAACTCTTTTACTTATTGGAAGGTCAGCCTTTTTGTTCTAGACAGGCTTCAAATGACTGAATGAGGCTCATTCACTTTAGACAGAGCAGTCTGCTTCACCCAGTCTACTAAATGCTAATCTCATCCAGATTTACTTTCATAGGAATATCCAGAACAATGTTGACTAAATATTTGGGTACTCTGTGGCCCAGCCAAGTTAGCACATAAAATTAATCATCACACCAGACTTTCCCCAAATAAAAGGCCTTAATCTTTAATACCACTCCAACTTATATGTTTTGTTTGTTGAGTATTTAAGTCTCACTTGTTCTTTTCCTCCTCCCCAAATTAATCATTATTATTCTTATATTTAGTGAAGTCAGTACTCTTTTAGATTTATCTACTTTTTACCAATTTATTTTTTCACCTTCCTTTTTTTTTATCTCAAGCTTTATTTATAAATTCAATATTCTTTTCTTCATGAAGAATAGTCATTAGCAATTCCTTCAGTGATAGTTATGAGCTTTCCTGGTGGCTCAGATGGGAAAGAATCTGCTTGCAATGCAGGAAACCCAGGTTTGATCCCTGAGTTGGGAAGATCTCCTGGTGAAGGGAATGGCTACCCACTCCAGTATTCTTGCCTGGAATATCCATGGACAGAGGAACCTGGTGGGCTACAATCCATGGGGTCACAAATTGTCAGACATGACTGAGTGACTAACACTTTAGTGATAGTGATTGATAGTAAATACAATCCATTTTGATATCATTCCTAAATGATGTTAAATGAGCACAAAATATCCATTTTTGTAAGAATTTAAATTTTTCTCAGCTCATTGAAGGAGGTAATTTACTGTCTTCCCTTTTTCATTTTTGCTACTGAGAAACACCTGTGTCTAATTGTTGCTTCTGGTCTGTCTATTCTCTTGGTTTAAAAATCATTTATTCTTCCAATCCATGAACACGGTATATTTCTCTATCTATTTGTGTCCTCTTTGATTTCTTCCATCAGTGTTTTATAGTTTTCTATATATAGGTCTTTCATTTCTTTAGGTAGATATACTCCTAAGTATTTTATTCTTTTTGTTGCAATGGTGAATGGTATTGTTTCCTTAATTTCTCATTCTGTTTTCTCATTGTTAGTGTATAGGAATGCAAGGGATTTCTGTGTGTTAATTTTATATCCTGCAACATTACTGTATTCACTGATTAGCTCTCGTAATTTTCTGGTAGAGTCTTTAGGGTTTTCTGTGTCTAACTCAATGAAACTAAGCCATGCCGTGTGGGGCCACCCAAGACGGTCGGGTCATGGTGGAGAGGTCTGACAGAATGTGGTCCACTGGAGAAGGGAATGGCAAACCACTTCAGTATTCTTGCCTTGAGAACCCCATGAACAGTATGAAAAGGCAAAATGATAGGATACTGAAAGAGGAACTCCCCAGGTCGTTAGGTACCCAATATGCTACTGGAGATCAGTGGAGAAATAACTCCAGAAAGAATGAAGGGATGAAGGCAAAGCAAAAACAACACCCAGTTGTGGATGGGACTGGTGATAGACGCAAGGTCCGATGCTGTAAAGAGCAATATTGCATAGGAACCTGGAATGTTACGTCCATGAATCAAGGCAAATTGGAAGTGATCAAACAGGAGATGGCAAGAGTGAATGTCGACATTCTAGGAATCAGCGAACTAAAATGGACTGGAATGGGTGAATTTAACTCAGATGACCATTATATCTACTACTGTGGGCAGGAATCCCTTAGAAGAAAAGAGTAGCCATCATAGTCAACAAAAGAGTCTGAAATGCAGTACTTGGATGCAATCTCAAAAACGACAGAATGATCTCTGTTTGTTTCCAAGGCAAACCATTCAATATCACGGTAATCCAAGCCTATGCCCCAACCAGTAATGCTGAAGAAGCTGAAGTTGAACGGTTCTATAAAGACCTACAAGACCTTTTAGAACTAACACCCAAAAAAGATGTCCTTTTCATTATAGGGGACTGGAATGCAAAAGTAGGAAGTCAAGAAACACCTGGAGTAACAGGCAAATTTGGCCTTGGAGTATGGAATGAAGTAGGGCAAAGGCTAATAGAGTTTTGCCAAGAGAACACACTGGTCATAGCAAACACCCTCTTCCAACAAAACAAGAGAAGACTCTACACATGAACATCACCAGATGGTCAACACTGAAATCAGATTGATTATATTCTTTGTAGCCAAAGATGGAGAAGCTCTATATAGTCAGCAAAAACAAGACCAGGAGCTGACTGTGGCTCAGATCATGAAATCCTTATTGCCAAATTCAGACTTAAATTGAATAAAGTAGGGAAAAGCACTAGACTATTCAGGTATGACCTAAATCAAATCCCTTATGATTCTACAGTGGAAGTGAGAAATAGATTTAAGGGACTAGATCTGATAGACAGAGTGCCTGATGAACTATGGATGGAGGTTTGTGACATTGTATAGGAGACAGGGATAAAGACCATCCCCATAGAAAAGAAATGCAAAAAGGCAATATGGTTGTCTGAGGAGGCCTTACAAATAGCTGTGAAAAGAAGAGAAGCGAAAAGCAAAGGAGAAAAGGAAAGATATTCCGATTTGAATGCAGAGTTCCAAAGAATAGCCAGGAGAGATAAAGCCTTCCTCAGTGATCAATGCAAAGAAATAGAGGAAAACAACAGAATGGGAAAGACTAGAGATCTTTTCAAGAAAATTAGAGATATCAAGGGAACATTTCAGGCAAAGATGGGTTTGATAAAGGACAGAAATGGTATGGACCTAAGAGAAGCAGAAGATATTAAGAAGAGGTAGCAAAAATACACAGAAGAACATACAAAAAAGATCTTCACCAGCCAGATAATCACGATGGTGTGATCACTCACCTAGAGCCAGACGTCCTGGAATGTGAAGTCAAGTGGGCCTTAGAAAGCATCACTACAAACAAAGCTAGTGGATGTGATGAAATTCCAGTTGAGCTATTTCAAATCCTGAAAGATGATGCTGTGAAAGTGCTGCACTCAGTATGCCAGCAAATTTGGAAAACTCAGCAGTGGCCACAGGATTGGAAAAGGTCAGTTTTCATTCCAATCCCTAAGAAAAGCAATGCCAAAGAATGCTCAAACTACTGCACAATTGCGCTCATCTCACACACTAGTAAAGGAATGCCCAAAATTCTCCAAGCCAGGTTTCAGCAATATGTGAACCGTGAACTTCCAGATGTTCAAGGTGGTTTTAGAAAAGGCAGAGGAACCAGAGATCAAATTGCCAATATCCACTGGATCATTGAAAAAGCAAGAGAGTTCCAGTAAAACATCTATTTCTGCTTTATTGACTATGCCAAAGCCTTCGACTGTGTGGACCACAATACACTGTGGAAAATTCTGAAGGAGATGGGAATACCAGACCACCTGACCTGCCTCTTGAGAAACCTGTATGCAGGTCAGGAAGCAAGAGTAAGAACTGGGCATGGAACAACAGACTGGTTCCAAATAGGAAAAGGAGTACGTCAAGGCTGTATATTGTCACCCTGCTTATTTAACTTACATGCAGAGTACATTATGAGAAACGCTGGGCTGGAAGAAGCACAAGCTGGAATCAAGATTGCCAGGAGAAATATCAATAACCTCAGATCTGCAGATGACACCACCCTTATGGCAGAAAGTGAAGAGGAACTAAAAAGCCTCTTGATGAAAGTGAAAGAGGAGAATGAAAAAGTTGGCTTAAAGCTTAACATTCAGAAAACTAAGATCATGGCATCTGGTCCCATCACCTGATGGGAAATAGATGGGGAGACAGTGGGAACAGTGTCAGACTTTATTTTTTTGGGCTCCAAGATCAATGTGGATGGTGACTGCAGCCATGAAATTAAAAGACGCTTACTCCTTGGAAGGAAAGTTATGACCAACCTAGATAGCATATTAAAAAGTAGAGACATTACTTTGCCAACAAATGTCCGTCTGGTCAAGGCTATGCTTTTTCCAGTGGTCATGTATGGATGTGAGAGTTGGACTGTGAAGAAAGCTGAGTACCGAAAAATTGATGCTTTTGAACTGTGGTGTTGGAGAAGGCTCTTGAGAGTCCCTTGGACTGCAAGAAGATACAACCAGTCTATCCTAAAGGAGATCAGTCCTGGGTGTTAATTGGACTTACTGATGCTGAAGCTAAACTCCAATACTTTGGACACCTCATGTGAAGAGTTGACTCATTGGAAAAGACCCTGATGCTGGGAGGGATTGGGGGCAGGAGGAGAAGGGGACGACAGAGGATGAGATGGCTGGATGGCATCACCGACTTGATGGGCATGAGTTTGAGTAAACTCCGGGAGTTGGTGATGGACAGGGAGGCCTGGCATGCTGTGATTCATGGGGTCACAAAGAGTCAGACACGACTGAGTGACTGAGCTGAACTGAACTGATGTAGAGGATCATGTCATCTGCAAACAGTGAGAGTTTAACTTCTTCTTTTCCTATCTGGATTCCTTTTATTTCTTTTTCTGCTCTGATTGCTGTGGCCAACACTTCCAAAACTATGCTGAATAGTAGTGGTGAGAGTGGGCACCCTTGTCTTGTTCCTGACTTTAAAGGAAATGCTTTCAATTTTTCACCATTCAAGATAATGTTTGCTATGGGTTTGTCATATATAGCTTTTATTATGTTGAGGTATGTTCCTTCTATGCTTGCTTTCTGGAGAGTTTTTATCATAAATGGATGTTGAATTTGGTCAAAGGCTTTTTCTGCATCTATTGAGATAATCATATGGTTTTTATCTTTCAATTTGTTAATGTGGTGTATTACATTGATTGATTTGTGGATATTAAAGAATCCTTGCATTCCTGGGATAAAGCCCACTTGGTCATGATATATGATCTTTTTAATATGTTGTTGGATTCTGTTTGCTAGAATTTTGTTAAGGATTTTTGCATCTATGTTCATCAGTGATATTGGCCTGTAGTTTTCTTTTTTTGTGGCATCTTTTTCTGGTTTTGGTATTAGGGTGATGGTGGCCTCATAGAATGAGTTTGGAGGTTTGCCTTCTTCTTCAATTTTCTGGAAGAGTTTGAGTAAGATAGGTGTTAGCTCTTCTCTAAATTTTTGGTTTAAAGATCTAAATGTAAGACCAGAAACTATAAAACTCCTAGAGGAGAACATAGGCAAAACACTCTCCGACATAAATCACAGCAGGATCCTCTATGACCCACCTCCCAGAATATTGGAAATAAAAGCAAAAATACACAAATGGGACCTAATTAAACTTAAAAGCTTTTGCACAACAAAGGAAACTATAAGCAATGTGAAAAGACAGCCTTCAGAATGGGAGAAAATAATAGCAAACAAAGCAACAGACAAAGGATTAATCTCAAAAATATACAAGCAACTCCTGCAGCTCAATTCCAGAAAAATAAATGACCCAATCAAAAAATGGGCCAAAGAACTAAACAGACATTTCTCCAAAGAAGACATCCAGATGGCTAACAAACACATGAAAAGATGCTCAACATCACTCATTATCAGAGAAATACAAATCAAAACCACAATGAGGTGCCATTACACGCCAGTCAGGATGGCTGCTATCCAAAAGTCTACAAGCAATAAATGTTGGAGAGGGTGTGGAGAAAAGGGAACCCTCATACACTGTTGGTGGGAATGCAAACTAGTACAGCCACTATGAAGAACAGTGTGGAGATTCCTTAAAAAACTGGAAATAGAACTGCCATATGACCCAGCAATCCCACTCCCGGGCATACACACTGAGGAAACCAGAATTGAAAGAGACACCCCAATGTTCATTGCAGCACTGTTTATAATAGCCAGGACATGGAAGCAACCTAGATGCCCATCAGCAGATGAATGGATAAGGAAGCTATGGTACATATACACAATGGAATATTACTCAGCCATTAAAAAGAATTCATTTGAATCAGTTCTAATGAGATGGATGAAACTGGAGCCCATTATACAGAGTGAAGTAAGCCAGAAAGATAAAGAACATTACAGCATACTAACACATATATATGGAATTTAGAAAAATGGTAACAATAACCCTATATGCAAAACAGAAAAGGAGACACAGATGTACAGAACAGACTTTTGGACCCTGTGGGAGAAGGCAAGGGTGGGATGTTCTGAGAGAATAGCATTGAAACAAGTATACTATCAAGGGTGAAACAGATCACCAGCCCAGGTTGGATGCATGAGACAAGTGCTCAGGGCTGGTGCACTGGGAAGACCCAGAGGGATGGGATGGAGAGGGAGGTGGGAGAGGGGATCGGGAAGGGGAATACATGTAAATCCATGGCTGATTCATGTCAATGTGTGGCAAAAACCATTACAATATTGTAAAGTAATTAGCCTCCAACTAATAAAAATAAGTGAAAAAAAAAACCATTTATTTGCATTTGCTGCTTTAGAGACTGCTTGGGATTTACTTCTTGAATATGAGGACTAAAGTAATTTATAACTTCTGGAAAATTCTCAGCCATTCTTTTAATAGGTAAGCTTTTCACCATTTTCTCTCTATTCCCCCTGAAATTTCTCTTGCATATATCTGTGACTTTCTCATTTTACCTCACATCTCTTAATCTTTTTTTAATATTTTTCCATCTCCTTGGTCTCTCTGTGTTTCTTCATATCTTTCTATTCACTAGTTCAATCCTTAGCCATATCTAATCCTTTTTTTAAAAAAAATTTCAGGGACTAAAATTTTGATTTATTTTTTCCTATAACTTTTATTTGTAAAAGTTATTTTCCATTATTTTTTTCAAATTTGCCTGGCCCAACTTTTTTCATTATAAATCATCTTGCATTATATTTAAAAATTGTAGGGAGCAAAACAATTAACTGAAGCCAAATATAAGGAAACTGAACATCTTTTGTGGAGAAAAGGGAACTCTTATGCACATTTGGTTGGATTGTAAATTGGTATAGCCACTGTGGAAAAAAGTATGGAGGCTCCTCAGAAAATTAAAAATAAGACTGCTATATCATTAAGCAATTTCACTTCTGGGTATCTATCTGCAGAAAACAAAAACACTAATTCAAAAGATAACATGCACACCAGTGTTCATTGCAACATTATTTACAATAGCCAAGATACAGAAGCAACCTGAATGTTCACCAATAGAAGAATGGATAAAGAAGATGTTATATATATATATACACACATATATATATACACACACACACACAATGATATCTTGCCATTTGCAACAACATGGATGGACCCAGAGGCTATTATGCTAAGTGAAATAATTTAGACAGAGAAAGACAAATCCAATATGATCTCAATTTTATGTGAAATCTTAAAAACTAAATAAGTAAAACAATATGAAAAGAGACTCATAGATACAGAGAAAAAATGGATTGTTTAGAGGGGAGAAGGGTTGGTTGGGGCAAGATAGGGGAAGGAAATTAAGAGGTATAAACATCCAATTATTAAATAAATAAGGCACAAAGATGTAGTATACAGCATAAGGAATATGGTCAATAATATCATAATAATTTTGTATGGGGACAGATGGTTATTAGACTTATTGTGGTAATCATCTCATAATGTAGGCAAATATCAAGTCATCCTGTAGAATACCTGAAACTAACATAATTTTGTTCATTAATTAGCTCAGTTCAGTTCAGTTGCTCAGTCATGTCTGACTCTTTGCAACCTCACGGACTGCAACACACCAGGTTTCCAAGTCCATCACCAACTCCTGGAGCTGGCTCAAACTCATATCCATCCAGTCAGTGGTGTCATCCAACCATCTCATCCTCTGTCATACCTTTCTCCTCCTGCCTTCAATCTTTCCAAGCATCAGGGTCTTTTCCAATGAGTCAGTTCTTCCCATCAGGTGGCCAGAAGTATTGAAGCTTCAGCATCAGTCCTTCCAGTGAATATTCAGGACTGATCTCCTTTAGGATTGACTGGTTTGATCTCCTTGCAGTCCAAGGAACTCTCAAGAGTCTTCTCCAACACCACAGTTCAAAAGCATCAATTCTTTGGCACTCAGCTTTCTTTATGGTCCAGCTCTCACATCCATACATGACTACTGGAAAGACCATAGTTTTGGCTGGATGGACCTTTGTCAGCAAAGTAATGTCTCTTTGTTTATTAATTACATTTCAATAAAAAATTTTCAAATAAAAAAGAGAATGAACATCCTTAAAGCAAACAAACAAGTGCCTTTTTAATTCTTTTAAACAACATTGGATTTATACTACATGATGCTTTTGTAACTAGCATTTTTATAAGAAAATTTGGAGATCTTTATAAGCATATATAGATCTACCTAATTTTTTTTATTGCTGCAAAGTAATCTGTTGTATGCATTATTGATAGTGTTTTATTAATTTCTTAGATATTTTAGTCCTTCTATTTATATACTTTTAAAAATTTATTTTATAATTGAAGGAAAATTTGTTTTATGATGTTGTGTTGATTTCTACCATGCTGTGCTGAGCTTAGTCGGTCAGTCCTGTCTGACTCTTTGTGACCCCATGAACTGTAGCCTGTCAGGCTCCTCTGGCCATGGGGATTCTCCAGGCAAGGATACTGGAGTGGACTGCCCTCCTCCAGGGTTTCTACCCTACAACAGCCATAATTATACATGTATCACCTCCTTCTTGAGCCTCTCTCCCCACCCTCCTCTATTTATTGTAATCCGTTTAAATATACTTATTTTTCAGTGTTTTTCAATCTTATTATCTAAAGTGCCCAGGGTTGTATCCTGCAATTTGCTTTTTCTGTGGATGCAAATTCTCTATAGACTTCTTCTCCTACCCAGATCCCAGGTCAACTCAACACAATTTCTCTCATTTCACTTTGCCAGTACACAAACTTTTCCCTAGCTACCCTTGCGCTGAGAGCGTAACCCTTTATGTGTCCTGGACTTACATGTGCATCTGTGAGGGGAAGGTGTGCTGGCCCAACTCCCTAACTCAAGCATTTCCAATGTTTTGGTCCATAATGTTCATTAAATTACTTTCAATAACATAAGTGACTAATGTACCTCATCCCCTCAAGCTGCTAAACTGTCAGCATCAATTCACTTATCTGGTTTCCAATTTTCTGTTTGCTTTTAGCCCCTGGGGATTTTACATCTTCTCTATGAATTTGACTATGCATTTTCAACAGCATTTGTTAAGTTATTATCTCATACTTATAAGTGTTTGCAGTTGAAGATTTTCAGGGTCTCTAATAATCTGTAATGTTGCTAGACGCAAAGTCCTACTGTTTCATCACTTAGGCTTAGAAATGTCTGGGTGCTGCTTGTCTCTGAAATTCTCTAACTGTGAACATCCCTTGTCTCTATCTGTTCTCATTGATATGTTTAAGAAGAGGCGGGTTAATTTAAGTCTAAAAATTTGACATGGGTTAGTGATCGCCTTGTTTGAATTTCAAAGTGAAAGTGAATATGCTCAATGTACGGTAATAAGAACATACCTGGCAAATATCTATTCTTCCTCACTTGTCTTCCTTTTTTTCACATGACAATAGCTCAAGCTCCCTGTTTCAATTTCAAGTCCTATATCTATTTTATAATTACATCTGGGGCAGTGCAAAGTAGTAGAAATAATAGTGACTAGAGCGAAAGAACCTGAATTACAGTTTAAATTCTGCCACTAAATTGTACGTCCTTGAATTAAATTATTCTACCTCTTAGTGCCACTGTTAATCTGTATGAAACCCTGCAGCTCTGTCTATGATCATGTAATTCTAGAGCTTATTACTTCTAAGAATTACTTCTAGCCACCAGAAATGTAGAGTGATTAAAAGCTGGGAGGTTTTATGTTTTTAAGTTTTTTAAATTATAATTTTTAAAGGAGTTCAATAAAAACTTAATTAAAGGGTAACTCAGTGTCTGGGGCTTTCCCATAAATCAGGAGAAAGTGATCATTAGGTATATTATATCAAAATTATTTAGGGTGAGAAAATAGACTGCCATGATTTGAATAGGAAAATCTAGACATCTGAACATGTAAGCCCTTGCAGGGCTAGAGCTAACCATTCTGATCCAGAGCATAGCTGAAGGAATTAAATAGAGAAAGAATGTAATTAAACAACTGACTGTGGTGTTTCATTCTTTGCAGTCATTCAACATTTCAGCTGCAGACTCAGTTTATCCTGTCTTCTTCCCCATTACCCTTATCTGAATTCTCATAATTCACCGAAGCCCAGAAATAGACAAAAGTCACTAGAGAAGGTTTCAGAATCCTGACTCCCTTGGTCTTAAAGGCTACTTGTAATGGTTAGGAATTATATACACATATTCCTATGGCCAGAACACTTCCTTTAATACAAATGCTGGGAAAGAAATTTGTAGATCTTTTTGCTCATGGCCTTTTAGTACTTTTGACATTTCAGAGGTGAATCTCTAGATTGCCTACTCAAATTTATATGGGTTCCCTCTGTACTTTCACCAGTGATTAATGAGGTTATTTTACATTTAATTTTCTTTAAAGGACTTCAAAACCTGTGATATGATTTCCACAGATAGCACTGAGAGCATTTTCTAGACTGCTCTCTGGAGGCCTTGAGTTGCTAGTGGCAAAATGTACCTCCCACAGACTTCCAGTAGATGGCAGGTACAGTACTCCAAACCTCTCAGAACATGAAAAATATCCAAACAGCTCAATGTGTAAATATAGATTGTTACTGTGTTTTAAATCTCAAGAGCAATGAAAAAAATGAGTAAAACTTTTGTTTATGGATCTAGTATCATATTACCATATAAGTATCTTTTTATTTTTGTCTTCTACTAAAAATACAAGTGCAACAAATGAAAATATGTCTTTATCAAGGAATGCCTGCAATTCCAGATTGCAAATTAAGCATTTAAATGTTGAATAATATAATCACCATGTTATAGCTGTTAATTAAAGTGCTTAGTGAACAAAGATACATTTAGCAATTTTTAAATATAAATTTTAGAGGATGAGAAACTATTGTTTTATAGCAATTGTAGTTTAATAAGCTTCCATTTACACTTTATTTATTCAGGTTTTTTTTCTTTTACAGATTCGTAGATGGCAGAAGTATAGATATAGCTAGTTAAATATATACATATGTAAATGCATATGTATGTATATACATACGTACAAAGACAGATTGCTCAATCTGTTTTTTGTTTCCTTTGACTAACTAATCCCATAGTGTTTCCTTCAGTTTACTATAGAAATTAATTTCTACAGTGTCTTTGGAAAGAAATTCCTCTCTACTATCTATGATAAAAAAAACAAGAGAATGCTTAAACTGGCCCCTTACAGATGGGAAATGAGTACTCAGGCAGATCATATATCTCCTGATTAGTATGACAGATGTTTGTTCTACGAAGGATGACTGTGAAAGCTGCAAAATATTCCATTACAAATTCAGATGCACACTTTCATTAAAAATATATCCAGGTGTGACACATCTAAGATTCCCATGACTTTCAGAAGTATTTTTTATGAACTCAGTAAATTTCTTTCAAAGGATTTAAAAGTAGTTTTAATTTCACCGTATAACTTGATTCCTCATAAATTTATCATATCTGTGTAACACAGAAGATGTTCAATGTGACTTGTTTGAATGAAACTTAGCCAAAATAGACTTTGGGCTGTTTACTTGATTTTCCCAACTTTAATACTACATGTTTTACTTAGTTTATTTTCTGTCCTTCCCCTTAAATTGTTAACAATTAAGAAGATTCTAAGGCAATTAGTGCATACAATAATGTTTGGGAAGCACTGATCTGAGTCACTGTGTTTCTTCTTCCTCATGTCCTAGATTTTTTCCCTCTGTAATCACTCTCAGAGAGAAAACATCTTCCAAGTTAGTTAGTTCACTTGCCTCTGAACTATACAGCATACCACAACCAGATTTACCTTTTTATACAAACATTTGGTCACAATACACCTTTGCTTAAGGATCTACAACTCCTTCCTTTTATCTGGGTACAGGAAGTCCAGACAGCTCCTGTCATTCTTGGCTCATTCTTTATATCCTAATCTAGAACACATTTTTATTTAACCAAATTTTTTATCTAATCAGACTCTACTCATTGTTTAACACAAAAAACTCCAAGATCTTCCCTCTTTGCTGGAGCCCACATGGATTTCTCTGTTGTTTACGGCACATAATTATACCACCTACTGTTCATTATGGAATAAGCTGCATTGTTTTGGAGAGTTCTGTTAGTCTGTTTCCCTAATAAGATTGTACGTTAATCAAAAGCAGAAATTTTGTGTCTTGATTTCTTTGGTGTCACTCATGAATGATTTAGATACTTGAGTTAAATGCTTAGGTTCCACTTTAAACTAGTCAACTTACAGGACTCTCTGGGTTTCCAGAAACACAAAGCAAAGTTAATCGGCTTAAGCATAAGGAAATATCTCACAGAACCAAAGGACGGAAGTTCAGCAGAGCCTCAAAAGGTATAGGAACTACAGAATGCAAAGCTGTGCAGAGTTCCTTCACTGCTCAGATCCCTTTTCTTTCTGCCTGGTCTGTTAATTTACATATACGTGCTTCACTCTTTTCTCTTTCTCCCTGTGTATTTGCTGTCTCTGCTTCTCTGATCTATGTGGAAGGCTGATCATGCTCACAGGTAGCTCTATCTTTGAGCCTACGAATTTCAAGACTCAAAGAAATTGAGTCAGGCTCCTGTCTCCCCAATCTCAAATTTCTGATTGTTCCAACTTAGACCTATCCAGTCAGTAAGTGTCAGAAAGAGAAATAATTGCTTCCAGAGCTTCAGTGTTTTTGTGATAGAGAGGAATCATAAGTTAGGAAGTTGTTTCAAGTATGTGCATTATAACCCGCTAAAATAGAGTCATAGCCCATTTCTATTTAGGTAAGAAGAGAAGAAAGCTTTTTTTGTTGTTTTTTCTCCAGCTAGTACAGAAAACATAATTAATTTAACTTTGTAGACTTCTCTTTTCTCAAAATCTTCCATGATAACTTTTGTTTAGTCATTTCATCAGTAATATATATGTTTTATTCTCTATTTCATCAGGGCCATAGGAAAAAAGTTTTCCAGGCGTTACCATGCCATCCTGCTTTCATTCAGGAAAATCTGCATTTTTAAAAAGCTCTCTAGGGTTGAAAATCTTTCAGCTTCAGTTAAGAATCTATAGTACGATTCCAATATCCTTAAATATACTCTTCTGCTACTTAAAAAACAAAGGTGACAGAAATAGTTTTATTCATAAAAAAGTATTGCAGGAGGATTTTTATAATACTTAGAACTCTGAAATAGATGAACTCTGTTATGACTCACACACACACATATGCATGTACAAACACACAGAGAGACTGAGGTCATTGAGTGGGAAAAAAACGAAAGCAGGGGTTAACCCTAACGTGTGGGCTTCTTTATTAACTAAAAAATGTAATTATGATTTGAAGCTGTAGTCAAAAGAAGTATTTTGGAATGATGAAAATGTTCTAAAATTAGATTATGGTGATGGTTACATAACTCTGTAAATATACCAAATGATACTGGATTACACGCTTTGAAGGGTGAGCTCAGTAAAGTTATTAAAATGCATTGTATAAGATTAAAATCAAATTTAAAGAAACCTGAAAAGTGCAGGTGCAAAGTTGTTTAGATCACTCTTTGTACACTGAAATGTCACTTAGTATGCATGACTCATCATTTTGCTAATGTCGTAGAATTACAAGCAAAATTGTTGACTTGCTTTTAGGTTGTTGAATATTTGAATAAGGTGAATTATTAAATAAAGGCTAGAGATACAGGAAAATTATAGCTGTGCTATTGTAATGGGTGGTATAAAGGAAACAATTCATTTGTAGCAGATGACTTGTAGTTGTCATTAAAGTGATATATGAATGAAACTAAATATAAGGTTAAGGAGCAGCAGGCTCTTACTATCTGGATACACAAAGGTTGAATATCAGGGAACATTGAGCTAATCATAGAAACAAGCTCTTCAAGAAGAATTCTATGTAGGTGTTTTGTGTATGAATTATCCTGAATGACCAGCTACTTTGAATTTGGTTGATTGATTATTCAGTTTTTCATTTCACTTTGCTCAACTTTGTTCCAGCAATCAGTGCTCATAGACTAAGTGAAAAAGATCTTAACATTGGCACTTACTTAATGCTTCAGTGAAGCTCCAACAAGGCTGTTACACTGGGTCTCTCTCTGGATCATTAAACAGATCATACAACATTTAATTCCAGTTATCAGTGTAGGCAAATGAAAAATCTTGCAGACAAATGTAAAATAAAGAAAAATGTCCCTCACTGTTTTACAAAGTGTTTTCCACTCTGCAGTGTAGTGGTGCCTTGTTCTCATGCCATGCTCTTCAATTCTGTAAACTGATTTTCTATTTTCTCATTGTTCACCAGAGATAATCCTGGGTTTAGTGATTTCCTGTTTCTTCTGATAGTATAACCCATAATTGTCATTGACTACTGCTTCTCAACAGGTTCCTCTACATTTTTCTTCCTTCTTCCATCACTTCATAGAGCAAGCCATATTTACTTGTATACCACAGCCTGTATTTACCTGTCTACTTCATCAGTGTCTATGGACCATGCTATCTGTTCTTATTTATTCCTTCAATAGCCAGTGCTCTACCCCCACTGACTAAAAGAGCCAAATTCATGTATAATCAGAGAAACATGTGATGCCCTGTAAAAGTTTATTTGAATACTGTACTTATTGAAATATTTTTGTTGTATACTTTATTTTTGTTTAAAACTAGAGCAAAAACAAAAACATAAATTAATTGTGTTATAGTCATACAGTAGGATACCATACAGCAGTGAAAAAAAAAGTATGCTCTTCACACACGAGATCATTAAATGTACAGGCATAATATTAAGTGAAATAATTATTCCATTTATATCAAGTTTTAAAAAAGGCAAAACTAAGCTATGAAGATAAAAGTAAAGTAGATGTACTCTTTTTCCATTAAACAGACATAAGAGATGTTTCTGGGTTGTTATTTTAATATTCTATTTCTTCATGTCGGTATTGGTTTCATTGGTTATCTCTTTGTAAAACTCGCTGAGCTGTATACTTTACTTAATATTGTGTACTTTATGTGTATTATATTTCTTTCCCCCCACTCTTTCTCTTTAATATTATTTCATACAAATAATAATAATGTTATTGTATATTCATCAAGATGGTCCACAAAGATGTGGTTTCAGATAGCTTTTTATTATTTTTTTCTTTTTTTAAATTTATTTTAATTGGAAGCTAATTACTTTACAATATTGTGGTGGTTTTTGCCATACATTCACATGAATCAACCATGGGTGTACAGGTGTCCCCCATCCTGAACCCCCCTCCCACCTCCCTCCCCATCCCATCCCTCTGGGTCTTCCCAGTGCACCAGCCCTGAGCACCCTGTCTCATGCATCGAACCTGGACTGGTGATCTATTTCACATATGATAATATACATGTTTCAATGTTATTCTCTTAAATCATCCCACCCTCGCCTTCTCCCACGGAGTCCAAAAGTCTGTTCTTTACATCTGTGTCTCTTTTGCTGTCTCGCATATAGGGTCATCGTTACCATCTTTCTAAATTTCATATATATGCGTTAATATACTGTATTGGTGTTTTTCTTTCTGGCTTACTTCACTCTGTATAACAGCCTCCAGTTTCATCCATCTCATTAGAACTGATTCAAATGCATTCTTTTTAATAGCTGAGTAATATTCCATAGTGTATATGTACCACAGCTTTCTTATCCATTCATCTGCCAATGGACATCTAGGTTGCTTCCATGTCCTGGCTACTGTAAACAGTGCTGTGATGAACATTGGGGTGCACGTGTCTCTTTCAGATCTGGTTTCCTCAGTGTGTATGCCCAGCAGTGGGATTGCTGGGTCATATGGCAGTTCTATTTCCAGTTTTTTAAGGAATCTCCACTGTTATCCATAGTGGCTGTACTAGTTTGCATTCCTACCAACAGTGTAAGAGGGTTACTTTTTCTCTGCACCTTCTCCAGCATTTATTGTTAGTAGACTTTTTGATAGCAGCCATTCTGACTGGCATGAGATGGTACCTCACTGTGGTTTTGATTTGCATTTCTCTGACAATGAGTGATGTTGAGCATCTTTTCATGTGTTTGTTAGCCATCCGTGTGTCTTCTTTGGATAAATGTCTGTTTAGTTCTTTGGCCCATTTTTTGATAGCTTTTTAGTATTAAATTTAAATTTCCTTTCTTAAACCTTTGACCCCATTGACTTGTTTCTCTCACCTTTTACCTCCACCTTCGCCTCCCCCCCACCCCCGGCCTCCTCTGGCATCTACCAATCATTCTGTGTATCTGTGAGCTTGGTTGGTTTGTTTTAGATCCACATATAACAGTGATAATATGCTATTTGTCTTACTACATGCCTAAACCAGTGCTTGGGAAACAAAGGGAAAATGCCTTACCCCTAAGCTCAGAGGGTATCTGCCTGCAATGCGGGAGACACAGGTTCAATCCCTGGGTTGGGAAGATCACTGGAGAAGGAAATGGCAACCCACTCCAGTACTCTTGCCTGGAACATCCCACAGACGGAGAAGCCTGGTAGACTACTGTCCATGGGGTTGCAAAGAGTCGGACATGACTAAGTGACTTCACTTTCACTTTCTAACCTCAAGACGTTCACAATTAATTAGAGGAGACATTTATAATCAGATAACATGAAAATATGTGTCATGCTCCTGGTTCCCAATCCCATGACTCTATATCCTCCTATACCTTTAGGTGTGAAAGCACAACCAAATACTTCTTGCCTTTAAGCACTATTAGTCGAAAAGCATAAAATCCCAGATAATAGAAATGTTACCTCATGAGGAAATCCCTTAATCAGTTAAAAGAGCTTAGGATTCCTAGCTATCCAAAGTGACTAATCAAACATTTTATACTTTGGTAAAGATGGTCATAAAACACTACCTCTAAGAACTTTGTCAGAATTAAAATAAATATCCCCCCAAATTTAGAATAAATTATTACTTTACTATAGTACAAATACATATAGTTGTTCTAAGTAACTGTAAAACAAATTTTAATTTCAATTGTATGAATTTAAAGGTAAAATATGGGCAGAAAAATCACATACATGTTGTTTATTAGGCGTTTAAGTAATCTGTTATATTTGTTCCCATTATCATTGTTTGCAAATGTATTGCTTGTCTTTAGTCTTCAAAAGCATGAGCATGATATCTAGGTAATTTGGGAAAATTCTCCTTTTCCATTCAGTTAACAATTCTAAGCCTCCAACCTGGTGGCAAGATTCCCTTCACCCTCTAACTAGTCAGTCATCTTTTACAATATAGCCCAGCAGCCAAGATTGCCGTAGACAGATTCACTCTATCATCATGAAGAGGAAAATGCTCAAGTCTGCAGGAATCACTGCAAGGATAGCAGTCATCAAAGGAATCTAGCTATATTTCCACTGTCACAAGCTGTGCAACCTTGGATATATTTCTTTGAAACTATGATTTCTTGCTTTTAAAATGAGGAACAATGTGGTTCTGCCATAAATAAAAATGCCAATTAAAAAAGGTACATACCAAAAATTGTAAATGTTATTTTAGCATCTTCATTTCATTTAGGGCCTCTGGACACACAAGTTCACATTATTTTGTGTTTCTGGGTTTGTTGGCGATTTAATGTGTCCTGATCATTAGGGCTTTTTCCAGAGTCTTGGTGACAACAAGAATTAGACATTTCTTTGATAAATTTTTGCTTACTTATTAATTAATTAAATTATACATTACCCAATTCCCTACTATGTGCTTCATATAGTTTCTACAGAATTTAGCTTGTAAGTAGTAGGCAAGTAAGAAAAGATGAATGAATTATTGAATAGGAAACATTGTATCCTAACTTTCAAGAAACTGGCACATGAGGTGAAAGTATTTGTGCCCCTGCATTCCCACCCCCTATTCCACGGTTCCCCTTGACCAGGCTATACCCGCCCACATGGCACCTTTGTGGTAATTAGAAAAAACATACTTCTTCCTCAAGGAAAAAATAAGTATGTCATGTATTTTCTCATTTATCAATAGCAAATTTATGACAGATTGAATCATTACCCAATTGGACTTGTTACAAATAGACTGTTGTTATTAAGTCTTAGTTATGAAATATAATTACATATGAATCATGTCAAAGTGAAAGCGCTTAGAGATTTAAAGTGGAAACAGCATACATTCTGGTGGGTAAATGTGGATGATATTAACTGCAAAATGAAACCTTAGAATTGTCTAGATTAAATCATTGGGCAATTTTTTAAAAATATAGAGGTATGCCCCCTAACTATTACATCTGTCAGAAAAGAAGCTCCTCTTTTGGAAGCACAGATTGCAAAAATGTTGTCGGATCAACAGGAGTTTTCTTGATTTCACATCACCCTTGTAAGTCAAAATGGAGAAGTCAAGACCAACTCTATAGAAATAGGCCTAATCATTTCACTTATTTACTATGATAAGAGCCAGAAAATTGCCATAAATATACAAATTGCCCATCTGTAGATTAAATAATTATAATGAAAACATGCAAAAAGTTAAAAATATTAAAAATGTGAATTATGACCATTGATACGGCGCTTTTGTGCGGTGCACAACCTGAACAAGTGTTTGCTACAGACCTGTCTGACACGTGACTCTTTCTGTCTCAGCAGTTTCATATGCAATGCCCTCTCTTGGAATGCTATGACAACCTTCATAATTCTGACACAAACTTTTTTTTATCTTTTGGCTAAATCAAACTGAACTGATCTAGGAGGATATTCTGGAGCTTTCTTTTCCTGGTTGGTTGAGCATTGCGTATGCTTCCACAACACCAGTTCATTTTGTATTACAAAATACTCCTCAGGTTGTTTTATGGTGTAGTCAGTAGTATGCTAATAAATACCACCCTGTAGGGTGTGGAGAAGCCCTTATTAGTAGTATTTGTTGATTTCCATGGTGTAAGTTCTCCCACCATGGCCAATTTGAAGCTATCAATGGTTTAACAACTGGCTAGCAAAAATTCCCAAATGTTTAACAGTTGACACTCATGAGCCTGTTTCAGCCCACTCCAGCACACCAGTGGATATCACTGTTTTACATATCAGTCTCCTCTACCAGACTGTGAATTTCTCAAACCCAGAAAGCCTGTATTATGTTGCTATGTAACCTTTTAAGCTAATACGGTGCTTGGTGCAAGATACTGCTTAATACATATGTTGAGATGATAATTTAGAATGATTTTCTACCTGGAGTTCCCATTTTCTATTCCATAGTTCAGGTAATTGACTTTGAGTTCATTGATTCAAAGAATATGCTATAGGATAGAAAAAAGATATAAATGCATACGTCAGGTTTTTGTAAACAAAACCTTGAGCTCCAGAGAGGGGAAAGGATTTAGAGTGCAGAGCAAATGTTAATATATTCTATCTGGATAAATTTTATAAACATTCCTGTATGCTTAAATTATTGGTTACAGTTGTTATTTGTGTTGTCCAAATTTCCTGTTGCCTCAGCTTTTTTTTTTGTTTGTTTGATTTATCAGTTATTGGTAGAGGTGTCTTAAAGTCTTCATCATAGAAAATCAGTTCAGTTCAGTTCATTTACTCAGTCATGTCCAACTCTTTGTGACCCCATGGACTGCAGCATGCCAGGCTTCCCTCTCCATCACTAACCCCTGAAGCTTACTCAAACTCATGTCCATAGAGTCACTGATGCCATCCCCTCATCTCATCCCCTGTTATCCCCTTCTCCTGCTTCAATCTTTTCCAGCATCACAGTCTTTTACAATGAGTCAGTTTTTCGCACCAGGTGCGAAGAGATTATACAGAATGGATTTGCCAATTTCTCTTTAAGTTCTTATCATTTAAAAAATTGCCTTTTCAATTATATAATGTACATAAAAGAAAATGCACCTATTACTCATATCAAATCATAGTGTTCAACCTCATGAATTATGACAAAGAGAATACACCCAGGTTAAGAACCTCAGAAGTCCCCCTTAGGCCCCTCCTTAACATAGCCCATCTTCTTTTTCAAACCACCATCCAAGCTTGTAATATCACAAGTAAGTTCTGTCCATCTTTGATTCATGCAAATGAAATCTGTTTTATATACTGATCTTTTAAATCAAACTTATGTTTCTGAGGTTCACAAATGCTATTACATGGAACTTAATTTTTTTAAATTTTCACCATGGTGTAACATTTCCTTATATGAATATGCTATAATATGTTCATTCTACTGTTGATGAGCATTTAGATTGTTTCTAGTTTGAGAAAATTAACAAAAGTGTTTGTTCTTTGGAACACATTTCTAAACATTTCTGCTGGATATGTATATCTAGAGTGAAACTGCTGGTCATATGGCATACATATGTTCAACTTCAGTGGATAATGCCAAGTAGTTTCCCAAAGTAGTTACGCCAATCTACAATCCTACCTGCAGTGTAATGAAAGTTTACATTGTTTTATATCCTTAGAGACACTTGATATTTTCAGCCTTTTTAGTTTTAGTCATTCTAGTATTATGTATTATTCTCATTTTTTATTATACTTTTTATTTTGAGATAATTGTAGATTTATATGTAGTTGTAAGAACCTAGAGAGATCTTGTATTCTCTTTGTCCTGATTTCCCCCAATGATAACATCTCCAAAACTATAATTTTGTATCACAGTGAAGGTATTAACACTGATGCAGTCAAAATGAAGAACATTTCCATCACTATAAGGAAATTCTCATCATTACTCAATCTGCACTTCTATAGCCACATCTGATTCCTTTCTACCCCACCTCCTCTTTAACCCCTTACAACTATTAATCTATTCTCCATTTCTATAATTTGTCATTTCAAGAAAGCTATATAAATAAAATAATTCAGTACATAATCTTCAGAGATTGGCATTTTTACCCAGATTTTTGCTCATTCCTTTGGAGGGGGGTGAATAATAGTTCATAGTACATATGTACCACCATTTATTTAATCATTCACCCATTGAAGGACATCTGTTTGCAATTTTTGGCTATTACAAATAAAGCTGCTGTAAACATTTATGTGTAATTTTTCATATGGATTTAAGTTTTCAATTCTCTAGGTTAAACACCCAGGACAACAATTGTTGACTCATGTGATAGTTGCTTGTTTAGATTTTTTAAGAAAACGAACTGCTTCCTGGAGTGGCTATACCATTTTACATTCCCAATAATATATGAGTGATCCAGTTTCTTCACTCCCTTGCCTTTGTTTCTGTCATTATTATTTTTCAATCATAATTATTTGTGTGTAATGATATATTGTTGTGATTTTAATGTTTTAACCTTAGTGATTAATGATGTTGAACATTTTTATGTGCTTATTTGCCACCCATTCATCTTCTTCAGTAAAATATTTCTTCAAGTCTTTTGCCCATTTTCTAATTGGATTTTTAGTTTTTATGGTTGAATTTTGAGAGTTCTTTATATAGTCCTTAATTATATATGTGATTTGCAAATATTTTCCCCCAGTCTGTAGTTTGTCATCTTATCCTTTAATAGGATCTTTTGCAGAGAAAAAGTGTCCAAATTTGATGGAGTCAAACTTATCAATTCTCCCTTCTACAGATTGTACATTTGGTGTCAAGTTTAAGAACTGTTTGCTTGGCCCTATTTTTTTTCTTGGTAGAAGTTTTATAGTTTTACACCTTACATTTAAATTCATTCAATTACAAATTACTTGTTTATATAAGTTATGATATTTAGGTTGAGATTTTTCTTTTTATTTGGTCTATGGATTGCAACTGCTCTAGCACTATTTGTTGAAAAGGTTTCCTTTCCTTCACTGAATGTTTTTTTCGCAAATTGGTATGGGTTTATTTCTGTTTTCTCTAGTTTGTTCCACTAATCTGTGTGTCTATCTCTTCCAGTAGCACACAGTTTTGATTATTATGTGTGCATGTTAAGTTGCCTCAGTCATGTCTGACTCTTTGCAGCCCTATGGACAGTAGCCCACCAGACTCCTCTGTTCTTGGGATTCTCCAGGCAAGAATGCTGGAGTGGGTTGCCATGTCCTCCACCAAAGGATATTCCCAACCCATAGATTGAACCCGAGTCTCTTGTGTCTTCATCATTGTTTGGCAGATTCTTTACCAATAACACCACCTGGAAGGTCCTAATAAGTCTTGAAATTAAGTAGACTGATTTCTTCTATTTCATTTTTGGTTTTATAATTGTTTCTGCTAGTCTAGTCCCTTTGCCTTTCCAAATATGTTTTTTTATAATAATTTTGTCTGTAATATATATATTTAATTTTGGATATAAAATATTTTGTGGGATTTTGATAGAAATTGTGTTAAACCTATGTATAAATTTGGAGAAAATTAACATCTTTACTATGTTGAGTCTCCTAATTCATGAAAATGATATTTCTCTTCATCAATTTAGATTGTCTTTGATTTCTTTCATCAGTTTCGTGTGGATTTTAACATATAAACCCTCTATATTTTAATGTTTACATCTAAGTATTTCATTTTAATAATTATAAATGGTATTGTATTTTTAATTTCAGTGTCCATATGTCCTTTGTACTATACAGAAATACAGCTGGTTTTCATATGATTATTTTGTAATCCCCTAATGTTGATGATCTCACTTATTAACCACAGTAATGTTTTTATAGATTTCTTGGGACTTTTTTTTGTGTATAGACAGTTATGTCATCTGCAAAAGGGAAAATTCTATATCCTTTTTTCTAATCTGTATGCATTTTATTTCCTTGGCTTTTATATGGACTAAAACTTCTAGTACTGTTTAAATAAGAGTAATGAAGCATACGTTCTTATTCCCAATCATGGGAGGAAACCATTCAGTGTTTCAACCTTTCTCTATTAAATAGCATTTTCTGTATGGTATTTGTAGATGCTCTTTATCAAGTTGAAGTTGTGCCTAGACCACTATTTAGGATACGAAGGTAAGTTGCATAATTTACAATCCCAGGGAACACAAATTTTAATGGAGGAAATAAATGCAAGCAGACAGCTAAAATACAGTGATGAAAATGTATAAGGCATTACAGCAACTCAAAGAAATGGCAAATGGTAGTGTTTATCTAGAGTGGAGATAGATGTGAAGGTCAAGAAGGATATGTGAAAAGGCCCATGCTTTAGTTGACTTCCCCTCCCAACGTTTTATTATGGAAATTTTCAAATATACAACTAAGTGGAGAGAATTTTAGAGCTTCCACCTCAAGAATCTAGAAAAAGAAAAGCAAAGTAAACCCAAAGTAATCAGAAAAAAGGAAATAATTAAGATTAGAACCAAAATCAGTAACATTTAAAACATAGGCTGAGTCAATGAAACCAAGATTTGGTTCTTTGAAGTATCAGTAAATGTGACAAATTTCTAGAAAGACTAACAAAGGAAAAAGAGAGAAGTCACAAATTACCAATATCAGGAATGAAACAGGCTATCAAAAGCATAATAAAGGAACAACAATATTATGGAACAACTCTATACAGATAAATTTGGCAACTTAACTGACATGGATTATTTCAATGAAAAATACAAATTACCACCACTCACCTAATATGAAATAGATAATTTGCATAGACCCATAGCTATTAAAGAAAATGAATTAATGATTTTAAAGCTACCAGAAATCTCCAGACCCATATCGAGAATTCTGCAAACTCTTAAATAATTAACACAAATTCTACACAGTCTCTTCCAGAAAATAGAAAGGGAGGAAGCAATTTACAATTTATTGAATGAAAACTATTACCATCATATTGAAACCAGAGAAAAATAATACCAAAAAAAAAAAAAAAAGAAAGAAAACTGCAAACCAATATCCATCATGAATATGGACAAAAAATTTCTTACTGTAATATTAGCAAATAAAAGCTAACAATACATAGAAAGGATTACACACAATAACCAAGTAGGATTTATCTCACTGGTGTCTTAATATGTATTTTCTTGAAGAGTAAGGTTTAAGGACCTTCTTAAATATTTATTTTTCTATTGTAGTGTCTGTCTTTGGTTACTGATTGATAGGCGTTCCTTGTATATTCTGGAAACAACTCTTTACCATTTAAAGGTGTTACAAATAATTTTTTCCCTATCACCTGCCATATCCCTCTCTTAATGGTGTCTTTGGTAGAGGAGAAGTGCTTAATTTTAGTGTATTAATAGTATATTGGATTGGCCAAAAAGTTAGTTTGAATTTTGCTGTAAGATCTTACAAAAAACCTGAATGAACTTTCAGGCCAACCTGAGAGTTTGATAATCATTTCCTTTACCATCAGTATTTTTTGTATCCTAGTTAAGATTTTTTTTCTGTTATTAAGATATGTTCCATTATTATTTTCTAGGCTTTTTTTAAACTTTGCCTTTATTATTTAATTTGCACTCCCTTGATTCTTGTATGTGGTCTGAAGTAGACATATCTTTTTTCAAATTAATATCTAATTGATCCAGCACAATTTATTGTATATACTACTCTATTTCCACTGCCTTTTAAGCTTCCTTTGTCATTATATGCATGGGTCTATTTCTGGATTTGCTATACTGTTCTACTAGTCTATTAATCTACCCTTGTAACAATTCCACAAAGTCTCTATCTTTTCCTTAAAAATGGTCTTGCTATCTTTAATCCCTTACATTTCCATGTAAAGTTTTGGATTATCTTGCCAACTTCCACTATATATATATATGTACATATATATATATGCTTCTGTCACCTGGGTTGAAATTATGTTTAATCATATTTTATCATTTTATTTGGCTCTTCTCTTATTTCTCTCAGTAGTGCTGGCGTGTATCTGGAGGTCTTGTATATCACTAGATTTATTCTTAGGTATTTAATTTTTTTATGTTATTATAAGTGTATCACTAGTCACTTAAATTTTCAATGTCATATTTTCCATATTTTTACCCCATGTGGTGGGTACAGCTACTTTAGATGAAGAAAAGAAAGCTAAAAACAACAACAAATTAAGGAGGTTGATTATCTTATGCAAGGTCACACTTCTAATAATTGGTAAAGTTGGGATTTAAATTCAAGCAATTTGACTGTGGAGCTTATACCCTAACCTCCACCTTGTAAGGTCTCATCAGTCATTGCTTATTTCAGAAATACCAGTGGACTGTGATGAGACTGGCCATAGAGAGTGCTACAAAACGCCCTGTAACTCTGGTCATATGTAAAATGGCAGGCACAGAAAAGAAGAAAAGGAAATGTGGCCTTATCAATTTGCTGACAAAATTAAATTCTCAGATTCCCAAGAACATACCTTAAAAAAGAAGAATTAAAGGTGATTTTTAAAGCCTTATTTTAAACTCTAAGGTTTTTTTTTTTTTTTTTTTCTTAACGTGAGGTGGAGGAGTACCAACTCAGTAGTACCTGCTCAGGTGCTAATACTTAGATGGATTCTTACTCAGTTAAAAGTCCTGGGTGGCATTTTTCTGGCTTAATGGGAAGCCTGGTGGAGCAACCACAGATCTTTCAAGGCTGGTCCAGGACAAAGGGACTCGTGGGTTTCTCCAATGTACAAACACTAAATTTGTTTTCCATGGGGTGGCCTGGGGCAAAAACGCAGAAACTAAGACCAAGGGGAGAATTCCTACTGGGAACACTGCTCATCCTGATGGGATGATGTTTCTAAGATTTAGGAAAGTGTGAACACTCCTCTTTTTGCTTTGATTATGGAGAAGATGAGTAATTTTTACGGTCAGCAACCCTCTTCAGGAGACTGCAGGGCTGCAGCATGGGTTTGTTGGTGGGTGAACAGACTCTAGATGCTGCAATTTCAGATGTGTTGATACAGAGGTTGTAGGGGTCTGAAGAAAGCAGAGCTGGAACAGAGCCCCAGGGGGCCCAGGGGGCCCATGGGCCCCACAAGAGCCAGGCCGAACCAAATCTGTTTGCTTCTTGTACCAGATGTCTGATCCATGAGAAAGACTAAGTAATGGGTGATGTCAGGTTGGAGAACTGCTCACTGGCCTTCTCCAGTTCTCTGCTTCCCTCTCTCACCAGTTATGTGAAAACTGCTGCAGGCTTATCCCAAACAAAGAACATTCCATCTGCACCTCTAGCTTAGCTTCCTGGAAGGCAAGACTGAGACCCTCCAAGGGACTGTAGTGACCCACAAACAAAGAAAAAAAGAGATTTATCCTAAATGACGCTCACCTACTCCACCATTAGGGAAAGATTGCCACACAGCCAGCCAGTGCTAAGAGAGTGGGAGTTTTAGTCCTCAGAACCCACTGGGGATAAAGACACAAGTTCTGTACTCCAGAGATGGAGGTTTGGAGTGATATCTGGACGAAAGATTAAATTTATTTGCAGAAAACAGAATTTCTAGAAAAATAAGTCAAGATGAAATTTTATTCTGATATTTACTTATATATCCTGTTTAAGTATTTCCTCCCTCCATTGCCCCCATTGAGACAGAAAAAAATAGTCTTTATAGCCTCAGGGGAGGGATAGGAGTGGTTTTAGGGCACATATTAAATAGCTAAAACAGAAACATGAGAGAAAAAAATGCCCAGAGCCTATAAAAACTAGATGGGAGGAGAAAAGGAGGTTATGTCTTTCTGAAAGCATGTCTAAAGACAGACAGGACCCAAGTTAGCCTCACATAGGGTTCCCAGAGTGGCACAGAAGCTAAAGGGGTTTTCTGGATCCTAAGGCCTTCCCTGATTAGATCGATGAGTATCTTAGAAGCAACTTATGTTTCCCTCTCCCTCTGCCTTGTTGCCACATCACTTGGAGCATAATCTATCCCTGGGACATAACATATCCCTGGAGAGGATTATTGAGACAGATGCTAGAATTTCTAAACACAACTCAGTGTAACGGAGTTTAGAAAGTTCTGTTTTATTTCTTGGACCTCTGAGTTTGTGGTCTGAGGCTCATTAACTATTACATTCTATTCTACCATACCTGAAGAGACTAAATATTTCCTATAATGTGTCTTTAGGGTACAAATGGGGGTTCCCTAATTAAACAGTTCTGTGGAATATTGTTCAAACTGTTCAGTGATAGTTATTTCTGTTGTTCATGAGCAAGTAGTTGTTAAAAGATTAGTACTGGAATTGGCTCAGGTCCATTGCAGACAAACAAAGGCACTGAAAGTTCATAGTCTGAATTCAGAGAAAGCTGGCTATCAGGGCCAGCCATCTCTCCAAAGGCATACTGAGAAGTGGTTCTCAATGGAATCCAAGGAAGTCAGCCAGGACTTCCCCTTCTCCAAGCTGTCAGTTCCCCTGGAAGACTGAAGCTCAAGAGTTGGCCGCAATATGTAGATGAGATTGGGGCTCTAGCCTCACAGGGGACCATCACAACATAGCACAGACAAACACATGCTTCAGAGGAAGACAATATGATGCTGCTAACTACCAGTCAACACAAAGATATAGCTGAGTCTCACGGACCACCAAAACCAGAAGCTGATGGGACCGAGTCCCTCAGCTGGGGTTGAGAATAAGTGGGAACTTCCCCAGCAGTCTAGTCATTAAGACTCTGAGCTTCCACTGCAGGGGAACTGGCTTCCCTCCCTGGTTGGGGAACTAAGATCCTGCATGCTGCACAGTATGACCAAAAAAAGAAAGAAAAATAGAGATGAGTAAAATAAGCTGGAACTGAAGTTATAACCTCTTGCCAAGGCAATGTATTAAGCACCTTCTCTTTTTGAGGAAGGAAGGTAGAAAGTGGTGTGAAGACAGCTTGTGTTTCTTAAAAAATAATTTCATGGTCAAAGACATTTGGGTGCATGCATGCTCACTCAGTTATGTACAACTCTTTATGACCCCATGGACTATTGCCTGCCAGGCTCCTCAGTCCATGGGATACTCCAAGAAAGAATACTGGAGTGGGTTGCCATTTCCTTCTCCAGAGGGTCTTCCAGCCCAGGGCTCGAACCCACATCTCCTGAGTGTCCTGCAGGCAGATTCTTTACCACTGAGCCACCGAGAGCCCAAAAAAACGTTTGGGAGACATCATATTAAGCTAACTAAAGCTTCTTTATTGCATTGCTTCTGGAAGCAATTAATCACATGAAAGAAATCCTGAGAAAGGTAATGTTATGCACAATGTACCAAACTCATTTAGCCACCTAATTCTTTTTTCACGCCTGGTATAAAGGTCTAGTGAACTGTTAAACACCTTTTGAGAAATGTTACTTGTGCACAGTGAGCAGTAGGGTTGAGGAGGTGTGGTATTTCCCAGAATACAAGGGAAATATCCCAGTTCATGCTAAATCTGATTAAAAAGTAATTAGGCAAGCTGAAATGGTAGTAAGTTTCAAAAGGCTGAAAGTCCTTTCATCTGCGTATAGTCTACAAATATTTTAGGTCTTCCGTAGGTTATCAAGTGTTTAAATGACCCTGTTTTCCAGAACAAAACATTCTGGAGAAATATTTCTTTATGAGCCTTTGGGTGCTGTAGAACAAGATAAACAGGTTTCATTGACAGAGATAAAAGGTAACTTTTATTTCAAGAAGTCAACACATTAAAAAACAAGTATATTTGTTATAAAGAATGTCTAATTGTATTCCAAACTTCAGTTTTACAAATGTATTCACATTTACTTCCCATTGGCTTTTCTACCTTACTGTGAAACACTTTTTTTAAGATTAAAATATTTTGCATAGTCAATTATTCCCCAACATCCTTTTATTTTTTAACATTTCTTAAAAATGTGAAGCATTTTTTTGTCTTTATTGAATTTGTTACAAGATTGTTTCTGTTTTATGTTTTGTTTTTTGGTCATGAGGCATGAGGGATCTTAGCTCCCCGACAAAGACTGAACCCGCACTTCCTGCATCAGAAGGTAAAGTCTTAATCACTGGACACCCCGGGATGTCCCTCCCCAATGTACTTACACACACAAACATACCCACACACTTATCTCTCTCTCTCTAAAAATACATATAAGGTCATTTCTTACCATCAAATCCTTTCCTAATAAGAATCAGTTGTGTTCGCTAGCATTCTAGCCTGGACAAACATGTAATTAAAAGTGACCACTTATTAATTACTGGATTCCTGAGAGGGAAGAGTTCATCAGTGTAAAGCCTTCTACATAATCTGTTGTTAAGTTCAACTTTGTTGAAAAGACAAGAAGTCAAGCTGCAGCCATTAATTTGTTCTCATTTCCCGAACTTCTGGGATTCAGTGGAGGTGAAATTCTGTATGTACAGCACAGTTTTCAATCATGTGCACTTTACTTCTTGTTCCCATCAAAGCACACAAAACTCTTCTCAAGGAAAAGAGTCATTGCTGGAAGGACAAGTCTTCTGGTACTCAAAGTCAATTAGTTTCTATCAGTGAGTGACATGTAACTTTGAAAAATGGTGAACCAAACAATTGCCAAGAATGATAAATAGACCATAACATACACATTGTACACGCTCACCTCTGATTTTCAGGTGAAAATATCAGAGAATAAGATGGGAGAGTGTGTAGTGCAGTGCAGAGAAGATTGGCACATGTCACATCTTATCTTAGGGCAGCATCTCTCCTATGAAGCACCTCTGTCCCTTCAGATGGTCTCAGCATCTGAGTCATCTTAATAAACTGAGATGTATTCAACACACAGAAAAGCACAGGATTTCAGGCATGGGGACCACCTTCCCACCGTGTCTCAGTCACACCATAAACATACACAAGGCCTGATCTAGTGGTGGAAAGATGGAAAGGTGTTGCACATCTTACTTATCAATTGTCATTTTTTGCGCCTTTCTTTGATTTGTCTGCTAATTTTTATAACTCGTTATGGCAGCTACTCAATTATTTCATAGTCAAGAAATAAACTATGACTGGAAAGACATAACACTAAACAGATCATTAATATCCAAACTGACTACTTATCCCAGCATTGATAGATGTTTTTTTTTTGATAGATGTTTTTAATTGACAATTTTAGAGTGGTAATGAAAAAAATCAAAGTGGGATGTAACGAGCTGATACATTGAATAAGTCCCACAAAATTATATGGCCATAAGAAACTCAACCCACAAAGATGTCTGTTTCATATGACTTGCTCTAATAACGAAGCACACAACCCTTGTCTAAACCGACTTGTTGCTGCCCTTCCAGATCCCAAGATGAAGATTCCATGTGTAAATGAAGGAATTCTGAGGGACTTCCTGCAATTGCTAAAGCTCTGTAATGCAGAACCATGGTAACAAGGATAATGGTAGCTACCACTTGTGTGTGTGTGTGCGTGCACACACACGTGCTTAGTCACATCTGGCTCTTTGCAACCCCATGACTGTAGCCCCCCCAGGCTCCTCTGTTCATGGAACTTTCCAGGCAAGAATTCTAGAACAGGTTGTCATTTCCTACTCCAGAGGATCTTCCCCATCCAGGGATCAAACCTGAGTCTCTTCTATTTCCTGCATTGGCAGGCAGATTCCCAGGCCACTACGCCACCTGGGAAGCCCAGCTATCACTTATCACTTACCAAGGGCTACTATATGCAAGGAATCTTTCCTTTTTTATCATATTTAATCTTTACATTTTTATATTTAATATTTTTCATTTTTATCATATTCAATCATCACAAAATGTTGGCATATCCATTTTGCCAGTAAAACTCAAAGAAATTAAGTATTTTGTCAATTCATGCTAGCAAGGAGGTTGTAGTGGTGATGATTTAGTTTTGCCTAAAATGTGCGTATCACAGTTTCTCCTCCTACATTAAGTTCACTATTATTTTTCAGTTTTTTCTGAAAGACAATCTGTTTTATTGTGTTTTCAGGGTGTCAACTTGAAGTTAAAAATAATGACTTCTCATTCACTGCTATAAATGTTAACAGGAAAACAAACAAGCAGCAGTTGAAATATGAGTTCAAAATGAAATTAAGAGTTGGAAAACTTATCTAACCTAACTAAAATGTAATAGAAAGTGAGAACAGTTTAAATTTCCACTTTACTCCCTGGTCTCCTCTGACTGTGGTTAAAACTGTCACTTGCAATTCTTCAAACGACAAGTAATAGAGACCAGCCTAAATAATCCCCTTTTTTGAAGTATTTTTTAGTATAGATTCTGATGCGCTTAATGGTTTTAAAAAACAAAAACCCTCTAGATGTCGAGGGTAGCCAGGTGAATGCCTCTTTGAGGTTTACTCTTTTCTTTAGGTTCAGTACTTCATAGAAGCAGCCAGGGATGCTTCTAGGCTTCTACTGTCTGGCCCAAGTGTGATCTGTCAGAGAAAGTACACATCACAGTTCCTGTAAAAGTGCCTAAGGAAGGAACTACAGAGAGCCGCCATACACTTTCTAATCAAACACATACACACTTCATTACTAACAGATTTACCCCAGGAATCTTATTACTAAAACATTATATCGCCTAGTTTAAGGAAGCATATGTTCAAAACGTCTATTATCACTTATTTCTCTAAAATATTCTGAGAGCTGTACATACTATCTGTGTTTCTAGTGAAATAACAATGAAACAATTTAATTTGAATCTTTAATGTCCCTCTGCTGCCTGTCTTATTTAATGTCATCGTCCCCACATTTCATCAATTCTAAAGCACACTCTCACTCATTTTAACATCTCTGAAATCAGGATGCTTCTCATAATTAATGACTTCTAATTGTTGGCCCAGGACACAGTTGTAATATAATTTTCATTGCCGGTCCCCACATGAACATCTTAATTGTTCCTCTCAGTAGAGCTGGACAATGGCAATGCCCTGACCTTTTAGTCAAGAAAAATTTTAAGGATCACTTGAAGGCATATAAATCCTAGACATTGTCTAAAAGCCTTCCTTTGACATGCTCTTGTAAGATCAACAAAATGCCAGCTTCAAAGCTTACAACTTCAAAGAAAATTTCAAAAACAATAGTAGAGGACTCTTGTTGGCCCAGAAGACAATACTGTATGAAAAAAATGAATTTTGACAATTCTGAGTAGAAAAAATGATTTATAAGTGTTAGAATTCTGATTGGGAAAATAGTTTTAGGAATGCTTTAAGCAATCTATTTTGCTTATGTTTTCCTTTTCAGAAGAGTAAATTATGGTTTTTAAGTCTTCTGTCTAAATAAATCTAAAGTAGCTTTGAGAAAGCTTCAAAAACAAAAATTCTTAAGAGATTAGAAAGCATTATGTCATAGTTTAATGAGAGTTTTTTTTCTTCCTTAGTGATAAATCAAATAATGGTGCATTCTACAACCAGGGTGGACATAGACTGGTAATAATCTAAGCTAAAGACGATCAGAGGCTCCCGCAACATTTTCACTCCCTAGATCTAATTAATTATAAGCCTTATCAACTTCATTTGTGGAATATGATTTTAATCCAGCCATCCTCCCCCATTTCCAATGTTTCTTACCTAATTATGATGATCATAGTTTCTTCCAAGATTGTTAATAGTGTTTCATAGATCCTTTTGTCTCTGGTCTCTTCCCAGCCCAGTTCGTCCTTCCCAACAACTGATCAATCCCCACGAAATACAGTTATATTCAGGTCACTGCTCAAGTTTTCGTTGTTGTTCAGTCACTAAGTCGTGTCCAACTCTTTGCGACCCCATGGACTGCAGCATGCCAGGCTTCCCTGTCCCTCACTGTCTCCCGGAGTTTGCCCAAATTCATATTCAGTGAATCAGTGATGCTATCCGACCATCTTACCCTCTGCCACCCTCTTCTCCTTTTGCCTTCAATCTTTCCCAGTATGAGATTGCAAACCCTCAACAGCTCCCCACGTCCTAAAGCATAGTTAATGAGTGTACTGTGAAAGCACGTATTCTCCCCAATGTCCATGGCTAATCAAGCAAGTTTTTTTCCCCCCTCTCCTTTAGTTTATATACTCAATAAGGACATGCTGTTTCTACCTTGCCAACCACTAAATTCCGTATCCTTAGCATACCACTAGCATACAATATGATCTCAATAAATTTTTGGTGAATGAATAATTAAGTCAAATATGCTTCATAATTCATCTAAACACCAAACTCCAGGTAGCAACTATCTGTCTCTTGGAGTTGGTGCTTAAAGTTAACAAAGCCTAACCTTCAGAAATAAATACTAAACTCTTTAAAAATAATAATGAAGGTCATTCAAAGTCTATTCCTCTGTTCTTTTACAGTTTCATCTTTTGTCTCTCTCCATCATGAATCCTTGTACTCCAACTTCATCATACCACTTGACAGTACTTGAATAGTCTTGCCAAAATTCATAACTTCTGCCTCTGTGCTCCCCTCATACTGCAAATTCAACATTATTTCCCTGAGTTAATTGAATGTGTCTGTTTGCCCTTTTAGAAAATGAAGGAATTATGTCGTAGTCATTTTTTATGCCCTGAATGCCTAGCAGCATTTCCACCAGAAAAATGTGCTGAAGTGAAATGTTTATGGATGACTATATTTGTTTCCTAGGGCTGCCATAACAAATCACACAAATTTGGTGGCTTAAAACAACAGAAATTTATTCTCTCATAGTTCTGGAGGCCAGAAATCTGAAATCAAGTTGTTGGCAGGGCTGTGCTCCTTTCAAAGGATCTAGGGGAGAATCCTTCCTCTCTTAAAGGTCCTGGTGGCACCAGATGTTTCTTGGCCTCCATCTTCATTGGCCATCTTGTCTTTTTTGTGTGTCTCTCCTCTAAGTATCTCTTTTTTGAGAAAATTTCATTTTGAAGTTCTTAGTTTAATTACACCTGCAAAAATCCCTTTTCCAAATAAGATTACATTCACGGGTTCTGGAATGTGGACATATCTTTTTGAGGGCCACCATTCAACCCATTAAATTACTTTCTAGCATATACACTGTCCCCATAAATAGTTTTAAGGGTGTGAAATCAATAAAATGTAAAGGTAGACCTTAAAGTGACCACATACAAAAAGACCACACAGTTTGAATAATACTAATAAGTACTCATGCTGCTTAAATCTCAGGCTAATGTTGACATTGGCATTGAAGGATTTTTATTGATGCTAAAATTATGGCCATTCTATGGTATCACTAAAATGCAAATAAGTGATTCTGTTACAGAATTTTAAATATAATCTTATCTCTCAATGCAAATCAAAACCACAATGAGGTACCATTACACGCCAGTCAGGATGGCTGCTATCCAAAAGTCTACAAGCAATAAATGCTGGAGAGGGTGGGGAGAAAAGGGAACCCTCTTACACTGTTGGTGGAAATGCAAACTAGTACAGCCACTATGGAGAACAGTGTGGAGATTTCTTAAAAAACTGGAAATAGAACTGCCATATGACCCAGCAATCCCACTCCCGGGCATACACACTGAGGAAACCAGATCTGAAAGAGACACGTGCACCCCAATGTTCATCGCAGCACTGTTTATAATAGCCAGGACATGGAAGCAACGTAGATGCCCATCAGCAGATGAATGGATAAGGAAGCTGTGGTACATATACACCATGGAATATTACTCAGCCGTCAAAAAGAATTCATTTGAATCAGTCCTAATGAGATGGATGAAACTGGAGCCCATTATACAGAGTGAAGTAAGCCAGAAAAATAAAGACCATTACAGCATACTAACACATATATATGGAATTTAAAAAGATGGTAACGATAACCCTATATGCAAAACAGAAAAAGAGACACAGAAATACAGAACAGACTTTTGAACTCTGTGGGAGAAGGTGAGGGTGGGATGTTTCAAAAGAACAGCATGTATCTGTGGTGAAACAGATCACCAGCCCAGGTGGGATGCATGAGACAAGTGCTCGGCCCTGGTGCACTGGGAAGACCCAGAGGAATCGGGTGGAGAGGGAGGTGGGAGGGGGGATCGTGATGGGGAATACGTGTAACTCTATGGCTGATTCATATCAATGTATGACAAAACCCACTGAAATGTTGTGAAGTAATTAGCCTCCAGCTAATAAAAAAAAAAACAACTTATCTCTCAAAGTAAGCATGCATTTTATTTGTATGCTTTCCAAAAACAAGTCAGTTATCTGTCTAAAAACTATATATGTATAGTTATACAGATATCTATCTATCTATTTGTCTATCCGTCTATCAATGAGTGTTATCAGCTTCCTGCTCTTTGTAACCCAAGTGAACATTGCCATCTCTTGTTGGTTTCCTTTAACCTTGCCCACAAATTTTAAATAGTCCCTTCAGTAATTTTTCTTTAGTCTCTCATGTTTTTAAAAGATTTTTTTGATGTGGACCATTTTAATGTCTTTATTGAATTTATTACCTTATTATTTCTGTTTTTTATATATTTTGGTTTTTTGGTCCTGAGGAATGTGGAATCTTAGCTCCCAAAACCAAGGATCAAAACACACCCAATTGAAACCACTGGACTGCCAGGGAATTCCCTAGTCTCTTGGTTTGAATTTGACATTTTTTCCTTCTAAGATTCTAAAAAAGTGATTGGCATCAGGAGTGATCACAGGAAATAAACCTTTAAAATGGGATTCTGTAACTGAGTTGTTAACACATTTGTGAAGGGTGCAGATAACCTCCCTACCATAGGGAAATGTGACAAGTAATTGTGGCATGTGCTGACATCACTATTACTCAAATTATCACCCTTGGTGGTACAGAAGAGAGAGTATGTCAAAGGCAAAATATCTGAAGATCAGGTGACTGTGACACTTGATCACTTTGGGAACAATGGTGATTGGTGGTTACAAAATTGTGGCTTGAGTTGGTTATTTCTCACTGTTCTCCGGTGTTTAAAGTATGAACATATGTACTAAGTTGCTTCAGTCGTGTCTGACTCTGCCACCCTTTGGACTGTAGCCTGCCAGGCTCCTCTGTCCACGGGATTTCCCAGGCAAGAGTACTGGAGTGGGTTGCCATTTCCTCCTCCAGGGGATCTTCCTGACCCAGGGACCAAACCTACATCTCTTACTTCTCCTGCACTGGCTGGTGGGTTCTTTACCACTAGCACCACCTGGGAAGCCCAGCATGTAAAGTACAGAGGACACATTGGAAGGCTTGAAAGCTGGAGTCATTGCAAAAAGGAAAATCACAAAGCCTGTATGGTTAAAGGAGTGTCTATCATCTATGGCTGCAGAGCAGATATGGCAGAGGATAAAGCCCAGGGCCTGACTCTAAAAGTTGCCAAGTTGTGGCGCCAATTAAATATGCAGTCTTATTAGGTCTTTTAGGCCCATTTGACCTGGTGAGTAGGAACTGGAAACACCCTAAGTGCTTTACTGAAACATAGATATGCATAGGATGGGAGGTAAACCCCATTAAAGTGCTGGTTTTTTCAAATCAGTGAAGTTTCTAGGCCTCTGTGTTATCTGAAGTATGTGGTGAGAGCCTTTCTGAAATGAGAGGCACATCGCCCACCACAAAGAAAAAGGCACAATTTAGTGAGTCTCTTTGGATTAGCAGGGGCTACCTATAACACATTTGGGCATCTTGCTCCAGTTTAATTACTGAATAATCTATAGGGCAATGTTGAATGATACTATAATTAGAGCCTAAAAATATTCTAATACTTGTAATATTCTAGTTACAAATATGGTGTAAACTGTTTCACCACCTAAGCCTTGGGACTCAGCAGACCAATTTGTATTCAGAGAGTTTGTGGCAGATGGAGAGGACCTATGGAGTATTTGGTTAGCCCTGATAGGAGAGCTCTAGGATTTTGGAGTAGGGTCATGTCCTCTTCTGCCATTAACCATTTTCAATTTGAAAATCAGTGCCTGACTGGCTTTAGTAGAGACTGAAGATCTGACCACGGGACACTGAGCAACTATGCACTCCCAATTGCCCATGTTAAAGTCCACTGAATCATAAACTTGTATATGTACAGACACATTCCAATGTTAAATCACAATGGTCTGAATGAGAGAGAGTTTCAGCAGATCCAGAAGACTCTGCAAAAATGAATGAATGTGTAGCTCAGAATCCCATGGTATCTATTTCTACCACCTTGTCACTTCTTTGTTAACTTGCATCTCTGGCTCAGCACTGTATGTTAACAAATGTCTGAAAATTGACAGGCACTGCATTATGGTTCCACTCAGGTGGCCCTGAAAGACAGTGGCTGAGGAAAATCCTTCAAAAGAATAGAACATCTAGTTGGCAGGGGAGGAGTGATGGCCTAAGATGCAGATCTATGTTGAGTCATAAGAATAGCTCGCAAGTTTATTATATCAGTTGGCAAGGGACCTGAAAAGAACAACACTGGAAGAATGGTAACAAAGAGGAATGCGGAGAGACATGTGGAGAAGCTCTTCACAAGTTGGTAAGTAAAGCTTTTAATAAATCAATGAATAAGATGACCTTATTCATGAATATCAGTTTTTAATCCGAGCCACTCTTAATGCTTGTTGAATGAGCCCATGAACAAAGTGCCCAGGGCACAGGGATAGAGGCCTTACCTGGAATTCTCAATGTGGACTTTCCCTCACTTATGCTGAACACCAGATACTCTAATCCTGTACACCCCACACAATCTCTCATTTTATCCCTGAATCTCATCGCATCCCTGGGAGAAAGGCCTCCCTCCCACTGCAGACAGGAAAATGTGAAGCAACAGAAAGACTGGTGCTTGAAAGACAGATGTTACCCACTTTAAAGTGTGCCCAGAATCTTATTCCACTCCCTGCCAGGTCCTTAAAGTGTTATTTTGTAATGATAGGGGATCAGTTTTCCACTCAGTTCTACTCATTTCATTCATAGAAGATAAGAATTCAAGTCTTTTTAGAAGAAAGGCATTTTAATGGAAATCACAACTCTTTGGTGAGTCATCATTTTTAAAATTTATTTAACTTGCTGCCATAACTATCTGAAAAATTCAGCAAGTTGAAGACTAAATGTTTCTGCTGATGTGAACCTTGAAGGTGCTCCAGATATCCCACTTAGCATTCTGAAGCTTGTTTTCTGACTCTGCCTTTGTGTCAATTGGAATGCCTGTATTGTATTCCAAAGAAAACTTTAGATTGGGAAACACCACTGTGCAAGTAATCTAGATTTCATTTACAACTAAATGAATCTAGATTTCATTTACAACTAAAGAACCTGGATCTCAGTCAGATACCACTGATTTGATGGAGGTCACATAGAGATGGATGGAGGAGCCTGGTGGGCTACGGTCCACGAGATGGCAAAGAGTCGGACACAGTCACACAGACTTGAGGATTAAGATTTAGCCCCACTCTTCTGTCTCCAGGCTACTCAGGGTAACACAGGCAGGGATGTTTGCCTGGCCTCTCTGGAGCATACTCCACAATTTTTATGAACACACCAACAAATCCAATTAGTCAATGACGAGAAAGTGAAAGATATTTATTGGCGATGTGAGGATCCAGTTTCACATCGTCACTGAACACATCAGAGTAACTTTTTCCTTTCTCTGAGCACAAATGCCTGCGAATGTTAATGTCTGATGTATCGACGGCTAGCAACTCTGCCCCTTCAGAATTCAGTGCTTCTCACAAGAATAGAACTGTCCGTGAAATCCACTGATAGATGGGTACAGTGCATCCATGTGTTTGTCAGGAAATTAGAAAATTAGAGTTTGACAGCAGGTGTGGGGGGTGTTAAGCAGTCACAGTCACTTCTGTCTGTTGAGTTCAAGATATATAGTGATGCTAGCCTTGCATAACTTTATCTTTAATCTTTTTGTTAAAATTCAAAGTCTTATAAACTAGCAAAAGCAGAAGAAAAATTTATATCCATCTACATATGTATTTTTAAAAGTCAGCATCAGAAACTTCAGGCCAGTTTCCTCTCCTTGAGCCTTTATTTATTGGTCCCACAGCATCTTCAGTTTCAGCTTCCTTATTTAGGTTTCCACAAGCCAGTCATCATTTAGAGTCTGCATTTTTACTTTGTAAGAAGGTCCTATGATTCTTTTTAAATTTAGGTTGTTTGAGCTGTGAAAATGCTTACAAAAATAAACATGCTTTGTTTAATCTGCTCTAGTTGTTGGAAAACTGCACCCGATTCATGCTTTTGTTTTGTTCATTGTCTTTGTCTTTGTTTATTTTTCTGATGGAGTAAAGCCTATGATTTCTAGTCTAAATTTTTTATAATAAGCTTGTGATTATTTTATCTCCATTATATTCTATGCTCATCTCATTTAGCTTGCAAAGGATCTTTTGGGATATTTAGGGGCTAAAAACTAAATATTAAATGGGAATTTAATTTTCATTCTTGAATTTGTTGACAAAATATTTGTTGACAGCTCAAATATTTTTTATTTTCCTGTGTCCTAGTCAAATAGTTAGAATAGTTTAAGTTATTATGTTCATTTGAGCGATATAAACTTAATTATGTATACTTTTAAATGAATCTCTTTATCTGTCAATCCTTGATTAAAGTACATATATTAAAATGAATTCATTATTAAACTTAGCATAAGCAATACAAATCAGTTTCCAGATTTCCAGAAAGACTCTCTCGGTTACTGCTTCATGCCAGATAGCCTCTTAAGAACAAATGAAAAAGTTCACCTGATATAGTCAGAAAATTTGTTTCTAACAAAAGTATGTCTGCTTAAATTGAAAACCCCATAATATTCATATGTCTGAAAGTAATTAAGAACAATTCCCCATAAGATCATATGCCTTCAATTCCATTTTTTCCCCAAATACACTAGAATATTAATATTTATTTAAAAGAATTTTTGTAAGTTTCTTTTAACTTAGCTTTCCAATCAATTATTAAAGCATGCATAATTGTTCAAATATTAGCATATGCAAATTTGAATATGTGGCGTATGGAGTAAGCCATTTACTCCAACATTTGGGGAGTAATGCATGTACAGTCTAGTGCTAATTCTAACTTGATTAATATCTAGCTCATCAGTCTAGGCATTTCCATTTTCAGTGTTGATGTGTATAAACAACAGGTGCTATGCCAATACACATCCAATAAATGTTTTTTTCATTACACCATTACTCTCATTATAGGAGAAGAGTTGTGTCTGTCTACATAAACACATGCACATTCACTAGCAGTTAAGGAAAATGATTTTAAACCAACTAAAATAGAGACCCCAAAATCCTTTAGTAACAGCATTTGAGATAAAGAGGACGCATTAATAGAAAAGTGTTCTACTGATTACTAATTGCACCATTGTTCAATGAAATTTTTTAAATAGAAAACAATGTGCAACTATGCATAAAAACAAATTCCTTTAGTTTCTGTCTAATATAATAGTTACCAAGCTAAATGGCACATACCATGGTCATTTCTGGAGTCAAGACTCTCATGCTCATGGTTAAAAATCAGAGATGAGAATGAAGTTGTCAAAATACACCAGAAATCAGCAGGTGAACAAAACTAATTTGGCATTGTTTATTCTCATCACAAAATTTTAGGTATTTTTTTTTTAAATTCCTTTGGGAAAGTCTGGCTAAAAAAAGGAAACCCTGTTTCAAATTTAGAAATTATGAGGAGTGGGGCTTGCCAATTTACTCTAGAGATTTATTTAAAAAAAAAAAAGACTTTTGTGAAAAATCACATCCTTGGGATGTCATACATTTGGTAATTGTATACTGACCTTAACCCCTTTGATCCTCTCTGGAGTATTGCCTTACATATCCGTCCCGATTCTTGGGCATTTTCAACCTGTTCAGCCCTGGGAGCTCTCTTCTCTTTTCCTTCAGGAATGTGCTATACAAGTTTCCCTCAACTCGAAAATATCTTTCCTCAACCTGTCTCCTCTCTAGACATTTCTGCTGCTCTCCTGTTCCCTTCATTAACCAGCCTTCTTGAAAGAATACTCTATACTGGTTGCTGCATTTCCTCAGAATTTATTCTCTTTATCCCCTTACAATCTTGGCTCTGCTTCTACCACTTCATTGAAAACTGCTCTCCTTAGGGTCACCAAGAAGATTCTTCAAGAGGTTAGGAGGGGTTACTCTTGAAACCTCAGATAGGACGGTAATTGAATCTAGACCCCAAATGGGGCAATTAAAAGAGAGACAACCTAGCTTTTCACTGGGGCTTGTCTAGAGGTCATGAAACAATCTGTACCACCCACACCCCACAGAGTAAGTAGGCACTTTTAACTTTCTGAAATGTTATGTCCTCTGATTCAAAGAGAAGTTAAATTTCAAGAGTGTTACCCAGTCAAGTTAAGGCAGCAGAGAAACAATCTGAAATAAATAGGAAATCTGAAAATAGAAATTTCACATATTTTAAGGGAAAAAATATTATCCCAAAGGTACATAATTTCAACTGAGAAATGAAGGAAAATTAACAGCTCTTAAGAATAAGGAATTTGTAAGAATTTATATAAAATGTCAAGTAATGAAACAAATTAAAAATAGAACTAAGTCTAAAGATTCAAAATTTCATTACAAAACTAACATCAAGGACTTCCCTGGTGGCTCAGTGGTAAAGAACCCACCTGCCAGTGTAGGAGACACAGGTTCACTCCCTGGTCAGGGAACTAAGACCCCACATGCAAAGGAGCAACTAAGTCCATGTGCCACAACTATTGGGCCTGTGCTCTATAACCTTGGAGCAGGAACTGCTGAAGACCATGCCCCAGAGCCTGAGCTCCACAACAAGAGAAGCCACTGCAATGAGAAGCCCCTGTACCATAACTAGAAAGTAGCCCCTGCTCGCTGCAACTACAGAAAAGTCTGTGCAGCAACAAAGACACAGAACAGCCAAAAATGAATAAAATAAAATTTAAAAAAAAATCAGAAATGAATATTGCAAAAGAAGCTATGTAATATAAAGATTATATATATACATATATATATATATATGTCCATTGAGTCGGTGATGCCATCCAGCCATCTCATCCTCTGTCGTCCCCTTCTCCTCCTGCCCCCAATCCCTCCCAGCATCAGGGTCTTTTCCAATGAGTCAACTCTTCGCATGAGGTGGCCAAATTTTTGGAGTTTCAGCTTCAGCATCAGTCCTTCCAATGAACACTCAGGACTGATCTCCTTTAGGATGGACTGGTTGGATCTCCTTGCAGTCCAAGGGACTCTCAAGAGTCTTCTCCAACAACACTCTAGACAGAGGTTCATAACATTGTAAAGGAGGCAGTGATGAAAAAGAAATGCAAAAAGGCAAAATGGTTGTCTGAGGAGGCCTTACAAATAGCTGAGGAAAGACGAGAAGCTAAAGGCAAAGGAGAAAAGGAAAGATATACTCATCTGAATGCAGAGTTCCAAAGAATAGCAAGGAGAGAAAAGAAAGCCTTCCTAAAATGAACAATGCAAAGAAATAGATGAAAATAATAGAATGGGAAAGACTAGAGATCTTTTCAAGAAAATTAGAGATTCCAAGGGAATATTTCATGCAAAGATGGGCACAATAAAGGACAGAAATGGTATGCACCTAACAAAAGCAGAAGATATTAAGAAGAGGTAGCAAGAATACACAGAACTATACAAAAAGGATGTTAATGACCTAAATAACCATGATGGTGTTGTCACTCACCTAGAGCCAGACATCCTGGAATATAAAGTCAAGTGGGCCTTAGGAAGCATCTCTATGAACAAAGCTAGTGGAGGTGATGGAATTCCAGCTGAGCTATTTTAAATCCTAAAAGATAAGGTGCTGCACTCAATATGTCAGCAAATTTGGGGAACTCAGCTGTACCCACAGGACTGGAAAAGGTCAGTTTTCACTCCAGCGTCAAAGAGAGACAATGCCAAAGAATGTTCAAACTACTGCACAATTGCACTCGTTTCATATGCTAGCAAAGTAATGCTCAAAATTCTCCAAGCTAGGCTTCAACAGTACATGAACCGAGAATTTCCAGATATTCAAGCTGGATTTTAAAAAGGCAGAAGAACTAGAGATCTAATTGCCAACATCCGCTGGATGAATTCCAGAAAACCATCTACTTCTGCTCCATTGACTACGCTAAAGCCTTTGACTATGTGGATCCCAACAAACTGTGGAAAACTCTTCAAGAGATGGGAATACTAGATCACCTTACCCGCCTCCTGCAAAATCTGTATGCAGGTCAAGAAGCAACAGTTAGAACTGGACATGGAACAGTGAACTGGTTCCAAACTGGGAAAGGAATATGTCAGGGCTGTATATTGTTACCTTGCTTATTTAACTTATATGCAGAGGACATCATGTGAAATGCCAGGCTGGATGAAGCACAAGCTGGAATCAAGGTTGCCGGGAGAAATATCGATAACCTCAGATATGCAGGTGACACCACCCTCATGGCAGAAAGCAAAGAACTAAGGAGCCTCTAGATGAAAGTGAAAGAGGAGAGTGAAAAAGTTGGCTTAAAACTCAACATTCAGAAAACAAAGATCATGGCATCCAGTCCCATCACTTCATGGCAAATAGATGGGGAAACAATGGAAACAGTGACAGACTATTTTTGGGGGGCTCCAAAATCACTGCAGATGGTGACTGCAGCCATGAAATTAAAAGATGCTTGCTCCTTGGAAGAAAAGCTATGACCAATCTAGATAGCATATTAAAAAGCAGGGACATTACTTGGCTGGCAAGAGTCTGTCTAGTCAAAGGTGTGGTTTTTCCAGTAGTCATGTATGGATGTGAGAGCTGGACTATAAAGAAAGCTGAGCACCAAAGAATTGATGCTTTTGAACTGTGGTGTTGGAGAAGACTCTCAAGAGTCCCTTGGACTGCAAGGAGATCCAACCAGTCCATCCTAAAGGAAATCAGTCCCGAATATTCACTGGAAGGACTGATGCTAAAGTTGAACCTCCAGTACTTTGGCCACCTGATGCGAAGAGCTGACTCATTAGAAAATCCGCTGATGCTGAGAAAGGTTAAAGGCAGGAGGAGAAGGGGACAACAGAGGTTGAGATGGTTGGATGGCATCACTGACTCAGTGCACGTGACTTTGAGCAAGCTCTGGGAGACAGGGAAGCATGGCGTGCTGCAGTCCACGGGGTTGCAAAGAGCCAGACATTACTGAGCGACTGAACAGCAATATGTTTGTAATGGGCATTGTCAGTGCTTCACACAGGTCTACTCAGATCTATTACCATTTCTGTGAATGGTCTGCCTCTGTAATTCCGCTTCTAGAAACTGCCTTTTCAACTAATGGAGCCACTTTTCCTGCAGGTGCAAAGAACCAAAATATCTGGAAGTATACAGCTGGATTCCAGGTGGGCTTTAGCCAATGTCTGTGGATATAAAATACTGATGCCATCTCTCTCGCTGCCTTTCCCTGAGGTGGGAAAACCTGCAGTTCAGTTTATGTTCCAGAGATCCTTCGGGGTGAAACTGAGGCTGTTCTAGGTCCAGCCTCCCCACCCCCTTCTTAGATCCCCTCCCCCTTTTAAAGATACCACTTTTGTAGGAATCTTCACTTCGAGTGTGCCTCTGAAGGAAATCAGTCTCAGACAATGCCATCATTGAGTTCCTCCTCAAGAATTCCGAGCCTCTTCTGCAGTCAATAAATTCTGTGCTGTGGATTGATTGAGGGAGCCATGGCATGGAGGCTCAATTCTGGACTCTGTTTTCTATATATGGAGGTGGTGGTGTTTGTTTGCTTCTTTTGCTTATACAGATAATGGGGTACTTTAGTGAGTACATAACTTTTTTCAGAGCCAAGCACCTCCTAGTCAATCAGCAAGGCAAAGTGGCGGGCATCAAATGACTGATTATCACTATGCGGGTTAAGTGCTGGTAATGGGGCTCATACTGATGGCAGCATCTCTAACTATTGTTTTCAGCTTGCAGAGAATAGACACCACTTACTTTCAAAGATGGCTTTGTCTGTTTTTCTGCTTTTAAAAAAAATCACATGTTTTCTTTTTTATAAACCCATATCTAAAATTTTGTCTCAACAAATGATTATATTCCATTTTTTTTTTCTGATTCAGAACCTCAGAATCCATCCCCGCATATATTCCTGTGGGTCTTTGGCAATATACTGCATTTTTTTTGGTGTATAAGCTTTTTATTCATGAGTTTAATTTCACAATAGTATCTTGGAGCATGCTCCTCTGACACTGGTTATGAGCCTAAGGCATTGATGGTATTGGGAATAGGTTGTGAGAAAATTTATACTACCTTGCAAGGTAACTGCCCCCAGGCAACATGCTTACACAACTCTAGGAGGGCAGGAAAAACTCAACACTGGTGGGAAAGCTTTTTCTTCCAGTAAGGGATGTTTAGTGACTTAAAGTATTCAAGATGCTCTGAGTTTTCAGGGTTTTCCCATTTGTCCCAATTACAACTGGAATGTCAGTGTCTTAACTTTCAACAAGAGACGTGGTACTGACTGAATTCAACAGACGTAATTCAAAAGCCACAGGATTAGACTGTATATCTAATTTTCAGTTTCATCAGCTCTGTAGAGATGAGAGCTAATTTTAGGGTAATCATTTGTCACCCTGACTTTTTGACTCTCTAAGCCTAAACACTTAAAAGCATAAATTTGTCATTTCCTTTCTTTCAAAGCTCAGCACTTTTAGAAGTGGTTGACTCATGCTAAAACTCTTGCATTCTTCAGGCCCATTTTACTGTTCTAAGGCAGCAACCATTCATTCATCCCGTTCCTTGCCTTTAATAGTCACTGTATTCCAGGTGATCAATGGCACAGATAATAAAATAAGGAATTGTTTCATTACAGTATGCACCAGGTACCAGTGTTATTCTCGCTAAGATTAACTGGATCCTTCAAATTTTTACACTCAATCTGCCAGATAATGAATCCCAAATATCCATTTCCTTGAGGGTTCCTTGCACTTCTAATACAAAGTATTCTATTGTTAAGAATCTAAGTTTCAAGCAACAATATTCATTCTGCTTAATTTAAGTAGAAAAGGCTTTATTTATTTATTAAGGATACTAGATAGCTTTCACATTCATTAAGAGGGCTAGAAGAAGAAACAGGCTAACCTCACCCGAATGTTACCTATAGTCTATTACCAAATTCTGAACTCCTTTAAGAACAGGCCCAAGGGAAAAACTGCTTATGGCACTGCCAATTCCACAATCACTAGAAAAAAAGAAAGAAAAAAAAATGCCGCTCGTCAGAGCCTGTCCTTACTTAATCACTTCCAAACTGGAGACTCATGTGGATGCAAATGATTGCCAGTGTCTGATTTTTAATTGGTATCCTGTACTTAGACTGTTTATATGTAAAGTAACTTTTGAAACAGGGATTTTTTTTTCAAGTTTTATTATTTGCTATCTTTTTTTTAAATCCTTCTTTCTTTCATGATCTTCCTGTGAGTTACCTGGAGATTTTTGAGGACTCCATCTGGATTTACTTTAGTGTTTATTAATATATGATTTGTATAATTTTTTAAGTTATTGCCCTTGATAGTGTGTACACACATAACTTCCCATAACCTACTATTACTAACATGTTACTCCTCTGAGGGCAGCGTATGAGACTTACTTCCACATAGGTTCCTATATTCTCTCAACTTTTAAAATATAATTGTCTCAAGTATTTCCTCTATATTCACTGAGCACCATATCATATACTGTTATTGTTTTTACTTCAATCAAGTATGATTTTGAAAACTCATGACTCAAAACTCAAGTAATATAGCCTATTATATCAACCCTTCCTTTTACCCATTCCAGTGTTCTTTCTGTTCTGAAATTTTGAGTCTTCGGTTACAATGTCCTTTCTTTACAGAGAACTCCTTATAGCCATTTTTTACAGGTGGGTTTCTTGGAAACAAATTCTGTGTTTTTTTTGTTTTTTGTTTTTTTATTAGGGTCCCCATACCCCCTTCATTCACCTTGTTGTAGCTAGCCTTTTTTCAGCTTTAGTGAAGTATAATGATAAAATTTTAAAATATTTAAAGTGAACAATGTGTGATTTGACAGATGTATACGCTGTGAAAACTTCCCAGAATTGAGTTGCAATTCTCAATTGGGAAAAACCTTTCAGTACTTTAAAAAATGTTGTGCTGCTTCGTCTGGCCTCCATGGTTTTTGATGAAAAATCTACTATCATTCGAATTGCTTTTCTCCAAAGGTAAAGTGTCATTTCTCTCTGGATGCTTCCAAAATATTTTCTTTGTATTTACTTCGCAGAAGTTGAATTATGATATGTTTTGGTATGAAATTCTTTGGTTTTATTTTACCTGGGGTTCATTCAACTTCTTGAATCTATCCATTTGTATATTTCACCAAGTTTTAGAGGTTTTCAGCCATTATTTCTTTGAATACTTAAATTTCATTTTCTCTTTCTAGAAATTGTGTGATCCAAGTAGTAGCTCTTTTGAATTGTCTCAGCAGTCTGAAAAGTTATTTTTTGTTTAGTCTTTCTTCTCTTTGCTGTTCAATATAAATTCTCTTGATCTACCCTCAGGTACAATGATTCTAGCCTCTTTGATCTCCATTCTGTAACTGAGCCCATTAAGTAAGTTTTTATTTCTGATATTACATTCTTCAGTTCTATACTTTTCATTTGTTTTTTTAAATTAATTTATTTTTTTGCTGAGATTGTCTGTCTTTTCATTTGTTCCAACAAAATTTATAATAGCTTGTTGAAGCATTTTATAATGGTTGCTTTAAAATTCTTGTCAGATAATTCCAATATCTGATTATTTTTAGTATTGGAATCTATCTATCATTGTTTCTCATTTATGTGATTTTCCTGGTACAGTGAGTGATTCTCTATTGTATCTGGGCTATGCTAAGTACTACTTAATCTTCTATTAGAAACTAATCTCCTGGTGAGATATAGCCCAAGAGGTGGCTGAATGTGTACGTTCACCTTCCTGCTGGGCTTCACTGACACCACCCAGACAAAAGGAGGAGCACTGCCTCACACTGCCTCATCTGTCACGCCAGAATTCTGTATCTAGTAAAAATGTCTTTTAGGAATTAAGGTGAATAAAAATAGTCTCCAGTGAAGGAAGACTAAGAGAAATTGGGAGTAGTCCTAAAGGAATTGCTAAAGGAAGCTCTTCAGACAGAAGGGAAATGATTCCAGAAGGAAATGTTAAACATTTGGAAAGACGGAAGAGCAATTAAATCCATGGAGGAAGTTACAGAGAAGCTGAGGCTGTGGGGGCAATAAGAGATGGTGGAGCCACACAAAGAGCAGGCCAGTAATGAGAATGTGAAACTTGGGGAGACAGGGTGAGGGCATGAGCCAGCAGGCTTTGCAGGTAAGAATGCAGGTGATGAAGAAGGTTGGGAGGGTACACAGAGATAAAGACCAGCAGGCTTTCTGGCCAAGGACACAGTGGTATCGGCGGCATTGTGTGGAGGTGGAGGGTGAGCCAACACAGTAGAGAGACTGGTTACATCGGGAAAAATAAGTAAATTACTTGAACAAATTAATAAAGATACTTAGAATGATGGGAACCAAGTTTCTCATGTTGAAGCCTATATTAACAAACTCAGAAAAGGAGAAAATTAGAAAACCATGAAAGCCAGAAAAGTGGATTATAGTTGAAGGTATTAATGTGAATTCATTGTTTTATAATATATACTAATGAGTATAAAGTAGTTATAGAAGTATAAATGTATTTATACTCGTGTGTTTATATAAATAAATATATAATGTATTTCTTAGCTCTGTCTGCTAAGAAAGACTAGAGGGAATGACCCGTCAGTAGCAATGGACACTATCAGACAGGTCCCTAATCTTGATTTCTAGTAACTTATTTTCCACTAAGGGAACCAGAACTTCTTGGAGAAATAACTAATTCCAGGGCTGAAGATGGAGGAGAAAGTGAGCCTGGATTATCTTTTTGTGCTGGAAAACTAGTCAATGAGCAGGATATACCAGAAGGACCCAGGCATCAACTGGAAAGGATTCACTGGCCGAGTACAAGAAAATTTGAGCATCAGAATAAATAATAATAAAGAAAAGGTTTCAGTACCTTAAAGAAATAAGAAAATCCATGAACTCACAGTCATAACTTTAAAAAAATTGAATAGAGTACCTTTTAGGACAAAAAAAAACATGACAAAGAGTGAGCTTTATTAAATCCCTTGGGAGGAAACCTCCATTAGTGTAGTGCAGTAACTCAGTCATGTCCAACTCTTTGCGACCCAATGGACTGTAGCCCACCAGGCTTCTCTGTCCATGGAATTCTCTAGGCAAGCATACTGGAGTGGATTGCCATTTCCTTCTCCAGGGGATCTTCCCGACCCAGGGATCGAACCTGGGTCTCCAGCATTGCAGGCAGATTCTTTACCATCTGAGCCACAAGGGAAGCCAAAACCTCCATTAGAGGCACCTAAGTTCTTTTCCATGAGTTAAAGGCACATACAAACTTATGGAGAACTTCCTGAGGTGTCCAGAGCTGAGATAAAGTTTTACATCTTAGATTTGAAGTTGGCAAAATGTGACAAGTACATTCCATTTATCACTCTTTGATATATATGAATTTTATTGAGAAAGAAAATTCAGCTCTTTACGAAGCTGATTTTGTAGTTTTTTTTTAGTTTTCTGTTTTCTGCTTTTTATTATTTCCTTTCTTCTGCTTGCCTTGGATTTATTTTTTTGTTTTTCTATGTTCCTGAGCTGGGAGTTTAGATTATTACTTTGAGATTTTCCTCTTTTCTATTGTACACCTTTAGTGCCATAAATTTCTCTCTCAGCAATGCTTTTGACTGTATCTGACAAATTGTTAGATTACAAATTTTTTAAAAATTTAAATCAGTATGCTTCTTGATCTCCCTCACTTGTTTGGTTTTGGAGTATTGTGAACTTTTCATGGTATTGTTCTGTAATTGATTTCTAATTTGATTCCATTATATCACAGAAGGCCATCTGTGTGATTTTGATTCTTTTAAGTTTGTTGAGCTGTATCTATGGCCTAGGATGTGGTGGATCTTGGTAAATGCCCTATTAATGTTTTAAAAGAATGTGTACTCTGTTCTTGTTGGGTAGAGTGTTTTACAATTGTGAATTCAATGTTGTTGGTTGATAGTATTGTTTATTTCTTTTATATACTTGCTGATTTTCTGCCTAGATGTTCTATCATTTCTTAAGAGTGGGATATTGACATCTCCAGCTTTCTAAGTGTGAATTTGTCTATTTCTCCTTCCTTTTTTTCAGTCCTCTCACCCTCCTCATTTTGCTGTTCTGATGTTTGGAGTCTCTACCTTTAGGATTGTTATGTCTTCTTAGTGGATTGACTTTTTTATTATTATGCAAATGTCCCTCTCTGTCCCTGGAAATTTTTTTCACTTTTAAGTCTACATGATCTGCTATCAATATAGTCACTCTTTCTTTTCATTAATGTTTGAATAAGATATCTTTTCCATCCTTTTACTTTATATTTTTCTGTAGTATTATAATTGAAGTCAGTTTTGTAGACAGCCTATATTGAGTCATGATTTTTAAACCACCCTGCCAATCTCTGTCTTTTAATTAGTATATTTAGACATTCTACATTTAATGTAATTATTGAGATATTAGGGCTTGCATTTTCCATTTTATTTCTCGTTTTCTGTTTTTCTTTTCCATTTTATTCCTGCTGTCCTGTGTGTTACCTAAACTTTAAAAAATAACTTTATTTTGATTTATCTGCAGTGTTTTTAAGTGTATATATATGTAACTTTTTAGTGGTTGCATTATGTTTCATACTATACATGCATAATGTATACAGTATAATGGTATCAGCATTTTATTCATTTGAGTGAAGTATAGTAACCTTGAAGTGAAGCGAAGAGTTAGTCGCTCAGCCGTGTCCAACTTTTTGCAACCCCTTGGACTGTAGCCCACCAGTACCTCTGCCTATGGAGCTCTCCAGGCAAGAGTGGGTAGCCACTGCGTTCTCTAGGGGATCTTCCCAACCCAGGGATCGAACCCAGGTTACCTGCATTGCAGGCAGATTCTTTTAGCGTCTGAGTCACCAGGGAAGTAACCTTATCTTCCTTTAACTCCCTTTGTCTTCCACCATTTATAATATAATTGCCTTAACTATTTCCTCTATACAGAAGGAGAACCACATCATGCAATTATTATAATTTTAATTTTAACTATCAAATCTAATTTTAAAAACTCAAGGGGGGGGGGAAGAAAAGTCTATTGAATTTGTCTATGTATTTATTTTTCCATTGTTCTTTCTTCCTTGCTTATGCCCCAGGCTTGCTTCTTTTATCATTTCATTTTTATTGCAACAACTTCCCTTAGTCATTGTTTTTGGGTAGGTCTGCTGGCAAAAGAAAATTCTTTAGTTTCCCTTCATCTTAGAATGTTTTGATTTCCCTTTTTTCCCTAAAGGGTATTTTCACTGGACAAAGAATCCTGGGTTAACAGATCTCTTCCTTCAGTGTGTGTGTGTGTGTGTGTGTGTGTGTATGTGTGTGTGCGTGCGTGTGCGTGTCCAATTCTGTCGTGTCCAACTCTTTGCGACCCCATGGACTGTATACTGCCAGGCTCCTCTGTGCATGGGATACTCTCGAGTGGCTTGACATTTCTTCCTTCATGGGATCATCCCAACCCAGGGATCGAACCTGTGCCTTCCGCATTGGCAGGTAGATTCTTTACCTTTGAGTCACCTGGGAAGCCCTTCCTTTAGTACTCAAACAATATTGTGCCTCTTTCTTCTAGCTTCCATGGCTTCTAATGAGAACCCACTGTCAACTGAATCATTTTTCTTCTAGACGTGAGGTATCATTTTTCTCTGTCTGCTTTCAAGATATTTTGTCTTTAGTTTTCAGAGGCTTGATTACAATGTGTCTTGGTATGAAATTCCTTGGGCTTATACTTTTAGGCATTTACTTAGCTTCTTAAATTTGTAGGCTTATGTCTTTTGCCAAATTTGGGAAACATTCAGCCATTATTTCTTTGAATACTTCTCAAGATCTACCTTCTTCTCTCCATATGTGACTCCAGTGACATAAATGTTAGATCTTCATCTGTTTTCATGGATAGCTTAGGCTCTGTTCATTTGTTTGTTTCAGTCTGTATTTCCTCTGGTTTAGACTGGGTAATTTCTATTCTATCTTCAAGCACACCAGTTCTTTCCCCTGACCTTTTCATTTTGCTAAGTTCATTCAATGAAAGTTTACTGGATATTCAGTTAATGTTTCTTTCAGTTGTAAAATTTTCATTTGATTTTTCTTCCTCCTCTTCTTCCTCCTCATTGTTCTTCTTTTATTGTTAAAGCTTTCTGTTTCTTTTTGAGTCTCTCTATTTTTTTCTTTTGTTTCAAGCATGTTTTACATTGTTCACTGAAGCCTTTTTATAGTGTCTCATTTAAAAATCATTGCCAGATAATTCCAGTATCTTTGACATCTTGGTGGCATTATCTGTTGATTTTCTTCTCTCATTCATGTTAGGATTTCCTGATTCTAGCTATGACAGTGATTTTTAGTTGTATCCTGGGCATTTTGGGTATCGTGTTAGGATACTCTGGATCTTATGTAAATCTTCTATTTTCGCAGGCCTCCTCTGGCACTGTGTGCGAAGAGGGAGAGGCAGTGTAATTACTGCTAGGTAGAGGTGGAAGTTCAATTCCCTGGTCAGCCTCCATTGTTACTACAGTGAGGAGGCTTACCTCATTGCTGGATGGGTGTGGAATTTCACTCTTCACTAGGCTTCTGCTAGCACCACTGTAGCAGTAGGGAAAAGGGATGCCTCATTACCATTCAGATGGTGTGGGAGTGTAGGCTCACCATCCGCTCTCTACTGATAGGAGATTGTTGAGAACTGGAAGAAGTGAAAATCCAAGCTCTGCGTTGACTTTCTCTGATATCATTCCAGGGGTAGAATGGTGGATATTTTATGTGTACTGGGAGTATTTCTTGTTACAGTGGGGTGATGAGAGTTGAAGTCTAGGCTTTCTGCTCAACCTTTAATGATGGGTGTGAATCACAGTTTTTCCCATGGTGTTAGACTAGAATAAGGCAGTTAATATCTCAGAATTTGCTGTCTCATTGGGCTTCTACTTTCCTGGTCTTTTGGCGACAGAAAGCAGGCTTTCCTTAGGGCTGTGTTGTTTATATCTATTGGTATTTCCAGGCTGGAGGCCTCTCTAGCACCCAGTCTAGACGTATGAGGCAAAAAGAAAACACAGGGAACTGAATTTTGTATTATTTCTTGGGTGTCAAAATACCTAGTTGGCCTGTTTTCTACTCCCTACTTTGCAGAGTCCCCCTTTGTTTCATTAATGTATGATGTTCAGGGGTTTTAGTTGTAACAAGAAAACTATTGAATAAGTGTTATCCAGACCTGGGAGTCCTATTTGTAAATGCTCTTTTGAATTTCTATTTTTGTATACATTTTACACTAATCATATAACATTAATATAAGTATACATATGTTAAGTTACAAGTATGCAACCACATATATAGAAGGTACATGCTTAGGTTTTACTAATGGAGTACATAGCGAAATTCAGATTGCAGACCACTGGTGGAATGAAAGCACTCTTTCCTTGGCCCTTCTACTAACGTATATGATCTAGAGTATTCCTTTTTAACCTCTAAAATGAAGCAATTGGGTAAAGTTAAAGTTGCTCAGTAGTGTCTGACTCTTTGTGACCCGGTGGACTATACAATCCATGGAATTCTCTGGGCCAGAATACTGGAGTGGGTTGCCATTCCCTTCTCCAAGGGATCTTCCCAACCTAGGGATCGAACCCAGGTCTCCCACATTGCAGGTGGATTCTTTACCAGTTGAGCCATAAGGGAAGCCTAATTAGGTAAGATGGTCTATAATACCACTTCTACCTCTAAAACTCTTCAAATAAGACCAGCTAGTATCACTTCTAAAAGATGTAAAATACCACATGAAAATTGTTTCCCTTTTTTATATTTTATTTAAAGCACTTTTTAAATCCTGAAAAGTATTAATTCCCTCAAGGATAAGCTTTTATCCAATTTGTAATTACAGTAGTAATTAAGATTGATATCAAAACCAGCAAAATTAATTTTCTTAAAAAGAGTCTATTATTCTATTCAGTAGGTTGTCTTTTGTTTCGACAATGGTTAACTTTGCTGTGTGAAAGCTTTTAGGTTTAATTAGGTCCCATTTGTTTATTTTTGCTTTTATTTCCTTTGCTTTTGGAGAAGAGATCCAAAAAAGAAATTGCTGTGATTCATGTCAAGGACTGTCCTGCCTATTTTTTTCTAATTTTATAGTATCCAGTCTGACCTTTAGATCTTTAATCCATTTTGAGTTTATTTTTGTATATGGTATTAGAGAATGTTCTAATTTCAGTCTTCTGTATATAGCTGTCCAGTTTTCCCAGCACTGCTTATTGAAGGGACTATCTTTTCTCCATTGTATATTCTTGCCTCCTTTATTATAGATAAGTTAACCACAAGTATCACACTGTTTGGTGACTGTAGCTTTGTAGTACAATCTGAAGACAGGGAGCATGTCCTCCAGGTTCTGATATTTGCAAATGATATGATTGATAAGGGATTAATATCCAACATATATAAACAGCTCATACAACTCAACATCAGAAAACTAAACAAGCCGATTTACAGTGGACAGAACTGAATAGACATTTTTCCAAAGAGGAAATGCTGGTAGCCAACAGCCACATGTACAGATCATGAACTCAGCATCGCTAATCATCAGGGAAGTGCAAATCAAAACCTCCCACTGATCAAAATGGCAATCACCAAAAAAACACAAATAACAAATGTTGGCAAGGATGTAAAGCAAAGGGAACCCTCTGGTACACTGCTGTGCATGGGTGCTCAGGAGTTTCAGTTGTATCCAACTCTTCATAGCCCCATGAACTGTAGCCCACCAGGCTCCTCTGTCCATGGGATTCTCCAGGCAAGAATACTGGAGTGAGTTGCCATGCCCTCCTCCAGGGGATCTTCCCAAGCCAGGGATCGGACCTGCATCTCTTAGGTCTTCTGCATTGGCAGACGGGTTATGTACAAGTAGTGCCCCCTGGGAAGTCCCATACACTATTGGTGGAAATATAAATTGGTGCAGCCACTGTGGAAAGCAGTATGGAGAATTCTCAAAAACCTAAAAATGGAACTACCATATGACCCAGTAATTCCACTCCTTGGTGTGTATGGGGGGAAGAAAACCCCACTAATTCAAAAGATCCACGCACCCCAGAGTTCCTAGCAGCATTATTTACGATTGCCTTGGTGTGAAATCAACCTAAGCATTCATTGACAGATGAATGGATAAAGAAGATGTGGTATGGAGTGGAATATATATAATGAAATTCTACTCAGTGATAAAAAGAATGAAATTCTGCCATTTGAAGCACCATGGATGGACTTGGAGGAAGAGAGCTACTGTATGATATCACTTATATGTGGTATCTAAAAAATACCTCAAGCTAGTGAATAAGAAAAAAACAAAAGAAGCAGACTCACAGATACAGAGAACAACCTGGAATTACCAATAGGGAGAGAAGTGGAAGAGGGGCAATATGGAGGCAGGGGAAAACAGAGTTATTATGGGATTACACTAAATCATGTGTGTGAAACCTTTTACAATTGTTAAACACTGTAGAATTTAAAGAGTCTCTCATTCAACCAAAAAAAGAGAAAAAAATAAGGTCTATTATCCTAATTATCTGTGAATTGTCAAGTTCAGGGTTATATTATCTTATTAAGTAATTTCATGTTTTTCCTTGACATTTTTCAGTAACATGCTCCCCTCCCACACTTTTCTGATGAAACTAAAAAGGTCAAACATCAGAAAGAGAGGCTATTGTACTGTATGTCTAGTGGTCCAAGAAAAGAGACCTTTGTGTTTTGGCTCTGTATGTATACATGAAATATATTCATTCTATCCTAACGTATTATATGTGAGTGTGTTCGTTTGCTAGGGCTAGCATAGCATAATACTGTAGACTGGATGGCTTAAGCAATATAAATTTATTTTCTCACACTTATGGAGCTGGATGGCTGTTCTCTTGCTACCACTACACCTGGGGTACCTCTGGGCATGAATGCTCTGTAGATCTTTCTGTTTAGGACTCTTCTTGTTAGGACTCCAGTCTGATTGGATTAGAGGCTTCCCTAAAGGCTTAATTTTTAACTGTAAGGCCCTACCTCTAAATGCAACCACACCCTGAGGTCCTGGGGGTTAGGGCTTCAATATAGGGATTTTAATGGGACACAATTCACCCCATAACAACTACACTCACCATTCTGTTATTAAAAAGTAAATTCTTTAAGATTTTGAGATTATGCCCAGAAGGACTATTTCGTAATGACCATAGTTTTAGTTTTGCTAATACAATATAGTGGAATGTATGTGTCTGTGTATGTGATGTATTTATTCCAAAGAAGCTAGCTTTCCTCAGATTGTTTCAAGGCTATGGACTGTCAAAGTGCTCCACAAACAAGCAGTTTAACAGTGACTAAGAACATAGGTCAGTCAGAGATACTGTACTGACATAATTTGGGGATGAGGAAGCAAATTTTATAGGTCCAATTGAATAATGCTGCTTAATTATTGTTTTAACTAAAAATTAGATATTTAACCAATTTTATCATCACCCAATAATCCATGATTTTATTATCTTGAAAATGGGATTGGTTTGTTAAAATAGAAATTAAAAAAAAAACAGTTTTACTAGGTTTAAAAAAATCAATTTTAAACATCCTTTATTCCATCAGCTTTTGAATCATGTGCTTATAATTTTAAAAGCACTATACTTTAACATTAAGAAAATTAGATTGGCATTTATATTTCTAGCCAATTAGCAAAAAGTATGGTTAGAAAGTAGCAAAGCAAATACTTTACAATTTCACTTGTCAATGATATTTCATGAAGTTAATTAAATTCTGTCATAATAAAATACAGTAAAAAATATATATTCTACCACTTACTTTCTAAATATAGCATACATCACTGTTTTGATTTCTGACAGCAGAACTGATGTTCTCCTGAGGTGTCAAATTTGATTTGAATATTCAATTTAAAAACCTACCAAGTGTCTTGCTAATTTTAAAGAAATGGTTTTTCAGATTTTATGTCAGCTTAATATATTTCACCATTATGAATTCTTTGAAATTTTGTGCATTTTTAAATGATTCTATTTTAAAAGCCTCTAGATATAATCCTTGTTCGCAGAGCCAATACCTCCCACAACTTATTAATCTTATTTATACATTTTTCCTGCATATATTCAATTTGTGAATATCTTTATTGCCCAAGTAATAGTGCTATTATTCATATTTTTAAAAGTGTCCTAGGAAAAATGCAAATAAAGTAAATGTCACAATAGTAAGTCACAAAACTTATTCTAGAAAACTCTGATGTTTCTGAAGAATATGTAATGATTTCAGAAAAATATTTTGGTATATTAAATTTGAAGTCAGATTAACAAACAACTACTTTCAATATTACTTTATATACATACTCACATAGGAGAAATAGAAGATTAACATTAACTGAGTTAGGAGCTGATTATTTTTATTTAGATTTTTCTCCTTTCCAAACTTTCTAAATTAGCACATATTGCTTTTATAATCTCCAAAAAACAATGCATGTTATTCCACATCAGAAGCATAGCTGAAGTAGTTGATTTTGAGAGAAGCTAGGCCATTAGATTATGCAATTCATTTTATTTATTTTGAGCCATTTCAAACTCAAGTCATTGATTCCTTCAATAAACAATTATTAAACTGTTACCAACTATCAGCATTTATTCTGTATCAGTTTTAATAACTGGTTCTGGAAATACCCACAGGTATAAAATGCAAGTTAAAATCCTTTTAATGTGGTAGATGCTAGAGTAATAGCCCTGAGAAAATGCTATGAGCATATCAGGCCAGGGGAGCTAACTATGTCAGACTAGATCACGAGAATAGAATTTATCTGAATCTCATTAACTGAGTGCCGTGAGGAAATGTCTGTTTGATGTAGAGTCTGTTTCTGTGACTTGAGTTTTTGAGCAGAGTGGATATAAAAGACTATTATCTTGAAAAAAATTTGCAGAATTTCTAATCTTCTGATTGTAGTTGAACAGGTTTATTCAAAAAAAGCACAATAACAAACATTTGCTATGTTTGGGTGCTAAGGAATAGAAGGGTAGGTAAAACAAGAGTCTTGCCCTTGAAGTTCAAATTCTAAATCAAGTGTTTTTGTATGTCTTATGTAATATGAACACGTGATAAAATTTTTGTTTGAAATCAGACAGTAGGAATTAGAAAATACATTGCTTTCCTTCTTTTGTAGTGACTGTGAGGAGGGTGAGGGCTAAATGCTTCAGCAGAAATCATGGATATTAGTTGAGATTTTTGCACTGAGTGTTGAGTTGTTCCGTCGTGTCCAACTCTGTGATTTCATGGACTGTAGCCCACAAGGCTCCTCTGTCCATGGGATTTTCCTGGCAAGAATATTGTACTGGGTTGCCATTTTCTCCTCCAGGGGATCTTCCCTGTCCAGAGAGAGAACCTGTGTCTCTTGTGTCTCCTGCATTGCAAGCAGATTCTTTACTGGTGAGCTCACCAGGGAAACCTCATATTTGCACTGCTTTATTTTAGTATAAATGTTTCTAATGATTAAAATGCCTTATTTTTTTTTTTGCAAAGATGCAGGTGATATGTCACAAGTTAACACCATGTAAATCCATTTATCATTCCATTATGAAGTATTTAAAATTGTATATTAAAAACATAGAAAATATTGGTTAAAGAGATAAATGTTAAAATGAATCTTCCTCATAGGTGACTTAAATCTTTCTATTTCTCCAAAGAAAATGAAAGTGTTAGTCACTCAGTTGTTTCTGACTCTTTGTAACCCTGTGGACTGTAGCCCACCAGGCTTCTCTGTCCATGGAATTCTCCAGGCAAGAATACTGGAGTGGATTGCCATTTCCTCCTCCAGGGGATCTTCCTGACCCAGAGATGAAACCCGGGTCTCCTGCACTGCAAATGGATTCTTTACTATCTGAACCACCAGGGAAGCTCCTAAGCAAGTAAAATTTATTTTAGTAACTAATTTTTTAAAAAATTCAACTTGCAAGGTTAGATATAGCTGAATATGTACTAATAAATTAAAGAGAAGAGAAAGATATGCTGGGCAGTGATATGACTGCTGTGATATGGACAAACCAACAACCATTCACATCTCATTATCTATCCTTGTTGACTTTGGCATTCAACCAGGGTAGCAAAGTGTAAAAGTTAAGACATTCTAGAATGCTCTTCATTTATCTAAAAGAGTAAGTACATAATTCTTTTCTTGAATACATTCTGAAACAAGTCAAAAACATAATGATTTCTTTCAGTTTATGAGGACTTCAATTTTCTTTAGTCTAGATGACAAACTTATTGAACAAAACAAAATATACTTATAAAAATACATAAAATGATATAAAGAATTTATATATTTAAAATAAATACAAAATATATAATTCAAGAAGTAAATATTCTGATTTGAGCTGTATGAGGTAGAGATTTTTACTTTGATTATATGTGAGATCAAATGTGTAAATTCAGTTTAAAAATAGTAAAGTATGGGTAAGAAGTTTACTGTGGTTGTAATAATATAATTTTTTACAATGTTATGTTTGAGTATAAGAAATAATAAAATATGGCTTTAATTGCATATAAATGACCTATTTTAAATTATGCAGGCTTTTATCCTAGTGGAATATGAATTTTATAGTAATAAGTGAATTTTAGAAATAAAGTCATTTAAAATTTGTCTAAGCCAAGAAAAGCAAATAATTTTTTTTTCTCAAACTATTAAAACTATTTTTCCTGGTTATGTCACGAAGAAAAAAATCTGCCAAATTCTTTCCCTTAAAAAGTTTATTTTCCAAATAAAGCATTAGAAACCACACACAAGAAATTTCAGGTCAAAAAATATTTTTTTCCAGGAAGGAACCCAAACAGCAACTTTGGATTAATTGTACCTCCCTTACTCTTTCTTATTAGTTTTTCAGGATTTAGTCAGTGCTTTATAAAAATACTGAATAACAGCATGTAAAGTCTCACAAAATAACATGTAGTAAACAGAGTAAGTTATGGAATAGTATCAACTGATGGGATGTATTTGATATTCATAGTTATAAACTATTTGGCTATGAAAACTTGTAAGATCCAGTAAGAATGGAGGAAGAGTTTGTATCCCTAGAACCAATGGGTCTTGAAAAATAAGATTAGAATTGCATCTTTATATTTTTTAAAAAAAAATGCTGCTACTAATGGTTTCTGAATTTGAATGTTGGATCGACGTGATGATAGCTGATGTGCACAATTAGAGTTGGCAACTGTAAGCAACAGCCTTCTGAGTATACTGAAGTCCAAGGAAAAAGTGTTTCACTCTGTTTTCTACAGGAGACTTGAGCAAAATTTTGTAATACCTTGGAGCCAGTAGATTTTAGTTCTCATTAGAATAGCAGAGTCAAAGTTATTACTGTCCAGGAAGGAATGATGTTTAGGGAATCAAGTCTAGCAAAAGAACATAGATTTAAATAGGAATATTTGTAAATGCAGGTATTTTGCACGTGTGCAAGATATAAAACATTGAACATTTTGGACAAAAAAAATTTAAAGTTCACTCATGACTTTAAACAGAGAGATATAGGTAAAAGAATAAAAAACTTCAAGCTAAATCCTGGAAGCTGGATCTATTCTAGCCCACTGATGAATATAAAAACAAATAAAAATGTCCTCCAATAGCTAAGACAATTGATATTTTAGAAAAAATAGGTCTAGAAATCAGTACATGTACATAGCTCCCAGATTGATTACATTTCTTATAGAGCAAAATTATAGAGTAATAATGGAAAATAAAAACTACAGATGAATATATTTTCTGATCTCAGATTAGGGAGTGCCTTTCTAAGCAATATACACAAAGGCAGAAAAAGAAAAAACATTAACAAAGCAGCTTGAAAGATACAGCCCCATGAAAAATTAAAAGATGAGTGACAAAAAGCATTTGCCTTTATGTGTAACAAAGGAAGCTATCTGCCCAGGTGGCACTAGTGGTAAGGAACCAGCCTGCCAGCGCAGGAGATGTAAGAGACATGGGTTTGATCCGATCTGATCCCTGGGTCGGGAAGCTGCCCAGGAGGAGGGCACGGCAATCCACTCCAGTACTCTTGTCTGGAGAATCCCATGGACAGAGGAGACTGGTGGGCTACAACCCATAGGCTCGCAAAGTCAGACACGATGAAATCGGCTTAGCATGCATAACAAAGGAATGGCATTCCTTATATATGACAATCTCTTATTCATTAATAGCAGGAACTATTCCAATATAAAAATGTATGAGGAACTTAGAATATAATATTTAAGAAGAAGATATACATGTGATCTATGAACACATTAAAATGTTTGGTCTCATGTAAGCAAAAATTAAATAGAAAAATTCAGTTATTGCCTACAAGTTAATTCTTTGGGGGAGAGAATGTTTAAAAAACTTGGCAATCTCACATATTGCTAGTACATGTTGTTTTTAGCTTAAAATAACCTTTATTTTTATTTACTCTTTCTAATACATCTTATGTCTATTTTCATTCATTCTCTTTGCAGATATGTACTCATTCAAAACTTAAAGTGTAGTCATACTGGTGTCTGAATTTATTCCTCACTTGGATCATTTGTGATTTTATAGTTAAATGCTTGTCTTTGAAGGCCTCCTGTCCTTTTAAGGGTCTCTGACTCTAGGATCATATTTGCTTTTTCTTTGAATTTTTGAAATTTGCTTTCTTAAATAATAAATTAGTTTTACTTCTTGGTAAAAATGAACTTCACTTCTTTTCTGTTTTATTTGCCACAAAATTATCAACAAGACAAGGCAACATTTTGTCACAAGCTCAGGCTTTAGCAGAACAATACTTTGGCAGAAAATTGTATGGTTGATATCTTCATTAGGACATTATTTTTCTGTTGTGCCAATTTTGTATCATTAACTTTATTTAACCTGATCTTGCACACTATCATTTATGAACTCTTGTAAGGAGACAATATAAAATAGTTATTGTATACATTAATCATCTATCATCCATTCATCATCCATTATCCTCACACTTACAGCTTCCAATTATCAGTTGTGTAAAAAGGAGGCCTTTCTGAGGCCATACTGTCTCTTTCAAATTTCCATTTTCCACATTAGTATATAATTTCTCTGCTCTTCAGTTTTTTAGGCTGTAAAATTATTGTACTTGTGGATAGATAGGATCCTTTCAGCCATAGAATTACATTATGTTTCTTACTCATTTTTCTTTCTCCACTGTCTGTTTCATCTGGACAAGGTAAATTGTGCTTCCAAACTGACAACTATTCAAATCAGGTTATTCTGAATTCTCTTTCTGATTACGGATTGTGAACTGCTGGACACTCAGTATGCATCTGTTTTTGCCATTTGTGGTGTTCTTCAAAGCATCTGCTTTTAATTCTGAGCAATTTTCTTTACCTTCAAAACTTAACTGAAATTCTTTTACATTTGTTGAATAGTACTCCATTTCCCAAAGTGTGTTCTGTGGGACCCTCACTATGTGAAATGTTAAGATATACCCAAAGAAGACATACAGATGGCTAACAAACACATGAAAAAATGCTCAACATCCCTCATTATTAGAGAAATGCAAATCAAAACCACAATGAAGTACCATTTCACGCCAGTCAGAATGGCTGTTATCCAAAAGTTTACAAGCAATAAATGCTGGAGAGGGTGTGGAGAAAAGGGAACCCTCTTACACTGTTGGTGGGAATGCAAACTAGTACGGCCGCTATGGAGAACAGTGTGGAGATTTCTTAAAAAACTGGAAATAGAACTGCCATATGACCCAGCAATCCCACTCTTGGGCATACACACGGAGGAAACCAGATCTGAAAGAGACACATGTACTCCAATGTTCATCGCAGCCCTGTTTATAACAGCCAGGACATGGAAGCAACCTAGATGCCCATCAGCAGATGAATGGATAAGGAAGCTGTGGTACATATACACAATGGAATATTACTCAGCCATTAAAAAGATTTCATTTGAATCAGTTCTAATGAGGTGGATGAAACTGGAGCCTGTTATACAGAGTGAAGTAAGCCAGAAAGAAAAACACCAATACAGTATACTAATGCATATATATGGAATTTAGAAAGATGGTAACGATAACCCTATATGCAAGACAGAAAAGGAGACACAGATGTATAGAACAGACTTTCGGACTCTGTGGGAGAAGGCGAGGGTGGGATGATCTGAGAGAATAGCATTGAAACATGTATATTATTAATTGTGAAACAGATCGCCAGTCCAGGTTGGATGCATGAGACAAGTGCTCAGGGCTGATGCACTGGGAAGACCCAGAGGGATGGGATGGGGAGGGAGGTGGGAGAGGGGTTCAGGATGGGGAACACATGTAAATCCATGGCTGATTCATGTCAATGTATGGGAAAAACCACTACAATATTGTAATTAGCCTCCAACTAATATAAATAAATGAAAAAAAAAAGATATATAGTGTGATAAAAACATCATCATCAACAACAATACATGATTGGGGTTCTGAGATAAAAACTGTTGAGAAAGTAGTACATTAAATGAAATAAAACTTTTGTGAGAATCATAGTTACTTTTAAGGAAAGATAGGGTGCCTCTCACTGCTTCTTTCCACAGTGCTCTGACCATGGTTTTTGCAATGGAAGAGTAGTCGTGCCTTATTGACAGTAGAAGAACTGTTGTGGGAAAGCAGGATTCTGGAATAACTGGTGGGATAGCTGGTGATATGAAGTTTTCACATGACAATAAAGTAACTTAGTGTAGTAAAAAAAAGAAAAAAATTTTTGTAAGACTTCCCAGTGCCTTCAAAGGCTAATTTATATACAGAATTTAAATGCTAAGTTAATTTATAAGCTATAAAGAAAAATAAAATGTATGTACTTATTTTTCAAATTATTTCAATATCCAGCCCTCTTTTGAAGACCACTGTAAAGGAAAAACATTCATTTTTGGAAATCTTTGTAAGTACCTCCACATACTTCTGCACACTTAAGTCAGTTTATAAGTCTTGAACCTGCTTTCTAAGAAAGGTAGTGAACCTACTTTCTAAAATGGTATTCCCTGTCATTGCCAGAAGTCTGTTATTCCAGGAATGTTAGCCATGATTCAAAAAATAAAATCTAAAATTCGTGAATATATTTTATATAAATAGCTATTCACTCTCTACATACGTTTTACTTTCCCAAAGTTCAAATACCCAGAAGAGATTAAAGCCACTGAATTTTTCAAACTCTTGAGGTTTTCTGTATATAATTTCACAAGCACCAGAGATGCCTGTTTGTAATTTCACAGTCACCAGAGATGCACATCAGGTTTCTTTCAGATATTAGCTATTGTTCATTCTCTTGTCATTCAGGAAAACTGGGGAGCAGCTGGCAAACTGTCAGATCTCAGGTGCCTACTATAGAAATTGCAATGACCAACTCCATGGGAATTTTCTGCCTGTTATGTGGGACCTCCATGGTTCTGAGACTCTTTTTCTTCTTGTTTCTCTTTATTCACTCTTGCATTCAGTAATTTACCAGCTTCTTAAAAGTGATTCTAATTCTCCAGAGTTAAAATTCCTTAGAATTCTCTCCCCTGCCCCTGTTTTTCTTCTCAATTACTTCCAACATCCTTCAAACCATTGAGAAATCAGAGTATAGGAAACAAGTTATTGTTCCACAGCTTTCTTCCTATGCAGGACATCTAAGTTCCTGTCTCGTATAACTGATGACTGCCTTAACCCCTCCGTCTCTAGTGATCTCATCTAATCTCACTTTGAAACATCTCCACACTTACGATTTTCAAGTGTATTCCTGACCATCCTCTCTTTCCTGAACTCTAGACTCAAATACTCAACTGTAGCTGTTATTTCTAAGTTGAATACCTAGTGGCATCTCAAATTCAACAGAGTCAAAGCAGAAATCTTTTCTCCCCAAACTTGCTTCCTCCCTGTCTTCTCTGTATCAGTTATCAGCACCACCATTAGGCTAACTGCTCAGAAATCTAGGAGCCTTTCACAACTCTACTGTTCTCTTACTTCCCATAAACCTCTGATTCATCATTAAGACCTTCAGTTCTGCCTCCAGATTAGATCCTGCAACTTTACATTTTTTAGTATCTAAACTTAACAACCAGAGTCATATATGTCTTTAGACTGGACAGCTGCTAATATCCAACCTGGCGTTTCTGCTTTGACTCTTTTCTCATACACAGAGCCAGAGAGTGGTTTTTTTAAAAATGCTAATTAAATCTTATCATTCCCTGCTTTAAAATCTTCCAGTGGTTGGACAGTGCACTGAGAACAGAATGAAGACTCTTTACAATGGGCTTTCAAGACGTTTTGTGATCTGGCTTCAACCAAGTCTCTGACCTCATCTCAGGTACTTGCCCCTCTTTTCCTGTGCCTTGAAAATGCCAAGTACATTCTTGTGTTAGTTCCTTTACACCAGCTGTTTCCTATGCCTAGTTCATAATTCCCCCTGATCTTCTTAAGGGACTTTTCTGTCATTCAGGTTTTGGCTCAAAGTCAAGCAAAACTAGCTTATTGTAAGGCCTTGTAAACTGACCAGCAGGCTTTTTTTCTGGTAATAGGAAATTGTGGGAATATTGACTTTATTCAGATTTTAAAAGAAAATGAAATACATTTTCTGACATTAAAAAACAACAGAGAACCAAAAGGCATAGCATTAAGAATAATGCCACTCTTCTCCTTGTTGTTCAGTCACTAAATTATGTCCAACACTTTTGAGACCCCATGGACTGTAGCCCACCAGGCTCTTCTGTCCATGGGATTTCCCAGGCAAGAATACTGGAGTCAGTTGCCATTTCCTTCTGCAGGGGATCTTCCTGACCTGGGGATAGAAGGTGAATCTCCTGCATTGACAGGCAGATTCTTTACTGCTGATCCACTGGGAAAGCCCATGCTTCTCCTAGCTTAGCTGAATCTTGTATATTGTGGAAATTGCTTCCACAATGGCTCAAGTGGTAAAGAATCTACCTGCAATGCAGGTAGACGTGGGTTTAATCCCTGGATCAGGAAGATCCCCTGGATGAGGAAATGGCTACTTACTCCAGTATTCTTGGCCTGGAGAACCAGCCAACAGCGGAGCCTGGCAGGCTAAGTTCATGGGGTCGCAAAGAGGCGGACAGGACAGGAGCATGTGATGGATGGATGGAGGGATGGATGGACAGATGAAGTGAACCACTTTTTAAGTAAGTAAACAAAGAAACTGCCAACACACGTGTAGACCTCCTAACACCATCAAATCCAGAGAGAAAAACATTCAGGTCTCTCTTAGTGCAGTGAGTGACAATGTCTTTGAGGACATTCAGGTCTCCATTACTGACCCTGGGAAAGAGGCTTGAAGAGAAAATCACCTTGAAATGTCACGTCCTGGGTCAGAAACAGAGGTCAAGACATAAACAATGTAACAGTACAAAATAAAACGCACATTATTAGTGTGCGTGTGCGTGTGCGTGTGTGTGTGTGTGTGTGTGTGTGTGTGTGTGTGTGTGCGCGTGCGCGCATGCGTGGGTGCTTGTGCCGTATAAGGGAAAGGACTAGGGAAATGGAAAAGCGGGCTACATAATTTGCCTGGCCCCCGGGCTTCCCTAGTGGCGCGCTGGTAAACAATCTGCCTGCAATGCAGGAGACCTGGGTTTGATCTCTGGGTGGGGAAGATCCCTTGGAGAAGGAAATGACTACCCACTCCAGTATTCTTGCCTCTAGAATTCCAAGGATAGAGGAGACTGGCAGGCTACAGTCCATGGGGTTGCAAAGATTCGGACACGACTGAGCGACTAACACACTGCAAAATGAAAAAACAAACAAACAAAAAACCATTAAGTATTCCAGGATGGTGACAGGCAGCAGATCATTGTGGCAGGGCCTTTCAAAGGCCCTGTGCACCTATGTCCTGGTGGGAGAAGAGTAGAATTCATCTCCAAACACCCTTCCCACCTCCCCACCCCCGCCAAAACTACAACAAAGGCAACAACAGGAAACAACTATCAAAACTAAAGCCGATGGTGCCCAACCTAGATGGTGGTGCCGAACCTACATGATAGCGGCGCTGGGAGCATCCCTGCTGTATTAAAGCTGACTTTACAGTGAAGGAACGGATTCTGAGGACTTAGCGGGGTAGAAGCTTCAGACACAAAGAATAACGGTAAGGGACAGAGACTGCATCAGACCTTCCTCTTTTTTAAAAATGTAGACAACGAATGCCTTCTCTTTCAAAAGAGAACTTAGTCTGAGTTTAGCAACTTATGTCTGGTGCCTTGGGAGCTGCGGTGGAATGTGTGGGCTTGGGTATCAGGGTGTGTCAGTGTCAAAAAAAGTAGACAGGTTAAATATATTCCGTGGATTGGCTTCCCACCCTCTTTGGCAACGAACCCAAGGGTTCCTGGAAAGACCTGGGATTTAAGTGGGTTTCCAAGGACCCTCTATTTTCATCCTCCCTCCGAAGGTAAGACCCACGGAGAATCGCAGGGCTTGGCACTCTTGAGTTTAGCACAGGCCACTTCACGGGTAGAAGCGTCGTCCTCGAACATTTGGATGATGTGGCGAGGACAGTGGGGACCGTGAAGCTCCTGGTCCCGGGCAGCGGGCTGTAGGAAGGGCGCCCCGTCCCCTCCGTCCGCAGTCGGGCAGCCGGGCCAGCGAAGAGAGCGGGGTCCCGGAGGGAGGGAGGGAAGGGTCGAACCATGCTCGCGGAGGCGGCCCCACGCCCTGCCGCTCAGTCCTGCCCGGGCCACGGGAGGCTCAGGCCCAGGGAACCTCCGGCGGAGGGGGCGGCCACCGGGCACACTGCGGCCAGTGCGGCCGCGCGGCCGCGGCTCTTGCGGCTCCGGCGCCCGCCGGGTGGTGGCTCCGCAGTGCCCGCCCCTCGCTCCCCTACCCCGCCCCTCGCGCCCCCTCGCCCGCCCCCGCCCGGCGCCCCGGCCTCGCAGACCCGCCGCCCCGTCCCTCCGCGCGCGCCGCAGCTGCTGCTCCTCCGCGCGGCGGCGCCTCCCCCGCGCGCCGCCCGCGCTCCCGGCGGCGCAGCCCTCCCGCCTCGGCCATTTTCCCTCCACCCCCTCCCCTCCCGATCCTCATCCCCTCGCCCTTCCCCCCGCGCGGGGACTTTTCCGGAAAGTTTTTATTTTCCGCCTCGACTCTTGAAGAAAGAAGCTCCCGGCTCGGCGGCAGCAAAACTTTTCAGCCGCCGGGCCCCGCGGCCCTCGGCGCGCCCGGCCGAGCGATGAGCGCCCCTCCGGTCCTGCGGCCGCCCAGCCCGCTGCTGCCCGTGGCGGCTGCAGCGGCGGCGGCGGCGGCCGCGCTGGTCCCGGGGTCCGGGCCGGGGCCCGCGCCGTTCCTGACTCCCGTCGCGGCCCCGGCCGGGGGCATCTCCTTCCATCTGCAGATCGGCCTGAGCCGCGAGCCGGTGCTGCTGCTGCAGGACTCGTCCGGGGACTACAGCCTGGCGCACGTCCGCGAGATGGCTTGCTCTATAGTCGACCAGAAGGTAAGGCGCCGCGCGACTCTGAGCCCGGCGCCTCCCCGCCGCGCTCGGGGCACTGCCCTCCGGCCGCCCCTCGCCGCGCCAACTTTCCGGCTCCGGGGGCTCGGCCGGCAGCCAGCCTAGCCGGCGCTCTGGAAGGGTCCGACACCGGCCGAGGTTGGACGCCCGCATCCGAGGCTCTGCCCTTCGTGTTGTCGAGTTCTCCCCTTGCCCCAACCTCTTTCTATTTCCGATTTCCCTCCAGTCTGCATCCTTCTCCCCCAATTCCATCCCTTTCAGGACATTTCCAGGTATCTTCTATTTTCTGGTCGCACCTCTCCCTCCCACTAAAGACTTCCCGGCTCTCCCCTCTCTCCGCTCTGGACCCTGGACCAGCTCACTCCTGGCGCCGAAATCCTCCTTCCTGCACTAGAGTTTCCCCGGGGACACGCTCAGCACGATTTCAGCACCACTCCCTTCCCCTTCAGGCCCCTCACCCAGCTCAGATTGATGCTGAGGAGTTCCTGGAATGATCTAGAGAGGAGGAATTTCTCACCTGTCAAATAAGCTTTTAAGAGAGAATGATTGACTCGGCCAGCTGTGAAAACAAATGACCAGACCACAGCTCCCCACCTCCTTGTGGTCTGTTCCCAACTCTGTGAACATGGGCGCAATTTTTTCAACGATAAATCTGAAAGTTGCAGCCTTCTGGATTTTGATTCCCAGGGCACTGATGGTGGAGCTTTGAAGCCGGGGCACAGGCATGTGAATGGCGGGGGGTCCTGTCCAGGAGCACCCCAGGCTGGCTCTGCCCCCTAAGTTTTGAGGCTGTGGGACTTTGGACAGCGGCCACCAAAGGCAGAATGGGAAAAGGGCCATTCTCCTGGACCACGCCGCCCAGGGAGGAGACCTAGCCCGCCCATCGCTGTTTACTGTGCAGTTCTGAATTTCAGGTTGTTTCTGTGGCGGTCCAGAGGGGCGTTTCATGGAAGGGGGTGATAAGAGTGAAAAGGAAAGGGGGCCTTGGCGCCAGTCTTCTTAGTGTAAACAGCGGGGGTTTCTGGGTGGAGACAGAGGTCTCTAAAGGTGCTGAATTTCAGCCCTGAAGGACTAACTGGTACTTGCCTTATAAAGGTCCCTTGAATAATCATGAAAGCTTTCTTTAAACTGTTTGGAACAGAATTTGCTAAACCTGTGTGTTGTGAATTGTAGCACTGAGCACAGAAATAGTAGGAAAAATCCCTAGGGAGAAATCACTAGTCTAAAAGTTGTAAAAGTTCTGGAGGCCAGACGAAGTTAACAGTGTCAGGAGTTTTTGTTTATTGAACGGGTGACATTTTATAATACGTGTGACTCTCAGTTTTTTGCATCTTCCACGTAAATGGCAGATACTGTCTAATTCTGTTTTAAGTCATATCATATGCCTTCTCCTCATCAATACTGTGGAGTGTCTATTGCAGGTTAACGGGAGCCTTCTCCTGGGCACTGAAAGCCTTCCCTTAATGGAAGTTGCAGTCTACAACAGTTTCCATTGGAGTGCAAGCCAGTTAATTAAAGGACAATAATGAACAAGCACATAAAGAACTTAAGATAAAGTTTCTTAAAAGCTAATGTGATTGTATAGAATTTTAGCTGAAAGCAAGTGAGTTACAGGTAATATTCATTGGGTCAAGTTAATATGGACAGACTATCTTTGAACAGTTTTAAAGGGTGTGCCTGTGCACACACCCGCGCACACACACACATACATGCATATAGCCACACCTCGATGGAATTTAGAATGGGGAGAAATATGCCTGTATCAAGAGGTTTGAGACAGAAATTGAATGAAGAGTGAATTCTTATCTCTGTAACTACCAAGAGGAATCCTTTGTGGAGGGGATGATACGTGTGCAGGAGAGCAGCAGAAAGCACCTATGGAATATAGAGGACCTGAGGATAGTGACTAAAATATTTAGAGAAAGTAAAATTATGAAAAGGCCTTTCAATTAAGATGAACTCAAATTACTAGGAGTCTCTGTATCTTTTACATAGAGACATCAAATCAAGGGCAGCTGAAAGATGGATTTGCTGTTTGGAGTATGTTTTAAAAGGCCAAAAATGTTATGGCCGAAGGAAGACTGGAGTTCATGAGCTAATAGAACCCTGAGCCAAAGCTCTGGGGGAGAGAGCTGGAGAGACACTGGCAAAGAGAAATCACCAGTCCTGGTGACTGATTTACAAGGGGAACCCCTTCCTTTTCTATTTATTCTAGTAGTTCTTCTGTCTCTAAGAGTTTGAGAGTTTGTTTGGGATAGCCGAATAAAGATCTCACTTACACTTTTTTTTTTTTTTGGCTGGGGGGGGGGGTGGGATGTTGTGGCAAAGAGAGATTTAGAGATGTGTGTGGATTTGAGAGTTGTTTATATACAGGATACTGTAATTAGGTATTTACTCGATAGGAAAAAATTTCATCTATCTGTTTTCTGTCATCTATCTTGAGATACAATTATACCTCAAGGTTAAGAGGGCTGAGTATCCATCACAGGATAGCAGAGACAGCAGAAATGGAGGAGGGGGTCAGTGTAGAGTCAAGGAAATGGGAAGAATTTCTTTGTCCCTTATTTCAGATTCTCTTGAATTACTTTCTCAAGATACTAACTCAGAGATAGGATGACAGGAGAGAAAAAGAGAGGAAGAGAGGAAGGGAGAGAAATGGATGTTTTAGGACAGTGCTGGGATTTAGAAGTCATTTACAATTTACTATGTAGAATGGATTTCTCTAGATTTTCTGAGCCCTCCACATTCATTGCGTTGTAACATGTTAAGAAGGTTTTCACGTGATAGGTTTGAGAGTTTCCTAAATACTAACAGAGATTGGACTATCTTAAATCTTTGAAAGTATTAGCTGACAGTTCAGTTTTTATCAGCAGCATTCATGGGACATTTTCTGTGGGATGAATGACTGTGAAATGACTAAATAAGAGAGGTCCGTCTCTGAGAAATAGTATTTTAAATCACTTTTGCTATTACTTAGAATTTATAGTTTTTCGTTAATCATGTAGGTTTGCTAAGTGGCAGATAGATGATTATGCTTGAAAATTTTTGATGGTAATGGAGCAAAAATATTCTGATTTTAAGATAAATGTACCCTAAGTATGTCCTGAATTATATAGCTAAAGAATTTTTAAACATAAGTATTTTTAATATTTAATATAATTTTTATATTATATTAGAGCATAGTTAATTTACAGTGTGTTTCAGGTGTACAGCAAAGTGATTCAGTTGAATTTTTAAAATATTTTAGTTTAGGTGAAAAATCTAAAGTGCCACATACATATCGGTATGTAACACTTTATGAATACAGAGGTAGAAGTAATTCCTTCTTTTTGGGGAAATATGTTTAAGGTCTCTATATTATGCTTATTTCTTTACTTTGCAAGCATGTAACCTTGAAGGCTGGTTGTGTATAAAGATATATATCATGTTAGATAGTATTCATGACTATTATTTTCTGGAGGGTAAAAATAGTTACAGTAATTGACTTCACTTTGAAACATTGTTACTTTCTACTATCAAAAGAACCTTGAATATATAGACTAAGAAGGAATTGTTTTGAAACAAGGAGCCCTATTCCAAAGGAAGAATTACTTTAGTTTCACATATTGTCTGTGTGTCTATGTGCACACACACACGCTTTTTAAAAATAAGCAGTATTAATTTAGGGATGTGGAATGCAATTAATAGGACTGTCCAGTCATTTTGCCTGTTATCTTATTAGATAGACAGCTCATATTTTCCTTTTGAATTTACTTAAATGAAGTAATAGCATCTCTAAGGCTCCTGGCATATTTTTACTTTGCATAGTCATTTTTCTGACCAAGGAAATAAGAAGTGAAATTTTAGGGACAATAGTTCATTAAAGGTAGAACAAAGGTTAGAGCCTTAGTTTGAGAGCAGCTGTGCTCTGCTTATAGTTGTTTTGCTTTCTTAATTGTAAATTGTTTTCTTAACACTTGTAGTGTCACTTTAATTTTATTGTTAATTTTAGCTATGCTACTTCTACACAGATTGAAGAAACTGGGAATGATTAACTGTTTGACCAGGTCAGCACACATAGGCCAACAAAATCCTTTTAAGCAAATAGATATTTGGGTTGTAGGTTTGTATATTTTTATTCAGAATTTACATTTATCATCATTGTATTGTCATCATTTACTTTGTCATCATTTACACTGTCATCATTGTCATCATTGACAGTTTACGATTGTCATCATTTCTGTTATTTCTGATTTAATGATGAAGTATAGAATGTGCCAGTTCATTAAGTAAGTCTTAAAGTAATATAATGCTTTAATACGGTGTATTTAAATTTTCAAGTTTAGTTTATAATAGGATTATATTTTTATATATATGTAATGCCTGTGTAATATATACATATGTAGTATATTGTCTAAGTATCTAAGTGTGTTTTGAAACATAATTTTGAAAGCCTAATTATCCGTGTACAGCTGCCATATATTAAAGTATTGTTTTATAATTTGCATTATAGGCTGCAAAATTGAGGCCTCATTGTATATCTTATAATGCAAAAGAGAAACTCTGCTTTATGTTTTTTCTATCAATACACAGAACTAAAAACCTTTTCATATCAGTGTATGCTGTTGAACACTTTCCCAAGGAAATATCATTTGTGTCAGTCTTCCAAACTTTGGGCTGGGAGAATTGGACAATTGGCTGTTTTGACAAATATATGCATTACTTTAGATCTTTAGATCCAGGATTAAAATAAATTGGAAAGACTTTTCTGAGACAGCTATAGTCTGTATATATGTGAGAGAGGAGGTTAAGTGGAGCTGGAAAACTGTTAATAGTTTATGAATGTGTTGCTCTGTACACCAAACTCCTGTCATAATCATTAAGGGAGATTTCAAACTTTATTTTGCCAATTATTGTTACTCTATTTGTGAGATGATTGTATGTAGGTCTTCACTATTCATGGATGCCTTTTAATGACCTTACTAGACAAATCAAAATCCTATAAATGTATGGTTGTCACTTACCTAAAATTACTTTGAAGAGTAAAGATAATATGTGTAGAGCATTAAATATACTGCTGGTATATAGGTGAATAATAAATAATGTTACTGATATATAAGGCTTTATAGACTAGCATATTATTTTATTAATAAAGAAATGTATAGTCTGTTGTCTTATTCTTATCTCAATATAAAATTAAAATTTTATTAAAAAGCAATATGGCCATAAGGCCAAGGTAACATTTTTTTCCCTTGACCTCTACAATAGGGCAAATCTTAGGAGTAATTGCTTTTTGATACTGCCTCTCAATTTTCAACCTCTCAAAATTTGTCAAGGAGCAATTTGATTATTATAAAATGAAAAACACAAATGTTGATAAAGATCATTATATTGCTTTTTATTATTTTTTGACAAGTTGATTTAATTCCTTTTCAATTGCAAGTGGGATTCCAATGATATCTCATTTGATAAAAAGCCAAATAAAATAGGTAATGGTACCACATCTGACAGTATAATGATTCTCAGATCTGGTCCTCAAGACAAATAAAAAGTTATTTTGCAAATTAATCATTGATGTGAGGAGGAACACACTTGGAAATGGCTTATAGAGATCACATTTTGCTGTCATGCTAGCATCTAGAGCTAGTTTGCTAAACTGTTACATCTGACGAACAGCTGATAATAGAATAACATAGTTGTGCACATGCAGAAGTGTTAGACTGGGGCTAGAGGTGATTTTACTGGGGAACAGTTAAGATAGAAATTTGGCTAAGCCAGTCACAAGTCTTTTTCCAGATCTTTTCACCAGCTGCTGCTTACCACTCATGGAAGTTCATGCTCCATTATAAAACCTTCAGACAATAATAATCAATAATTATTCATTCATCCTTTGAAGAAAAAAAGTGGAATGCATAATTATATGAAAGCTATATATTTGTATGTATTACACTGGAATCATTGAATAAGTTCTCAGTTCAGTTTAGTTGCTCAGTCGTGTCCAACTCTTTGTGACCCCATGACCTGGAGCGCTCCAGGCCTCCCTGTTCATCACCAACTCCCTGAGTTCACCCAAACTCATGTTGGTGATGCCATTCGACCGTCTTATCCTCTCTCGTCCCCTTCTCCTCCTGCCCTCAATCTTTCCCAGCAGCAGCATCTTTTCAAATGAGTCAGCTCTTCGCATCAGGTGGCCAGAGGATTGGAGTTTCAGCTTCAACATTAGTCCTTCCAATGAACACCCAGGACTGATCTTCTTTAGGATGGACTGATTGGATCTCCTTGCAGTCCAAGGGACTCTCAAGAATCTTCTCCAACACCACAGTTCAAAAGCATCAATTCTTTGATGCTTAGCTTTCTTTGTAGTCCAACTCTTACATCCATAGATGACTCCTGGAAAAACCATAGCCTTGACTAGACAGACCTTTGTTGACAAAGGTCTCTGCTTTTTAATATGCTGTCTAGGTTGGTCATAACTTTCTTTCCAAGGAGTCAAACATCTTAATTTCATGGCTGCAATCACCATCTGCAGTGATTTTGGAGCCCCCAAAAGAGTCAACCACTGTTTCCACTGTTTCCCCATCTCTTTGCCATGAAGTGATGGGACCCGATTCCATTATCTTAGTTTTCTGAATGTTGAGTTTTAAGCCAACTTTTTCACTCTCCTCTTTCAATTTCATCAAGAGGCTCTTTAGTTCTTCTTTGCTTTCTGCCATAAGGTTGGTGTCATCTGCATATCTGAGGTTATTGATATTTCTCCCAGCAATCTTGATTCCAGCTTGTGCTTCTTCCAGCCCAGCGTTTCTCATGATGTACTCTGCATAAAAGTTAAATAAGCAGGGTGACAGTATACAGCCTTGAGGTACTCCTTTTCCTAATAAGTTCTCAAGCTGTAGTGAAAGACTAGTATAATCATCAAGATAGCAGGGCTGGACTCAGATTGGATTAGAAGTGAGTAAAATTCAGTTCCGTTGGAGTTGATCATAACATAAAGGTTCTTTTTAAAAATGTTTGTTTGCATTGTTTTTGTGTGTTGAAAATAGCTAATGCTTTTGACTTTGGATAGTCACTTCTGTTCATCTGTAAAATCTAAGCCCAAATGTGGAAATACAGGTTAAAAATATAGGATGCTTTTAAAGATAGTGCTGATCTTTTAATGTCCCCAGTATTATTCTACAGAGGTTTTGAAAATAAGATTTAAGTTTCTTAAATCTTTCCTTGAGACTGAAATATGTTAGCACAACATAAAACAAAAAGAAAAAGTACATCAATTTTTTCTTTCTTTTGATAGAACTTAGATACAGAGAAAATGGTTGTTTTGCTCACAGATATTAAAAGTTCTTTTCCATCTATAAGAATATGTGAAATTTCCCCCAGGAATTCCTCTGATACTGTCAACCAAATATTTTTGTACCATTAAAAACCAATAATGACAGCACCACTTGAAGTTACTTGGCAGCAGAGAAACCCACATTATGCTGTTTCTTATTCTGTCTTTCTAGTCTCACAGGAAAGAGATAAATAAGTAAAGCCTTTAATTACATGTCCACTGTGGCCATTTTGGAATATCTTACAATTTGTATACTTAAAAAGGTGAGAATTGATATAAGAACACTACACATTGAGACACAGTTATGCCTGTCCAAATTTACAATTTCCTATATTGAAGTTTCTTCCAAGGTTTCAAAAAGACTATATTAGACTAAAGCTAGATAGTTGATACAGCAGCTAAACAATATTGGCAAATATGAAGATTAGATTTTTAAATATGCAATCATGCACAGATTTTGTTCAACTTATTTTAGTGAAAAGGAAAAAAAGTTACGTACTTTTCATTGCATCACTGGTTCATTGGCTTTTATTCTGTCTAGGTCACTGATTGTTGAGGAATTTGTTGAATTTACTGCTTGTATTTAGGCACAATTTAAAAAATGTCTGAATTCTTTGCTCCATAATTGTCAGGAGATTTTTTTTCGCATACATGTCATGCAAGGAATGAAAAATACGAATATGATCATGAAAATATGAGCCAGAAGCCGCTGTGGCTTTCACCATTGTTAAAAGCAGGAAGGAATTGAGGGAATGGTTGGGTACGAAAAGGGTGGGAGTTAAGCTGTGGTGATGGCACTGAATCCAGGGTGCTTGAGTAGATTTGGGTAGGTGACCATCGGTGAGGCCTGTGGGGTACCTGAGACTAGTGGTACCTGAGGGCAGCAAAGGAGACTGAGGGCACAGCTCTGACCTCTTATGGACTGAGTCAGCAGGAGTGGAAGTGGCTTTTTACAAGCAGATAGTCCTCTTGGGAAGTTTTAAGAATGTCACAGATGAGGGGTTCAAATAGCAACTCCATGAGGACTTGACTGAGAGTTTCAGGAAGGATTCTGCTCTTGGTGACAAAGGCCCACAAAAGGAGCCTCCAGGAGCCACACCTCCTGGCATGGACTCTGCGTGCCTGTCTGTATCTTAGCGTCTTGGCATTGGTCGTGTCTATTTTTCACAGTAGCCCTTTGTGATAGGCATTTTCTCTCCATTTTAAGGTTGAAGGAGCTGAATAAGGGTCAGAGAGGTTAAATCATTTACTACTCCCATCATGTAACTATTAAGTGAAAAGCAAAGCCACTCAATTCTTTATTCCTCTCACTTAGGTAGTCTTAAGAACAGGGAGAGCTGGAATGGCCATAGGTCTATACACAGAGTCTGGAATTTGACCAAAGTGAGAGGGAGGGGAATGTTAAACTCCCTTACATTAAACTCCCTACTTAGAAACACTTCAGCTTTGACAGTGTTATGTTATTTCTATTAGTTTAAATTATTTCTTAGTCTGGAAGACTTGCCTTATTTTGGTTCACATCCCAGTTAGTGGTCAGGTTAGCTGAGATTCTAGCCTCTTTGGGGGATACCACTGCGTGTCCCCCATCTTATCAGTGGCAAGATACCCATAAGGGACATGTAATACGGACTGTCATGCGGATATTAGGGCCTTTAGAGATACGTGATTGCCTGAAGTAGTGATATTTTAGAAACATGGATTACCCTTGAAGAGTCATATAAACTGCAGTGTATCTACTTGTTATTTAAATAAATATCTACGTAGCAGAATCTGGTTTGGTATTTGCTTTCATTGTACTCCGGTAAGAAGATGTAAGGATAGCCAATCCTCACCCATTTTTATAAATTTCCAGACACCACTGTTGTTTATCCAGAGAAGTTAATTATCCTGTGTGATTAAATTTCCTGGGTTGGTTCACAGCACTTCCGTCCTAGGAAATGTGGACATGGAGGTGTTTTGAAAGAAGCGATTATGGTAAGAATATGTATTGGTCAAGTGTGGCTCAAGACTAGTGGATGTAAAGAATCTTAGCTACCTATGAAAATCAATGAATCATTTCTTCGTAAATAGGACATTGATTGTGAGAAGATTCTGAGAAAATAGTCAAGGGTCTTAAGAAAAGTGCCTGTCAGTGGTTGCTTTTCATTTGAGAAGTATGTGGATTGACTGTGTGCATATGCTAAGGATTATGGTTTGCACGTATGTTTCCTCTTTTCTATTAATTTAATGTATTTGTTTATTTTTGGTCACTTATGAGTTAGCCTGCCATAAGGTAAACTCTCACTTATACATAATCAATTGCAGGCCACATGGAAGTTTTCCTTTTCACTTTAGTAGTGCTAACCAGTCTGGATTGTGAATTGCTCCTTTGCATTGTTTGTGTACAGGGCTAAGGCCAGCACTTCCTGTGTAGACTAATTATACTGTCTTTAGGCTTTACAGAAATGTAATTGCTTGTATAAGTGGACATGATTTGATTTAAAGTATGACATAACTCAGTTTTATCCTAAGGGTTCCTGCCCTGAATGACTGTCGGGAAGCATATAGGAAAGTAGTTATATTCAGCCCTGATGGGTTGGAAATGTACCTGAAATATTGCCTGTCTTTGATATATTTGGAACTTTGCAGCTTTAGTATAATGGACAAGTTTCATAGGGAATTCTCTTTTGACATTACTCACTGGTAGTCTCTTGGCTAACATGAAAGCAAAGACCTATCTGGCTGTAATAGAAATCTGAATTTACTAGATGTTTCCTAGTGCAGTACTGTGCCTGTAAGCCTTATCTTGAGATAACCCATCTTGAATTAGGAGAACATAGCTTCAGTTACTGCTCAAGGAGTAGTAAAGTGAATTGCTCGTGCCTTCTCTAACAATGATCAGTGCTGAGAAAAAATTACTTAGGTTTAGAGTAGTTTCTTGACAGGGAGGTTCTGTGCCCTTTCCTTTGACACATGCTAATTCCATCTGCTACTGTGGTACCTATTTTCACCTGGGATGTAGATTTTTAGAGTATTTAAAGAAATCCAACAGCTTGCATAGATTTGCAAAGAATGAAAGACTAGATCTTGCATGTTCTTGGCTTTTATTCAATTCTCTGGGAAGAATATGGAGCAACAGTGATGATACAATAAGAATGGACTAATTTAATTGAGTGGAGTTACATAGAGTGACCAGATGCCCACTTACCTGGAACAGTTGTGTCTGTTGTCCTGGAAATCCTTTAAATTGTATGTTTACTGATAAAAACGGTGGAGTTTTAAGTTAAAAACAAGCAACAAACAAAAACAGAAAGAAAACCTTACTGAGGACAGACATTGTGTTGCCTTTTGGCCAAATGTCCTTGTATATTTAAGGATAAAAGCAAAACTTACATGTCGAATTTATTTCATGGAGTCTTCAGATTACATGTATTAATGATGTCACTTTGAGTAACTATTCTTAATGGATTCTTAGAGTAGTATCCCCTTTGATCAAAAATGTCTTTTTTGATATAACTTTAAGATATACCCAGTATTTAGAATTGATTTCATAAACCAGTTAATTAGACCTGACTTTGAATATAGTATCTAAAGTAATTTGCACTCTATTTTTCCAACCAGTCAGTATAAATCAAGGTGCCGTGATACTTATGTATGTGTTTTTGTTTCAAACAGCAGATAATTTTACTTATTTTGGTGATTCATGCTACCCTTATTAATTCAAGTAAGTAAACAGAAAGGCCTGCCTTGAAGCTCCAGTACCCTTGGCAACCATCACAAAGGCAGAATACTCTGACTTACATCCAGAGGGATAACATTATCATAGTTTCACGTTGTACTATCTTTTATTCTCTGGTCTGCAGAAAGTATAATATGGTTAGCAGGAAGGAGAGAAATTGCACATCAATATCCTTGATTACTTAGAAGACTTATATTTAAAAAACAAGTGGGCAAATAAGGGAGATAATTTTTTGGAAATCGTATTGTCCCATGATAATAATGTGTAGGTGGTAGCTCATGTTTTCTTAAGATATTCACAGGCATAGCCTGGAAGAAGCAAATATATGAGTTATACCTAGTCCTCTATGCTTGACTTCTATTGATGATTATACTGTTGAAATAATATTAAGAATTTTAGGTTCAGAAATTACAGTGTTGAAAATAATGCAAGTAAATGGGGTCTAAAGCCATTTGAAAAGAAATTTGATTTTGTATGATCATTTCTGTTTAGAATTTTCCATACATGAACTATTATCATTTTATACTTCAATTAAATAATTGTTTTTCTTTTAATTTGAAACCTATGTTTTTCTTTTATTTTGAAAATTATAGAATTGCCACACATAATGGCTGAATAGTGATCCTCAGAGATGTCCGCATCTTAACTCCTGGAACCTGTAAATGATGAGGCAAAAGGGGCTTCGCAGATGGTGGCTGAGTCTCTTGAGGTCAGGAGAGTATCCTGGATTCTCTGAAGTAATATTAAGAATTTTATGTGCATGGCCAGTCCCATCGTGTAAACCCTTAAAAGTGGTGAATCTTCTAGGATAGGTCAGACGGATGAGACTGCGAAGCAGGGAAGATTACAAGCATAAGAAGGACTGGATTCCCTGTTGCTGACTTGGAAGTGGAGGAAATGGGCTGGAAACCAGGGAATGCTGGGGTCCTTCTGAGGGGAAAACAGGAGGAGACCAAGCATAAGAATAGGAAGAGATGAAAAAAAAAAAAAGAATAGGAAGAGATGTGACAGCAGAGACTGGAGGGGAGGTATTTGAAAAACGGGTCTTGAGCCAAGCCATACAGTTGAAGCTAGAAGCTGAAAAAGACAGGAAAAATGATTCTCCCCTAGAACCTCTGGAAGAACCAGACATTTACTTTAACTCTGTGAGGTTGACTTTGGACTCTAGAACTCTGAGAGGATAAATTTGTGCTTTTCAAAGTTGCTAAGTTTGTGGTAGTTTATTACAGAAGTAACAGGATACTAATATACCACATTAACTGCCGAAAAAGTGAGAAATTCAGCTAAATTACAAAATGGGAGGTCTTGTTCTATAAATGAATATGCTCATCATAACTCACATACTGTTCTTTTCTCTTTTCATATGGTACTTTCTATGTCAAGTTTTAAATATAAAATGTTCAGCGCCTTGGGGATAATTTTTGTGTGAAGGCTATTCAGATATTTACATTGGTTTTAGAATTTAGTTTGCAAGTTTTTAAAGTTATAGATTCAGATGTTAGTCTTAATCTTTCTAGTGCAACTTATATTTAAAATTTTTACTCTAGGAGACAATCACATATAAGAATCTTTGAAGAATTAATATCCTTTGCAAATCCAATTATTTAGATACTTTCAAACATTTTAATGTATTTGATTTCCTTTAAATACTGCAATCACCTGCCTGATAAACCTTTATATCTTCTTAAGTAATTTTTATACATTTGATAAATGAAACTTTAAATACGCAAATAAGGTAAAATTTAAGTTCTTAAGTGTTCTGTTGCCATATACATAAGCCAAAATTAAAATTAATTGCCTAATTATATTTACATAATTATAAGTGAAAGTATTAATAAAAGCATTAATATGATGTTTTTGCCTCTTAAAATTTCCTCTATTTAATTACAAATATTCCCATTTTGAAAGATCTTTTTCTACCTGTGAAATAATTATGTGATTTCACATAGTTTGTGGAGTTCCCTCTCCATGTAAATTCTACAGTTGTCTTCTCCTTTTAGTTAAGTTTGCATAAATGCTGGTGCTTTTAGCTGGGACAGAAAGTGGATTCTTGTTAAGTTTAGGTCAGTTGCGTGGAATCTTGTTTCAGTTCCATTATTTCAGGAGGTAATCGTGTCCCCGACATCCCTGGATCCAATCTATATATGACTTTTCCTACCCAGATTGATCATTTGATTGGATTTTTAATTATTTTAGTTCCTAAGATAAATGAAACCCTTTTCTATCTACACTAAAGAATTTTGAACCTGATAGGATAACTGCTTTTTCGTACTTAAACATTTTTAAGGTTCTTAAGAAAATACTTCTTAGGGATATTAAATATGTGATTGAACGCTGGCCCTCTCTCAGGGCTTCTCCTGACCACCTAGTCACAACTCATAAGATGATTCTTCTAACTTGGTAGCTTTCCTTATAAATAAAAAAACACTCTAGGGCACCAATATCTAATATCTGAATATCTGAATACAATTTGTATATGGATTTGACACAATATGTTTAACTTGTCAACTGTTCTTGGATATTTAAGATTCTATCAATTTTTTTTAATGTCTTTATGCATATAGTATGGCAGACTTTTCCCCAGTTACATATATAACATTTATGTTTGAACTTGTCTGTTAAAATTCCTAAGATTAATATTGTCTTTAATATTTTAGTATTGTCTGTTAATATTGATAACATTAGTATTTATAGTTTTTATTTTAGAATTATAGTGGTTCTTTGCTTTCTTCAATTTGAAAATTACAAATACTTATGGTTTGGGGCTTTTGCTCTATTTTAAAAGAGATTCAGAATAAACTGTTAAATTTAATAGCCAGTGCTTAAATCCATCAGTGGGTAGACTGTATGGAATATATCTAGCAAATTCACAATGAGCAAATAATAAAACTGAAAAGGAAACAACACTTTCCACTTTCCAGCTTTCTTTTATAACAACTGGCCTGTTGTTTTCTCTGTATATCTAAATTCATTTTAATCTTTTAAAAAGTAGTTTGAAAAATATACTTTCCTATAAATATTTAGGAAAATTCCATAGGATAATTTCTTAAAATTTCACCCTTGCTTGCTATTACCATTCTCTGTAATGTTCTTTAGATACCTGAATTACAAAAAGAGATTCTTAAAAACATAAATGTGAAGTCATCTTTGACATGTCCATTTTCTCCAAAAGTCCTTTCTTTTGCAAAAGAAACATTTGCATTGTTTATTCAATACTGTAGAGCTGTCTTTGATAATTTGAAATATCTTTTGGTTGATAAAACTTTGATTTACACACAAAGGCTCAGGGAAATCTTTATTTAGTAAATTGAATAAGATTTAGAAAATCACATGAGAGTGTAACAGGCAACCATCTTTGCCTGTTTTTCTACTGTTATATCCCAGAAATCTAGAACAGTGTGTGGCACTGAGTGATTTAAACTAATGTTTTATCCCATTATGGTAAAGTTTCTAGAAGAACTGTGTGTGGTCAGGCTGTATGTTAATTAAGTCTTTAGTTATATCGGGGCTATTTGCTTTCTAGGAAATCCTCATTTCTTCCTTTGATCCATAATTATTATTCAAATAATTGTTTTTTTAAGTGAATTAGAAGTGTTTTGAGATATAAGATGTACTTTGGAAGAAAGTTGGACTGTTATTTGAGGAGACAAGTGAATAAACACAAAACTCTGGGATCCGAATCTTTTCTGAGGAGTTGGTATTCCTTCATCTAACTGACTGGGCCAAGGATTTGAAGCCAGTGAAAGCCTCCCTTCCTGAAAACACTTTATGATAGGGCCTGAATAAATGTTTGTTGAATTGGATTGAGTCTTTGGAACAGAAAGGAGTCTTTTGTGGTTGTTAGTGGATACCTAGTTGAAGTGTTATGAAAGACACTTAGTGTTTTACTTGTCATATCTCAGCCTCATTTACCTGTAGATTTTAAGAACATAATTATGGAAATAATAAAAAGCCTGACATACAAAAGATAGCGGTAGGAGAGGAAAGTATAATGTCTTTGCCCAGGATGGGGAGTGTGGTGTGGTGAGGTGGGGGTGGGTAGAGGGTGGGTGTAAATAAAAAAATACACAGATTCAACTTAGCTGAATGTTCCTTTGCTTTTTTTTTTTGGCTTCCCACTGGTTTATGGAGTGAACTTGAGAAACTCAGATGGGCTGACAGGGAACACTCAGGAGTGGTCTCCAGCAAGGAACTTTTTAAATAGTTAATAGTCACTAGTTTGGCTGCTTTGATGTAAGTCAGTAGAATTACAGTTGAAAAACATTTACCTTTTCTTTGTTTCCTGCCAATTCTTAACCTTAGCTACTTTCATTTTTTTTTAAATCTTTTTATGTCACATTTATGTGACAATTATGTTTTATATTTCTTAAGTCAGATTTTAGCTTTTAAAATGATTTAAAGTTATGCTTGTTTTTGAAAATCACTTTAATTCATACTTTGTTACTTATTTATTGTATACTAGAGGCAGGTGTTAAATTATATATCTATCCATCTATATGTGTATGTGTTTGCTTCTTATCTCATGGGGGGGGTTGTCTTTTCTTAGTTCTTTTTATTTTCTCTTCATAATTTTAGCTCGTGACAACCCAGATTTATTCCTCATATGTTTTAAATTTTCTGCCCTGCTGTTTGTATCCTTTTTCCTTCATAATTTACTTTTTCATGCAGTTTTAAGCCTTCTCAGATGTTCTTAAATATCTGAGTTGATTTTCCCCAGAGTCTTAAACACCTCTGTGTGGATATCATATTTGATTTTCTGGAATCCTGTTGCTTTTTAGCATAACATCCAGTCCTCAGATGTGGAATCTGTGATCACCCAAGTATTATACGTAACAACCATATTTGGGCAAAAGAGTTGCATGCTGTGAGCCAAAAGTTTGTATAACTTCAATAGTCACTCCTGGGAGGGCTTCTTTCAGCCATTGGTGCCAAGCTATGGGAGATGATATCCCTATATCTATCATTAATGACAAAACAGTAGCGATTGTGTACCTGTGTTTCTGTTTAAAATGATCATGCTTCTAGGTTACTTATGCAAAGATGGTTCCCACCTTTCCTGACAAGATTTTACAGAGAACAAAATAGTTGGTGAGTACAGGAGTTATCTCAACTTCGATTTTTCACAGTGAAATTTTCTTCCACTGGCAAATAGTTATTTAAAGTCATCAAGTATATCTTTTATCCAGCATTTTAAGTGTCGAGCTCTTGACATACAAAAAAACCCTTGCTTCCTGTTTATTTTTGGATTGGTGACCCAAGTCACCCTCCTCCCTCACCCCTCGTTCCTTGTAGTTCAAGGATATGGAAGACTAGAGTTCCTGGAGGGAAATTTGGTTACATTTCATGAATTAGGCCAAGTTTCAACACTCTTGATAGTGTGGTGTGATCTTCCTGCTTTTCTCCTCCAAGAATTTTTTCTCTGACTCCTTTGAAGGTGTGCTCTCTCATCTGATAGGGTTTATCTCATACAGCCAGTGTGCTGTGCAATTGAAAATCAATTTAAGTGGCGACCTCACTCATCTGGCAGCCCTGGAGTATGATTAAACTGTCTTCAGAAAAAGTATCATGTGTTCTCCGCAAACTATTGATTTATTTGCCTTTTGTCTAAACTGATTTCCATTTAAAAATCTAATTCTGCCTTCAGAATGGGAGAAAATAATAGCAACCAAAGCAACTGGCAAAGAATTAACCTCCAAAATATACAAGCAGCTCATGCAGCTCAATACCAGAAAAATAAATGACCCGCTCAAAAAGTGGGCCAAAAAACTAAACAGTGTTTCTCCAAAGAAGACATACAGATGGCTAACAAACACATGAAAAGATGCTCAACATCACTCATCAGATAAATGCAAATCAAAACCACAATGAGGTACCATCTCACGCTGATCAGAATGGCTACTATCAAAAAGTCTACAAACAGTAAATGCTGGAGAGGGTGTGGGGAAAACGGAACCCTCTTACACTGTTGGTGGGAATGCAAGCTAGTACAGCCACTATGGAGAACAGTGTGGAGATTCCTTAAAAAACTGGAAATAGAACTGCCATATGACCCAGCAATCCCACTCCTGGGCATACACACCGAGGAAACCAGAATTGAAAGAGACACATGTACCCTAGCGTTCATCGCAGCACTGTTTAAAATAGCCAGGACATGGAAGCAACCAGTGTACATTGGCAGATGAATGGATAAGAAAGTTGTGGTACATATACACAATGGAATGTTACTCAGCAATAAAAAGAACGCATTTGAGTCAGTTCTAATGAGGTGGATAAAAGGAGCCTGTTATACAGAGTGAAGTAAATCAGAAAGAGAAACACCTATACAGTATATTAAAGCATATATATGGAATTTAGAAAGATGGTAATGATGACCCTACATGCAAGACAGTAAAAGAGACACAGATGTAAAGAACAGACTTTTGGACTCTGTGGGAGAAGGCAAGGATGGGATAATTTGAGAGAATAGCATTGAAACATGTATATTACCACATGTAAGATAGATGACCAGTGCAAGTTCGATGCATGAAGCAGGGTGCTCAAAGCCAGTGCCCTGGGACAACACAGAGGGATGGGGTGGGGAGGGAGGTGGGAGGGGGGTTCAGGATGGGGGACACATGTACACCTAAGGCTGATTCATGTTGATGTATGGCAAAAACCACCACAATATTGTAATGTAATTAACCTCTAATTAAAATAATTTAATAAAAAACCTGATTCTGATTATTTTAGGCTACTGATTTTATACTAGGGGCAGTCAGGAGTTAGATCCTATTTTCGTACCCCCTCTTTAAACTGGGAATAATATCAAATTACTTTTAGTTTTTATTAATCTTACCTTAAGTTTGAATCCATGAATAAGAATCAGTTGTGATTTGATTCTTTTGAACTCAGCTTGTACCCCGAATCATTTAAGCTCTGTCAAAACCTGCTCAGTAAGGGACTACTGGTATAAACATCAGTAGGAATCAACTTCTGATAGAACAGTTAAAATAATATTAGCAATTGTTACTATTATTGTGAATATTATCACTGATACAACTAACATTTGTCAGCCATTACTATACCACTCTTTTAAAGGATTAGCTTATTTGTTTACCCTAGAGAAAGATAACAACATTTACCCTCATTTTTTTAGGTGAGGAAACTGTCACTGGAAAAATTATCCAGCATTAGATAGGCAGTGATAGAGTTGGGATTTAAATTTAGACATCTAGGCTCCAAAGTTCATGTCCTTTTAACACCCAGACTATATCTATAGAACATCTTTAACATTTCCAGGCCAGGAAAAGCAGTGAGTTACACCTCACCTCTTATGGTTGTTTCATAATCATTTGATAATACTTTTGAATCGGCTAGATGCCTGTTACAGAAAATACAAAGAAAATACTTTTTCTAAATAGATAAGTTTTATTATTTGAAATTATGAGGAACCCAGACTAGGGACTGATCCTTTTAATTAATTATTGCCATAAAGACAGGTGCCCAAAAACTTTTCTAAATTAGCTTATCATCTTTCCAAGCTTATAATTGACTTAAAAGAAACAGTTACATATATGCATGTGTATTTGTACCTGTAGAACATGTATTTGTTAAAAAGATAAAATTATATATAAAATTAAAGAGATGGGAATACCAGACCACCTGATCTGCCTCCTGAGAAATCTGTGTGCAGGTCAAGAAGCAACAGTTAGAACTGGACATGGAACAAGAGAACAAGTTCCCAATTGGGAAAGGAGTACGTCAAGCCTGTATATTATCACCCTGCTTATTTAACTTATATGCAGAGTACATCATGAGAAACATGGGACTAGATGAAGCACAAGCTGGAATCAAGATTGCTGGGAGAAATATCAGTAACCTCAGATACGCAGATGACACCACACTTATGGCAGAAAGCAAAGAACTAAAGAGCCTCTTGAAAGTGAAAGAGGAGATGAAAAAGTTGGCTTAAAACTCAACATTCAGAAAACTAAGATCATGGCATCTGGTCACATCACTTCATGGCAAATAGATGGGGAAACAATGGAAACAGTGACAGATTTTATTTTTGGTGGCTCCTAAATCACTACAGATGGTGACTGCAGCCATTAAATTAAAAGATGCTTGCTCCTTGGAAGGAAAGTTATGACCAACCTAGACAGCATATTAGAAAGCAGAGACATTATTTTGCCAACAAAGGTCCGTCTAGTCAAAGCTATGGTTTTTCCAGTGGTCATATATGGATGTTAGAGTTGGACTGTAAAGAAAGCTGAGTGCCAAAGATTTGATGCTTTTGAACTGTGGTGTTGGAGAAGACTCTTGATAGTCCCTTGGCCAACAAGGATATCCAACCAGTCCATCCTAAAGGAAATCAGTCCTGAATATTCATTGGAAGGACTGAGGTTGAAGCTGAAAGTCTGATACTTTGGCCACCTGATGAGAAGAACTGGCTCATTAAAAAAGACGCTGATGTTGGAAAAGTTGAAGACAAGAGAAGAAGGGATGATAGGGGATGAGATGGTTGAATGGCATCACCAACTCGACGAACATGAATTTGAGCAAGCTCCGGGAGTTGGTGATGGACAGAGAAAGCCTGGCATGCTGCAGTCCATGGGGTCGCAAAGAGTTGGACACGATTGAGCAACTAAACTGAACTGAATGGACACACACACACACACACACACACACACACACAATTTATCTGTGTCTGTATATGGGCTTTTCAGGTGGCTCCTGTGGTAAAGAACCCACCTACCAATGCAAGAGATACAGATTTGATACCTGAGTCTGGGAGATCCCCTGGAGAAGAAAATGGCAACTCACTCCAGTAGTCTTGCCTGGGACATCCCATGAGAAACCTGGTGGGCTACAGTCCAAAGGGTCACAGAAGAGTTGGACAAAACTTAGTGACTAAACAACAAACAACAATGTATATATAGTAATGGAAATCTTAGCCAAGCAATCACGTCACTTCATTGAGAGCCTTCTGTTGCTGTTGAGAGTTTTTAGCATGAGTGGAAGGTGAATTTTGTCAGTTGCTTTTTTTTTGCACCTGTTGAAATGATTAAATTATTTACATCCTTCATTTTACTAATAGGATATATATTATAGATTGACTTACAGATGTCAAATCATCCTTGTATTTTTGAACTGAATCCCACAGTGTATGATCCTTTTAACATATTATTTTAGTTGGTTTGCTAATATTTTGTCAAAGATTTTTGCATCTGTGTTTATCAGGGATATTGGCCCATAATTTTCTTCTTTGTGTACTGTCTTTGTTTGGTTTTGGTATCAGAGAAATAGTAGCTACATAAATTGAGTTTAACAGTGATCCTTCCTCTTCAGTTTTTGGAATAATTTGAGATTGATAGGTGTGAACTCTTCTTAAAGTGTTTGATAGAATTCACCTGTGAAACTATCTGGACCTGGAGTTTGGTTTTGCAGGAGTTTTTTGATTACTGATTTAATTTCATTTCTAGTAATTGATTTATTCAGATTTTCTATTTCTTCATTATTTAATCTTAGAAGATTGTATGTTTTTAGGAGTCTATCCATTTCTTCTATGTTCTCTAATTTGTGGGCATATCACTGTTCATAGTATTCTCTTAACCATCTTTTGTATTTCTGTGGTGTTGGCTTAATTTCTTCTCTCTCATTTTTTATTTTATTTGTTTAGGTTCTTTCTTTTTTCTTGATGAGTCTGGCTAAAGATTGGTTGATTTCATTTATCTTTTCAAAGAACAAACTTAGTTTCATTGAGCTCTCCTATGGCTTTTTAAGACTATTTCATTTAATTCCACTCTAAGATTATTTTCTTACTTCTACTAACTTTGGGCTTTCCTTGTTCTTCTCCTAGTTCCTTTAAAGGTATATTTAAAGTACTTAATTCAAATTTTTCTTGTTTCTGCAGATAGATCTATCTCACTGTGAATTTTCCCTTTGGAACTGCTTTTGCTGCATCCCATATATATTGGGCAATTGTGTTTCCATTTTCATTTGTCTCAAGAGTTTTTAAATTTTTCTTTTTGTTTTCTGTGGTGACCCGTTGGTTGTAGAGCATGTTGTTTATTCTCCATATTATTATTTTCTTTTCCAGTTTTCTTGTGGTTGACTTCAGTTCATGCCATTGTGGTCTAAAAGATTCTTGATATGATTTTGGTCTTCTTAAATATATTGAGATTTGTTTTGTGGCTTAAAATATAATCTATCCTGAAGAGTGTTCCATGTGCACTTGAAAAGGATGTGTATCTTGCTTCTTTTGGATGTGTGGTTCTCTCTATGTATCATTTATTTCATCTAACGTGTTATTTTAGGCCGGTGTTTCCTTATTGATTTTCTGTCTCAGTGATGTGTCCATTGACCTAAGTGTGATATTAAAGTCCCATATTACTATTGTATTACTGTCTATTTCTTCCTTTATTTATTTAATGTTTGTTTTATATGTTTAGGTAGTCCTATGTTGAGTGAGTAAATATTTACAAATATTATATCCTCTTATTATATTGACCCCTTTTTCATTAGGTAATATCCTCCTTTATCTTTTTTAATAGTCTTTGTTTTATAGGCTCAGTTTGGAGGCATTCCAAAAGCAGCACCTTTTTAGTACCATTTTCCTCTACATTTTCTGTTTTTTATTTCATATTTTACACCTTTTTATTTTGGGTATCCTTTAACTACTTATTGAAGTTATAGTTAATGATAGTACTTTTTTCTTTTCACCTTCATGTTAGCTTTTTAAGTGGCTGATCCACTGACTTTACTATATATAAGTGAGATTTTTCCTATATTTTCTTCTTTATAGTTGTGACCTTTTCTTTTCTACTTAAAGAAGACCCTAACTATTTCTTGTAAATCTGTTTTGGTTGTGTTGGCTCTTTTAGTTTTGACATCTGAGAAACTGTTTCTCCTTCATTTCTGAATGACAACTTTACCAGATGGAGTATTCTAGGTTATGGTTTTTTCTTTCAGTATTTCAGATACATCTTGCCACTTCCTCTGGCTGGCCTGTAAATTTCTGCTGAAAAATCAGCTGATAGTCTTATGAGATTTCTGTTATATTTAATTAGTTGTTTTTCTTTTGCTACTTTTAAATTCTATTTTTATTGAATTGGCCAAAAAGTTTGTTCAGGTTTTCTCATACTATCTGAAGGAACGTTTTGGCTAACCCAATATTTTAAGCTTTTGCTGTTTGAATTAGAATATGTCTTGGTGTAGATCTCTTTAGATTCATCTTGCTTGGGAGTTCTGGTGCTTTCTGAATTGGGATGTCTGTTTCCTTCCCCACATTAAAGAAGTTTTCACCATTATTTTTTCGAAAAAGGTTTCTGCCCCTTTCTCTCTCTTGTCTTCTGGGAACTCTGTAATGCAAATGCTAGTGTGCTTGATGTTGTCCCTTAAACTCTCCTCATTTCTAAATATTCTTTTTTTTTTCTTTTCTTTTGCTGTTCTGATTGGGTTGTCTGCACCATTCTGTCTTCCACATTGCTTATATTTCTTGTGTATCATCTAGTATGCTGTTGAGTGCTTCTGGTGCATTTTAAAAATTACAGTTACTGTATTTTTCAGTTCTAATCTGGTCTTTCTTATATTTTCTAATTTCTTTTTTAAAGTTCTCATTGAGTTTCTCCATTCTTCTCACAAAGCATGAGCATCCTTAGGACTACTTTTTTGAACTCTTTATCAGATAAATTGCTTATCTGTATTTCATTAGGGTGTTTTCTGGGAGTTTTATTTTTCCTTTTGTATGAAACATACTCCTTGGTCTCCTTATTTCGTTTGACTTTAGATTTTTGTTTCTATGAATTAGGCAAAACAGCTGCCTCTCCTGGTCTTGACGAATTGGCCTTATATGGGAATGTCCCCTACGCGGATTACTTGTGCTTGGTGGCTTTGACTGGCCGGCTGGAGCTGGAACAGGTCCTGGCCAGGTGTAGTCCTTGGGTGAATGCACCCCAGGGCAGCTGGAGATGGAGCAGCCTGGGCTGGGGGCAATCCCTGAGGAGTACTGTGCCTCTGTCCACCTTGACGGGAAGGCTGGGGCTAGGGGGAGTCCTAAGGGGCCTCCAGCTGTGCTTCTTGCTGATACTTCCAACCTAGGAGCTGACTCTGGTAATTTCCTGCCTGTTTGGCAGAACCTCTAGTGCTAGTAAATGGATTTCCTTCCTGTATAGTCAAGCTTTTTAACATATTATTTTTTAAAATGTTATTTTATCACTGTGTCCCAGGGCAGATGAGTCTGCACCCAGGCCTGTTAGCAATATCCCTCCCTATTGGAGTTCATAGCATCAGGATTTGGGTTCCAGGGGATACTGTGTCTCTGTCTTTCCTACCCATTTATATCTGGGTATTTTATTTGCAGAAACTGTACATAAAAAATCAATCAACCCTCAGGTCTTCAGGTTGAATTGTTCTCTATGTAGGTGACATTCTGTGTATCTGTGGAAGGACATGAATTCAGAGGTCTTCCTATGCTGCCATCTTGGGACCCTGTTCCCTGATCCTAAAATTTTTTGACAAGATTTGAAAATTGGTAAATTGATTTATATCATAGAAACTCTCATAAGGAGATGTTTGATTTTTATTTACAAATGTGTCTAAATTCAGTGTTATGAAAACACTGTGTTTGTTTGATGTAAACTGCCTTCTACTGGTGTGTGCTTATATTGATTCTTAGTGAATTGTGGTTTGAATTCAAAATAGCAAGTGCTAACCTTGATATAAATATTTTCATATTTGCATCATAAGTATGAGAATTTGCACTTGGAGCATTTCATAAATATTAATCAATTAAACTTCAGAACACTCCAGTGATCAAGATATTGTAAATCAACCTTCTGGATGAGTCTTCAAATTTTTCAGCCCACTAAGATATTCTCTGCCTTCTCTCTTCTAAAAAAGATAAGAGCCTTAATGTTGATTCTTTTAAAAAATATATCTCACTTTATTTTAAAAGGAATATTTTAAAATACAGTAAGTGTAGCAAAGGAATGCTCAAGCAATTTGTACTGTGGACACACCCAATCATTTGGAGTGAATTGTAGTAGCCTATTTAGTCCGGTTTTAAGCCAGCTCAATTAAAAACAAAACCAACGTGAGTGGTGATAACAGTATCTTGAATTATCAACCTAATTATGCTTGAAGATATAATGATGAGTGCTTTGTTTTAAGAAGTCTAATAATCAAGTGATAGTATATCTTATCCATCAAAAGAGTCAATATTTGAATAATGTTGGATTCATTTATTCAGTAAAGATTTTGTAATGTGTCTTTATTGTCCTCGGCAAAAAGATGTAAAAAGAGAAAAAGACCATGCCTCGCCTCAGGGAGTTCACAGACCACATCATGCCTTCCTTAGGCACATTAGCTAAAATGTAGTTAAATTTTTGAATCCTTTTAAAAATGAAGTAGCCTCTGTGGCTGTTTCAAACTTATATGATTATTACATTTAATGACCTGAATAAACATTATACATTGTCTTAATGTAGAAAAATACAAATAAATGTAGAACTGCAAAATCCAGAGTTGAATTTAGATACACTGTTTTGGAACCATGATGAATAATAAAAACTTAATTTTTTTAATTTGTGAAATGAAGAAACAATTAGTAGTTTTCTTTAGGATAGATTTATTTCAGTTGTAACCTGTTTTAAATTTAAAGGGTCACATAATGTATGAGGTATATTGTATATTCCTTTACATTTCAATGAACATAAGTAGCTCTATATTAGTATACTAGATTGTTTTTGAGAGAGCACCTCAATATACAAGAAAATGCTAACTACTGTTTCTTGAACAGTACTCAGAATTTATCTTCTACCAAAAATTACTGAGAAAAATGATTTCTACTGGAGAAAAGAACTTGCCAAATTAATTTTTTAAACTCTATTTCCCCCCACATTTTAAAGTATTATATGTCTGTCTTTAGGGATACAGCATACATGACTAATATCTGTTCCATACTTTAGCACTTAAGCTCATTCATATCCTCATGAAAGTTAAGTGTTATTAGTTTTCTGTGTGTGTGTGTGTGTGTGTGTGTGTGTGTGTGTAAGACTCCTGGTGGCTCAGCTGGTAAAGAATCTGCCTGCAATGTGGGAGACCTGGTTCTATTCCTCTGTGTGTGTGTGTGTGTGTGTGTACCTGGTTCTATTCCTCTGTGTGTGTGTGTGTGTGTACCTGGTTCTCTTCCTGTGTGTGTGTGTGTGTTTGTGTGTAAGACTCCTGGTGGCTCAGCTGGTAAAGAATCTGCCTGCAATGTGGGAGACCTGGTTCTGTTCCTCTGTGTGTGTGTGTGTGTGTGTGTGTGTGTGTACCTGGTTCTATTCCTCTGTGTGTGTGTGTGTGTGTGTGTACCTGGTTCTCTTCCTGTGTGTGTGTGTGTGTTTGTGTGTAAGACTCCTGGTGGCTCAGCTGGTAAAGAATCTGCCTGCAATGTGGGAGACCTGGTTCTGTTCCTGTGTTAGAAAGATCCTCTGGAGGAGGGAATGGCAACCCACTCCAGTATTCTTGCCTGGAAAATCCCATGGACAGAGGAGCCTGGAGGGCTACCCGCCACGGGGTTGCAAAGAGTGGGACAGGACTGAGCGACTAACACACAGACCCTCCAAATTAAACTTCATATGCAGATGCTATTTTGAAAATTGCAAAAGTATTTTCTTCAAATAACTAGACATGACACTCTCTTCAGCAATAACTTGAACTTTTCTTTGAAGGTTTAATAGACTTTTTAGTGGTTCCTGTTTTGCTTGATTGCCTACTACAGCTATTGTGCACTGAACAGTTAGTTAAGCTGTCAAAATACTAAGAGATCATATGGAAGCAGTCAGTTTCTGCCAGGTTAGTGAGTCAGTCTTTCAATAATGCAACTCTAATTTTTAATCATATATTTAGAAAAATTTAGAATAACTAGGCACTTAACAGATACAGATCATCTTTCTTTTTTTCTTTCCTTTTTTCTTTTTATCTCCATAAAAATGCTCTGAGATTGGAACTGTTCTTATCTTATAAATTAGGAAGTTGTGACAAAAAGAATTTGATAACAAGTCTGAATAATTCATAAATGGCAAAGGTCTTTTTGCTCCAAAACACTTGTTTTCCCACTGGATCATGGTTCCACATCAGAGATCATTGGACTGGAATACACAGGATTACTTTCATGTGGCATTCGTCCTCTCATTGTAGAAAATACTCCCCTTTTCAAAATGAATTGAATCTATTGTAACCTTTCATGAGGTTACAGCAGCATAGAAAGTCAGTGAGGGTTTTGGCCCACACCTTCCTTACCAACACATGTTTCATCTTTGCTTTCTCTATTAGAGTGTTTCTTTTTAATTCCTGTCTAAAAATATCAGTTTGAAACATAAAAACATTATATAATGCTTCCCTACATGGTGACTTTTAATCTTAAGGTTAAATGTGAGTTGGCTGAGTAATACAATTTTATTTCCAAATATTCTCCAACTTAAGATGCATAATTTTAAGGTTTGTGAAATTGGAAGATTTCTTATCTCTGTTTTGTAGCATTATGAAGACTTCTTTCTTTGTTAGCTGTGGGACCTTGGACGAGTTATTAAGCCTCTCTGAGCCTTCTTCTTTTTATTTTTTAGTTTTTGAAAGTATCTCCCGATCTTCCTCTTCTTCCTGCTCACTGGGTATATCTGTTGAGACAAAATAAGCCAAACATTTGTAAACTCTTCAGCACTAACATACGGGCTAGTGATTCTCAGGTTTGCGTGTTCATGAGGATTATCTCTCAAGTGTGTTAAAATGCAGTCCTGGGGCCCACTCCCAGTGATTCTACTGTGGATTTGAAGAATAGAAATAGGTCATTTGAAAAAAAGATCTTGCCAGTAGCTTGTGAAATTTTGTAGCAAAAATGCACATGAAACATCTTCAAGAGACTGGTTTTCACCTTTTAAATTGGTAAAGATGAAAACAGTAATACTTGGTGATGGAAAAGGACTGCTCTTGTGTGTCTCTGATGTGAATATAAATCTGGAATCACCTGTCTGGAGAATATGAATTAAAATACATAGAAATATTCTTGCTCTTTGATCTAGCAATTCCATTTCTTATATTTTTTAAGATGAAAATCTCACATATACACAATCATATGTGCAGGAATAGCCAACCATATGTAGAACTATGTTTTTATTTACAAAAAGGAATCTGCGTTACATGGTAAAGTGAGAAAAGGTTTATAAAACAGGTATAAAATGAGCCAATTAAAATTTGTTATATATACGTAGAAGTCTGGAAAGATAATCTGATCATCTAAAATATAAATAAATGGCCTTTCTTGGCTGATGAGATTGTGTTTTCATTTTTATTGTATTTAATTTTTAATAATATATGAAAAATTAAAAATTTTTTATAATCAGAGTTAAAGGAAAGCATGGTTTTAGAAGGAAAAAAAAATTAGGAGACTCACATAGTAATATTATTTTCTGTCATACTTTGTATCTATAGTCCCTTCCACTGCCCATTTTTTTGCTAAACATGATAGTTATTGGATTTGTTTTCTTCTTAGGCTTTTACAAGAAGACTCATTTTTGTGCTAGTTCTAGTTGCAGAAGCCAATGTCTTTCCTGCCTCTTCCTCTTATTTTTTTAATTTAATCCTCACAATAAATTGACGTATCAGCATTTTTGTATCATGTTATGTAACTAAGGCTTAGCCACCATGATATAATATAATATACTTTAACTTTGTTGTCACATGTCTTGTTTGTTTTGCATTGTGTTTGTTTTGTATTGTGTTTGCCCAGCATTATAATCATATCAAAAGGTTTTGCTGATGGAGAAATATGTTCTCTTTTTTTATTTTCCTGATGGCTTACTAATTGTCAGGGAGAGAAAACCACTGAATCGACTTCCATTCCTGTCTCCTCAGTCAATATTATAGAAGGGAAGAACATATCTCTGTGTAGGCTAACAGTTTTGATGGGTAATGTCTGAGAGTATGTGTTTGGGTGCCCATGGTAAAACATGATGACTAGGAAGCATAAATAAAAAATTGATCTACCGAACTTAAGAGTCAGGAAGTCTGGATTTAAGTTCTGGCTTAGTATATTTGATACATAGGAAAATCATTTAAATTCTCAGGACTTTTGTTTTCTCATAAACAAAATGGAGATCCTTGTTCCCTTATTACCACCAAGGCTTGGGACATGATTCAGTGAGTTAATACTTTGTCCTTCCTCCATTCATTTGCTCTATAAATATATATTGAGCACCTACATTAGATGGAGCACTAATCTAGGACCTGGATCTGTTAGTGAACAAAATGGATAGAATCCCTGCTCCCTTTGAACTTACATTCTAGTGGGTAGAAGTGGAATGAAAAATGAGCATAATAAATAGTGAATTATATGAATTCCAGTGAGATGACAGTGGCTTGGGTGAGTGAGCAGTCCAGGTAGTGAGAATAATCTGAAAAGCACAATACACATGAGGATGTATTTATTCTTCTAAGCATCGTATTGGGTCAGAGGGTATCCACTTTCCAAAGCTCTTCTTCAGGGCTTTGAATTTAAATATGTACTGTTATTTGAATGTACACATTTTAATGTCATATGGCTAGAAATTAAGTAAGACATCTTAGTTTTAGACTGGCTTTACTAAAGCCCTGGGGAAGAAATAACATTTCAAGCTCAATAAAGATTGCCTTTGTTCTTCCTTTGACAGTAGAGATAGCACATGATTCAGGGTGATTCAGTGTTGCCCATGCTTATTTCAAAAACTGAGAAGTCGTACTCAACACCACCTTCTCTCTTCCCTCTCTACTTTATAATCATCATGTCTAATTTATTGTGTTTTCGAATGTTAGTCTCTCATCTGTTTACTTCTGTCCATGTCCACTGTTATCTCCGCAGTCCTACACATCATCAGTTTTGCTTGTACTACAGGTATTCTCATCTCTTCTCTACTGAGCAAGAAGAGACTTTTGTACAAACACAAGTCTCATTAAATCACGGCTGCTTGTAAACCCTCTGGTGACGTCTCCTGTAGCTCATTCTCCACAGGCCCCTGTCCCTTTTTTGCCCGTTTTTCTGTTTCTCAGAAGGCACAGACTACATCACTGGAGTCCTTTGGCTCTGACTTCCCAGTGAAGATGGTCTGCTACTTCTTGCACCTAGGATGAAGTCCACACTCCATGATACTGACAGTCATTTGCAAGGAAGGCCCTGCAACATCTGGCTGATCCACCCAGGACATTCTTCTTGCCTCTTTCCTTGTTTTTGGCTCTGATGGTTTTCTTTAGTTCCTTAAAGACCCCAAGCCTCTCCTACCTCCTTGTGTTCACATATCTCATCCCTTCTGACTGGAGCTCCCTTCCTCTTCACTTGTCTCACCGTTGCTCATCTGAAATGTCTCAGTTTTTAATGTCTCTTCCTCAGAAAAAGCTTCCCTGGTTATGCAGTTCCATTTCGCACTAAATTTTCCCTTTGAGGCAGGTGGCATGACTGTATATAAATATTCATGTCATTATTTGTATAATATTTCTTTTCTCTGCTGGATTCCAGGCTTCATGAGGTCCAAGATATGAAAGTTTTTGTTTATCTTTTGAATCTCAGCCTCAGATGGTCTATTTGGTAGATAGCACTCACTGACTGCCTGGTGAATGCATTCAGGAAGTGAAGATAGCTTCACAGGTAGTTTCTAGTAATTATCAAAGAAAATTTAACATGTTAGTGTAGGGTGAGACCTCAGGGCAGGACTGCTGCTGCTGCTGCTAAGTCACTTCAGTCTTGTCCGACTCTCTGCGACCCCATAGACGGCAGCCCACCAGGCTCCCCGTCCCTGGGATTCTCCAGGCAAGAGTACTGGAGTGGGTTGCCAGTTCCTTCTCCAGTGCATGAAAGTGAAAAGTGAAAGTGAAGTCGCTCAGTCGTGTCTGACTCTAAGCGACTCCATGGACCGCAGCCTACCAGGCTCCTCTGTCCATGGGATTTTCCAGGCAAGAGTACTGGAGTGGGGTGCCATCGCCTTCTCCGAAGGGCAGGACTAGGATCCAGAATTACAAGGTGACCTCGGACTAGAATCCAAGTGCATGCACTCTTTCCTGCACTGAAATTGATAGCCATGAACTCAGGGGTAATAGGTAAGACACTAAGAACTATATGCTAAAGAAATTAATGGCAACAGACATTTCTCATCTTTCATCTTTGAAATTGAAAGATTATAAAATATTTTTTCATTACATGTGCTTATACATTTTGTGACTGGAATTATTGACATTTTTTCTAACTTTCATTAAGAGAAGTTATATTTAACAAATGTAAATGAGGGAGGGAAAACTTTGGCACTATATATGTGTGTGAAGATGAAAAGTATGACATTAATATTTGAAAAACAAACCTATAAAGCTATATTATAATTTTTTAAAATTTAAATTCCAGTTATTTTTAAAACCATTAACTTTGGTCATTAACACCCACAATAAAATATAACCTTTAAACAAGAAAATTTGGTTTTGCCAGTAATGAACTTCTCTGTTGTATCCATTTTGAAATCTTATCTTTTACATTTTTGTTATCATGAAATGTATTTTCTACTAGGAAATGAAAATATACTAATATCATTATTGTAACTTAGTTTTATGTCATTGATGCATTTTTAAAAGTTTGAATTGTACCCTGAGATAGTGCATCAGTCGCCATTCCGGAAGTAAGAACAGATACGTTATTGAAATATATATGGTATTCCAAGGGTTTCCCCAGTGGCTCAGCAGTAAAAGAATCTGCCTGCAATGCTGGAGCCCTGTGTTTGATCCTTGGGTGGGGAAGATCCCCTGCAGAAGGAAATGGCAACCCACTCCACTATTGTTGCCTGGGAAATTCCATGGACAGAGGAGCTTGGTGGGCTGCAGTCCATGGGGTCGTGAAAGAGTCGGATGCAACCTAGTGACTAAACAAAAAATGGTATTCTATGTATTTCAGATTCATAGAGCTGAATGGAACTTATTTTTAACATTATGAAGAAATAGTCTTTGATGGACATTCTTAATGGTGCTTCTATTCCAAAATAACTTTTGTGGCTGTAACATTCTATAAATAGATGCATTTGATGGAAATGTTGACAGATTCTTATTTGTAAGTAATGAATGAAGCCACCTAGAATTTTCGTGACCTCCCTTTTAGTGAATGGCGATTCATATTTATTATTATCAGTTCTAGCATTTTAAAGTGCCAGCTGGGCACTGTACAACATTTGATGTGCTCTCAGTCTAGTGGGTCCACTTCTAAAGTTCCACAGTGCAGCACACGAAAGCCAGTGCACGGCAGGAGATGATACAGCTTTGAGTTAATGTATGATGGGCGGTCAGGAGATATGTGTAATAGACCTCATAGCATTAAGTCATTTTTGGCACTGCAAAGAAAGTTAATTTGGTTAAGACTTTTATTGTAAGGTAGAAACTACAAAACAAACTTATGAAAGAGATGATGTCGTTTAGGTACTTTTTTGTCCTTTATTTATTTATTTATCTTGGTATCGGTGGCCAGTAACAATTCCAAATTTAGTGGAAAAGGCATGGAAATTTGTTCTTGATATGTAGATAAATTTCCTCAATAATTTGGTGAAGGTATTTGGGAAATGTGAATATTTAAATGAAAAGAGAAAGCCCAGTTAATTATTTATCTGGTATCTACCGTATACCTATCAAGGGTGCTATACTGAGTACAATGATGTTTTAAATGAAAGAAAGAATGGTTGTATGTATAGACATGGATGATGAGATGAAAGAAAGGTGCTGTAGAGCTGTGTGTAAAAAAAAATCTGGAGAATGTAGGATTTGTAAGAAGTGTGTGGTGTTACATCCCCCATATATTAAGAGGACAGGTGGTTTTGTGAACTTAAATAATTCTTAATTTATGCCAAACTTAAGTCATTACTGTTAATACCAATGTGATGATTTAAGTGATTTATTTGTCAGCATCAATGGGCCTTAAAACTTTTGATAAAAACATTTTAGAAATTTTGAGAAGTAGCTAGGGAAATCCTTTTGAAGGTTTTATAAAAACTAAATTTAGATTATTTTGGTATTATATATACATCTGTGTGTTTATAAATAGCTAGCTATATGTAAACTCTGTTTCTGAATTCTGCAGGTATCTCTGAAGTACCTTCTCTTTTTCAGACAGTGTATATTTTCTGTAAGGACTAAATAGGGGTAAGGTACATACATTTAAAAATTTCTTTTAGAAATTTACTGCGTATGTGGCAAACAGAACAATCTAGAAGGAGATTTTTAAAAACACTAAAAATGTATCATCTAGTAGTGAAGGTAGTTTGGGAGAGACTATGCCTTGGCAGAGACAAAGAAGGACAAGATCCTACTAATTAGAGGGATCAGGAAAGCTTACCTCTTGAAATAGGTAAGCACTGGCATAGACCTTGAAGAAAGAGCCTTCTTTGTATATATGAAGACGGAGGAGGAAGAGACGTAGTGACTTTAGATAATGGACTATAATAGCGCATGGGAGGGAGGAAGAGGGAAGCTGGTATCTAACAAAATATTTCACTTGTGGTTTTTGGTTTTGCTGCTGAAATGGTCAGAGAATGTTACCATCCATGGTGGCTTTGTTTTATATGGGGAAAGGTCGTTCCATTTGTGAGCAACCAGTACCTCTGCCACAGCAGTGATATTTATCTCTTTCAAAGGCGTTTTTGTGTCCACTCACTTTGCTTTTGCTTCTTAATACATAGCTGTGGGTTGGGCATCCTGCCAGCATCCCTTGACCATATGTGATGGGAGGTGTGCACTGGTGCTTCTTCCTTGGTGAGTCTCCAGTGTCTGGAACACAGTTCCTGGGATAGAACAGTTCAGTTAAGGCACTAAGTCGTGTCTGACTCTGAAACCCCATGGGCTGTAGTATGCCAGACTTCCCTTCGCATCATCAACTCCCAGAGTTTGCTCAAACTCTTGTCCATCGAGTCGGTGATGCCATCCAACCACCTCATCCTCTGTTGTCCCCTTCTCCACTTGCCTTCAATCTTTCCCAGCATCAGGGTCTTTTCAGATGAGTCCCATCAGGTGACCAAAGTATTGGAGATTCAACTTTAGCATCAGTCCTTCCAGTGGATATTCAGGACTGATTTCCTTTAGGATGGACTGGTTGGATCTTCTTGCTGTCCAAGGGACTCTCAATAGTCTTCTCCAACACCACAGTTCAAAAGCATCGATTCTTCAGTGCTCAGCTTTCTTTATGGTCCACCTCTCACATCCATACTTGACTGCTGGAAAAACCATAGCTTTGACTGGACGGACCTTTGTTGGCAAAGTAACATCTCTGCTTTTTAAAATGCTGGCTAGGTTGGTCATAGCTTTTCTTCCAAGGAGCAAGCCTCTTTTAATTTCATGGCTGCAGTCACCATCTGCAGTGATTTTGGAGCCCCCCAAAATAAAGTCTCACTGTTTCCATTGTTTCCCCATCTTTTTGCCATGAAGTGATGGGACTGGATGCCATGATCTTAGTTTTCTGAATGTTGAGTTTTAAGCCAACTTTTTCAGTCTCCTCTTTCACTTTCTTCAAGAGGCTCTTTAGTTCTTCTTTGCTTTCTGCCATAAGGGTGGTGTCATCTGTATATCTGAGATTATTGATATTTCTCCCAGCAGTCTTGATTCTAGCTTATGCTTATGCTTCATACAGGCACTTGTTAAATATGTAGTTAATGTTCTTGATATTCTTTCTTACGGTTAGTATCAGGTATTGGTCAGGTGGTAAAGAATCTGCCTGCAGTGCAGGAGACTCAGGTTTGATCCCTAGGTCAGGAAGATCCCCTGGAGAAGGAAATGGCAACGCACTCCAGTACTCTTGCCTGGAGAATCCCATGGACAGAGGAGCCTGGTGGGCTTCAGTCCACGGGGTCGCTAAGAGTTGAACATGACTGAACAACTTCACTGTCACTTTTCACTTTCATGCACTGGAGAAGGAAATGGCAACCCACTCCAGTACTCTTGCCTGGAGAATCCCATGGACAGAGGAGCCTGGTGGGCTTCAGTCCACGGGGTCGCTGAGAGTTGAACATGACTGAACAACTTCACTTTCACTTTTCACTTTCATGCACTGGAGAAGGAAATGGCAACCCACTCCAGTATTCTTGCCTGGAGAATCCCATGGACAGAGGAGCCTGGTGGGCTTCAGTCCATGGGAACACAAAAAGTCAGATACGACTGAGCTACTTTCATTTTTTTAAATACTGAAATGTAGGTTAAGCTCATCACAAGAAACTATGACCTGGGACCTTGGTAATAGATACAGTTTTTAGTCATGTGAAGCATCTAACGTGAAGCTTTACAGCAGTGGATGCATTTCATAAAAAATTATGCGTCTTTTATTGTCAGAGTCTGTAGTGTCAAATAGCTGTCAGGTTTCTTTGATAATTGGTTTCAGGTTTGCATTCTCATCCATCCATATGCTATCTAGGCAATGTCTTTTCTTGGAAGAGTTATTGTATTGGAATATTGCCTTTCCTTGGAAGATACTTAGAATATGTTATCTTTAACCATTTTATTTAAGAAACAAAGACGAGTCAAGGGGTTTGTTTCAGTCCTTTGATAGTCCTTAAAGTATATCTGAATTTTCTAAGGTTATTGTCAAACTCACTCTCATTCTTTACCTTGTCATGAATTTATTCATCTGTCATATACCTACCTACACACACACACACACACTCACACACACATATTTATTTTAGGACAACATTTATCATGTCAGGTGCTGAGCTGAATTTGTTATTCCTCCCAGCCTATGAGCCTTAGAAATCAAGAACTGAGAATTAAGAGTCTTGGCTTTCTTGTACAAATATAAAGCAGTGAGTTATGGGCAGAGATTGACTCCGAGATTATTTGATGAGGTTTTCTCACTTTCACAGTTGCCTTTAAGTGATTTATTCTTCTATTTGTAACAGATTGGGAGAATTAATAAAAGTTCTCAATAGTGAGAAAAAAAAACATTGAAATATTTGAGCATATCAGAAACTAGCAGCTCTTTGAAGAGAACAGAATGGTGTCAGGAGAGAACAACATTTGATAAAAATTGGCAAAAATTGTAAAATACTTACTATGGTAAGATAAATAATATAATTAGGGATTTAAAAAGCTCAGACATATAATAAAAATGACACAAATTATTTGAGAACCTTGTTAGAGAATTACCAAGAAAGGGTTTTTAGTTTAAGTGATTTCCTATATTTTTCAGGGCTGAAAGTTTTCCAAAAGTTTCCCTTTGAAGAGTTGGGGAGAATGGGCAGGATTGAAGGGGAGGATGGGCAGGATTGAAGTGTATCTGTGAGCACCTTAGTGGTTGATGTCTTCAGATTCGGATTCCCTAGATATCTGAACTGTTGCCGGCCATTATTGCCGTTTTCTCAGTTTGCAGTCTGAGGTACACTGTGCTTCTGGTAACTTGGGGGAGAGGGTATGACTGCGATATTATTCATCTGCAAAGAGAAAAGTTACAATAGTAAAATGATCTTGGTTATTTTATGGTAGAATAGTGTAGACTTTTTTTTACTTTTTCTGTGTCTCCTTTTTAAAGTAGCATTTATCACATTATTGTCTTACCACAATGTAATTTCACACTTAATTGTATGATTCTCTCACTGATGTCTGTCTTTTATATTGGACTCTGTACTCAAGGATACTTTTCTGCTTCCTTCTGTATTTGCAGAGCCTGGAGAGTGTCTGGCATACTATATATGCTCTGTAAATTCTTGTTGGATACATGAAAGGACCTTTGAAGTATTTTTTCAGAGTAGGCTAGATAAGAATCCATTTTTCAGCATTACTGACTGCATTATTTTCTAAATGCTCAAAAAGCATTTGTAAGGGATGGAATTTTAATTTAACAGTCTATAGCTTCTATTTATTTTTTTTATCTTTTAAAATTATAACTATTTGTACAAAGTAACTTCTTATATTCAAAATAGTTACATTACTCATCAAAAATACCTTATTTTATTTTTTAATAGATTTTATTTTTTAGAAAAGTTTTAGGTTCACAAAAAGTTAAATTGAAAGTATAGAGATTCATGGGGCTTCCCAAGTGGCACAGTGTTAAAGAATCTACCTGCTAGTGCAGGAGACACAAGAGATGCGGGTTCAATCCTTGGGTCAGAAAGACTCCCTCAAGTAGGAAATGGCAACCCACTCCAGTCTTCTTGCCTGGAAAATTCCATGGACAGAAGAGCCTGGTGGGCTGTGCTCCATGGGGTCGGAAAGAGTCAGACATGACTGAGCACACATGCGTAGAGATTTATATTATTTTAAAAAACTTTGACATATGCTTGATTTACCAAGTTGTGTTACTTTCAGGTGTATAACAAAGTGAGTCAGTTATACAAATAAATATATCCACTCTTTTTTTTTAGATTCTTTTTTCATATAGACCATTACAGAGTATTAAGTAGAGCTCCCTGTGCTATAAAGTAGGAACTTGCTAGTTACCTATTTTATTTATAGTGCAGTGTATATGTCAGCCCCAGTCTTCCTGTTTATCCTTCCCCTCGGTACCCCTTGGTCACCTTAAGGTTGTTTTCTGCATCTGTAAGTCTGTTTCAGATTCATATTATTTTAAAATGATACTTGGTCCACATGAGCCATTTAATCATATGCATTATATATTGCATATAAATTGATATGCTGTTGTGAAATTCCAAAAATTTACCTTTGTCTGGAGATACTGTTCCAGACATCTCTAGTTTTTCATGGACTATTAGAACACCATAAGAATAGTTTTTAAATTTTGAAACTTCTGTTCTGAAAATCTTTGATTTGCTTGAATTTATTTATAATTACCACCACTTAGATATGATGACTTCTTGTCTGACTTCCCAATGGCTTGTTTTCCTTGAAGAAAATAACACATTAGACCCTTTCGTCTGTATTTGCAGATGAAGAAATTGAGGTGAAGTGATTTTTTACGATCACTTGCTAATAATTAATAGGAAGTTAGAATTATATTCTTTTACTTTGTTGTTGTTGCTCTTGCAAAGGAAATAATCACTCCTGTAGGAGTTTTTTCATTGGTTCTCTACTCAGATGTGCAGTATACTCAAATGATTATACTGTCATTTCATTTTGAATACATAAACTCTTTTATTTGTGTTTTCAAATGTGCAGGATGTTAGTCAAAACTTCAGGAGAAAAGTGTAAAATGTGAGTAACAGTTTTACAGAAGAAAACTCCTAGTGTGTCATTATTAAGTAATGATGTAGCTGTTGTTTTCTGTATATTTTCATGTATTGATAAATAGAAACTTCTTTTTATCCCATATGCAATAGTTGTTAGTATATTACTTGAAGAAGCGTTGGTAGAACTCATTGGAACTACAAATTATTTTTTAAATTTATTTTTTATTAAAGTATAGTTGATTTACAATGTTGCATTAGTGTCTGATGTATGGGAAGTGATTCAGTTATATTTGTGTATATATGTGTTTCAGCTTTCATATGTATATATACACAATAGATATGTATGTATTCTTTTTCACACTTTTTCATTATAATTTATTATAAGATATTGAATATAGTTCCAGATGTAACTACAAATCTTAATCAGAATCTTGGTTTGGGAATAGTCTTTCTAATATAGATATGAGACATAATTGCCTTTACAAATAATAATTTTGATCATGTTAGGCTGAGAGAATTTATCATTTTAAATTGCATTAAAGTTAAAATGAGTTTGAGAAATAGTATCAGAGTTCACAGGCTGGAGGGTTGATGCTGCTAATGTTTTAGTAGTCTTCCTCTGAGGAGAACCCAAAGTCAGAATGCTTGCAGTGGGGTTGTTTATACACGTTAGGAACACAGCAGCTCGGAGGATGGGGGAAGACAGATGTTTCAAAGTTTAGGTCACTATCACTATTTACGTAATCAAGGATTGATTTTGCTCAGCTTTACTCACCAAATTATTTTCACCTTATACATTGTATGCTGTTTTTTTGTGAATTCTTTTAAGATCATTTTAGAAAAAGGGTTCAGTAGGTATCAGTAAATACTGGGGATTTTGGAACTAGATGAGCTATAAATAATGTTATATAAATTATGCATTACCTTGGAACTGAATTTCTGATTCATACAGTGTACCTGTTCTTTTCATCACGCCTCTTGTCTTTTTCTATTTCATTGTTATGTGGAGTTTTATTCCCGTTTCTCACCTGTGTCATCCCTGTTGGTCCCTATGAATGCAGCAAATTTCCTCAAATGACACTTGAGTTTTGCTGTCCGGTTAACCTTGCATTAAACCATTTAGGTCTGAATTTTTTCATCTTCTCTTGAATATAATGCTTGCTAAAATACAACCTAATTTCCAGGTCTTGAGTATGGTGTCTCCCTTCATGAGATGCCTTTTCAAAGAGAAAACTGATACATCTTTTTATGGACCTTCTTCATTGTTACGTTTTATGAGGCATTTATACAGTGCCTCAAGTCATATGGAATAGGACTCATGTCACTTACGACATATGACACCGTATATTAATAAATTGAGCTTTTCTTCTTGATTTTAAAAGCTTTGGGGAAAGGCTCTTGTATTCTTTTATATCTCTCAAGGAGCCTAATGTTGTTCCTATAATTAATTGGATGCTAACTTTTTCCTTAGTATTATCCTCACAGAACATATAGCTTATTTAATGCTTATTTGAAAGAAATATTGGCTCCTACTGCAGTATGGACATATTAAGTACACATACGTACTTGACATACATACTTGACACGTACATGACACAGATCAAATCTTCTTTATAGGAGAGGCATGCCTTGTGTTAACTCCCCATTGTGTACCTGTCGTACCCCTAGTGGGAGACTTGACCACCTTTGTGCAAGAAGGAAGAGCAGTAGTAGTAGTAGTGGGCTGCCATAAAAATTAATTAATTCACATCCACCACCCACCCCACTCCCCAGACAGTCAAGATTGCTTCCTGAGTTTTTTCCGTCTAGTTTAAGCTGATAGTAAGCATTAGAACCATCTCTAGAAGATTTTATATTAACATTGGCAAGAAACAAGCAATTGACATCAGGCATAAGTCTTATTTTGCGTTATGCTTTTGGCTCATTGTTGCTGGAAAAGTTATGCTAATCCACACCATCTGCAGATACCAGATGTGCCATTGAGAGGTGCACAAGTTCCTTTCCAGAAAGCTGCTTGATGTCGAATGTCAATCATTTGTGTTAAAATGACAGCACCTATCATCAAAGGAGGGAGAACTACAATTCGTGTTTCTTTCTTTACCATCACATACCAATCTGGATGATATTTAATGCTGTGATAAATTAAATGTAGCCAACAGGGGAAATGTAACAAATGCAATTGCTCAGTCCATCTTTTGTTCCTTTGCAAAATAGCTACAGAATCCGTTGAAGACTGTCTCATTGAGTACACATGTACAGTGGGTGTGGTTACATCTTGCTCACTACCCTACATTTCTTGGCTTATGTGGTTTATTGTATTAAAATAATTGCCTGGAAGGGTATCAGATGGTGCGAGGCACAGAGTAAGTTTTGTCACTGCCTAGTTGCATGCACTTCTGGAATCCTCTCCCAAATATGATTCTTGAAAAGAAGCTTGTTCATTTAAAAACAGTAATTCACTCATAATATTATGTCTTAAAAGATGTTGCCATCAGTTTAGTGAAGCTATGATTTTGTGTCTTTTGTTTTCGGGAAAGAGGCAGAGAGAATAAGAAGCAGTAACAATCAACTTTCATCTGAAATCTTTTCCTTTTCTGCCTGGGTCTGGATATATGTACGTTTAGCGGTAATAAAATTATTTATGTTCTCTTTTCATATCTTTTCAATTTTTGGCAGCTACTGCTAAATATTAAAAACATGTCAGGGCACAGTTTGGTAAACTGTTGAACATGTCAGGTACACTAAAATTCCTTTGATTTCTAAGATATTAATGAGTAACATTGTCTGCCAGCAGCTAGAACTTACTGTAAACTTTCTTTGTGTAGAGGCTTCCCTGGTGGCTCAGCTGGTGAAGAATCTGCCTGCATGTGGGAGACCTCGGTTTGATCCCCGTGTTGGGAAGATTCCCTAAAGAAGGGAATGGCTACCCACTCCAGTATTCTGGCCTGGAGAATTCCATGGACCGTATAGTCCATGGGGTCGCAGAGAGTCAGACACGACTGAGTGGCTTTCACTTTCAGCTTTCACTTTTCCTTGTGTAGGGACTGTGTGGGAGCAAGTCTCATTCTCTCCTTTCTCTTGTCCTTGTTTTAAAATCCTGCAGCCACACTGCACTGTCGCCTGAAGGGACTTTGTAGGGATTTTGTCTGGACACCAGATAGTGTTTCTCATAGATCAGGTATGTTATAAGCATGTTCCAGCCATTGTATCAGAAAAAAAGGCTACTTTGATTTAAATTTTCTTCCTTAGGGAAATTCCCCCTTAGCTCTCCTCAGTGCTGTCCGTATTCAGGTTTTGCCAGGAAAGGAGACATATTTTTAGGTCTTCCCTGGTGTCTCAGATGGTAAAGACTCTGCCTGCGATGAGGGAGATCTGGGTTCTATCCCTGGGTTGGGAAGATCTCCTGGAGAAGGAAATGGCAGCCCACTTCAGTATTCTTGCCTGGAGAATTCCATGGAAAGAGGAGCCTGGTGGGCTACCGTCCAGGGGTCTCACTGAGTCGGACATGACTGAGCAACTAACAGTAGGTACTGAAACATTTTTTAAGTTATGATTATTTCTACAAACTGTCTTGGTTAAGTATCTAGTCACTCTTTGGTGCTATAATTGGTATATGATGTTGTTCCTAAGTGTTGAGTAAGTGTAAATTTATAAAAGAAAAGGAAAGAAGAGCCAACTGAATCCAAAAAATATGAGGTCCCTGGGGATGAGTAGGAGACCGCGAGTGTTAAAATTATTACACTGTTTTGCTTTTTTGATTAATAGTGCCCATTGAAATCTCATCTCAGAAATGAATTCTACCTTTTATTGTCTCAGCAATGATGAATAGAGCCTACAAAGAAAAATGGTTTAAACATTTTTGCTGGACTTTGTGGCTTTCTTCTCTTGTTTCTTCTGCCGAGAGACTTGTCGCTTTACCCACCAAACCCTGGGCTCAGCCCCTGGTGAATTTACCAGTGAATATCTGTACTAGTCTTTGTAGAATGCTTTCTGTTGACTTCTCAGGAAAGAATTCTGTGCTTGTTCTATTCTGTCCTCCCAGTCTCCTTCCTTCCCTCCCTCTGTCAGTGAACTGCTTACTTGCTCTAATAATATCCTAACTTCTGTGTTTACCACCTGACACAAGCCCTTGATGTGTTGAGAATTTCTTCTCTTCTCTCTGTCACTCTTTTTTTTTTTTTTGTTACATGTATCTTTGAATCTGTCTTTGGGACATAATGGATGTCTATGTTTGTTGAATAAATGGATGGATGAATAATTTTATAATGTATTTATTGAAATATAGTCGGTTTATAGTATGTTTCAGTTGTACGGCAAAGTGATTCAATTATGTATGCATATATATCTGTTCCTTTTCAGATTATTTTCCCTTATAGGTTATTGCAAAATATTGGGCATGGTTCTCTATGCTATATAGTAGGTCCTTGTTTGGTTATGGGTAGCCGTTCCCTTCTCCAGGGGATGTTCACTTCTCCAGGAGATCTTCCCAACCCAGGGATCGAACCCAGGTCTCCAGCATTGCAGGTGGATTCTTTACCGTCTGAAACACCAGGGAAGCCTAAGAATACTGGAGTGGGTAGCCTCTCCCGTCTCCAGTGGATCTTCCTGACCCAGTAATTGAACCAGGCTCTCCTGCATTGCAGGTGGATTCTTTATCAGCTCGGCTGCCAAGGAAGCTCATTTTATATATAGTGGTGTGTATATGTTAATCCCAAACTTCCAATTTAACCCCCCTCTCTTTCTCCTTTGGTACACCATAAGTTTGTTTATTATGTCTGTGAGTATATTCCTATTTTGTATTTAAGTTCATATATGTATATATATATATTTTTAGATTCCATATATAAGTGATAGCACGTGATATTTGTCTTTATCTGACTTACTTGATTTAGTATGATAATCTCTAGGTCATTCCATATGGCTGCAAATGACAGTTTTTCATTATTTTTTATGGCTGAGTAATATTGCAGCGTATAAATATACTACATCTTTATCCATTCATCTGTCCATGTATATTTAAGGTTGCTTCTGTGTCTTGGCTATTGTAAATAGAGCTGTAATGAACATTTGGGTGCATGTATCTTTTTGAATTATAGTTTTCTCCAGCTATATGTCCTGGACTGGGATTGCAGGTCATATGGTAACTCTATTTTTAGTTTTTTGAGGAGCATCCACACTGTTCTCCATAGTGGCTCTACCAATTTACATTCCCACCAACAGTATAGAAAGGTTCCTTTTTCTCCACACCCTTTCCAGTATTTATTATTTGTACAGTTTTTGGTGATAGCCATTCTGACTGGTATGAGGTGATCTCTCTTTGTAGTTTTGATGTGCCTCTCTCTAACAAATTAGCAATGTTGATCATCTTTTAATGTGCCCTTTGGTCTTAAGAATGTTATATTATTCTTATATGTAGAACTTTCATATCTGGAAAACCATATTTGCCATCTTTATCTTCAGAGTTCAAGAGGATATAAAACTGTGGACCATGAAACTGTGGACCATGAATTGCAATAAAATTATTATCTCTTGATTTTGAAAAATGTTATAGCCTAATGTGTTCATTGATATTGCTAATATTAGACTTGAAATATTAATACATCAGTACACATTTGAAAGTTTTTTATAAAACCTTATTAACTTTGTTTTTTAGTTATTTTAAATTTGAGATATTGCTTCATATTAAAAAAGAACTTTGCTGATCGAAAAATCTTACCAGCAAAAGCTACTGCTACACCCTTATACGTTATACAAGCAGAACATTGCATATAGTTTGAAAAACTACTTTTAATCCTAATGTCAGTAAATTATTTTTGACATTTTTGTCTATAGCCCTGCAAAACTTTTAAAATGTGTTTGTGGCGGACAGACCTTTTAAAATGTATTTGTGTACAGACTTTAAAGTACAAAGAAGATCACATATTGTTCTTTAACTGAGCATCACTTTTGAGTTGACCAAATTACCCAAAACATTTTAGGGTAGAAGTTGCCATTTGATGATCATCTCTGCAGATGATGCTCACATTGAAACTAGAAGGTCAACCATATGGAGAGGTTAAAAATAAAATCTGCTGGCCTTCAAAATCCTCTTATCAGCCACCTAACGGGGTCAGATGCTGACAATGATGCATCTGAGAGCAGTGAGTAAAGACAGATTGCAGAAGTTTCATAATTGTGAATTGTGTTCTCAATCTATTTAATTCTGCTTATCTTTGTTCCCAGTCTTGGTTTCTCTGAACTGTGCAAATCTCAGATGCAGCTCCAAAGGCCAGTAGTTTGTTACATATTCATGCATTAAATAAAGTATTCTATATGTCAAGCAAATATACTCCCAAATCAGAAAACAAGTGTTTTCCCCAAAGTAAGTTCCTTCTAAATGTAACAAAAAAGAGCTACTTTGTCATTAAAGTGAATGAATATTCATTTTTAGAACAGACATTATGTTTGGATTGTGTTAAACATATGTCTGTTAGTGAAAGTGTAAGTCACAAAGATAAAATTTTATCTAAAAATAATATCTAGGAAAAAGCAATAAATATACACATTGAAAAATACTTCTCTTTTATGTAAGCCTTTACTTCTTTGTTTTTAATGAGTGTAATATTGTTTATTTCCTGCTATTAAAAGAAACTGGTGACCGTGTTCATAGTAGTGTTTCTCACAATAGCCAAGAAGTGGAAGCAGCACAAGTGTCCATTGATGGATTAATGAATAAATAAAACATGGTATATACATATAGTAATATATTATTCAAGTGTAAGAAGGAAATTATGACATGTATTATAAAATGAATGAACTATTATGCTAGGTTTAAATTTGTGAGTCACAGAAAAACAAATACTGCATTATATGAGATATTGAGATTTGTTAAGCTCGTAAAAATCATTCAGTGGTTTCCAGAGGCTGGAGAAATGGGAAATAGGGAATTGTGTAATGGATACAGAGTTTCAGATTTGCATGATGAAAAAGTTTAGGCAATTGAATATTAACCCTACTGATCTGTACAGTAAAATAGTTAATGGTACCATCTTAAAAATGGGATGATAAATTTTTTATTATGTATATCACCATGATAAAAACAGAGAAACTAGATAGAAAATACAGTTTTAGATCAAAGCTTATTTACTTTTAATCCTAATTGTTTCTACAGAATAAATGCCTAGGATTGGTCTTTGAGCCCCTAACAGGATTATGATATGCCACATGATTACAGATCAAATAGAAGTATACAATGGATATAGTAAATTATTATTTGTGGAATAATTAAAAGCTGACTAAAGTACTGAAATCATTATGTCCACATATGTATTTAAAAGAGATTCCTTGGTTTTATAGTTGTTGATTCATCATTTGGAAACATGTATTCATTCACATATTTATTGAGTGTTTATTATCATGCCAGAGACTAAGCTGGACTCAGATATACAGTGTTAGTAAGTCTGGTCCTCAAGGAGTGTGAAGTCAATTGCAATGGAGCAGAGGGAGAGTTTACAAATAAACAGAAAATTACAATAAAGCACCATGAAGATTATGAAAGGAGTAAATAAAGAGTGAAGTGGGAAAAGGTAGGAAGTTTTGGGATTCCAGAGTTTCTGTTCTGGGGCTTCAGGGGAAACTTTATGGAAGAAGCAATAGTTGAGTTCAGTGAGAACTGAGAGTTAATTAGGTGAAATGGTTGGAGGAGGCGTTGGAGTGCACAGTAAGGCCAGAGGCCTTGTGGGCTGAGAAGGCATCTTCCCTTCCTGCCTCCCCCGGGTAGTCTTTTAGGCCTGCAGTCCTGTTTGGATGCTTCCTTTTCACTCTCCCAAGTCCAGTTTCAGTGGTCTGCCTGCAGGTCTTAGGGAACCTGGCTTCTTACCTGGGAGGAGTTCACTTTGCTTGGAACATTGAATTTGGTGGTGGGGATAGAAGGGACACCTTAGAGGTTATGTAATGAAGATATGTGTCACCTTTTACATGATTCTCATGGCATTGAGGAACCACACAAGATTTTCATAGAGGAGAAGAGTATAAAAAGAGATGTATTTACTTTAGAAACTTAAGTCTGGCTGCAATGTTGAGAAGAGATCGGAATGGAACAAGAGGCACTGCCGTCCCTTATTAAGTACAGTACCATGGGGTAGTAACTGACATTGGTGGTGGGCATGGGCATAGAAAAGAGTGAATGAATTCCAGAGCTGTTCAAAAGCTGGCTTCCACAAGACTTAAGAACATTGCATGTGATTCTGTGTACTTGTGTGTGTGGGGGTGTGTCATGTGGCAGGGTGGGGAGGGAAAAACAAAAATGGCATAATGTCTTGGACTACTGAGTGATGGAACAGTTCACCATGGTAAGAACATAAAAGGAAAGGGAACTTTTGGGAAACCACATGCGTTTTCCCTGTGGTCGTGAAGGGGATGAATAAGCCTAGTGAGAGTCCATGGATTGGACTAGAGAAGTCTAAAATGTGGAACTAGAGGACAAAATTAAAAAATTAACAAAGGATGAACAGCCCAGAACCAAACCTAACCAAACTAACAAGAATAGCAACAATGAAAACCCCCAAAACAAACAAATGGCTGAACTGTCAGGAGTGGGTCAGAGAGCAAGTAGAAGAACCTAGCATATCATTTGAAGATACCCCAGGAGCAAGGTGTTTTTCGAATGAGGCTAGGTCAGTGGGCATGTCAGGGAAGGATTTGGCAGGAGGTGTTGGTTCTGGATGGAGTTTTTTGTGAAGGCATTTCAGGAGCCCTGTGGGGCCCAGGCCAGACTGAAAGGAGTTGCGGAGATAGATCAGAAGTAGAGGCTTAAAAAAAAAGAAGTTGAGGCTGTGAGTGAGGACACCCGTTTTAGTAATTTTCACTAAAAGAGGAGGAGAATAGCATAGGGAGAATTATACTGGAGAGGATGTAATGATGCAATTTTATATTTATTAAATGCTTTATTGTGGTAAAATGAACATAAATTTACCACTTAAGTCATTTTCAAGCATAGAATTTAGTGTTATTAAGTACATTCATGATGTTGAATGTACCACTAATTCCAGAATTTTTTCATCACCCTAAACAGAATCTCCACCCATTAATTAAGCAATAACTCTCTGTTCCCGCCTCCCTGTTTCTAATCTTTGTCTGTCTGTCTAAATTTACCTATTCTAGATATTTCATAAAAGTAGAAGCATAAAATGTTCTTGAGTGTCTGGTTTATTTCACTTAGCATATATATTTTAAAGGCTTATCTAGGTTGTCCCATGTATCAGAACTTCATTCCATTTTATAGTTGAATGATACTCCATTTTATATATATATGTATATATATATATATGCCACCTACTGTCTTACTTAGGTTTCTCTTACCTTGGACGTAGGATATCTCTTCATGGCTGCTCCAGCAAAGCACAGCCGCTGCTCCTTATGACTATACAGTGGAACTGAGAAATAGATTTAAGGGACTAGATCTGATAGACAGAGAGCCTGATGAACTATGGATGGAGGTTCTTGACATTGTACAGGAGACAGGGATCAAGACCATCCCCATGGAAAAGAAGTGCAAAAAGGCAAAATGGTTGTCTGAGGAGGCCTTACAAATAGCTGTGAAAAGAAGAGAAGCGAAAAGCAAAGGAGAAAAGGAAAGATATTCCCATTTGAATGCAGAGTTCCAGAGAATAGCCAGGAGAGATAAGAAAGCCTTCCTCAATGGCTGTTATCCAAAAGTCTACAAGCAATAAATGCTGGAGAGGGTGTGGAGAAAAGGGAACCCTCTTACACTGTTGGTGGGAATGCAAACTAGTACAGCCACTATGGAAAACAGTGTGGAAATTTCTTAAAAAACTGGAAATAGAACTGCCATATGACCCAGCAATACCACTGTTGGGCATACACACCGAGGAAACCAGAATTGAAAGAGACACCCCAATGTTCATCGCAGCACTGTTTATAATAGCCAGGACATGGAAGCAACCTAGATGCCCATCAGCAGATGAATGGATAAGGAAGCTGTGGTACATATACACAATGGAATATTACTCAGCCATTAAAAAGAATTCATTTGAATCAGTTCTAATGAGATGGATGAAACTGGAGCCCATTACACAGAGTGAAGTAAGCCAGAAAGATAAAGAACATTACAGCATACTAACACATATATATGGAATTTAGAAAGATGGTAACGACAACCCTATATGCAAAACAGAAAAAGAGACACAGAAGTACAGAACAGACTTTTGAACTCTGTGGGAGAAGGTGAGGGTGGGATGTTTCGAAAGAACAGCATGTATATTATCTATGGTGAAACAGATCACCAGCCCAGGTGGGATGCATGAGACAAGTGCTTGGGCCTGGTGCACTGGGAAGACCCAGAGGGATCGGGTGGAGAGGGAGGTGGGAGGGGGGATCGGGATGGGGAATACGTGTAACTCTATGGCTGATTCATATCAATGTATGACAAAACCCACTGAAATGTTGTGAAGTAATTAGCCTCCAACTAATAAAAAAAAAGAAAAAAAAAGAAAACTAAACCCTAAAAAAAAAAAAAAAGAAAGCCTTCCTCAGTGATCAATGCAAAGAAATAGAGGAAAACAATAGAATGGGAAAGACTAGACATCTCTTCAAGAAAATTAGAGATATCAAGGGAATGTTTCACGCAAAGATGGGTTCGATAAAGGACAGAAATGGTATGGACCTAAGAGAAGCAGAAGATATTAAGAAGAGGTGGCAAGAATACACAGAAGAACTATACAAAAAAGATCTTCACGACCCAGATAGTCACAGTGGTGTGATCACTCACCTAGAGCCAGACATCCTGGAATGTGAAGTCAAGTGGGCCTTAGAAAGCATCACTACGAACAAAGCTAGTGGATGTGATGGAATTCCAGTTGAGCTATTTCAAATCCTGAAAGATGATGCTGTGAAAGTGCTACACTCAATATGCCAGCAAATTCGGAAAACTCAGCAGTGGCCACAGGACTGGAAAAGGTCAGTTTTCATTCCAATCCTTAAGAAAGGCAATCCCAAAGAATGCTCAAACTACCGCACAATTGCACTCATCTCACATGCTAGTACAGTAATGCTCAAAATTCTCCAAGCCAGGCTTCAGCAATACGTGAACCGTGAACTTCCAGATGTTCAAGGTGGTTTTAGAAAAGGCAGAGAAACCAGAGATCAAATTGCCAACATCTGCTGGATCATGGAAAAAGCGAGAGAGTTCCAGAAAAACATCTATTTCTGCTTTATTGACTAGGCCAAAGCCTTTGATTGTGTGGATCACAATAAACTGTGGAAAATTCTGAGAGAGATGGGAATACCAGATCATCTGACCTGCCTCTTGAGAAACCTGTATGCAGGTCAGGAAGCAACAGTTAGAACTGGACATGGAACAACAGACTGGTTCCAAATCGAGAAAGGAGTACATCAAGGCTGTATGTTGTCACCCTGCTTATTTAACTTATATGCAGAGTACATCATGAGAAACGCTGGGCTGGATGAAGCCCAAGCTGGAATCAAGATTGCCAGGAGAAATATCAATAACCTCAGATATGCAGATGACACCACCCTTATGGCAGAAAGTGAAGAGGAACTAAAAAGCCTCTTGATGAAAGTGAAAGAGGAGAGTGAAAAAGTTGGCTTAACGCTTTACATTAAGAAAACTAAGATCGTGGCACCTGGTCCCATCACTTCATGGGAAATAGATGGGGAGACACTGGGAACAGTGTCAGACTTTATTTTTTCGGCTCCAGAATCACTGCAGATGGTGACTGCAGCCATGAAATTAAAAGACGCTTACTCCTTGGAAGGAAAGTTATGACCAACCTAGATAGCATATTAGAAAGCAGAGACATTACTTTGCCAACAAAGGTCTGTCTGGTCTAGGCTAAGGTTTTTCCATTGGTCATGTATGGATGTGAGAGTTAGACTGTAAAGAAAGCTGAGCGCCAAAAAATTGATGCTTTTGAACTATGGTGTTGGATAAGACTCTTGTGGACTGGAAGGAGATCCAACCAGTCCATCCTAAAGGAGATCAGTCCTGGGTGTTCATTGGAAGGACTGATGCTGAAACTGAAACTCCAGTACTTTGGCCACCTCATGCGAAGAGTTGGCTCATTGGAAAAAGCCCTGATGCTGGGAGGGATTGGGGGCAGGAGAAGGGGACGACAGAGGATGAGATGGTTAAATGGCATCACCAACTCGATGGACACGGGTTTGAGTAAACTCTGGGAGCTGGTGATGAACAGGGAGGCCTGGCTTGCTGCGATTCATGGGGTCGCAAGGAGTCGGACATGACTGAGCGACTGAACTGAACTGATATATGCCACATTTGGTTATAATTTAGCAATGGACACTTGGGTTGTTTCTCCCTTGTGGCTGTTGTGAATGATACTGCTGTGAACATGGATGTACAGGTATCTGAGTTCCTGTTTTCCATTCTTTTGGGTATATGCCTAGGAGTGGAATTGGTAATTTTGTGTTTAACTTTATGAAGAGCTGCCTAGCAGTTTTCCACAATGACTGCAGCATTTTACATTTTCACCAGCAGTGTCAGGATTCCAGTTTTTCCACAGCATTGCAAGCACTTGTCATTCTATTTTGCATATGACTCCTGGAAATTAATAATGATAATTCATGCTATCACCCTGGCTTTGTGAACCCTCCCCCACCAAAAAAAAAAAAAAAAAATTCTGTGAGGCATTATCTCCATGTTACACACATGAAAACTTGGATTTTAGAAAGTTCAGAAGTTTGCCTAAGATATTTGCTTTACTTCTATCAGAGTAAAAATCTTTACAGCTATAAGGACAATATGCATATCATATTCATCATTGTTTTTTATTTTTCCTCTCCATGAACATCAGCTAAACTTGAAGCCGAAATGTGTGTGATTACAAAGGAGTTAGTCTGTGCAAGATACATGAAGGTTTTATTGTATATATTACCAAGCAATGAAATATATATTAATATCCATGGCATCCAAGTTGGATAAGACTATTAAATCTGTAGCAAACAAATCTTAATAATATATAAAATAACTTCATGAATTCAATTGATGAATGAAGAGCTTCCACTTTGTATAGTCTTCAGACTCTCTTGAGCAACATACCATTGGTGAAAACAAATTGAATCACATATTCCACATAGCTATATTAATAAATGCATATATTATAAATTAAAACCTATACACATTTTATAAAGATAGGAATAAAGTTAATATGAAATCATTTAATAAGAACATATTCTTTACTAAATTCTCTACAGTGGTTTTTCTTGCACATTTCTGGGATGGGTTCCCCCTTACATGTGTGCATTATTGATTAGAAAATGGCTAATAGCCATTTTGTATGACATGTTCAGGCACTTTTAAAAACAAACATTTAAAAGTCTGTTGCACGGGAAGGATATTACTTACATCAATTCACAAATGCATATTGGTTATGTATTATGTACAAAATATTTTTGAAAGTGTCATGATCTGCTTTGCTATCCTCAAAATATCTAGTACAGCAATGAAAGCTGTTTTTCTGAATCAGTAACCTCTTATAAAATCTAATTTTAACTTAATACATAGCTAAAGTTCCAAAAGCTTGTCCTTGAGGAAATGCCTCTAAATATAAGAGAAAAATAGTATAAGCAACATCAAATTTACTTGTGAAGCAATATTTGCAACTTTCATTTTAACTTGTATATAAATTATTTTTGGAAAAGTGAACAAGTGATAATTTAAATCATGAAGTCATTTGTGCTGATGCTTTGACATTTTGAAGAAAAACACAAATACAGAAAATCTAATAAAATGCTAAGGGGAACTAGCAAATGACTCTTTGTTATCTCAGGAAAACAACATCTAAATTACATATATAGTTTTTCATAGCCTAAATTTACTGACTGTGTTTTTGTTTTGACTGCTTTCGTATATTGATTTGCTCCAAGGCAGCTATCAAATAGAAATATTCCAAAAGGAAGGAAAGAAAAGAAAGATAATTGGTGTGGAGATGTTAGTATTTTTTGAGTCAGGTCAGTCAGATGTTATGGTTATAGTAATTATTTAAGAAGATTTGAAATGTATTTTTGTGTTTACATTTTAAGTATATTGTAAAGTTTTTCCTGAAGAGTGTGTTTTTGTTTCTTTGTTTGAATTTCCTCTCCTGAAGTAGTATCAGAATCAAATTTTCAATGTCAGAATGTGTAAACTTTTTCCCTCAGCGGCTCCTGAAATTCTAAAAGCTAAATAGAGGTGACAGAATAGCTAAATTCCTGAGACTAATGAGTGAGAATAAAAGCATCATGGGAACAGTTTGTCGGTGAATGTTGGTGTTATTTAGTAGCTGAGTCATGTCCTACTCTCCGTGACACCATAATCTGTAGCCCGCCAGGCTCCTCTGCCCATGGGATAACCCAGGCAAGGATACTGGCGTGGGTTGCCATTTCCTTCTCCAGAAGATCTTCCTGACTCAGGGATCAAACCCACGTCTCCTGCATTGGCAGGCGAATTCTTCATCAGTAAGCCCAGGGAAGCCCATCAGTGAATAAAACTACTGTTATATTAGGTCTGGGATAAGCAAAAGGTGACAGTTTTCTGTTTGTGCAGAAGAGTGAAGATCACACTTTCTAAGTGTGCTTCATCTCTTTTATATACCTTTTTCAACCTAATTTTACCAGGATTAGTAGATGGTAATTTGGACCAAGAGCTTTACTGTCTCATGCATACTGCCTTGATTGTTATCATCTCTTTCAGAAAATAGGTTAATTTATGTTATACACAAGGACCCAGACCTAGAAAGAAACACTTGGCAAACAAGTCAGGTGAGAGCGTTCATGGCTCTTTGAAATGATGATATCGATGATACTGATAAGAGTAGCTAACATTTGTTAAGGATTGACTGGAACTTGCTTTGCTAAGAACTTTGTATGTATTATCTTATTTAGTCCTTATAATTTTGCATATGTTGAAGATCTCACTACACCCTGAGCTAGATACTCTCATAACCTTCTTTTATAGATGACAAAACTGAGACATGGTGAGGACAAGTCACTTGTTCAAGGTCACCTATTTAACGGCAGAATCAGCATGAGAACTTGGGCTTTCTGACTGCAGAGCCTGAGTCAACTACACTTTGTTTCCTCTGATTCTGGCAAAACATTTTTTGGCAGATGGTAATCACAGAAGTTGCTTAAAGTCACAACTTTTTAGTACTCTTTTTTTTTTCGAAAGCCAAATTTTGTAGCTTTTATTCCCCCCAAATTATATTATCACTTTTGTAGCTTTGAAGAGGAAGGTGTGAAAATTCGAAATGTTATCTATTCTCATATAGTTTCTTACTTCCCACGGAGGGCATACCATACTCAGATCTAAATGTCATTACCGATTGTTTCTCACACTTCACGGAAGGGAAAGTATATGCTCAGTTTTGAGCAGAGGCTCCCTTGTAGAAGTGTGACAGTCCTCAGCAAAGTTTTGGCACTTGTGTTTGGCAAAACATCCTGGGCAGATGCGTGAATCATATGGCAGGAGTATTGCTACTCGAAAAGGTGCATTAATATGAATATTAGCACCTTGAAGTGTTTCTGAAATAACCTTAATGGAAGGACTAGAATATTGACAAAACATTTTTAAAAAATTACACTTCATTTACTGGTTAAAGATATAGACAAAGAGTAATGTATTGCAGAAGTCTGTGATGATTCAATTCCAAGTTGTATGATGTCTGTAATTATATTTTAGAGGAATATTAAGCAATATGGATGTGATATCTGATTCTTAAATATCATCACTACACTGAATTCTAAATATAATCCATCTATAACCATATTTAAACAACAGATATTACTATGTGGCAAGCAATGACTTAGATGTAATAAGAAAAAGTGGAGATTTCCAATGTAAATGATTTCAAAATAATTTTTAGCATTTCTTCAGGGAATATTAAGGCAAGTGAAAGGGATTTTTTATAAGGTATATAGTTCAGATGCAGTTTTCCTCTTCAGAATTCACATTATTGCCACAGTCTACGAATGGCAAACATTTGTGGACTATGGCAGCAATCTGTTGGGTGTTTCAATCTATTTTGAGCTGAAATTGATTAGCACTTTATGAAAAGTGTACAGAAAATTGCCATGCTTATCAAGGCAAATCAAGCCATAATTCTGCCTTTTTTTTTTGTACACCTGCAGCTATGAATATTTTTTGGTGGATTCATTGAGATGTACTCAAGAATATACATATTGGACTGCATATCATGCAATTTATTCTGATCTTACTGACAGTTTGCAAACAAAAACTCAAAACAAGATGCAACTGTGTACAGCTCCCGAACTGTAGGTTCTGATTTTGGCAGCAATGAATGCACAAGGAGAGGGACTACAGCTGAAGAGGAGGTGTGCTTTTTGCTCATCTTACTGTGAAATATAATCTGGGCAGTTGTTTAATGGATTTCATGAAATATGGAGGGAATCTAAAGGGTTTTACCTGATTGCCTTTATTTTGTCTCACCTTGGAAATAATGAAAAGTTAAAATATTTCAGTGTTGATGACTATAGTGACAGGAGTTCCTCATATTCAAAGAAAGTTAAGAGTGAGGAAATGAAGTGAGCAACAATGATGAACTTCATATTTTGAGAAGAAGAGCCCTTTTGATTGGTAATACCTTCAAAGAAAAACAGGTATCAGGCCAAAAGAAAAGGAGGGACACCATGAACTACATTGAATTCTATTAGATAGTGCCACCTGGGAAGCCCATAGAGAATATACAGTTTTTTTAATCATATGGACTTTCCAATATTATCATATGGGTTTTCAACATCTAGTCTCTTAAGTGGTTGGGTGTTTAGATATTTCCAGTGTTTTTGTAATTAATAATAATAATAATTTTTGTCATCATCAACATTAACACAATATAAAATTCATATAATGTAACACTTGGTTTTGGCATCCATTACCTCTCTCTAGTTTCAAAGTATTGTCATCACTTCAGAGTAAGACCCCTTACCCAGTAAAAGGTATTTTTCTATTAGCCCCAGCCTACCTCCCCATCATTGTTTCCAGTCCCCTCAAAATTAAACTCAGGTCTTATCAGGACCCAAACCAGACTTGTAAATTCTTGCCCTATCACCTTTGTTAACTGCACTCACTTTTCCATTTCTCTTCATTTTTTTCAAGCCCAAGTCAGTTGTCATCTCCTTTGTGAAAACTTCTCTGATTGACTAAGCTTGTTAAATCATCTCTCTCTTACGAACGCTCTTGGCACACATATCTGTACTGTTTATTTGGTCCATTTTTCATCTTAGACAGTTATTCCTGCTTAGTAGCATGTGTTGCCCATAAATTATATTGCAAACAATGTCTTGTTTTTTGCTCGAGTGTTATCTTGGTATCTTACCTATTTTGTATTCTCTGATGATTATCTTAGTACGCGGCACAACAGAAGTGCACAATAAATTCTTGTCAGAATGAATTAAAATTTAGTTTTGTTCCCTTACAGATCTTAGCATATTGCTTAGCACATAGTAGAACACCAACAAATATTTGCTGGTTGATTTTAACATATTTGTACTTTTATCTCATTCTCTGTCTTGAGGTTACAAGTCCTGAATAATTAACAGATTTGTAATAATAGTATGTACTCTTATTTATGTGACCTTATTTAAGAGATTCATATTCCTTTTTAGCGGCTTCCCAGGTGGCTCCATGGTAAATAATCCTCCTACCAATGCAGGAAATGTAGGAGACACAGGTTAGATCCCTGGGTCAGGAAGATCCCCTGGAGAAAGAAATGGGAACCCACTCCAGTATTTTTGCTGGAAAATGCCATGGACAGAGGAGCTTGGCGGGCTGTAGTAGGTAGGATTGCAAAGAGTCAGACACGACTGAGCATGCATGCACATTGCTTTTTAGATATTTCCTTTTTTCTTTCCTTTCTTCCTTCCTTTGAGTTTGGCCTTAATCCTTCTATGTGTGATGTTTATTTGCACATGGCAAATTCCATATGTGGGATTCTAAAATGTAAGATTATGTTTTTGCTTTTGTTTTCATATTGGTACTGATGGCTAATAAATTCTGAGTGCTTGTGGGTGACTTGTGGGTCCTTTTTGGCTATTTTATCTGATATCTCAACTCATTTTACTAGAGTTATAAATTATATGATTCCTTGTTAATGAATTTGCTTTGCACTTGTGTCCATATCAATTGGCTTCCATAAGTTGAATGCATGTTTCCATAGGAATTAGAAATAATAAATTGGTATTACTATGCTTAGAGTTTCATTGTTCCATGAAGACCTTTGCAAAACAATAGAATGTGAATCTATGTGCTCAGTAAGCTTTCTGTTTGCTTTTAAAAATGATGCATATTTTTAAAAAGCTCAACTTTACTCCAAGAAAATCTCTTTTTCTTTATTACTTCTGAGGGAAAAAAATTGTACTAAGAACTGATGATGTTTCATCTCCGTTTCCCTATCTTCTATGACTCCATGAAAACAAAAGGAAAAAAAATGCAGTGAAGATCAGATTCAGAACTGGATCGCTCAAAGTGTACCTCCATGTATTAATATTTGTGATAGACTTATTTTACAGAATAAGGGCCACCATTGTTTTTATTGTTCTTCAGTTCAGTTCAGTTCAGTCACTTAGTCGTGTCTGACTCTTTGCAACCCCATGAACTGCAGCATACCAGGCCTCCCTGTCCATCACCAACTCCTGGAGGTTACCCAAACCCATGTCCATTGAGTCGGTGATGCCATCCAACCATCTCATCCTCTGTCATCCCCTTTTCCTCCTGCCCTCAATCTTTCCCAGCATCAGGGTCTTTTCAAATGAGTCAGCTCTTTGCATCAGATGGCCAAAATTTTGGAGTTTCAGCTTCAACATCAGTCCTTCCAATGAACACCCAGGACTGATCTCCTTTAGGATGGACTGGTTGGATCTCCTTGCAGTCCAAGGGACTCTCAACAGTCTTCTCCAACACCATTGTTCAAAAGCATCAATTCTTTGGTTCTCAGCTTTCTTTATAATCCAACTCTCACATCCATACATGACCACTGGAAAAACCATAGCCTTGACTAGACAGACCTTTGTTGGCAAAGTAATGTCTCTGCTTTTTTAATATGCTGTCTAGGTTGGTCATAACTTTCCTTTCAAGGAGCAAGTGTTTTTAAATTTCATGACTGCAATCACCATTTGCAGTGATTTTGGAGCCCAAAAAATAAAGTCAGCCACTGTTTCCCCACCTATTTCCCATGAAGTGATGGGACCAGTTGCCATGATCTTAGTTTTCTGAACATTGAGCTTTAAGCCAACTTTTTCACTGTCCTCTTTCACTTTCACCAAGAGGCTCTTTAGTTCTTCTTCACTTTCTGCCATAAGGGTGGTGTAATCTGCATATCTGAGGTTATTGATATTTCTCGTGGCAGTCTTGATTCCATCTTGTGCTTCCTCCAGCCCAGCGTTTCTCATGATGTACTCTGCATATAAGTTAAATAAGCAGGGTGACAATATATAGCCTTGATGTACTTCTTTTCCTATTCATTTTATTGTTCTTATAATCAGTCAAATAGGTTGAGCTTAATTTCATTGACACTGCTTTTTAACATAACTGAGCCTGATTTCAGAAGTGATAGCTCTTGCATCAGTGAGGACTAAATTATGCAAAGCGGTGGTGCCCTTTGAGGAATGCTTCTGGCCAGAGTGACTGCTGGGCACTCAGTTCAGTCAGTTCCTATGGTGATTGCAAATTGCTTCTTGTCCCAGCTCTTAACAATTTCAGCTTGGGTTTTTCTTGATTGACCATCCGTCATCAGCATCTCTAAACATATTATATTATATACACACACACAGTTGGCCAGACACAAAATAAATAAGACTCCTATTAAACTTGAGGAATGGTTTACATGGAGTGATTTATTCCTTTCTGCATAAATAAGACCCCTGTTCTGTTCCATTGATTTTGGAAATCATATAAAGCTTGACTGAATTTTCAGAAGTCATGGTCGACTGCAGAATATTCTGTAAAATTCCAGATATTCAGGGTGTATGACTAACGCTGTCCCAGCATAGATTCTCTGTAGTCTAAAACACAGTGCCAGACGAATCATTCTAAAACGAATTCGTGACTACCTCTTCCCAACTTTAAAGTTATTGGCTCATTTATTTGTTAATTCTGTCATCAGTTTTTGGGACATTCATCATATGCCAGGTTGTATACTAGCTGGAGTGTCAAAAACTTCCTTGCATGGCCATCCTGCATCCAGCACCACTTCTGCATGCCACAGTCATGGTCATCTTTACCAACAAATTTGACCATGTTATCCTCCTGCTTCCAATTTGATGAAATCTTAAATTCCAAACTCCGTATCACAGATACGGTCTGCGTCACGTGGTCCCTGTCACCTTTTCTGACCTGCTTTTCTGTCTGTTCCATCCTTTGACCACCGTGTTCCAGTCACACTGGCTGCCTTTCTGTACCTAGATGAAGCCATGATCTTTCTCATTTAGAAGCCTTTGTATGTACTGTTCCCTCTGGCTAGAACAGCCTATTCTGTGTCCTGCCCAGAGTCGGCTCCTTCTCTTCCTTCATGTCTTATCTTAAATGTCACTCCTCAGAATGTTTTCCTCTGACCAAACTGTGTGAATTGGTCTCCCTATAACTCTCTTCTGGTTACACTCTGTTTTTGTTATAGCACATTCAAAATTCTGAGTTTATAGTTGTTTGTTTGCTTTATTATTTTCTTCTTCCTCCAGTAGGAAAATGGGAGTTTGCAGACTGTGAAAATAAGATTCCTGTCGAACAGAGGTGTAGTGGGAATGGATGTTTTAGAGATCCAGAAAGATGGAAGATTGTGGCCAGATTGGCTTCTAAGATTTTAAATGTGTAGTGGTTCTCAGGACAACTTTTAGGGTAGGTATGTAGGAATCCAGTGTCAGATGGAGAGGAAGTGAGGGCTGCTAGAGCTGAGAGTCTGCTATGAGCCGGGCTTCACTAGGTACCTAAGCCTTAAAACAAAATCTGAAGCTCAAGTCTACTACAGTATTTTTCTTACTGTTTCTAACTTCATTCCCCAGTGGTATTTATTAATGCCTTTCCTCTGCCACATTCTTTTCCTGTGTCGTTTCTAAACCTTTCCTTTTTGCTTGTCTTTATTTAGTCGAACCTGTAGGCCTCAACTCTTAAATGCCCTTTCTAATGATCTCTTTTCCAGCTGCCCCATCCCCGTGCTAGCATACATAGTCTGTTTTTTCCCTAGGCATGTAGAGAATTGCTCCTCTCTTTGTGCTGCCATTGTATTTTATCCTTTCTCTAACAGATTTCATTTTTCCAAGTAGACATAAGCGTCTAGAGTGCATAACAGTTTCTCCTGTATCTTTGTAATATGCCTCAATGAAGCATGCTAGAGAAGACACAGGGAAAGCTTTTGATAATGGTAAATTAAGTGGGAATTTCTTCTCATGTATGTAACTGCTGAAGTTATTTGGTGCTGATGCATAGCTGACTAAGAAATTAGCTACTTGACTACACTGTTTATAAGATCCTTGTGTTGTCTGCTATTTCGGTAAGAAACTGATGGAGAGAGATATGCTAGACCCCTTATGACACTGTTGCCATGTGCGTGTGGGCTCAGAGGCCCGCCAGGCCTCCTTGTCCACAGAATTGTTCAGGCGAGAATACTGGAGTGAGTTTCCTATTCTTCCTCCGGGGATCTTCCTGACTCAGGGACTGAACCCGCCTCTCTTGTGTCTCCTGCATTGGCAGGCGGGTTCTTTACCACTGCGCCATCTGGGACGCACCCAGCTGTATTGTCTGTTGTTTCAGTAAGAACATGATGGAGAGATATGCTAGACCCCTAAATGACATAGTTGCTATATTCAAGGCTAATCCTTTTTTTTTTTTTTTGGTCTGAAATAATAAAAGTATACTTTCTAAATTTCCATGTCTTATTTTCTGTCCATTACTTTATCTTACCATGTGAATTTTCACATTGACTAATGTATAGTGTACATTATCATTCAACATGGTTGAATAATGGTACTTTTGGTTCATTTTAGTTTGGGGGTAATATAAAGTTGTGGACTTAAAGAATATTAAATATATTCAAAGCACAAGGTAACCTTTGTTGTTTAAAAAGTAATTTAAGGTCTAGCAAGCCAATCATTATTATTGCATCCCAGACATATGGGAGTTAATGGATTATTCTGCTCAGTCAAACACAGGATTAATAGAAGATTTGTTGTAATAAGTAATCTGAAGAGTAAGCCAGGTGAGTGGGATTTGAGATTTCCTGCCCTTACCAGAAAGCAGCAGAGAGATATGGCAAATGAAAGACACACAGATGAGTGAGACAATCATGCCCATTTTAATTTCCTTGTTTGCAGCATTTTTTAAGACTTATTTACTCAGCAAATGTTTATTCAGTGCCTGTTGTGTTGTGCTGGAGGCTAGAGATAATGACAAAGGGAATAAGACAAGCACAGTCATTTACCCTCATAATGTTTACATTATCTTCAGTGGGCATTGTCTTGAGCATGACATTTTTTGGCATCTATACCTCCCTTGCATTTTGCATATTACTTTCATATGATCACTAAGTACTTCCTGACTGATGGATACTATCATAAATATACATTGGTAGCAGTTTTGTATATATTTTTATAATTAGATGTTGCTTGCACATGTGACTTATACCCCAGGAAAATACAGCAGATCGTTGAAGATTTGAAAAGTCTACCTCAATATCTGGTTCAATAAGATGCAGCTATTTGAGGAAAACCTGATGAACTAATTTGAGTGTGTGACTTAAAGATCAAACCTGGAGAGAATTCAAGAGCATCTACCTGCAAACAGGCTTCAAAGAGAGAAATCCAGTAGATCTGTGCTGTTTATTCACATGGGCTAACTCTTCTCCTCTAGTTCCTTTATTTCCCTTGTCCTTATTGACACCTTAATCCCTGACTCTTGGGATATTAACTAAATTGCATCTTTTTAGAGTCATCTTCAAAATGATTCGTTTTGGGTGCCAAACTGTCACTCAGCTTATCTATACACCCATATTCATAACTCTACTCCTTTTGGCTTGCCTGTGTGATACGGGACATTCTAAACCTGTGTTCTGAGCCTCTGAAATGCAAAAATAATAGTTGTTGATAAGAAGAAGTGACATTGTTAGAGAAAAAGTAGCTATGCTTAATTTTTTCTTTTTTTCATGCTGTCAGTACTGAGGATCTATGGGAAAGAATAAGCATTGAACTCTGAACTTTGGGCTATAAGGTGTACTGTGGATATACTTCAAAGTCAGATAGAATGTGTCTTTTTGAGATCAGAGTCTGCATTTAAAAAAGAGAATTGGATTAATTGGTAGATAAATTGTCATAGCTTTTCTTCCAAGGAGCAAGTGTCTTTTAATTTCATGGCTCTAGTCACCTTCCGCAGTGATTTTGGAGCCCAACAAAATAAAATCTGCCGCTGTTTCCTCTTTTACAAACCTAGACAGCATATTAAGCAGAGATATCACTTGCTGACAAAGATCCATATAGTCAAAGCTGTGATTTTTCCAGTAATCATGTACGGATGTGAGAGTTGGACCATAAAGAAGGCTGAGAGCTGAAGAATTGATGCTTTTGAATTGTGGTGCTGGAGAAGGCTTTTGAGAGTCCCTTGGGCAGCAGGGAGATCAAACCAGTGAATCCTAAGGGAAATCAACCCTGGATATTCATTGGAAGGATTTATGCTGCAGATCCATTATTTTGGCCACCTGATGCAAAGATCAGACTCATTGGAAAAGACCCTGATGCTGGAAAAGATGAAGAGCAGGAGGAGAAGGAGTGACAGAGGATGAGATGGTTGGATGGCATCACTGACTCGTTGGACATGAGTTTGGGCAAACTCTGGGAGCTGGTGAAGGACAGGGAAGCCTGGCATGTTGCAGTCCATGGGGTTGCAAAGAGTCAGATGCAACTAAGTGACAGAACAAGAACAACTGAGATTCCATGTTCAGGAACCCTTAGAGACTTTTAAATGCAAGCTCTACTCAATGAATGTAGAGTGAAATTTCCTATACGTGTTTTCTTTGGTTCTTTCTGTAGAGTTATAGGGATGTTTTCTCACTGAGTTACAATGGCAGGAATATTAATATGTGACCAGTTGAATTCACATCTAGTCATTGCCTAGTAGTGATAAAAATGTCCCAAATAGTTCTGTGGGTATTTTTTTTTTTTTAAGATTTATTTTTTATTTATTGTGTCACAGGGTCTTCATTGTTGCATGCACAGGCTACTCTGTAGTTGTGGTGTGTGGGCTTCTCGTGCAGTGGCTTCTCTTGTGGAGCACAGACCCTAGACGCATGGACTTAAGCAGTTGCAGCTAGTGGGCTTTGGAGCATGGATGCAGTAGTTGTGGGAGGGGGCCCAGTTGCCCCAAGGCATGTAGGATCTTCTGGGGCCAGGGATGGAACCTATGTCTCCTGCATTGTCTCCTCACCACTGAGCCACCAGGGAAGCCCTAGTTCTGCTTTTTAATTAATAAAATATATATTCTCTCTAGTATTTTGCTTTAGAGATAGAGTCATTGCTTTAACTTAATACCATACATCTGTATTTTAAAAACAAACTTTTTTTTTTTAATTGCAAAACAGTATTATACCATTTTAGGATTACCTTAAAATTATTTTCACTATTCTTGCATCCCCTCTGTTTCCTAGAAATAGCTAAAACTGCTGTTCTTTTCTGTTTTTTGAGATCACATAATTTTTTTACCTTAGAGTCTGTGAAGAACTGTCTGCTTTACTGATTTTTGTTGGGGAAAAAGACATTTGAGGATATCATTCTCTAGGGTAATGGACATATTATCTGAATATGAAAAATATTAAGACTGTAGAATGCTCCAAGGAGCCTTGAAAACAAAGGGCAAGAGAATGGTGGTCAGATTTTCTTTGCCATATATTTTGCTTGATGTTTCACTGTATATTAACTTATTTATATTTCTTTTTCTCTCGGTTTTAAGAAGTCACTTTGTGACCAGAGCAGATAGGAATAGCCTTAGGCTTATTTAGCTTTCAATGGGCTTCTCTGGTAGCTCAGGTGGTAAAGAATCTACCTGCAATGCAGGAGACCCTGGTTTGATTCCTGAGTCAGGAAGATCCCCTGGAGAAGGGATACGCTACCCACTCCAGTATTCATGGGCTTCCCTGGTAGCTCAGACCGTAAAGAATCACCTGCAATGCAGGAGAACTGGATATGATCCCTTAGTTGGGAAGATCCCCTGGAGGAGGGCACGGCAACCCACTCTAGTATTTTTGCGTGGACAGAGGAGCCTGGCGAGCTACAGTTCCTGGGGTCACAAAGAGTTGGACAGACTTAAGGGGCTAAGCATAGCACAGCACACAGCTTTGAACAGTTAGTTCTACAAGCTCCTCATTCCTGTAACCTAAAGTCTTTATGTTCTTTTTGTTTGTTTGTTTTAAAGAAATAGAGTGAGAAATTTAGAGAAAGAGGCGAAACATGAATTGAAAATTTAAAAAAAGGACATTTATTTCAATAGTATCAAGTTAGGATTGGAAGAGAGAAAAGCAAGAACATTTCTAGAACACTAATAGAAATATTAGAAATGTTAGAATAGAATATTAGAAATATTAGAATATTGTAATATTAGAAATATTAGAACAGAAACTATGGATCTTATACTTGCAAGCAAAAACTGAAAAAAAGAATTCGTATGTTTAAATATTATTTCCTTATGGAAACCTTCCCCATCCTCTTGGACTTGGGTCAAGCATGACTCTTCTACTTGGCCATAGTACTACGTACCTTTTCCTTCATGGCAGCTATTGCATTAGTAAATGTAAACTGTTTAATGACTGTCTCTCCCCATTATACTTTTTTTCACAGGTATTCCAATAAGCATCATGGAGTGTGGCATATGGGATCAGTGAATTAAAAATAGAGCAAAATAAAAAAGTTGGACAGAGAAAATTAATACAATGAAAAGTAAATTGTATGCACATTATCATGTGAGAATGAACGAGTAACAGCTTTTCCTATGGTTCTCAAATGGACAATCGGCAACAATAGAACTGAAAACTAAGATGGCTTGTTTTCAGCTCTCTGGGGGAGTGGTGTATTTTCTTCATACAGATGAAGCATTCAGTTAAGAACATTTTGTTTTTTATTCCTTTGTTTTCAAAATACTTTCCTGTCTGAGATCTTGTTTTTACCTTACTCTACCATTAGAAGATATGAGTAGAAATGTATGCTCACTTGATGGATTAAAACACAAAAAGAACAATATTGAAAAGATACTAAGGGGACCTACCTACATATCCAGAGTTGGAAATAAAATAAATTCTTTGATTTTTGACTCCTAAAGGAACTCTTTTCTGTCAAATTTACTCATTATGTGTGTTTTCCTACTTGAGAGGTCAGTGAAAGGAAACCCTTGAACCTGAGTGACTGCTCTTCAGTCAGATTCTCAATGGAGAGAGCAGCTTAATTCAGCTAGTAAGATGTTGCTGTCTTTATCAAAGCCAAAGTTGATTTTGCTCTATGAAGCTGCCAAAGAAGAACACTCTTGGTGAACAGGTAGGATAGAAATTATATATGGTATAAAAACTTCTAGAAATGGTATGCCAGGATATAATTTGTGAGTCAGGGCACATGTTCATAGAGGAAAACAAGCTAAAAACAACTCATTTCCTGAGAAGTGGCACCAGTCAAACTGAGAACTCTCTTCCCTTCCACCATTTTCCCCCTACAGCTGTCACTGAGTAAAAGTTATAGTTGGTTTGGGTGGTACCAGTTGTAGTTTATTTGGATGACTTTTATAATTTATTCTGGCTGAAATATGAGTTTAATTTGGCTTGCTTAGTGTATTATCACTATATTAAAAAGTAAAGGGAGGGCCTGTTTCATGTAGGCTTGAAATCAGGCTGGTCTGTTTTTTAGTGAATGTGGAAAATGTAACCTGTCTGATTACGGACTTAACATATAATTGGGTGAGATAAAGATCTGGGAAAACTGAGATATTGATTTGGTGGAAAGTTTATTGGCCCTGGAGTCAAATGATAGAAATTTAAGTCCAAGTTTTATTAAGTGACCTCAGGAGTGACATTGAAATTATTTAAGCCTCAGTTGCCTTGTTTTTAAAGAGAGGATAAAAACACCTGCTTTAGAGCATAGAAGGTAATATTTATAAGGGTACTCTCTAAATTACAAATAGTTAAAACACATGTAAGGTATGACTTGGGCCCGTGCTGAATCGCTTTCAACTCTTTGAGACCCCATGGACTGCAGGCTCCTCTCTCCGTGAGATTCTCCAGGCAATAATACAAGAGTGGGTTGCCATTTCCTCCTCCCGGGGATCTTCCTGACCCAGGCATCAAACCCGTGTCTCTTGAGTTTCCTGCATTGGCAGGCAGACTCTTTACCACTGTGCCACCTGGCAAGATCCAAGCACAAGCAGTAGCTAGAATATGGTCTTATTTCTAGAGTTAGAGCTATAGAAGTGTCTCTCTGCCAACTTTGGGCAACATCTCAGATAAGATTTGGGTTAAAGACACTTAAGTTTGAACTCCCCTGAAATCTCCATGCACTGCCCCTTGGCTTGGTTGCAGGTAGTCTGAGACGTCTGGTTTGACTCCTATGTTTCAGTTTCCAGTGTTAGAAATGCTGTCATCATCTGTCTTGCCTTATGTTCAGGAATAGTATCTGCATGTCCCCTTCTGAGCAATACATTGCCTATGCAGTTTACTTTGGGTTTCATTCTTCCAGAAAAGTGTAGCCACATATTTTCTTCAGTAGATTCTGCTCTTCTAAACTTTCAGTGTAATGCAGCTAGTCATGTTGAAAACAAAATTCCCTGTCATGTAATTTTTTTTTTTTCAGGAATAACACTGAGGAGAAAGAAGTGTACTTATTTTGGAGATTGTAGACATGGTACATCAATTTATGTATATTTTGAGTGAAGTGTTTATTTTCCAAAGCCACTCTTACTCCTATCTTGCATTTAAGTTTCTAGGAATAGAGCTAATTTGACTAGGACTGAATTACATAGAATTCATAAAATATTCTGAAAACCCACAAGAATACCTTATTCATCCAGATTATGAAAAATATTAATTATATATTGTTTCAAAGAAATATCTTAGACTAAGTTATTAGAGTTAGTTATTTTTTAAAAAATAGATTATTTCCTAAGCCTCATCTCCAACTGAAGAAGAATTACAGATCTCTTTCTAGACCTTGAATGTTTTCTACCAAATGATGTAACTTTTTGAGTATTAGTAATTGATTACTTACTAAATTCCTCTTTCCATCTTTGAATTTTTATAATGAGAACAAGGTTATAAAATGAAGCTTATTTTATTTTATCCACTTATCTACATGAGGAAGCTGGGTGACTGAATATAAGGAAGTCATTACTGCCAGGCTTATAAATATGGTTTATGAAGAAGCTGGGTTTTGACTCTTGATAGCCTGATTTATTTTGAGAATTATCACGTGCTTCATGTGAGAGTCTTCAAGTGGGGAAATGATTTACTGCTTCATAGCAGTCAGTATAAGCAATGAATACATTGGTCTGGAAATATAGATTTGACCAGACTTTTGCATTGGTTTAATAGTTATGGCCTTTTTGAAACCAAAAAGACAATAACTAGAAATAAATGGTACTATGCCATTATTTGGATAGAAGAGGCTTCTCTAATATCAGAAGAAGATGGTTAGCAGTGGTTGCAGACACTCCATATGAAATAGGTGTCCCCTCCCTCATTTTTCTAGATATCAGTAGTTTTTTCTACAGAAAAAGTAATGAGAAGGTGTTACAGTTCTGTTTATGGGATTTGGTTTCAGAAGTCTTTTCAAAGAGAGAAGATAGGGGGTTTATGACCCTGGAAAAGAAAACAAACAAACAAACAAACAAACAAACCAGATCCATTATATACGTGGAATTGTCTACTTTCGGTGCAGGTGGAATCTCTCTTTGAAGGCTTGCCGTTTTTCTAAAAAAAGTCTGGGGATGATTTGGTGCCAAGGACAATCACTCACATCATGACGGGGGATCTCCAGTGCTTCCAAGTGGTCAGTGGAATATTATTGAAAAGGAAATGATCACACCATACACTAGTCAGGTACTTGTGTGAAACAAGAAGTAGAGACTGAGTGAGGGAGGGGCCAGAGTACTGCTCTTCAAGGCTTAGTGTTCAATCTTACAGTGTCTTATGAAGACATTGCCTTTTCAGATCAGCCGTCCACTCATTCAGCAAGTATTTACTGAGCATCTACAATTGCCAGACATCGTTTTAGGTGGGGACTTTAGCAAACCAAATAACAGTGTGTACCCTCATAAGAGTTTATGCTCTAGTAGAGAAGACAGACAATGAACTGACAAACAAATATGTATTACAAGGTCAGATAATGATACATACTTAGAAGAACGCCAGACTGAGATCGGGAAGAGAAAGAGATTGGTCAAACTGCTCCTCATGCTGGCTTGTCATGAGGGCTTTCCCTTTGTATATTCATTCTTCCATACATCTGCTCATGTGTGTGTTCAGTCACTCTGTCATGTCCAACTCTTGGTGGCCCATGGACTGTAACCTGCCAACTCCTGTGTCCATGGAATTTTCCAGGCAAGAATACAGAAGTGGGTTGCCATCTCCCGGGGATCTTCCCAATCCAGAGATTGAACCATGTCTCTTATATCTCCTGCATTGACAAGTGGATTCTTTACCACTAGTGCCACCTGGGAAGCCCAGTTTAATGAAATAAATTAAGACAGACTATAGGTTCTATTGTCAGGGAGTCTAAGTTCCACAGAACTCACTCACTCAATTTACTTACATGAAAAAAAGTTAATTGAAGTTAAGATTCTTAGCTGTCTCACAGAAATCCCCTGTAACCTGTTACTAAAGCTTCACTGCGGTACTAATGATAGGAGAATGCATTCTAATTCTTGAGAGAAGGAAGAAACCAAGTCATAGGAGGGAAAAGAAGGAGAGGACTTCCTCTTCTTCCCCAGATCCCTGGCAGCCACCTTGTCGGCACATTTTTAAATTGGCTAGTGTGGTTTTCCGTGCTTCTACCAGACTTTCAACACCCTACGTTATCCTCATTTCCCACACTGCCCTTTTCCACTGCACTCAGCCTGCTCTGCATTCCAGCATTTTGGCTTTGGTTCTCCCTCAGGTACCCTGTGAGGAGAGCAGTTTAACTGAACGACTTCTCATAAGTGTATAGAGGAGCCTTAATATGAGCATAACTGTAAACTGGATTCAGGAATTTGTGTTTTTCTGAGGATACTTGAATCAGTAATTGCTGGGGCTTTATGGTTTGAAACCTAAATGAAAACACTCAGGGAGCATTAGAGGAGCTACTGTGGGCCAGGGGCCACTGGGTTTCGAAGGCCAACACTTCCTTCCACCACAGGGTAAGGTATGGATGGAGCCTTACTTTTCACCTTTTTCTCTTCCTCCTATGAAAAGACTGGAGTTTTCTTTTCTGATGACAACGGACAGAGGAGGGACAGAAGGTATATTTTTTAGTAAGCTGTTTTTTAAATATATTAATTTATTTGCTTGGCTGTGCAGAGTCTCAGTTGTCACATGCAAACTCTTAGCTGTAGCGTGTGGAATCTAGTTCTCTGACTAGGGATTGAACCCAGGCCCCTTGCATTGGGGAATGTGGAGTCTTAGCGACTGGACCACCAGGGAAGTCCCTGCCTTTTGTAAGTTGGACATTTGTAAATCAAGGGTCAGCGGATGTGGCGAGAGTTGGTTCTATCAAGGTAAGTTGTCTAGCCTGCCACCACCACATGTGGGTAGGGAGCCGGTAACAGTGATGGCAGTGTTTATTTTAGAGACTGTGTTTCCTTGACTGTCTAATATAATGGGTATTTCACATGCATTCATGATTTCTTTCGGTCTTTACCATGGTCCTGTAGAATGTACAATAAAACAGTTTACACATAAAGATGACTAACAGGTGGAGTAAACTGCTCAAGGTCACATATTTAGTAGTAGAGTTGATCTTCAAGCCCCTTTTCTCCTCATCCCTGTTAACCCAGGAATAAGCAAATGATGATTTCTGAGAAACTAGTCCCTGCTAGTTAGATACGGGCTCTGTTAACTGAGGGTTAATAAGGGGCTTCTTGTGCCCTGCATATGAAGGCAGATGGGCTAGGATGGGGAAAGGAAAGCCTGGCAGCTTGAGTTCTGTTTGACTGCTTTGTCTCCTGTCAGCTCACCATAGGCTCAGGGCTGTGTGCAGGGGGTCATTCCCACCTTAGCCAGACTCCCATCAGCTCTGGGCCCCTGTGCTTGCACTCTCTCCCGAGCTTGCATCTTCCCTCTTTTAAGTGTTAAAATAGAAACAGCACTAAAATGGAACAGTGATGAGAGTATGGAGCTGACAACCCTGTTGTTCCCTCTCATGCTGACTATCGATAGGACCTTCTGCTGCAGATTTTAGATACAGTTCTATCTATTCATGCCCTTTAGCTGTTTGTATTCCTATTCCAGGGGGACACTTTTGCTGATTGTTCACTTTTATTCTCCCAAAACACCTAATGAGAACTCTGGTTTTAGTGTCTTTGTTGCTGTGCGTAGCGCACCTGATAGATCTTTGGTTGTGGTTGTACTACCAGTTATTCAGGTATTTCAGCAACTAGCTGAATTGATTTGTTTTGTTTTGTTTTTGAGGAGGTTGGGGAATGGGCAGTGATGCTTAAGTTCCTATATTTGGAATGTAAAGTTATCTGCTTGGATCAAATGAAAAATGTCTTCTTGTAGACTTGGCAGAAGGATTTGGTTTTTACTGTATAGGCTGGCAGCTGCTTTTTGGTTTTCTATTTTTTTTTCCCAGTTGGCCAGTTTCAGCTTCCTTTTATTCCCTCTGTGATGTGAGGTTTGGGATGCAGCATTCTTCACAGTTGTCACTCTTCGTCCAGGTGCACATGTTTTAGTGAAGCCCACGGCTGAAGGAATAGAACGACTCCATTATGATGGGTCGGCATACAGCTTATGATGTGTTCTCTGATATCAAAGATAATTCTTCCCCAAGTGTAGTTTTGTGTCAGAAACTTCATCACCCATGAAGGCAGTGGAACATAGTGGAAAGAACAGAAATCCAGGTGACCTGTATATGGTCCCATTTGTACCACTAACTAGAAATGTAACTGTTGATAAATTCCTTTATTTTCTGGGTCTTAGTTTCCTCACTGTCAATTAAAGAGATTATTAAGATGGCCTTTGGGTCTCATATTCTATAATCCAAGGCAGAAGTAAAAAAGGGTGTGTTCTAGGAATGAAGAAAATAAGACTGAATAGTTTAAAATGAATCAAAACAAGAGCAAAAAAATCATATTTGTAGAATGCAGATTATGTTGAGATATAGTAGAAAGATCTGGATTAAAATACTTCATTACAACAGTGTTATATTTGTTTTACTTTAAGCTGTATCCTAGGGTGGTCTATGCCCTAATTAGGAATACCCATCACCAATAACTAAGGATTTAATTAAAAGACTGAACTGAAGAGACACATATTATTCTATGTCTTAAGCTCTAGTCAACAGAAGAAGTTTTTACTGGTGTTAAAAAACAAAATTCAGTTGAGTACATTTGAAGACCTGATTGGCTTTATTAAGTGATTCATGAATTTGGGGCATCTCATCTGGCAAACAGATACCCTGCAGATTTATACAACACGGAAGGGTTTTATAGTGAGAACAGCAGGACAAGGAGAGGATGTCACCAATAAGGAAAAGTTGAAAATTCATCGGAGGAAAATAAAAGTTCGGATGCGGACGACTTCTCGTTGGCTGAACTGTGGCATTCTTCCATTGGCTGGGCTTGTTACTGGGCAAAAAGGAAGTCTTCCTCATGCTGAGGTAGTGAAGTACTTTGACTTCCTGTTTGGGAATGCAAGGTACATCTCTTTCTGTTGGGGATCAGTAAGGTAACTTCTTTTTTGGGGTAATTATTGACTTTCTTTTTGGGGTAATTGATGAAGAGTGGTAGGGCTTGAGAGCTCCCTCTACAGACCATCCCAACTCCAATTTTAGTTCAAGTTTCCTTTTACTAATTTTCACACTAGTAAACCGATGAGTATGTAACAGAGCATGGCAGGACGCAGCGCTTAGCATACAGCTATTGCTGTGTGCCATTATCCCCCACCTCTCCCTCTTACCAGGCAGTGGTCACTAGGGGACCCTCAGTGCTCCTGCTCAGCCATTGGCTGGCACCAGGCCCCTCCCACAAGTAACCAGCTGCCAGTGAGCTGGTTAGTCATTAGTCCCTCATTCTGCAAAAGGTGTGTGAAGGTGTGGTCACCAGGCAGAGAGTGAGGTAAGAGGCGGCTCCCGGCCTTCTTCCTGGGACCCTCCAGCTCACTTGGCCTCAGGCCAGCAGGTGTGCTGAGGGGCCCAGAGAACAGGCCGGGGGCTGTGTCCTGCAGGGTTCCACAGCCCTCACCGAAGCGGCCCGCTGGCCTTGGCCCAGGCCTTGAGGCCGCAGTGAACCTCTCCTCACGCCCACCTCGGTGAACTAGTAGGAGCAGCAGTCCGCACAGGCTGCAGTCTGTGAGACCTGGCCCCACAGTTTGGACAGCTTGAGGAGCCTGAGGGTCTGTTGAGTCCTGGGTGCCTGGTTCTCTCAGTGATGACAGTGGGCCAGCGTCTGGCAACTTCTCTGTAAGGGGGCTGCCAACTGAGATCTGCCTCTCTTAGCCAGAACTGGGACCCTGGAGGGGGAAGGTTGTGATTTGACCTTGTCCTTTCTGTCAGACCAGGGAATAATGTTGGTTTGGTAGAGATTGAGCTTGTAAGACTTAGAGTACCGTAGGAGCTGTGTTGAAACCAATAAAGCAGATCCAGTAAAATATTCACCCGTTTTAATACCCACCAGTTCCTGTGCTTAGGTATGAAGGTTTAAAGAACATCACAACACCATAGACATTGACAGTCATGCCACCCTTAAGTTGATTCAGGGGTGTATGTACATAATGTGTGATTGGAGCCAAAGACATTGATTCTGTAGAACAGTCTCTTCTGGATTTAACATAAACATAAACATAAACAATTGAAGTTCTCAGATGCTTTAAAAAATAAGCAATGTTTACCACCTCTGCTTGCAGATGAAGATGCTGACAAAACAAAAAATCAGCCACTGCAATGGTGTCCTTGCAGTCCAATCTTTAAAATAGCTCTTCTGTTTACACCACAAATTAAAGAAGAGATAAGTGAGACTTATCATACTGTTTAGGTATGGAGGCTTCAAGAACCTCCATGAACAGTATGAAAAGGCAAAAATGTAGGACACTGAAAGATGAACTCCCCAGGTTGGCAGCTGCCCAGTATGCTGCTGGAGAAGAGTGGAGGAATAACTCCAGAAAGAATGAAGAGATGGAACCAAAGCAAAAACAACACCCAGTTGTGAATGTGACGGGTAATGGAAGTAAAGTCTGATGCTGTAAAGAAAATACTACATAGGAAAATGGAGTGTTAGGTCCATGAATCAAGGTAAATTGGAAGTGGTCAAACAGGAGATGGCAAGAGTGAATATCAACATTTTAGGAATCAGGGAACTAAAATGGACTGGAATGGGCGAATTTAACTCAGATGACCATTATATCTACTACTGTGGGCAAGAATCCCTCAGAAGAAATGGAGTAGCCCTCATAGTCAACAAAAGAGTCTGAAATGCAGTACTTGGATGCAGTCTCAAAAACAACAGAATGATCTCTGTTTGTTTCCAAGGCAGACCATTCAGTATCATAGTAATCCAACAAGAGACTGGTTCTAAATCGGGAAAGGGGTACATTCAAGGCTGTATATTGTCACCCTGCTTATTTAACTTACAAGCAGAGTACATCATGCAAAATGCTGGGCTGGATGAAGCACAAGCTGGAATCAAGATTGCCGGGAGAAATATCAATAACCTCAGATATGCAGATGACACCACCCTTATGGCAGAAAGTGAAGAAGAACTAAAGGCCTCTTGATGAAAGTGAAACAGGAGAGGGAGAAGTTGGCTTAAAAATCAACATTCAGAAAACTAAGATCATGGCATCTGGTCTCATCACTTCATGGCAAATAGATGGGCAAACAGTTGAAACAGTGAGAGACTTCATTTTTGGGGGCTCTAAAATCACTGCAGATGGTGACTATAGCCATCAAATTAGAAGATGCTTGTTCCTTGGAAGAAAAGCTATGACCAACCTAGACAGCATATTAAAAAGCAGACACATTACTTGGCCAACAAAGGTCCATCTAGTCAAAGCTATGGTTTTTCCAGTGGTCAGGTATGGATGTGAAAGTTGGACTATAAAGAAAGCTGAGCGCTGAAGAATTGATGCTTTTGAACTGTGGTGTTGGAGAAGACTCTTGAGAGTTCCTTGGACTGCAAGGAGATCAAACCAGTCCATCCTAAAGGAAATCAGTCCTGAGTACTCATTGGAAGAACTGATGCTGAAACTGAAACTCCAGTACTTTGGCCACGTGATGAGAACTGACTTATTAGAAAAGACTGTGATGCTGGGAAAGATTAAAGGCAGGAGGAGAAGGGGACAACAGTGGATTAGTTGGTTGGATGGCATCACCGACACAATGGACATGAGTTTGAGCAAGCTCCAGTAGTTGGTGAAGGACAGGGAAGCCTGGCGTGCTGCAGTCCATGGAGTCGCAAAGAGTAGACATGACTGAGTGACCCAACTGGACTGAACTGGTAGTGATTTACAAGAACACCCTTTCCTGTCCATGACCTGACCTCAAGAACAAAGGCTTTGACACTGAGAATTTTGCAGCACCTGACCACGCCTCTCCCTCCCTTTTTGTAGAAAAGGAGTTTGATGAAAGCTTTCGGAGAGTTTGGACTTTTTCAGGCATGAGCCACCGTCTCCTTGCAGGGCCCTCAATAAACCTTTCTCTGTTCCAAACTCTTGATATTTTGGTATTGTTTGCCTTCTTTGTGCGCCGGGCACACGAACTTGCATTTCGTTAACAAGTGCCTGAATTAGAATTTTATTGGTGAAATTCTTAGCTTGTTAGTTAGCATAATAGATTTTAGAATTAGTTTATTTCCTACATAAAAAGTGGTATTCAAGATTCGTGGATTGGCTGCAGTATTCTTAGATATACATCCTTCCCATTCCATATCATGGCATAGGAATCAGGCTGGCTTTCAGGAGAGATGGAAGCATGAATCCCAGACTTGGACAGCAGATAATCAGATGTAGTTGCTTACTGCTTGTGTAAGGATAACAAAATCCTCTGTATAGATTGCTGCGTGGGATGTATGATCTATGCTCCTAAAAGTTTAGAAACCTGGGACCTCACTGAACTCATAACTTATTTTGTTTGCTTGCTTTTATATCTCTTATAGCTATTTAATGTTCTAAGTGGGTCACCATTTATTCTAAGGCTTGTGATGTCCAGAGACAAAAATCCAAACCTTTCAGTTACTTCTAACTATTGGTAGTAACAGTCAAAAAGAGGTTCATATTGTGCATGGCCAAATTGGCTTGGGTAAGTTTTCATACCAGATTCTGATAATCTCAGCTTTGCCACTTAATCAGCTGTGAAATGAGTTACTTAGCATTTATGAGTCTCATCTATAGATTACCTTAACTGGTGATTGTGATTACTGGGATAATAAATGCACTGTCCTTAGAACAGCTCTCAGAACAATGGTCAGAATGCCAGCAGGCATTTGTTACCGTTCGGATTTGTCCAACACATTCTTGCTTGATCAGGTCCTGGAGAAGCCAGTGGTGTTAGACATGCCCCCACTGTAGGAGTCACAGACACTGCAGGGGTGGACACTTGATCCAAGCTGGGAAAATCAGATTATCTTTCCTGGGGATTTGGCTATTTATTGGTCCTGCAGTTGGTCTTTATGTGCAGCTGGAGGTGTAGAGCATGTTAAAATTTAGAAGCTATGGGATGGCCTTCTTTCTTCATTTCTGCCTCAGCTGCAGGAGAGACTTTTGTGTCTGCCTAATGAACACCATAAAATAAATAAAAGATTTTGTTTAAATTTGCTCAGATTAGTTTCTATTGTGGTGGTGGTGGTGGTGTTCAGTCACCAAGTTGTGTCAGACTCTGTAACCCCATGAACTGCAGCACATCAGGCTTTCATAATCAAAAGGAAAAAAAACTATTTTCAAGGTCGCCACTTGAGCTAGATGCATCTCTTTCAATGCTGTCAGTGGCATTTGATGTGGTTTTAGTTGTCCTTGTCTTTCTTAAGATAAATTCTCACTGGGTAGCCGTCATATTGCACTCTCTGATTTTCTTCTTACAACAGTGCTGATTCTTTTTCAGTCTCTTACTGGATTCACTTTCTCGTAGCAAACTCTAAATGTTGAGCTCCTACGGGACTCAGTTGGCCTTCTCTTTGTCTACACTTATTCCTAGTTATTTCATCTAGTTTGATGGTATCAAGTGCTGTCTAATTAATTATTATCTATATAGTGATGACACCCAATTTTAATTTTTGCCTCCGCCTCCTCCCTGAGCGCCAGACCTGTATATCCAACTGTATAATCAATATGTCCTCTTGAATACCTGTTAGGCAATCTCAACTTCATGTGTCCAAAACTGAACTCTTGATTTTTTCCAGGGTCTTCTTGATCTTCGTAAATGGCACCAGTGTCTATCCAGTTGCTTGGGTTGACACTGGTGTCATGCGTGACTCTGCTCTTTCACTGTCATCCCACATCCAGCCCAGTGAGTGCTCTCAGTTCTGTCCTGTATCCCAGCTCCGACTCCTCATCTCTGCTACCTGCGTGTCTTTGCCTCTGCCTCCCTCAGTTGCCCGCCTGTCACGTGTTGGTTTCTCTACTTGTGCCCTTGTCTGTCTGTGGTCCCTTTTCTTCTTAGTGACCAGAAGGGTGCTTTTCGTGTGTCCTGTCACATCATTGCTCTCCTGTAAACTCTCCCAGTGACTTCTGCTTGCACACGGAGTAAATAATACCTAAACACCCTTAGCGTGGCTCTTGGGACCTTGCTGGATCTGGCCACTGGCTGCCCTTCTGACTCATCGCCTCTGTCTTCCCTCCCCTCTCCTCCCAGTCCCTCCCCTTACTGTTTAAGCATGTATGCCTCAGGGCTTTTGTACTTGTGGAGTCCTCTGTCTGGACTGTCTTTCCCTTGGGTATTAATGTGGCACCCAAGCTCCTTTCAGTTGAAACTTTACCCAAGCGTTACTTCCCTGGAGAGACTTGCCTTGCCCAAATTCAAAATACCCCTTCCTTCTCCTCATGCGTGATTATTTTCTTCTTCAGCTTTATTTTTCCTTGTAGCACTTATTGCTGCCTGCAGTTGTACTTTATTTGTTAATTGTCTCCACAGTAAAAATGTAAGCTCCAGAAGCCAGGGATTTGTCTTGTTTATACCTGTATCCCCAGGGCTTGGGAGAATGCCTGACATTGATAAATTTTGATTTTAGTTTGATAATGAATGAATAAATACTACCAGCAACTATCACCTATTAGATGTTGAAAAAAACACAACTTACTTGGTTAGATGCAAAATATTGATAGTATATTTCCTTAATTTTAAGAGTTTTTTTTTCATATTTTATTATTTGAAATCAAGTTGCATCTTATAATTGATATGTGTATTTAATATAGTAGTTGTAACATCCTGAGCTGATATTAAATTAGTTCATCAACCTCTCACCCTAGATTATAAATTTTAAGCACTATGTTGGGTCTGTGGTTGGTGAGGGTAAACAATAACTTCTGGTTCTCTTCACATATTTAATAACAGTAAATGCATAGCTTGTTGTTGGGAAATATTTTTTTCTCAACTGGGTAGAGGTTTTTTTTTTTTTTTTTTGGCTAATTATTCTTTGTTATTCTGTAGACATTAATACATTAATAATGTCTCTTACACATTATTTCCATTGTACTCTATACTGTAGATCATACTACAGATACCATGTAGACAGTGATTTTGATTCTTTTTGTTTTTAATCTTTTTTTTTTTTTTTACCATTGTACCAGCTTTATCAATTTAGCAAAATATGCTGCTATGCAAAGTGTGACTTATTTTGTAAGTCACGTACACTGTTAAAATCTTATGCTGTCTTAAATTTGCTCTTATTTTGGGAATTTTATCAGTACATTAATCTTGATCCCATTGTCTTCTGTTCAGAATTTTTATCTAAATGTTTCCAAGAATACTGGAGTGGGTAGCCATTCCCTTCTCCAGGGGATCTTCCCAACCAAGGTGTCAAACCCGAGTCTCCTGCACTGAGGGCAGATTCTTTACTGACTGAGCTTTCCAGGCAAGAATACTGGTATTCTTGCCTGGAAAATCCTATGGACAGAGGAGCCTCGCGGGCTACAGTCCATGGGGTTGCAAGAGTTAGACACGACTTAGCGACTAAACCACCACCAGCTGTTTCCAAATGTTCTAAAAGTGCTAATGAACTTCATCCTAAAGTATGTAATTTTGGAGCTCTTTTAAAAGTATATTTTATAACCTAATAGGCCTTTCTTGGAATAATTATTTTTGTAGTATGCTTATAGACAGAAAACACATTAAACACGCCTGAATTTTGTATCTAAGGTAGTATATAGTTCCTTAATATTTATGATGAGTAGACATTAGCTTGTCAATAATTTAGTTTTTTCTCTTTAAGCCCTTTCTTTGCAGATCGCTTATGTTTTGGTATCACTTAAGAACTTGAGTATCCAAGTTCAAAAACCTTTGAAAACTTTCAAAATTATAAATATTACCCGTGTTTTCTATGAACTTCAGAGAATATAGAAAAGTCTATGACAGAAACTATTAGGTGCTTTCTTGCCCCTGTTTTTCTTAGGAAAAGAGCAACAACAACAGTTAGGTTGGAATTCTGCCACCCAAGCATAGTTGATGTATCCTGCCGGCTGTGTTCTGGGTAGAAGGATTGTGTGATCGTGATGAGAAATCATCTTAAAGCAGGAGGGTACCCTTTCTCTTCACCCTTTTCCTCCATGTTGCTGACTAGGATGGATAGCTGTTGGACAGTGCTTCTCAGTCTCACTGGACTTGAGGATGAGGGTCATACTGTAAGGATGGCAGAGTGATAAAGTAGAAGGAGTCTGGATCGTTGATAGCTTCATGAAATCTTCATACCAACTCTGGGCTGCCAGCCTCTAGACTTCTTTTAAGTGTGTAAGAAGAAAAAAACTTTTGTTTAAACTGTTGTTCTTTGTAGATGATCATCTGTTACCCTGTTATACTGATATAAAAACTGCTTCCCTTCTGGTCTTGCCCTGTGTCTGTGTATCTGATACACACCCATGCATACACCACATGTACAAACTTATACAGAGCTAAAGCAAAACTGTTGATAGTGTATTTATATGTTTTCATCTCAATATCATATCCTCATTTTCTCATATCAAAATTATTTTTAGACATTTTAATATCTACTTAACCTGACTATATACTATAGTTTGTTTAATTGGCCCATTATCTTTGACAATTATTTTCTTTAACTGTTCAGCAGTCTTTTGATCTGTCTTAGGAATATTTTGGTTTGCATTTTAACTTGCTGAGTATATGTTGTATTAAAAACACGATTTAAACACAGCACATGAAATTCACTTTCACTTCTCTAACGGTTCTTCCCTTTGAAAAAGATGCCCTAGTTTTGCTGCACTTTCATTCTCCTGTAATCTCTTATACTTCTCTCTCATTTTGCACTTGGCATTCCTACTATATTTACTTATTTTCTTCCATGCTTCCCTCATTTGTCCTTGAGGAAGGTCTGAAGCTGGGTTTGGTTACTCACTAAATATTTGGTTTACTCAGTTATCCTAGTCCCTGTATGCAATAACTCCATATTTCCCTAAGCTTGAATTTCTTTATCTGTAAAATAGGTATAGTATATTTTTCCACTCTAAGTATCTTGAGGATAAGTTAGATAATCCCTGTATATGGCTTAATACAGTACCAGTTCAGTTCAGTTCAGTCGCTCGGTCGTGTCTGATTCATTGCGACCCCATGAATTGCAGCACGCCAGGCCTCCCTGTCCATCACCAACTCCCGGAGTTTACTCAAACTCATGTCCATCGAGTCAGTGATGCCATCCAACCATCTCGTCCTCTGTCGTCCCCTTCTCCTCCTGCCCCCAATCCCTCCCAGCATCAGGGTCTTTTCCAATGAGTCAACTCTTCGCATGAGGTGGCCAAAGTACTGGAGTTTCAGCTTCGGCATCCGTTCTTCCAATGAACACCCAGGACTGATCTCTAGGATGGACCGGTTGGATCTCTTTGCAGTCCAAGGGACTCTCAAGAGTCTTCTCCAACACCATAGTTCAAAAGCATCAATTTTTCAGCACTCAGCTTTCTTCACAGTCCAACTCTCACATCCCTACAAGACCACTGGAAAAGCCATAGCCTTGACAAGACGAACCTTTGTTGGCAAAATAATGTCTCTGCTTTTTAATATGCTATCTAGGTTGGTCATAACTTTCCTTCCAAGGAGTAAGCGTCTTACAGTTTCATGGCTGCAATCACCATCTGCAGTGATTTTGGAGCCCCCAAAAATGAAGTCTGGCACTGTTTCCACTGTTGCCCCATCTATTTCCCATGAAGTGATGGGACCAGATGCCATGATCTTAGTTTTCTGAACGTTGAGCTTTAAGCCAGCTTTTTCACTCTCCTCTTTCACTTTCATCAAGAGGCTTTTTAGTTCTTCACTTGCTGCCATAAGGGTGGTGTCATCTGCATATCTGAGGTTATTGATATTTCTGCCGGCAATCTTGATTCCAGCTTGTGCTTCCTCCAGCCCAGCGTTTCTCATGATGTACTCTGCATGCGTAAGTGAAATGAGCAGGGTGACAATATACAGCCTTGATGTGCTCCTTTCCAGATTTGGAACCAGTCTGTTGTTCATATCCAGTTCTAACTGTTGCTTCCTGACCTGCATACAGGTTTCTCAAGGGGCAGGTCAGGTGGTCTGGTATTCCCATCTCTTCAGACACATGGAATACAGTACCAGACCCAAGGTCAATACTGCCTTTAAGACTCTGCTCAGATTTCTTCTCTTCAATGAAGCCTATGCTGGCCCTTAGTTCCCCCTTACTGTGTTTGCTCTATAGTGTTTATCATTTCCAATATACTATATGATCATTCATTTATTTAATAGCTCTGTTGTTCATTGTTGTTACTTCCCATCAGAGTGGATGTTTCAGAGAAGGCTGGAATGTTAACCTTTTTGTTTTCTGTAGTATCCCAAGTCCAACAGTGCCTGGCACACAGTAGGTACTCAATAAATATTTGTTGAAAAGTAGTGATATTAGTACATTTAAAATGTTTTGAATGAACATATTTGAGGAGCATTTTGTGGAGTTCTGTTTATTTGTGGTTTCAGAGACTCTGTAAAAAGCATCTATAACTTTTCCAGGCTCCAAAGGTTATTTTTCAGGGTCAGTATTCTGTCCTTGGTCATTATCTGCTATTGTTTTGGTATGGAGTCTTTGTTTTCCATCCTGCGCTTATCTTCTTTATTAGTTTTCTAAGGATGTTATTACAGAGTACCATAGACTTGGTAGGTTAAACAACAGAAGTCTATTTTCTGAGGATTCTGGAGGCCTGAAGTCCACGATGAAGGTGTCAGCAGGGTTGGTCATCTTCTGAGGGCCTTTCTCCTTGCCGTGTAGATAGCCATCTTCCCTGTGTGTCTGCACGTCCTCTGTCCTAATCTCCTCTTCCAAAAAGGACACCAGTCACAACTGAATTAGGGGTCATCCACTTTTTTTCTTTAGTTGCCTCTTTAAAGCCCTTCTTATCTCCAAATATAATCACATTTTGTACTAGGAGATTAGGACTTAAACATAGGAATTTCGACATTTGGGTATGGAGCCGGGACAATTCAGTTCACAACACCTTTTCTTTGACTAGCCCTTTCTGTAAGTTGCATGATGGGACAATCTGTCTGAATTTTCTTGTTTCATTTCACTTTTGGACTCTTGTCTTTTTGATGACCTTTTTCTCAAAGCCTTTAGTTGGCCAGTTTTCTCCCAGTATCCAACCCTGGGCCCAGTCTGTATTTCCCGAAGTCTTTCAGAAAACGAGGTTCTAAGGAAAGATAGTGTTCATGCCTGATTTACTCACAGTCCTGTGGACATAACAGTTTGGTTTAGTTTTGGAGGGTCATGGGTCAAAGATGGACAATTAGTATACAGAAAAGGATTATCTTATTACATGGTAAGGAACAGTTTGCCAGGACAGTAGATACATTTGGATATTATATACTCCCAAATAACATAACCATTAAATAGCTAAAGGAAAACAGATTTACAAGGAAAAAAATGATAAATCCACAATCGGAATTGATGCATATAAATATATAGTTAGCCTGTATCCATGAGTTCCACATCCTCAAATTCAGCCAACTGTGACTTGAAAATATTTGGGAAAGGAAATTTCAAGAGAGTTATAAAAAGGAAAACTTAGCATTTACATTTGTATTTACAACTGTCTACATATCATTTAGATTGTATTAGGTATTATAGATAATGTAGAGATGATTTAAAATGTATGGGAGGACATATATAGTTTATATGCAAATACTGCATCATTTTTATTCAGTGGTATGTAGCTCAAGCCAGTAGTTTTCTGCTGTATCACACACCAGGATAACTTGCAGGTTAAAACAGATTACTTTACCTTACTCCTTATCCCCGCTGGGTTTCTGGTTCAGTAGATCTGGAGTGACCTGAGCATTTACCTTTCCAACAATCCCAGGAAACTGATGCTGCTGGACTGGGGATCACACTTTTAGAGTCACTGGATCAAACAATTAAAAATGAAAAATTAATAAAAATGTAGAAGACCTTGACAGCAGTTAACAGACTTGATCTAATGCACATATTAGAGTCCTGAACCCAGCAATTAAAAAATAAACCATATTTTCAATAATACAGTGACTATTTACAAAGTAGATCATATATTGTGGCATCAAGCCAACTCCGTAAGTGCCAAATATTGATATAATACAGACATTTTTTTATCACTGTATAGTTAAAAACCCGTGGTGGCGGAGAACCCTTCATCCTGAGACCCAGGGCACGGCCGGAAATGCAGCCACTTCCTCGCCTGTCTCACACTACACATTCGTGGGGAACCTGCTGCAACAAAATGTGCCAACCTTTTTGTTGACAACCTGCTTCTAGGTCGGAATTTCATACATAGCAGAGAGGCTTCCTTGCAGCAATCTATTGAAAGCCAACCCTTGACACAAGAGTTTGAAAAAGAAAAAAGTAAAAAACATTGATGAATAGCTTAAAAGCCTCATGTATCTGAAAAGTATTTTTACGGAATCTCTACTTCTAAGTAATTTCTTGATAGCTTTATGTAAAGTGCCTGAATTCTGTCTATAACTTAATGAAGAAGAGATCTGAAGTACATATGGCACAGTGTTAAGAATGGACAAACTGGGATGGTGGATTCATTAATGTTTGTGTTATGTTACTTTGCAGTTTTTAAGTGTTTCTAATTTTAAAAATAAGTGGTTTATAAGCCTATACCTATATACATGAACTCTCTGTGGGAGGGCCAAACAGAGACATTTTCCTAGAATTATGGGCCCAGAACATTCACCACCAAAGGAACCTGTTTGAAAGAATTATAAAATCAGAAAACTCAGAATCCATTTCTATTCACTATATTTCCTTAAATCTTCACCTGTGAAAACTAGAATGTGAATGCAAGTAGGGAGTTTTGTGCCCTGCACTTTTGTGATCTGCTGAGAACAAAAGGCAGCAGCCATGAAGTAGCAGCTAATGGAGTACAACATTGACTAATGTTTGAAAAATAGGTATACTGATAAAGTAAATCTGGCATTCCCAAAATTAGTCAGTAAAGCTTTTTACTGAAATTCTATAAAAATACAAGTCTATAGTATTTCGTATGTGTGTCACAATAAGTACTGTGAGCAAAGCTAAATTAATCATTTTATTGATTGAGAATCAATATTTTATTCATATAAAATACTATTACACTATTACTGTAATTAATGATAACTAATAATAATACTTTACATTTGGTTTTATTTATATAAGCTTTAGGTACAAAATGTAGGCCTTGTATTAAATTTATATCCCAGTATAACTGCCCATTTAAAAGAAATCTTTTAAAAAATTTTTTTAATGCTACTGTATTTCATCATAAATTGTCTTCTGTGAAAATAGGTTTTAGTTACCCAAGGGTTTATACAAATGAATTTGATTAAGTTTCTACTTTTACAGCATTAAATATTAAGCTTCTCTGAATACAAAGAAGAAAGGTGAATAAAATTTCTTAGCACTAATGGCTAATATTTATCAGAAAACAGTTGATTGAAAGTACAATGGTTTATACATATTGAACAAAATTCCATTTTTTAAAAGCAGACCAACCATGTACTTCAGGCTGCAGCAAAACAAGCTGACCTAAAAGTAGTGTTTTTGTTTGTTTGCTTATTTTTATTTTTCTTTTAGTTTTGGAAATAGTATGGTTTTGATGACTTCAGTCATCATGAGAATAAAGGGTACTTAATTGCCTTTCTTTTCTTCTCTTCTATATAATCAATATGTTTATTGGAATTACTTAGGGTGTGGAGGTGCATGATCCCTTTATTCAGTTCTTAGGACCATTTAAAGTCTAAATTTAACCAAAGATCTTTTACTGTGCAAGGAACTAGATGGAATCATTTTGTCTATACTCACAGCCAGAAGCTTAGCTAACCATCCTGGTGATAGGGCTATGATTGTGACTTTGTTTTTTTGGCTTTTATTTTTCTGAGCTCCAAAATCACTGCAGATGGTGACTGCAGCCATGAAATTAAAAGACGCTTGCTCCTTGGAAGAAAAGCTATGACCAACCTAGACAGCATATTAAAAAGCAGACACGTTACTTTGCCAACAAAGGTCCGTTTAGTCAAAGCTATGGGTTTCCAGTAGTCGTGTATGGTTGTGAGAGTTGGGCTATAAAGAAAGCTGAGCACCAAGAATTGATGCTTTGGAACTGTGGTGTTGGAGGATTCTTGAGAGTCCCTTGGACTGCAAGGAGATCCAACCAGTCCATCCTAAAGGAAATTAGTCCTGAATATTCATTGGAAGGACTGATGTTGAAGCTGAAACTGCAATACTTTGGCCACCTGATGTGAAGAACTGACTCCTTGGAAAAGACCCTGATACTGGGAAAGATTGAAGGTGGGAGGAGAAGGGGACGATAGAGGATGAGATGGTTGGATGGCATCACCCACTCTATGGACATGAGTTTTAGCATACTCCGGGAGTTGGTGAAGGACAGGGAATCCTGGCATGCTGCAGTCCATGGGGTCACAAAGAGTTGGACACGACTGAGTGACTGAACCGAACTGTGGCTTTATTATATTTTTTAGGAGTATTTTGTGGAATCATGTGGCCTGCCATTTCTTCCTCTAACTTACTTGCTACTAAACTTCATCCTAACCCTGTCCCTGTCTAGCTCACTCACATCTGGCCTTCCCACCTACTGGTCTTTTCACTGGTCCCGAGGAATGCTTGTTTCATTGCTCACCCCATCTGGGCGTCATTATTCCCACTTGCTCACCTTAATTGAAAGTGAACCCTCTGATGTCCCTGGTCTTCCTCCCTGAGCCCTCTGCAAGGAGGCTGGTTTCCTTGCTGCCTCTGACATATGATGGGGAGATGTTGACAAACCTTTTGCTCCCAAGGGCTGAGTCTTGGATATGTGATTTTTTCAGTAGTTCCTCTCTGCATTCTGACTGTTCACTGACACCAGCGGCTGCTGGTCACCTTCATTAGTGCAGTCTGGTGACCTCTTAAGGCACTGTTCTAACTTCCAAGGCTGTAAGGACATAAGCTGTATGTCTACAACGTCTCTTTATTGTTTTTCAAGTGACCACTTTTTTAGCCACTGATTTTATAGTAAACATCCCTGGATTCCATTCTACTCTTGCTTGCTGTATTAGTTTTCCAAGTTCACTGCTCTGATTTAAGACTGAATGGTTCAGAATATTCTGTGACTCCTTAAGATTTACCAAATAGAATATCAAAACCTCAGTTTGACAGTCCAGGTTCAGCATGCCCTCTCCCCCATTCATGTCAGATTTACTTTCTAAACACCTTTACTTTCTAGCTGGCAGGAGTATGTTTCCAGGCACAGTCCATTTTGTTTGAAGTATCCCCTTCCCTCCAGTCTGTTTGAATTTAGTCATGCTCCAGTGAAAACCTGGCATGAACACCACCTTCTCAGTGAAGCTCTCTTGATTGCCTCATCTGGAGAGTCCTGTCTTCCAGTCTCCTGTGGTATTTGGTGGTGGTGGTTTAGTCACTAAGTCGTGTCCGACTCTTGCAATCCTGTGGACTGTAGCCTGCCAGGCTCCTCTGTCCATGGGATTCTCCAGGCAATACTGGAGTGGGTTACCGTTTCCTTCTCCAGAGGATCTTCCTGACCCTGGAATCAAACCCAGGTCTCCTGCATTGCAGGCAGATGATTTACCAACTGAGCTATGGGGGAAGCCCTGTGGTATTTAGTTCATATCTTTTAAGTGCTAGGAGAAATATCAACAACCTCAGATATGCAGATGATACGACTCTAATGGCAGAGAGTGAAGAGGAGCTAAAGGGCTTCTTGATGAGGGTGAAAGAAGAGAGTGAACAAGCTAGCTTACAGCTCAGCATTCAACACCAAGATCATGGCATACGGTCCCATCACTTCATGGCAAATAGAAGGGGAAAAAGTGGAAATAGTGACAGATTTTCTTTTCTCAGGCTCCAAAATCACTGAGGGCAGTGACTGAGGCCACAAATTTAAAAGATGCTTGCTACCTGGAAGGAAAGCTATGACAAGCTTAGTGTGTTAAAAAGCAGAGGCATCACTTTGTTGACAAAGGTCTGTATAGTCAAAGCTGTTTTTTTCCAGTAGTCATGTATGGATGTGAGAGTTGGACCATAAAGAAGGCTGAGCACCAAAGAATTGATGCTTTTGAACTGTCGTGCTGGAGAACACCCTTGAATGTCCCTTGGGCAGCAAGGAGATCAAACCAGTCAATTCTAAAGGAAATCAGCCCTGAATATTCATTGGAAGGACTGAAGCTGAAGCTGTAATACTTTGGCCACCTGATGTGAAGAGCTGACTCTTTGGAAAAGACCCTGATGCTGGGAAAGATTGAAGGCAAGAGGAGAAGAGGATGGCAGAGAATGATATGGTTAGATAAGTGACTCAGTGGTAATGAAACTGAGCATGTACTGGGAGACAGTGGAGGACAGAGGAGCCTGGGGTGCTGCAGTCTGTGGGGTTGCAAAGAGTTGGACATGACTTAGCGACTGAACAACAGCAACAAAAAAGTGATATTTATTATACCTTTTATTTCTAGAGTATTTTATTGGGTTTTGTGATGGCATGAAATATGAAAGGATGTCTTGGACCTCAGGAAGAATATATTATTGGTTATGCCTGAATTTTAAAATACTTTCTCCAAAAGGCAAGCCCAGAGGTGACAAACTTTGAGAGTCTGGTCAGTCAGCACAGATTGAGGAAAGGAGACTTTGTACAAGAAACAACAGATTTTTAATTACAGTTGGTCTAAAATAACAGTCAGTTGCTTTAAATCTGTGCTGTTATGCCTGTTGAGGTAAACTGTACTATGTAATTATAAGATTTTTTACCCAATAAAAAGGCAAAAGCCAAACCTGTCATCCAGGTTTTCAATTATTTAAGCCAGTAAAGGCAGGAAATAAAATGTGAGCTGGAAAATGTATTAGTGTTCATCAGCACACGTTGCTAAGTAAAAGCAATTAAGAGTTTTGAGCTTTTCATTTTTTAACTGCTCCAGTAGTTCTACAAAATAAATTTATTTATTTTTTATTGCATTAGAACAGCATTCACAGCATGAGTACATTTTTAATTAAGTGTACTTGTTAGTTCATATTCATACATTTGTTTGTGTTTTTGTGTGTTAATATTGATCAAATTGTAAAGTCACCAGTGGAAAAGGATAAGTTCAAGAAAAAAAGTAGGTCTCTGTATAGCATTATGGACTAGAAGGTAGTAATTCATAGCATTTAAAAGCATTGATTCTGGAACCCACTGCCTGGCTGTGACTCTTAGCTGTACCATCTTTAGCTGTATGACCTTTGGCTAATTACTTAGCAGATATGAGTCAGTTTCCTTCTTCCTACAATGGGGATAATATTTACTTCTTAGGATGTAGCAGGATTGATGAAATAATCCTTGTAAAATGTTTAGTGAAGTGCTAGGTAGGACACATAATGACTGACACGTAATGCTAGTAACTTCCTGTTACTGCTTTTTATGCTTTTTTAAAATTTATTTTTATTTGTTTATTTTTGGCTTTGCTGGGTTTTCGTTGCTGCATGGGCTTGTCTCTCGTTCCTGGGAGCTGGGGCTCCTCTGGTTGCGGTGCGTGAGTCTCTCCCTGTGGTGGCTTCTCCTGTTAGCTGCGGCTCCTGGGCTCTGGAGCACAGGCTCAGTAGTTGTGGTGCTTAGGCTTAGTTGCTGTGGAGCATGTGGGATCTTCCTGGGTCAGGGATCAAACCCATGTCTCCTGTATTGGCAGACAGATTCTTTACGACTGAGACACCAGGGGAACCCTGTTAATTGCTTTTTGAATAAATATTTTATACAATAGTGACACTAATATTTAGTTAAATAGAAAACAATAGTGTTGGGAGAAAAATCATCTATATGTAAATTGTCTGTAAACTAGACGACCAAACATTAAATTATTAAGAATATGCTTTGGTCGAATTGCTTTGTCCTAAGATTTAGGGCAAGCCAAACCTGGAACTGAGTTACATGTGAGGACTAATGAAGAAGATCTTATTGTAATATTAGTGATGTTTGCACTGGATGAAAAAGCTAGACAGAATTATCTTACAGGGGGAAAAAAATCAATGAAAAAATCAAGCCTCTGTTTCAAACGAAACAAGAAAAGTGAGACAATAGTATGTTAACACAAGCAAACTAAATAAATTTTGCCCAAATCACAACTTGGATTTATGAGTTTTCCAGCCAAAACAATGAATGGCTGACACCTTCTGTCTCCATTAGAGCCATTTTCATGAAACTTATTAATAATTTTTTTTCCTGAGAAAACCTGCTTTAAAAGATTTGAGTAGTTTAAACCAAATTAAAGGTTTAGGAATCCATATAATTTAATATTAAAACCCATAAATTACTTTTAAAAGGAAGAATAGGTCTGTTGCAGTAGGAAATCTATAGAGAGGATCTCCATTGGGAAGATGGAAGACTTGCTCGTTCAGAAGAGAGCTGTCTTCCTTGCTCTGTATTTTATCTTGAGAGGTTTGAATAGCTACTCTCCTGAGAGTTTTTCATTTTCTTTTTTTTCAAACTCACTACTATCTATTCAGTAATGGGTCTGATGGATAGAAAATGGAAGAGTAAAAGGCATAGATTTTTATATATGAAATTGAAATTGGTTGAATTTGACAAATAGCAATTTCAATGTATAGGAAATAATCAACTAAAGTTTTTTTTCAGAGAAAACACAGATAATGGATAAATAGGGTCACTTGTGCAGAGTCTTGTGTTATACATATTCTTATACTGAAATGTTTCCTACTTTATGGGGAAGGAAAGACTCTTCAGTTCTTTCTGTTCTGGAAGCAACAATAAATATCTGACATCATCAGAATCCATTTCTTCTGAGGCACTCTGCCTTTGGGTTGGGAGTAATGGTTTTTATTTCTGTAGATATATTGAAGAAAGGAAGTTGCCCATCTCATTCTGGGCAGCTGAATGTCAAAATGAAATTTTAGTTTCATTTCTGCTGTGAGACCCTTTAGAATTTGTGTGTGTGTGTGTGTGTGTGTATTTATGTGTAGGTTAACAAACTTAGAATAGAATTTTGAAGATCATTTTGCCTAATGTACTATTTTATTACACATAAATGGAAAAATGAGGTTTAGTGACTTACTGTAGTTACATAGGTAATGGCAGGATGTTTGATGTGTAGAACTATTTAAGGAACTATTAAGTCTTCCACGTAATTTCCAAAAGAATAATATAGGCTAGAGAAAGTACTCATTAGGTACTACCTTTCAAATTTGGATTGTTTCCAACTTCTATATTTTTGAGATACATTATATTTAAAAAATATTTTACAGATGATGAATTATAGGGAAATATATTTTGTCCTTATAATATCTTTACTTATATAAGATTTTTCAGTTGTACATGCAATTTGTATTTCCACCTTCTCTGAAAGCTTAAATATGTAAGATACCTCAGTAGTAAGAAGAACTGACTCTGAATAAAGAAGGAGACATATACATGTGATATATATACTTAACTGCGATACCCAGGTACAAATAGGATAAAATAAAATACTACAGATGGGTCAGTTGATAAAATATATAATCATATAAGTTATGGTGGTCCTTATGATGATGGATAATGTTACTTTAATAAAAGTGATAAATATTTTTACCTAAAATAGTACAAAATAAAAAAGACAGTGCCACTGAAAATGAAGTGATGAATTCTAAATTTTATTGATAATAATCAAGGATGTAAACAGTCACTTTGAGGAGCACTTGGCTCAGTGCAAAGACGGAATTAGTCCAGTTCTTATTTTTCTCTTAATTTTCTTTGAGATAGTTACAAATAAGGGGGCCATTTAAAAAAATCTTGGGTGAAAAATACATCTGTTTATAAGAATTTGAATTTATTGTGCTAGTCAATAAGAAAAAAATAGATAAGCTTTACTATCTTTAAAGTCCTTCTGTAATAAAGGATACTGTGAATAAAGCTAAAGCCAACTTTGTCTGAGAAAGAACATATATGACAGTAAAATAGAAAAAGTTTTTTAGATAAGTAAGAATATAAATTAGCCAGTGGAGGAATAGGTGAATGATAAATGAATTAAAGAAGAAGAAATCTAAACAATTAAGAGAAACAAACTAGTAATCAAGGAAATGCATAAAAAGAGTAAGAATACCACTTCATAGCCTTGAACAAGGTCTTCCCTGGTGTTTCAGGTGGTAAAGAATCTGCCTGCAGTGCAGCAGACCCAGGTTCGATCCCTGGGTTAGGAAGATCTCTTGGAGGAGAGAATGGCTACCCACTCCAGTATTCTTTCCTAGAAAATTCCATGGAAAGATGAGCCTGGCAGGCTACTGTCATGGGGTTACAAAGAGTTGGACATGACTGAGTGACTTTCACACAAACACAGCCTCAAACAAAATTTGAAGGTTTGGACAATATGCATTAGGGAAAATTTGATGAGGCATCTGGCCAGGGAGAACTGTAGTGGGTGTAGTGGGTGAAAGTGTGAACTTGTATACAACCGCTTTGGAAAAGCATCTGGCCATATATAGTGAGGTTGAAAAATACACCTGTGCTTTGAACCAGAAACTTCTGTAAATAAGCCCAAAGAGATGTGTACAGATATGTTGACATAGCATTGTTTTTTTATGATGAAAAAGAGAAATAACTAAAATAATACAGTATGTTTATAGGATAGATATAGCTAGAAAGGAAAAGTAACGGCCCATAAACATATATATATATATTACATGCACAAATCCCCTAAGCATAATTTTGAGTGGCAAAGCAACATACTTACAGAGCATAAGCTAAGTTAAGCTAAGTCACTTCAGTCGTGTCCGACTTTATGCTACCCCATAGACGGCAGCCCACCAGGCTCCCCCATCCCTGGGATTCTCCAGGCAAGAACACCGGAGTGGGTTGCCATTTTCTTCTCCAATGCATGAAAGGGAAAAGTGAAAGTGAAGTTGCTCAGTTGTGTCCCACTCCTAGCGACCCCATGGACTGCAGCCTACCAGGCTCCTCCGTCCATGGGATTTTCCAGGCAAGAGTACTGGACTGGGATGCCACTGCCTTCTCTGACAGAGCATAACATGTACGTAAATAAAAGGTAATTCTATGAATGTCAGTTGTGAACGCCTATAAGTGATTATTGAATAATCATTGAATGATTTAATACATTGGCTGGAAGAACACAGCATATTTAGGAAGAGATGGCTACAGATGAGAACAAACGGGACTTAAAAATTAAAGACCCCTACACAGAATGTGAAATGAAAAGCATTTTATTGACTGTGATTGAGAAGAGCATGGTTGGATCATGTTCTGCTCCTAATGTATTTGTGACCTTAAACTGTCTGGCCTCAGTTTCCTTGCCTACAAAGCAAGACAATGATAAATACTTTTTATAAACTTGAAAGTTTTATGAGCTTTGTAACTGTATGACTCTAGGTCTGTTTTGTAAACTTTATCTCAGTTTCCTCATCTGTAAAATGGAAACTGTTAGTAGTATATAACAGGATTGTTCTGAAGAGCATATGAAATAGTCCATGTGGAGTACTTCTCTCTATGCCGAGCATGTATGCTTAAATATATACATACTTGAGTAAGACTGAACTCTATAAATGTTAGCTACTTCAGTCATAAATTTATGAAATAAACTGACTCTAGGATACATCAGTCATAAATATTTTCCTTTTTAGAAACTACTTTTAGGTAACAAGCTTTTCTAGGATTTTACAATAAACTTGATATATATGACCCCCAGGGACTTGCATCTTACATCATGTAAGCTGATCATATTTTTGTCTAAGTTTTGATTACATCATAGTTTTTAATTTAGAAAGGAATATATATCTGAAATAAGGAAAAATTTTGAACATTGTGTTACATGTGATTTTTTTTTTCTGTGTGTTGATTAGAAGGTTGACTGTCTACTTGAACAATGTCCTTTATTAAAGTCTGCTGATTGTTATGGTTAAATATTCACAGGCTTGAGTAATAATGGAAAAAAAAAATCTATTGAGAAAAAAAAATGAGTTGGCCTTTAATCTTCTTAACAGGAGAATGGAGACACATGGAGTACCTCCAGGGCAGACCTGACTTAATTCTTAGATATGACTCAGTAAAATATAGATTTCTTAAATGAGAAGATTTGACAATGCGCATAATTTAATTGTACAAAGACAAACTCCACTCTGAGTGTCTTCTTGGCAAATGAAGGCCCATTAAGGCATGTTTCAATACACAGGCTGGGGTGGAGGGTGGGGAGGGGGGAGGGACAATTTGTAGTACACTGTATCTACTTTATGGCTACTGATTTTAAACAAATTTCAGATTACCCTTATTGTCTAATCATATGTTTGGGAGGATGGGCTATTTATGAGATGTTAGCTTTCCAGATGCTCGAACAATGTGCTTTAAATGCTGTATTCATAAACCAGCCCCCAAAATGCAGCAGATTAGCTGTTTCTAATCTTTGAATTCAGAACAAATGTTAGAAAAAGGAACACTTGCAGAGCTGTGTAGTCTCTATTACCTCATTAAAATGTATTTATAAATGAAGTAGACAGAGGAGCAAATGTCTGCACAAAACATTGCTACTTCATTAATATTTTTTTATTACAAAAGCACTTTCTATGAAATCTGTCAGCCTAAAGGAAATAAGTGAATCAGTTGTCTTTCATTTTTGTGTTTTGTTTATTTTCCCTGATACTCAAATGCAAGTTTAAAAGAAACATTTTAGCAGTAAATATGAACTTAGTAAAATAAAGAAAGAGTACACGTGACTAGAACAACATCTGTTTCAAAGTATGCATAATGCTAGAATTCAAGTGGGGAAGTTGTCTGAACTTAAAGGAGGTTCTATTTTTCTTAAATGTGAGGGTTCTGTGTTAGTAGAGAAATATTATACTATGATGGGCTTCATGCCTAAGGGTAATTCTGTAAAAGAAGATTTCCTGTTATATCAAGAATAGATAGAAACAAACAAACATACAACAAACAAACCATCTTCCCTCTCTCTCCAAATTAGAAATTTTAAAATAGTTAGGTTTAAAAACTACATAATAGAAAAAAAAAATTTTTTTTTTAAGAAGGGAGTAAAAAATACTCTGAATGATACTGAAATGATTGATACCTGTCATTGCCCATGAATATAACCCATAGAATCTAACACCAAGAATGTATCCTAAGGTAAACTGTGGACTTCAGGTGATAATGATTTGTCAGTGTAGGTTTATCAGTTGCAATCAATGAACGCTTTGGTGGGGGATGTTGCTAATAGAGGAGATTGTGCACATAAGGGGCAGGGAGTTTGTGTAAATCTCTCTGTACCTTCCTCAGTTCTGCTGAGGAAGCAATCTAAAAAAAGTAAAGTCTTTATTTTTAACAAAAGTGAAATCTAAAAGCATACATGACACTCTTCCCTACTGCATTTGTATAAGGCATTGTATTTTGGATTCTACTTAAGAAAGATCTGATAGTGAACTACCTGAAAATACTATAATATAGGATCTTGTTTTAAATGTGGACCTTATTCCACTTATCTATTTTCATGTAACAGTCATCCCCAAATTTAATGTCATTAAACAGGTTTTAAAAAATTATGTTAATAAATTCTGTAGCTCAGGATTAAGAAAGGGCACAGGGAGTTTTTTTGGTCTCTGTTCCATGATGTTTGTGGTCTCAACTAGGAAAACTCAAGTGGCTGGGGTCTAGAGGCATTTGGAGGCTCTTTTAGTATTGTGTCTGGCTCCCTGGCAAGATGACTGTGTGGGTTAGGCTTCTCACAACATGGCAGCTGGCTTCCAAGAGAGGTCTCCCAAGAACTGTGATGCCCAAAAGGAAGGGAGGTCCTTTGTCTCTTAAGGAGAAGCATAGCAAATTACTGCACTCTATTGATTGAAGCAATAACAGGCCTGTCTAGATTTCAGGGAAAGAGTTGCAGACTCCACTTCTTCTTTTTTTTTTTTTTTAATTAATATGTTTTAATCTGAGGATATTTCTTTACAATGTTGTGGTGGTTTTGGCCATACATTGACATGAATCACCCATGTGTGTACATGCGTCTCCGCATCCTGATCCCCTCCCACCTCCCTCCCCACCCCACCCCTCTGGGTTGTCCCAGAGCACCAGCTTTGAGCGCCCTGCTTCATCCACCAGACTCGCAGTGGTCATCTATTTTACATGTGGTAATATACATGTTTCAATGCTATTCTCTCAAATGATCCCACCCTCACCTCCTCCCACAGAGTCCAAAAGTCTGTTCTTTACATCTGTGTCTCTTTTGCTACCTTGGGTATAGGGTCATCATTATCATCTTTCTAAATTCCACGTGTATGTATTAATATACTGTATTGGTGTTTCTCCTTCTGAGTTAGTTCACTCTGTATAATAGCATCCAGTTTCATCCACCTCATTAGAACTGACTCAAATGTGTTCCTTTTTATAACTGAGTAATATTCCATTGTATATATGTACCAAAACTTCCTTATCCTTTTGTCTGCCAATGGACATCTAGGAGACTCCACTTCTTGATGGGAGTGTTGCCAAAATATTGGTGGTCCTTTTCAGAAAGTTACTGTTGATCCACAGTCCAATCTTAAAACCCCACTTGATACAATACAACTGAAGTATAAATCAAGCCGTGTCATGATTCCTTTTATAATCTTTATATAATGCCCCCTTTAGAAATTAGGTCCATACCTTTGTATAAAGTTGCTTTAAAAGTCTTTATAATCTGGAAAATATGTTTTTCTCATTCTTTATCCCATTGAAATTGATGCTACTTTTACTAGAGGGTATTTCCACTGCCTCATGGCAGTGACTTTTGTCTCACACACATACATTCGTACAAATCATACATGCACACTCACACACACACATTCAAAGATGTGGCTCTTAGCCTAACCTGTTGCTCCTTATTGTCTGTCCGGTATCAGCTAGAGTATCACTTCTTCAGACCTTATACCTGCCACACATCCTGGTTTCTATACATACCTTTGTTGTAGTAATCATGGCATTACAAAGAAACAGTGTTTTTATACACTATTTTTCCATATTTTTCTAAATAAGTCTTTCTTCTTATTTCATCAGGAAGCATCCATTACATTTCCTGACACATCTGAGAAAAATCTCCCTTCTGAAACTCAGAAAAAAACACTTTACCTTTGCATTCCTCACTGAGGGAAACTGGAGACCCACTAGATTTTGGAACCAAAAGTATTATCTCTATTTGGAGAAGTCTTATGTACAGTGAAATTTTCAAATATGGATGTTCTGGTCCTCCCATAGGATCCCCTGTTGAAGTGATTATTTCTTTGGCTTTTTCAGTATATCTGACAAGTGGGTGACTACTGAGTTCATGTCCAGTTGAAGTAAAAAATAAGTTGTCATCATTACTGACAAATACTGGGCCGCAAGTTTCTCTTAATTAAAAACAAACCTGAACCAGACACATCCTGAGTTATCCACATAGGGATTTCTTATGGCCAATTATATAAACTATCTCCAAGTCATTTAGAATGACAACTAGTTAAAGAATATACTTAATAAAGTTCCTGGTGGAATTTCATTGGTATGATGAATATATTTCATGCACATTAATATACTCCATTGATGTCAGTCAAGTTGTTTGTTTTTCAAGTAACATTTTGACAGGTCATTTGATACATCAGTTACAATCAGAGAAACTTATCATTGTGCCCAATTATTGGTATACAGCCCTAAACAGAAAATGATACTGACTCTAAATTGAGTTCCTATGGATAGATCTCATTTAGTAGGGAAAAGAAGGTGCCACAAAGTGTTTCTGCCTCTTAAAAAAATTGTGGTTTTTGAAGTGGGGGTGGTAGAATCAAGTTTACTTATGACATCATGTTGGTTGTTCAGAATGCCAAGATATAGTTCCCACCTTTATTTTTTCTGAGTGGAAATTGTGAACGCTTGTTTTGGAAACTTGGACAAAATGTTATTTAGCTTAGTCTGCTACCACTGAGTTTGATCTTTGTAGCCTTTGGCAGAAGGTAGCAAGTGTGACAGAGGCTGTTTCTCTAAAATGAATAAAGGAGCATTAGGACATTTGGATCCCATTGCTTCCATTTAAGAACTTTCCAAATACAGAATTGAGTGCCCTGACCATAACTGATAACTCATTTAAAATTTACACAAGCTGATTAAAAAATGCATGAACCTCCAGCAGTGTTTTCCAACTGTGTGTCTTCTGATTAAACTGAACGCGTGCAGTGTGTCCGAGAATGTGCTGGCTTATGGAAAACTGGGGGGGTGGGGGGAGTCCTAAGGCTCAACCTCAGAGTTCTCAAATGGAACATTTGGAAAGCCAAAATACACAATGGAAAATACACACAATCTTGCTGTTTCCAATTAAGAGTGGGCTTCTGTTTCTTTGACTTCAGCAGGTGGCTATTCATCATTAAGATGGGAAAATGTTTATTAATGTGATATATTTTGAAATGGTTATAATTGAGAATCAAAGACTCAAAACCGTTTTTTTCCTCTTCCATCAACAATTTATAAAGTCTCATCCTGATGTTTCTGTCCTATGATTACTTAAGAGCTTTGCAAAAGTGGACTTGACCTTCTTCCTTTTCATGTCAGCTCTTGGGTTATGTAATGGAGACTGTGTCCCACTAAATAGTGTTTTATATTTGATCCAGTTTACTAGATAGTACAAAGGAAGTGATAATGTGGTTTTCACTTAATCATTTTTGTCATTTGTGTCAATTGATCTGATGGCACTGGGAGCCCAGATATTTTTAAAATTATAAGCCTTTTTTCATTTATTAATCACATACATACTTTAATATGTGTATATTTGAATAGTTTTCCTTTGTTATTATTCTGTGAATACATAGGTTATGGAAGTAACTAACATTAAACATAACTTATGAATCCACTTGTGATAGTTATTTACCATGTATTACAGTGGGATATTTGTGATGTTCTCTTTCTACAGACTGGCAAGTAATCATTGAAACATAACCCACACACGTGTATAATGAAAAATTATAGAATTCCCTAACAGTGTTGTTATTTACAGTATCAAAATGGAGAGTCAATTGGAAGGTAATATTTATTGAGAGCCTATGCTAGATTTAGTTTATTCACACATTATATTCAGTTATTTCCATCTGGATGCTCGGCATACTCAAATAACTTGTCTAAGGCCATCCAGCCTGTAAACCTGGGAATTCAGGTCAGTTTGAATTCAAATGTGACTTTCAAACCTGACTGCACTGTTTCCTGTCTTGAATTAGTCTTTGGTATAATTTATTACTGGCATAACTTTAAAATTTCTATGGAAATTTTTTTTTTTGGTATCTTGATTCTTCACAGAAATGCCCAGCTCTTCTTTAGTCAGAATAACCTTGAAGAATGTGGTAGTACTGAACCAAGAACTGTGGGAGTGTTTTCTTAGTAGTAACACACAGTAAAGAATGTTTTGCATCCTCATTGCTTCTGGGATATTCCCTGAACAGAATAGTTTCCAGATATGCATGAACAAGACCCAGGATTCTGTACTTAGAGCAAAATGTTGATGAAAATCTAGATATTATGTACCTAAAGTAAAGGGCAGAACATTAACTGCCTGCAAACATAGTGATTGGTTTCTTCCTTTGGAAGCTAAGGACCTCTTAGCATGAGATTTTATTTATAAATAATACTGTTTGTCTTACAGGAGGTTCATAATAAGGTCGTCTTTTTGACTGTCCATATTGAAGCACTGAAATAATCATTGCTCTATTAACATGCTAGACCAACAGCAAAGCCATTTTGAATCTGAGCCTTTATTTGCTGAGTTAGAAAGGCATGAAGTGAATACTGACCCAAGAGAAATATTCACAAAATGCAAAATAAGGTTGTGTAATGCACATAGGATAAAATTCAGATCATTTCTGGACAAAAGAAACTCCTGCAAGGCTTCTGTATAAAGCCTACCTACGTCATTTGTTTTGAAGCTACTAAACTTGATCCGTGACTGATTATTTTCTATAGCTCATGTGTAATGAATACTTGTAGTCAGATGACTGGGTATTACTTATTCAAATGATTGTACAAGAAAAACAGATTGCTTTCTGTAGTGACCCGGGAGGCTAAGAACATTGCAGATTCAGGCAGTACATTAGTCATGAAATTTAGAAAGAAAAAAATTATACAGAAACCAAATTGGCTCAGGGAGGTAGTTGTAAAACCTGGTTGCTATGCTGAGTTACTGATTACAGATATCACTGTTTCTGTGAGAGGATAGGTGATTGCACCAGACTGGTGGTCACTGCGGGTGATGAAGGCAGAGTGCTTAAAAGGTCACTTTGACTGTGAAGTCTGTGTGAATGAGGCGGTTGTGTGTGGGTGTGTGCACACGTGTGCTATCATACGTGCATCTGCAAGTATTCCCTGTGGAGGATGCTTGTCATTTAACCCAGAGTCACCTGACAATGCTATGTTGAAATCAGAAGTTTACAGTATTTTAATCATGGTTTATTATATTTTCCCCACAAATATAATAAGTTTTAAAAGAAGGGTGAATGTGTTCAAGAATAAGTTTGTGAGCTTTTTTATCTTTATAGTCTTGAATGTCCACAAAGGCTCTAGTGTGTCCATGGTTATAGTTCCTTTTAATATAAAGTCTTTTGTTTAATTTTGTAGCTCAGTGTGTAAGGAGAGAGTGAATAGTACGAGAATGTCACTTGAACTGTACCCGAATTTGAAAGTGACTGTCCTATTCAGATGTAGTAGGAAATTAAGATAGCGTAATAATCAGGATGTGGGCTTCCCTGGTTTGAATCCTGGGTCAGAAAGATCCCCTGGAGAAGGAATAGGCTACCCACTCCAGTATTTTTGGGCTTCCCTCATGGCTCAAATCAGAGAAGGCAATGGCACCCCACTCCAGTACTCTCGCCTGGAAAATCCCACGGACAGAGGAGCCTGGTGGGCTGTAGTCCATGAGGTCGCTAAGAGTCGGACACGACTGAGCAACTTCACTTTTACTTTTCCCTTTCATGCATTGGAGAAGGAAATGGCAGCCCACTCCAGTGTTCTTGCCTGGAGAATCCCAGGGACGGGGCAGCCTGGTGGGCTGCCGTCTATGGAGTCGCACAGAGTTGGACACGACTGAAGTGACTTAGCAGCATGGTTCAAATGGTAAAGAATCCGCTGGCAATGCGTGAGACCTGGGTTTGATCCCTGGATTGGGAAGATCTGCTGGAGGCTATAATACTAGAGTAGTATTCTACTCTAGTATTCTTGCCTGGAGAATCCCCATGGACAGAGGAGCCTGGGGGGCTACAGTTCATGGTGTTATCTGCAGAGTCAGACAGGACTGAGTGACTTTTGCTTTCAACTTTTTTCAACTTTCACAATCAGGATGTAGCAAGCCTCTGGTGCCTAGCTGGCCTCAGTGATGGTGTGTTGAGTGCTGTTTAAACTCTGTTGACTGAGCGTCTGATTCTACCATGTAATACCAGTTACCATCTAATTCTGTCCTCTCATTCCTCTTCCCTCTCTTGGGTTGTTTTTCTCCTGATCATCTTTGGATGAATATATATCTTTATCTTCTCGATTTGCACAATCTTCCTTAAAGAATACAAGAAAGCTATCATTGTCAATATGATTCCAGCATCTTTACATTTACCCTAACTTCTCTCTTGAATTTCAGTGCACTTTCCACAATCCTGTATTCTGTAATGAACGTCTTGAAGCTTACTACACTGAAATTTCAAACTCAGTCACTGTTAATAACTCTCAAAGTTTAAGGAAGAAAGCTGCTTCTTCACTCTCATCCCTGTCATATCTCACTGCACACAATCAGTTGGTTGCTGAGCCCTGCTAATTCTGATTCCTTTAATATCTGTTTCCTTGCCATTGTCTCAGTTCCAGCCCTGGTTATAACTCTTGAAGGTATTTGCATGTGAACTCTTCTCCTTGACTCCATCATTTTTTTGGTAATAAATGCTAACATTTCCATCAGAAATGTCTTTCTAAATTATCTGGGGGACTTCCCTGATGGTCCAGTGGCTAAGACTGTGCTTCCACTGCAGAGGGCACGGGTTCAGTCCCTAGTCAGGGAAATAAGATCCCACATACTGCATGGCCAAAAGGTAAAACAAATAAATAGATAAATAAAATTTAAAAAATTCTGCCGTTCCATCTGTGGAAATGTCATCTTGTAGTTCCTTAGCATGCTATACAAGGTCATTCAGGAACTGTTTCTAACTGGCTTTATCTCCCTCATTAACCACAGTCAGAGTAGATGTTGTGCTCCAGCCATGCTGATTCCTATAGTCATTGAAAACAGCTTACATTTTCATGCCTCTATGCCATTGTCTCATTTTATTAGTTGCTTTTGCCAGAAATTCCCTTTTCACTTTTTTTTCTGTCAGCTGGAAGTTGTCATCCCAACGTTAAGGTTCCTTTCTCTGACACAAACTAAATGTTTGAATGAAGCTGTCTCATCTGTTCGCTGAGTCCTTCTCAGAACACTTGATACACACTTGTATTACAGGAGTATTTCATATATTATATTAAAATTACAGAATTAGGTCCTTTTCACCTTAGGTCATGAGTTCCTTAAGATTAGTAGCAAAGCTTATTCATCTTTTTATTACTAGCACGTAGCCCAGTGCCTACACATGGTAGGCATTAAGTAGACATTCACTCAGTCAGACCACTGGAGTTGTCGCCCTAAGGTGTGACCTCTGGATTGGTGATGTGGATGAACCTTATTTCCAGGTCTGATAAGGTGTGCATTTGTGATCCTGCAACCTTTGTGTTTAAGGTAGATGGTCCTCGCCATCTCATTATGGAGACTGTAAGCTTATAGTGGCCAAGGAACTGGAATGTATCCAGGAGTAACTTTTTGGAGAGACCTTCATGGTTAGAAATAACTGGCACTCCGTATGGACCATCATCTTCTGAGACTCAAATGTCTGTGTTAGTCTATGACATAAAATCAATTCCTTGAGGGCAGACTTCAAGGACTCCACTTCTGTGTCCTGTAAAGAGTGAGCTCAATCTGTAGGATCTATATCATGCTTCTGATTCAGGTAAATAGTCTTTCATTGTTTTTATTTTTTTTTTCACTTGGAAGTAATTTCAGCCTCATATAAAATTTGCAAATGATAAAAATAATACAAACAACACTTCTCTACCTTTTATCCAGATTCACCTAAACATTTTATCTCATATGTCTTTTTAGTCTCACACTTTTTTCCCCCTCTGAACCATCTGAGGATGTTGCAGACATCTTCAGGAGATGGGTCTTTCCATCTTATGCAGCTTGCATTTCCTAAGGATAGGGTATTCTTTTATACAAACAGTATAATTATCAACTTCAATAAATTTATTACCAAGAGAAACTATATTCTGTCTTTCATATCGCAGTTTTATCCACTGAGTCAATAACTTTCTTTAGAGCATTTTTCCTTTTACAGGATCCTGCCTGGGGTCAGGGATTGTGTTTAGTGATTATGTCTACCTCCTTTGTGTGTGTGTGTGTGTGTGTGTGTGTGTGCGCGCGCGCGCGTGTGTGCGGGCGCGCGTCCCAAGTTGCTTCGGTCGTGTCTGACTCTTTGTGACCCTGTGAACGGTAGCCTGGGGTCAGGGATTGTGTTTAGTGATTATGTCTACCTCCTTTGTGTGTGTGTGTGTGTGTGTGTGTGTGCGTGTGTGTGTGCGCGCGCGCCCCCAGTTGCTTCAGTCGTGTCTCATTCTTTGTGACCCTGTGAACGGTAGCCTGCCACGCTTTTCTGTCCAAGGAATTCTCCAGGCAAGAAAACTGGAGTGGGTTGCCATGCCCTCCTCCAGGGGATCCTCCTGACCCAGGGATCAAAACCTGTGTGTCTTAGGCCTCCTGAATTGGCAGGCGAGTTCTTTTACCATTAGTGCCACTTGGGAAGCCCTTTACCTCCTCTAATGTGGACATTGCCACAACCTTCTTTTGTATGTTACAACATTGACTTTTGAAGAACGCACTGTTTCAGTCTCTTTTTATTTCAGTAGAACATTTCTTATTTGGAGCTTTGATTTTGTGTAATCATTTTTTTCCCTTAAACTAACAATGAGTTGGATTTGAGCTAAGTTATTATCACATCTAATACAAGTAAGAACTACATTAAAACTATTTATAATTTAATTTTCTTTGATTAAGTTGATAATATTTGTTAAACTTTGCACAAAAATAAAGCAAATCTTTTAAAAATACTTATACTTACCCATTGAGGTGGTCGGGATTCCCAGGAGGCTCTGTGGTAAAGAATCCACCTGTCAGTGCAGGAGACACGGAAGATAGCAGTTCGATCCCTGGGTCAGGAAGATTGCCTGACGGAGGAAATGGCAACCCACTCCAGTATTCTTGCCAGGAAAATCCCATGGGCAGAGGAGCCTGGTGGGCTACAATCCTTGGGGTTACAAAAGATTCAGACATGACTGAGCTACTGAGCGCACACACATACAATCCAGGTGGCTGGGGGAGAACGGATACTTGCATATGTAAGGCTGAGTCCCTTTGCTGTCCGCCTGAAACTATCCCGACACTGTTAATTGGCTGTGTGCATGCATGCCAAGTCGCTTCAGTTGTGTCCCGCTCTATGTGATCCTGTGGACCATACCCGTCAGGCTCCTCTGTCCGTGGGATTCTCCATGGACAGGAGTCCTAATGGGTTTCCATGACCTCCTCCAGGGATCTTCCCAACCCAGGAATCGAACTCCTATCTCTTATGTCTCCTGCATTGACGGGCAGGTTCTTTGCCACTAGCACAACCTGGGAAGCCCTGTTAATTGGCTATACTCAAATATAAAATAAAAAGTTAAATTAAAAAGTAAAAAAAAAATTATACCTAAAAGATGCAGATTGAAGAGACCAATTTTTGGTGTTTAAATAATGTTCTTTGTGGAACTGCAAAGAAAAAAAGTACCATTTATTGGGTTTCCTTAAGAAAATGAAACAAAAGTATTGTAAAATGGAACAAAAATAATTATATTGATGAATAGGTACATTTTTTGTTTTATTTTAAAATAAAATGAAGTATTTATTTCAAGAGTACTGTTCATTATGAAATTTGAAATTTTACCTGTCAGGAGGATGGAATTCACCTCCAGTTCCATATGATGTCTCATTAATTAATATTAAGTCTTTAAATAAAAACTTTTGCTGTTATTTTGAGGAGGGTCTGCTATTTTTAACTGCAGGTACTTCTAAATTAATTCCTTGAAGAATAAAACCCTCAAGGTATTAAAATGTGATACATGAATATTTCATAGATAACAAATATTTAGAATGTTTAAACCAGAAAGTAAATTAGCATCAGATTAAGTAAGCAACTCTGGGTATTTATTCCCACTATTGGAGAAAATTGTGTAGTTATATTTCTGTTTGTTGTTGTTTGTCATCTGTTCTGCCATTTCAGCTAAACTCATGAATTGAGAAGCAGCCTGGGCTTATTTCCACAACATTCAGACCTTACGTGTTTTTGCATTTTCTTACAATATGCTTCTCTTTTCTTTCCAAGCGTGGTCATCTCTTATTTTCACACTGTAGAGTGCCCTGCACAGCCTCCAGGTCCAGTGCCTTCAAATGGTCTTGGACAGCAAGGTAGAAAGGATAGTGTCAAATGCCATTTCTTAAAAAACTTTAATTTGTTTTTCTCTCTTCATTGTTTATGATAACCTCCTAGAAACTTGAAAATAGCTTTTCCTTCCCTGCTGTTTTTGTCATTTGTGTTTGGAAGTCATTCTTTTTTTTTTTAAAGTGAAAAATTGTTACATTGCCTTTACGTGAGAAGGAAAACTCCAAAGCTCTATACACTTTCATTTTCTTCTGTAATAAAGATGTTGTCTTGATTTCTTATTGGATTTTTTGGTGGAGTTTATGAGAAGAATAAGGGAAACAGTGGCTAGAAGAAGGCAATTATTAAGAGCACAGTCTCTGAGGTCTTAGTACTTGGGTTCAGATACTGGCCCAAGCAGTTTACTAGCCAAGTGACCTTGGACAGGTTAATTACTACATCTCTCTGTTCTTCTACATTCTTATCTGTAAAATGGGAATTACGTAACAGTACCAGCTCATAAAGTTGTTGTGAAGATTTATTGAGTTAGTATTTGTAAAATACTTAAAAATAGTGCCTAGAATATGGTGAATCATATGAGTTTGTTAAATAAAGACAAATGTCTCCTCTTCTCCCAATTTTATTATACTTATTCTTTTTTCATGGTTTGACTTAGTAAAAACCAGAACGCACAGCTCTATAGAGAGTCCCCCTCAGAGAAGTAGGGGGACTTGCATATGTCCCCCTAAATTAAAGAATCGTAGGTCATTTTTGAAGTTTAACCTTCTTAAAAGTTGAAATGTGTCAATTTGCCTTTCACACCTGTGCTTTGGTTGACAGAAGGCATTATTATAAGGTTAACCGTATTTATTTACCCATTCACTTGTATTTGCTCATATGTGTCTTCATTTTGATTTAGAAGAAGTCACACTCTGTGTTCTTGTGAAGAACATTCAGTTTAAAATTTCACAGATGTTAGGTATGTAAGCTTGAAAGAAATAAAAAAAATCTCTTTTTTTTAAGATGATCCTAGCTTTCCTGGTGGCTCAGATGGTAAAGAATCTGCCTGCAATACAGGAGATAAAAGTTCGATCCCTGGGTCAGGAAGATCCCCTGAAGAAGGAAATGGCTACCCACTCCAGTATTCTTGCCTGGAGAATTCCATGGACAGAGGAGCCTGGCGGGCTACGATCCATGGGGTGGCAAAGAGTCTGACACGACTGAGTGACTAACACTTCAGAGATATAACCTCATTCTTTGAAAAAACAAAATAAGAAATCCAGCTAGCATGAGAGTATATAAATGTGTATTAGGAAAATTAGTTATAAACCCTCAGGCCTTAAGATGTCTCTTTTGTTGGAGTGAAGTGAGTGAGTGAAAGTGCTCAGTCGTGCCTAACTCTTCGTGAACCGTGGACTGTAGCCCACCAGGCCCTTCTGTCCATGGAATTTTCCAAGCAAGAATACTGGAGTGGTTTGCCATCCCCTTCTCCAGGGGATCTTCCTGACCCAGGGATCAAACCCAGGTCTCCTGCACTGCAGGCAGATTCTTTACTGTCTGAGCCACCAGAGAATGTAGTTAAAATGAGTCATTTTTGAAACCTAGTGGATCAGCAGTGGTTTATTTTATACTGAAGGTAGCAACAGAGAAAGCATGGAATGTTGGGGCGTTTTGGTGTGTGGAAACCACTTTGAGTAGTCACGGGGTTACATGGAATAGGTTATTTACTTTATTGAAGACATAATATTGTTGATGGCAACCGTCTTAGTTCTGGTTGCTGAATGACCATAGACTCAGTGGCTTAAACAAGAAACATTTATTTCTCACAGTTTTGGAGACTGGGAAGTGGATGATCAAAGTGCCAACACATCTGTTGTCTTATGAGAGCCCATTTCTTGGTTTGCAAATGGCCTTCTGTTTGCTTTGTCCTTAGTTGCAGGGAAAGAGTAAGGAAGAACAAGCTCTCTTGTGTCTCTTCTTCATGGAAGGACACTAATCCCATCATGAGGGCACCACCCTCATGACCAGTTACCTTCCAAAGCTTCTGTCTCCTAATACCATCACGTTGGGGATTTAGAGTTTGAAGATACGAATTTTTGTGGGGGGACACACACATTCAGTCCAAAGCAACGACTTTTACACTCCATTGAAATATAAGACTGCCAGCAAAACTAAAGAAGTGTAAACCAACATTGTCATAAAGGGCAGAGTTGGAATAAATTAAACTTCTGAAGATTATTAATTATGTGGTTGAGTGTATGTGTGTGTGTGTATATGTGTATATATATATATATATATACTATTAGAAAAAGCAATTACCTGAGAAAATAAGGATAGTAGTTAACGAAAAGATGTTTATGTGTTGAGCAGTAAATAATGAGAACTTAAAAAGCAAGTAACTTTCCAGATTATTTAAATGTGTTCATGGGTAATACTTTTTCTGTTATGTTACTGTATAGGTTTCATAGCAATAGATTTAGGTAACAATAAAATATCTTTTAAAACAGAATGGAAATCACCTCCATACCACTTGGTTCTGTTTCATTCCTGAGTTTGTGGAGCATGCCGTTTCTTTTGTTAGGTGGTAGCTTAGGGAGCATGGCTTTCTCTCTGTGCTGACTTCTATAAATTGCTGATAAAAAGCTTCTAAGAGGAGTATTGATTAATTACTGACATGGCTATGTTTCATTCATTAAAGTGTTCCCTTTTTTTAAAAATAACTCTGCTGAGGCTAGAATTATTTTTTTTTAACTTAATGGAGACGTGAATATTATTAATATGTAGAAAACTGGCATCACATTTAAACTGATAAGACATACATAGGCGCTATTATAATTTCTATAGTTTACCTGGGAGAAAAAGGGAGTCTGAACTTGTGCTACTCTGACTCATAGTTGGAAGTATTTAGTGGATTGTGAGTATGTAGACTTGGAAAGACATGTATTGTTTACAGCCTAGGAAGTGCCCTGTGATGAGTAGGCATGTCCCACTCTCCAGAGACATGGATGCAGGCTGAGTTCTCAGTGACTGTTCCATTGCAGAGTTCTGTAAATTGTTCCAGCCTCTCTAATTAAGTACCACTTGGATTAATGGCTAGAATGTTATCAGTAAATGTCTCCTCATTTTGTACGTTCATATTCAGACCTCAGTTTGTGCCAAAGGCTTGTGTTTTGTTCTTCAGGTTTCTTCTCATTGTCGTGTTTAACATCTTGCTCTCAACAGTTTTGCTCTAAGGACGTTTTGAAACTGAATTTCTGAAATGGAGAGGTGATAACATGCTGGGAACACATAAATCATGAGACTCTTCATGGCATTCATGTCAACTATGATGTACTAGTGGATTAGAAAGAAATAGCTAATTACCATATGTTTGATTTATCGTAAATAATTTAGGTATTTATAATGGTAGTTTTGCCATGTCACGATTAATTATTTAGTGGTATAGTAGTGTTCACTCAACTGATAATTTTTCTTTGATGATTAAAAGGTCATTTGTTGCACTTTTTAAAGTAGTAGCTTTTTAGTTTTCAAGGCAGAGGGATACCTCTGAAATAGAGCTTGGAAGAAGAGAAGGAAGGTTGGAGCAGCAAATTATTTCAATGGGAAATTTTAGAAAGCTGTTTTTTAAGAATCAACGCAGGGTACTTTGCATTGTTTATCTATGTTAAGCCACACGTTCTGTCATCTTTTAGACTGGTATTTATTTAAATATTAAACCATCCTTTACACTGTTTATATAGTGAAACAATTCAAGTTGGTGCTTACCTCTGTTTTGATAGTCATTAAAACTTCTGCATGTAGTTAATTAAATTTCATGAAATAAAATTAGCTTCATTTCAAGTGCTGGGGAACCAGTGATGGAACAGAACAGAGTCAAGGTTTTTGTGGTAAGCAGATACAGAGTTGCATTTGTGTCCGTGCCAGCCCTGGAGGCAGCAGGGAATCACTGAGACGGGCACACTGCCAGCCTGGGATCCAAGCCTAACGCCAAGTGGAGACGGTTTTTAATATACCTTTGCAGAAGTGTATGGAGGTCAGGTGTGCGGACTGTGGCTGGGGCACAGGCAGACGTAAGAGGTGAGCTGTCCTGAACTTGAAGACCCTAGATGAGACAGAGAAAAGCCTGGTTCTTCAGTGCCCTGGCACAGTAAGAAGCCTCGGGATCCATTGGACTTGGAGGCTGCCAGAACAAACTAGGGCACCGCGAGAAGGAGACATTGATAGCCAGCCAGTGCTGCTCTCTGCCTGGGGAGGTTCTTAAGTGCTTTTTGTTAAAGACTCCCAGGCTCAGAGCTTGGCTAGACGAAGCCTCAGTAATTTGCCACACCTGGCAGAGCCTGACAGGGAGTTGTTGGCAGATCCACGTCCGACTGGCGCTGACAGTGGTTAATTATGTAGCTGAGCCCGCACGATAACAGTCAAGTGAGGTCGTGAGCAAAGTGCTGTTTTATTTGTGGTTCTTCCCCCTCTACTTTGATATGTTAACTCCAAAATGAAGCTGAAAGGGAATTTTAGTGAGTAAAGAGAAAAAAAGCCAGGTTGGAGAAATGTCTGTACAAATCCATTCATTAATTCAGTCTTTCATTCAACAAATACTTTTTGAATGCCTTAGTATGTAATTAGCCAAAGTGAATGAATATTCATCTGTCTTTGAAATTCAAATTCCATTTAACTAATGAACAGCCCAATGTTTTACCCAGAGGTGCAGAGTTAGCAGTGGCAAAATGAATTTGAATCTCAAACTTCTTTCATCGCTTAATCAGTTCTTCATGTCTCTGCAAAATTCTGGCTTGAACCAAAAGTGGGCTTATCTTGACCCTGAGCACTGTCTGGCAGAGCACGAAATAGTAATTAGATGCATAATTCTTACGGAGTTGGTGCTGGGCATTTGAGAGGTCACAGTGGGAACAGGCTGCAATGATTGATATAAACTGTTACAGTCTGGTATTTCCAATGTATTGGGCTCTGTGATATTAAGATCTATATTAAGAGATATAACATCTCTTCTGTTACCTTATTTATGGAAGTCAGGGTAGAATTAGATGCCCAGTGGGCAGTGTCTGTCTCTGAGGCCCTACAGAAGTGGCCTTGCCCTTCCCCTCTTGTTACCGAGTCCAAGCTCGCTCTGCTCGCTGCACGATAGGTCAGTGAAGCTGAGAGAGAGGTATTGAGGCAAGGAAGAGACTTTAATCGGGGAGCCGGCAGACCGAGAAGATGGCAGGCTAGCGCCTCAAAATAACCATCTTATTGGGGTCTGGATGCCAGGTCCTTTTGTAGATTAGAGGTGAAGGGAGGTGAGCAAGCAAAATAAGGCCATTAATCTTCCAAACATTTCCTAGAATGGCAAGCCTCAGGCAGGGGACGTGTTAATTTCTTCCTTCCTGCCATCCACAGGTGGACAGGCTTCTGAACAAAGGCCCTTTAGTTTAACAGTCAGGCAGAGGGACAGGATTCTCTGAGGCAAACAATTCTGTACGATTATAATAACAAAAGCAACAAAAGGCAAGTCAAAGAAACAGTTCCAACGTGGTGTCAGAATTGGCTTCCTCACTGCAACATTCCCCTTTGGGTATTCCCACACATGTACATGCATGCTAAGTCACTTCAGCCCTGTCTGACTCTTTGTGACCCCATGGACCAGAGCCTTTCAGGTTCCTCTATCCGTGGGATTCTCCAGGCAAGAATACTGGAGTGGGTGGCCATGCCCTCTTCCAGGGGATCTTCCTGATCCAGTCCTAAAGAGCAGCATGGAATTCTCACCTGGCTCAGTTCCATGGGAACTCAGCCTGGTGAGAATTCAAAGGTTTCTCATTGTGATGTTTCTGCATCTAACAGGCAAGATGTTTTATCTTTTCATGTAAAAATTAAGTCACTGTACCAGCAGCAAATACATCCTTTCAATCGTAAATGGTAGGCAGGCCTAACTCTGGATGTAAGAAGTTCAATTTGCTTTTGAATTTAAAGTTGAGTTTGTGCTTTTCCACACACACTTCTCCCCCTTTTGTGCATAAAGTCATGCTTTTGAGTAGGCCACTTCAGTTTCCAGAGTATTTCTGTAGTTTCTCAATTCGTGTTTTCATTTTATCTCAAGTAGATAAGAGAAGTTTCAATAAGAGGTAAAACTGAACACATTCCTCCTGATAGTACACTGTGTGGTTAACATGCTGATTGCAGATTTGTATTTGAGCTAGTTATTTCAAGGATCGCTCTTTTATATCATGTCAAGTCAAATTAGATACAATTTAATGTTCTGAATGTATCCAGGTATAGGTAGTTGCAGTGATGATTGCCTGTATGCTATATTTTGTCCATTTAATAGGCCTTGCAGTATTCAGTTGTAAGAAATAACGCAGACAATCTCTTGTACAGTTTACATGGTTTCTCCCAAAGGTAACATTGTGCAGAGTTGTATTATAGTATCATAAGTAAGACACTGACATTGGTAATGCCCACCTTTACCCAGGTTCACTCAGGTTGTCTTAGTTTTCCGTGTACTCATTTGTGTGCATGTGTTCTCGTGTGTGTGTGTGTGTGTGTGTGTGTGTGTGTGTGTATTTAAGGCACACACGATGAGTGTGCATGGCAGCCTTGTGCAGGAGGCATGCTGAGGTCTCTCTTGTTCAGTTTTAGTGTGCATCCTGCAGACGTGAGCACAGACCTGGGGTTTTTACATGAATCAGGGCTGGCTTTGTGGGCTTGTGACCAGAGCTTTCAGTTGGGGTTCAACATCCTAACCTTCCGGACTTGAAGTCCTTAGTTTTTTGTTTGAATTTGTGTTTTGTAAATGAAGTCTGGCAAGACAGTGGAGCTGTGTCCAGGAACTGGAAGCCTTGGTTTGAGTGACTGCCTCCTTGGGGTGGGTTCTCTTCTGTTCTCCGCTGCTTACACCCCCACTCGTAGGACCCCAAAGACCTGGGCTTTTCCTCTGTGCACACAACGGCTGCTGCCTCTAGTCCCTGCAAGGGGAGGCTCGGGGTCTGTGTCTCAGGACAGGACACTGTTAACAGTTGTCCACATCCTGGAGTGTCACTGTGTAGGGTGAAACCTCCCCCCCAGCCCCGTCTAGGAACCCAGTCCAGGTCCCTCCTTGTGTAGAGATTGCCGTGCTCCTGCGATCTGCCTGGAGGCCGCGCCTGTGGGAGGGGAGATGCCTGAGCTTCTGACCTCCCCAGCTGCTGTACAGAGGCTCACTCTGCAGGGATTCCGGTGACCGAAGGGTTGTTGCATTGAGTAGCAAATAAACAACACTGTGCCCTGTTGAGAGAGAAGCTGCAGGACAGAGGGAAGACCTTGCTTCTCTAGTACCTTTTCTGGAACTTGCCCTCTGTCGTTTGAACAGGGAGGGCCTCACTTTTGCATCTTGCGTGGGGCCCTGCGAATTATGGAGCCCATATGGATAGGCATAGTGTTAACTTCAGCAGTCATGTCGTGTACACAGTGCCCACTTGTTTCTACTGCCTCCTCCTATATTTGCTTCAGATTCTGTTGACATAATAAGAAGATATTCAGTAAGACTATATGGGGGACTAGAGCAGCACAAAACCCATAATGATATAAATATGTGGTGGAAAATTACAATAAAACCCTTGCATCTTCCACTTTAATTTTGCCTCAAGGAAATGGCAAAATGCCCAGCTGGCAATAACCAGTTCCAAATGAGCTGCCAACATGGCTAGGTGCTGAAATACATAGTTTGTTGCTCTTCCCCATTTCAGTGCTTGACTATAGGATTTGAGGTTGGTGTTTCAAAGCCAGAGCAGGTGCCTGCCACCTGGAAGCATTTTCTTGAGAGCTTTGCTAATATCAACACAATGAGACCTATTGAAGTGTATTTTTAAATAACACTGAAACTCCTTTACATGTGTATACTTGTCTATTGAAATACAATCATAAATAGGCCTAACATGTTTTCATCTGGAATTGAAAGGGATATGATTTGTGTCTTGGAACAATGAAGGATTCTTATTTTTTAAAAAAAGGAACATGCTGATGGCAAACATTCAGATATAATTAAAATATGTGAGAAGTTTGTAAATGTGGGTTGAAGTCCTAGCATAACACATAACAGAATTACACTGCTTCATCTCAGAGCCCTACTAATAGAGGTCCCTCATAAATACCAGGCATCAGTGCTTCTGGGGGAGGCGATGGTGAAGAATAAGTACAGTTGTTAGGACACATCTCAATACAGAAGCAAAGGCCCTCTCTTGTTCCATTTGAAAAAAACAAACAAAAAAAACCCCTTCATTTTAGTACTTGTAAATACACTTACATATCAGATCCTTTGAGGACTCTGAAAGGCAGTTCCTCATCTCCAGTTAAGGTTTTGCTTTTCCTTAAGCTAGTGCTGGCGTTTTCCGTGAGTATCTCTGCATATATATTGCATTAGGGATCAGTGAATGTCAGAACTTTCCGAGGTCAGTTTTTGTTTTAATGCTTGTCTGAACAATCTGAACTGTTTCCTAGGACTCATCTAACCAAACAACTGCTTTGTTTATGGTTCTGCCTGACCTGGAATATACTCTGCATAATGTGCTGGCTGTGGTCTGACCACATCAGACTGGGTACGTTCAGTGCATTTCTTCTCTGGCAATGTGAAGGCCAAGCAAAGTGGGTGCATGAAATCTAGGCTTAATGAGAATGTATTTTCATCATTAGTTTCACATCCTAATCTCCCTATTCCTAACCTATTGCTAGATCCTTCGATAAGAACAAAAAGAAAACTCCAAACCCTGATTTAATCTTCTCCCCACTCACTCTCACAAAGTTGCTAATTAGAAGCAAAATGTCCAAACAATCCTGTGGGAAGAAGGAAGAGGCCTAGCAGGGGGCCCAGAGAATCTATAAATTAGGTCATTAGTGTAAGGATAAGCATGACTCTTATCTGTGAGGGCTTCTTAGTATACTTGGTGGAAGTAAACTGTTCTGTCCTCCTGTGGTTGGTGAGTTCTAGAACTTGACTTGCTTTCCTCTCTTGGACGTTTATTTGCCAAGCAGATTGGTCTTTATTCCACGTGTCAGGGTCTGGATGGATGATCCTGCACTCTTCTCAATCTATTTTTCTCCAAATATTACTTCCATGTTCTGAATTTTTGCTTCTCCAGCTTGTTCCCTTTTCCTGTCTTACCCTAACTTCTCAGTTTTCCTCTTTCCTCTCCATCCTCTGGTCCCCTTCGTTGGCAGCTTGCAAGTACTTCTGTCACCTTGCAGTGACACACACTTCCCAGCACTGAGATGTGCTGGTGTTCCAGAGGTCAGAGTCTCTGCTCTGGAGGCAGCCTGCCAGAGGTGGCCTCCTGGCTCTGCAGCTCCCCAGGGTTGTGACTTTGGGCTACTTACTTAACCGCTCCTTGTTGCTTTTTCCATGTCTGTAAAATGGGGATGATGATATACTTTCTACCCCATAGTGTTGCTGTGAAGATTAAATGACTTATTCCATATTAAGCATTTAGAGCAATGCCTGACACACAGTGTTTAATGAATGTTAGCAATTTTTAATGTTTAACTCAGTTAAACAAAATGATCACTGAGCCTCTTATTAGCATCTTATTTTTCTGACAACACCTATTAATATCCCAAATAACTAGGGCTCCTTTGGATACATTTGGAAAATGCTACTCTTCAAGGTAAGCTTAGTGTTGCCATTTTCTCGTTTTCATAGGGGGCAGTTTGGGGTGGAAGATCTAGAAGCAGAATCTCTTTTGCAGCCAGGTCCTTTTGTAAGCATCCCTCTGCCAGTGTGCTGCCTTTGGCTCTTTCTGTTGACCAGTCAGTAATGGATTCTGTCATCTTGCCACTTCAGGGATGCTCTGCTGACATCACCTGAGAACTTGCAAAGATGCAGATCTCAGGCCTCACCCAAATCAACTGACTCAGAATCTGCATTTTAACAAGATCCCCAGGTGATTCTTAAACACATTAATGTTCATAATGCACCAGGCTAATGTTTCTGGGTTTTTAGCACCCAAATTCTGCTCTGGGGAAATAGGAAGAAAATCAACCTGAATTCTATTTTACAACACATAATATTGACTATTTCCACAAGTATAGCAGTTTAAGCCCTACGAGACTTCCTGAAAAACCTATGCTGGCATTCTCTTGGGTGCAATTGTTATTGATTAATGCCATGATTAAAACTGTAGCTTAGGTCTACTGTGAGCTTTAGCTCATTGAAAAAAAAAAAACAAAAAAAAATCTCATTGATCTGAAGTCCTCAGTCAGTCATTCTTACCTTTTCAGAAAACACTTCAGATAAATAGCAATAATCTTAGCAGCAAGAGATTTGTCTCAGGGGACAATCTTTTCAACAATGACTTGCATTGATTAAGTTCATAGTTTCTTAACTGTTCACTTTGTTGCTGTGGTAACTCAGTTTTAAAAATTAGGATGTGTTTTCTTAGTTAGGCTTATGCACAGGGCTGGGTTTCGCAAAGCAGCACATTCGGGCGTCTTCTACTGGTTTGGTACGTGCAGAGAGGTTAGTGCTTCTTGATGTTTTCGAGTTAGTGCTTCCTTGAAACAAAAAGGGAGGGCGGTGGACACATTTATGGGGTAGACAGCATACAGAAGAGTCAGGCAAGTATTTCGATTCTTGGTATCTCTGTCAGCTGTCAAGAAAGGACCGAAAGTACTAGACTGTTAGCTGCAAAACTGCTTTTAAACAGTTTAGTCTTGTCAACCACGCAGAGTAGTGTTGTTAGATTGCCTTGCCCTTTACATATGCCTGTCTTTGTGGGTGGGTGGGACATTTGGAAAATCTCCAGCTTTCTGTGGTTGTGAAGAGTAAAGACTCAGCTTGCTAGATTGGATTTTGACATATGTACCACTAAAGGGTATATTAACTCATTCAACTTCCTCAGCTACCATGCATTCTTTATAATTGCAACCATGATTATTAACAAAGAAATTTACTCAGGTTTTTAATATCATTCACTGTAAAGAGAGACAGCAGAAGTGTAACAGTAATATCACCTGTCTCCTATACTTTGCCTCACAAAAGCGGTCTTTCTAAAATATAATTCAGATCATGTCTGTCCCTCACTTAAAATTCAGCTGTGCCTCCTGTTGCCCCCTGGGCAGAGCATGACCCATTCAGACAGATCTTCTAAACATGCCCCTCTTGTGCCTGCAGTTTCTGCTTTGGATACATAATTAGCCTTTCCCTGCATACAGTGATACTCTCTCAAACCTCTGGACCTCTGACCATTTTGGTCCTTCTACGTAGATTGCACTACCACCCCCCAACCTTTTTACCTTCTTTCCCTGCCTGGTGCCATAGCTTCAGGATTCAGCCAAATGAAACCGTCTCAGTGGATCCTTCACTACCCCCACAGATTGTTCAACTTGGGTGCTCAAACCTCTGCCAAGGCATTTGTCATGTTGTATTAGTCAGGGTTCTCCTGAGAAACAGATCAATAAGGGGGTGTGTGTGTGTGTGTGTGTGTGTGTGTGTGTGTGTGTGTGTGTGTGTGTGTGTGTGAAGGAGTATCTCAAAGAATCGACTTACTTGATTGCAGGAGCTGGCAGGTCTGAAATATGTAATCTATCAGGCAGGGAAACCTCCGTTTTGCTCTTAGGCTTTCAGACACTTTGGATAAAGTTCATCCAGATGATCGAGGGTGATTTTCTTACTGAAAGTCAAAGGACTGTAGATATGAATCATATCTACAGAACACCTTTACAGCAACATTTATATTCATGTTTGATTAAATAACTGGGTACTGTAGGCTAGCCAGGATGACATGTAAAAATATCCACCACATGTGTCATTTTATAATTATGTACCTGTGTTTTCACCCTAGGGTTATGAGTTTTCTCAGTCATAAACAAAAATGCCTTTAAATAATTAAAATATTATTTTATAAATAGTTCAGATTATGAAATAAAAAGCAGGATAGTTCTACCATTTAAATGTATAATCCTTAAAAACTTGAGTCAGTTTGCCCATGATTTATAATAAGGTTATCCATTAATACCTTACTAATATTTTTAATTGAAGGGGAACAATGGAAACAGTATATTTATTAACAATGTTTTAGACACACATACATAGACATACTTTATTAAGTTATTAAACTTGCAGAATATGGGTATAAAAAGGAAAGAAGAAGATCTGTGTAAATTTAAGATTCAGCTTGTTTTAAAATTTAGATATCTGTATCATCTTACTTATCAATATATGCTACCTTTATTTTCATTGATAAGTACCATTGTTTAATAAATATTTATTGCCGGCTTTTTACCGTGTTGTGTCAGCACTGAAAAGGCAATCCCTGTATTTTGATCCTATCTTTGTAATGTAAATTTTTTGAAACTATAGCTCAAAACACCTTTCTCTTGTGAAAACTTCCAGGATTAATTGGTATATTTTAATTTTCCTTTTTTCTCCTTAGTACATGCATATGTGTTTTTTTTAAAATCATTGATATGCTATTTGATACATTTCAAACATCATTTTACACTAATGGTTTTAATCTCTTAATATCAGTATTTAGCATAGCATATGCAACTGGGTTCGTTACCTAAGACCAAATATTGGATTGTCTAAACCCAACCTTTTTGTCTTTCCTGTTACCGTATGCCTGCTTTTTTCCCCTGGCATGCGCGTTTCCCTTAGTGGCACTAGCATACTGTTACTCCTAATCTTGGAGTACGTATCAACCTTACTGGGTCCCTCATCTTTCACATTGAATCAGATGCTCAGTGAATCCCAATGATTATCCTTTCTTTAGGATCTTACCTTTACTTTGGTTGGTTTTGACAACCATCTTTCCAACTAATATTCTTACTACCTACTGTGTAGACTATTGCAGTAAGCTTCATGGACCAGTCACTCTCTCCTCTAAGAAATCTATTATCCTCTTAATTAAGTAATTGTACTTAAAATTTTGATATTCACCATCTCAAAGGAAAATTTGGAGGCTTCCCATTGCCAGTAAAATAAAAACCATTATCTAATCTGGTCACTTACAATGGTCTAAATGGCCAGTCAACCTGTCCAGTTTTCTTGTTCAGTCTTCCTGTGTATGGACATCAAAGTTTGACTGTTTGTTCTAATCAGTATGTACATTTTGTTTCCCCATCTTTGAACCTTAGCTATTTTTCTTTCCATCTGGAATGGTCTACTCAAAATTTTTCTGCCCATTGAAATACTTCTTATCCTCTATCTTTTTTTGTTTTTTCCCGTGAGGTCTCTGGGTCTTTTCAGCCTTCAACATTCAGGAATGATTCAAAGATCTATATTAGGGAGGAATACAGAAAGGGCTGCCATGCATGGCCTGTCAGGCTGGCCTATCCCAAGACTGGCTCAATGAGATGCAGTTTCTGGTTCTCAAATTTTAAAATCCAGAAATTTTGTTTCCCTTCTAGCCAGAGTTACTGTATCTCCTAAAAAACAAACCCCCTGCTGATAAAACTCCTCAAACATTATTTTTGTGAACCAGAATGCCTGTTTACCAGTTTATGATGAGTGATATGCTTTCCATGGCATTGCTTCTCGATAGCAAGGTAACTGTAAAGCAGAATCAGTAGCTAGAAAGTTGCTAAACTGGCTCAGAATCGAAACATAAGGAATTGATTGGTGTTCAAGGATATTCCATCTAGGCTATGGGAAAACCTCATTGCCTTACTGGGTCACCTGATAAGGTTCTTTTCCTTGGATAATTTGATATAAACATTAATGGATCTACAGGCTCTAATCTCTTATCTGTCACTCCAGCTGACTGGGTTACAGTTCTCCCTTACACTTTCCTTCCAGCAGTGTCATTCTCAAGATGTTGCTTTTTAACCTTGTTTTAAATTTAGCAACACTCTGCTCCTTATCAATTAATTTGTGAGGTAAGCCAGGTTTACATAGCCACAGCTAGATCCCTCCACTGTAATGTCTTTAGGTGGCTATTGCATACATTGTGTTTGGTTTTTGACCCTTCATAGGCTCAGAATGTGCCTTTTTTTTGTCTTAAACGAGAATTCTTTATGCATTAGATGTATTCGCTTCTGTATCTCTTTCTTAATGTTTGCATTATGTTTATAAATGTTTGTATTTGCCAACCGGCCTTCTTTACCACTTCAGGTCTAAATTTTTGGAAATAAGGGGCTGTTTTTGTTTTTTTTTTTTAATTTTTGTGTTTTTCCTGTAGTCTCAAGAACTGTGATTTTAGGTTTTTTCCAGAAGTGAACTTTGATGTTTATTTCTTCATTCATGTTTTCTTTCTTCCTTCTTTCTTCCCTCCCTCCCTTTTTTCCCGTCCTTGTTCCTTCCTTTCTTTCTTACACACATTTATGAAACATCTACTGTGTGTTAGGAATATACTAGTGATATATATTTAATACAGTTATAAAAGACATAGACAGTAATAACACTGCACTGCCACTCCTTGATTGCCTTAAGCTCTTTATCAAATCTGTAAAATACCACCACACCAGTGTTTGGGTTTTTTTTTGTTTTTTTTTTTTGCAAATAAGCATACCGAGGTTCAGGAAAATAATGTGATCTTCTTAAAACCATACAGTTAGTGAAAGAGCTGCGATTTCATCCCAGGACTCTTGCCTCAGTTCATTCCGTTTCCCTGTAGCTTATTGGTATTTATTGGAGGCAACTTTATGGGGTAGAGTACTGTGACGGTTATTTATGTGTGTTACCTTGATTTAACTGTGGTGTCCAGTTGGTTAAACATTAATATGAGTCTTGGTGTGAAGAGGTATTTTTTAGTTGTGGTTTACATCTACAGTCAGTTGACTTAAGTAATACTGTGGATGGGTCTCATCAATTCAGTTGAAGGCCTAAAGAGCAAATACTGAGAAGAAATTTTGCTTCAAGATTATAGCATCAGCTCCTGCCTGAGTTTCCAGCTTTCCTGTCTGATTGATAATTTTTGGATTTGCCAGCCTCGGCAACCACATAATACACACATAGAGAATATATACACATACACAAACACACACAACTCTATTGGGTTCTGTTTCTCTGGAGACAAAGATTGGTTGCTTAACCTCATACAGGTCCTGACAATTAAGTAGGCAGAGGTATTACACAGAAGTGTTTATTGCCTTATCTTAAATTCCCAAGTTTAAAAAAAAAATTCTAAATTTAATTCATATGGCATATAGTAATTTTTTTAATAAGGATTGGAGCCAGTGTTCTTATCGGATAGGGAGCACGTATGGAGAGAGAAGGAAAGGGTATGAAGGATAAATGAAATAGAGGCTGAAACAACCTAATGATATTCATGCGATAGCCCTCCAGGGACAGATGTATAAAATTGCTAAAGTCTTTTTCTTTCAAGGAAATCCAGCAACAACAACAAAATATTTTTTTCAGAAACAGGTGTTTTTCCCCTCCTTTCTGATGTTGGCATCTAGCCATATGCAGAATTTGTAGTGTTCACAATTTTACTTGTGGGTTTTATAAGGTAGAACATGTTACTATTTTCCTGAAACATGGTCTTTGCAAATAAGAAGACATGGGAAAGGAAGAAGAGTGATGAGTTTAGGAATCCGGATTTCACTAGAAAAGTAATATCATTACTAGACCCAAAATTACCATGGTCAATCCATAGAAGTCAAGGTTTTTGTTTATTTGGTTACTTTAGAGTAGAGATAACACTCTTTTTTTTTTTTTTTACATTTTCACTTTTTATTTTTTCATTTATTTTTATTAGTTGGAGGCTAATTACTTTACAATATTGTAGTGGTTTTGTCATACATTGACATGAATCAGCCATGGATTTACATGTGTTCCCCATCCCGATCCCCCCTCCCACCTCCCTCTCTATCCGATTCCTCTGGGTCTTCCCAGTGCACCAGGCCCGAGCACTTGTCTCATGCATCCAGCCTGGGCTGGTGATCTGTTTCACCCTAGATAATATACATGTTTCGATGCTGTTCTCTTGAAACATCCCACCCTCGCCTTCTCCCACAGAGTCCCAAAGTCTGTTCTGTACATCTGTGTCTCTTTTTCTGTGTTGCATGTAGGGTTATCGTTACCATCTTTTAAAATTCCATATATATGCGTAAGTATACTGTATTGGTCTTTATCTTTCTGGCTTACTTCACTCTGTATAATGGGCTCCAGTTTCATCCATCTCATTAGAACTGATTCAAATGTATTCTTTTTAACGGCTGAGTAATATTTCATGGTGTATATGTACCACAGCTTCCTTATCCATTCGTCTGCTGATGGGCATCTAGGTTGCTTCTATGTCCTGGCTATTGTAAACAGTGCTGCGATGAACATTGGGGTTCAACATGTCTCTTTCAGATCTGGTTTCCTCGGTGTGTATGCCCACGAGTAGGATTGCTGGGTCATATGGCAGTTCTATTTCCAGTTTTTTAAGAAATCTCCACAATGTTCTCCATAGTGGCTGTACTAGTTTGCATTCCCACCAACAGTGTAAGAGGGTTCCCTTTTCTCCACACCCTCTCCAGCATTTATTGCTTGTAGACTTTTGGATAGCAGCCATTCTGACTGGCGTGTAATGGTACCTCATTGTGGTTTTGATTTGCATTTCTCTGATAATGAGTGATGTTGAGTTGAGCATCTTTTCATGTGTTTGAGATAACACTCTTAATAAACCAACAAATGTTAAACATTCTGTTTTACTCCCAGTGCTGCCTATCCTTGGGATGGTATGGGTGCATGTGTGTGAAGTCACTTCAGTTGTGTCCAACTCTGTGCAACCTTCTGACTGCAGCCCCCAGGCTCCTCTGTCCATGGGATTCTTTAGGCAGAAATACCGGAGTGGGTTGTCATGCACTCCTCCAATGGATCTTCCTGAGCTGGGGGTCAAACCCGCACCTCTTAACAATCTATCTGCATTGGCATGTGGGCTCTTTACTACCAGCGCCACCTGGGAAGCCCAGGGTGGTAGATCACAGTCAAATTGATTAGAAATAACACAGTTGGTAGTAGTTATATTCTACAAAGTTACTTTGAACACTGATTTAGCAAATCCCCAACCACTGCTCACACGGGAAATGCCAGATTGGGCCCTGTAAGCCTCTGGCCACATTTGTCAAGGAATCAGTACGCAATCTTGTTTATGTGTGTTTTTGTTTAAAGATACCGTGTTCAATATACTCGTTGGCCACCACTCTAACTCATGCCTGAATGAAGCTAATCTGACTCACATATTTTTCTCCTTCAGGCCCATTGCAACTTCCTTTCTTAGACTCAGGCACACTCGACAGCACTTATGCATTATGCTTCGGGGACACTTTAAACAATGAAATCATCGAAAGAAGCACGATGTGAAGGCAGAGCTTCAGCTGGGGATGTGCATGTCAGGTGACTCAGAAATTTGCTGCTCTATGAAACACCGAAAAGTGTCTGCAAATGACCATAGAAGCATCGTGAATACCGGCTTGGGGGTTACAAATACATTTCAGCCAGTAGGTGAATTTACAAATACAGACTCTGCAAATGATGAGGATCTATGACTACTATCTGTAAATAGTTTGGGACTTTCTGGAAGATCCATATATTTGTTGCAAAGCCACTCTGTAAGAGAGTACAGTGCTGCCCAAGCAAGTTGTTGAACTTCTAAACATTCTATGTTCATTTGCAAGATACTTTAATAAACATTTTTTAACAGTAAACATTTTTAAACCTTGCTCCTGCAACCTTTTAGAAAGAGGAAATAAGTGTTATAAATAACACAACTCCAAATATAGCGATAGGCTTTCCTCAGGAAACCCTAGCAATTTCAGGTGTCTGTTTTGAACCACTGGCATGGTTAATAAAATCAACAAAAGTAAACAGTCAAAATCTGAGCAAAGTAATTTGTTATCTTTTTCGAAATATTAGCAGAGAAGCAATTTTTTTTCCACTGATTTACAAAGTTAATTCATTAACATGTCACGTGTTTAACCACATTAAGACAATTTACTTGTTTAATTGAGGTTTTCACCTTTTAATGATTTTTGTCATATTGAAATTTGCCAAGAAATTAGCAAGTCTACAACTTTGACGCTTGCAAACTGTTTATGTGCTTTTAGATTGATGCCAGTCCTTTAATTATTTATTTTTCAAGCACTTATGTACAAATTTCTGTGCTTTAAAGTCCTGAGTTAGCAAACTAGGGTTATTCTTGGCTTAAGTAGCTGCCACCTCATGGAGATACCGCCCCCCCCCCGCTACCCCCCCGCTGCGCACCCAAGAAAGAGGAGTAAAAGGGAAATCTGCTCATTTATAGTTCAGTTCAGTTGCTCAGTTGTGTCCAACTCTTTGCAACCCCATGGACTGCAGCACACCAGGCCTCCCTGTTCATCACCAACTCCCAGAGTTTTCTCAAACTCACGTCCATAGAGTCGGTGATGCTATCCAACCATCTCTTCCTCTGTTGTCCCCTTTTCCTCCTGCCTTTAATCTTTCCCAGCATCAGGGTCATTTGAAAAAGTGAGTCGGTTCTTCACATTAGGTGGCCAAAGTATTGGAGTTTCAGCTTCAGCATCAGTCCTTCCAATGAATATTCAGGACCGATTTCCTTTAGGATGGACTGGTTGGATCTCCTTACAGTCCAAGGGACTCTCAGGGGTCTTCTCCAACACCACAGTTCAAAAGCATCAATTCTTTGGTGCTCATCTTTCTTTATGGTCCAAACTCTCACATCCATATATGACTACTGGAAAAATCATAGCTTTGATTAGACAGACCTTTGTTGGCAAAGTGATGTCTCTGCTTTTTAAAATGCCTTCTAGGTTTTTCATAGCTTTTCTTCCAAGGAGCAAGTGTCTTTTAATTTCATGGCTGCAGTCACCATCTGCAGTGATCTCAGACTCCCTAAAAATAAAGTCTGTCACCGTTTCCATTATTTCCCCATCTATTTGCCACGAAGTGATGAGACCAGATGCCATGATCTTAGTTTTCTGAATGTTGAGTTTTAAGTCTGCCTTTTCATTCTCCTCTTTCACACTCGTCAATAGAAGACTTTCGTCAAGACTGGAGAAAGGAATGGCAAACCACTTCAATGTTCTTGCCTTGAGAACTCCATGAACATATAGTTTAACTAGAGTAGAATTAGAACTCAAGGACAGAAGTGGATCGGCTCAACCACTGGTGAGATTATTACCAAAAAAAAGGGAAGAAGAAAAATGAGAAATCAGTGATACATAAGACGCTTTGAATATTTCATTGTCTTTGTTTCAACTAGCTCATTATACACTGAAATGAAAGTTTAGGTTGTTGTTTCTTTGTTTGGAAGAGATACCGCCAACTACTTTTCTTAGCTATTTGATAAATTAGAATGGGAGAAAATAGATCTGTGTTATAGAAAGTAGAATTTAGTTTAGACTAGTAGAAGGGGATACTATCAGAGGACTTTGGTTATGAATATTTATAACCTGAAATACATATATGAAGTAAATTAGAGAAATTAGCATTGGCAATAATCAGATTCATATAGTGACACTCTGACTTGGAGAGAATTATATTAGGTAGTCAGAAAACTTAGATCTATTGCTGCTTGAAATTATGTATACGTGGATCCCTAATGTTCTGGGCTTGAATTTGAAAGACTCACTCATCAAGATTTTTAGACACATTATATTTGCTTTTGCAAATTAGAAGCTCCAACCACAGATGCAAGTATACATTGCCATGTGTGGAATTAATGCTTCAGACAGCTTATGAATATGTATGTGTATTGGTGGCGCTTCTGCTACATAAGTCTGAAAAGCAGTGGGAAGTGGGTGGATCTGCGTGGAACTGCATATTGCTGTCAGAAAAGTGCAATTCTCAAAGGAAAAAAAATTATAGGGGCAAAATTTCATTTCAGACATGTCTTGAAAGACATCACTTTTTCCAAAAGAGGAAAGCTGATATTTGTCCATTTTAATTGTTAAAATTTCTGTTGACAGTTTCATAACAACTTGGAAATGATCTGAGGACAATTCTTTGTATTTAAGTATGCATACATCTTCACGATGGTTTCTAGAATGCCTTAAGTATTAATATGCAGTAAGATTCGGATGATATTTAGCTCTGTAGTTACAGTTGTACCTGATTGAATGTCTCCATTCCTGGAATTGATGGTAACGATAACCCTATATGCAAAACAGAAAAAGAGACACAGAAGTACAGAACAGACTTTTGAACTCTGTGGGAGAAGGTGAGGGTGGGATATTTCAAAAGAACAGCATGTATACTATCTATGGTGAAACAGATCACCAGCCCAGGTGGGATGCATGAGACAAGTGCTCCGGCCTGGTGCACTGGGAAGACCCAGGGGAATCGGGTGGAGAGGGAGGAGGGAGGGGGGATCGGGATGGGGAATACGTGTAACTCTATGGCTGATTCATATCAATGTATGACAAAATGCACTGAAATGTTGTGAAGTAATTAGCCTCCAACTAATATTAAAAAAAAAAAAGTCTACAAAAAAAAAATTTTTTAGTGTGAAGGTTTGTTTCTATATGTCACCGGGGTTTTGGTATTAACTAGTGATAATCTCAAAACTCTTTGCTTTGGGGAAAGAAAAGGAAAGTAAATGGTAGTGCAGTTATAATCTGTCTGTTTTATGGTCTCCCACCTTGATCCTGATCCCTGGACAGACTGGGGAGAAAAGGACGGGAGAGCTGGAATGAATGGCTGCTCCTCCAGTGATGTGTATTTCTGCAGTGGTGGATATGCCTTGAGATTTCCTGAGTTCAGTGGGACACAGGATCTCCACCAATTGATTGAGGCCCCCATGTGCAGTTTGAATTAATTACCCATTACAGTCAGTGCAAAGTAGCCTCTTTCATACAAGTTTTAGATGTTTTGAGAAACATTGTTACTTAGTGACAAGTTGGTTTAAAGTGAAAGCTGTGTGTTAGGCACTCAGTCATGTCTGACTTCTTTGTGACCCCCGTGGGCTGTCCATGGAATTCTCCAGGCAGGAATACTGGAGTGGTTTGCCATTCCCTTCTTCTGGGAATCTTCCCAACCCAGGGATTGAACCCAGGTTTTCTGCATTGCAGGCAGATGTTTTGCCATCTGAGCTACCAGGGAAGCCCCAAATTGGTGTAAGGGTGCGGCTAACATGTAATCACATCATAGTTACATGTTTTATATGTTCTATTGGTACAATTCTGATACTTCAGACAGACATTTGGATAACCATTCCTTCCAGAAGACGTTTTAAATGTCAAATTGAACTCGTGTTAATAACATCATCCTAGAGCTGTGTTTTATTGAATTAAGCTTATTGTGCTTGATCAATCAATCAAGATTTTAATTTATCACTTACATACAGATAGTTGATTTACATGGCATACTAATATTCTCCCTAAAAGACCACCTGATACAACTTTGCTTTTTAACCTGTTCTGGGATACGTGTCCCTCAGGAGATTTCCCATTACTCCAATATCATTTATGAAAGGGAGAGGAGCACTTGGCTGTTGCTTTTGGTATATAGTTAGATTTCTGTAAATTTTAACTACTTTGAAAATAAGGCTGGCCTAATTGAGAGTTATTAATAAAAGTTTTATGGACAAAAATTATTTTCCTATTATTAGCCCAGGTCATCATTTTGTAATGCCCTTCCTCATTAGAACTTTACATTGGATTAGGAAAATATGTTGTCTTGGGACTTTATAATTGTTAAAAAATTTCCATTGTGTTGAAAACAAAACAAAAAAACCCCACACAAAACTGTCTTGCTTTTTCCTCTCTCTGCCCCACTAGCTGTTTTTTGTTTCCCTTGGCAGTGAAACTCACAAGTCTGTACTTCTTTTTTTTTTTTTTTTTCATTTATTTTTATTAGTTGGAGGCTAATTACTTTACAATATTGTAGTGGTTTTTGTCATACACTGACATGAATCAGCCATGGATTTACATGTATTCCCCATCCCGATCCCCTCTCCCGCCTCCCTCCCCATCCCATCCCATCCCTCTGGGTCTTCCCAGTGCACCAGCCCTGAGCACTTGTCTCATGCATCCAACCTGGGCTGGTGATCTGTTTCACCCTAGATAATACACATGTTTCGATGCTGTTCTCTTGAAACATCCCAGCCTCTCCTTCTCCCACAGAGTCCAAAAGTCTGTTCTAAGTCTGTACTTCTTGTCTCTAGTTTTCTTTTAATTGTCTCCTAAACATTCTTTAATCAGACTAAGGTTCCCACTACTCCACCAGAAATCGGACCAGGTTCGTCTTGACCTCCCGGGCCCTATGCCTTGCACTGGTCAATGTTTTGGTGTCTTACTTGATCTACCCCAGAGCGTCAGAGACAGTGTATTATTGTGGATGCCTATGACTCATTTTTCCCTCATTTTCTTTTGCCAGACCTCTTCACATGGGAGTGCCTGAAGGATCAGTACTTAGTCCTCTTCTCTCTTTTATTTGCACATATCACTGGGGACATCACTCAGTCTCATGACATTAAATATCATTTATAGGCTGATGACTGCCAAATGCATGTTATTAATGCAGAACTCTTTCCCAAACATTCAATTTTTCTATTTCAGAAGCCATCGGAATTTCTGGTTCTGCACCCTAAAATTTCAACAGACCAGTTTTGCATCTTCCCTGAAAAAGAAAAAGCCATCTATAAGATGATAAATAAAGAGCAAAATTCTAAAACATTCATGTCATTATAATTAAACATTCATTCTAATTTCTGTATTCAGGAATTGGAAAATTTAACTTCAGATAGACAAACTAGAATCACTCAATTCAGGAAAACATCATACACATTTAAATGATTTTTATGCATACTTGTTGATTGCTGTTTCATGTTTAAAGTTATTTATCTAACAAACTAATTCATACCGACATAATACACCATGTAATCCTATTGGGAGATATCATTTAGCCAGAAAAATCATTTGCTTGTGTAAAAGAGTGTTACAAATACACATAGCGCTGTTACTTATATATCAATAGATAAATTAAGGAATATAACATTTATAATTAAAGAAGAAACATATGTACTAATTATGACCAGCTAACACATTTAAAATGATCTTAGTACCTTATTTGTTTGGTTTTTTTTGCCTCCATTTGTAAGTATTATACACTTTTTCTTATCTACCAATACAAAAGTAGCTTACTGTTTTAACCAAGTTGAGATATACAGTCAACAGTATACTTCTTTTATTTTCAGTTAAAATGATAAGCATCCTAGAACATTTTGTGTCACATATCTTAAATGGTTATTTTAATACCTAGAATTTGGTAGTATTCCAAAATATTGTGTTTATCATTGTTAACTACTTGGTCAGTTTTGCTATAATTTCTCACTAGAAAATAACTAATTTGAAGGCAATTCCAGATAACTTTATTTCAGTGTTATTCACCAAAATGTTACTCATTCACTAAGTTACACATGTACTACTTGTTTTGGAGGAAAGACAAGTTAAAGTGAAGATTTCAGAAAATGTTTGTTAGAATTTAGGATGAATATTAGGTGAGAATATAGTGAGAATATGTTATTTAATGCACCATTTACAAAGCTGAGATAAGAATATAGTAGATACATTTTCCCTATATCATGTGATTCAAAAAAGGAAGACATATGTAATGTACAAAACATTACAAGTTACATATATGTATATAAATGTTATGTTTAAAAATATAAAAATAGAAAAAATATAAAAATTGATAAAAGCAAAATGATTTAGGGATGAAATTTTCTGCTTTCTCTGTATTCAAAATTGTAGTCAATTTAATAACATGAACAACTATTGATGAAGTTGATAACTAGGAAATTGATATTGATGTCATTTTTGAGAATGCAAATTATGAATGATATTCAGAGGAAACATAGATGAAAATAAATTTTCATATAAGTGAGAACACAAATATCAAAGTTGGAAAGAAAAATATTCATCTTAATAATATTACAAAATGTAAATTAAAATAAGTATGGGGTGTGTGCTACTGTCTGAAATTATTAAATAACTAAAAATTATAAATCCATTTTAGATGAAGCTGTAGGGATATATGTGAACTCACACATTGCTGCTAGTATTATAAATTGGAAGAGTTTATCAGTATATTGGGAAGACTGCCAAGTGTGATCATACCTTTGATTATCATTTAACTTCTGATTCTAAGACTTTTACTCAAGAAACTAACCCCCAAATTAAATATAGTGGCAGAAAGAGAAGGGGAAAGAGAGAGTACCTAATTTTTTCATGTATTTAAGCTGCTTTTATTTCAGTAAATTAAAAAATTTTTCTTTATAATGGAGTATAGTTGATTAACAATATTATTTTAGTTTCAGGTACAGAAAAGTAATTCAATTATACATATACATATATCTATTCTTCTGCAAGTCATTCTCCTGCTTAGGTTATTATAGAATATTTAGCAGAGTATCCTGTGCTATACACAGTAGGTCCTTCTTGAATATCTGTTTTAAAATAGCAATGTGTATAAATTTTTTATATTTATTATGAAGATGTAGTATAAATTGATGAACAGCCATATTTCAGTAAATTTATCAGCATGCAGCATTTTGTCTGCACAATATTTATAAATATCTAAGAGTCTCTATGTAGAAGGGTAGTGAAAGGAATAGGCTAAGGAAAAAAAAAAACAACCCTAATAATTTACAGATAGTGTGAGTATGAAAGTTGCTCAGTTGTGTCCAATCTTTGCGATCCCATGGACTGTCCATGGAATTCTCTAGGCCAGAATACTGGAGTGGGTAGCCTTTCCCTTCTCCAGGGAATCTTCCCAACCCAGGGTTCAAACCCAGGTCTCCCACACTGCAGGCGGATTCTTTACCAGCTGAGCCACAAGGGAGTTTAGTATAATTTAGCTTTGTTTATTTCTTCATTAATTTAAGATTGTGCCTATAATAACTGTTGCATACATTAAAAAGAATTCATATATTAAAAAGAAATGCACTTACTTTTATATACTTAAGTATATTCTACCATATACTGTAATATATAATATAAACTATGGCCCTATTTTGTATGAATAAAATTCAAATTTGAAAATAATTTAAAGTAATTTTTTGAAATTCAAAGTCACCTCTTTGAATATTAGCATGTTAACCTTAAATTGCAAGTTTTTTATTTGAACCCCAAATATCTGTTAATATATCTGCCTTTTATGGCAACAGAACAAGCTTAACCACTTTTGCACAGGAGAAATTTGCAAACTGCTAACAACCTGACTTAAAATGGCCACAGCAAAAATCTGTATTGGAAGGAACATTTGATAGTAAACTCACAGCATGACCTGTGAGTTGCCATGATTAGAGAAGGTACTCCTCTAGATTGCTTGTTTCCTGTCTCTCTTTAGCATTCCCATGAATGCAAAATAAACCCATTCGAGAAATAAAAGTAATATTATGTGTTTAAGAAAAAAAAAACACACCTTATTAAATTCTCCGTCTCATGTTCTGTTCAGTTCAGTTCAGTTCAGTCAGTTGGTCATGTCCAACTCTGCGACCCCATGGACTGCAGCACGCCAGGCTTCCCTGTCCATCACCAACTCCCGGAGTTTACTCAAGCTCACGTCCGTAGAGTCGGTGACACCATCCAACCAACACATCCTCTGTCATCTCCTTCTCCTCCTATCTTCAATTTTTCCCAGCATCAGGGGCTTTTCAAGTGAGTCAGTTCTCTGTATCAGGTGGCCAAAGTATTGGAGTTTTGGCATCAGTCCTTCCAATGAATATTCAGAACTGATGTCCTTTAGGATGGACTGGTTGGATCTCCTTGCAGTCCAAGGGACTCTCAAGAGTCTTCTTCAACACAACAGTTCAAAAGCATCAATTCTTCAGCACTCAGCTGTCTTTATGGTCCAACTCTCACATCCATACGTGACTACTGGAAAAACCATAGCTTTGACTAGATGGACCTTGTTGGTAAAGTAATGTCTCTGCTTTTTAATATGCTGTCTAGGTTTTTCATAGCTTTTCTTCCAAGGAGTAAATGTCTTTTAATTTCATGGCTGCAGTCACCATCTGCAGTGATCTTGGAGCCCCAAAAAAGAAAGTCTGTCACTGTTTCCATTGTTTCCCCATCTATTTGCCGTAAAGTGAGGGACCAGTTGCCATGATCTTAGTTTTCTGAATGTTGAGTTTTAAGCCAACTTTTTCACTTTTCTCCCTTCAACTCCTTCCTTTCAGCTCCTTCAGGTGACTTATACAGTTGAGTGTTGGAGACCAGGTTCAGTTTTCAAAGCTTAAGCAACTGAAAACAAAGGGAACATCCCCCACCGCAACCAAAAACAAACCAAAAGACCAAATTTGTACTCTTCTCTGTTTGAATCAGAAATATCCACTGTTTACGGATATGATTTTTTTAAACATTGTACCTATTTAAGTGTAAGAAACTTAATTGTTCAAACAAACTAGTGTTTTTACCTTCTTAACTTTCCACAGAACACACATTGTATATGTAGCTGTGATTTTTTTTTTTTACAGGATGGGATGTGGGTTTTAGGTACACAAGTATCTTAGAACAAACCAGATTCTTGATAGTGGCTTTTGTTTTCTTTAAGGAGATCTAATCTCAAATTTACCTGAAAGGGGGAAATAAGCAAGTGAAGTGTTTCTTTGGTTATTGTAGTTTAGATGATTTTTAAATAGTTTGCTTCTTTTATTTTTCATGTGGACAGTTTTTTTTCTTGCCAAAATTTAAAGATGACTACTGTATAATGGGTATAGAATTTGATGTTTTTTTAAATGCAGTTCCATTTCCTATTCTGCAGAAACACCTACCATTTAAATAAAATTACAGTGCTCCTACAAGCAAAAAATAGTCTTTTGTTATCCTTGTATATTTATGCATATTTTGTTTTTATATTAACCACAAGAACTTTCTCCAATTTTGGCAGCACTAATAATCTGCAGATTCTCATGTTTTTCATGATGCTAGTGGGAAGTTAAAAAAGACTGATTTGTAGCTGTTTCTTTATTGCCATTGCATTCTCTTTTTGTTTTTGAAGGCATTTTATTTTGTGATTAGGTCACTTTTGATCCAGTGAATGTTAGAAGGATGTTTGCCTTTTTTAAAGCAGTGGCTTCAAATTGGCAGCACTTTAATGTTGGCTGTTTTACTAAAACTTTGCAAAGTGATTTTGAATTAGTTTTCCTGTCTGCTTTCCATCATGTCATTGCTTTCTTTGCAAGTATTGCTGTGTCCAGGTATTTGGGAGTTGGTTGAAAGTTTCCATATAAGATAATAAACTTTTCTTTTTCCTGAGTTCTTCAACAGTGTCATGTTCTGGCACTTAGGATGTTTTAGCAATTTTCCTGGCTGCTGCTATTACTAAGATGGCACATTATTTCCTCACATTTTTTTGACCTAGTTATCATGGTCATCAAATTTCATCCTGGTCAAAATTTCACAAGCTCGTACTGTGCCAAGTATTGGCCTTGGAAACTTTAAATATTGAATAAAATTTTTTTCTACAGAGGAATTACTCATAATAACATTTGAGATAAATTGATATTGGAACATTTGAAATATTACTAATATTTGATAATTATACTAACAAAGGATCTCATCCTACCCAACTCTGTAGGGTTACAGTACAAAATTTGGACCTTCTGAGTTTATAGAAGGTACTTTGTTTTAATATTTCATGATGTAGTCTATGTTTGGGATTAAAACTTACTTGCTTACTAGGTTTACTGTGATTCAAGTCTAAAGTATGGATGTTCAGTTATAAAACCAAATGGCATAAGAAGTTTGACATTTTTTATATTTTTGTGTTAGAGTAGAATTTGGGGTATTCTGAAGGAACTTTTTGTAATTTGTCTCCTTGGGAGGAAAACATGAGCAGAGACTCATTGTTATGATCTATGACACGGAGATTCTTTTTCATGGGAGAATTAAACAAGGTTTACTTTTAGGATGGCTAAAATTAAGATAATTTACCATACTTATTGTTGGTGAGAACATAAAGAAGTAAAACTCATACACTGCTGGTGAGAATATAAAATGGTACATTCACTTTGGAAAACAGTTTGGCAGTTTCTTTAAAAGTCATATATACCAGCTACTCCATTCCTGGGTATTTACCCATGAGAAATCTGTTACATCTTGGTATGGTATGTCCATACCAATTATTACATACAAATACCTACAAAAGTTTGTTTGTAGTAGCCTTAGATGTCCATTTCAGTAGGTGAACGTAAAAACAAACTATGGTGTACCCACACAATGGAATAGTACTTGGCAGTGAGAAGGAATGGAGTATTGATAATACGGTAAAATATGGATTTAGCAACTGAACAACATGGATGAAGCCCAAAATAATTATACTAAGTGAAAGATGCCGCACACATAAAGTACATAATGAATGATTCTCTTTGTAGAAAATTTCAGAAAGTGCAAGCTAATCCATAGTGCGGAACTGTAGATCACTGGTTGTTTAGAATGACAGGGTGGGGGGAGCTAAGGGGGAAATTAGGCAGGAGCATGAGATGTGATGCATATGTTCTTGTCTCGGCTGGTGTGAGCTTCTGTAATACAATAGGGCAGACCAAGTGGCTTGAACAATAGAAATTCATTTCTCACAGTTCTGGAGGCTGGGAAGTCTGAAATCATGGTGCTCGCATGGCCAGGTTCTGGTGAGGTCTCTCTCCCTGGCTCGCACACAGTATTCCTTGCTGTGTCCTCAGATGGTGGAGTGAGACATCATCTCTTTCATGTCTCTTCTTATCAGGGTCACTAAGCCCATCCATGAGGACTTCATCCTCATAACCTAACTACTGCCCATAGTTCTTACCTTCTTGTACTGTTACATTGGGGATTAGGGCTTAAACATATGAACTAGAGGATGGCACAAACATTTAGTCTATAGCAGTTCCTTTGGGATAAAGCGTATGTTTTTTATCTTGATTTTTGGTGGTGATTTCAGTGAGGTATTCATATGCCAAAACTTCTCAAGCTGTGAACTTTCTATGAGTGTCATGTATTATGTCAACTACTCCTTAGTTAAGCTGTTAAAAAAATTTAGAAAAGTAATACATATGAAGGCATCTACCATGTTGCCTGAGAGATGGCAATCTCACAATGCATGGAATTAAATGAAAAGGATAAAATGATGAAGTGAGCAAAAATCAGTTTCACTTTTACTACTAGAAGAAAACAGTTAAACAGTAGTTTCTCTTGTGGTGAGAAGATTTCTGTGTGTATTTCAGGCTTGTTGTATACACGGATTCTTATTTATTTCTGTGTTTGCATCCATTGAAGCCACCCTCAGCCTGTTTTAGTAATTTGGTTGTCCACACACGTGAATGCATACACTAGCGGGCCCTGGGCTGTACTGCTGAAGCTGAGTTCACTGAAATGGCCCTTGAAAGGGGCGCTGCATGATGGAGGGATGCAGAGGGCAGAAGTGAACAGGTCAAGGATGCTAAGTTTCTCAATGGCTTGATGCAAACTGAAGGAATGAGGGACCTAATATGATTGGCACTTCTTGACCACAGCCCAAGCTCTTCTCTTGACTGAGTAGCATAGTAGTAGATTCCCATTTGAATCTCAAGCAACATTTTGGAATAGGAGAACTAGAACTATTCTGGGAAGACACACACTGTTAATCCTCTGATGAGGAGAATCTATAATAATGATAAGGACAATGAACGGACAGTTACAGACTCTAAGCCCCTTTGTTGTTATTCGTCATGCAGTGGGCAACATACTAGCACATCTGGATTTATTCATAATATATTCTAAACTTGCCTGGTCTGGAGGACTAGAAAGATCTAGAGCTGAATGACTTTAATTGTGTCATACCATCATCATTATCACCACCATTTCCCTGCATGGCTGCTATGTTCTGGGACCCAGGCCTAATGCTTCTCAAATATTTAATTTTCACAGTAGCCCTCAGAAAAGACTTCCTGGAAAGTCCTTTTCTCCCGTCCCTCTTCCCAGATTAAGTTGGAACTTTGTTTTATATGATTTCATAGCATCATGTATACTTCTGTAATACTTATGACTATTGCAGTCATAAAATGGATTACTTGATTAATATCTTTATCTCCTATAGAATGCGGAGCTGGATATGTCTTGTCCACAGCATCTTGTACATACCTAAAGCTTAAGATTCTTTGTTGAGTGAGTGAATGAATAAAATATCATAATATTAAGTTTTATAATATGGGAATAAAGACCCTGTGATACAGTGATTCCATGTTCTGTTTAAAGATGATTAGTCTAGAGATAATCTTAATTTTAAACAGTGAAATAACCAAACAGAAATATGAGCTGTGAGTTGGAAAACAAGAATTGAGATTGAGAAATTGGGATGTTGTAAATAGGTTAAATCAGAGAAATCCTCTGAGTCTCGCTAGTGCCAGGGATTGTTAAACTCAAGTCAGTTGATGAATACCTTTATCACTGAGAGGCATCAAGTATTTTGTTCAAAAAGCAGAAGTAAAAACCTAATGGTATTATGGCATATGATCTGCACATTGTTTGAATAAATTACAAGTCTTCTGTTAAATTACAATTGGCAAAGTAAATAATAATTATACTTTATGCATAATATACATCTTTCTTTTTGTTATAATATGCTCTCTCAGCCAAGCATACATCATTAGCAAGTAGATGTTATGTATCTAAAGATACATATCTAAAGCTACAATGCAGGAAACTCAGGTTCGATCCCTGGGGCAGGAAGATCCCCTGGAGAAGGAAATGGCAACTCACTTCAGTATTCTTGCCTGGGAGATCCCATGGACAGGGGAACCTGGTGGGCTACAGTTCATGGGGTCTCAAAAGAGTCAAACATGACTTTGTCACTCAACAACATCAAAATCTTTAGATACAACAATACTTGATGATGCTTCTAACCAGTTTTCATCCTGACTATTAAGTAGTGAAGAGTTCCCAAACCAAATGCAGCAGAAGATAATTTAAATATTAAAATTGTTCAAAGGAGAGGTTCATAGTCATAATTCATCTAAAATGTATAATGTATACTTTACATGATATAAAGTCAAATTCTGTACTTTGCTTCAGGAGTGTTTTCTTTGTTGTTAGTAATACTCAAAACTCAGGAGGAAATCATTAAAGTAAAATACTCTTTAAGATAAAGCAGATGACCCAAAATGCATTTATGAATCAGACCGGAATATACTAATGCAAGAGCTCTTGAAAGCAGAACACTTGGCTAAGACACAGAGAAGCATTGATAGTGGTCAGAAATGTTCACTTGTACTTTAGAGCATCTTTGATAGCATCTCTTCTCCATTGTCCAGAACCTTCTCAAAGCAAGCAGTTTTTCTTTTTTTTTTTTAGGCTTCAACAGAAGTGAGCCTCATGATAACACTGTCTTAGGAAAGCAAATATTTTTAGATACTCAAGGAATATAAGGGCATTAAGAATGCATAGTAGGTATATTTCTGGATACATAAACCGTATGGATATTCTTGATAAGACAAAAGAAAATGACAATAAAAAAATGAGCACTATAAAATGGTCATTTTATAGAAGTGGCTGCAAAAGTAAGTCAGATACCTCAGTGCATTTTCCAAGAATATTCATAGATGATACGATTGTCTCCATTTCAGTGCTTTTCAGAAAGAATATGCTGACTGCTCTTCTTTCCTTCGTCAGGTTATTCAGTAAAAGTGTGTTCTATGATTATGTTATGGAAGTGTTCCTATAGACTAAAATCTCTGAATGTACAACATATACTTTAAAAAAATCCCAACTCTAGTCAAGCACTTTAAGCCCATTATGACCTTATTCCATCTATCCTTACGTGTCCCGTTCTTCCTGCGCATTCACGGCCTGTTCTCCAGCATGTGCCACAGTCATTACCATCCCCTTGTCATTTTCATGCTCAATCCTACTTTCAGTACAAATGGAGAAGGTTTTTGGTTTTGTGATTGGTTCTCCCATGAGCTTATTATTCACATCATAATTTTTTTTAGACTTTGTTCATATTTTACCTTTTCTAGGAACTCTTTTTCACATAATCCAGCTCAACTGATCTTTTCTTTCTCTGATCTAATATGTATGGTACATAAAACTTACTACTTCAGTTCTCTACTGTTCCTTATGAATGTATCTTAGTTTGTGGATTTCTGGCTTGAAGTATGAGGCCTTGGGGGTGGAGGCTTTAGTGACTCCTTGGTCATATGGTTGGTTTTCATTAAGCATGTAGTCTTGAAGTAGTCAGTTTGGAATAATTTCTGGATTGTAGGAATCTGTCTCATTGTCTCATGGCTAGGCTGTGGTCCCTTATCAATTTACTTTTCTCAAAATAGGGAAAATCAATGTTTGAAACTAGTGAAAACTTGGAGTAATTTATTATGTTTCTTTCTGTAGAAATAACACATCAAATGTGGTTGAATTATAGAAGTGTATATTTATATTTTTTAAAAGAAGTAACAAACAGCACAAATGGCTGTGATGAGTACAACTATTCATCAGAAAAATAGATCTGATCATAATTTCCATTATACCAAAGTATACTTCCATATACCAAAATGCATACTCAAACACATAATTATGAAATGTATGATATGTAAGGTATAATATATGAAATGTGATTTATAATGTGACATATAACACATACATCATTTATTGAGAATTTTCTGTAATATACATAATATTTAATAATTTATTAATAGGACTTTTTGTTTATGTTCATATAGGTAAATAAATTTCCTTGTATAATAGTCCATACCACTGTCTTCCTATATACTTGTATATAGGTATGTGTATATGGTATATAGCTTCTTTGTTAGTTTCCTTAATAAACCAGTGAGTTGGGGGTTGAGATAGTAAACTGCTGCTTTTTTCCTCATTAAGTAAAATATAGACTCTTCCTCAGGAAATGTTTACATAAATTCCAAGGGACCTTAGATGTTCCATATTTTAAAAAATATGAGAAGAAAAGAGCACCATATGGAGTCCCTCTGGACATATCCCTGCAGGATAGACCCTGCAGTGGGGCTTGGTTTCCCCAGTTGGTGATGTGTGAGAGCTCCCATGGCCTGCATTTCTGTCTTTTTTTCCAAGACTCTTATCTGTTGTCGCTTCTGTTATTTCCTGGTATTTGTACAAGTTACTGTAATGCTTTTAGTTTCCTTCTTATCAGCTAACATTTGGCCCAGGTTCAGCATTTTGGAGTGTGGGGGGCAGAAGGAAATGTACAGGTCAGGGATTACAAGTGACTTGGTCTCCCAGATTCAGAATGGTGCATATCAGGCTTGCCCTGAGATATAGGTAAATTAAGGATGATTATAATAGAGGGAGAGCATCTTTTAAAACTGGTTTCAGAAAGTTAAAGGCATAGCATAATCCAAAATAAAGAACATCCTGCCAAAAAACAAGGTATTTGAAACTAGTTTCATAATGAGATCATGGAAGAGGTGGACTGTTTGAATGACTTGCATGGTGTTCCTTGATGATAAAGAGAAAGCAGAGGTACTTAATAATTATTTTACTTAGATATTTTCTTTAAATCAAGAAGAAAGAGCTTCAAGTTCTAGAGGAAGAACAAAACTGGCTAACAGGACTTTGATGTCTTAAAAGATGTGGAAATAGTTAGCCCTTTCGTAACAAAGATGTTTTGTCTTGAGTCCAAGATTTACCACGCAAGGGATCTTGGAAAATCACTAATCATCTTTACAAAGAATTGAAGAGTTCTAAGTGATTAAAGATAATTTTCCAGAGGGGTAATAGAAGAATTTATAAATTACCAATTAATTATTGTAATCTCAACTTTTAGCAGAATTTCAAAAACAGCTTGTGAAACTGTGAGCACTTTAGCAGTGATTAATAGAAGGTGGTTCAGTGTCCAGAATCCAAGAGGAAATCATGCCATACCAACTTGTGTTAAATTAATTAGACAAGGAGTCATTAGACTGAAGTGGTTTGAGTGCCTTAGTTGCCTACATAAACAAACCCAAACCAAGGTTTAGAAATCAAAACCTAAGGACAGCTAATCATAAAGAGCAAACAGGACTTTCCCAAATAAGGCAGCAGTTTATAGCCAATGGCGTCATTACACTATAAAAGTCTTTGTCTTCCCTATAAAATCTTGCCCCTAGCTCCTGTCAGTGAACATCTCCTCACCACTTCTTGATTTACATTGTCCTGTTTCAATGGATTCTTGCTTCAGTTTCTTTATCTTTCAACAGTTGACACCTCTTTTCAAACAGTTATTTGATTGGGGATGCAGGGAATTTTGTGTATGTGGTGAGTCTGGATTGTTTTTACAAAATTTCTTTTGATATTCTTACAAAGTAGGTGGAAAAGTGTGGACTTCCTGGAAATGGTTAGCTTAGTTCTTGGTTGTGAAATTAACCCACCAAGGACTGTTGTTGAATGGATCAGCGTGTCTTCCAGTGGGAGGTTCCTAGTTTGTTGCAAGGTTCCTTCTTGGGTTTGCCCTATTCACAAGGTTATCAGTGACTTGGATAGACTCGAAGACCTGTTTGTCAGTTCTGTTTATCTAAAGTCCTGGAATGGGTAGTAAAGAGCAGGGAGGTAAGAAAACAGTCAGGATCAGATGAAGTTTGAATGCTGATTCCAAGGCGTGTTACTTTTGTGATTTTGTACCTCTGTTTCCTTACCTTGAAAATAACAAACAGTTTTCTGTGTTACAGACAGTAGGTACTCATCAAATACTAACTAGTTTACCTCTTGCTTAAAAGAATAAAGCTAAATATTTCAAGCTACTCAAAAGTTGTTCAATAATAACTATTATTAATAATGACTAATTATATAATAATAATGACTATAGAGTTGTATTATATATAAATATAAAATAGATATAACTTTATTGAAATTGATCACTTATACAAATATAAATGTGTGTATGAAAGAGAAAAAGAGAAATTCTGAAGGTTTGCTTAGCTTCAGACAACACTATAATAATTCTGACAAAAATAGGGTTGATTCCAGTCTGCATTAATAGTAACATGGTGGCGATATGATGTACTATGTTGAGCTTGCTCACTTTATTTTGGAGATAACCTTGACAAAATTGATTTCCGTCCAGTGATGGATCTTCAAATCATGTTGCTTGAAAAACAGCTGAAAAAATGGAGTATGTTTAACCTGAAGATAAGAAGATAGAATCCTTTCTCTCTATCTCTTATATAGAGATATATGTATGTATGTATGTGTGTGTATAATATATATATGTGTGTATGTGTGTGTGTGTATAATATATATATGTGTGTGTATATATATATATATACATCTCAATCTGCATGAGGTTGAGAGCTTGAAGATATTTTGCATGGTTCAAAAATGCACATGGGCGAGGTGGTGGGACTACTTATAATAAATAATTACAATATCCTTACTATTACTCAGATTATGGATTTTGTCCCATTGAAGTGTGGGTTCACTGTTGCTGAAGGTTTTCAAGCTGGGTGAGCATTCCACAGAGATGAATTGGGTAGTATCATTGTATAGGTTTGAGGACGCTCTTGGAGTTGGAGAAACTGAACAGGTTGCTCAGGAGGAGCAGGAAGTCTGGGCGGGTTTTCTGTTGCAGGCAGAAAAGATTGAGGAAAGTCTTATAACATGAAAATCAGGATTTAGGGGTAAGGGTTGGGGACTATAATTAGGAATAATATAAAATTGTCTGCAAGTAACTTTTAAAAACTTAATCATGACATGGAATACAAACCATTCATTTTTGGACAGTGTGTTTTAAATAAAACCTGATTCAGTTGGAAGAAGGAACAAATTCCTAACCTTAAGTTGAATTTCTCCCTCAAAACAGCCAGAGAATGATGAGTTAATTTTTAAGTCCAATGCATTGTGTGATACCAAAGTGTCCCCTAAGAATCAGGAGTATGTTGAATAAATATTTAGACATATTACTTCCTTTCCCCCAAAATCTATGATCTTAAACTTTGAACTAAATTCCTCATTTAAAAGAATCACATTGTTTGGCCCCTGAAATGTTATCTCAAAATCTGTGAGAAGCCATGAGTTATGTTTACTGACAACATTTTTCTCAACTGCATTTTTAAAAGTTATTAAAAAAAAAATCTGTGGGAATACTCCTGCTGAGGTTGAGGAGAGAAAATTCAGACCTGCTGTCGTAGTATATCTGGAGAAAATGGCGTTGATGGTCATACATTCTATCAGGACTGTTCAGCATTGGTGAAACTCATGGACAATATCCATGAAAGCAAAGCCACAGCTGTGGAGGTATTTATCATACCTGTAAGAATGATACCTGTAAGATTAAATGCAGCTGAAATTATATTGAGTAAGTCTCATCCTGTGGTATCCTGCCCATATCCTCTGCTCCTTGAATACTCCTTGTAGGATGTATTGTGTCATGCTTTTTGGTTGATTGAGAAGGCTGTCAAAGAGAACCAAACGTCAGGACAATAGCTGAATTCAGAGCTCAGTGAACAATGGGCCAGCAGAGAGTGTTTGCAGAAAGGGGCTGTATGGTAAGAACTGATCTGACACTTGTGCAGAAAATATATGGAAAATGCATGGTCACTGGTTTTACAGAACCTGGGCTTTAAGTTGGTGTTAAACCTTCTTCCTCTTCACCTCCTTCTCCTTCTGCTTCTCTACCATCTCCAATTCTGCCTTCTCCTCCTCCTCCGTGTTTGTGCTTCTCTTCTTCCCTCTTGTTATTACTCCTCTTTCCTCTTCTTTTTAAATAGCTTCATTATGAAATATGACATGTGATCAGGAGAGTGTATAAAGCTGGAAGTATGGTTTAAAGGATTATTGTAAACATAAATCCTGGCAGTCATCACCAGGTCAGGAAAAAGAACATTACCAGCTCTCCTGTGTATCCCATCCCAGTTATAATTCCCTCCAGTTCCCCAGTTCTTTTCCTTTCTCTTTAGAATTTTGCCACTCACTATATGTGTATATCTAAACAATATTATTTGATTATACTTGGTTTTGACTTTTATGTAAGTATATTCATAGTATAGGAACTCTAGTGATTGGTGCTTTTTTTATTTACTATAATGATCTATGGTTATTGATGAGGTTTAGCACCTTTCCATGTGTTTATTCACTATTTGGATTTCCTATTTTGTGAAGTATCTGTATAGATCTTATAAAGGACTGTCTATATTCTAGATTCTAGTCCTTTGTCTATTATGTATATTACATTTTTTTCTTCCATTCAGTGGCTTGTCTTTTCTTTTTCTTCACATCTTTTGATCAGCAGAATTACTTGATTTGAATATGGCCATGTTTACTTGTGACGTCTTCCTCCAGAGAGAATCTGTATTTGCTTCTACCTTCTGGAGGCACTTTGAGTCTGGCACCACCAAGTTCAAGGCTTGAGCCTCTTTGGATGACCCTCATAATGCTGATCACAGCTGCAAATCTATTCTATTTCACCTGTACCCTTAATTTAAGTTGGGGTTCCATGAGGAATCTATCTTTTCTTCTTCCAGGGTGGTCTCCTATTAGAGGCCTTATCCTGTGTCAACTTGGGACTTCAAATACCTACTAGTGAACCCATTAAGAGAAAATTCAGATCTATAGGAATTTTGAAATTTGCATTCAAGGAAAGTTGTGTTCCCATGCTAGCTTATCTCTCTGGGTTCTTGTTTTTCCTTCAATAATTATCAGATTGTTCTGATAATTCCTTATTATCTTGTCACCTGTTTGATGATTTTAAAGTAATGTATTGAACAAAAATGACCAGCATTTTTAAGAATTTTATTTTTTTGGCTGGTGGAGGGAGATTGGTTTGAAAACCTAGTTCATCATTATTGCTCACTGCACTTATCTAGTGGTTCTTTATCAAGAGTAGTGTATACCTGCTTCAAATAGCATGCATTCTTAGTCGTTCAGTTGTGTCTGACTCTTTGCAACCCCAGACTGTAGCCCACCAGGCTCCTCTGTCCATGGGACTTTTTCCAGGCAAAAATACTGGAGTATGTTGCCATTTCCTCCTCCAGGCCATCTTCCTGACTCGACAATTGAACCTGCATCTCCTGCCTCTTCAACACTACAGGCAGGTTCTTTACCACTGAGCCACCAGGGAAGCCCTGATCCAAAGAGTAACTTTCTTTAACCCCCAACATACCCACGCTTGGGTCCCACCACAGAGATTCTGATTCAGTATGTCTGTGGGATGGCAAGTCTAATTTTGAAAGTCTTCCTGGGTGGTTCTTTTCTGTAGAATGATTGAAGTATCATTGTAAAACAGAATCAGTCTATCTGTCTACCTGTTGACAAAGAAAGTACACAGGCTATCCTAATGTAAACATTTAAAGGAGAGTGAAATCAACAATATTATTGGAGGGCAGGGGTAATTGGGGTTTCCTGGATTGCTTTGGGATGCAGAGTGAGCCAAAACCCAGCAGACAGTATGTTCTGACTAGAGCAGATGCTGCAGTCAGTTCCCTGCTCTGTGCAGGCTCTTCAGCAGGAAGAATAACACGGAAAAGGGAAGTTTTGGCTGCTTGGTTCCCAGGCCACTGTTTTTTTCTTTCTTTCTTTCTTTTTTTTCTGTGGCTCCTCCCATGAGGTACAAACCAAGTCACCAGTCCCTTAAACATCTGTAGAAGCTCCTGGAGCACCACCCACAGTTACAGGATCTATGTTTCCTGTCTTTGAAGCTTCTGCATTTTGTTCTCCAATCCTTCTTCCACAAGGAACACAAACTTAACAGCAATCAAACCCCTCCATTCTTCTTGTTGCTAATCATAATTTACTTTTGATATACTTCAGTATAGTCAGTAATACATGTGTGTGCTCAAGTTATCGTCCCCTGTGGACGTGGTTGGTTATGTAAGATGAACCCCAGGGGGAGTCTGCCATCTAAAGTGGTCACTAAGAACACTTCAGATACTGCTTGATAAGTATAAACCACAAAATTAATGAATGAAATGAATGTTAGAAGTAATTCTCCATTAGTGATATGAATGTGGTTCGTTAGGAGTTACATAGAGATCTCCATCCTCTGCATGGAGAGTGTATAAGAATCTTGCAAGTGAAACAGCTAACATCTGCAGAATAAACCCCTGAATAGAGAATTCAGTGTTTTCACTCAGAGGAGCATTCTGCCTCCTGATTTGACTAGATTAGCTGATCCTCCGGGAATGGTGAGTCTTTCATGCAGAGTGGTGGCTGGAGTGCCTAAAAAGTCAAAGAGGGGAGTTTAAGAGTCAGAGCAACAGGTGACATGGTGCTGTTGTGTCTGTCTGCTGATGCTTGTTTGAACTTGCAGCCAGGTTCATTGCAAAAAGGTCTTGCTGATTATTCCAGGATACACATAACGTTTATAAAGAGAATTGGATAGTTGCGATGGGCCCAGTTGGTATAAATCAGTTTGTAGCACCGCTTCTTCCCCCCATCTCCATGTAGGAAGTTCTTTATTTTGGGAAACCCATTTCTCTGCTTACAAGAGAAAGGAGGAGAACTGCTTTCTGTTTTATACTGGAAGGTTCCTGTTATTTGTCGTATCCTGTATCCCCCTTTTTCATTTGTTAGATCACTGGCTAACATAATGATAGCAGTGATAGCTTCAGCCTACATCAGTTCAGTCGTTCAGTTGTGTCTGATTCTCTGCAACCCCAGGGACTACAGCACGCCAGCCTTCCCTGTCCATCACCAACTCCTGGAGCTTCCTCAAACTCATGTCCATTGAGTCGGTGATACCCAACCATCTCATCCTCTGTTGTCCCCTTCTTCTCCTGCCTTCAATCTTTCCCAGCATCAGAGTCTTTTCCAAAGAGTCAGTTCTTCGCATCAGGTGGCCAAAGTATTGGAGTTTCAGCTTCAGCATCAGTCATTCCAATGAATATTCAGGACTGATGTCCTTTAGGATGGACTGGTTGGATCTCCTTGCAGTCCAAGGGACTCTCAAGAGTCTTCCACAACACCACAGTTCAAAGGCATCAATTCTTCAGCACTCAGCTTTCTTTATAATCCAACTCTCACATCCATACATGACTACTGGAAAAACCATAGCTTTGACTAGAGGGATCTTTATCCTCAGGGTAGACGAAAGGGAGAGAACACAACCCTCTCCATCAACAGAAAATTGGATTAAAGATTTACTGAGCATGGCCCTGCCTATCAACAAGCCCCAGTTTCCTCTTCAGTCAGTCTCTCCCATCAGGAAGCTTCCATAAACCTCTTATCTTTATCCATCAGAGGGCAGACAGAATGAAAACCACAATCACAGAAAACTAAGCAGCCTTCATAACACAGGCAAATAGGCAACAATGATCAAGTCAAGCGTGAGAACCCCCTGTCCTGGTCTGGAACTATGACACTAGCGGGAGAAGTTTCACCTGTCTCAGCGGATTCGGGGAGCACTCCAGCTTCTGGAGGAATGATGCAGACATGTATTTTATGAGTGCTCTTAATTATCTATTCATTCATCCCCACAACAGTATGAGAAATGTGTTCTTATTCTCATTCCCATTTTGTGCATAAGGAGTCCAGTGGTCAGGCAGTCCTCAGTAACCTGATAAATTTGAGCAGTGAGCCCAAGACTTTAAAATGCTTCTGACTTTGATGCTCCATTGTGTTGCTTCCACACTCAAAGGCAGGTCTGGCTTAGTCTCTGTGGAGTCTCCTGGTGCGCACAAGGTTTTGGTTGAGCCCTTCGAGCGTCTCAGCTAGGTATGGGGTTTGATTCTAATCGCGATTTCGCCCCTCCTGCCATCTTGCTGGGGCTTCTCCTCTGCCCTTGGACATGGGGTATATTTTTTTGGTGGGATCCAACATTCTCTGATCAACAGTTGTTCAGCAGCGAGTTGTAATTTTGGAGTTCTCACAGGAGAAGATGAGTGCATGTCCTTCTACTCCACCATCTTAAATGATATCAGTCGGTGGAGAGTTCTGACAAAATGTGGTCCACTGGAGAAGGAAATGGCAAACCACTTCTGCATTCTTGCCTTGAGAACACCATGAACACTATGAAAAGACAGAAGGATAGGACACTGAAAGATGAACTCACAGGTCAGTAGGTGCTCAATATACTACTGGAGAAGAGTGGAGAAATAACTCCAGAAAGAATGAAGAGATGGAGCCAAAGCACAAACAGCACCCAGTTATGGATGTGACTGGTGATGGAAGTAAAGTCCAGTGCTGTAAAGAACAGTATTGCATAGGAACCTGGATTGTTAGGTTCATGCTGCTGCTGCTGCTAAGTCTCTTCAGTCATGTCTGACTCTGTGTGACCCCATAAACAGCAGCCCATCAGGCTCCTCTGTCCCCAGGAGTCTCCAGGCAAGAATAATGGAATGGGTTGCCATTTCCCTCTCCAGTGTATGCATGCGTGCTAAGTCGCTTCAGTCGTGTCCAACTCCATGCAACACTATGGCAGCAGCCTACCAGGCTCCTCTGTCCACAGGATTCTCTAGGCAAGAATACTGGAGTGGGTTGCCATTTCCTTCTCCACTTAGGTCCATGAGTCAAGGTAAATTGGAAGTGGTCCAACAGGAGATGGCAAGAGTGAACATCAACATTTTAGGAATCAGTGAACTAAAATGGACTAGAATGGGTGAATTTAACTCACATGACAATTATATCTACTACTGTGGGCAAGAATCCCTTAGAAGAAATGGAGTAGCCCTCATAGTCAACAGAAGAGTCCAAAATGCACTACTTGGGTGCAATCTCAAAAACAACAGAATGATCTCTGTTCATTTCCAAGGCAAACCATTCAGTATCACAGTAATCTAAGTCTTATGCCCCAACCAATGATGCTGAAGAAGCTGAAGTTGAACAGTTCTATGAAGACCTACAAGACCTTCTAGAACTAACACCCAAGAAAGATGTCTTTTTCATTATAGGGGACTGGAATGCAAAAGTAGGAAGTCCAGAGATACCTGGAGTAACAGGCAGATTTGGCCTTGGAGTATAGAAGGAAGCAGGGCAAAGGCTAACAGAGTTTTGCCAAGACAATGCACTGGTCATAGCAAACACCTTCCAACAACACAAGAGAAGACTCTACACATGGAGATCACCAGATGATCAATACCAAAGTTAGACTGGTTATATTCTTTGCAACCATAGACAGAGAAGCTCCTTACAGTCAACAAAAACAAGATCAGAAGGTGACTGTGGATCATATCATGAACTCCTTTTTGCAAAATTCAGACTTAAATTGAAAAAAGTAGGGAAAACCACTAGACCATTCAGGTATGACCTATATCAAATCCCTTACAATTATACAGTGAAAGTAACAAATAGATTGAAGAGATTAGATCTGATAGAAGAGTGCCTGAAGAACTATGGATGGAGGTTCATGACATTGTACAGGAGGCAGTGATCAAGACCATCCCCCAGAAAAAGAAATGCAAAAAGGCAAAATGGCTGTCTGAGGAGGCCTTACAAAAGGCTGAGAAAAGAAGAGAAGCTAAAGGCAAAGGAGAAAAGGAAATATATACCCATTTGAATGCAGAGTTCCAAAGAATAGCAAGGAGAGATAAGAAAGCCTTCCTCAGTGATCAATGCAAAGAAATAGAGGAAAACAATAGAATGGGAAAGACTAGAGATCTTGCCAAGAAAATTAGAGATACCAAGGGAACATTTCATGCAAAGATGGGCACTAGAAAGGACAGAAATGGTATCGGCCTAACAGAAGCAGAGATATTATGAGGAGGTGGCAAGAATACACAGAAGAACTATACAAAAAAGATCTTCATGACCCAGATAACCACGATGGTGTGATCACTCACCTAGAGCCAGACATCCTGGAATGCAAAGTCAAGTGGGCCTTAGGAAGCATTACTGGAAAAAAAATCTAGTGGATGTGATGGAATTCCAGTTGAGCTATTTCAGATCCTGAAAGATGATGCTGTGAAAGTGTTGCACTCAATATGCCAGCAAATTTGGAAAACTCAGCAGTGGCCACAGGACTGGAAAAGGTCAGTTTTCATTCCAATCCCAAAGAATGGCATTGCCAAAGAATGCTCAAACTATCATGCTATTGCACTCATCTCACACACTGGCAAAGTAATGCTCAAAATTCTCAAAGCCAGGCTTCAACAATACATGAACCGTGAACTTCCAGATGTTCAAGGTGGTTTTAGAAAAGGCAGAGGAACCAGAGATCAAATTGCCAACATCCGTTGGATCATAGAAAAAGCACAAGACTTCCAGAAAAGTATCTATTTCTGCTTTATTGACTATGCCAAAGCCTTTGACTGTGTGGATCACAACAAACTTGAAAATTCTTAAAGAGCTGGGAATACCAGACTACCTTAGCTTTCTCCTGAGAAATCTGTATGCAGGTCAAGAAGGAACAGTTAGAACTGGACATGGAACAACAGACTGGTTTCACATTGGGAAAGGAGTGTGTCAAGGCTGTATATTGTCACTCTGCTTATTTAACTTATTTGCAGTGTACGTCCTGAGAAATGTTGGGTGGGATGAAGCACAAACTGGAATCAAGATTCCTGGGAGAAATATCAATAACCTCAGGTATGCAGATAACAGCACCTTTATGGCAGAAAGTGAAGAACTAAAGAGCCTCTTGATGAGAGTGAAAGGGGAGAGTGAAAAAGTTGGGTTAAAACTCAACATTCAGAAAACTAAGATCATGGCATCTGATCTCACCACTTCATGACAAATAGATGGGGAAACAATGGAAACAGTGAGAAACTTTATTTTTTTGGGCTCCAAAATCACTGCAAAATGTGACTGTAGCCATGAAATTAAAAGACGCTTGCTTCTTGGAAGAAAAGCTATGACCAATCTTGACAGCATATTGTAAAGCAGAGACATTACTTTGCCAACAAAGGCTCATCTAGTCAAGGTAATGGTTTTTCCAGTATTCATGTATGGATGCGGAGAAGTCAATGGCAAGCCACTCCAGTACTCTTGCCTGGAAAATCCCATGGACAGAAGAGCCTGGTAAGGCTGCAGTCCGTGGGGTCGCTAAGAGTCAGACATGGTTGAGCGTCTTCACTCTCCCTTTTCACTTTCATTCATTGGAGAGGAAATGGCAACCCACTCCAGTGTTCTTGCCTGGAGAATCCCAGGGATGGGGGAGCCTGGTGGGCCGCTGTCTATAGGGTCGCACAGAGTCGGACACGACTGAAGCGACTTAGCAGCAGCAGCAGTAGCAGCATGTATGGATGTAGAGTTGGAGTATAACAAAAGCTGAGTGCCGAAGAATTGATATTTTGAACTGTGGTGTTGTGGAAGACTCTTGAGTGTCCCTTGGACAGGAAGAAGATCCAACCATTCCATCCTAAAGGAAATTGGTCCTGAATATTCACTGGAAGGACTGATGCTGAAGTTGAAGCTCCAGTACTTTCGCCACCTGATGAGAAGAACTGACTCTTTGGAAAAGACCCTGACGCTGGAAAAGATTGAAGGCGGGAAGAGAAGGGGATGACAGAGGATGAGATTGTTGGATGTCATCACTGACTTGATGGACATGAGTTTGAGTAAGCTCTGGCAGTTGGTGATGGACAGGGAAGCCTGGTGTGCTGCAGACCATTCTGTAGTCATTGGGGTCACAAAGAGCTGGACACGCCTGAGTAACAGAACTGAACTGTGTCGCTTCCAGCAATGACTGATGTTTATTATGATGGCTTCTAGCTAATGTTCAAAATTTAAGTTACATTCAACAAAATATCCTTTGGAGGTGAGGAACCATGTTCTGTCTGTTAGAAATATTTCAATACTGGTTGCTTGAAATTAAAAGTAGAACCTTAGTAAATCAAGCCAACCAAGGTATGCCTAGGACCACCAAGTCTACATGTGCTTTGTTAGGATGAACTTTTATTGTGTATCTGTATAATTACAAGCTACCAGTTGTTAGGGTAGATATCTGTGTTACAAAGGACCTAGAAAGGCTGAAGAACAAAGTGAAATGACTTACATTATAAGGCCGGTCGAATGGAGCCACAAGGTAGTAATCAACAAATAATTCACTAGTATGCATATTAACTAGCATGCTTAGTGTTGGTTAAGGTGAGAAGATTCCAGATCGTGAGACTTAAGTGCTACTTTATAGTGATTTGGGGATCCAGAAGCTGTTCTAATACACCACTGTTGTGAGCAGGAGTCAGTGGTGTGTGGTCTCTTATTGGCAACTCGGCAACTCTGCAAACTGGAATACAGAATAGTTTCTCCACTATGAAGAAAGAGGGCATTGGGGGTTGGCTGAATGGAATGCTGCCTTTTAAAAGGAAAATAAGAGAGCTATTGAAAACCGCTATCATACAAAAATAGTAAACAATGATTCTTGACCATTAACTGGACACAATAGTCTCTTATTGAATAACATTGGGGAGGTCTATAGTTCTAAAGCCTTTGCATGTGTTTAGTCAAGGGTCTGTTCGGCCAGATTATTTTAACTTTTGACCATTACCCTGAATTTGAAAAAGCTGAAATTAATTTTTATAAATAGGAAATATTTTGCCCGTGACTAATATGTAGTGTCTTAGTCACAGAGAAGATATATGTACAGAACTTGTCTGCATGAGTGCCTGTGGAAGAGTTTGCACTTAGTGAACTTTGCCATAATGCCTCAGCTTTTCACTTAGACAGGGTTGGCACCTGGCTGCAGACAATACCAGTTTCTAACACTGTGCCTGTGGCTCTTATGATATTTTCTGTGTCCTTGGTGTGTTCTCATATTTCTTGCATCAAAGTGCAATGTTATACATTTTAGTAGAAGCCCTCTCTTTTGTTCTTGTTCTGAGTATCATTAAATTGCGCAACCTTCAGACTGCTGCCAAAATGCAGAGGGCTAGGATTGTAGTTGCTTCCTCGTGAAGTGGCTTCTGGAATGTTTATATTTTTAAATTAGTGTTAGGCTAGTGTTTAAAGTTACCTAAAGTGTGACAATGCTTAACACATTTTAGCAATGTGACCTGTTTAATGATTGAGCTTGCCTTTATAATAATGGAAAGTTAGCTATTTTGAAATTAGGGTCCTTTCCAGGGCCCTGTACTTTTCACACACCAAGTGATTCACGTGTGCTTTCCAATGAATTCCATGTGCACTTGCATAGTCCCAGTTACTACTCTCCTTTTTCATTTTTTCCCTCCTCTTTTGCGTGCTTCCTGATAGCATGGAATCATCTCACTAGCATCTTCCACACTCACTGCCTTTGCATAAAATCTCGATATTGCATGCTCACAAAACCCAGCCCACGGGGCCCACAGAACCCAGCACGTTTACATCAGTCTGCTTAGACTAGAGAACCCTGTGATGGTTAAGACCAAAAGACCACATAATATTAATGAAGACCACCTGTAAAATTTTGAGATGTTTTTTCTCTGGAACCTAGCTTTATTCTTATATATGAAAGTTTATAAGTTGACAGTTTGTAAGAGTAATATTTCAATAGTATTTCTACTGGAAGTGAATGTGCTTTTATCAAAGGAATATGATTACAGTATGGAAAAAATTGTGTGACAAGAAGATCCTTTTCTTCAAGAGTGATAGACCAAGTTTCCAAAATTAGCAAGTTTTCCATCTGAAGAGGGAGGCTTTTACTTAGTTCCAACTCTGAATGTCATAGGGGAGGGTGGGCCTCATGTCAAGATCTTCTAATTTTTGAAATCAGAAATGATGCAGAACCTCCCAATTTTTAAATATTGGTAAAAAAAAAAGTGTGGACTACCCCCAACACCTTGGTGGAATTGACCTCTTGTGCTCTAAAGTTCAGTTGAGGAATTTCTTTGCAGATATGATATAAGTGAGTACTGATGTTGCAATTAAACTTCTCCAGTTATATATCAGTATTTGCTAACTATCAGCCATCTGTGGAAAAAAGGAGTTAAGTAAGCCCTGCTGACCCTTGCTTGCCTCGGTTCCCTCAGGGAGAGAACAGGCTTTTGTTAACAAGACGTACCTGAGGTCTGTGACCTCCTGCTGAACTGCCAGCCTTCCCTGAAAGTTTTACTTTCATGGCTTTCTGGTCTCACTGTATTTTATTACTATTTTATATTTTGGCCACTCTTGTGTGTACTACAGGATCTTAGAATCCTCGGCCAGGGATCGATCCCCTGCCCCCTGGATTGAATGCTCTTCGTCTTAACCACTGCACCACCAGGAAGTCCCCCTGCTGGTCGCACTGTATTTTTTATTATTATTAGTTTATGTCTTTGCCACCTCTACAAGTCCTGCGGGATCTTAGTATCCGCAACCAGGGATTGATCCTGTGCCCCCTGCGGTGGAAGCACTGTGTCTTAACCACTGGACCGCTAGGGAAGTCCCCTTGCTGTTTGGTTCAGTCTTGCTGATGCTAATGATTCTCTTTCCACTTTCTGTGGATATCATTTCCCTCTTCTTCCACATTGTTCATTCTGCTCATCGAAGTATCTTTTTTCTCTTCTTTCCATGCTTTCTTCCCCACCCCCACCCCCACTTTGGTAAGAAGAGATTTTTATTTATCCCGCAGGAAACTATAATTTTGGCCGAAAATTACTAGCTTCTGAGCAGTGCAGTCAGAAAGAGAGGCACACCCAGGAAGCAAAGCTTGCATCCCAGCTTTTTGTACTTCCAAGAACAGTTTTTCGTCTTCTCCCTTAATTCTTCCTCCTGTGTTCACAATTTTGGAGACAATCCACGTGATCTGCCTGGTGGGTCAGCCCTCAGATGTGACAGTTGTCCTGTCCCTGCCGTTTCCCTAGGCCCACTGCACCCTCCTGATCAGAGCTGCCGCCCTTCACTGGGTTCTCGTTGCTCTGCCCTTGGATGGCTGTGAGCAGTTGCAGTTTGGATCACAGCCGCTGCAGCACTCACTCTTCTATAGCAGTCCATGGAATACCTTACTTAGGATGACGTGTGTTTCTGTTGGAAAAAAACTAGACTCTGCTGCACTCACACTGAGACAAAATGTGCTTATTGTAATAATCAAGGACTTCTCCCTGCTTACCTTTCCTGCCATTTTCCTGAAGTATGATTTGTTACAGCCATACGTCATTCTCCAGAAACACTGTGTTTTCACGTGCCCCTCTTTCTTTGCCCAATGATGCCTCATACCTCAAAACTGAGCTGAGATAACACTTCTGCTTTGTAGCCTTTAGATAGGCTGGGTACTCTGCATCTCTGCATTTAGCTTTATCATTGTGTAACTATTGCTTGGTTCGCCAACTCTCTGACTAGACTGTGAGCTCCTTGGAAGCAGGAAATATCTTTCATCCCGGAATGCTTAGGTTACAGTGTGATGCTTGTCTGTATGCCCAGGCACTGCATTAGAACTTAAGAATGGTGAAATCGCTAACAGACTTCAGTTATGCAGTCTCTAAGGGTATGGAATTGTTGCACTTTACTAGCAATTGGACATGTCATCTCTGATGATCTTTCTTAAGACTCATGCACAATAGGTTAATTTCAGTTCAGTTCAGTCGCTCAGTCATGTCCAACACTTTGCGAGCCCATGAACCTCAGCACGCCAGGACTTCGTCTCCATCACCAACTCCCAGAATTTACGCAAACTCATGTCCATTGAGTCAGTGATGCCATCCAACCATCTTATCCTCTGTCATCCCCTTTTCCTCCTGCCCTCAATTTTTCCCAGCATCAGGGTCTTTTCAAATGAGTCAGCTCTTTGCATCAGGTGGCCAAAGTATTGGAGTTTCAGCTTCAACATCAGTCCTTCCAGTGAACACCCAGGACTGATCTGCTTTATGATGGACTGTTTGGATCTTCTTGCAGTCCAAGGGACTCTCAAGAGTCTTCTCCAACACCACAGTTCAAGAGCATCAGTTCTTCGGCACTCAGCTTTTTTTTATGGGTTAATTTAGCCTCTATCTTATTATTTTTTTACTATTTAAACTTGGAGTTATAATTATTTATAGTCTTTTATAAATAAGACTATCTTATTTATAAAATAAGATAAACAAATCTAAAATTAAGGTCATGAAGTTTATATGACATAAGGATGGTATGGTCTGAATGTTTGTGTCCCTCCAAAATCCATATGCTGAAATCCTAATGCCCAATATGACAGTGTTAGGAGACAAGGCCTTTGGGACTTAAGTGTGGAACTCTCATGAGTTAGAGTAGTAGCTCTTTTTAAAAGAGACCTCACAGAGCTCCCTAACCTCTTCTATCATGTGAGGAAACTGTGAGAAGTCTGTGACCTAGAAGAGAGCTGTCACCTGCCCCCCATCGTTCTGGCATCCTGATCTCGAGCTGTCAGCCTTTAGAACTGTACGAAATAAATTTCTATTGTTCTTAAACCACACGACCTTAATAGACGAGGACAAAAGGACTTTAAAATCAAATGATCTGTTTTACCAGAGAGCATTCAAGTTAAAAGAGGCATTGAAATTGGGTTTGGCCACTCTGCCCTTTTTGTGAAACTCATGAACAGCTAACTCAAAGGGAGTTCCTGATGATGACTCCTCTTTCAGGTAGTTTCTGAAATACCTTGTCCCGTCTGTGGTGGTTTTGCCACTGCGCAGCTCACAGAGCTTCATCTGCAGGACCTCAGACTTCCTGATTATGTGCTGGAGACTTCAGTCTGCAATGAAGGAGGGACCAATAGTGTAGTTCCTGAAATGAGTATTCATTTCCATCAAGGTCAGAATAAAGGACAAACACTAGGCAATTTTGGTGGAAATTTTGTCTTGCTTTAAAGTAATGTTCTAAAGAACTATCTATACTATTAGTATTAGAGGTTTTTTTTTTTTTTAATTTAACCTTGCTTTTTATTCTTGAAAGCATGATTGGTAAGAGATGAACTACTGTGTGCATATTTTCAAATTCTTCTTTACTCCCCTCCCCAAATCATCAAAATATTGGGTATACCTTTATTACTGAGTAAATTTTTATTTAAAAACATAGAAAGTCTTTATACATATTACAGGGAAAGAACACTTCAAACAGACTTTGGCAGCATGTGTCATTGTTTCTAAATGTAAAGTTTTTAAACATAGCTTGGTACAACAGTTTGTTACAGTTAAAATTCAGTTTGTGTCACTTTTAGAAATCTAAACATTGTTTCTCTGTCATATGTCTTTGAAATGATATCATATGTTCTGGAAACTCAATAGGGATATTGAGAGTGCCAGAACTTACTAGAGGAAAAAAATACATATGTATAACCACTATAGATATAGATATGACTATATATGAGTATCTTTTTCTTTCTTTCTCATTAGGCTTACGAGACCGTAAAGTCACAATTGGGGACTATCTAGGAAAACTGAGTGATAAATGTGTGTGATCATTGGTAAATCTCTATTTTATCTGACACTGTGACCTGGGCACTGGGGCTGTGGTGGTCGGGTGGAGAGCTAGAAAGAAAGCTTTGTTGTTCAGAGTGTAAAGAAAGCTGAGTTCTGAAAGTGAGATCAAGGCTTCTACTTCACAGGGCTTTGTTGGGCACTCCGAGAGCAAGCATTGACTGTGGGCTTAGGATATCACGGTAGAGGCCACAGAGTCAACAGTTGTCCTCAGGCAGCATTTTCAGGGGCAGGAGTTCAGTAATCCACCAAGAACCAAAGAGGATACAAGTTTACAGGCCGAAGTATTAGGACCAAAAGTTTAGGAATTGTATGACTGCAAATGTCAGAAACTAAGAAATGTTTTCTTGAGGGTCTCTTAACACACTGAATTACACCGACTGGGGATAGATTTGCTTTTATCCAGAACTCAGCCTCCCCAGGGCTTATCTCTTGTCTTTGTTGGCTTACATTTGGGTCCAGTCTATGCGGCGAGTCTCTAAAATCCATCCTCTGCCATTATGATTCCATACCTCATATAATGCTGTGAAGCCAGGCAATGAAGAGCTTTGTTTATTCCTCTTTGCAGAAAAGTTCTGAGCTTTCTGTCTGGGCCAATTAAGGTAGTACAGCTAATCCCGACTACTCACTCTGGCAAAGGTAACATTTTTGCTGACTGGTAGCTCTAAAATACATGGTCTGCCTTTAGAGCAGGGGAAGAGTTAATTCTCCAAGGAATAATGTCTGATTTGTAAACTAAGGTGAAGTTAATCTATTTCTAGACAGATAGAGTTGTTGTTCAGTTGCTCAGTCGTGTCTGACTCTTTGCAGCCCCATGGACTGAAGCACACCAGGCTTCTCTGTCCTTTACTGTCTCCCAGAGTTTGCTCAAACTCATGTCCGTTGAGTCGATAATGCCATCCAACCATCTCATCCTCTGTCTGGAAAGATATAAAATGCTCAAATTAGCACAAGATACAATAAAGGGTTGAAATTGATCAGTTAACTATTAAGAACACATAATCTAGGATGGATGAGTTTATGTTAATTGGACCCAACTTTTAAAGAACACTAATTCTTGTTCTTTAAAGTTGCTGTAGAAATTGAAAGTGAGAAAAAGTTACCAGCTAATTTAAGTAACTCTAGTATAATTTTAAATCTAAAGCCTGATGAGCATAACAGGAAAAAAAATCACTATAGGCCTGTTTCTTGTATGACTATAGATACCACAATCCACACAAAATAAAACTTTGGCTAAGCATATCCTGTGGTATAATACAAATAATGCATCATGATCAAGTAAGACTTGATACTTGATATTAAAAAATGTCAGAACAATTCATCATACAGTTAGATCAAAGGAGAAATAAAATCAAATGATCATCTTTATTGATCCCAACAAAGCATTTGATAAGGTTCACTACCTGTTTGTAAAAAATATATCTTGGGACTAAAGGCTTAGAAGGGTACTTTCTTAGTTTGGTAAATGTTATATATCAAAAACTACAGAAATGATTATATTTCATGGCAAAATTTAGTATATATTTTGGATTGTGTAAAGATTAATGGTAAAGAACAACACTTAAAGAAATGGATTGAAATGAGAGTTAAGAGACATTATTTGCAGATAAGATAGCCATCTACCTTAAAAAAAAAAGCAACAGGCAAAAGAGTTAACCAAGGTCCTTGATGCAAGATGAACGTTTAGAAATCACTACTTCTGCTCTCTATGAAGAATAATCACTAAAAATTACAATGTAAAAACAGTAATACAAAGTAGTAAATATCTGGGGATTAACAACTGAGTTTATACAAGACTTTCATGGGAAATGTTAAATAGAAAGCATAGTAGGTGATGTGTATGAAAAGAGATTGTCCATACTCTTGGGATGATATAATTTAATACTATAAACATGTCAAATCTGCCAAAATTAATCTTGATCTCAATTTCAGTTGGAATTAAAAATACTAATTTTATTAAAAATATTTAGGGAGAATAGAATTCCAGAAATAACTGAATTAACCTTAAGAAGAGGATAGAAGAGAGATTTGGCCATCAAATATTAAGACGTAGTAGAAAGTCATAGTTGAATTTTTTTGAAGGTTTTTTTTTTTTTTTGATACAAGAATAGACAAATAAACTGAAGGGATTGAATGAAGAGCTCAGAAATAAACTGATATATATGGAAAAGTTTTTTATGTGGTAAGCATTGCAAATCATTGAGGAACAGATGGATTGTTTAATAGATGACCTTGGGAAAATTGGCTCACAACATTATAAAAAGAAACCTAATGCTTTTTAATACCACATACAAAAGATGTACCTTTTCCAAGTAGGTGAAAGACCTAAGTATAAAAGCTAAATTATAAATCGAATTGAACATAATTTAAGAGATTTTAGAGAGAGGGAAGAAGGGCCTCTTAAACAAAATTTCAAAAACAAAACCATAAAATATAAACTGATGAATTTTTATCATCAGTTATAGGATTTCTGCTCATCAAAGGTTACCATGGACAACATTAATAAACATGTAACTAAATGGGTGAAGATATTTAAAATACCTAAAACGCAACAAGGGACCAATGTATAGAATACAAGAAGTTTCAAAAAATCAACTAAAGAGGGAAAGAGACAGCGATAGAAAAATAGGCAAAGAATATATAAACAGCTAATTTATAGAGGAAGATACCCCTAATGCCCACAACTTCAAGTTATTTTGTAATTAGATAAATGCAAGTTAAAGGAACTATGAGATGTCGTCTTTCACTACTAAAGTGCAGAAGCATTGAAGTTGGATAATGCCAGGTATTGATGAAGATTTGTATAGTGAGGAAGCCTCAGATACTGCTGGTGAAAATGTAGACTGGTACAGCTATCTTAGAGAGCAGTCTGCTACTATTCAGTCAAAATAACAAGTATCATAACTCAGCATTTCTGGGTACAGACATCCTCAAAAAAATTCTTGCACTGGTAAATGAGGAGGCCTGAATCAGCATATTTATTACTGCATTGTTTGTAGAGGCAATGAGTTTGTAGATGTATGGGTGTCATCACCAGAAAAGTGGATAAATAGATTTTAGTGGACATCAGGGAACATTTGCAACAAGCGGAAATTGTGGATTTGACGTGCAACGTGGATACATCTCAAAAGCAAAAAAGTAATAAAGTATTTTGGATAGTCCTATTTATGTAAATGAAAACGTGCATATACATACAAACTAAAGATACCCATGAGTCACATTACGATGGCTTTACCTGGGGTGAAGAGAGAAAAGGAAGTTGTTGGTATAAAAGAGAAGGGGGAAAAAAGACATATCCCAAGGGAAGCAGGAAATGTAGTGAAAGACCAAAGAATGAATCCTGTCTGGCCAAAAAAGGCAAGTGTCTACCGGTTCAAGAATGTTCCAGAGATCAGGACACCAAAAGTAGACTCTAATAGGGTATGAGAGAGTACCGTGTGAACACCAAACTAAGACACAGAGTGTTGACTTCATTTATGATTACTATCAAATTAGCCACCCAAAGACCTGAGTCCCCCAGACGTGAAGAAAATGGCTGGCAATTTAAAGTGAAGGAGGTTTGGCAAGCATTTGCAGAATGGATTCTGAAATATCATGGCACAGTAAGCTAGAAATGAATGATGTCATATGTAGAAGTTTCTCCCTGGCTCTGTTAAAATTGGTTTCATTGTGATTGTTTCCTTCTTTCTTTTTCTTTCTGCTCTTCCTGCTTCTTTTATATGCCTCCTAGTGTTTTGTATAATGTCATTCACATTCCTTGGCTCTGTCCTTTCACAGTCTTTCTTCATAACATCTGTTTGCTTTTTCCACTTTTCCCTTTTATCTCTATATTAAGAAATGACTGTCTTGTTGTTTCTTTTTCTATGTTTTTTCCTCTTCCAAACAGTTGTTCCTCTGTCCCCATTGTTTTCTAATGGAAGATGGTTTTTCCTCAGCCTGCAGATCTATCCCGCACACCTCCCACACTCTGTTCCTAATAAGACTTTGAGAGGAAAATGGTAGGAGGGAATAAACTGCTAGGTTCCTTAATCTTATTTTCATGCCCATATTTTAGCAATAGAAAGTAAAGGTTATGAAAAACTCAGGAAATCAGAAACGTTTGTTTCTCCATATATTTATCTTTACCTTTTTTTGGTACTGCAGGTTGTTCTTTGATGATTTCATAAAAATGAAAAAAATTTAACCACAGTTATCAACTAATATCATTTTTTAGCTGTTGACCTAAGTTGTTGACACCCTCATGGATCTTCAGAAATGAGGCTCATGCAAGAAATAGTTAACTGATTCCTGTTTCTAATTGATGCAAACATTTCAATAAATGTGTTTATAATAATAAATTTTAAAAATTACCCACTCCTGGGGATGAATGAAAATAAAAAGTCCTTGTGTTTGTAAATCTACCTCCTCACCCTACCTCCCACCATTATTCTAGATTTACCTGCATGTTTCTAAGGAAATTGAAACCTACTTTCACTGATTATGTCATACTTTTCCTATAGAGCTGAGCAGCATTCTCTTGGGGAAAATTATTTATTATCTTTTTTTATGATGGAAAAATAGAAGAGTCTCTTTTCTGTCTCAGCCTTTTGGAGCTCAGAGGACAAGGAGGCATGTTATATCATACTCAGTAGTGTATTGTGTTTAACACCCAACTCTTTGGAAAAAAAGTATTGTCAATTTTATGATATAAAAGATGTAGCATATAACTTACAAATAATGAAATGTAAAATACCTTTTATTATAAATTCACATAGCCAATTATATCTCAGAGAATAATTTTGTCTTTTTTTCCCCTTAAACTCTTACATCCTGCAGTGCAACTATGGTTGCAAATGATAAGTATAGTTGTGACATGACTGTTGGTTTATAATTTTTTATTTGAACAAATAAGATGAAAATGAAACAACGAAGAAGGAGGTCAGAACTTTGCATGTTCATCAGTGACATGAATGAGTTTTTTGCTGAGTTGAATAGTGGTTTTGAATAGTGGAAGAAAATTTCCTCTTTGTCGATGTGTCGATGTGATGGTCACATGGCTGTGACAGGTGTAGCAAAAGAGGAAAAATTCTTCTCTCCAGATCTTTAATCATGTTTGCTTACATCCTGTTGGCCAAAGCAAGTTACATGGTCAATCTCAGAGTCAGAGGAAGAAGGCCTAAAAATTACTGGGTAACTGAATGGGCGTGGATACAAGAAGGGCAGTAGTTGCCAGTCATTTTTATGTACTCATTCTATAGGTGCCCTCAGCTCCATCATGAAAAATCCACAGAACAGTAATAAACTATGAAAGTGAAAAGTGAGAATGTTAGTTGCTCAGTCATGTCCAACTCTTTACGACCCATGGACTCTTGCCTACCAGGCTCCTCTGTCCATGGAATTCTCCAGGCAAGAATGCTGGAGTGGGTTGCCATTTCCTTCTCCAGGGGATCTTCCTGACCCAGGGGTCAAACTCAGTTCTCTGACATCTGCAGGCAGATTCTTTACCATCTGAGCCATCAGGGAAGCCCTGTTAAACTGTAATGACATGGAAATGTATTTAGTATGGAGTTTGTAAGTAGAAGTTTCTAAGGTTTCTCCTACTGCTCCACAGTATCAGGTTGAGGGCTGGTATCTCTCTGCTTCTCTTTATCCTCTTGGTCCTAAGATAGCTGCCCACAAACAAAATCTTATGTGCACCAAGACCCAGGGAAAAAGATCAGTGACCCCGCAGGAGACTGAACCGACACTACCTGCTAATATTGGAGGGTTTCCTGTGGAGGTGTGGATCCGCAGTGGCTCCCTGCAGAGATGGGGGCACTGACAACAGCAGTGTTGGGAGATGCCCCTTGGTGTGAGCCCTCTTGGAGGAAGGTTGCTATTCACCCTACCACGGGGAGCCTGTAGACTCCTGGGCTGGGTTGCTTCAGGTGAAACAGCTAACAGAGAGGAACCACAGCGCCACCCATCAGTAGACAATTAAAGTTTTACTGAGCATAGCCCTTCCCACCAGAGCAAGACCCAGTTTTCCCACTAGCATTTTCCCTATCATGAAGCTTACACAAACCTCTTAGCCTCATCTGCTGGTGGGCAGACAAAAGAAACAAGAGCTATAATCCTGCGGCTGCCAGACTGAAAACCACATCACAGAAAGTTAATCAAAATGAAAAGGCAGAGATTATGTCCCAGATGAAGAGACAAGATAAAATTGTGGAAAAACAACTAAATGAAGTGGAGGTAGGCAACCTTCCAGAAAAAAGAATCTGAATAATGATAGTGAAGATGATCTACGATCTTGGAAAAAGAATGGAGAAAATGCAATAATCATTTACTAAAGACCTAAAAGAGCTAAAAACAAACAAGAGGTGAACAATACACTAGAAAGAGCCAACAGCAGAATAACTGAGGCAGAAGAACAGATAAGTGACCTGGAAGACAGAATGATGTAAATTACTGTAGTAAAGCAGAATATAGAAAAAAGAATGAAAAAAAAAAAAAATGAATACAGCCTAAGAGACATTTGGGACAAGGTTAAACACACCAACATTTGCATTATAGGGTTCCCAGAAGGAGAAGGGAGAGAGAAATGACCCAAGAAAATATTCAGGGAGATAATAACTGAAAACGTCCCTAACGTGGGAAAGGAAATAGTCAACCAAGTCTAGGAAGTTCAGAGAGTCCCAGGCAAGATAAACCCAAGGAGGAACATACTGAAGCACATAATAATCAAACTGACGAAAATTTAAGACAAAGATGAAATATTAAAAGCTACAAGGGAAAATGACAAATACAAGGGAATTCCATAAGGCTATTGGCTGATTTCTCAACAGAAATTCTCCCAAGTCAGAAGGGAATGGCGCAGTATATATGTTTTAAGTGATGAAAGGGAAGAGCCTGCAACCAAGAATGCTCTGCCCAGAAAGACTCTCATTCAGATTTGATGGAGAAACCAAAAACTTTACATAGAAGCAAAAGTTATAGCGTTCAGCACCACCAAAACAGCTTTACAACACTAACGAACTTCTCTAGGCAGCAAACACAAGAGAATGAAAAGACCTACAAAAAAGAACCCAAAACCATTAAGAAGATGGTAATAGGATCATACATATCAATAATTACCTTAAATGTAAATGGTTTAAATGCACCAACCAAAAAACATAGACTGACTGGGTGGATGAAAACATGTGTATGTATGCATTTTCACTTAACACATTTCCACTATTCAACATCCCCCTCTCCACCCCGTTGTATGTAATTATTTTATATTGTTAGGTTAATCATGTTTCTATTATGGCTTGCAGTTGCAATTATCTTTTATTTTTTGTCTGGCTATTGATTATGAAAACTGATAAACATCTTACTGTTATGATTATATATACCTGTTATTCATTTTAATAACATTGTATCATGATTGGTCAACAGAAAATAATGGAATTCTATAACACTAAAACTACCATTTAATAGAAAAACATGTAATCAGTTGTTTAAATTCAAATGCACATTAGAATTATCTTGGAATTTTTTGAAAACTACAAATGCCCAGGTATTGTCTTTTTTTCTCCAACGCTCCTGATGTGTTTTTAAATGTGAGCAGCCACATTTAAAAACAACTAAACTATATGATGGTCTTTTACTTTAATCTAGCTTGTGGTACTTTTTCTACTTCATATTCAGTGCTCCCGTTCATTTAGTTTATGTTTTCCAATTCTCTGTCTCTTCTCTGTTGTTCTTTCTCAAGTCTTTATCAAGTGTAGTAGAAAAGCTTGTGTGTGTGTGTGTCTGTGTATAGTATATATATAGTATGTACAATGTAATATATTTTAGAAAACTTGTGAATTTTTGCTTAGCTAAAAATTTGTGACATTTTGGTCCCACTTGTTTGACTATGTGTGAATTGAATGCCATATTTCTAATTTATATTCACTCAGAACTTTGATATAGTTCAGTTTATTCTGGCATCTAGTATTACTGCTAAAAGTCTAGAAAGCTAATTATGTTAGTGATTTAAAATTTTTTGAATGAGGCTTTATGGCTAATCCAATCCTGAGACTATAAAGAAATTCTATATTATAAAAAAAAAACCAGCAAATTAACGTGATACAGTATTATTAACTAAACTGTAGATTTTGTTCAAATTTCACAAAATTATATGCTAGTGTCCATTATTTGTTTTCATTCAGTCTTATTCAAGATTCCATATTGTATTTAGTTGCACTGAACAGATTAAGTTGTGTGCAACAAATTCTGATAAATTCTCTTTCCATTTTTATTGTTACACATATTTTTAAATTTTCCCTGTTATGGCTTCTTAGATATACCCATCATTTAAAAGTGGACATTGAATTTCCAAATACATGGGGTTTTTAAAGTATCCTTGATATTAATTTCTCAGTTTGATATTAATTTCTCATTTAAATGTTTTCTTCTCTGCAATCACCCTCTGTTTTTCCACTCTAATTTTATTAAGGCTTTCAAAATCTTAAGTCAAATATCTCTCTTGGTAAATGTCACGTTGCACTTGAAAAATATGTGGGCTATTTTCAAATATCTTTTGATATTGATTTCTAACATACTTCCATGGTGATAAGAGGACAGACTCTGAGTGATTTCAATACCTTTAGACCATGAACGTTGTGCACCTTGTTTTATGTCACTGAATATGTTCCCGTGTCTCCTGGTTTATAGTCTATGGGAACTTGAATTTCAAGAATTTATATTCTGATGTTGTGTGAAAATTGTATAAATATTACTTATGTTGAATTGGTTCATAGTGCTTTTCAGGTCTATTATATCTTTCTCCTTTTCTGTCTATTCAGTCTATTAATTTTTAAGAATTTGATATTGAAACTTCAACTACAAATCTTAATTTATCTACTTAAAATAATCATAACATATATTGTTTTCCAAGTGTCCTGTGAATGTTATCATACTTTCATTATTTAAAAAAAAAAGAGCAAGATAGCTGCCTACATTTCTAGACATCATGGACTTAGAAAACTCTAAAGCCATAAGGTATCTGAGAGCTCGTGTCAGTGAGAGAGCTTAATTTGCATGCCTCATTCTTTCATGAGGAAGGAAAAAGTGTTCCCAGAAGCAGCCAGTAGATTGCCCCTGTGTCACAGGCCAGAATTAAGTCACGTGATCTCCCTTAACTTGAGGATGAGGGAAATACTGATTTTCAGACTTTTGTCATAAAGGGATGGGAATACCTGTGATAGGCAGCTGTGACTGAGCAGGAGCCACTAATATCCTAGGATGTCTTAATTAAGAGCCACGTCAGTGTCGCCTCTCATGTCCTTGTATCACTTAGCTTAAATATTAGACACACAGCAGACTTCAGTCTGCATAACTTGGGTAATGTCATCACCCCTTTACTAGAGGAGGAATGGAATGTTCCTTATTTTGTTCATCAAATAGACCAAAGATGTAATAGTAATTCCCTCTACCAAAAAGTGAAATGCTATTTTTCCAAGAGAGGAATGGATAAAGAATGACAAAATCCATCACACCACCACCACAGCACATATTCTCCATGATGGCGGATATAGGTCTTTTGAGTGGGAAGATACACTTTTCTGACTGACTAACTACAAATATTTTCTCTGCTCACATACTCTCCTGGAACAAATGTAGATGATATGAACTTATGGAGCTAAATAAATGTTGAAATCTATAGATGATTGTTCACAGATTTTGTTTGCTAGAATGAACTGATGCTCTTCTGGGCATCCCTTTGTTCACATTTGTTAGAATATTGATCACACCTCTGAGGGAGACCTGTAATGAACTGTGATGCAGTGACCCTTGTTCCGGACAGTGCAAGGACAAGGTAATAATTCTCTTGGCAGTTCTTCAGACTGTGCCTTATAATACCTCTTTTATGTGATCTGGAATACATTTTCTAACATTTTCTGGAATACATTTTCCTCATATTTTTGCTGTGTCATTTTCATATTTGTATGGTATACATCCCCCAACACATTCTGCCAGCTAGTTGTATTTTCCCTAAAGCAGTCTGGTAGATACAGGAGGAAAATAAATATTGGATCTGGGATTAAATAAGAGTTTAGAGATATAGGGTTTCATCTTTCAGTCACTGTTTTTATAGCATCTTCTTGTCTTATTTATTAATAAGTAATTACAATAATGTTAATTATTGATTACACTTTACTACATTCCAGGCCCTGTTTGAGAACTCTAAAGACAGCCACATGATTTATTTGTATAGGTAAGGAAGCTGACACCAAGCATGGGTTGGTAATGACCATTGAATAATTGAGTTAAGTGGGCCTGACCTGTTCTTCCTGACCTCAGCTGTATTTGTGACCTATGGTCCTGGCTTGGTGCTGGGGACTGTATTGTGGTAAAGAAGTCGCTGGAGGAGTGACCCCTATATGCTGTTCCAGCATGGACATGTATACACACATACAGATGTATCTGGTACATGTTCCCCTGAAGAGGCTGTAAAATTCTGTGCTGGAAGGCAGGCCACAGTTTGTAGCCTGGCCCTTGCCTGTCTCTGTAATAACAGCCTGCTTGCCATGCCTCTGTTTTTCTCTGCTCCATTCCTGTGTGTTTGAAGAATGGGGCTATAGTCTGGCACATAATGTAGTATGAGTTGGCTGGCTAGAGAGTGGGAGAAGAGATAGCAAGCAAAGTACTTTTTGGAGAATAGCAGAACTAAGTCCTTTTGTTGTACAATAGCTTTTTCCTCTCCTTGATTGTGAAGGGATTACATCTACGTAGTGTAAAGTTTAAAAAATGCAAAAACAAAAGCATAAAAGATAATGCAGCCTTTTACAATCCTATTCCTAGATATATTTACGGTTAGTGGGTTTTTTTTTTGTTTGTTTGTTCTCTTCAACTCCTTTTTCTATGAATCCATTTTTTTTTTTTTAACAAAATGGGGGCTTCATTGTCTATACTGTTTCATAATCTTCTCTTTTGCATACTAGAGCATCATGACAGATTTCTTATAGCATTAAAGATTTCATTTCCCACTATCCATTCATTTATTCATTCATTCAGGACATCTTTATTGAGAACTTCATATATGATTGGCATTTGATTTTAAAGGTGTCATAGTGGTACATTGTACCTGCATGCAAAGTCACTTCAGTCGTGTCTGACTCTTTGTGACCCTGTGGACTATAGCCCGCCAGCCCTGTCCATGGGATTTTCCAGGAAGAATACTGGTGTGGGTTGCTATTTCTTCCTCCAGGGGATCTTCCAGACCCAGGGATCAAACCCACGCTTCTTTTAGTCTCCTGCATTGGCAGGTGGGTTCTTTACCACCAGCGCCACCTGGGAAGCCTCAGTGGTACGTTAAAATGACTCACTGTATTTCTTTAATTCTCTGTTAATGGCTATTAATTCATTGAAGAGACAAATATTTATTGAGCACCTATTATCTACCTGCCCTGTGCTGGATGCTGAGGATAGAGTGATGGATGATGGAGATAAGATCCTTGCTGCTTGGAAGCTTACCCTGAGGGAAACAGTAGTCAGTATCTGTAAATAAATGCACCGGAAATGCAAGGCCTATTTGAGATTTGTTTCCATCAGATTTCTCTTTGATATTTGTCAAAAGTTTTGGTTCATTGATAGCTCTTTCCACTTCCATGTTCAGTAGTGATATGAATTAAATTCACTTTCTATTTTACTGTTCTTTCAGTGGGATTCATGGAAACAAACATTAATGTTTATGTTTCATCTGTCATCTTGAACCAGAAGTCTACTTGGCTTAAATGATTAGGAAGGTATTTCATAATCAGATACATATACTCGTATAGTTCTTTCTGATTTATTTTTTAACTATTTATTTTATATTTAATTCCTTTAGCATGTGTTTTGGCTGGTTGTATAGATTTCATTTTCCCCCAGTATTTTGTAATCCAAAGTCAGAGCTTGTTTTATGTATTCATTAAGTTATAGATGTGGCTCTGATTGTTATTAGAATCAGAATATTTTCTGTGGTACTTTCTGCTGGGAAATAGTTCAAATAGTAATCTGTCGCCAGATTACACAGTGCCCATAGACATGTTACATGAAGTATTTGGAGTGGTTTTGATGCATATGTTTAAGAAGAAATGTATTTTTAAAGTACAGTTCTTTAAAGCTTACTTACATTGAAATTATTTAAAGTATATTGACTGTAGGAGCTTAATAAAGTGGAGAAATTATTTCAGAGAAGTAGTGAAAAAGAATCATAGATAAAATCACATCAATTCACAGATTAATGAAATATATTAATAATTGTTAGCTGTGAGTCATATTTATTTACATTTCAGTAATGTTCTCCAGATCAATAAAGTGAGTCATTTTGTAACTGAGAAAGAAAATTAGATTCTCAAGTAGGTTTCAGTATAGCCTGTTCTTAATAGTTTTTAAATAAATGAAACATGTTCTCAGTGAATAATGAGAGGGATTGGTGTGAATATATGCTGTTTATGGAGCATTCATTTAACAACCACATATTGACTGTTTGCTCTTAGCCTGGCCTTGCCCTGGGTGCTGGAATAGAGCAGTCAACCAAACACATAGTTTGTGCTCAAATGAGGTCACATTTTAGCAGTTGGAGAGATACAGTACAGGCACACAGTGATGTAGATAACATAAAGATATTCACGTGATATTTACCAGAATCAGATGGTATGTGCCAGTGGACTGTCAGGTGGGAGAGTGTTCCAGGCAAAGGGAACGGCCAGAGTGAAGCCCATGACCGCAGCTGGGCCTGGTGGCTGAAGCTTCCTGAGAAGAGTGACTGAGGGGAGAGTGGTTGATAAGAGACAGAGGTGAACTGAGCCAAGATTGTGTAGGTAGCTGTTGATTTTGTAAAGCAGCATAGTCAGTACTCACTGCTTAATCTAAAGTTTTATGGGGATGATAAGGTCACAATTCTCTGATAAATCAGTTGACAGAATACTGACGGTGGCATAGAATCTAAGAATTAGGCTCTGGAAGTCTGGAGTTTCTATATTGGGGAAGCATGCTTCTCCAGGGTGAGCTGTCTGCCAAAATCATTGTAAACATTTGAGTATTCAGATGTGTCTGGGCTGTAACCTCTGCAGGGAAAGGAAATCCTGATTTCTAAAAATAAATTCCGTTTTATTTTAAGAGTCAAAGGGGAACAGACTGTCCTAGTAAATAAAGGTCATTGACAAGTCTTAATTGTGGAATTAGTATATAAAGAGAGATCATCACTTTAAATCCATGGATCACTAATACCAGTTCTTAAAATGTCTACAGATAGATTTTATACCCTCCATTGAGAAATCATAAATGGGTTTTCAATACTGATAGGCTGATAATATTAAAGAAAAGTGTAAGAATGGTTAACACATTCCTGTCATACTTTTGTGAAGTAAAATAGCTCACTTTTTGGTGACTTATTTCTTTCTGCATTCAGTATTACATATTGAACACAAACTGTGCATTAGACACTGTTGACACCATTCTAGGTTCTTGAGTTATAATGAATAGGATGGAAAATGTCCCTGATTTAATGGAACTTGTATTCTAGTTGGGAAACATAATTTTTAAAAAATGAAGACAGATACATTATATAAATTCATATAGTGATGACTTCTCTGAAGTAGCAGAGGGCAGGATAAAAGATGTATTAGAGGAACTGTTATTTTATGTAGAGTAGTCAGGGAAAGCTTTGCTGAGGAGGGGACACTTGAGCATCATAAAGGAATTGGTCATGTGAATGAACATCAGGAAAGGTAGTATTTCAAGCAGGAGGAGGAGAACGGGTGCAAGAGCTCAGAGGTAGAACTGTTTTATGATTCATTTGAAGGATAATAATGGAGCAAAGAGCAGCAGAAGATGAGATCAGAGAGGTCATAGCTGGGGTAAGAGCATTGTAGGCTCTGATTACCACTTTGGGGTGATTGTAATTATGAAGGGAAGCCTTTGGAGGGCTTTGATCTGATTCAAATTGTAAAAGGATGATTCCATGTCCTGTGTGTAGAGTAGGTTGTGGGATCAAGAGGAGGAGCAGGTGGCTTGAACAGTTATTGGGGTTTCTGTGAGAGATGGTGGCTTTGACTAGGAAGATGGCAATGGAGATGGTGAAACGTTTTTAAGTTGGAATATGGTGTACTTTTTTGTAGAGCTAACAGAATTTGTTAATGGAGTTCATCTGAAGTGAGAGAGAGGAAATTTAATTATTCTGAAGTTTTTGACTTGACAACTGGATGTTGGTGCCATTTCTTCACGTGGTGAGCAGTGGGGAGAATAATCAGGAGTTCTGTTCTGAACATGTTAATGTGAATACCTCATAGATGTATCAATGCAGTGATGTTGTGTATCGTTAGATAGGTGGATCTGTGTTTCAGGGAAGAGCTCATTGATTAAGATAGACAAATTGATAGAGATGATACCAATGTCCATCATCATTAAAGCGAGAAGACTGGATGAGGTCCTCTAGGGAAATGATTATAAACAGAGAAAGTAAAGTTTCTGAAAAATGAGCCCTGAACATTCCAGCATCTAAGAGGTCAGAAAGAAGACAAGTTTACAGTAAAAATGACTGAAAAGTAATTGGAAGCAAGAGAATGTGCTATTTCCAATTACTTACAAGCAAGTAATTGGAAAAGCAAGAGAATGTGCTATTGCAGAATCAAGGCAAGGCGATTTGCTGAGAGGAGGGAATGACCCACTGAGTTAAATGCTGTTGAGATACTGCCTCTGGGGGCTGAAAGTCACACATAGAATCTGGCAGTGTGACGGTCATTGCCAGTCTTACGAGACTGACTTGAGAGCAGAGGTGGGCAGACAGCTCACCTGCAGTCAATTCATGTGAGAGTGTGTGCGCCGAGCACCAGTACTTCTTGTGAGGTTCTTGTTGTTTAGTCGCTCAGTTATGTCTGACTTTTGCGAACCCATGGACTGCCCCACACCAGGCTTCTCTGCCCTTCACCATCTCCTGGAGCTTGCTCAAACCCATGTCCGTTGAATCGGTGACGCCATCCAACCATCTGTCCTTTGTCGTCCCCTTCTCCTCCTGCCTTCAGTCTTTCCCAGCATCAGGGTCTTTTCTTGTGAGGAGAACATCCATAAATGGGATGAGGGAAATGGGATAGACTTTGGAGTACAATACATCTTGAGTGTTTTGTGGGCAATCTAAATTTGATTGTTGAGTTTGGAGTTTCATATAACATGGTGTTCTGATTTTACACATGTTCTGGTCTCAGCCAAAGAATTTTCTTTTCAGTGAATTTGAAGTGAGATATCAAATTTCTTTTACTTCTCATTTTCTTGGTTCTCTGTGTTCAGCAAATCAGTTTATTTTCAGTGCTAATGTAGTCAGTATAGCACACATATTATAGTGAACTTTAAAATATCCTGTTTGATTCAGATGTGGTTTTAATTTTTATATGCATTTATCCCCTCTCAGTGAAAAGGAATATGGATTAGTGCAATGACTGGATCTAGATGAAATGGTATATCATTCTTTGCACTCATAACTTCCAGTTGTTTTGAGAATACAATGGAGTTTTGACAACTCACAGTTACTAGGCTGTTCAGATGGCCTGTATTTCTCTGTTGTCACACTATAAACCAGACCCCTTTCAGGAAGATTTTGTTCTGCCCTCTTTTAAAGGTAAATAGAAACTTCTCTCAAAATGTCTCACTTAAAACGTTACCCACACTGACTACCGTTTTTCCTGTTCTGTGATTAGTATAAGCAAATTAGATTATAAAATACCAAGGGAACAGAATGAAGAATGTCAAGAAATTAGCTTTTGGAGGATTTTCTATGGTAACTATGATAAACTCATGAATTTTAGGCAGGGAAAATGGAGTATCTTAGATTTTCATGAAGATGGGGACTGTTTGTCTGTTGTTTACCACTGTGTCTCCAGACACCTAATAAAATAAAAATATAAGCTTGTACTGGAAAAACTTATGCTGTGATGTATTAGTGTAATTATTGGTAGATTAGCATTCACTGTTTTTCTTCTTAAAAAATTCAAGTTATCTTATATTAGCATATGTATAGGCAACCTTTGATATACATGGGTTCCCTGGTAGCTCAGACAGTAAAGAGACTTCCTACAATGCAGAAGACCTGGGTTCAATCCCTGGATTGCGATGATCCCCTGGAGAAGGAAATGGCAACCCATTCCGGTGTTTTTGTCTGGAGAATTCCATGGACAGAGGAGCCTTGAAGGCCACAGTTCATGGGGTTGCGAAGAATAGGACATAACTAACACTAACATTTGAGCAACTAATACTAACATTTTGATATGTATGAAAAAAAATTAACGTGATGCTAACTCATAGTGTTTAACCTTTATATTCATCTGTATTGTACTGTAAATCAAAGAACACAGACATATATAATTTTTTTTTCTCAAAGGTTCATCCCTTAATTCCACCTCTCGGGATCAAGTGTGCTTGTTCTCTTTCACCATATTTGATATTTAGTCTTTGCAGATTATCTATATTTGCCTTTATGAGTGACAGTAACAGAAGACTGGTCAGTTTTGCTGAAAATATAATACATTTCTCTATGACTCGGTAACCTGAATCATGGTCCAAGGCATCACAGGTATCTGTAAGAGCCTCTGCAGGTATCTTTGTAATAGAAGCTTAGTGGGGGGGCCAGAACCTTTTCCTGACAAAGAGCTCAGCTGAGGACATCTGGCCACTTGGAAATGAACTGAAAGACCAGTTTACTTTTGGTAGAGTGGCAGGTGATTTTATTATCTTTGGCCACTCCTGACCCTTCCCCAAGTTACAGCATTCTTTCCAGCAGCTGTATAGCATTTTACAAGAGGAGAAAAAAATGCTTGCCTATCTTGGGGAACATCAAAGTAAATGAGAGAAATTGTTTTCATTTTGATCCTATAAATCAGATGCTCTGCCTGCCTAGTACAAAGAACGAAAAAAAAAAAAAAATACACCAACTCCTTGGGGATTTGGTTTTCAGGAAATGAGCGTTTTATCCATGGAGCCAAAAGATCATTAGCACAATCATAACAATGGAATTCCACAGTATTGATGCCAACATACGAATCTATGGCCCTTGCTTGGTTCTAGTACAGTACTTGAAATTAATGCAGTAACGTTAGAGTATAAATAAATACAAGGAAGGGAGTTGATTAAAAATCATTAAATTAAATTATTTTCACCAAAAATAGGTTAGTTTCAGGATCTGGCTAGAGTCAATTGGAAATCGCGTGAGCTGCGTTGGAGCTATAGAAACCAAGCAGAAATAGCAGAACTATGAGCATGTCTAACGGATGTGGCTGAATTGTCCCTCCTCTGGAGTGGCTTGGAAATGTTGGTTTTCTTAGTTACTTACTTATAACTTACTTATAACTAAGTGCTGTAAGTATCATCTCTGATAAAAACAATAAACACTTACCATTTACCATGGGTCTGGCCCTATTATAAATACTTTACATGTGCTGCTACTGCTGCTAAGTCACTTCAGTCGTGTCCGACACTGTGCAACCCAATAGACGGCAGCCCACCAGGCTCCTCTGTCCTTGGGATTCTCCAGGCAAGAATACTGGAGTGGGTTGCCATTTCCTTCTCCGATGCATGCATGCTAAATCGCTTCAGTCGTGTCTGACTGTGTGACCCCATAGACGGCAGCCCACCAGGCTCTGTCCACGGAATTCTCTAGGCAAGCATGCTGGAGTGGGTTGCCATTTCCTTCTCCGTTTCATGTGTTAATTCATTTAATCTCTACAGTGACCCCTGGAGGCAATCAGTCAATCAGTAAACAAGTATATGTCTGTGTGTGTATATATGAAAATCTGCACATACAAATGTGGCATATATCACATACGTACATGCATATATATCACATACACACATATATGATATGTATCACATATGTATACACATATATACAAATATGATTGGTAAACAAGTTTCTTTATAAACATTAATTATGATAATATGCATGATGGGTATTCAAGAAGGGCATAGTGGATGCCACATTTTCTAAATTGATTTCAAAGCTTATTGTCATAGAGTAAGTGTATATGATTTAAGATATACTAATTTAGTTGTTGAACTCAGGTCTATGTCTAAGTCCAGGGGATTCTTAAATGAATGAGTGTTTTGTTGGGTCTTACACGGTATCAGAGCTACAAAGTTGCAGGCACTGGACCCAGTGTGTGTGTGTGTGTGACCGTGGTATCTACAGAGGTGTTGATGTGGGAGCCAGCGATAGTTTTTCTACCCTTAATCAAAGGAGAGTTAGAACCATTATTTTTAAGAATAATAAAGAACGTGAAAGATTTCTACACAAAGGCTTGCTCTGCTTGGAACTCCAGCCTCCTGCCTCCCTCCATCTGAAGTTATTGCTTTTGACCATTGGCTCTCAGCTAAGATACTATCTCTTCAGGGAAGTCTAGTCCCTGTCTAGTCCTTTGTCACAGCCCTTGATTATTATGCTCTCTTAGGATGGGGCTCCGTTTCTTTACAACATCGATTTTACTGTGCTGTTACACCCTCATTAGTGCGATATTGCCTCATCTGTCTCCCCTACCTGCGCTCTCCTGCTGATACAGCCTCTCTCGAGTTATCTCGTGACAACCAGGACCATCTCTGGTTTGAGTTATCATCATGCCTCTAGTTAGCGATACAGTGCCTGAGCATGTCTGCTCAGTATTTTTTGAGGGGCCATGAGCCCTTGTGATGTGCTCCTGTCTGTACCTTCCTTTTGTGAGAGGTGTTCTCTGCGCTGTGGTGATCCAGGTGAGCACTCATCATGATCACTGAATTCATGGCATTAAGCTTTTCAGCTTCATTTAAAAAGTCAGTGTCTATACTCGATCCTCCTTCCTCTGTGGTGTATCATTTAGATAGCTTTGGTAAGAAAAGTATTGAGTTGGTCAGAAAGATCGTTCGGGTCTTTTCCATAACATCTCTTTGACCAACCCAATATTGTATTTCCAAACTTCTTTTCTGAATTTGTGATCTAGGGTGTAACTCAGGCAGTTGCCCTCTCTCTAACACCTATCTCCAGTGTTGTTATAATCCCTGATTATTACGCATACTTAGATCTATACTGTTATTCTTTTTAATGAAAATTACCTAGAATAAAGTTAATTTAGTACAATTTAAACATTTTAGAACCTGAGAGTAAACAGTTAAAAGGGTGATGGTTTACTTAGTTATTTTACTGAAGATTGATTTTTTTTAATTGAGTTTAATAAATTAGCAAACTGTATATGAGGTCCTTTAATTATTTGAGGGTTAGTATCATCTTTAAGGATTACATAAATACTTGGTGTAAGTGTGTGCTGTTAAATTAAACCTGCTGTTAAACCTGGTCAATGGTCTATGCATGTTTATTGTTAAAATTTAGTTTTAATATAAAGGAAAATTAGACTTCATGCCTCTAAAATATATACTAATAGAGTTAACCTTTGTATATACTAATAGAGTTAACCTTTGTATATACTAATAGAGTTAACTAATTGTATATACTAATAGAGTTAACCTTTGTTTAATTATCAGTAATGAAGACAGTAGTCAGATGTACAAATTTTCCAAGTACATTTTATTTTTCAATTTTATTTTACAAACTTTAATAGAAATCTTTTCCAATGTATTATTCAGTACTATGTATGTGTTTCTTTTTATCTAAAAGATCAATGGCTCTGTAAATATTAGTTGCAATTCTATGTAATGCAATATTCCTTTGGGGGTGGGATGTGGAAAGGCTGACAGCCCATTGTCTCAATGATCCCAGCCAGTTTTTCCACTGCTGTAAGCTGACCACTCCACGGTCAGCGCTCATTAAGCCCTTTACCTTGGTTTGTTCAAAATCTATAATCTGTAGGCCTAGATTTGTACTTTCTTGCCAAGAAAAGTGCTCAGGGTTTTCAACTCTGACTCACTGTTTGCTGGACCTTTGACTACTCTTACTGTATTTTTTTTTCCTAAGAGAAGCAGAACTGAGAGAAAAGATCAAGGAGTATGTTTTAAGAGACTCGGCTACTCATCTTTGTTCTGACATCACCTAGTATTGCCACCTTGGTAATATGTTCTGGACATCAATCTACTTATCTCGAAATGAGAACATAAATAATTGCTGGGAGTTATCTTTTCCAAAGTTTCTGATTCCTAAACCTTTTTAGTTGCTGTCACATTCTTCATTTTATCCAGTATATGTATCAACTGTCATTAGTTCATTAATAAACAAATATGTAGCTTTATTATACAATGTAAAAAATCCACAGTATGCTATAATGACAGTTTTGTTCAGAGTGAGACAAAGAGTGTGAAGTATATATATATTTTTTCCATTTCCAAGCTGCACATCCACACATGTAATTACTGTTGTGTGAATAATTTCAGAGTACCTACTAAGACTTCTAATAGCTATCACTGACTAGTAATCTGTCAGGGTATAATGTAGGATAATATGTTTTTACACAACAGTGGTGAGGATCTCATTAATTATTACCACCTATAATTGCTTGATATGAACATTTATTCTAAAACTTAAAAATTATATACAACAAAATAATGATTTAAAATACTTCTAGGAAGTCTATATGCAGAAGTTGCTGCATTAGAGTTAATGATGTATTAAGTCATTTCTTATTGCTTTTGTCTTTTTAATAGGTGGCATATTATTCAAATTAAAATAGAAGAAAAGTCTCTGCCAACAATTAAGCATCACACTGAGTCACACCTGCTGCCTTAAAGATAAGCATATAATTTATTAGACAGACTTCTTGTTCAGTATCTGATACAGAACATCAGTATATTTATATGCCCAGGGAAGAAGAATTAAAGTCTAGCTTTATTCTCCAAAGATATTGCAAGTTCAGGTTTTATGCATGTTTCTGTGTCTTGTAGTATGGCTGAATTTCAAAGTTCATAATCAAAATCAACCATTTCACCTTTAATCTAAACTTTAATTCCAGGAGATTTCAAGTACCTTTCGTTGATAAAGTATATTCTTTCTTTTCTCATGTATCTTTTTTTCTTTTATACTGGAAAACATATAGTTCAGTTCAGTCACTCAGTCGTGTCTGACTCTTTGCAACCCCATGAACCACAGCACGCCAGGTCTCCCTGTCCATCACCAACTCCCGGAGTCCACCCAAACCCATGTCCATTGAGCCGGTGATGCCATCCAACCATCTCATCCTCTGTCGTCGCTTTCTCCTCCTGCCCTCAATCTTTCGCAGCATCAGGATCTTTTCCAATGAGTCAGCTCTTCACATCAGGTGGCCAAAGTAGGCTAAGTCTATATTTAAAATTATGAGTGAAAATGATTGTTTAAACATTGGGTTTTGACTTTAATGAAAAGGAGAGAGGCTTAAAAAAAAAAATCTAAGCAGAAGACAGTCCATGGGTCAGCTTCTAATCTGCCTGTAGGAAAGTAAGAATGGATAAATTAAAGTTCTTTCTTGAAGAGAAAAGGAAGTTTTTGGCAATAGAGTGGAGAAAGGAGGACTAACTAAAGTGACTTGTTTCTAAGTTTGGACCAGAAAGATTTCTGACATTGATAGCATCCCTTTGCAAAGGAAGCATTAAGTTTGTGGAACAGGTGGTCATGTGAGAGAAGAAACTACCAAGGGAGCAAGGCAAGGATTGTGATTATTGGCCAGGGTGATCTGCATTTGGACAGCATGCCAGTGGCCTAGAAAAATAGCACAGTCAAATGGAGAGTGATATGTCACTGGCTGTGCAGTGGACAGTGGTGCTTTTCTCATGCCTAGGAAATGTATAATGAATCTTCTTAGAATCAGCACTGTAACTATCGTTTAGTCTTTATTGTTTTGGAAACTGAAAATTTTTACATGCTTTTAAAAAATACTGTATGAAAATAGGCATTGCAGATTTATTTACATGAATCACATCTTTAAGATTAAGAGATGATTGATTGGACCAAGAATCTCTAGGAAAATAGGTTGCCACTAGGAGAGATAGTAAAGTACTACCTTTAAGGGTTTGTTTGTTTTAGTCACTAAGTCGCATCTGACTCTTTTGCCACCCTGTGGACCATAGCCTACCAGGTTCCTCCGTCTATGGGATTTCCCAGGCAAGAATACTGGAGTGGATTGTCATTTCCTTCTCCAGGGGATCTTCTTGACGTAGGGATCGAACCTACGTCTTCTGCTTGGCGGACAGATTCTTTACTGCTAAGCCACCTGGGAAGCCCACCAAGAGTAGTTCTTAGTTATTTTGATGGAACAGTATTCTTTTCTGCCTACCTTGGATCAGGGTAGCGTTGGGTGGAGGTGGGAGGGAGCAAAGAAGAAAGTTAAAAATTTTTTTTTCTGGTTTCTGTTTCCTAAGATTACATTCAGAAACTAGTCACACAGTTATGTGGTCATAGTGTGGAATTCTTTTCAAGTGCCTCCTTTTGAGGATATGAAATCACCAAATAGAAGAGCCTATGCCCAAATCTGAACACATTTCAGAACTATGCCTGCAAATAATATAGATTATTCACTTTTTCTTTTTTACTTTCATTGACTTACTTAAACTTGTGTTTCTAAGTGAAAATTTAGTGTTCATGCTTTAGTAGGCTTCAGCCATCTCATAGTTTTTTGTCATTATACCTGTAGTGCTATGTATGTGATAATCACCCAGTGGTTTTTCACTCAGTGTTTGTTGTTTTTTCATTGACTTAATATTTTATATATTTCATTTTTCAATCTGTTATTAGGTGACTTTTTTTTAAAGGGGGATTGTTTAATTCCCTACGCAAAGTTAATAAGACAAGTTTATGACTGATGGGAACTTCCGTGGTGGCTCAGATGGTAAAGAATCTGCCTGCAATGCAGGAAACCTGGGTTTGATCCCTGGGTCAAGACTATCCCCTGGAGAAGGGAATGGCAACCCACTCCAGTACTCTTGCCTGGAGAATTCCATGGCCAGAGGAGCCTGGAAGACTACAGTCCATGGGGTGGCAAAGAGTCAGATATGACTGAGCAACTAACACTTTATTTTCATGAGCTAATGTCTTGGTTCTCGCTCAAGATACCTCTTGGAAAGATCCTATTGGCCTAAGTATCTAAAGCTTCAGAACCCTCTAAATGCCTGACCTTTCTGCTTTTTATAGTTCCACAACAGCATCATTCAGGTGCAACTCCTCTGAGGGAGGTCCTGGTTCTCATTAAAATAGTTGCTTGCAATGTGTCCTTATTGTCCCAGTACTCTTGGAACAAAACTTAGGGAGGAGTTTGGCTAGGAAGTGGTAGTACCTTTTTAATTTCTTTGCTGATTATGGGTGACCAGTCATGGCACTGCTTGTTGTAAACAAGAGAGTTCTTGGAAAATGATTTGAGAATCATCTTTGATGAGGAGAGTGCCATCTTTAGCTGCCTGATGTATTCTCTTATTGAGTAGAAAAACTTAATTCCAGGACTTTCATCACCTTTTAGCGAAAGTGAACTGCAGTGTATTTTCATTTCCTAATCAGGCCATTTCTCTCTCTTTCTCTCCAATTTTTTTTTTTTTCCCCTGCTTGACTGAGTCATGGATTAATTTGTTTCTGGTATTGCTTGTTCCTCGCCCTTTGTGATTGGCCTCAACTATGGAAAAGCACCCTTTGTTCCTTAGAGTTCCCGTTGGCCAGGTCGCATTTCAGCTACTCATTAAAACATGTATTTATTCTACTCTGGAGCACATTGTCTGGCCAGCCTTGAATTTATAGTGAAATGTAACAGTAAATTGTGCTCTGTGGTCAAAAAATGCCAAATGATACACACAGCAGCACGGAGGTTTCCAGCATAGGGTAGAATTAAAGAGCTTACGACCAATGCCGGGATTGTTGGCCATATTTTCACAGTGGCCAGTGTTGTTAGAGTCGAACTTGGAGAGAGCTTGAAATCACTTATCTCAGATGTTTGCGCTCACAACCACAAAGCCCCTGAGAAACATAGAACTGATCTTGTAATAAGCTCCAGCTGAGTTTACAAGCCTCTGAGCCTTTCTGAAAGCCTGTTTAGTTTAATGAGGGTTTTCAGATTTCAAAGCTCATACACCTTCACATAAAAACAGATGATTATGACCAAATTAGGGAATGTTGTTCCCTGAGTGTTTTCCCCAATATGTTCTCTTCTCAGTTGTCAGGCATTGTTCCATTACACTTTTCACCTTGCAGACATCATTTTTAAATATAATTTTTGAAAGTCTTATTGTATATAGTTTCTATTCAAGCAGAACGTTACATTACATAAAAGAAAAGGTTTTCTCGTAATAGGAACAGACAAATATGCGTCTGTTTTATTCTGGCCAATAAAAAGAGAAGGTACAATCTAAAAAAAAAATCAAACCCTTAGCTCCTGCTGCCATGACAACTATCCCAAGAGACTCGATCTCCATGTTCACCCCTGTGCCCTCTTCACAAGGCTCTGCAACTTGTTTCTGAATGTCTTGTTAGTGAAGAGAGAGAAGCCATGTCTGTGACCCAGTAAGAAGGGAAGTGGGAGAGTGGATCTCCCCACCTCCATCATTTATATATGGGACAAACCACCTTCAAAAACATTTATAACTCTGCCTTCATTTTCTAAATTTAGTCTTTTAAAGTAATGGCTTTAATGTGTGGCATATATTGGTATTTTTCTACTTTTTCTGATTTTTCCAAATGTTTTCTGAGTTACCCTTGGAAAGACCTGTAATAATTAGGATATGAGGCATTCAAGCCTTACTTGAATACCAAATCTTTGATTACATTACATTACACCGTGGTTTCATAAGGAGGCATGTCACAGAGTGTGAGGTCCCTATGTCAGCAGTACTGAGCCGCAAGGATGGTATATAGAGGTAACTAAGAGGTGTGTGGATAAGGCTGGGCTGCACCGAAATTGTGATGAGCCAGTAGAATCCTTGTCTCCTAAGCCCCTCTTTCGTATTCCCAGCTATCCTTCCACCGCATGAGCACATTGACAATGCATTTGCTTAGAAGATGGTCAAGTTTAGATTTTCTTAGGGGAAACAGTCTCTGTTTCATTTCTTCCTTTCCGGCTGTTACTCTCTATTCACCCCAGCTCAAGCACTGAATCCCTTGAATTTCCTCTTCTCTCTTGAGTCAGAATCAGCCACCCATAGTTTTTCAAAGAATATGGTAAGAGGAACTGTGAATTAATTAATGTATTATATTTGGGAAACATTTATATTCTAATCAAGGGCAGTCCTTTAACAGTTACAGTTTAACTCAGAATAGGTCAAACTGTGTTTTGAGGGTTATGTGATAATTACTAAATTTATTTATTCTGATTTCATTAAATATACTTTGCATATTTTTTCAAAGTAACAATAAAATTGTATTCTTACTACCTGTGGGTATTTTATTTACTTTACTTTACTTTTCTTACAGATGCTATTTACATAGAATTAAGTGGCAAAAAGTTTGGGTAGAAAATATCGGTATTCTATATTTAAAAAGCACATGTTAGTTTGGCTTTCATTCACAAAGAATATTTGGTATGGAGCATGCTTACCTGCCGTAAACAAATAGACAATAATGCAGAATATGTAAAATGCCTGTTATAGACACTGGCCAATAGGCAATGCAGGGCGATCCCTGAGAAAAGGAAACAAACACGGTAGTTGAAACAAGTACAGTCATCTGAGGTTTCTGCCTGGAACCCTGATCCGTGGTGTAGTATAGGGAGAGAGAACCCAAGAGCCTAGTTATCTGGTTGCATAGAGGAAACAGGTAATGGAGCTCAAGGTGACCAAGTCAAAAGAATTTTTATGGGAAGAATACTGGCAAGGTAGGACCTATACAAAGGAAGAGCTCCAGAAAACTGCTTAAGGGTCCAGTTGAATAGAAAACTGAATATAAGTCCATAGAATGAAAATCTGTAAGGCAGAAGAAAGAGCAACAGTGGGAAGCTATAAAATGAACTCTCCAGAGCCCATATGAGACTGAGAGACAGTCAACTTCTCCAGACGGATAGAAATTTCACTGAATATTTGAAGTGTTCTGTAGAGATAGAGTCATGCATTAGTTGTTGTTCAGTTGCTCTGTCGTGTGTGACTCTTTCGGATCCCATGGACTGCAGCATGCTAGGCTTCCCTCTCCTTCACTATCTCCCTGAGTTTGCTCAAGTTCATGTCTACTGAACTGATGATGCCATCCAACCATCTCATCCTCTGTTGCCTCCTTCTTCTGCCCGCAAACTTTCCTGGCATCAGGGTTTTTTCCAATGAGTTGGCTCTTTGCATCTGGTGCCCAGTGGATTGGAGCTTCAGCATCAGTCTTTCCAATGAATGTTCAGGGTTGATATCCTTTAAGATTGATTGGTTTGATCTCCATCTTTGCCAGCATCACAGTTCGAAAGCATCAGTTCTTCAGCTCTCAGCCTTCTTTATGATCCAGCTTTCACATCTGTATGTGACTCCTGGCAAAACCATAGCTTTGACTAGATGGACCCTTGTTGGCAAACTGATGTCTACATGCATTAGTAGTTCAGTTTAGTCACTCAGTCGTGTCTGACTCTTTGCGACCCCATGGACTGCAGCACACCAGGCCTCCCTGTCCATCACCAACTCACAGTTTACTCAAACTCACTTCCATTGAGTCAGTGATGCCATCCAACCATCTCATCCTCTGTCATCTCCTTCTCCTCTCGCCTTCAATCTTTCCCAGCATCAGGGTCTTTTCAAATGAGTCAGCTCTTCACATCAGGTGGCCAAAGTACTGGAGTTTCAGCATTAGCAGTAGGATTAAATTATTCCGAGACCAAGTACTGTTCTAGAGCTCCCATAACAAATCTTAAAAGTACACCTTAAAAAGATAAAACCAGTCTGCAAGTACTTTAATGTTTTGTCAAAACAAATATCAGTGTTCTTTAAAGGAAGACAACAAAGGCCAACTGTTCACGTTAATTCATAAAACCTGGTGTCAAATTTTAAAAGTTATTGTTCAGTTGCTAAGTTGTGTCCGACTCTTCATGATGTCATGGAGTGTAGCATGCCAGGCTCCTCTCTCCTCTCCTGTCTCCTGGAGTTTGCTCAAACTCAGGTCCACTGAGTCCATGATGCTATCTAACCATCCTCTGCCACCCTCTTCTTTTGCCTTATTCATTTCCAACATCAGGGTATTTTCCAGTGAGTTGGCTCTTTTCATCAGGTGGCCAAAGTATTGGAGCTTCAACTTCAGCATCAGTCCTTACAGTGAATATTCAAGGTTGATTTCCTTTAAGATTGACCAGTTTGATATCCTTACAGTCCAGAGGATTCTCAGGAGTCTTCTCCAGCACCACGAGTAGAAAGCATCAATTCTTTGGTGCTCAGCCTTCTTTATGAATCAGCTTTCACATCCGTACATGACTACTGGCAAAACCATAGCTGACTGGTGACAAAACCATAGCTTTGACTAGACAGACCTTTGTCAGCAAAGTAATGTCTCTGCTTCTTAATACACTGTCTAGGTTTGTCATAGCTCTCCTTCCAAGGAGCAAGCATCTTTTGATTTCATGGGTGCAGTTGCCATCCATAGTTATTTTGGAATCCAAGAAAATAAAATCTGTCTGCTTCCACTTTTTCCTCTTCTGTTTGCCGTGAAGTTATGGGACCAGATGCAGTGATCTTAAATTTTTTAATGTTAAGTTTCAAGCCAGCTCTTTCACTCTCCTCTTTCACCTTCAACAAAAACTCTTTAGTTCCTCTTCACTTTCTGCCATTTGAGTGGTATCATCTACATATCTGAGGTTGTTGGTATTTCTCCTGGAAATCTTGATTCCAGTTTGTGGTTCATCCAGCCCAGCATTTTGCATGATGTACTCTGCATATAAGTTAAATAAGCCGGGTGACCATATATAGCTTTGTTGTACTCCTTTCACAGTTTTGAACCAGTCATTTGTTCCATGTCTGACTCTAACTGTTGGTTCTTGATGTGCATACATGTTTCTCAGGAGACAGGTAAAGTGGTCTGGTACTCCCATCTCTTTCAGAATTTTCCACAGTTTTCTGTGATCCACACAGTTAAAAGTTTAGTGTAGTCAGTAGCAGAAGTCGGTATGTTTGTGGAACTCCCTTGCTTTTTCCATAATCCAATAATTCTGGCAATTTGATCTCTGGTTCCTCTGCCACTTCAAAACCCAGCTTGCACATCTGGAATTTCTCAGTTCACATACTGCTGAAACCTAGCTTGAATTTAAAAAGTACACATATAAAAAAGCAGGAAAATGTGATCCTTAACTAGGATTAAAAGAGCTAATTGAAACAGATCAGAAATGGTAGAGGTGATGGACTTTGATGAAAAGAACTTTCATGGTTACATGAGAAATATGAAGTGAAATACTTGTATGCTGAAAACAAATACCTCTGAAAAACAGCAAAGGCAAATAAATAGAAAAGCATTGCATAATCATGCATTGGGAGAATTAACACTGTTAACATGTCAAACTACCATAAGCAATCTATAGATTCAATGCAATCCCTATCAAAATTCCAAGTAGTTTTTTTTTTACAGAGATAGAAAAACAACCTTAAAATTCATATGGAATCACAGAAGACCCCTGAAAAGTCCAAGCAATTATGAACCAGAGACATGAACCTGGAGACATGACACTTTCTGATTCAAAATATATTGTAGTAATCAAAGCAATATGACATTAAAAAGATATATAAACCAATGGCTAGACTAATAAAAAAAGGAAGATAACACAAATAACAGATATGAGAAAATAGTAGAGAGAAGTTACTTCAGACCCTACAGACATTAAAGGCATTTTAACTTCGTTGCACTAAATAAAGTCAGATTAAAAGTTAATGTATTGTATGATACCATTTATATCACATTCTTGAAAAGACTATAGGAACAGGAACTGTTTTCTATCTTGGTTGTGATGTGTATAGTACATATATATCATGTGGTTATGGTATACATGTTTCAAAACTTCCAGAATTTCACACTTAAAAAGGGAAGATTTTACTGTATGTTAATTATAGTTTAATTAGCCATTTATGATAGCATAAAATATGAAAACTTAGAGATAAATTTAGCAAATATATCTAAGACATATCTCTCAAAAAGTTTTGAGAGAAATTTTAAAGAAACTAATAAATAAGGCAGTATACCACCTTATTCATAACAGAACAGAAGTCTCTGCATTCTTAGAACATTCATCTACTGAAATTGGCTGATCTATGTTTCAGTGTAATATCATTGAAAAATCACAGCCAATCTATTTTTTACAAATTGAAAAGGTGATTCTAAAATGAGTATGGAGATTCAGAAAACGTATAATATTCAAAGCAGTCTCAAAAAGGAAGAACATGGAGCACTTAACACTAACTATATTCAGTCTTGGTATAAAGTTCCAATAGTAAGTATAATGTGTTATTGACATAATGATATTTACATAGTCAAACATACACTTATGAGACTGGTAAATTCTCTTCCTAGATTTTTAGTCATAGAAAATGAAAATACATACCCACTGAAACATTTGTACATAGGTTTTTGTTTTTTTTTTTTTTTTGTACATAGGTTTTTATAACATTATTATTTATAATATCCACAAACCGAGGGGAAAAATACTAATGTTTTTCTGTGTGTGCACAGAGAAGCAAATATCCTTGAGCCATGTAATGAAATGCTAACAACTAAGAATAAAAAGAGATGAATCTCAAATATAGAATGTGTAAACAAGTCTCAAAAAGATTATAATGAACAAAATAAGCCAGTTAAAAAAAGAGCACATAGTACATGTTGTATGATTTCATTTGTATGAAGTTCTGTAGCTGGTGAGCTACAGAATGTACCTTGGTGACGTGTCATCTTTGGTGACAAGGTAAATCTGTGTTGAGTCAAAATGGTGTGTAGCACCAACGAAAGGGAGTACTATAAAATTTGGGAGGTTGACGAAACTGTTTCCTGTTGGTTATGATTTTGTTTGCATTGGTGTTGATGAAGACTCAGAACTTAAGACTTTTACACTTATATCCATTTCATTTACTGTAAATTGCACATCAAGTGAAGTTGATTTTTAAAATAGTACATGAGCTATTCATTTTTTTAGTTTAGAAAATGGTGTTTTAGTTCTTTCTTTTCACTCTATTAATATTGTTGGAGAAATTACAAAAAAAGGAAGTATTAGTTTTAATTAGCACAGTGGAAGCAGTGACATCATTTCAGCTCTTGCGTTAATTTTAAGGAAACCAACTTTACTAAGTGATATACAGATATATACCTGTATATATACTAAGTGTATATATATATCTGTGTATATATATATATATATATATACAGAGATACAGATAAATCATACTTGTCAGCAAACACTTAAGAGCAAGAGGATGTTTTGTATATACTTATTTTCATTTCACACAAAATGTCTTAAAATGATTGTATCCCTAATTTTATTAACATGGAAAAATAAAGAAGAATGCATAGTAAATTTATTTTTAGAAGATACCATATTCTGGACATTTCTTCATGACAGTACCTCCTTAAAATCAACCTTTGTTGACATACGTGTCAGACACATCACAAGTTTCAGGAACAAGACAATTTTCTCTCTTTGACTTATGACCTTTTTCCACACAAGACACATATAGATTTATAAAGCAAATAGCAGTTGCTGATTATGTGAAAACATCATATACAAGAGAAGAGCCATTCTCACATGCAACATTAGCCTAAGTTGTTTGTTTTAGTAAAAATCTTCCAATACGAAAACAGAATGGTCTTTGTAATAAACTTGAATTTGACTTTAAGATTTTTCTCTTTTTAATATCTTTGGATTGATTTTTATTTTTTAAAAAGTTTATTTCATATTTCAGTAGAGCCAATTAACAATGTTGTGCTGTAATTTCAGATGATTAGCAAAAGGACTTAGCCATACATGTATCCATTCTTCCCCAAACTCCCCTCCCATCTAGGCCCTACGTAACATTGAGCAGCGTTCCATGTGCTATCCAGTAGGTCCTTGTTGGTTATCCATTTTAAATATAGCAGTGTGTACATGTCCATCCCAGCTCCTTAACTATCTCTTCCTTACATTCTCCCCCTCCTCCAGCAATTATAAGTTCATTTTCTAAGTCTGTGAGCCCCTTTCTGTTTGGTAAGTTCATTTGTATCATTTCTTTTTAGATTCCACATGTAAGGGATATCACATGATATTTCTTCTTCTCTCTCTGGCTTACTTCAGGTCCATCCATGCTGCTGCCATTGGCATTATTACGTCCTTTTTAATGGCTGAGGAATGTTCCATGGTATATATTTACTACATCATCTTTATCCTTTCCTCTGTCCATGGACATTTAAGTTGCTTCCATGTCTTGGCTGTTTTAAACAGTGCTTCAGTGAATGCTGGGAAGATTCTTAAGGACATTTCTATCCTTTGATCAAATAATTCTACTTTTAAAAGAAAATTCATCAACCAGGACTGTGGTTTGAATTTAACACTCTTTCTCACATTAGAAGGAAGAGAGGAAATGTAAGGAATAACATTGATTGTTAATATCCTGATAGTAATTGTTAATACCAGAATTTTTGTGGATTTGCCCAGTATAAAATGTCATTCGGTTAGCTTTCATTATATGCCTGCTACTGGAAGATAGTCTTGGGTAATAAACTTGGATTTACCCTTGTGAGGAGAATATTAACTATGTATACTTGAATTGACTTTTAGCTGTTGTGTTAATATTTATCTATTTCATCTAGGTTGCATGGAAACTAAAATGCACTGTATGAGCAGCAACAATAGGGAGAGTTGGATTGTTTCCTCTGGTGCTTCCCTGAATCAAAGGATCTAGATAACACCTTTGCCCACACACAGAACATATTTAGATTTATTGAGTCACCTCTTATTTTTGAATATGCCAAAATGGACTGGCCTTTTTTTTTTTTGCAGACAAATTGCAACATTTGTAATGGAATTGTAACACACTCCCATTTTAATGTTATTGAATTGCTATAAGTCATGTGAAAAGACTCAGTTCTTAGAACTTACTATAATTCTTAACAACTTTACTGCCACAAATTTCTTTATTTTTCTCCTGTTTTTTTGATCTGTAATTAGAAGACATTTTGTTGTTATTGCTTTTATGAACTGTGATTTCTTTCCTCCTGCTTTGGAGTCATTTCAGTATCTACTTGGCCATTCATTTTTACTGGTTAATGTTCTAGATATTTTGAACTTTTGTACTTAGCTTGTATTTGTGCTCTGACATTTATTTCCTTGATTTTTATTTTAAATTTAGGAAGATTTTGACACTTAATCTGTTGTGGTATTTGTATTTACAGTTCCCTGAATGTGGTTTCTATGGAATGTATGATAAGATCCTGCTTTTTCGCCATGACCCTACCTCTGAAAACATCCTTCAGCTGGTGAAAACTGCTAGCGATATCCAGGAAGGCGATCTCATTGAAGTTGTCTTGTCAGGTAGTATACTTTTTCCTTATTCATAGATTAATACTTTGCATCTGGAGAATTCTTGGACATAAGTTTTACCTTTTTTTTTTGTTTGTTTTGATTTCATTAATTTATATTAAACACTTGATTTTGTATTGGGTATAGTCGATAAACAATGTTGGGTTAGTTTCAGGTGAGCAGCAAAGGGATTCAGCCATACATATACATGCATCCTATTCTCCCAAACTTCCCTCCCATCCAGGCTTGGCCATATATTTTTAAGGCAGCATTAAAAAAAAAAAAAAAAAGTACATCAAACCCAACCTCAAGAGGAAATTTTAGGGCTTTGTCTATATGAGCTTTCAACATTATTTTGAATAAGAACAAAAGGTTTCTCTTGAATTGGCTGTTTCCCTACCCAGTTCTGTCCCAGTCACTTTTCCCAACTTTTCACTCTCCTCATATCCCCCAAAACATACATGAATAGTTTCATTCATTATTTAAGTCACTTGAAACAGCAAAAGCAAATGAAAACACACTCGCCAACAGTAAAGTTAAGACAGATGTCAGGGCCCCAAATGTACTGAGTGTCTGAAAGCCAAGGGTTGGAAACTGTTGCTTTAGTCAAGTCAAAACTCCAGTAGCTACTAGCCAAGACCAAGTTGGAAACCAAAACTCAGGAGTTACAGCAGGTCAGGCCATGTTGTGCGACTTTAGCTAACTCACTCCCTGAGAAACAGCTGCATTTCCTCTGCCCAGATTTTTATTTCTTGTTTAGGGTTGGACTCTGCCTGTCAATACACACAAAAATTTAGCTTTTTAAAAAAATGCCAGAGAACACAGGTAGCAGGGATCTTAACAACAGTAATCAGTCCAGTATTCTAAAGAAGTCAAGATTTTTATTGTTTATCTTTGTTAAAATTGAGTCATTATTGAGAAATGCAGATTGTACTGCTCCTTTTTCACTTCTGGCCTTCTTAAAGGAAATCCGTTCACTTTAAAAATGTTTCTAGGTTTCATTTCCTCAAGTTCCAGAGCCCAGTACTTGGATGCACTGATTATAATTCACTTGGTCTTTGGTTTGATGAAGTCCAGTTCACATTGTCTGTATTGATCTCCTTGATAGGAGACTGTGAGTGGTCTTGGGATTAACACGTTTTCATTGGGTAGATAGATCCTGTAAAACAGCTTGTTTCACTAGATAAAAATAATAATTTTACAGTTGCTTATAGTTTTGCCAGTTGCTAAACAAACCAAAAAAGGAAAGATTTTCACTTTTTTAAATTTGAGAGGGGGAATCACTTGCTTGTGTTTTTTTATTTTTCTTTGACTCTTTTGACATTGGCTCCCTGCACTTGGCCTCACAGCACTAGTGCCTAGCCATGTTGTCCTGTAAGTTTCCTGTTTCTGAACACTGGAGGCAGCCTGAAATAAATTATTCAGAGACAGCATGCACCAGATCTATTGTCACCATAATTCATACTAGACTCAAAGCCAGACGTCTTTGCAAGGAATATGTTTTATGAGCCCTTTTCCTGTGGCTGTGCCCAGAAATATATGAAGATTTTCAGAATTGGATTTCTAAATTATTTCTTTTTCTTCCCATTTTACTTTTGTTGTCAAGTCCTCAGAGTAACACCCTACAGATTGAATGCAAGCTATATGTGTGTGTTCTTACAGGGAAAGCTGCTGTCCATTTGCATGTTATCCCCATGCCTTCCATGAGCCAGACTTGCTGTGCCCTATGCTGACCTGATGTAACAGTGTTCTGCTTTTCCTCTCCATCTATGCAAACCCAGGACCTCTTTTGTCACCCGCCCTGGATGTTCTCTGTCCCACCTCTCCTGTCTCCCTGGCCACAGTGCTGAGGGGTGCTTAAAGGTGCCCCTTTTCCTCACTTGCTGTCCGATCACCTGGTTCAAGAAAGCCTCTTCTACTCCCTCAGCAGCTGTCTGATTGGTATTTAAAAGAAGCCATTTTATAACAGCCTGATCTGATTCTTCTTCTGAACTGTAACCTTTGAACCCTTTTCACATTTCAGGTAGTTCCACTTCCTGGATACATTTAACCCTTATATTATTCACATACATATGCATGTGTTACACAGGTGTGTACATATAGTGCATATATACAGTGTGTGCCTACACATGCAATTATGTTTACCTGTAAACCTCTTTGGCAGCTATATTCTTCTACCTCCTCTCCCTCTCTAGTGCTCAGTATTTTGCTTTTCTCAGTACATATTAAGAATGGTTTTTATTTAAAACCTCCCACCCCTCCATTCTATAGCCCTGTGTTCCTCCACACTGCTTACGGTTGCTGGTTGTTGTCAATCGCCCGCAGCACAGCCTCCACCCTGACCTCGCCGAGACGGCGCAGCCCCAACTCGGAGAATCTCCACTTGGCGGCACTCCTCCTCCAACTTGTCAGTTGCCACCAAATACACAATCCCTGTCCTTTTCACTGTAGTTTTTAATCATTAACTCTACCATTTTTGGACTAGATTTCCCCTTTTATTCTTCTTTCCCTACAGCTCATGGCCCTCTGTGTTCATGTCCTACCTCACTTTGATGCAATATTGACTACTTGATATTCTCTTATACCATAGCAGTTCCCGCTATACCCGTCTGCAATCTGAATTGCTTTAACAGTCCTTTTTTGCCATCCCTGTTCCGGAACCACACATGACTGCAGACACACATCCCTTGCCAACACGGCTCAGGGCAGCTCTGTCCTTCACCTGGCTTTACTGTTGTGCTGCAGACTTCTTTCCCTATCCTTTTGTTACCTTAGAAGGAGGCTCTCAGTAAACATATATGGGTTGCTTGATTGGCTATTGGCTATCACGTTAGAAGTTATCACATATACACAATTTTGTAAAAATACTTATTTGTTGTAAAAATATTATTTCTAGATATATCCTCAAAAGTAAACTGAACTTCAAGTCTCCTTGCTATGCATTTACCCAGCCCTGACATGGAATTAGTGCCTGTGATGTGGGCAGGATTGTATTACATTATAATTTGAGGCAAGACAAATGATAGCTACTAAGACACTTCAGGTCATGGTGCAAGGAAGCTCATAAACATACTCATTCCTGAACCAGTCCTTGAAGAAAGTGGGTGCTATGATTGGCCAGAGAAATATGCCATTTCCTGGAGGTGGGTTAAGGATCAGCTTCATTCAAAATGTAATGGGTAAGCGGAGCAGTGGAGCCAAACACTGGACATCCCTTCTATGGCCTTTTGACCAGTTCCAGAACATAAACTTGCTGTGGAAATTTCCCTCCTGGAGACTATAATTTTACTGTTAAAATTCATTTATCCAAGCTTTCTGTTTTTCCTCATGAAAAATTAAATTTTGCTCTGTGGTCACATAAACATAATCTGATTCTTTTCATGTTTGATCAACATTCCACTAACAGGAACATTTTCTGACATAGTATGGCAATAAAATGTCAGAAAATATGGAAAGCATTAATTTTCAGTAAGGTTAAATCCTCTTGTCTCTTCAGACGACATCAAAAATTTTCTTGTGCTTATGTCATTTTCTGCTGAGACCTTTCCTCATCTGTTAGTACTAACTGGACTGCTCCTGGCTAATTCACTGGCTCCCCCCTCTTTTTTTTTTTTTTAAATTTTGGAAAACATGGCTTGGTTGAGCTAGTGCTTTTATACCCAGTAAGCCAGGAAAAGATTGCTCATGGGTGGATGGGGGTAGGTTATAGAGGAGAAAAAAAAACAACAACTCCATGGAAGTTCCCCACCATATACACTCCCAGAGCTGGCAAACTTTCTTTGTCTGTTGTTATTGTTGTGAAGTAAGAACACTGCAAATGGAAATTTCTTTTACTAAAGGCAAAGTCAAGTTCAAGTCTATGGTACTGAGCTATAAAATAAAGTTAATGGAATTTATCTGAAGTCTTCTTGACGATGAATCTCTATTGAAGCCTGGTAATTCAGCCATAGTCAAGCATATTAATAACAGGACTGCGTTCATATGACTCAGCTCTTTTTGCTTTGTTTTGTTTGGACTTGATTCTAATAATTGTGTATTTGTGTGTATGTATCTATCTTGTAGGTGATTAAATAGAAAATAGACAAGGACTATAAGAACTTACCAAATAAAATCACAGTTTTAAAGTCTTAGAGCTAAATATGAAGTCTTTCTTTCTTTTATTAACAGTAAAAATCCATATTTTTTCTGGGAAATTTTCATTACCCTTCACAGTAGATTATCCTGTATTATTTATACCTTTGCAAAGTGTTGTTTATACATGTGGTTATTTGTTCCCAACTATTTAGGGATGGGAGCTTCCTTGGAAAGCTAGTGCTGTAGCCCAGTTAGAAGGATTTGGACCTATTCTTGGGCAGTTTCAAAAGAGCTGGAAATGAGGTAGAGATCAAGGTATAGTTTAAAAGTAAAATAGATGTAGTAACCATTTGGGTATAGTTCATGAAGGAGATGAGAAAAGGAAGGGGACACCAAGGAGAGCTACAGTTGCTTAGCACGATCTCATTTCCTTTTCATCTTCCAAAGTCTTGTCCTCATACATTGGTTAGCGCATCTGCCAAATGGTTTGGGGATTGCCCTGAGGGGCTGAAGAACTGATTTTATGGCCGAATAGTACCATTAACTTCCTTCATGATTTTGTACAAGTTGTATGTGTGTGTATGTTAGTGCTCAGTCCTGTCCAACTCTGCGACCCCGTGAACTGGGACCCTCCAGGATCCTCTGTCCATGGAATTCTCCAGGCAAGGTGAAGTCGGTCAGTTGTGTCTGGCTCTTTGCAACCCTATGGACTGTGGCCTGCCAACCTCCTCCGTCCATGGGATTTTACAGGCAAGAATACTGGAGTGGGTTGCCGTTTCCTTCTCCAGGGGAACTTCCTTACCTAGGGATCAAATCCGGGTCTTCCACACTGCAGACTCTACCGTCTGGGCCACCAGGGAAGCCCAAGAATACTGGAGTGGGTAGCCATTCCTTTCTCCTGAGAGTCTTCCCAACCAAAGGATTGAACCTGGTTCTTCTGCTTTGCAGGCAGATTCTTCACCATCTGAACCACCAGAAAAGTCAACCTCTGGGATTCAGAGATTCTGTTTATTGTTTTTGTTTTTATCTAAAAAGGAGCTTATTCTGGAGGAAAGTATCATACAGTGATGATAAAACATAGATCCCATGTTTTATTCAGTCTGCAAGTAAAGCAGTATGCCTAAGCATTGGGTACAGTTTCCAGGGCCAGATTATCTGGGTTTATAGTGTGAATGTATGGTACTCACCACTTAACATCTTTGCTAAGACATTAAATGATTCTGTGGTCCAGTTTCCTCATCTATAAAATGGGGAAAACAATAGTACCTACATTGTATGGTTGTTATAAAAATTAAGATAAATTAATGTATGTAAAGCACTTTAGAGAATTTCTGTGCTTAGCAGCAGCAGAGTTGATGTTAGCCATTTTGATTGCTCTCCTCAGTCTCTTAAGTGGCCTTTCCCCATGATGTTCATGGTTGTTAAACATACCACAGAAGGAAATCCTGTTCTTTCATTACTTTGAGAAATGTTGTTTTAAGCAATGTTTAAAGAATTATTTACTGCAGGACTCTTCAGAACTTTGGTGCATGGAAAGATAATTCTCCAAGATCACTTCTCAAGTTCATTGTATCACAAAATATTTTTCCCCCTACTCTGGTGAGTCTTGTATTCAGCAGTTCACATGGGAAGTACTCCTCTGGGTCATGCCCGTGGACCAGTGATGTGAGAGGGGATATTCATTCTCTCTATACAGGCCACTGCTCTCTCACAGAGAGCAATGTTTGAACCATGGGAAAGCAGGAGTTAAGAAGCAATAAATTTTTGTTTACATGGTAGCATAGGCTTTTGAAGCAATTTACATAAGCACTGATGTTTCCTTTGTAATGACTTTGTGACATAGTGAAATCAGATACCTTAAAAGCTATGGAATATAAATTTTAACTTGCCCATATCCTGCAGTGAGTAGGGGTAGTATCAACCAGAGCTTGAATCTAAGTGACTGAACTCTTCATACTGCTTCAAGTTAGCCCTTTGAACTTGGGCCAGTAAACAGGAGTTCTTGAGAATCTGTTCAAAGAATTCCTACTATAGTAAGTTTATATTTCAGGGAAACACTGATGATATTTTAACAACAAAACCAGCAATGAACTAGCTACAAGTTCTATTGACATAATCTTTATCACAGGGCCACTATTTTCCCTCTTCCTCATAAAAACAGATACTTAATAAACGTACAAATTTTGATCAGGTTAAGAAAATTCTGGAGGCGCTTCTCTGTAGAGTTATGATACAAAATATGAAATAAAAAGTAACTGTGCCCTTGTTTAAATAGAATCCATTCATAGAATTTCTTAGTTCTGATCAAAATTGAAATAGTGTCTTAGGATCAGTATATTTAAGGGAACCTTATGAGCATGGTTTTCTGTTAGTAAGATTCATTGTCTAAACCATAAGCCAGAAAAAAAAAATGTATGGTAACAAAATTTTAGCTAGTCCTTTATTTTATAGTAAGTGTCAATTATTGATTTATATGGTGCTTTGCCAGTAATATCTATTTCCCTCAGATATAGTACATTCCTTAGTATGTTCCCTCTCTGAAATAGGGATGGAAGGAATAAACCTTGAGAGTGATGTTTTAGGTCGCTGCATTATTATTTATCCAGGAATACATTATATAGACATAAGCTTGTTTGTTTGCTTTTAATAAGGCAGAATTAATCATAGGAAGCACCTCCCCAACCCTAATACTGCTTCGGTAATTAAATTGTAAAAGTCCCGGCCTTTACTACTCAGCTTATATTTTTTTGTAATTGTTCTGGAGTATCTAACTCTGCCAGGCTACGTGGTCTCAATTCCTGTCCAAATTTAGTTGCAGTTGTCTGTGCAGGTGGTTTTGTAACAGTGGAAACCCTGAAATATAAGATTATAGGTCATTAAAAAAAAAAGATTATAGGTCATTACTGTTTTCTTCTAAGTATGGTTTATGTTAACTGTGTCTTCAGCATTTCTATTTATTAGCATTATTAATTCTCTTCCATTCTTAGCTTTCAAATAAACCTGGTTTGGGTCTCATTGTGATACCCTTAACCATTTTCACTGAAAAGTGAATGCAAAGAGCAGACTGTCGGATTTCCCACCCTTTCTTACTTGTGACCTCATGGCAAGATGAGGCCTCAGAGCACTCCTCCCTTACTTTGATGGTTTTCTCAATTATTTGTCCTTTGCTGTGGTGGATTCTCCAAGGAGATACAGTATAAGAGTACATTGCTTCTCTATCTTTTTGTAACCTAACTATCCTTAATTTCAAGTTAAAGAGAAGACATTCTCCCCAGGTCACATGGGGCATAAGACAAACCCTAAAGACAAACGTTTTTTGAAGAATCTTCATTTGAAAATTTCATACATATGTTGCATTTTCCCTGCATTATATTTCTGTTTAATTTTTTAATGAAGTATTGTTGATTTACAATGTTATGCTTCAAGTATACAGCAAAGTGATTCAGTTATACATATATACATTTTTTTCATATTCTTTTCCCTTATCAGTTCAGTTCAGTCGCTCAGTCGTGTCCAACTCTTTGCGACCCCATGAATCACAGCACGCCATGCCTCCCTGTCCATCACCAACTCCCAGAGTTTACTCAAACTCATGTCCATCAAGTCGGTGATGCCATCCAGCCATCTCATCCTCTTTTCCCTTATAGGTTACTACAAATATTGAGTATAGTTCCATAGCTATAAAATAGGTCCTTGTCGGTTTTCTGTTTTATATATAGTAATGTGTATACATTAATCCTAAACTCTCAGGTTAACACAGTTTTGAATAAATAATGTTTCTTCCCCATGTTGTTCTTTAAGAAATAGATTAGTGATATAAGGACATATAGCATTTATGATGTGTTTGGCACTGTTGTTAAGTGCTTTACATATATTCTTTCAGAAATATGGATATTTCTTTTGTAGTGTCCACATAACTTCAATTTGATAAATAGTGGACTTCTAATCAAAGATTGTAGTTTAAGCCCTAGAGCTGCCATTTATTTCTTACGTAGTGTTTGGCAAGTCACCTCATTCCTCTTGAGTCTTCTGTGTGCTGTACTTAGTTGCTTGGTCATGTCTGACTCTTTGCCACCCCATGGACTGTTGCCTGCCAGGCTTCTCTTCCCGTGGGGATTCTCCAGGCAAGAGAACTGGAATGGGTTGACCATGCCCTCCTCCAGGGATCGAACCCAGGTTTTATCACCTGTCGAATAGCAATAGCAGTGTCTCCAATATGGGGTTGGGTTCTAGATTTCATGAAAATACATAGAAGACGTTTCACAAGATGCCTGGCACATGTGAAGTTTTCTTTCTTCGTGCCCCTCTCCACCCCACTGGGCTACACATTATTTGAAACAGGAACCGTTTATTTTGATATTGAATCCTCATGATCTAACATATGACATACAATCAATGGCTATCTGTTTAGTAAGTAAATACATACTTAAAATAAGAAAATGAACAGACCAACAAACAAATGGTTAAATAGTTGCTCCATGTAAGATATCCGAAATTGCTGTTGTTCTGTTGGAATTGAATTTCAGCACTTACTGTTGACCCTTCTTGGCCTAATCTGTTAGTAAGCTCAATATTATCATATGACTAGTCCCTTTTTTCTGATTTCTTGTTATCTTCTATATATTCTTAAAAGCTAATTATGTTTTGGAAATTATTTTAGAAATTCAGTTCTTCCTTCAAAGCATTGCAATGTCTTTCACAACATTTCTCATGTAAAATGAGACCTAATTCATTTCTTATCTAATTTTTGCAACTGCTGGATTATGGCTCATCTCTGTGACCAAGTAAGCTCATTTACTGTCAACGGCCGTTCATTCTTGCTTGAATCAGCTTTCCCACACATTGCTCTTTTCTTACAGATATCCTTGCTTTCCATCTAAAACCTGTTTTGTAGTCACTTCTTTTTCATGCACTCCCCCTCCATATTAATCTCACTTTCCTTCATCAGTTTACTGTCATTTCTTCATCTGGTGCCTCAGTGCTCCATACCTCCTGGTGTTAGAGCTCAGAGAGGTGACCCTGGAGCTGGCCATGGGCTCTGCTTTCTGTTACAGAGTCTGGAAGGAATAAGGAGTGATATCCTGAGGTGCTGGCTGACCTTGCCTGCTGCTCCCCCTCCTCCTTCCTCTCCTCACACTGAAGCTCTATGGCTTTATCCATCCAGCAGAACAGCTGTCTGTGCCTAAGGGTCAGCCGGCGAGATCTATAGAAAAGCTGAGTCATGCTCTCCAAAACTGGAGTCTCAATCTCCACAGAGACTCTAACCCTGTACATACTGTGGTTTTCAGAGCAGGACATATCAAGCCCCTCTGCTCACACAGAACTAACCTAGGGCATAGTTCTTTACCATTTGGCAAGTGAATATCCAGCCAGAAATCATGCTTTTTCCTCTCTTCTCATCTACTACGTCTGTAACTGAGGACAGTATAGTAAGTCATCCAGATAAACAGGAAAAGAACACATGGATAGTGAAAGCCACACAAAGGAGTTTTTTAAACTCTATATTTCCTGGCCTCTGTGTAACCAAAAATTCCTTATAATTGCTTCTTGGGGTGGAGATTGATCTAGTGTATATAAATCTTACCGTGTTAGCACCTCAATGATGTAACAGGATCTCAGAAGACTTGCGTGTTTAGAATCCTTCTGTTGTAGAAGACATAATGAGATGTTCTTGCTCTTTTTGTCTTTTTACGTTAATTTTGTCTTTATAATTGGCTTATAAAGCATATAAAATATCTCATTAATTTCTTATTTACCAGATTTAACTCAGAATTATTTGGAGCTTATTTCCAAAAATCACATTCCAACCCAAAACCAAAAACTTTGACGCATCAGAGATACTAAAATAGATGAGTTACAGGATCTGACCATAATAGAAAAAATATTTTAGGCAATAATAGTATCTTGTAAATAAGTATGTTCTTGTGCATATGTGTGCTTAGTCACTCAGTCATGTCCAACTCTTTGCAACCCCATGGACTGTAGCCTGCCAGGCTCCTCTGTGCATGGGGATACTCCAGGCAAGAATACTAGAGTGGGTTGCCATGCCCTCCTTCAGGGGATCTTCCCAAACCAGGGATCAAACCCAGGTCTCTCCTGTATTGCATGCTGATTCTTTACCATCTGAGCCACTGGGGAAGCCCAGGAATACTGGAGTGGGTAGCCGATCCCTTCTTCAGGGGATCTTCCCCAGCCAGGAATCAAACCGGAGTCTCCTTCATTGCAGGCAGATTCTTTACCAGCTGAGCTACCAGGGAAGCCCACATATGTTCTTGGATCAGTTCTAAACAGAGATGGTACGGATTCTTTTTGAGTCAGTAACTTTGAAAAAATGGTTAGTTTTCTTCTGAGGTAAATAACACAAAATTCTTGTGCTTGGGCTCAAACTAGGAAATAGAAGCATTTGAGTTTTTATTTTGTCCATCTGTTATAAAAATATGAAATTGTAGTCAAGAGAATCGGCTGAGGGATATGCATCCCACCAGGGCTCTGGCTCTGCCCTGTCCAGTGTTGTAGCCGCTGTGTGTGGATAATTTCTGTTGAATAGAACTAAACTAAAATTAAAACCTATTTCCTCGGTCACACTGACTATTTCAAGTGTTTAATAGGCATGTTGGCTAATGACTGCCGTATTGATATGGAAGATTTTGACAATCAAAAAAAGTTCTCTTGGACAGAGCAGCTAGATAGATAAATGAAATTTTACTAAGACTCTGAAACACTTTGTACATACACACACACACACAATGCAAAAACACTTTCAACTGAAATATTATTTGATATGGCATATTGAGAGGTGTTATAAATAAGACAACTGAAAATTGTGGTAGCATATTTTTACCAAATGAGAGAAATTTTCTACTGTATCATCCTGTGACTTCTTTATTGGATAAATTCCTCAGACTTCAATATTAAAGGCAGCTCTATTTTGTGAATAATATTGCTTTTAGGACTCTAATTTTCCTTCTTGCTTTAGCCTTGGCCTCTCAAATCTGAGTTCATGGGCCACCTTTATGGTACAAGTCAGTACTACATCACTTCCACTATATGAATTCTTTTATTTGGCATAATATTCACTTGCCTCAGGGCTTCTTGATCTCTTTATCTTATTTCATTTTGTTCTACACAGAATATCCTAGTATTAACTCTGGTTAAAAGCACAGATTCTGGTACCAAACTGCCTGAATCCAGTTCCCATCAGCCCATTTAATAGCTGTGGCATTGGAAAAGCTATTTAGTGTTTGTGTGCTTTCAGACTAAGGCTTGACTATGATGATAATGTACAGTAACTAACACATTATCTAAGACATCCAGATCATGTAAAATCATCTTAGGAAGGAAGGACATACGAAAAGTAGATAGTAGAAAAGAAATAGGTCAGAAAGGAAGCATCATGGTATAGTATATAGACTATTTGTATAGTATTTTAATAATTTCATTTCTTTATTTCACACATTCTCAATGTTTATTTATAGTGGTTTATAAAAACATACAAAATACAGTGAAATGTCGGGTTAACAGTGGATCTTATCCACGTTAGAAAGGACAGCATTTAATTAAGAATGTAAATTCTAAAATATTTATTTAAAAAGTTATATAGCTTTTATCTCATACTTCATAAGATGCCTTGAATAGAGAAAGTCCTGATTTTGAAGGCCAAACCATTCTTTGATATAGTGCCCATCTGTTTATTCTCTGGAAAGTCATCTCTGGATTTGTAAGAATTTACATGGTAACATTCTAAATGCATTTTTTAAAATGTATTGATCAAGATGGACCTATGAAGATTAATATTGATCAGTATTATCTCATGATCTTATATGGGTAGATTCTTTTTCACTGTAATAATATATTGAAAAGCCTTTTTGACTTCTTCCAAGATAATCCCCTTAGAAGTAGGAGAAATTATAATATACACTGTTTCCATATCCCTTCTCTCACTTTGTCTCTCAACACACACACACACACACACACACACGCATGCACACACACACATGCACACGCATAGTCACAGGAGAACCTAGAGGAGGAAAGGAAGGAAGGAAGGACAGAATTGTATATACCATCAAAATCTGTGAAATAAAGTCATCGAAGGCTGCCTGTGTTAAAAAGGCCAATTGGAGAATGGCTACTGAATGGCTATCTGAAGATCTTGTGGACACATAAATTATTTTTGCTTGAGGTAAAGGATTAGGCTTCACTTGAAAAGCTGCCAAATATCTCTTTTTGATGTTCCATGATTGGTAGCACATAGCACTTCAATTCAGTAACTCAGCCGTGCTACCATCTGCCCAGCACTCTTATTTTGCTGGTTGGCATGTCATTTATTTGCTTTTAACATGCAGCCCATATAAAAATCCCTCATAATCTGCCAGAATTAGAAATGCAGCTGTTTTAAGTCTTAAACAGCAACAGACTATTCATTATGCCAGTATGGAGGAATAAAATGGAAAGAAAAGAGCAGTACTACACCAGAATGTATTTGTACCTCCACTTTTCTAAGTCTTTTAAAGACATCTATAGCCTCTTACCAGTATTGATTTCAAAAAGAAGTCAACACACAAATATACCAAGTATCGCTTTTCCTACATACACTTTAATACAAGAATTGGGATTTGAGTCAAACTCCAAATTCCTGTTTTTTCATTTTATGAAGCAATTTCAGCATTTTGGTTCCTAGAAAATGAAGAATTTCTGGCTAACTCTGGGTCTCATCTTATTCTAATTTTATTTTCCCCAAGAATTTTTTTGAGGTTCTTGTTAATCCTTAGAATGTGATAACGTAGAGCTGTGTGGAGAATTCTTGATGAGAACAAGCAGTTGGTCCTATGTTAAAAAATAAAGATGAGAAAAAAAGATTTTTCTTCACATAGTAATCCTGTGATGCTGAAAAAATGTAAAGAAAAAACTACCCCTATATCCCTATTTATCCACAGTCAGATTATTTAGGAATGATGTAGATGAGGAAATAAAAAAGCTCTGGTATGGAGCACTCCATCCACAAGCAACTTGTTTCACAGTGACTAGACGTAATCATTACAAAACTCAAGTTGGATAGTTTGAAATTGATTTGCTGCAGCACTTTGACATTCATATCAGTAAAGGTCTAAGTTGAATTCATTTGGTTATATGTTATGTTGCCCTCATGTGAGACCTCTCACCATGTGAATTTTGAGCAGTTAAAAAAAACCACTTACATTTTGAGAATTAACCTATAAAAAATTACTTTCTGTGGATTGGGGCATGAAAAGCAATGCCAGAGCAAGTCACGAGTTTGCTAACATGAGTGTGCTTGATAAGCATTTATCTATGTATCCAATAAGATTAGTAATATTAAAGAACAGGGACAATATATTATAGTTCTTCAGAAATACATATAACAGTAAGCTCATCAGACATTTAGTATTCACTCTGCAACTACTTGTTCATAATTGATATGCTTTGCTTGGCAACTTAAGCCTTCATAAATGGATCTCAATTTGAAAGGCAAATTTAATTTTGGTTTAGGACTTAAAATGCTTGGATAATTCCAAAGTTGAAAGACACTAGACCATATGACATGTTGTTATAACAATTATTGTGACAATTTTAATGAAGAATGTTTGTTTCATTCTCTATCCTTGATATACAAGCTTTTCCCTGAGAACAAATGTGTAATGTTTACCTATCCAGCCAAATAGATTCATCTTGTTGTCCTACAAGCTTAGCAGCAACCTCCGGATTATCTCATGTGTAAATCTCCACTCTTGCTGATTTTATGCTTTTAAGACATTTAGTGCTGAGCAGAGGTCTTGGTTTGCTGTCGCTAATGTCTGAAATCTATTTTTGGTCTCCTGGAGTACTTAACACTCAGAACTAGTGAGATGAGCATCAGTGCCTCTTTTCTGCTTGAAAATCAGACTGACCTCCTTAAATGATACCACCCTAGCGACTGACTCAGTTGTCAAGCCTGATAGGTTTTTACCTAAATTTTTTATTTTTTGAATAGAAATACAGAAAAGTTGCAAAGACAGTACAGAAAGTTTACCTCACCCGTGTTTACTTTCCTCTAATGTTATCATCTTACATTGTCCTAGTACATTTATCAAAACTGAGAAATCAACATTGGTCAGTGGTTTGAACTTAGCAGCATTTTCCCAGTAATGTCCTGTTTCTGCTACAGGACCGAGTCCAGAGCATCACACTGCATCAGTTGTTACATTTCTGCCAGTCTCATATGGTCTGCTCCAGTGTCTCAGACTTCCCTTGTTTTTCATGACCTTGGTGACTGTGAGATTTGTTTCTTCTTCCTTTTATTCAAAACCCAGTTTTAGGTTTTTATCTATTTGTTTTACAATTAATACATTAGATAACACATGTTCCAGTGTCACCTGTCATAGTAATATCTTTGAGTTCAGCTTTTCCTATTAAACATATAAAGAGCATACACATACACATAAATATTTATACTTTAAAAAGATAATTCTGAATACCAGTATAGTGAACCATGATGATTAATTTTATATGTCAATTTGAATGGGCCATGGGTGCCCATATATTTGGTTAAACGTGATAGGAGGTGTGTCTATAAGGGTGAGATTATTCTGGATGAGATTAAAATGTAAGTCAATAGACTGAGTAAAGTTTATTGCTCTCCCTGGGGTGAGTTGGCCTCATCTAATCCGGTGTAGTCCTGATTAGAGCAAAAATGCAGGGCAGGAGGGGATAGTCTATCCAACCATGTTTGAGCTGAGACATTGGTCTTCTCCTGCCTTTAGATTGGAACTGGATTGGAACTACATCATTGGCTCTCCAGTTTGCTTATTGAAATCTTGGGACTTGTTAGCCCCTATAATTGTGTGAGCCAGTACTCTCTTTGTATGTATAGATAATAGAGATGGATATAGATGGGGCTTCCTTGGTGGCTCAGTTTGAAAAATCCGCCCGCAGTGCAGGAGATGTGGGTTCAATCCTTGAATCAAGAAGATCCCTTGGAGGAGGAAATGGCAACCCACTCCAGTATTCTTGGTGGGATAATCTCACAGACATAGGAGCCTGCAGTCCTATGCAACCCATAGGCTGCAGTCCATGGGATTGCAGAGTCAGACATGACTGAGCATGCACACATGCATATGGTAACGGTTATAAGTACAGATATAGATATCTATATTCTGTTGATTCTTTTTCTCTGAAGAGAACTCTATCTACTATACCACCCATATCACCGAAGAGTTAGAGAAATACCATAAACATGAAAAGCTTTGGGCGCCTCTTCCCTAACTGGATCCCTTTCTTTGGTCCTGAATTTAAGTTAATCATCTCCTTGCATTTATTGTTTTATATGGTCATATTTTATAACTTTTAAATTGGAATTCTTCTGAGATGGTTAAGTAGGTATGGTTCTTAGCCAGAGAAAACTGTAAAATATTTTTTACACTTTTGAGATTTTTTTCACCTTAATTTGGGAGAATAAAATACATCTCTTCCTTAAATTCCTTAGTAGTGAAAATGATAAATCAAACCCTGTATACTGAATAAACTAACTTTCTTGGACTTTATTCTATAACAGTCTGCTTCTGTAGCAGGTGCTAATCAGTGGGTAAGGATCCTGTCATCTTTAGATCTGAATTTACCATAAAAAGAAACTTTGCTTAATAGCATTTTTTTCAAGTATTGTAGTGCAATTTGAAGAAACTTGACACATTAATACTACAGGAAAGGTTAAGTTGTGTAAATACATATCTTGGAATAAATATATAAATGTTTATTATCTTGCTGTAAAAGAAGTTATTGTAGCTTTACCTCAGTTTAAAGACCTATAGTTTTTATAAAATAAACATTATACAAATATACTTTATGTCTTTATCTTACTGAGACTAATAGTTAAGGACAGAAAGCTAAAATATGTTTGACATCATGACCACCATATAAATTTTGAAATACTTAAAGAAATTTCAAATATTTACATATTTGCAACAATAATCTGGCTTCTCTGGTAGCTCAGATGGTAAAGAATCTGCCTGCAGTGCAAGAGACCTGGGTTCGATCCCTGGATCTGGAAGATCCCCTGGAGAAGGGAGTGGCTACCCACTCCAGTATTATTGCCAGGAGGACTCCATGGACAGAAGAGCTTGAGAGGCTAAGGCCCATGAGGTCTCAAAGAGTCAGACATGACTGAGTGACTAACACTTTCACTTTCACATAGCAATAGTCACTAAAACAAAGACTTGCCAGATCAAACCCTAGTAGTTACCTCAACTCTCTAAATTATTTAAATTTCCCTACTGAAGACTTGCAAAATACTCCTAATTACACATTTTAATGTTATCCTTTAAATATTTGATCCCCTAAAGTCTCCTCTATTCTAGGTTTGTTTTAATTTTTCACTTTACAGGTACAATTTCTTTCTTTGTTTTATCCCCACTGCCTAGAACAGAGCCTGACACCTAGTAAGCACAATAAATGTAAGTTGAATAAATGAATGGATGAATATAATAAATTGGCAAGTTCTGTGGACATTACCTTTTACTAAGTATCTGCATCTCTTACTGTTTTCTTGTTCAGGTCACAATAGTTGCCCACCTGTATCATCAGAATAGTTTCCCAATTGGTTCCCTTGCCTCTAATCTTGTCCCCTCTCATCCATTCTCTTCCATCACACAACCCTAATAAATTCTAAAGCCTAAACTGGATCATGCCATTCTTCTCTATAATACCCTTCAGTAGTACAAGGATAAATCCTCCTACGTGTCTTAGAAAACTGTGATTTGCCTTCTGCTTGTTTCTCCAGCCACATAGCCCGCTATTGCGCTCCCTACCCACTCGAGAATATAGACATATATATGGAAATTCTTTCATTTCTTCCCTGGTTTATAATATCTTGTCTTACTTCCAGTGCCCCTTTGTACCTAATAGCCTTACAACCTGTGCTTTTCATATGCCTCTCCATTCTCTTTTGACTGGCCTGGCCAACTTCTCTTCATCTGTTATGACTTGGCATATGCATGTTCCTCCTGGAAATCATACCTGAAACACCAGATTTGGGTTAATCAACTCTTCCTCTCAGGTGCTCCTTTGATTAATACTCTGTTTAGAACATGTTTATTGGTTTTAAAGTAAATGCTACTCTGAGTAAGGGGGCCATGGTTATCTAATTTTAAATTTAGTAATATTATAGAACTGTTGGTAAAGATTATATGAGACTGCTGTCAACTTCTTAACACATTTTAACTTTTTTCTTTTGTTTTATTATCTTCAGAGCCTTGTGTACCGTATGGCAATAAGTGTTCACTAAATAATTATTGTTGACTATATTAAACTTCTGCACTGATTATCATCATAGGCACTTGGGTCAGATTTGGATTTAAATATGATACAGATGATAATCAGTTTAGAACATTAGCATTATTACTTGTCAACCCAAAATGAAACTTTTCAAATGAGTATTTGTGTGAGGTTTTTTTTTTAATTCATAACTTGAATAGCGCCTAACAACAGTGTTCCTAAAAAGCACTCGTTAGTGAACAAGTAGAGTAAGTTTTCATTAATGTTAATAGGCTCAAACGAGCCTCAATTGAAGTTAAAAGGCTTAAAAGGACATGGGGGAATCAAATTTTTAAAATGGGCAAAAATTTGAGTAGAAATTTCAAAGAGGTTACATAAATGACCAATAAGCACATGAAAAGATGCTCAACATCATCTGTCTTTAGGGAAATGCAAACCACAGCCATGTGAGGTAACACTTCGTACCCACTAGAATGGCCATAATCAAACAGGCAGTAACACATTTTCTACAAAGATGTAGAAAAATTGGAACCTTCATGTTTTGCTAATGAAAATGTAAAATGGTGCAGCTGCACTGGAAAAGAATTTAGCAGTTCCTCAGAATTTCCCAGCAATTCTGCTCCTAGGCATAAACCCAAGAGAAAACTAGTTCCTGCAAAGTCTTGTACACAGTTATTCATAACAGCATTATTCACCAAAGCCAAAAAATAGAAAACAAAAATTTCATTAAATGACGAATAGATAAGCACAAAGTGGTATATCCATTCATAGGATATTATACATAGTCATAAAAATGAATGAAGTGCTATACATGCTGTATCTTAAATGAACTTTGAAGCCATCATCCTAAATGAAAGAAACTAGATGGGAGTGTGGCATATTGCATGGTTTATATGAAATTTCATTTATATGAAATGTCTACAATAGGCACAGTTTTAGAGACAGAAAGTAGATGAAATATAAAAGAAGAAATAAAGATAAGAGAGTTGACTTTTGTGTTCACCTAGAGAATAAAGGTTTGGTGAAGAGAGGATTAAGGAAGGTATTAGTGTATAAGGAAATACCATGGGGGTCTTTCATAAACAATTTCAGTTGCTCTAAGAACTTTTAATTTCTTATGATCTTTAGAATATAAGGATTAAAGAGGCAAGAAGTTGGAAATAAGCTTTATTCTGGGAAATACTTAAGGGAAATACTTAAGTATTGTTTTGAGATTGCATTATTGAAATTATCCTCTTCTAAGGATAACCTGTTAATAAAATTCAGAGGATTTGACTGTAGCACCTTGTAGTTCTGAAGTACAATGTGCTTTGATCCTTTTGCAACAGAGATTTGCCATTCTTGCCAATGCAAAGCCTTCTTTTTTTCTTAACTTATACATGTTAATGCAGTGATACGATATTAGTGATGGAATAATATTGTATCTTTAGCTTTGACAGGACAAAAATTGAATGGACTGAATTGTGTGTGAGTCTGTGCGTGCATATTTATGTACATGTGTGTGTACAATAATTGGTACTCTAATTATTTCCAGTGGTGTTTAAAAGGTATTTATTTTTTCTTTCTCACTCTATCTTTGTTTTATGTATTAGAGCTCATAGATATTTATATACTAATTTCAGTTAAGAGCACTGGAAATTCCCTCAAATCCAGTTGAGTATGATGATTCACATGCAGCACTCTGCATGATCTGCATACCAAAGCAGTGGTGACAAAACTTAATTAGCATACTTGATATAGTGGGGGGCTTCACAGAGATGAAGTAGATTTCTTGACAGATGATAGGCAGAAAATAAAAAGGAGACATTAACTTTAGTCCAGTCTTAAAGACGCAGTCATAAACATTATCATCATTTTTGCATGGAAGGTGATGGCAGACTTCTGGATTTAAATGATAGCTTCTTGAGCTGGGAATCAGTAAATGGAGATGAAGTAGCTTAAGAGAAAGCACAGGCAAAGGATGATCAAAAACCTGTGGGGAAAAAAATCAGGGATTGACCACATAGCAAAGAAAATCTTAATAAATCCTCCAAGTAGAAACCAGCCAGGCTATGTTCCAATATAACCTTAGTGCAGTAAGGTAAAATAAAAATCTAAAGGACAAACAAAATTTATCAACTTGGAAATTTTAGAATATTACACTAGAAATAAAAGTTAAAGAAAGCAAGCAATGAAACGATAGACTATTTGGAAATGAATGATAGAGAGCACTGTATATCATGTACTTTCAGGATATTGTCAGTGCAGTCTCAAGAAGAAAATATATATTTTTTAATTGATTTATTATAATACAAGAATATTTGGAAATAATGAGTTCATAATTCCACTCAAAAGCATGTAAAAGGCACAGTAAAATAAGGGAATTGCCAAAGATTAAAGAGGATACTCTGTATCATTTTTAAGAATGAAGGATTGTATATGCTTTCTAAAGATTTATTAATGTAATTTATGTTAATAGTTTGAAAGAGAAAAATGATACGATCAGCTTAACAAGTACTAGAAAAGCTTTGCATCCTTTTTTGCAATAAATCTAGCAAGTTAGAAATAAAGATAAACTTCCTTAACTTTATAAAACACATTTTAAGGAACCTGTATCAAGCATACCATGTAACAATGGAATAAAAGGAAATCATTTTCATAAAAGTCTGGAATGAAACACAGTAGGCTAACTGAATGCATCATTATTAAGTATTGCACAAGAGGTCTTAGCTAATGACATATGTAAAACAATTTGTAAATAAATATTAAAAACAAAACTAGCAAAACAGAAAAAGAGACACAGATGTACAGAACAGACTTTTGGACTCTGTGGGAGAAGGCGAGGGTGGAATGTTTAGAGAGAACAGCATCGAAACATGCATACTCTCAAGGGTGAAACAGATCACCAGCCCAGGTTGGATGCATGAGACAAGTGCTTGGGGCTGGTGCACTGGGAAGACCCAGAGGGATCGGGTGGAGAGGGAGGTGGGAGGGGGGATCAGGATGGGGAATACATGTAAATCCATGGCTGATTCATATCGATGTATGACAAAAACCACTACAATATTGTAAAGTAATTAGCCTCCAACTAATAAAAATGAAAAAAAAAAAAAAACCAATTCATTCTCTAATAGTTAAGTCTAAGGAATTTAGCTGAAAAATTCTTTGAGTGATTAGTGTTTAAAATAAGGTGAGATAATAAATCATAAATTGTGAGGAAAATCCATAAAGTACGTAGAATTGTACCTTAGAAATATTAATGCCTCTAAAAGAAAACTACTATACATTGCTAGAAGACATTAAAAGAAGAGCAAAAGAGATAGTTTCATATTCCTAGATAGGAAGTATCAATAAAATAAATATTTCCATTCCTCCTAGAGTAACCATGTGTTCATTGCAGTCTAAACATTATTTGTAATGTTTAAAAGACTAATTTAATCTAAAAAAGCTGAATTGGAAGGGAAAATGTGCAAGAATATGCCTATTCAGATTATGGCCTTCTTATGTGATTCTCAGAAGGTTGGAGAATTTATATTTAAGACAGGAAATATACAAGATGAGCCTGTGATATTTTGTTGTGCCAGGAAGTAAAGAAGTCATCAAAACCTAGTGAGTCTTGTCAAAAAGATACAGGAGCCAACATGAAGAGTCTCCCATTGAGTAAAGGTGTCACAATTTAAGCATCAAAAAGAAATAAGTCAAATTGATGGAAACATTGAATAAATACAAATCTGTGAGCTCATGATATTTAAAACAGTGAAAAAGAAAAGCAGATACTTATTGAACACTACTGGAAATAGAGTGCTAATTAATTATTGAAAATAATAGCAAGTAAAAGGAAAAAATTAAGAATTTATTTTGCCTTCCCTATACAAACTGCATTGCAAAACAGCCAAATAGCACCACTATGAGAAAAAGATATTCTTTATATAAATTTTCCAACTAACAGGATAGAATGAATGTTAGAATTAAAATCATTATTTTGCAGCCTCTAATGAGATAATTGATTCAGGAAATGTTCACCAATGGATGAAACCACTATGGCATTGGTTCTAAAAATTTTAGTGTGCTTCAAAATCTCCCAGGGAACTTGTTTAAAAAAAAAAATTGTTGGGCTTCACCCCCAGTATCTTTGATTTAGTACATTTAAGGCATGGCCATATGGCCAAGAACATACATTTCTAATAAGTTTCCAAGTGATGCTGCTGCTGGTCTGAGGACCACATTGTGAGAGCCTCTGCATTAGTGAAATTTTGGTGGGGAACCAAAAAGTGGAAAAAGCAGGCTGTCATCACTTTAATGTATTCGTCAATCGGCAAAACTCAAGTAGGGCAACCAGATATTGTGAGTCTCCAGCTGTTATGCAAACTGAAATACATTGTACTGAACTATACAGACAGGGTTCTCTAGGGAAACATAACCAATAGATATAAAAAGAGAGATGGAAAGAGATTGATTTATTTTAAGGAATTGGTTCATGTAATTGAGACTGCCAAGTCTAAAATCTTCAAGCCAGGCCAGCAGGCTGGAGACCCGGAAGAGGAGATATTTCAACTGAAGTCTGAAGGCAGTCTGCGAGCAGAATTGTTTTCCTCAGGGGAGGTCTTTATTTTCCTTTAAGGCCTTCAGCTGGTTGGATGAGGCCCACTTACATTATGAAGAGTAATCTGCTCTACTCAGAGTCTACTGATGTTAATGTTAGTTTCACCTTTAAAATGCCTTTATAAGAAACATCTAAAATAAATGTTGGCTCAACTATCTGGGTACTATGGCCTAGCCAAGTTGCCATATAAAAATTAACTATGACATGGTTTCCTCAGGGTACATGCCTAGGAGTGGGATTGCTGATTTGACAGAAAACAAAAAAATTCTGTAAAACAATTATCTTTCAATTAAAAAATAAATTAATAAAAATTAACTATGACATGAGCATAAAGTGTTCTTGCCAACAGAGTTGAACCTGAATCCAACCAAGCCTCCAGAGCTAACTTTTCTTAATAAGCAACATGCGATAAAGAAGAGTAAGTTAAATGAGGAAACAAGATGTAGAAGCAGTTAGGCTTCTTCAGCCTGTCAGTGGTGTGAAAGAAGGGAGAAAGAGAAGAAGGAAGGAAAGGAAGAGGAGGGGGATCTGCCCTCGACAAGAGAATTTTTCAACCACGTGTGATGTATTGAACTTGTTTGGACCTCTTCAGATTAATCAATTGTAAAAAGCAATCTTGAAACTATTGGTGATGTTTGTTTGTGGAATGAAAATAATGAAGAAATGTAGCTGTTGTTAGTTTCATTTAGATGTTATTATAGCATTTGTTCTTATGTATGCTGCTGCTGCTGCTGCTGCTAAGTCTCTTCAGTCGTGTCCGACTCCTCCGTCCCTGGGAGTCTCCGGGCAGGAACACTGGAGTGGGTTGCCATCTCCTTCTCCAATGCATGCATGCATGCTAAGTCGCGTCAGTCGTGTCCGAGTCTGTGGACAGCAGCCCACCAGGCTCCTCTGTCCACAGGATTCTCTAAGCAAGAGTACTGGAGTGGGTTGCCATTTCCTTCTCCTCTTATGTATGAAAATGTCATTTTTTTATTTTAAGAAATATGCTCAAGAATACTTCAACTGTAATTATGAAATGTGTGGAATCTGCTTTTAAGTACTGCAGCAGAGGTTTAAAAAAAAAAGAATTGAGTAGTTGTAAAGCAAATGTCACAAAATCCTGATACTTTTTGAATCTGGTGTTGGGAATGAAAGTTTCCTGTATTGTTTTTTCTTCAGGCTTACAAGTTTTCATAATAAAATTATGAAATGCCTTGTAAAAGAAAATTATAATAGAGGGGCAGGGTACTTATTCTTCCAGGTATCAAAACATTCTATACATCTAAATAATTAAAATGGTGTGATTTTAACTTATAGATAGGCAAATAAGTAGAAAAATATAATCAAGAAGAAACATATTTGTATAGAAAAAATTAATATAATTTTGATTAAATAGAAAAAAAGTAGATTATACAATAGGTGATGTTGGAACAATTGGATATCCGCTTAGAAAATAAATTCTAAACTAGTCAAAAGCAAAGAAGCAAATCTATAAATTGTAGGTAAAGCCTTCTAAAGTGTGACATGGTACTCTAAATCCATAAGGGAAGTTGTTATCAAATTCAAACTTATTAAAATATTTAACTTCTGAATAATTTAAAAAGCCATAAATATAAAACACTAATACAAGAATCAGTGAATGTTCTGCCATAATAGACAAAGGATTGAGAGTTTGTATTTTTGTAGAGCTCCTTCAGATATCACAAGTGAAATTAATCAAGGGAAAAGTATGAAAAGACCTAGACAAGTCACAAAAGAACTAAAAGTACATGAATACAAGTAGGAGACTATTAATAAACATTTGAAATGATGACCGAGCTCATTTTTTTTCAGACTTTAAACATTTTATTTTGCATTGGAGTATAGCCTATTTACAGTGTTATGGTAATTTCAGATGAGCAGTGAAGGGACTCAGCCACACATACATGTATCTATTCTCCCCAAAATCCCCCTCCCATCCAGGCTGCCACATAGCATTGTGTAGAGTTCCATGTGCTATACAATAGGTCCTTATTGGTCATCCATTTTGAATATAGCAGAGTGTACATGAAAGTTCCAAATTCCCTAACTATCCCTTTTGCCACCCTCTGTCCCGCCCTACAATCATAAGTTTGTTTTCCAAGTCTGTGAGTCTCTTTCTGTTTTGCAAGTAAGTTCATTTGTATCATTTCTTTTTTAGATTCCATACATAAAGGATGTCATATGATATTTCTCATCCAGTGTCTGATTTACTTCACAGAGTATGACACTCTCTAGATCCATCTCTGTTGCTGCAAATGGCCTTATTTCATTCTTTTTAATGGTTGGGTAATAGTCCATTGTATATATGTACCACATATTCTTTATCTTGTCATCTGTTGATTGGATAAAGTTGCTTCCATGTCTTGACTATTGTAAAGAGTGCTGTAGTGAACATTGGGGTGCATGTATCCTTTCAGATCATGCTTTTCTCCAGATATATGCCCAGGAGTGGGATTGAAGGGTCATATGGTAGCTCTATTGTTAATGTTTTAAGGAAATTCCATACTGTTCTCCATCGTGGCTGTACCAATTTACATTCCCACAAACAGTGTAGGAGGGGCCCTTTCTCTCCACACCCTCTCCAGCATTTGTTGTTTGTGGATTTTTTGATGATAGCCATTTTGACTGATGTGAGGTGAGACTGTAGATTTGATTTGCATTTCTCTAATGACTAGTGATGTTAAACATCTTTTCATGTGCCTATTGGACATCTGTATGTCCTCTTTGGGAAAATCTCTCTTCAGGTCTTCTGCCCATTTTTTGAGTGGGCTGTTTGTTTTGATACTGTTGAGCATCATAAGCTGTTTGTGAATTTTGGAGACTAACCCCTTGCTGTTCACATCGTTTATAATTATTTTCTCCCAGTCTGTGGGTTGTCTTTTCATTTTGTTTATTGTTTTCTTTGCTGTGCAAAAGCTTTTAAGTAGGTCATATTTGTTTACTTTTGTTTGTTTTTCCATTTTTCTGGGAGATGAATTGATAAAGATATTGCTGTGATTTATGTCAGAGAGTGTTCTGTCCATGTTTTCCTCTAGGAATTTTATTGTATCCAGTCTCACATTTAGGTCTTTAATTCAGTTTGAGCCTATTTTTGTGTATGGAGTTAAAGAATGATCTAATTTCACTTTTTACATGTGCCTGTCCAGTTTTCTCAGCACCATTTATTGAAGAGGCTATCTTTCCAACATTGTGTATTCTTGTCTCTTTTGTCATAGATTAATTGACCATAGGTGCATGGGCTAATGTCTGGGTTTTCTGTCCTGTTCCACTGATCTGTATTTCTATTTTTGTGCCAGAACCATACTGTTTTGATGGCTGTAGCTTTGTAGTATAGTCTGAAGTCAGGGAGCCTGATTCCTCCAACTTTGTTTTTCTTTTTCAAGATTGCTTTGGCTCTTCAGGGTCTTTTGTATCTCCATACAAATTTTGAGATTTCTTTTTTTGTTCTAGTTCAATGAAAAATGCCATTGATAATTTGATAGGGGTTGCATTGTATCTGTAGGTTCCCTTTGGTAGTATAGCCATTTTGACAATATTGATTCCTCTAGCCCATGAAGATGGCATATCTTTTCATCTGTTTATGTCTTCAATTTCTTTCATCAGCATCTTACAGTTTTTGAAGTATAGGTCTTTGTCTCCTTAGGTAGGTTTATTCCTAGGTATTTTATGCTTTTTGATGCAATGTAAATGGAATTGCTTCTTGAATTTCTCTTTCTGTTCTTTTGTTGTTAGTGTATAGAAATGCAACAGATTTCTTTCGCATTTTTAATCAAAGAAATGCAGATTAATATAATATAGTCTTCACCTAGCAGATTCTCAAAACTTAGACGCTCCACAATGTCCAGTACAGGTAATGCTTGAGAGGAATATGCAACCTCATGTACTGTTGGTTGGAAAACAAAATGGTAAACTTATTTTGGTGGTAACTTGGTAGTTCCTTTTAATATCCTTACAAAATAAACTCACTGACCAACCTATTCTGCTTCTAGCAATACATCCTTTAGTTAATACTTTTGCGTGTAGAAATACTCTTTCAAGGTTTTTTGCAACCAATTAGAAATCCATTATAATAAGTGCTCAATAACCAAATAAATTTTGGTACTTCATTACCAGGAAATATTATTTAATAGAAGGTGGAATGGAAGAGATCTGTTTCTAAGGACATGGAAGTATTAACATTAAATTAAGTGAAAAAAGTAAGCAAATTCTTGGTTATGCACTTTGTCAAAGGCTGTACTTGGCCACATAAATCTATGGTTGAACTTGAGCATCTAACAGGAAAAGACCTTCCTCACTCATCCCATACAAAATTTATTTTACTTCATGAGGACATTGCAGGCTGAACTTTGTGTTTTTTGTGATTTATTTATAGAGTCCTAGCTGCTGTTGATTTTGTTTGACTTTAGGGCAAGTGGATCATGATTAAATCCACTGTCGGGACTCACAAACCAGCAGTCGGCTCACAAACTAGTCAGCAGGTAAAGATGCTGGGTGGAGCTGTGTCTGGAAGTCTTTTGCATTGTCAGGGGGCTCTGCATACTTTTATGCAGAGGGTTAGGATGAAGTTCCTCAAACAAGCAGGGCAGACCTTCTCCCAGTTTTTACAGTAATCTTTCATGGTTAGAAAGCTAGAAAGGAATTGGAAAAGCCAAGGTTTCCTTGTAGCATTGAAACTTCAGTGACACCCGAGAAAGGCAGAAATTGATTCAGAAGATCAAACTATCTATCGTCTAGAATTTCTTTTAATAGATCATTTTTTATTGTTACGTTTCTTCCCTGTCATACTTGATAGAGCTTGATAAAGCTTGCTGTATGAAATTTCAAAACTGTAAAAAGCTTCCCTTGTAAATAAAACGGTTAAGCTTGTTACTTTGCTCTGTTCATTAAAAAATGACATCCTAGGGAACCATATCTACTTACTTTTAGTAATTTAAAAGATTTTATATAGTATCTTATGATCTAGATAATAGTAATTAGAAACATTTATGTTTTGAATGTCATTTTTTCAATTTTTCTAAAATTTGGTTTCAAATATCCAAATCTTTGATGGGAGGAAACACTAGGTTATTGCTCCAAATATCAACGCTTGACAGATCCCATGTCACTAATGATGATAGGTTTTAGGAAATTTTTAAATATAAGGTATAATCAGAAGGGCATATTTCAGTAAAATTTTTTTGAGCATCTCTTGCTTTCTTGTGAATTTTGACCTCAGGTTACTTTAGAAATGCATAGTACATCTTCACATATTGCTCTACAAGTTTGAATAGGCATTTATTCTCAGGTGCTCTGTCTTCCCTGGCATATAAAATTACAGGGTTCTTATATAATATCAAAAAAGTAGAAAGCTGTAGGAGTTCTACAATTACATTATGTCAAACAGGAATACATTAAGGCTTACTATTTGTTAAAGTTAAAAATACATTTGCTGAAATTTCTGGAGAAACTCAAGCACAATCATGTCAAAAAAAAAAAAAAAAAAGTGGAAAAGAACTGAAGTCTGATTACCTAAAATTTCTTTAGTCCAATTCATGAAACAGAATTTCGTATTGCAGCCTTTTTGCTTTCTCCCCAAAGTCATTTTGCATATAGATTTTAATGAATTAGATGTTTGCAGTAGGAGAAAATACTGTTAATCAGGGGCTACCCTAAAACGTTTTGCTTCATGAAATTTAAAATGTTACTAAAAGCATATCTGCATACGTGGTACAGACCATCCTTATTTCAGAAAACAGTAATTCAGATGACATTTAAACTTTTTATTAAATGTTTAATCTTGTGTACATATATTCACTTATGCAGTAGTAACACTGGGAGTTGTGTCGGTGTCATCTGAGTAGAAGTGGCTGTCTCCCTAGGAGCACAATGTAAGAATAGTTTTCAAAAGAGGCAGCCCCCCATGTTTTAGCTCCTGACACTGAGGTTTTAAATTATCTGGTCAGAGTAGGAGTCAACTTAAATACGGGCACATGATTTTTATATTCATTGACTACGTATCAAAACGTGACAGCAAACTAGCAGTGCCTGGGCTGGATGCAGCCTGTAGATGTGTGTTATTAATCCAGCAAAATATTGTCCTTTCCAGAAAATTAGAGCGAATATTTCAAAGTGTAGAGATTTCCCATAAAATTTGGATTTCAGGGTTCTCTTGAAAATCCAGAGGGCCTGGGGCTCGGACCCAGCATCCCAAGGCAGCCGCCACCCAGAGCAGGCGGCCGCTCTTCAGATGGATCTTCCACTGTGCTGTCACGTCCACTCTCTATTGTCTTCCCTACACTGAGGCTGAGTGTCAGTTAACACTCATCTTTGCAACTGCAGATCATATCTCATCATTCAGAAATAGTTAGTGGCAAGTATGTCTATGGCAAAGGACAGAAAACAAAAATACTGAAACAGCTGAATGTTTCAAGCAGAATGTGTTGGGATAATATAAGTGATTCACTTCATTTATTTTTATTTTCCAATAGGTCTAGAGACATGTAAAATACCTTTATTGACATATAATTCATATACCATAAATTTCAGTCCTTTAAAATGTATAATTCAATGGTATAGCCACAAAATTGTGTGGCCATCACCATCTAATTTTAGAAATTTTCATCAACTCCAAACCATGTAACCGTTAGCAGTCTTTATAGACATCTAAAAGTATGAACCTGGTAAAAGGTGTGAAACAAAGAAATCAGCTTTAGTCTGTAATCTAAGTTTTATTTCATAACTTGGGAAACTTAATTTTCATGTCTCATAAACACCTGGCATTTCCTAACTTTGTATATACTTCAGGTTTCATCTCTTCATCCAAAATAATGATTTGAAAAAAAAAAAAGCAAAAGCAAAAAACCATGTACATATGTGCAAATACAGACAAGTACCTAGTTTTATGGAGTATGACTAAATGCTTTACTGGTGATATGTATAACCCCTGGGGTTTTCTTTTGGTTTTAAATTTATTTGATTAACCCAAGCCACTTTTTTCTATGCTTTGCAGAAAACAAGATGCTTTATGCCCTCATGTTCCCGTTTATACTGAAAAGAACATTTACAAAAGGCTTACTTTTATGACAAAGTGAATTTATCTGGCATAAATCCATGAACTGATCCCTATTTTTGTTTTCCTCAGTGCTCTTAACTTGTTTAGTAATCCAATAAGAAATTTATATTGCAAGTTTACTGGTCTACCATTTTCCCCACTTTCTTACCCCCTTTTAAAATCTGGGGTAATATGTGCCAGTTTTCCTGACCTGGCAGTCTCCCTCTTCTCTGATATTTCCCTAAAGATTCACTCTAAACTTTTTCCAGTTTGTAGATGTCTCCCATGAACTCCAGACTCTGTTACCCAGCTGCCTCCTCATCATGTCCATCTGCAATGTCTAATAAGCTTTGCAAAGGTAACCTGTCTACAACTGGACTCCTCTTAGCTTTCTCTAGACCTGCGGCTCATGCCCTTCCCTTCTAGGTGAATGGCAACTCTGCGCTCTGTTGCTCAGCCTATGAATTTGAAGTCATACTTGCTTCCTCTCTTTCATACCTTCCATCTGCTCGTCCATCATGTCTATTCTGCTTTCAGCACATATCTGGGTGCTGATCGCATTTCCCTTTCTCTACTGTTTTCACTGGTGGAAGCCAGCATCGTCTCACTTACCTGCTTCTGCCCTTGATCCTGTACAGTCTGCTCACAATATAGCAGCTAGATGATCTAATTAAATTCTAGAAGTTAGTGCTTGTGAAGTAGCATTCAGGGTGTCCTGAATTGGAGGAAGTTGAGACCATGAGCTGAGGAATGCCTGTCACCACTAGAGGCTGGAAAGGCAAAAAAATAGGTTCTCCCCTGAGGACTCAAGGAGGAAAACCGCTTGCTGACATCTTGATTTTGCCCACTGAGACTTATTTTGGATTTCTGATTTATTAAACTGTAAGATAATAAATGTGTGTTGTTCTAAGCCACTAAGTTTGTGGTACAGCAGCAATAGGGAACTAACATAAATGTTGGGCAGATGAAATTATGGATATGAAATAGTTTTAAGGACAGCAAATGGATATACAAATGGATGTGCTTATGAGGGCATGTTTATGTTTTCCTATACTGATTTCAGTGATAGGTATTGAGCACTAGTTTGGGGTGATTTGTGCTAATGTGATTGGTTTTAACTTTAGACTCTTAAGTAGTTTGTAAGTAGCCAGGAAAATGATCAGGAGAAAATGTCACGTGAATATACAATCAGTGATGATAATTCTTGTATTAAGGTAACTGTAAAATGGCAAGTGGGCTTCCTTGCTGGCTCAGCAGTATAGAATCCATCTGTAATGCAGGAGATGCAAGAGAGTCCCGTTTGATCCATGGGAGGGGAGGATCCCCTAGAGGAGGGCGTGGCAACCCATTGCAGTAGTCTTGCCTAGAGAATCCCATGGCCAGAGGAGCCTGGTGGGCTACAGTCCGTGGGGTTGCTGAGTCGGACACAACTGAATCAGCTAAGCACAGTAGCACAAAGTGGCAAGTAGTGTGCCACGGTGGCTGTAATCACTGAAGACAGCTTCTCCTCCCCAGGCCGGGAGTCTCCACTTTCAGGACCCCATTGCCTCCTGCAGCTAATTGTGCTGGAGTCTTAGGTGAACTTGGACCTCACACTGTTGACCGTAAAGAAATTAGCAAAACATTTTGAGCTTCTGGTGTTTACTAGCCTGTGAATCTGTTCTAAAGAGATAAGTATGTACTTAATTAATGCCTATTCCCTTTTTCTCTCCACTACTAATCTCAACCAGTTTCTCTTCCCACCAAAAATATGAAGACGCCTACTTTTAACTGGACTTCTAACACAGCTGGTAAAATAAATTTGAGTACTTTACTTCTCATACATCCTGAGAGACTAAGGTGCATTTTCTAAGAATACACAAGAAGTTTTCTATTCTGATAAAAAAATTTAAGCCCATATTATGAAAAGAAATATGTTGTAGATGATGACATCCGCCTCAAGAAATGCCCAAAGAGTAGGAGTGGCTGAATGCCTCAGCAGGGCTTAGGCTGGAGGTGGTGAAGGCAGAAGGTGGTGAAGGTCACGCTGTGGAGAATAAAGTAAAAGAGTCTGAGCTTTAGGAGCTGGGAAAAAGGCTCTGACAACAATGAGAGTGAAAGTGAAAGTCGCTCAATTGTGTCTGACTCTTTGTAACCCCATGGACTGTAGCCTGCCAAGCTCCTCTGTCCTTGGAATTCTCCAGGCAAAAATACTAGAGTGGGTCGCCATTCCCGTCTCCAGGGGATCTTCCCAAGCCAGGGATTGAACCCAGGTCTCCCACATTGCTGGTGATTCTTTACTGGTTAGCTACCAGGGAAACCAACACTGTGGCATATTCTTTACAGTCCACTGGCTGGTTAAGTTCTGTGTCGTGGTCAGCATCAGCCCTGTTGAACCTCAGGTAGAAAGAACACTAATGATAATGGATTTGCTTCTTGAGTGTTTACTTGAGTACCAAATTATCCTTAATCATGTTACAAAGAATCCTCAAAATACTCTGTTAGGTAAGTGATGATAATTTCCATTTTCACAGGTGAAAAGACTGAGGCACAGAGCTGTTTATGAATCCAACCAAGGTCACACAGCTGGTAATTGGCTAGTACAGTTACACAGTGTATAGACAAAGCCCTTGACTTGGAATCCAGACCATCTGTCAGATAGTAGCAGGGCCTCAGCCCCTGATTAGAGTTTGTGGTTTAACCAATGAAGCGAAACCTGGTGCAAACAACATTAGGCAACAGATTCAGAGGGGATTGTCTGTATCCTAGTACGAAAAATGGGAAAAAGATCCAGCCATGAGAACTGGATGCTTAGAGCACCCTGAGTGTCAAGAAGACTGCAAAGGCATATTGGTCACAGTTGACTAAGGAAGATAGCTGGATATCATGTTGGATTGTGAAGTACCAGCCTAAAGCACCCCACCATCTCCCAGCTGACCACACTGCCTGTAGTCGTTCCCCTAAGTGCCTCATCAAGAAACCTTGTGAGAATCCTGGTGTTTGCCAGTCCACTTAATCAGAGTCAGGCACGTCAAGCAAGCATGTCACCAGTTAAATTGGGGAGCAACTCTCTACTCAAGAAAGAACCCCAAAGGATTCAAATTAAAGTAAAGGAAGCTTCAGGTCACCAGTGGAACAGGAGCTCTGTATCCCATTTCATAAAATTGATGAAGAAGTAGGAAGCCCCTTGAATAATTGTACAAACCATGTCCAAAACTGCATCACGTCTTCCCCCCGTTAATATTGTTACTGTGGAAAGTTATTATATGTGTGTCTTTGAAGACTTTAAAATGGAAATAAAAATTTCCCCCAAATCAGCTGTCATCATCAAAATGAGAATCTGTCTTACTGTTAGAAATTCTGAGTTTAAAAAGTTTCTATTTCTAAAACTAAATGCTGATGAGAGCTATACAGTCCAAAATAGAAACATTTTTCCCCTAAGAATAAACATCTGAAGTTTGAGTTATAGTTAGCTGGTCCAGTATTGGATAGAAAAGACTGTTAGCACACACACAGAGTGAGCATAAAGATACATCTTTGTTCATTTTCTGGATTATAGCTATCCATCTTTCTAAAGTATTAAAGATCCACAAAGAATGCTGTTTGCTTCCAAAGCTTTATCACCTTTCTTGAAAAATATGTCAGAATGTTGATCACAGAATTAGAAATTTTAACCACCCACATTTTTGTTCATTTGAACAAAATGGAGCTAAAGCTAAGTAAGGTGATCCTCTTGTCATAATAGTTTCTAATACCAGATTCATTTCCATGCAATTAAAGGAACGCTTGACTTTTTCCCTTGGAGAGGATATAAGCTGTATTTTTGTAAGAACATTATTGTGTTTAATATTTCAGAGAGAAAAATACTGGTGATTTACAGAAAAATTTAAGATAAAAACTTATGGTATATAAGGAAAGTGCAGTGGTAAAAAGCTTCATTGTTATAGTCTTTTTTTTCTTAACCAAATAAAACTTTTCAATACTTCTGTGTGGTATCCTGTCAATTCTATCAAGCTGAAGTTCCATTGCAGATGATGAAAGGAACAGCGTTTTTAAATGCATTTACTTTGGCATTTGCTTTCTCAAGTACGTTTGGAATAACATTATAGATGGAGGATATTTAAACAAGTTGAAAACAAGCTCTCAAAGCAGGAAGAAGATGTACTTTTAGCAGTCATCAAGTTGGATATTCTGGATACAGATAAGGTGTCCCAAGGGGCTTCAGGTGGCTCAGTGGTAAAGGATTGCCTGCCCCTACAGGAGACACTGGAGACGTTGATTCAGTCCCTCGCTTGGGACGATCCCCTGGAGGAGAGCATGGCAACCCACTGCAGTATTCTTGCCTGGGAAATCCCGTGGACAGAGGAACCTGGTGGGCTACAGTCCATGGGGTCACAAAGAATCACTCACAACCGAGTGACTGAGTACACATGCAGTCCCAGTAGCAGTCAGGCTTCTGCCTGATGGACTGCTCCTTTGCTCTTTGAGTGAGAAAGAAGTCACGTTGAATCTGTGCTTGAGAAGTGCTGCCAGATGGATACGACCCAAGGAATTGGAGGGGTTTACATTTTGGAGTTGGTCTAAATCTTCTTTATAAAAGGACTCCATCTTTCTTTTTTTTAACAAAAAATAAAATGAATAAATAATGCTTTTGTTTGAGAGACCTTTTTTTGTAGAATACTCTCTAGAAAGGGGAAAAAATTCTTTCATATTTCAGAGATCAAAGAACAAAAGGCAAGAAAGTCTTCTAAAGTAAGCTTAAATGTCTCATCAGTTGGAAAGATTGTCTGCCTTAGTTTGCTAACAGTCTCAGTGGTGTGATAACTGAGAAGCCAGGTATATTTTCAGAACTTCTAGCTCAGAGCAGTCCTCTTCAGCCCTACCCAGTGAGCAGGGTCTTTCTTTCTTAGTCACTGTCCATTCTGGCTTTTTGGTGGGCTGAGAATATCTTACTGCTCTCTTAGAACCACCCTGGTAAATCCATGTAACTGAAAATGTTTCTGCACCCTTGACTGTCAACCCAGTTCTGATTTTTTTTAGAGTCTGGAGTCATGAGTTAATTCACAACAAATACTTCTTCACTGAAATTACCACACCTGTCACAAGTTGCTTTGTAGGATATAGTGAAAGTATACAAAGTGATAAATTTCTGTCTGAAGGCGCCAGTTACTTATTTGAGGAGAGAACAATACACTAAAATTGTTGGTGCATAACATGGGACGTTACCTAAAACTTACTGGTCTTCTGCATCTTGAAGAGTAGATGCTGTGAATGCTATAAAGAAGAATATTAGAGAAGACTTTCTGGGAATGATGGTTCTGGAACTGAACTCTGAGGGCTGGTTTTGAGGGATGTGAAGGACATTTTAGCCAAAGAAACCTCACAGCAATCGGGCATATGAGCCCAAAGAATTGGTTAACTGTGAGAAAATGACCATTGGTGTCCAGCCGCCCTGATTTGCCAGTAACAACTAGCACTATGTCCTTGGACAATTCCCTTAAATTCTGAAAGCCTTAGTTTTTTTCATCTGTACGATGGCAGTAGAATCTACTTGTGGTTTGGTGTCGGGAATAAAAGAGATTGTACACATAAATTGTTTGACATAGTATCAGATGTTGTGTTATGTGTGTGATAAATGTTAGTTATTATTTTTCAGTCCATGTCCTACTTCATAGTCATCTTTGCAATATCTGATAGTGGTTTAAAAATTGTTCCATTTGGACATCACTTTCTCCTTAGCTTCCACTGAACTGCTGCCTCCTCTTCGACCATGACTCTTCCATCCCTCAGAAGACCTCCAGTTGGCCTCTATACTGTCTCTGCTGGTGAACTTTTCACTCCCTGCCTGCATGGTGGGTGACTTCTCCAGTCCTGAAAAACATTTCTAACCAGTTGCTGGTATTTCTGCTTAGATATCGCACTGGCACTCTTGGTGCAATATATCCAGAACAGAAGAATCCACTCTTCCTCCAACTCAGCTCACACCTGCTGGTGACAGCTATCCTTGAGGGAACCAACAGGTTACCAGTCAGATACAAGGGCTCAGTGTCACCATTGACTGTTTTCTCAGTGACTTCTCATCACATAAGTTGTCAAGTCTGTAGCAGACATTTGTTTTCTCTCCTTCTCTCACTGTTTTCTCTCCTTTTCTCACTGTTAGAACCCTTGTAACTCTTGCCAGCTGATGCCTCTGCAGTCTATTACCTCTGCAGACCAGCAACACAGCTTCCGAAGCCTGGCCGCAATCTGGCATCACCTCTCCTTCCAGGCCTCTGGTTCCTCCCTGTTCACTGTCTGCTGAATATAGCTTCCCTAAGCAAGTATCCAATCCACACAAGCCCTGACCAACCCCACCTTTTCCCTGGCACACTTCTGTAGATCCCCTTTGGGTAATCCACGATCCAATCAAACTGGCTGTGCTCTGAACTGCCCTTTGCTTTTCTGATTCTGGGCATTTCTCTCTGCCTGGAATACCTGTCCCATCCTAACTTTGCCTCTCACCTTTCATATTTACCCTTCAAGACCCACCTGAGATCCCAGACTCTGCATGAAGTTCTCCCTCCTCTTCTTCAGTATTTGTCACAATCTGTCTATGGTAGTGTTTATGCACAAGTTATGCCTTCTACTGGGCCGTAAGCCTCTGAACCATGTTTTACTTCTCCTCTCTTAGTATCCCCGCCACCCCTTCCCTGCCCACCTCCTAGCACTAGGTATTCTGTACAGTTGCCGTTCAGCAGATGTTTCTTGAATCGATAATGAAGTGAGAAACAGAGCCATTGAATTTTAAGCAGGGGAGGAGTATTGATGAAAATGGTTTTGCAGAAAGATTAGTCTGATACTAATTACATGACGGATCTGAGCTATGTTTTCAGAACATTTGAAAGTTAAAAAGGGAAGTAAAATTGTTTTATTGGCGCCCTGAACCCAATTTATCCTTTTAGGCCTAGGGAACATCTAGAAAAAGTCTTTGAGATAGAGGTTAAAGGAAATTTCTCTAATTTGTACTTTTCTCCTATTGATGTACATAATTCAGCATCCTCACTTTAGCTTAGTGCTAAATAAATAAGTGCATAATATTTGCCAAACCTTGTTGATACTCTCAGATATAACTTTCACATTTTAGATGACCTAGTATGATAGAGAACCATAAGTCACACTGCATTCCTAAATACTTAATTACATGAATACTCACACACAGACATACACACTTTATGATCAGTGGATAGCAAATTGCACACAATGATCCATGACCATTTTGCTGATTTTCACTTTTTATTTGTTCATTATCTTTAGGTTCAGTGTAGTGTTTACCATGGAAAATGTCATTGGTTGTGTAATTGAGAATTACATCTATACTCAGCAATTTTGAAAGCTTAACTGCTCATTTTCTCAGCATCCTGTTAGTGTTATTGGCTTGTTCTAATCCTTCTGAAAGCATTTCACCATTAAGTATGTGAATTTGTGAGTACAGTTTGTGCCACATTGCAGGCTTATAATCAAAATCACAGAATCAATACTACTACAATCATAGGATACTATGATCCATGAGGTCAGGTTTTGGTTTTACACCAAGGACACTAACTGTGACAAAAGGGAAGTGTCTCTCAGAAATACTATTTTTTTCTCATTTTAGTTAAAGATAGTCAAGTATATGATTACTTGACATGTCTAAGTGCCCTCCCAGTAATTTCTTTATCATACGAGGTGATCTAATGTGAATGTTATATCTGAGAATATCAACAGGGTTTGGCAGATATTATGCACTTGGTTTGTTTAGCACTGATTTAAGTGAGGATGCTGAATTATGTATATCGGTAGGATAAAAGGTACAAATCAGAAATTTCCTTTAACACCTATCTCAAAGGCTTTTTTTAGACCCTTCCTATGTCTGAAAGGATAAATTTGGTTCAGGGTCTCAATAAAATAATTTTATTTCCCTTTTTAAGTTTCAAATATTCTGAAGCATAGTTCAGATCCTTCTATGCTTGGTTCACCTTACTCAGTGCGGTGGAGAATAATGCCTGTCATAATGACTTTTCAAATGCACATTGACTGGGGACATAGGGTACGGTTGGTCCTTGTGAAACTTATGATGGAGACACTTATTCATCTTGTCTTACCCCGGGGTGTCAGTATTACCATCTTTGTTATGGACACATAGAAGCATAATTTATGATTACTCAGAAACATAATAGATTTTCTAGGATACTAGGTTCTCCTCTATTTTTTCTGTTTATTTTTGAACTTTTAAAATTCATCACATGTACTCATTTTCATAAAAAAATGAAGGGTCAGAGACTTGAAAGTAACACAGAAAACTCTAACTTTTACTCTGGGAAAAAATTGAGGGTAGTATCTAAATAAGATTTTTTTTTTTTTTTAATGCTTTAGTCTCCCATTTTTGAAAGCAAGAAAATACTGGGTAGGCAGAAAGTTCATTTGTGTTTTCCTGCCAGAATGAACTTTTTGGCCAACCCAATATGAAAGTGAGCAAGCAGGTAAGAGGTAATACTTTATTTGCAGCAGGAAATTTGTCCCAAAATACTAGCATAGGACCTTATCGAGGTAAACTGAAATACATGAAACAATGCTTCTCTGTATTAATTTTCTTTCTCTTCTCTATCAAATTGTTGTGGTTTAGTTGCTAAGTTGTGTCTGACTCTTTGCAAACCCATATCCTGTTGCCCGCCAGGCTCCTGGGTCCATGGGATTTCCTAACAAGTTACCATGAAATTATTGGCTTAAAATAGCACAAATTTATCTTGCAGTTCTGGAGATCATAGATAGTCCAAGTGGGTCTCACTGGGCTAAAATCAAGGTGTTGGCAAGACTGCGTTTCTTTCTGGAGGCTCTAGGGGAGAATATGCTGCTTTGGGCTTCCCAGGTGGCACTAATGGTAAGGAACCTGCCTTCCAATGCAAGAGGCATAAAAGATGTGGGTTTGATCCCTGGGTCAGGAAGATCCCCTGGAGGAGAGCATGACAACCCACTCCAGTGTTCTTGCCTAGAAAATCCCATGGACAGAGGAGCCTGGCAGGCTGCAGTCCATAGGGTCGCAGAGAGTCAGACACGACTGAGGCAACTTAGCTAGCATGCACATGCATGCTTCCTTGCCTTCTCCAGTTTCTAGAGGCTGCCTGTCCTCAGCACTTGTCCCACAGCCACCCCACCATCTTTAAAGCCAGCAATGGACAATTGAATCCTTCTCATTTTCTATCATTGTCTTTTGACTCTTGCTTCCCCAAATTTAAGGACAAGTGTAATTACATTGTTGATTAGGTAATCTAAAATAATCTTGCTGTCTAAGATCTGCTGATTAGTAAAATTAATTCCATCTACTACCTGAACTTCTCTGTGCCATTCACACTTCACACATTTAAGAGATTTAGATGTGAACATCTTTGGGGAAGCGGTGATAATTTCGCTTATCACAGTCTTCCCTCTGACTCAGAATGAATCAGTCATCCATCCCATATCCTAGGATCTACAGAAGTCATTATAGAATCAACTCAAATTCCAAAGCCTCATCAGCTCTCTCAAAAGCCCCAAATCTAATTATATACATTTGAATCTTGTGCTGATCTTGTTAAAACATGGGTACTGGTTCAGTATGTCTGGCAGGGCAGGGATAGGTGTGAAGGGTATGGATGACTATGGCTCTGCATTTCTGATAAGCTTCCAGGTGATGTTATATTGATGCTATAGACTCCATGGACCACTTTTAAAATAATAAGAATTTAACTTCTTTTCCAAAATCTTTGATGGGTATTCTAAGAAAACTGTTCCTGAAATTTGGATTTGGACTTTTAGATTGAATACATAGAGCAGGTCTTTAACAAACATTAACACTATGTTGTCCCCCCCCCCCCACACACACTCAAAGTAAGTAAGGGAGAGAGAGGAAGGACAAAAGTAAAGAAAAAAATGATTATAAACAACAACAAAAAATAGTTTATACTTTTTGCATGTTTACCATTTTCCAGGCACTATTCTAAGAGCTCATTCAAACCTCAAAACCAACTAGGTCTTATTTTTATTCTCAGCTCCTTTGCACATGAGGAAACTGATGCACAGAGAATTAAATAACTCACCTAAAGTCACGTAAAAATCACTGCAGATGGTGACTGCAGCCATGAAATTAAAAGACGCTTACTCCTTGGAAGGAAAGTTATGACCAACCTAGATAGCATATTAAAAAGCAGAGACATTACTTTGCCAACAAAGGTCCGTCTGGTCAAGGCTATGGTTTTTCCAGTGGTCATGTATGGATGTGAGAGTTGGACTGTGAAGAAAGCTGAGCACTGAAAAATTGATGCTTTTGAACTGTGGTGTTGGAGAAGACTCTTGAGAGTCCCTTGGACTGCAGGGAGATCCAACCAGTCCATCCTGAAGGAGATAGGTCCTGGGTGCTCATTGGAGGGACTGATTCTGAAGCTGAAACTCCAATACTTTGGCCACCTGATGCGAAGAGTTAACTCATTGGAAAAGACCCTGATGCTGGGAGGGGTTGTGGGCAGGAGGAGAAGGGGACGACAGAGGATGAGATGGCTGGATGGCATCACCGACTCGATGGGCATGAGTTTGAGTAAACTCCGGGAGTTGGTGATGGACAGGGAGGCCTGGCGTGCTGCGATTCATGAGGTTGCCAAGAGTCGGACACGACTGAGCGACTGAACTAACTAAAGTCACGTAGCAGATGAGTGATGGAGGGACCAAAGGGTTGTGCCCAAGGTTCCAACCCCAGAGCATGCGCCCTTTGACTGTGTCTTAAACTCTCATATTTACTCTCTTCCCATCTTCACTGCTGTACTGCAGTGAATATACTAGCTTAAAATAAGGTCAAATTGCTGAGGGTGGCAGTTTAAGCCACAGGCTGCCATAAGAGACTAGAGAGAATACCATATAGAAGGCTGTCTTCACCTCTCACATGCAAGGTAGGCTACAAGGAAGACTGGAAAGAAGAGACCACACCCCTACCCACAACAGACTTTCTTCCTCTAAGTGCTGTTCTGGCCAAGAGCAAAGAACTGCTCACATATGTTTGTTAGAATCCAGAGAGGGAACTGTGTCCTTAGTTCAGTTCAGTCACTCAGTCATGTCCACCTCTTTGCAACCCCATGGACTGTAGCACACCAGCCTTCTCTCTCCGTACCAACTTCCAGAGCTTGCTCAAACTCATGTCCATCAAGTCAGTGATGCAATCCAACCATCTCATCCTCTGTCGTCCCCTTTTCCTCTCACCTTCAGTCTTTCCCAGCATCAGGGTCTTTCCCAAGGAGCCAGTTCTTAGCATCAGATGGCCAAAGTATTGGGAGTTTCAGCCTCAGCATCAGTCCTTCCAATGAACATTCAGGACTGGTTTCCTTTTGGATCGACTGGTTTGATCTCCTTGCAGTCCAAGGGATCACTGTGACCTTCTGTTGCCCTTTAATGCCAATTGCTGTGGATAAGAGAAGCTTAAACATATGAGATTCCTGTGGCATTCTAAGTGAGGGAAGAAGTCCCAGCACAGTCACTTTCTCTTTTTTCATCCTTTTCTTTGTCAGCTCACAAAAGTCTCTAACTGACCTCACATGAAACAGTGTGGGGGTGTGTTCTCAGGCCATGTGTGGCCTTCTCCCGCTGGCTCTTTTCTTTGCTTGCTAGTGACACAGGGAGCTTCTGGTGCCCCTCTGCCCTGTGTTTCTACTTCCGACAATCCCTCCGTCTGGTTCTTCCTTGGCTCTCTGGCCTCAAATCTTAACTCTTTACTTCTTACTCCTCAGAGGACTCATGTAGTCTCAAACTCTTCAGCAGGCGTTTTTGGAAAATTATGTCTTGAATCCTTATCCTTCACCTTGGCTTCATTGTGCATTTTCTTCTGCTGATGTAATTTTCACACTTAAATGCCTCAATGCTGGATCTGAAACACGGGCTTTCCCTTCAATCCTTCCTTTCTTTTCCTGTTTTTATTAGGGGTACCAATATTTTGTTTCACTCATGCCACAACAAGTCAAATTAAAACAGCTTCAAAAATAAACAAGCAAAATAAACAACAGCTTGAGTCATACTTGTCTTCTGATTGTTTCATCACAGTATACTGAAGGTTTTTCCTTTCTTCTGTGTTCCCACTGCTTCTTCCTTAGTCTGAGGCCCACAGGATTCATGTTGGTGGTGGTGGTGGTGTTCAGTCACTAAGTTGTGTCTGACTCTTTGTGACCCCGTGAACTCTAAATATTCTTGCTGTGAGAACCACATGACCAGTATAAAAAAGGTAGGATTCATATTGCCCTCTGAAGTTTATCTTTTTGTATCTCCCTCGAAATGCTCCTGAACATACTTGACTACTCTAACCAAAGCATGGACACTTCTCTGTTTAATTACCTAGCTGGGAGGGGAATCATAAGGCAACTTCAGAAGTAATGGTGATTTTTCTTTCTCTTCAGTTCAATGGAAAGTACAATGGCTGTTTATTATTATTCTTTAAACTACACATATGTTGCATATGTTCTTTTGTATATGTAATACTTTAACTGAATTAAAATCATTTTTAAAAAGAGTTCAAAACTATGTATAATTGTGTTCTTGAGACTAAGTTTGATATACCAAAGTTGGAAGTCACTCAGTCGTATCCGACTCTTTGCGACTCCATGGACTATAGCCCACCAGGCTCCTCCTTCCATGGGATTCTCCAGGCAAGAATACTGGAGTGGGTTGCCATTTCCTTCTCCAGGGAATCTTCCCAACCCAGGGATCAAACCCAGGTCTCCCACATTGCAGGCAGGCGCTGTAATCTCTGAGCCACCAGGGAAGCCCAGTTGACCATCAGCTACTCTCAAATAAACTATCCCCTGTCTTTTCCACTGCTTGACAATAGAAACCTTCCCTCCTAGTCACATTGTTGCTGCCGCTGCTGTTTACTTGCTAAGTTGTGTCCAACTCTGGGACCCCATGGACTATAGCCAGCCAGGTTCCTCTGCCCATGGAATTTTCCAAGTGAGAATACTGGAGTGGGTTGCCATTTCCTTCTCCAGGGGATCTTCCTGACCTAGGGATTGAACCAGCAGGTGGACTCTTTACCACTGAGCCACCTGGGAAGCTCCTAGTCACATTAATTCCTTCAATGACCCTCGTTTTCTGTGTTTGTTTCCTCTTCTGAACTATATTTCTGCTGTGTTTCTATCTGAGAAGTTATATTGCTGCTTCTCTCTAAGATTTATATATTCCTTCATCTTTTGTAGCGAATCTTTCTGCATACTCTTCCCTCTCATTGCTTGGGACTCTTGTTTATCTTCAAATCTCCAAATCCATGTTTGGTCACATGCTGTGTTTTGGTCTACTTGACCTAGTTTTTTTTGTTTTTTGTTTTTTTTTAGTTTATCATTTTGCTTCAGTTAGAATATAAAATCCTAGAAGATTAACTGTAAATCTTATACTACTTTGTTTTATATATGCTGGAGATTACTGTTTTTATTTGGCTTAATCATGTATGTCGAAGTAATTTGGAGAATGTTACGGTAAATGTGGAGTGAGCCAGAAATATTGAAGGCCAGATACAATCTTTGAGTGTTGAGAACAGTGACCTTTGAAAAATGACTTCAAAGCTCTACCAAATGTAATAATCCTGCAGGCAAAATCACCTTTTAGAATGTTTTGCTCAGAATCACTTGTGCTAATGTTATGTTTATAGCACACTTTAGGAAGATGGACTAAAATTGCCATATGGTGCATGTTTAATCTATTCTCTGCTTATCATCAAATCAGTTTTATTCCATTTTAAATTTCCATTTTTAGGTTCATTTTCATCAGTTTCTTTGATAAACATGGCACATGACTTGGTTTCTGAATTTTGCAATTTTTTCTTTATCATTTTAATCTAGCAAAATTACTAAAAAGTGTCCAGGAAAATGATTGCATTCTCTCCTGACAAGTGGTCTTCTGATTAACAGGCAGCTTTTAATAATGGCTGACGCTTTTAACTTACCTAAAGCTGAAAGTTGATGTACAAATTGCCCTTTTTAATGTTTATTTTATTACTTACTTATTATCATTTCAAATAGTATCTTCTGATTTAAGATGAGGATTATCATGGTTCAGTTCAGTTCAGTCATTCGGTCATGTCTGACTGTTTGCAACCCCATGGACTGCAGCATGCCAGGCCTCCCTGTCCATCACCAACTCCCGGACCTTTATCAAACTCATGTCCGCTGAGTCGGTGATGCCCTCCAACCATCTCATCCTCTGTTGTCCCCTACTCGTCCTGCTTTCAATCTTTCCCAGCATCAGGGTCTTTTCCAGTGAATCAGTTCTTCGCATCAGGTAGCCAAAATATAGGCGTTTCAGCTTCAACATCAGTCCTTCCAATGAATATTCAGGACTGATTTCATTTAGGATGGACTGGTTGGATCTCCTTGCAGTCCACGGGACTCTCAAGAGTCTTCTCCAACACCACAGTTCAAAAGCATCAGTTCTTCGACACTCAGCTTTCCTTATATTCCAAGTCTCACATCCACACATGACTACTGGAAAAACTATAGCTTTGACCAGATGGACCTTTGTTATCATGGCAGGTGTATGTTAATCGTGTAGGGACTCAAATGTTCAGTTTATTCGTTAACATCAGAGCATTTGTGTTGATACATTATTTTCATCAGAGATGCAGTTAAAATCATCAAATTATTGAAATATACTTTAATAGTAAGATTTATCCACTATTATGTTTCTGGTTGTGAGAGTTTATTGGAGTGTCTTCTTTACTCTTTGGTAAACACATATACACACTTTCTGATAGAAATTTGCTCAAGATGTACCAAGTACCCAATTTTTCACTCAAAAAAACAAAAAACACATAGTGTAGGCAGTTTTAAGTGAGATTTCTGTCAAGCACTTCAGCAGAAAATATTTCAGAACATGTAAAGGATGAGTATCTTTTCCAGTGTATTATTTAAGTCTAGCAAAATTTTAATAGTGAGATCTAGAAGAGAAAGTATGCAAAACAAAGGGAAATTGTAATGAAATGAATGCTTATGACCCCCCCCCCAAAATTCATGTTGAAGTCTTAACCGCCAAGGTGACAGTATGCAGAGTGGAGCCTTTGGGAGCTGACTGGATCCTGAGAGTCCCACTCTCATGGCTTTAGTGCCCTTTAAAAGAGGCCCCAGAGAGCAGAGCAAGGGCACCCTTCCTCTGGTGTATAGGAAAGAGAGAAAGAAAGTCATCTTTGAACCGGGAAACAGGTCTTTACCAGACACCGGATCTCCTAGAGCCTTGATCTTGGGCTTTCCAGTCTCTAGAACTGTTCTTTGAAAGCTCCCCAGTCTGTATTATTCTGTTATAGCAGCGCAAATGGACTCAGGCAGAAAGAAAACTGTAGACCACATGCACTAATGGGATGGGTAATGTTTTTGCATATTTATTGTTCACTAGGTACTATGATAAGCGTTTTTCAGAGGTGAAGAGACATGAAGTAATTTGCCAGGAATTGCCAGATTCTGTAGCAGTAAAATTGTACATAAAACCCAGGAATACCTGAAATCAGAACCCATTAGTCAGGTAATTAGAGAAATTTTATTTTTGCTTCCTGGTTACAAAAGTTTTAAATAAATTGTCGAGAAAAATAGATTCCATAAGAAATAAAAAGAAAAGTACAAAATAGGCAAGTAAGTTTATTCTAAGAATTAAAAGATGATTTGACAGTGTTAGTAAATAAAATTTTATAATCTGTCATGAATTTTATTACTCTTCTAAAGTAATAAGGGACAGCTAACTCACATTGACAGCATATGTGGTACAGTCTGATCAAGCTTAAGAAAAAAAGAGCTATCTTTACTGGAATTCAGCATTCGTCAGGAAGTTCTTAGAAATGCAATAACATTACAAAAAGAAATGTGTTGGAAGTATTGGAAAGGAACAGACAAACAGATATTTACTTGCAGTTGATATGATGACTTGGAAAATCCTTATTTAAGCCTGGATTCAAATTGATCTAAATTATTCTCCAGAACTTTTCTGTTACTAGTTTGTTGCCTAACTTGTCCGAATTCAGAGTCTTAATCTTTTCACCTGTAAAATGAGAGTAATCAGTTCAGTTGCTCAGTCGTGTCCAACTCTTTATGACTCAATGGACTGCAGCATGCCAGGCCTCCCTGTCCATCACCAACCCCTGGAGTTTACTCAGACTCATGTCCATTGAGTCAGTGATGCCATCCAACCTTCTCATCCTCTGTTGTCCCCCCTTCTCCTCCCGCTTTCAGTCTTTCCCAGCATTGGGGTCTTTTCAAATGAGTCAGTTCTTTGCATCAGGTGGCCAAAGTATTGGAGTTTCAGCTTCAGCATAAGTCCTTCCAATGAATATTCAGGTCTGATTTCCCTTAGGATGGACTGGTTGGATCTCCTTACAGTTCAAGGGACTCTCAATTCTTCGGCGCTCACCTTTCTTTATGGTCCAACTCTCACATCCATACATGACTACTGGAAAAACCACAGCCTTAACTAGATGGACCTTTGTTGGCAAAGTGACGTCTCTACTTTTTAATATGCTGTCTAGGTTGGTCATAACTTTTCTCCCAAGGAGTAAGCAACTCTCATATAAGTCCTCTCATAATTATATTATTATGATTATTATTTTATGATATTATATTATCATAGTATGATTATGAGAGTAATAATAGCACTCATTTTGTGAATTTGGGAGATTAAATGAAATAAATAATAGATTGCTTTTAGCTTGCTAAAGTAATTGCTCACTAAATGTTAGCCTAATATTGGTAAGTGCAATACTTAAAAAGCTTGAGAATACAGTTGGAGCCAAGATGGCGGAGGAGTAGGACGGGGAGATCACTTTCTCTCCTACAAATTCATCAAAAGAATAACTGAACACAGAGCAAACTTCGCGAAACAACTTCTGATCGCTAGCTGAGGTCATCAGGCGCCCAGAAAAGCAGCCCATTGTCTTCGAAAGGAGGTAGGACAAAATATAAAAGATAAAAAGTGAGACAAAAGAGCTAAGGACGGAGATCCGTCCCGGGAACTCTTAGGCGGCATTGCTTGGGGTAGGGTCCGGGCCTGAGAGCCCTGAGGACAATCGGAGGGAGCTTCTGTGAGTTGCCAACTTGAACTGTGGGAGACCAAAAGAGAGAGAGTAAATTAACCGGCCAGAACACACTGCCGGCCGCTCGCAGAACAAAGAGACCGAGAGGGTCCAGAGAGGAGCTCGCAGGCTGCGGACCGGCCCAGCCCCGCCGGAGGCAGGAGGCAGGGGGGAGGGGAAGGTCGCGGCGAGACACAGGGCGCAGGCACCCGACCAGCGCGGGCAGGGACTGGGGCTGGGGACGCCGAGGGCAGAAGGCGCGCGCACCCGACTGGCGCCAGAGGAAACTGAAACTGGGTCCGTGGAAGGGAGCGGGCGCGCCACACCTGGGGATAGCGCGCCCATCAAGCCCCTGGCAGCCTGGACCGCTCTGACGGGGAAGGCACAGAGAGCAGGCGCAGCTTTTCGCTCCGCGCTTTTGTGGAACACCCGAGGGCTGGAGCCTCGCGCAGCGCGGGGCGCGCTCCACGTAGAGCAGCCGGGAGCCTGAGCAGCGCAGACGGAGAAAGCAGCGTCAGCCCCTCCTGGCAGCGCCAGTCCGACCCCGCAGCCCAAGCCCGTCCCCATAGCGCCAGCCACTTCCGGCAGCGCGACGGAACTAGCTACCTGAGTAAGAGTCCACCTCCGCCTGCCTGTGTCAGGGCGGAAATGAGGCTCTGAAGAGACCGGCAAACAGAAGCCAAATAAACAAAGGGAACCGCTTCAGAAGGGACTGGTGCAACAGATTAAAATCCCTCTAGGAAACATTGACTACACCGGAAGAGGCCTGTAGATATCGAGAAGCGTAAGCTGGAACGAGGAGCTATCTGAAACTGAGCCGAACCCACGCTGACCGCAACAGCTCCAGAGAAACTCCTAGATACAATTTTACATTTTTCTCTTTTTTTTTTTTTTCTTTTTTTTCCTTTTTTTATTTTTTATTTTTTCTCTTTTATTTTCCTTTAAAATCCCCTATTACTCCCCCATTACTCCTTAACTTTCATTTCCATAGACTTCTACGATTTTTTAGAGGGAAAAAAAATTTTTTTTTTTCTTTCTTTCTTTTTTTTTTCTTTTTCTTTCTTTTTTTTTTCTTTTTTCTTCTTTTTTTTCTTTCCTTTTTCTCTTCTATTTTCTATTTTTCTTTTTCTCTTATTTCTTTTAAAGTCCTCTAGTACTCCTCTACTACTCCTTAATTTTCATTTTCAATACACTATAACCTTACAAAAAAAAAAAAAAAGAGAAGCCCTATTTTTAAACCGAAGATTATTCTCTCCCAATCTTGACTCTCTGTTTTCTACCTCAGAACACCTCTATTTCCTCCTTTCCCCTTCTCTTCCCAATCCAATTCTATGAATCTTTGTAGGTGACTGGGCTACGGAGAACACTCTGGGAACAGACAGCTGCGTAGATCTGTCTCTCCCCTCTTGAGTCCCCCTTTTTCTCCTCCTGCTCATCTCTATCTCCTTCCTCCCTCTCCTCTTCTTCATGTAACTCTGTGAACCTCTCTGGGTGTCCCTAACAGGGGAGAATCTTTTAGCCATTAACCTAGAAGTTTTCTTATCAGGGCTGTATAGTTGGAGAAGTCCTGAGACTACAGGAAGAATAAAACTGAAATCCAGAGGCAGGAGACTTAAGCCCAAAACCTGAGAACACCAGAAAACTCCTGACTACATGGAACTTTAAGTAATAAGTGACTGTCCAAAAGCCTTCGTACCTACACTGAAACCAACCACCACCCAAGAGCCAATAAGTTTTAGAGCAAGACATACCACGCAAATTCTCCAGCAACGCAGGAACATAGCCCTGAACATCAACATACAGGCTGCCCAAGGTCACACCTAACACATAGACCCATCTCAAAACTCATTACTGGGCACTCCATTGCTCTCCAAAGAGAAGAAATCAAGTTCCACGCACCAGAACACTGACGCACGCTTCCCTAACCAGGAAATCTTGACAAGCCAATCGTCTAACCCCACCCACTGGGTTAATCCTCCACAACAAAAAGGAACCACAGACCTCCAGAATACAGAAAGCCCACTCCAGATACAGCAATCTAAACAAGATGAAAAGGCAAAGAAATACCCAACAGGTAAAGGAACATGAAAAATGCCCACCAAGTCAAACAAAAGAGGAGGAGATAGGGAATCTACCTGAAAAAGAATTTAGAATAATGATAATAAAAATGATCCAAAATCTTGAAAACAAAATGGAGTTACAGATAAATAGCCTGGAAACAAAGATTGAAAAGATTCAAGAACTGTTTAATAAAGACCTAGAAGAAATAAAAAAGAGTCAATTAAAAATGAATAATGCAATGAATGAGATCAAAAACACTTTGGAGGGAACCAAGAGTAGAATAACAGAGGCAGAAGATAGGATAAGTGAGGTAGAAGATAAAATGGTGGAAATAAATGAAGCAGAGAGGAAAAAAGAAAAAAGGATCAAAAGAAATGAGGACAACCTCAGGGACCTCTGGGACACTGTGAAACGCCCCAACATTCGAATCATAGGAGTTCCAGAAGAAGAAGACAAAAAGAAAGGCCATGAGAAAATACTTGAGGAGATAATAGCTGAAAACTTCCCTAAAATGGGGAAGGAAATAGCCACTCAAGTCCAAGAAACCCAGAGAGTCCCAAACAGGATAAACCCAAGGCGAAACACCCCAAGACACATATTAATCAAATTAACAAAGATCAAACACAAAGAACAAATATTAAAAGCAGCAAGGGAAAAACAACAAATAACACACAAAGGGATTCCCATAAGGATAACAGCTGATCTATCAATAGAAACCCTCCAGGCCAGAAGGGAATGGCAGGACGTACTGAAAGTAATGAAAGAGAATAACCTACAACCTAGATTACTGTATCCAGCAAGGATCTCATTCAGATATGAAGGAGAATTCAAAAGCTTTACAGACAAGCAAAAGCTGAGAGAATTCAGCACCACCAAACCAGCTCTTCAACAAATGCTAAAGGATCTTCTCTAGACAGGAAATGCAGAAAGGTTGTATAAACGTGAACCCAAAACAACAAAGTAAATGGCAACGGGACCACACCTATCAATAATTACCTTAAATGTAAATGGGTTGAATGCCCCAACCAAAAGACAAAGATTGGCTGAATGGATACAAAAACAAGACCCCTATATATGCTGTCTACAGGAGACACACCTCAAAACAAGAGACACATACAGACTAAAAGTGAAGGGCTGGAAAAAAATATTTCATGCAAACGGAGACCAAAAGAAAGCAGGAGTCGCAATACTCATATCAGATAAAATAGACTTTCAAATAAAGGATGTGAAAAGAGACAAAGAAGGACACTACATAATGATCAAAGGATCAATCAAAGAAGAAGATATAACAATTATAAATATATATGCACCCAACATAGGAGCACCGCAATATGTACGGCAAACACTAACGAGTATGAAAGAGGAAATTAATAGTAACACAATAATAGTGGGAGACTTTAATACCCCACTCACAACTATGGATAGATCAACTAAACAGAAAATTAACAAGGAAACACAAACCTTAAATGACACAATGGACCAGCTAGACCTAATTGATATCTATAGGACATTTCACCCCAAAACAATCAACTTCACCTTTTTCTCAAGTGCACACGGAACATTCTCCAGAATAGATCACATCCTGGGCCATAAATCTGGTCTTGGAAAATTCAAAAAAATTGAAATCATTTCAGTCATCTTTTCTGACCACAATGCAGTAAGATTAGATCTCAATTACAGGAAAAAAATTGTTAAAACTTCAAACATATGGAGGCTAAATAACACACTTCTGAATAACCAACAAATCATAGAAGAAATCAAAAAAGAAATCAAAATATGTATAGAAATGAATGAAAATGAAAACACAACAACCCAAAACCTATGGGACACTGTAAAAGCAGTGCTAAGGGGAAGGTTCATAGCATTACAGGCTTACATCAAGAAACAAGAAAAAAACCAAATAAATAACCTAACTCTACACCTAAAGCAATTAGAGAAGGAAGAAATGAAGAACCCCAGGGTTAGCAGAAGGAAAGAAATCTTAAAAATCAGGGCAGAAATAAATGCAAAAGAAACTAAAGAGACCATAGCAAAAATCAACAAAGCTAAAAGCTGGTTTTTTGAAAAAATAAACAAAATTGACAAACCATTAGCAAGACTCATTAAGAAACAAAGGGAGAAGAACCAAATCAACAAAATTAGAAATGAAAATGGAGAGATCACAACAGACAACACTGAAATACAAAGGATCATAAGAGACTACTACCAGCAGCTCTATGCCAATAAAATGGACAACTTGGATGAAATGGACAAATTCTTAGAAAAGTATAACTTTCCAAAACTGAACCAGGAAGAAATAGAAGATCTTAACAGACCCATCACAAGCAAGGAAATCGAAACTGTCATCAAAAATCTGCCAGCAAACAAAAGCCCAGGACCAGATGGCTTCACAGCTGAATTCTACCAAAAATTTAGAGTAGAGCTAACACCTATCTTACTCAAACTCTTCCAGAAAATCGCAGATGAAGGTAAGCTTCCAAACTCATTCTATGAGGCCACCATCACCCTAATTCCAAAACCTGACAAAGATGCCACAAAAAAAGAAAACTACAGCCCAATATCACTGATGAATATAGATGCAAAAATCCTTAACAAAATTCTAGCAAACAGAATCCAACAACATATTAAAAAAATCATACACCATGACCAAGTGGGCTTTATCCCAGGAATGCAAGGATTCTTTAATATCCGTAAATCAATCAATGTAATACACCACATTAACAAATTGAAAGACAAAAACCATATGATTATCTCAATAGATGCAGAGAAAGCCTTTGACAAAATTCAACACTCATTTATGATTAAAACTCTCCAAAAAGCAGGAATAGAAGGAACATACCTCAACATAATAAAAGCTATATATGACAAACCCACAGCAAGCATCACCCTCAATGGTGAAAAATTGAAGGCATTTCCCCTGAAATCAGGAACAAGACAAGGGTGCCCACTCTCACCACTACTATTCAACATAGTGTTGGAAGTTCTGGCCACAGCAATCAGAGCAGAAAAAGAAGTAAAAGGAATCCAGATAGGAAAAGAAGTGAAACTCTCACTGTTTGCAGATGACATGATCCTCTATATAGAAAACCCTAAAGACTCTACCAGAAAATTACTAGAGCTAATCAATGAATATAGTAAAGTTGCAGGATATAAAATTAACACACAGAAATCCCTTGCATTCCTACATACTAACAATGAAAAAACAGAAAGAATAATTAAGGAAACAATACCATTCACCATTGCAACAAAAAGAATAAAATACTTAGGAGTATATCTACCTAAAGAAACAAAAGACCTATACATAGAAAACTATAAAACACTGATGAAAGAAATCAAAGAGGACACAAACAGATGGAGAAACATACCGTGTTCATGGATTGGAAGAATCAATATTGTCAAAATGGCTATTCTACCCAAAGCAGTCTATAGATTCAATGCAATCCCTATCAAGCTACCAACAGTATTTTTCACAGAACTAGAACAAAGAATTTCACAATTTGTATGGAAATACAAAAAACCTCGAATAGCCAAAGTAATCTTGAAAAAGAAGAATGGAACTGGAGGAATCAACCTGCCTGACTTCAGACTCTACTACAAAGCCACAGTCATCAAGACAGTATGGTACTGGCACAAAGACAGAAATATAGACCAATGGAACAGAATAGAAAGCCCAGAGATAAATCCACGAACCTATGGACACCTTATCTTTGACAAAGGAGGCAAGGATATACAATGGAAAAAAGACAACCTCTTTAACAAGTGGTGCTGGGAAAACTGGTCAACCACTTGTAAAAGAATGAAACTAGAACACTTTCTAACACCATACACAAAAATAAACTCAAAATGGATTAAAGATCTAAATGTAAGACCAGAAACTATAAAACTCCTAGAGGAGAACATAGGCAAAACACTCTCCGACATAAATCACAGCAAGATCCTCTATGACCCACCTCCCAGAATATTGGAAATAAAAGCAAAACTAAACAAATGGGACCTAATGAAACTTAAAAGCTTTTGCACTACAAAGGAAACTATAAGTAAGGTGAAAAGACAGCCCTCAGATTGGGAGAAAATAATAGCAAATGAAGAAACAGACAAAGGATTAATCTCAAAAATATGCAAGCAACTCCTGCAGCTCAATTCCAGAAAAATAAATGACCCAATCAAAAAATGGGCCAAAGAACTAAACAGACATTTCTCCAAAGAAGACATACAGATGGCTAACAAACACATGAAAAGATGCTCAACATCACTCATCATCAGAGAAATGCAAATCAAAACCACAATGAGGTACCATTACACGCCAGTCAGGATGGCTGCTATCCAAAAGTCTACAAGCAATAAATGCTGGAGAGGGTGTGGAGAAAAGGGAACCCTCTTACACTGTTGGTGGGAATGCAAACTAGTACAGCCGCTATGGAGAACAGTGTGGAGATTTCTTAAAAAACTGGAAATAGAACTGCCATATGACCCAGCAATCCCACTCCTGGGCATACACACTGAGGAAACCAGATCTGAAAGAGACACGTGCACCCCATTGTTCATCACAGCACTGTTTATAATAGCCAGGACATGGAAGCAACCTAGATGCCCATCAGCAGATGAATGGATAAGGAAGCTGTGGTACATATACACCATGGAATATTACTCAGCCATTAAAAAGAATTCATTTGAACCAGTTCTAATGAGATGGATGAAACTGGAGCCCATTATACAGAGTGAAGTAAGCCAGAAAGATAAAGAACATTACAGCATACTAACACATATATATGGAATTTAGAAAGATGGTAATGATAACCCTATATGCAAAACAGAAAAAGAGACACAGAAGTACAGAACAGACTTTTGAACTCTGTGGGAGAAGGTGAGGGTGGGATGTTGCAAAAGAACAGCATGTATATTATCTATGGTGAAACAGGTCACCAGCCCAGGTGGGATGCATGAGACAAGTGCTCGGGCCTGGTGCACTGGGAAGACCCAGAGGAATCGGGTGGAGAGGGAGGTGGGAGGGGGGATCGGGATGGGGAATACGTGTAACTCCAAGGCTGATTCATGTCAATGTATTACAAAACCCACTGAAAAAATAAATAAATTAATTAAAAAAAAAAAAAGCTTGAGAATAAAAATGAAGCATAGGCTTAGTAAATACATGAAGATAAATCACTCTCTGTTTTACATGCCAGCTAGTAGGTCCTTTTGCTTTGCTATGCTCTCTCTATAGAGCAATGCTATTCAATATAGGTTTCTTCAATCATGGAAATACTCCATGCTTTCCTGTGTAGTAGCCACTGATCACCTGTGGCAATTGAAAACTTGAAATGTAGCTAGTGTGTCTAAATTTTTAATTCTATTAAATTTGAACAAATTTAAATCAGGGTAACATCATGTGGCTGGTGGCTACCAAACTGGAAACGAAAGCTTGAGAGGATTTCACAGATTCGTGTAGTGTTATTTACTGTTGTTATGCTGTCAATTCCCAAATTAGCCCTTGAGCCCACAGCTTACTCTGCACTTCATTCTGTATCCTTTGCCTGTCCTTCACCTGCCTCTGGTCTCCCCTGATAGCTCAGTAGCTGAAGAATCTGCCTGCAATGCAGGAGACCCCAGTTGGATTCATGGGTCGGAAAGATCCGCTGGAGAAGGGATAGGCTACCTACTCCAATATTCTTGGGCGTCCCTTGTGGCTCAGCTGGTAAAGAATCCGCCTGCAGTGTGGGAGACCTGGGTTCAATCCCTGGGTTGGGAAGATCCCCTGGAGAAGGGAAACGCTACCCACTCTAGTATTCTGGCCTAGAGAATCCCATGGACTATATATAGTCACAAAAAGTCGGACATAACTGAGCATCTTTCACTCACCTACCTCTACTTGTATTTCTTAATTTTCTCAGTTGCACCTTGTTCTTAGTAGACCCAAAATTGAAGTCAGAAATTGATCCCACTGAGGTTCAAGGAAATGAAAAATGTTTTTTAAAAAAATCCACTGTGAAAGAGACGAGTTGTTTATTGAGAATCCATCCTCTCCTTCATATGAACCCCTATTTTTTTTATTTTTGGGGCACATTGTCTTTAGGATTTCTTGCAGTTAATGGCTTCCAGCAAATATGAGTAAAGGGAGGTATGCTCTCCTATTTCTGTATCCTGCTGCCTAGAACTAGTGGCCATTTTCGAGCTACAGAAAGAACAGCTGAGGAGATACCCAGGTGGTGAGCTGAAAGGAGCATGGGTTCCTGGAATAGCCACAGCAGCATGGAGCTTCCTTCCTCTTTGTGTGAGCACGTAACATAACCCCATGTTGTTTTTGCCCCTGTTATTTCAGGTTTCTTTGAAAAAAACAGTGAACCTAATCCCAACCTAGGACAAGTACAGAGCCACCATTATGAAAACATTAAGGGCTTTAAAAATTGAATAAATGGAAAGTCATACAAAAAGAATTAATAATGATCATCATCTTAATGTTTGATTGACATCTAACCTGAAGATACAATAAGTGCTAAATAAATTTTTGTTTGTGTCAGAACAGTAAATGCCCATTGAATGAATGAATGTTCCTTTAAGAAAGAGATAACGCATTCATTCAACATATCTGTACTGAGTAGCTGGAATGCCGGCAATCTGCTGTATTAAGAATAAACACAAAACAAAAGAAAACAAAGGAAAATGAAACAAAAACAGGAAATTAAGATCCAGTACCTAAGAATAGTTCTCTTCATTGATGATTTGAAAATGTTGACCAGAGTGTTACCTCAGATAGACTTTCAATGTAGAAACATCATTTTAAAAATTATTTATGAAAACTGAATGAAAAACTTTTACACTGTTCCACTTCTGCAATTTTCACATAACTTAAAAACAAATGAATTATGAAATAATATGGACAGAACTAGACAGGACAAGCTCACTTTAAAAATATTGTAGTATGTTAATATGGTGAGCTTAGAGAAACAAAAAATTTTCCTAATTATTAGCAAACTTCTTAATGTTATGGTTATTGTATGCCAGGCACTGGTATAAATGCTTATATACATATTTAATATTAAAGCATTCCTAAGGGAATTCCTTTTGTATGTATCACCCTCATTTTACAGATGTGGCAGCTAAGACCTACAGAGTTAAGGAATATGGCCAGGCTGACTACTCACCAAGTGATGAAGCTTGGTTTCAAAACCCAGGCATTCATGCTTCAGAACTGGCATTCTTAACCCATTACATAAAATCAAACAACCCAATCCTTTCTGCTTCTATGTTATCTACCTGCTCAGCACAAAATAAACTCTGCCATTACGTGAAATAATAGCCAGTCACAGGAGAATGTTCCTCTAGACGAGGAAAGGACCTATTACCATAATGTCAAGGATTCACATATAATTTGAAGATTACTTTGTTCCCTTCCCTTCCAGTTCTAGAATATCACTAGGAAAATATTAGTACTGTGTGAGCATCTCTTAACCTGAGCAAACCATAACAGGAAACTTCAAATTTAGATTAAAATTTATATCTCCTTGAAAACTTTTATCATACACTATTTATCTTGTATTGTCCGGAAATGACTAGATTCAGAATTCTGGTAGAGAATTTGACAGTGAAATTATTCCCTTGTTGCCTACAATAATAATGACATTGTGATTTGTGACTTTAAAAGGGAGAGGGGGTGGTATTAAATAAAATACTAAAATCAGGTATGATTGTAATAGAACTACCTGAGAATAAAATGTACATTAAGTGAGTAAATGAACAAAGTTGAAATAATTCATTTACCATACACATGCAGAGCATTTTGATAATCAAAAATGAATGTTGCCATACACAATTAATTAAAGGCTGTCCAAACACTGTTAAAATTTTAGATTAAAAATCATATAGTCTCCAATTCTTTATGATGTTTTCTAAAAAATTGTTTGGCAGTGATGACTTTATCTTCCAAGTATTAATCGCTCAGTCGTGTCCAACTCTTTGTGACCCCATGGACTGTTGCCTGCCAGGCTCCTCTGTCCGCGGGATTTTTTAGGTCAGAGTATTGGAGTGGGTTGCCATGCCCTTCTCCAAGGGATCTTCCCAACCCAAGGATTGAACCCCGGTCTCCAGTATTGCAGGCAGATAGATTCTTTACCATTTGAGCTACTTGGGAAGCCCCTAATCTTCCAAAATATTTTCTTAAGTAGGATCATAGACTGTGATTTCAGTTACAAAGAAGTAATGTAATATTCTAAGATAGATATATATATAGCTCTGTGTATTGGTGAGTTATATCCCCAAATGTATTAATTTGTAAGTTAAATGTTTAGAACACAAATGATTTTGTGATTGAAGAGTATCATAAATGGTAATAATGATCCCAAACGAGTTTACTAAAGACCACTGAACCCCAGTGTGCTGCAGTGAACTAGGTTTATGTGTTTCTTTGTCATCCATGTAACTTCTTTGGTCAACTTGTCTTTTTAGGCCTTTTTCTTATTTTTGAATATGTTCTTTTCTTAATGTTGCTGACAGTTTTTAACAAGTCCTTTATCAGAAATGTAAAAACATTACAAATGTAAATACAAAGATTTTTTTCCCAGATTGTAACTTTTCAGTTTTTCATCAGGTTTTTCAAGGACAAGAAGTTTTTAACCTTGCTAAAGTCTATCAAATTTTATTTTATTTTCTGCTTTGTTTTTACTTTAAAATTTTTGTGTGTGTCATACTTGATTAGCAATGACAATTAGCAATGTTCAGGTGTACACCAGAGTGATTCAGTTGTACAGATACATGTTTCTGTTTTGTTTCAATTTTTTTTCCAATTTAAGTTATTACAGAATATTGAGAGAAGTCCCTGTGCTGTTTAGTAGGTCCTTGTTAATTTTCTGCTTTAAATATAACAGTGTATGCATGTCAGTCCCAAACTCCCAATCTACCCTTTCCTCTCTTCTCTCCAATAATCATATATTCCTACTCTTAAGTCTGTGAATCTGTTTCTGTTTTGGAAATAAGCTCATTTATATCATTTTTTAAAGATTCCACATCTAAGCAATATAGTATAATTCTTTTTCTCCATCTGACTTACTTCACTGAATATGATAATCTCTAGGTTCCTCCATGTTGCTGTAAATGGTGTTATTTGGTTCTTTTTAGTGGTTATGTATGGGCTTCCCAGGTGGCTCAGTGATAAAAGAATCCACTTCCTAATTAAGCAGGAGATACAGGTTTGATCCTTGGGTAGGGAGGATCCCCTGGAGAAGGAAATGGCAACCTTCTCCAGTGGGAAAAACCCACTCCCAGTGCCTGGGAAATCCCATGGACAGAGAATCCTGGTAGGCTACAGTCTACGGGGTCACAAAAGAGTTGGACACAACTTAGCAACTAAAGAACAACAACAATATTCCATTGTGTATGGTATGTATGTGTGTGTATATATCACTTCTTCTTTATCCATTTCTCTGTTGATAGACACTTAGGTTGCTTCCATGTCTAGGCTGTTGTAAACAAGGCTGCCGTGAGCAGTGGTGTGCGTGTGTCCGTTCAAACCATGTTGTTCTCCAGACATGTGCCCAAAAGTGGAATTACTGGATCATATGGTAGCTCTATTTTTAGTTTTTTGAGGAACCTCCATACTGTTCTTCATAGTGATTGTACCAGTTTACAGTCCCACAAACCGTGTAGGAGGATTCTCTTTTCTCCGCCCCTTCTCCAGTATTTATTGTTTGTAGATTTTTAATGATGGCCATTTTGACTTGTATGAGGTAATATCTAATTTTAGTTTTCATTTGCATTTCTCTAATAATTAGTGATGTTGAGTGTCTTTCACGTGCCTCTTAGCCATCTGTATTTCTTCTTTGGAGGAGTGTCTATTTAGGTCTTCTGCACATTTTTTGATTGGGTTCTTTGCTTTTATGATATTGAGCCACATGAGCTGTTTTTAAATTTTGGAGACTAATCCTTTGAAAAAATAAAGCAGTAGCCTATCAATTTTTTTAAAATGAGTTATATTTTTGGTATTGTATTTAAGAAATCTTTGCTTAAACCAAACTTATAAACATTTTCTCTGAGACTTTCTTTTAGAGTTTTTATAGTCAGGCTTTATATTTAGGTTTGTAGTCTATTTTGAGTTATTTTTTGCAAATAATGCAAAAATGTAAGATTATCATAAATCTGCATATGCATCTTTGCGAAAATGTGTACTGTGTTTTACCATATTTCAGGGACTACCACAGTATAGTGCCAAGTGCAGTGCTGTTATTTCACAATGTTTTCTCAATGAAATAATTATGCAGCTGTTCTTTAATAGTTAAACCTATTTCGAAGACGAGGGAAATGAGATACAGAGAGATCGTGCAGCTTAAAAGAGGTGGGTGTAAACAGCACTTATCTCACTCTGAAAGTCATATGCTGTCCAGAATTGTAAAAAGAAAATTGTTTTCAGCAATAAATTTCCCATGCTGTGAATAACCTGTACAGATCACAAATGAACATTCCTTTCCACCTCTGCCTCCCCACTGGAGCCTGGACATCCTGGATTCTGCACCCTAGATCCCTACTGCCCTCAAATCCAGCTTGACCCTTGGCCCTAATGCCCAGGTGAATGGATAAACTGACGCCCTGTTGAAAGGATTCACCTGGTATATGGATAAGCAAACTGCAGCATATCAGCCAAATGGAATTTGACTCAGCACACAAGAGATAGAATTTCAAATGCATTGTGCTGATAGAAGCTACAGTCAAAAGCTGCATTTATATGACATTTTTGAAAGTCACTCAGTTGTGTCCGACTCTTTGCAACCCCATGGACTGTAGCCTGCCAGGCTGCTTTGTCCATGGAATTCTCCAGGCCTGAATACTGGAGTAGGTAGCCTTTCCCTTCTCCAAAGGGAGAGGGGATCTTCCCAACCCAGGGGTTGAACCCAGGTCTCCCGCATTGCAGGCAAATTCTTCACTATCTGAGCACCAGGGAAGCCCACAAATACTGGAGTGGGTAGCCGATCCCTTCTCCAGGGGATCTTCCCCACCCAGGATCAAACCAAGCTCTTCTGCATTGCAGGCAGACTCTTTACCAGCTGAGCTATCACGGAAGGCCCTAGAAAAGGCACAGAAAAATAAATCAGTGGTTGCCAGGGAATGGAGGTGTGGAAGAGATTGTCTCCAAAGGAGCCCAAAGGAATTTGGGGATAGTTGAAAAAAATGTGTTTCATGTTTCGATTAGGGTATTATCTAGACAATTGTAGGGTTTCCCTAGTGGCCTGCAATGCAGGAGACCTGGGTTCAATCCCTAGGTTGGGAAGATCCCCTGAAAGAGGGCATGGCAACCCACTCCAGTATTCTTGCCTGGAGAATCCCCATGGACTGAGGAGCCTGGGGGCTATAGTCTATGGGGTCACAAAGAGTCAGAACTGTTCTCAGTAAAGTTTAGATTTTATTTTATGTAAAAAATTTATTCAATAGACATGACTAAAAGGCATAAATGCAGATTTTTAATTAATAAAACTCTTTTATTCTGATAAACCAGAGTGGACCAACTGAGTTAATCAGCCTGATTATTCTAAAAGAATATGTGGAGTCGCTAAGCAATGAAAATCCTTCTCTGGGCGCCCCAGAGCAGCAGCAGCCAGATCTATTCCTGCTCACAGTAACTGCCTGGTCAATGAGCATTGATTTGACTTCAGCCAGGATTCAGCTGTTGCTTCTTTGGGAGTGGGAATACCCAGGAAATTTCACAGCTTTTAAGTTTTGTTTTGTTTGTGAATCAAAAGCAGGCATTTGTTTTTAAGAAAAGTTCAGTAAGACTTAAAGAAACTTGAAGCAAAGCATATAGGATCTCGGCCTGGTGTCTCTATGTGCAGAGATATTTGACAACAGTGATGCTCTTTGTTGCCAGAAACCCTGCTGCCTATTAGAACATTTCAGTATATTACCATACCTAGCTTTTGTCTACCAGCCTTTTGTAAGTAGTCTTAATGGGCAGTTTGTATGCTGGTGTTCCTCATGTAAATGAGGTCATTATCCTTTTAAAGGTATGAAGTCTCCTGTATGTGATGGAGCTTCCTAAGAAACAGACGTGACCTTTCTTTCCCCTATTCCGGACGCCTGCAGAGCCTGCACTCATTAGCTAGAATTTGACTCCATGACATTTTTACTTAATTTTCTTTTCCCTCTATGTTGGACACATGGGGCAACCATTTATGTTCTTTCTTGACCTGAGATGCTCTCTAATCTCTTTCCAGCTGTGGCATTTGTCATTCAGTCACATCAGGATGTGGTGACCCTTCTTTCCCCACTGCAATTCCCAACTGTTAATTGATTCATTTTAGAGAGGGAACTAGACACAGTCCTATGGGCTTAGCACCATTTAATTTGCATTAGCCGGAACAGTGGAAAGAAAAGCAATTTCCTCTAGAGTGGAAACATATTCATTCTTTATAAGGTAGTAGAGGAAACAAATAATAATATTTTTTAAAGGTTTTAATGTTTTAAGTGCTGTGGGTGATAAGCTGAAAGGCATTATTTCCCTCTATTGGTGTTGATGATGATAATAATTGTAAAAAGCATAAATAATAATTATAATTCAAACTCAGATCTTTTTTTTATTGCAAAGCCCATACTATAAATCATTATGCTAAGAAATTACTGTGATATCTACTATCAATCTGCCAAAAACTGTGCTGACCACCTTTTGTCCTCGGAGCCTAACAAGGTGAGCTTCAGTAAGCCAATTTGAAGAGCGAGGGACACAGATTCAGAGAGAGGAAGTAACTTGCCCTTTGCCATGACAAGGACCAGAGCTCCAGTATGCTCTGACACTCAGTCCATGCTTCTCACCACTGCCTGCCCCACACTGCCTGGAGAATAATAAGGCACTAACAAAGACATCCATCGAAGTGTCAAGAACGTTGTTAGACACTTTTGAAAATGTGTAAATTGTGATCCACGCTATGATTCTGACGGACTTTGTTTCTGGACTTGGGATACTATATTTACAGGTTATTAGAACTTAATAAAATGTAGAACCCTAGAACTGTAGGCTAGCAATATGAGTTTTAAAGGCATTGCTCCATTTATTCAGACATGGGCTTGAATTGATCATTTACTATATGCATATAGACTGATAAGGTAAATTATCTATCCTTCAGCAATCTGCTCATCTTAAGGTGTGAATGGATAAAGGGACAGGAGATTTCGGTAGAGCCTGATACATTTTATGATACAAGTGTACTCAGGAACTTATCCAAACAAAGAGGGCAGTTTATGTCAGGTGTGTGCGTGCGTGCTCAGTTGCTCAGTCATGTCTGACTCTTTGAGACCCCTGTGGACTATAGCCCACCGGGCTCCTCTGTCCATGGGATTCTCCAGGCAAGAATGCTAGAGTGGGTTGCTATTTCCTTCTCCAGGGGATCTTCCCAACCCAGGGATTGAATCCACATCTCCCATGTCTTTGGCCTTGGTAGGCGAATTCTTTACCATGGGGTGGGCTTATCACTGAAGGCATCCCAGAGCAGGTGATATGAGCTGAGCTGTGGGATGGGAAGCAGAAGGGAAGGTTTGTGTGAAAGGCAGGGAGGCATGCATCAGTAATGACTGCATCAAAAGGTGTGCTGGAGGAAGTGTTAATGTGAATGTCTTTGGTGTCTTCTTAATGTGGAGGGGGATGAACATAATAACTTGTTCTTATAACTTTCTTGCTTAAGTTGCACAGAGCGCCCTTTTGTATCTCTTTTATTCTGGTAGCATCTTCCTGGCAGGAGACATTGCTAGTTCTGTGGCAGATGCTCCCCATCAGCCACAAAGCTCAGTTGCCTGGGAGGGAAACAAAGGATGGATTGCTCAAATGTTAACTGTAACTCTCCAAGTTCACGAATACATCTTGTTTCTTGAGCAGAATTTTAGCCCTTAAAACTCCTACTGTCCTGTTGCTTGTTTCTAGTTGAAAAGAAAAATGAAAAGACAAAGAAGAAGGATCTGGTTTCCTTCTGAGCAGGAATGAATGAATATTGTGAACTTTCTTAATTTTCATGCTAGAACATAGGCCTTGTCACCTCCCTGTCTGACATTTAAGAAGTATAGAGATCTTTTCCTTGAATGTTGATGATTATATTCTAGATACTTAGAAGTATTAAACATAATTCTGTGACCCAGCCTATATAATTATTATAAATAAACGTATGCTAAATAAAAGAGACTATTACATAACTCTTAGGCCAAGTCAGTCAGTAGTGCCAGCTACATTATCCTGCCAGTAATAAACCTTTTCCATTTGATTTCGTCCATTACTTTGAAGATTTATAAATGTCTGTTACTTTCTAAAGTCTTTTTTTCTTCAAGAGATTGATAAACACTTTTATTTCCTTCTAGTTTTTCCATGGTTTGTTATTTTAACTTTTTACTCATCAGGTATTTTATATATATATATAATATATATGTATATTTATCTATTTGTATAACATAGGAGATAAGTATCTAAATTGTTTTTCCCCAAGTAATTGTTAAATCATTTGTTAAATTATGTTTCCCTGCTGTATTGATTTATGATATCTCTACTATCATATTTTAAAATTTATACACAGAATGGAGAAGGAAATGGCAACCCACTCCAGTACTCTTGCCTGGAAAATCCTATGGACAGAGGAGCCTGGTAGGCTACAGTCTATGGGGCTGCAAAGAGTCAGACACGACTGAGCAACTTCGCTCACTCACTCACACAGAATCGATTTCTGTGTTATCAGCTCTATCATATTTATCTTGTTTTTCTTATACAACCACCACTTATTTTAAAGGTCATAGTCTTGTAATGTTTTGTGATATAAACTAGGGCTAAATTTCTTCATTAACTCTCCTTTAAAACTTCTCCATTCTTATCAGGGCATCTTCATTTTTCTTAGCATAATTCCACAAGCCCAGCAAGATTCTCTAAGAATATTATAGTAGATGTTTTCATAAGATTATAAATTTATGTAACTTGCCGGGGTCAATTGAAAACAGTCCATCTAAAGCCTTTAGATAATCTTTGTTCTCTGCCCTAGACTTTTGTTTCCTTCTTGACTATATTTGATGCTTCTTCTGCCCTTTGTTTAATTTGAATATAGATAGTCCACTTCTAGAAAACTATAGTTGAATAATTTGGCTTTTCCTACTTTATTAACATTAAGCTAATTTTCCATAGTGTAGGCTCATTTCTGTTTCATTCTTTCCACATACAACACACAACTAAAAGACATTATTTTCTGTTCCAGCTTTTTAAAAGATTCCACTTTCTCCTCCTGTTGGCGTTCTTAGAGTGGTTCTCACTGGCCTGGCCACTGTTTGCTGTCACCCTGATGCTGCTGCTTCTTCTGTAGTTAATGCCCTCTCTTGATTAGTTTGAGCCCATCAGAGTTCCCTGGGAAGTTACATCAGTTTCTCTAGGTACCAACCTCCTCTTCTCCCTAATTAGGGTAACTTATTATTGTCTTGTCACTCTAGCTTGTGAGACCTTTTTATTCCTCCTGGAGCCATATATGTTTTTTAAGAGTCTCTGGCCACAGACTTATAAAATATTTTCCCAGCACTCTCTGAACTGCCTGATCAGCATAGCTAAATAAATTTTATGTTTCTTCCCTTGGCTGCTATAATCTTTGGAATGATATATTCCCAGCCTCCCAAGTTCCCATCATTGCTCCTCACTAATAGTTTTTCTGGTCATATGTGAGTGAAAATTTGAAATTTTCATTTTTTTTCCTCCAGTCATCTAAAAGATACTATTGCAAGTGTCTCAACAAGAATTTGTTAAATGCTCTTGTTTCTGGAGAGCTAAGGAACTTTCCCAACTCTAGATGTCTCCAGGTGTAACAAAAACATGAACCATGAGATTAACTTGAACAGTGGATGGAGGAAAAGAATGTCTGGTAGAGCAGTATCTTGCAGAGACTGGGACCAGTGGAGAAGCACAGAGAAATTACCAATCTCAGGGTGTTAGTGTATGTGTGTGTATTAGGTAAGTGGAGTAGGGGAGGGGAGGGGAAGTGCACATGCCCAGGCTGAATTTCACCAGCGTAGTCAGATATCCGGACCACAAAAACATGCAAATGATCTGTTGTACGCTGTCAGTGACCTGTACCATGGACAGAGTTGGAGTCACCCTTGCTAACTGTCTTGACACTACACCAAGGATGGTGAAGTATCAAGAACCCACAAAATTATAATCATGGAAAATTTTGTAGATAATTTTAAATAAAATCAGGCTACATAAAGTGTTTCCTCTTTTCCTTTAGCCTCTTTTCTGCTTTTCAAAATACTCCTCACTCTTGAGGTTTCTCTTCGGTGATTCCCTCATGATGGAGCTTTACCTGATAGACCCAGGCGGTCTCAGCTACCCTCTCCTTTGTGTTTTCACCTCTGCGTCTTGTATTATGATTATTTATGGGTCTCTCATTCTCATTTTGACTTTGAACCCTCAACAACAGATACCATTCCTTGTTATTTTCCTATTTCCAGCATATACTGTATGACAATATATGGATATATGTACACACACTACTATACAGTAGTTTCTAGATTAGTAAAACATAATGTTAATTGACTATATTCTTAAAGGTATTCGGCCTGCTAGACCTACATGAATTAAGACACAAAAATGTCTTAATTTTAAGTGCTTGCTTTTAAACTGTCACCACTAAATAGAAGTTACAGAGTAGTGTTTGGGCTCGTAAGTGTTTGGCTCGATATTAAAAAAATATGTTTCTAATGATTTGAGATGTTTACAATGCAATAAACTTATTTGTGAATACTTTTTACATGAATGAAAACTCTCAGATGGCAGAGGATTTTGTCCATGACTGGCAGAGGATTATTTATGTGTATCTATTATGTGTGTGTATGGATGAAAGATAGGATGTTAAAGTGTATATGGTTTCTTATCCTTTGGATACCTTAAAACTGATGAGTATGTATATTTATCTTGGGGGTGTGGTATTTAGAAGCTATTTTCAATATTCTAGAAGTTAAGAAAAACAAATTTATCTACAACAAATCTTAACAGTTTTTAAAGCTTTATAATGTATTGCTTTGGGTCAGACTTACCAATTGAATAACACTGGTTATCACATAGAAACAAACTCCAGGCTGTTAATTATGCATCACCTTTGATTTTGTGAAAATTTTAAATCCAGTTATTGTTACTAACTCCAGTTTGTTTGGAGGGAGGAGGATTTCAAAAAATGAATAATATGCAGAAAGTATATTAAAAGGATTTTTGATCATCAGTTCAGTTCAGTCACTCATTCGTGTCCGACTCCTTGCGACCCCGTGAACCGCAGCATGTCAGGCCTCCCTGGCCATCACCAACTCCTGGAGTTTACCCAGACTCATGTCCCTTGAGTTGGTGATGCCATCCAACCATCTCATCCTCTGTCATCCCCTTCTCCTCCTGCCCTCAATCCTTCCCGGCATCAGGGTCTTTTCAAATGAGTCAGCTCTCTGCATCAGATGGCCAAAGTATTGGAGTTTCAGCTTCAACATCAGTCCCTCCAATGAACACCCAGGACTGATCTCCTTTAGGATGGACTGGTTGGATCTCCTTGCAGTCCAAAGGACTCTCAAGAGTCTCCTCCAACACCACAGTTCAAAAGCATCAATTCTTCTGCGCTCAGCTTTCTTTATAGTCCAACTCTCACATCCATACATGACCACTGGAAAAAACCATAGCCTTGACTAGATGGACCTTTGTTGGCAAAGTAATGTCTCTGCTTTTTAATATGCTGTCTAGGTTGGTCATAACTTTCCTTCCAAAGAGCAAGTGCCTTTTATTTCATGACTGCAATCACCATGTGCAGTGATTTTGGAGCCCCCCAAAATAAAGTCAGTCACTGTTTCCACTGTTTCCCCATCTATTTGCCATGAAGTGATGGGACCGGATGCCATGATCTTAGTTTTATGAATGTTGATCATAAGCTGAATTAATTTCATTCTATATGTTATTTCATGGACTTTTTTCCTCAGTATTTTTTTTTTTGCAACTCTGAGGTAAGGATGCAGGTTACAATGTGCTTATCACTCAGTCATGTCCAAGTTTGGCGACCCCATTGACTGTAGCTCCTGCCAGGCTCCTCTGTCTATGGGGATTCTCCAGGCAAGAATACTAGAATGGGTTGTCATGCCCTCCTCCAGCAGATCTTCCAAACTAGAGACTACCCAGGTCTCCTGTGCTGGAGGCAGATTCTTCACCGTCTGAGCCACCAGGGAAGCCTTTAGTGGTGTGTTATATTTACTTGCAGTGTTTCTTTCTTTCTTTCTTTCTGAGTCTTTTCCTAGTGATTCATTAAATTGCAGAAAATTTATAATCGACAGAATTTTAATGGTCAGAGAATATGATGATTATTCAGAGTTCGTATGGTTCAGGTGTCAGATTGTCTGAATCAAGATCCTGTGTCACCTAGGACAGCTCCTTAATTTTTCTGGGACTCAATTTTCTCATCTATAAAGTGGGAATAATAATATCTACTTCATAAAGTCCTTGTGAAAAATTGAATGAGATGATACTTGAAATGTGTTAAGCTTTTCTTCTTCTTATACCTGTTCCAAACTGTCCTTGCCAGAAAGAGTTAATGCTTCTCCCCAGTTGCCAAAATTACCAGTAAGAGAAATTAACTGAAAATCTTGCAAGATGGGACATTATTTTATTTTATTATGCAAATAAATTTGACCTCCAGGGATTATTTATTTTGCTTCCGAAGCCTAATTTCTTCTGTACTGCTAACCAAACAGTTTATTCCATTTTGTGCAACAATTTCTAATGAGCCTTAAAAGAAGTACTGATTATCTTAGAGTTTTTGGCTCAATTACCTGTTTCAAATGCTCAGTGACTAAGGAAAGCATGTCATTTTCTCCTCTCTTGTACCACGGAGTATAACAATAGACTGTGAATAGAGCAAATCAGAGATACAAATACCAGTATAAGGGGCCCATTGTGTTCAGTGGGTAGCCTTGTCTTATGGTTTTAATTTAGGTCACCTGATTGATTGTGACATCCAGACAGATAGCACATTGTCCTCTCTTGGAATCTCTAAACACTTTAATATTCCTGTTCCTCTCTGTCCATTTTGCTTCCAAACCTTAAGTGAAATGGAATTACAGCCTGCACTTTGTTTTCCTGTGCTAAGTGATTATCTCTGCAGTGCAATTTTGTGATTAGGCAAGATGGCATGCATACACTCAGCTAATGCTGATTTCCCCCAGGGTGCAGAAACAGGTAAATTCATAATGAATTGATGTTGTGCTTTGATTTCAAATGCATGTGAAACCTCACCATACTTGGTAGTTTTATTTTAAAAATGTATTTAATTATTCTAAAATTAAAATTGAACTTTAGAAAATGGCATTTAAACATAAGTCAAGGGTGCTAACTGCTTATGAATGTTAATCCCCTTCAAAAAGTGAAAAAACAAACGTACCTGACATAAATTGGGTTGGGGGTGTCTTTGAAAATCTTTTTAATTATTTATATTCTTTCTGGTTAATTCAAAAAATCTGAATGCAGCTAGGTATTAGTATTGTCAGGTACTAAGTTTCCTTATTTTGAAAACTAATTATTTAACTAATTGCTATCATGGCATTGCCACAGTTGTTTGGGTGTCATTCGGTGGGATTAGGGGGTGGAGGGAGAGGCAGGGGAGAAGTTAGGAGTTAATGGTTGGCACAAAATATTTTCTTTAGCTATTTTCTTTGATGTTTTAAAAACAATTTTTGTCCATGATGGTGAGAGACCAATTTTAAGGAGGATTTAGCATTTACAAAATTAGACACATTGTGACCAGATTATAAAAGCAAATTGATTGGTACTCAAACCATACCTTTTTACTGATTTACTTAGAATAAGCATTGACCATAATATTGTGAAACTTGAGGTGAGAAACATAATAATGCAATTTCTCAATCTTATTTCAATTGAAATTCTTTTTATAAGAAATATTAACATTAATCAGAACTCCTTGTAGGTAATGCTAGAGCAGGTTACTTGGCTACAATTCTTTGATTAGCTCCTTCTTGCCACACTTTAGTGTAGTGTCCAGTATACAGTAAGAGTACAATAAACCTTAACCGTATTATCATTCTCATTATCTTTCCATTGAGTAAAAATTGTACCTTTAATAAGTTGATAGTTTATTTCCAATAATAAAGCACATTAATTTGGAATAAAGTACTTTTATTCAAGATTCAAGGGAAAACCAACCCATTAAAATATTCCATCTCCTTTTATGGTCCAATTATATGTTCTGTGAACCATCAGTAATATTCTTTCTGATTGAAGTGTTTCACTTTCCTGCATGTTCTATTTTCATTTGCCCTGAGGGATATGATACTCTCAAAGTTGTCCTCCTAGTTTTGGGCACTTATCTAGCAGGGGTGAGTTGCCTACAGCTTCAGCATTCACTCTGTCACACTTTGCATACTTAGCAAGACAAGCACTTCGTAAGTATTCTCCACAGGCGATTCGTTGCCCGATACCTGCTATCCAAGGCACCAGCAGGAAAACTGCAGATGTTTATTTCTTGCACAGTGGGGCTGTTGGGTATAACTCTTGAGGCAGAGTTAGGAAAGATAAGACGTAACACAGAAATGATGAAAAGGAGCCTGGATTGGAGACAAAACATTTGTGGGTTGTAGTCTTAGTCCTATTTAGTAACTTAGGCCAAACTGTAGCTTCTTTGAACCCTAAAAAGTTACTTTTAAGTTATTTAAAAGTTATTATGGAGTTTTAAAAATTTCTTTTTATCTGTCTTCTGCTGGTCTGGTAGGCTCTGTAAATATGTCTTACTTATCTTTACATTTTTAAACTGGATTGGTGCCATTGACAGACAACATGGAAAAGGCATATTTAATATTAGTGTTGAAAAAGCGAGGCAAGAAGACAAGCAGGAGGCAGAGAAGGGAAGGCAGAATATGTAAGACCTCAGTTGCCCACAAAATTCTCTTTGCATAAAATCTTATGAAATTAAGTACACCTGGTCCTGTTCCAAGATTAATGGAAGTTTACACTTCAGGGGTTAAGGGAAGTCACCATCAGTCAGACCTTTCTTTTTATGTGTGGGAAACGGAGGCTCATGACGATTAAGTGAGGTGTCACTCAGGTAATGGCAAAGCCTCTCCTAGCTCTTCTCAGTCTATGGTCAGCTCTTCCTGGGCTGTACTCGGCAGCCTCAGGATCAGGCTGTGTGTGCAAATAGGTCTAGAAAATACAGCCCACTCATTAGAATTTGGGAGAAAGGGGTGGCCTTTCACTTTGTATTCTCTGTACCTTTCTATTTCTTGATTTAAGCAACACCAAAAGAAGCATAAACTATTTTTAAAACATAATTTAAAAATCCTATGGAAAAGTATAATTAAAAAATAATGAATTTCAATACTCTATATGAACATCATATAGAATAAATAACAATTAGCAATAATAAAAATACCCTATAGCATGAATATGATTTACTAAAGTATATTTTTCAAAGTGGACTGAAGTTCAGCAATGTATATATTAAATCCCTCTGTTTGGCATATTGGTGAAGAGGCTGCTTGTTAATTTTAGGTCAGGATTTAAATGCTCGGTTATATTGCATAAGAGTTCAAACAACTTTTCTCCCCAAAAGAGGCCGCTTAGATTTCTTGTGTTCCACTTGGACCCCACCCTTCTACTGTACCGCTCTTCAAGGTCATATTCAAGTACACTTTCTTCTGATCTGTCTAAATAAAATTCATCAAGAGTTTCTTTTCCTTTAATATTTCTGAATACCTTGGGTTCATTTAAAGTAAGAGAAGAAGCAAAGTATTTTCAAGTAACATCCCCTATCTATAAATCAAGTTGACTTATCCTTTCATTCATTCTTCTAGAGTTTTGGCTATTTTTTTAAAGTTATTTTATGTTGGAGTGTAGCTGATTAACAGTGTTGTGATAGTTTCGGGTAGAAAGCAAACAGACTCAGCCACACATATACAAGTATCCGTTTGGCTATTTTTGAAGTGCTCTGAGACCTTCAGAAGCAGGAAGACAAGAAAAAGGTTCCTGTGCCACCACCTGTAAAGCTGTGGTTGGGAAGAATGGAGTAGAATGGCTAAAAGTCGAGCAGTGTTGCATCTTTCCTAACTTTGCCGAGAGTTATATACACACTTGCATAGTAATTATCATGCATACAAATTATCTACAGATGAGGGTGTTCATTCAACTTATTTTTCAATGTTTTTTTATTTTTACAGCTTCCGCCACCTTTGAAGACTTTCAGATTCGCCCCCACACTCTCTTTGTTCATTCATACAGAGCTCCAGCTTTCTGTGATCACTGTGGAGAAATGTTGTGGGGCTTGGTGCGTCAAGGCCTTAAATGCGAAGGTAAAGTATTCCCCTTCCTAGCCCAGTGGAACACGTGCTGGGGTTACATGCCTGTGTTGTGACCTTTTTCTGCCATTTCTTCTTTCCCTCAGATATCTTCCATGGATCTGGGGAGTGCATGGATTCTATTCTGTTCATTTCCTGTCTTCAACATACTAACTGTGATCTGGGAAACCAGATTCTCCTATCTTTTCCCCTGTATTGTGTGGATATGTTTCTCTCTTATAAGCTGTCGACCAGACTAAACATTACAATTTATATCTTAAGCTAGAACTTGGAATGATAAGCATTCAATAAATGTTTGTTGAAATGAGCTAAGATTCAGAAGTTTAAGCAAACCATCCAAGATCACTCAGCTGTCAAGTGATCGGCTGGAACATGTACCAAGCTTTCCACACCAAGATCATAGTTGTGTCGTCTTCTGTGGACAGAACTCCATGAACTGCTCAATCCAATTTCTAGAACACCATGATGTATTCTTAAAAACAAACCAGATTATACCCTGATCTTACTATTTAAGAGGTGGAGTAGGGAGGGATAGAGCTGTTTGAACGTTGACCAAAAAACCCAAGCTTTCATGATGAATCCTATAAATAAGGTAACCATAATTTCTGAATTTTTGTTTGTAAAAAGGTAGAAGAAAGTCTACCCAAAGGGTAGTTGTATGAAAATGTGTCTACTATGTGACACATGGGAAAATTTTGAGGTAAGATTACAATGTGAGAACTATGAACAGTAGAAATGTTGAGAGAAAAACAGTGCTTTCCTAATGATTTACCTGTGGAAACTAGCATGTGAAATATTTTACATATTTTCTTAATGATTCTACAAGGTAGTTGTCATCCCCATTTTACCAACAGAAAGACTGAGATGAAGTGAATTGTCCAAGGCCAGGTAGACAAACAAGTTTTGTGGAGTATTGATTCAATCAGTATAGTTCAGAAGTTGTGAAAATTATGATTAATTTTCCCTCACAATAGAACTTATAGCAGCTAAAAATAGGTCATCTCTTTGGAGTTTTGTTGCTGGATCCCTCAAAGACCAAGCCGTTTATGTTAGAAAACATGTTTAAAACTGATAACCAGACTGGTTGCTGAGCTCATCCAATAACACCAGATTTCAAAACCCCACTTATTGACATATTGGGATGATAAAGTGCAGAAAAAGCTTAAAAGAAAATTTAAATTTTCAAACAGCCTGAAGAAAAATGGAAGCAGCACTAATTCTCCTGGAGTAGCTTTTAATTTATCATTGAACAAAAGTCATTTTTGCTTTCTCCTTCTAGGATGTGGGCTGAATTACCACAAGAGATGTGCATTTAAAATCCCCAACAACTGCAGTGGCGTGAGGCGGAGAAGGCTCTCGAATGTCTCCCTTACTGGGCTCACCACTGTCCGCACAGCGTCTGCCGAGCTCTCCACCAGTGCCCCCGATGAGCCCCTTCTGGTATGGCCTCTTTGTTCATCTGTTTCCCAGTTTACATGAGAAATCGGAAGGATGATGTGGTAACAGTGTCAATGCAAGACACTGCCCCGGGAGGAGAACACAGCCAGGGTGTTGGTGACTGTGTGTCTTCAGGGCCTGTGCTGTGGATTGGTCAGTGCCTCAGCAAACACCCAACAGCTTTAAGTTTGCCCTTATCTGTGAGCTGAGAGCAGTTTTAAAATCCGTGAGGTTTCATCATGGTCATGGAGCCAGAGCAGCACAAGCTAATGTGTGAATGTTGCAAAACATGGTTTGTCAAAATTTGGAAACCAGAGATAAAAGATGTTCTTCTCTGAAGATCATTAGAGTACTTTGTGGTATAGCTGACTGTTTATCGTGGGAGAAAATGTGCAATTTTCTCTTACGAAAAGATGAAGGTATTTACTTCTTTGGCATTAATGGCATATGTGCCGATGTATTGTCACAGTGCCACTGATTGACAAATGTCATGAGAAAAACAGCACATAGTACTTTAAATATTTCCATATATATCTGTGGATATGACTTAAATATTTTCTTCAAGAATGTTAAATTTGGATTTTTGAGACACTCAAAGCAAAGCAAAATTTGTGATAATTATGTGCAGTGTTTAAGAACTTTTTTTTCTGAAATAAGCTAATGGTGTGAGCTTAGAAATCCTATGTTTACTCGCTCTGATGGTAGGTATCACAAAAAACATTTTATAATCTAATTATTGTAAGTATCAATTAAAGAGAAAGATAAAAATTATGAAACATTTAGGTTAAATAAATCCCTGGAGTGGAGAGGGGTAATACATTTTGAAGCCATCTCTATAAAGGTCATATTAATTTATTGTTTGGAAACTATTTTATTGTGATCTTTATATCACTTAAATTTTGTTACAGCATAAACCAGATATCTAAGTCAAATGAATGCTTATTTTGATAAATAAGAAAAGTCCATACTCTGTTACTATGACTTTTTCGGGAGGAGTTTCTTGTATTTTCATGAAGTGAACCTGTTTGGGTAAGGCAGGCAGTAAAGCCCATCAGTAGCTAGTAGAATATATTATATTTTGGTGACTGTTCAGAATACATGTGTGTGATTATATATTATTCTAGAAAGTTGTATTAGAACTAATGATACTCTTACTGAAAGGTGATTAAGTCAAATTCTATTTACTTTTTCAAATAATTCCCATTTTATCTTTCTAATTCTGAAGTTCTTGATTTTGTTTGAATTTTTGTAAGTATTGATTTTATAAGTTAGCAGTTATTCTTGCTTTTAAATATGAGAATCATACTATTTACAGGATAGACACTTTTAAACAAGTTTAAGAAACAGAATTGTAAATCAAGTTTGTATTGTTTTGAGTTTTACCAGGAAAATATTTTTAAAAATTAGTTAACATTTCATAAGGTTAAACTCTAAAGTTTTTCATCATTAGAATAGACTAGAATCTAGATAATTAATGCTGAATATTTTTCTTTTAAAGCAATCTCAGTTTTTAATAATATATGCACATAAATATATGTGTATATATACTTACAAACATCATATATATATCATTTAGAGTTTATAAATATGAATTAAATTATTACATGCTTGCATATATATAATTTATATACAAATTTAATTTAGGTTACCAAAGTCTTTAAGCGGGTTTTTGTGTTTTTCACCCAGATCATTTAATTGCTTTAATTGCTTTATTTAATCAAATTACTTAATTATTTAATTATTCAAATTACTTGATTATAAACTATATTGTACACCAGGTGTCAGATTCATTAGTGATTTATTACTGAATGAAAATTTTATAATAAATGCTTAAAAATATGTTTGAAAAATACATTTTAAAAATGGGATTTTCAGCTATATTTGCCAAGAATGCTTATAAAAGTTTGATCTAATAAGATATTTATGAGATGGGAAAATTTGGGGCGACAAGATACTTTGAAAAGTATTATGTAAACTTTCATAACCTTGTGTAAAATGCTTTTCAGGTAATCTTTAAATGAAAAATGCCTTTGGAAATAGTGTTTGTGACATAGTGGCTTCAAATGTGTGTTTTATGTTCATCGCAGCCCTTTGTGTCCCTGGGGGGTGCCTGTGTGTCTCTTTTTGTACACTTGGAGTACAGCAAATACGTCTCTTTTCATCACTGGACAAAACACATAAGACCCGTAACTATAGTTTAAAAGTTATAGTGAATGCCTACACAAAGATAATATTATGGTAATGATTTGAAATATTTTAGTCCCATGTACAGTAAAGAATATTTTCCACTTCTGAAAAGAATAATGGCCTGTATAAAGGTGGCATTGCTGACTAATGCCACTAGACCACCCATGTTGCATGTCTGCCATCAGTACAGATTTTCTCCCAAATGTAAGAAAATGACTTTCTCTTCCACACTTGATTCCTTGTTTTTAACTTAAAAATCATCGTTTCACATACAGATTAAAATATTGCTAATCCTATTAATTTACCCATTTCTGGCAAGTTTGTTGAACTTGCATTTCTGTAGTGCTGCTAAAATAGAAAGAAAAGTATAACAACATAGATCTTATGACAAACTTTATCTGTCATCAACTTTGACAGTAAACTGTATCCATTATTCCAGCCATGATGTAGTCCATTTTTAAGAAAATCCAAAATGTAGACAATTAATGGCTTAATATCTCTGCAAGAGTGTATATCTTTTTGTACATCATCACTTGTGTTAGAAGGAAACAAGAAAAACTCAGTAGATACTTAAGGAGGGTATACTAATATGTTTTTCATTATGTATAAGTAAACTTATTAAGACTAAATCAGTTTTATAAACTTTTAGACAGTTGCAGAAGGGAAGTCAAGATTCAGTCAGTTCAGTCACTCAGTCATGTTCAACTCTTTGCAACCCCATGGACTGCAGCACTCCAGGCTTCCCTGTCCATCACCAACTCCTGGAGCCTACTCAAACTCATGTGCATTGCGTTGGTGATGCCATCCAGCCATCTCATCCTCTGTCGTCCCCTTCTCCTCCTGCCTTCAATCTTTCCTGGCATCAGGGTCTTTTCAGATGAGTCAGCTCTTCGCATCACGTGGCCAAAGTATTGGAGTTTCAGCTTCAACATCAGTCCTTCCAGTGAATATTCAGGACTGATTTCCTTTAGGATGGACTGGTTGGATCTCCTTGCAGTCCAAGGGATTCTCAAGAGTCTTCTCCAACACCCCAGTTCAAAAGCATCAATTCTTTGGCACTCAGCTTTCTTTATAGTCCAACTCTCACATCCGTACATGACCACTGGAAAAACATAGCCTTGGCTAGATGGACCTTTGTTGGCAAAGTAATATCTCTGCTTTTTAATATGCTGTCTAGGTTGGTCATAGCTTTTCTTCCAAGGAGCAAGTGTCTTTGAATTTCATGGCTCAGTCACCATCTGCAGTGAGTTTGGAGCCCCCCAAAATAGTCTCTCACTGTCTCTATTGTTGCCCCATCTATTTGCCATGAAGTGATGGGACCAGATGCCATGATCTTAGTTTTCTGAATGTTGAGTTTTAAGCCAACTTTTTCACTCTCCTCTTTCATTTCATCAAGAGGCTGTTTAGTTCTTCACCTTCTGCCATAAGGGTGGTGTCATTTCATATCTGTCTGAGGTTATTGATATTTCTCCTGGAAATCTTGATTCCAGCTTAAATGATCCAATTAGTTTATTTGTGACTTACACATCATTTTTTTAAAAAATGCAGATGTCTGTGTGGTATTAAGGAAAAGTTAAAGAAAGTCATTTATTTGAAATCATGTTAGGCAAGGCTTAGACTTAGGCAAAAAGTTAATAATTTACTCCAGAAGTTTTGCTCCTAGCTATAAAGAAGCTTGTATCAATCGACTCTCCTATAAGGGGCAATTGTAAAAGCTGAATAAAGTATAACAGAACATAACAAAACAATATTTAAAGGTACCCAAGAACAACCAGGACAGTTAGGATTTGAGGGACCAACGCACCAGACAGCCCCCCAAGCAAAGAAGTACCTGGTTCAGAATGTCAGTAGTGTGGAGTTTGAGAACCCCTGATGTAGAACAAAGCTGGAGAATTCCCAAACATACCACCATAAAGTCATAGTTAAAGCAATGTGGTGTTACACAAGATTAAGTATAAAGACAATGTGGTATTACACAGGAACAGAAAAATATTAATAAACCAATGAAACAGAACAGGAGGAGTCCAGAAACTATGTGCATGTATAGACCAACTGATTTTTGACAATTATACCACTGCTGTGAGAAAAAGATTTTTTTCCAACAAGTATTTCTGTATATGTATGTGGAAAATATGAATCATGACCTTACCTTATACCACATGAAAATAACTTCTAGGCAGATTAGAAGCTTCTAGGAAAGAACAGAAGAATATCTACAATAACTTGAGTCATGAGAAACTTTTAAAAATAGGACTCAAATCACGGATGACAAAGGTAAAAAACTGATAAATTGGGCACCATTAAAAGTAACAAATTGTTTTCAGTGAAATATACCATTAAAAATGTGGAAAAGCAAGTCATAGAATAAAAGAAAACATCTTCAATATATATAATATGTGTATATATATCTTGTAAAAGACTCATATCCAAATGTATGAATAACATCTGTGAAACTTTAAAAGACAGACAACCTTATTTAAGATATAAGCAAAGTGCTTGAACAGCACTTTACAAAAAAAGACAGCTGATAAGTGTTGAACATATATTTTGCATCGTTAGTTATCAAGCAGTCTAAAGTTAAATCTACAATGAAGTATCTCTACACCAGGGCTTCTCTGGTAGCTCAGCTGGTAGAGAATCTACCTGCAATGCAGGAGACACTGGTTTGATTCCTGGATTGGGAAGATCCCCTGGAGGAGGGGTAGGCTGCTCACTCCAGTATTCATGGGCTTCCCTGGTGGCTCAGACGGCAAAGAATCTGTAAAGAATCCGCCTGCAATGTGGGAGGCCTGGGTTCAGTCCCCGGGTTGAGAAGATCCCCTAGAGGAGAGTATAGCAGCCCTCTCCAGTATTCTTGCCTGGAGAATCCCCAGGGACAGAGGAGTCTAGCAATCCAAGGGGTTGCAAAGAGTCAGATGCGACTGACTAAGCACAGTACAGAATACCTATCATTGGGAGAAAACAAATAGTAACAAGTATTGTTACTGATAGTAACAAGTATTGTTGAAATATTGAACAACTGGAACTCACACACACTACTACTGGAGATATAATTTGGTTTAACAACTTTAGCATCCTGGTTGGCAATTATCTTCTAAAGCTGAATATATACATATCATGTGACTCAGCAGTTTTACTCCTAGGTATATATTTACCAGAAATGTGTATAGACATACATGGAAAGATATAGGCAAGCATTTAGACATTTTTTTTAGACTTCACTTTTTTAAAGCAGCTTTAGGTTCATGGCAAAATCAAAAGGAAGGCATAGAGAGTTCCCGTACACCCCCACATGTTATCATAGGCCCCACACATCCAAAGCTCCTACACATTATCACCATCATTCAACAGAGTGGTACTTTTGCTAATACTGATGAACATACATCGATACATCATACTCACACAAAGTTCATGGTTTGCTTTAGTTCACTCATGGTGTTATACACTCTGTGGATCTGGACAAATGTATAATGACATTTACTCATCATCATGGTATCATACAGAATATTTTCACTGCCTTAAAAGTCCTCTTAGCTCTATCCTTCCCTCATCCCTTCCCCCTAACCCCTACAACTAATGACTTTTTTTTTTTTTTTCACTCTCTCTGGTTTTGGCTTTTTTAGAATGTCATATAGTTGAAATCATACAGTATGTACCCTTTCCAGTTTGGCTTCTTTCACCTAGTAGGACACAGTTAAGTATCCTCTGTGTCTTTTCATGTCTTGACAGCTCATTTAATTTTAATGTGGATTAAGTTATTATTCCATTGTTGTGCTGTCCACAGTTGTCCCGATTTATCCATTCACCTAACAAAGGACATCTTGGTTGCTTCCACATTTTGGCAGTTATGAGTAAGGATACTATAAGCATCGTGTATAGGTTTTTGTGTGAACATAACTTTTCGGCTCTTCTAGGTAAATGTCACAGAGTGTATTTGCTGGATCATATGGTAAGTTTTGTCAGAAACTGCCAGTCTTCTAGGCAGTTGCACCATTGTGCATTCCCACCAGCAGTGAATCAGAATTCCTATTGCCATACGTTTTTGCCAGCTATTGGTGTCATTGTTCTGGATTTTGCATTCTGAGAGGTGTGTTGTAGTGGTTTCTCATTGTTTTAACTGGCATTTTCTTGATGGCATATTATAATATGAAACTTCATTTCATATGCTTACTTGCCATCTGTATATCTTCTCTGGTGAGTGTTTATTAAGGTGTTAGGCCCATTTTTAAATTGGGTTGTTTGTTTTCTTATTGTAGAATTTTAAGAGTCCTTTGTATATTTTGGAAAACAGTCTTTGTTAGATGTGTTTTTTGCTAATATTTTGCAAATGTTTTATCCTAGTCTGTGACTTATCTTTTTTTTTTTTTAATTTTTTATTGGTTGGAGGCTAATTACTTCACAACATTTCAGTGGGTTTTGTCATACATTGATATGAATCAGCCATAGATTTACACGTATTCCCCATCCCGATCCCCCCTCCCACCTCCCTCTCCACCCGATTCCTCTGGGTCTTCCCAGTGCACCAGGCCCGAGCACTTGTCTCATGCATCCCACCTGGGCTGGGGATCTGTTTCACCATAGATAATATACATGCTGTTCTTTTGAAATATCCCACCCTCACATTCTCCCACATAGTTCAATAGTCTGTTCTGTATTTCTGTGTCTCTTTTTCTGTTTTGCATATAGGGTTATCGTTACCATCTTTCTAAATTCCATATATATGCGTTAGTATGCTGTAATGTTCTTTATCTTTCTGGCTTACTTCACTCTGTATAATGGGCTCCAGTTTCATCCATCTCATTAGGACTGGTTCAAATGAATTCTTTTTAACGGCTGAGTAATATTCCATGGTGTATATGTACCACAGCTTCCTTATCCATGTGACTTATCTTTTGATTCTCTTGACATTGTCTTCTGCAGAGCAGAAGTTTTTCATTTTAGTGAAATCGGGCTTATCTTTCATGGATTGTCTCTTTGGTTATGTATTTTAAAAGGCATCACCATATCCAAGGTCACCTAGGTTTTCTTTTATGCTTTCTTCTGTGATTTTTATAGTGTTGTGTTTTACATTTAGGTCTATGATTCATGTAGAATTAAAATAACTAAAATTAATTCACTTCTCACATCCAAGTACTAACCAGACCCAACCCTGCTTAGCTTGCAAGATCAGACAAGGCCGGACACAGTCCGGGTGGTATGGGCATAGACAAATTAATGCACTTCTTAATTTAAGTTAATTAATTTAATTCATGTAATGTTTGCATCTAAATTCGTTTGTTTATATGTGAGTCACCAGTACCATTTATTGAAGAGACCATCTTTTATCCATTTCATTGCCTTTGATCCTTTGTCAAAGGTGAATTGACTGTATGTATGGGGACCTGTTCATGGACTCACTATTCTGATTCATTGATCTACTTGTCATTCTTACACTGCACTGTTTTGATTATTATAACTTTATAGTAACTCTTGAAGTTGAATAGTATCTGTCCTTTAACTTTATTCTTCTCTTCAGTACGGCATTAGCTATACTGTGTCTTTTGCCTCTCCATATAAGATGTAGAATCACTTTCTTAATATTCATAAAATAATTAGCTGCAGTTTTGATTGGGATTGCATTGACTTTATTGGTGAAGTTGAGAATTACTGAAAAATTGAGAGTATTGAGTCTTCCTAAATGTGAATGTGGGATATCTCTATTAATTTAGCTCTTTGATGTCACTCATCAAAGTTTTGTATTTTTCCTCTTATAAATCTTATTCATATTTTTTACATGGATACCTAACTATTTCATCTTGTGGGGCAGGGGAGTGGTGTCATTGTGAATCCTATTGTTACAAGTGTGTTTTTTAGCATTTTCATTGATGATAGCTAAAAGCTAGAAACACATAAATAATGATAAAGTCATACAGTGGAATAGTAGTATATAGCAATACAGCAATAAAATTGAGGAACTTTTCATTCCTTCAACAACATAAATGAGTCTCAAAAAATAATATTTAGGGGAAAAAACGGACACAAAGTTTATATGCTTATGAATCAATAAGCTAAGAGGGAGCAGGAGAGAACCATTCTGGATGCTGGAAATATTCTATATCTTGATCTGGGTAGTGGTCTGTGCTTTTATGTTCATCAAGAAGTACACCTAGAATTTTCTGTACTTTATGCCATAAAAATTATACCTCAGTAAAGATATTTTAAAATGACAATAGTAAGTGCATATCCTAATACAAGTTACAAAGTCATTAAGATTCTTCATCCCAAATCATGTGACAAAAGAACGAAATATTATATCAGAATAATTAATAATTAAATTTATTAATTTAATAAATTAGTTTAATAAATTACTCCAGTCAGTCAATTTAAAGTTATGGAAATTGCATTATTCAGTAACAGAAAACAGAAATTCTCTGAGTGCTAAATGAAAGTAATATGCCATAACATCCTAATATATATAGTATTCATTTACATGTAAACATTTTCTACAGTAGCCTTCACCACAGATATAAAACTGTTATTCATTTGATCTTCCTTCAAGGTGGAAACAAAAATAAAAACAAAGCTCTAGTAGACTATTCCAACCACCTCCTGAAAGAACAGGTGGTTCTCTTTTTCTTGGTGACCTATGGACATTTCTGGTGATTCTAATTCGATAGCAAGGGAAAAATACAGAGGTGTGTGATTCCCATAATGTTTTCTTTAAGATAATGATGCTATAAAATATTATCCAAAAACTCATTCTCCTAGTCAGATGAGATTAGGAAATGCTTCTTTGTCCATCCAAGTGCTGGACATCACAGTATTCGTTGAGCATAGTTATGGTTTGCAGAAGTCTTACAATAATGAATTCAGTGCTCCTAAACTGACTCAAATATGGAATCCCCTTTTCTCACAAAACCCGGAAATACCTAATGGGAAAAAATAGTCTTTTAGAAATGGTAACTTAAAGGAATAAGTCAATGCATGTTGCCTAGGCCATCTTCAAGTATCGAGCACTGAACCCAGCACCAAGCTAGACTTGAATTCTGATGATAGCCCAGAATAAAGACATTCAGAGCTACACTGGAAGAAAATCCTGTGCTTTGGATATGAGATATGTTGATGACAAGGATCATATCTTATTTTAGAAATTGAGGAAATTTGATTGACTTCTCCCAAAGAGAAAGTTTTGCCTCTGTTTGAAAATGTTCCATAAAAGTACATTGAAACAGAATTATATAATTTCTCCTCCAAAATCATGTTTGGATCTGGCCAAATGAGCCATTGTTGTCCCTGAGTTCTGCTCATGCTTTGTTAATCCAGTAATCTAGCACAGGTATTGCTGAGTAACAGTTAATCTTAGCAGAACCTCAGTGTAATGTACATCACTTTCCAAAGTCTCTGACAAAATGGTTTAGCAGTAGATTGCAACATAGGATACTTAGGGATTGAGAGAAAAGATACTGGGATTTTTCTCAAAGTGTAATGGTTTATTCAGTACTGATTTCAAAACACAGTCATGCATTTTTTTGTTTAAGAGAGTCAACTATTTTTAGTTTAGATTTGATTTCTAGTTATCAAATAGAGGTGACCCTCAAAGCTTGAGGAAACAGAGATGAAAAAAGCATATTCAGCATAAATTACCAGATACTTGTTTACTTAACCAAAATGTTTTTTTCATTGATATTCCTCCTCTTAAAAAATTTTTAATAACCTTTCAACTTTTGAATTATATTTCAAACTGGAATGAAATCAGACAGGAAAGCAATGCTATGCATCAAAGACTCTAAAATGAGCAAAGAGTACACCACAGACATATTTCTCTCATTAAAACTCTAAGCCTATATTGGACTTTAAACGTTTATACAGTACTGACTGATACTGATTATTCATCAGCTTATTCCTGTCTGAAGGCAGATAACAACTATCTCACGTTTGATTACTTTGATGACCTTTTCCTTTCTTTTCCCATTGAGAGGCTGAATTATTGTGAAGAAAAATCTCATCTTTCACTTAAAGGTCAAAATGCTTCGTTCTGTCTCTGATTTATTTTCAACAAGGTGAATGAACTGTCTCTCATCACTGACACTGATAAGTAGATATTTTTTCCCCCTCTACCAGCTCAAAACTATAAACTCTGTTTTTGCAATCTTAACTTAAAGTCTCTAGTCCTATTTAAACATTAAAAAGTAATTTCTAACCCAGATGTTTCTGTTCTACAAAGACTGATTAGTATCACATTTTGCTTTTTGTTGAAAACAGATCTGTTATTTGCTAATAATATTGTTGAGCAACCTGCATCGCTTTATTCTAATAACATGGTTCTCTTATTTTTTCCTTCCTTTATTCTGCACCGTTGTCTGCTTTTTGCTCTTTACAACTTCATGTTTCAGTCTCCTGTGAGTCCTGGCTTTGAGGTAGGTACTATCTCTACTTAGAAATGTGCTTCGCTATCTTTTTGTAAACCAGCATTATAATATTAAATTAACATCAGACAGTTATCTGTTTTGATTCTGTGAGAATACTCAGGTCAGAGTTTTAGCTCAGAATCCAACCTGTTAAACTGCAGAAAACCCACGGGTGGTGGTGGTGGTGGTTTTCTTTTCCTGATGTTATTGTTCAAGTTTTCACAGCCTTCGGTAAGACAAAGAGCAATGCATGCTTTAGACTAATAGATGGTTCGTTAGATTAAATTTTGCCCTTAGATTCCTTGATTCCATAATATTTGTGTCTTTTCTACGAGACTGAGCAGACCAGTTGAGGAGAGTATAGAACACAGAAGAGAACAGAACCCTGCTGGCACATTTACTGAAATGCACACGTGTTAGAACTGTATGCTGGTGCTGGTACCACAGAACCATGCTAAGTCAGGTCATTATCCTGATATCCACCAGTTTTGGTTGGCACAGTAAGGCGCAGAGCAGCCGCTGTCTGAAAATGACTATAACTTTTCAAAAAAGGAGCTTTTTCTTAATGTATCATCACAGTCAATTTATAGTCTAATCACAGTCTATTTAGAAAGGATGGTATGCAACTGTATGCATTAAGGTCTCAATCCAAGAAGAAATTATATATGGAAAAGAAGCTCATTTCTTTCATAAAGATTTTAAGAAATACCCCCTCAGAAATTGACTTTTATCCATCTTAGGCAATTAATGACCTAAACATTGGGGAGAAGTCAAGTGTTAAAGCAGGATATACAATAAGTGCTGTTATTGTGATAACTTGTTTTGATCAGTTGACTTGTTAATGTTTCATTTTTCTTTTCTGTACTTCTGGTGAATTGAGGGTTGACATATTATTATTTTCCTTCACGAGACTATACATGTCAAATACCCTTATCAGTGTCCATTCTAAAATGGTCTTGTTAAGGTAACTCTAACAAAGGATGCTAATGAAAACACAACCAGAACATGTTCTGGGTTAAATAAAATTGAAAAGTCAAGATAGCTTGATTCATAAGATGTAAAATGAAGAGATCTGCTTCAATAATAGTAAATTCCCATGTTTGAAAAATCAACCTAGTTCAAAATGTGCCCTACTTAGAAAAGTCCAGAGTAAATGCTAGGTCAGTGATATTCTTATAAATTTAAATTTTGTAATTTTCAGTGCCTTCCAGACATAATTTTAAATGTGGAGTAGTATCTTTCCCTTCATATTATCGTTTTGGAATAAAGCCAAACAAGGATAGGAAACATTTTCCCCTTCACCCTCCTGCACTGAACTCAGAGCAGATTGTATAAAAGAGGACTGAAGAGTAGCTGGCTTTTCTATGCAAGTTGTACAGTTTACAGGCAGCTAGGCCTTCATGGATTAGCTCCTGAGGGAAACAAAATGCAAACAAAAGGTTTCTGTAGAAGCTCCTGGTATTACATTGCAATAGCATATTAATTAATCTATCGATTAGATTGGTTCCTTTTTAAAAAACAACACTGAAATAGGTGTCCTTGTCTGTATTTTTTGCACATTTGTAAACTTACTAGAGGTTTAATTTTAGGTTTATCAGTAAGTATTTATTGAATGACTCCAGTAGGTTATATCCTTAAAAGCCAAGTAGACTAAACAATATATGCATTTTGTGGCCAACTAGTTCTTCAAAAGGTTGTAAAAGTTTAAATTTATAACTTCACTGACTATAGTGTATGAGAGTCTGTTTCCTCATACTCTTCCCAACAGTCAATTTTATCAGTATTTTTAAGTTATCCAATTATCTGCTAATTGGATAGGTAAAATAATTTCTATTAATAAATATCATTTCTTTACTAGAGAAGAGAAACAGCTTTTCATTTATTGGCCATTTGTATTTTACCTGTGGTGAATTCCCTGTCTCTTTCTCTATTGAGTTGCTTGTTGGTGGTTGTTTAGAATATGTACTATTCTGTCTGTTAATCTATGATGGAAGTATATCTTCAATTTTACATGTGTTTTTGATGGTTTTTTCCCATACTGATATTTTAAAACAGAGAAAACATATTTTCACTCCTTATCTTACTATAAGTGGAATACTACTGAAAATAAATCATTGTAGGCAGATTAAATATTATATTCTTTTCAAATCATTCAAAAGAATAGTTTTTTCTTTACATGAGTGAGCTGAAGTCAAGTTAGAAAATGGAACAGAATTTAAAACACTGGTGTTCTTTGTAATGGAAATACAAAGGACAGGATACAGTCATGGCATGATTTTTTTTTTTTAAGTTAGGTAGGCCTTATGGAATTTTTTAAAAATTTAAGAACTTTGCTGAAGTTATTTTAAATGTTTTAAAATGTCTTTAAGGAAGCATTTGCTATTACAGCTTTGAAGTTAAAAGTCTCTAGAATTGTATATGTGTGTGTGAAATTAAATGCTTCTAGACAAGTCTTTTGGTAATTCTTAGCATTCACACTGCCTTACAGATATTATTAGAATATAAATTGCTTATTTAGAAAGCTTTTCCTATGTTTGACTGTTTACACTTCACATCCTTTAGGGTTTTTTTTTTTTACAGAATTTGGAAAATATTCAGTTTAACTTTTTATGAGAGGATACATATTTTCTAAATAATAATTTGCTGTAAACTGCTATTATTTTTTATAAAGTTTACTGAGCCCCATTTAATTAAGACAAGCATTGTACTAAAAGGAACTCTTTACTGCATACTTCCTAGAAACTCTCCCCACAAAATGACTCATTCAGTTACTGTTTCTGTTCATTAATAAATTTTAAAAAACCCAAGCATACCAGTATTACATTATCTACCTGTAATTGGATACGATCCTGATACGCTTTATAAGAGTCAAGATAGATTCCTTTCAAATGAGCAAATAATGGAGGAAAAGTTATTTCTAATCCTGAATGTAACTATGGTGAAATTTCTGGCCAAATATTTTCCAGGATATTTTCCAAAGTAGCAAAAGTCTATCTAGAGGTAGAGACTTTACTTGTTACGCTTGTGTTCTGGAGTTCCAGGAATCCTGGTGATTAATCTGAATGAATAAGTCGTTTTTCCATTTCAATGTGTGCCATGACGTCGATGTAGTACATTAGCCAGATATTTCGAGATTTCTTTTGATGATTGTGTAAACTAGTTCTCCAGTGTATATTTCCAGTGAGGAAAAGACATCCAAGAATTCTTCAAGCAGCCCTTCTCCTGAGAGTCAGAAGAGTATATGTAGTAGTAGGTTTGTCAGGAAGGAGCCCATCAGTAAAATTAAGAGTGTGAGGCCTACTTTGATGTGCTGTTAATCAGCTGTTGCCTGATTTCAATGTGTCTACCTTATCACATGTACATTATCATTTCATACTCTGCACATAGACTTCCAGGTGTGTAATTCTAAATGTGAACACAGCTGGAGAGTTCTTCATGAACTCCACTGAGGAAGGGGACATCATATACCACTTGTCCATATTTACCGATTGATCTTTTAAACGAATGAATCTTTAGTGAAGACTCATGCACTCATATCGCAAAGATACCTTGGCCTCTATAACACTCCTCCACAAGCCATGCCTTAAGACACAAAGCATTGTTCTCTGCTTTAAGATGCAAAACAGCCCCACACCCGCCCTGTTACCAGTGACAGGCATTTGCTCAGTGGCTGTCTGTACCCATCTGGTGTCACATCCAACTTGCCATATTCATCAGTTGTGACCACAGTGCTCCAAGCTGAGTACTATGAAAAAAGGTTGCTCATTTTTACTTGTCATAAATGTTCTGACCCAGGAAAAAAATAAAGGATTGTATAGAAGAAATAATAAGGAGGAGTGAAGAGAGTGGAAGATTGGAATTGGTACTATAAATTAAACTTCTGGAAACTTTAGAAATAATTCAGTTTCTAAAATGTTTTATCAGTGTGTTCGCAAATATTTAGGTACATCATTTCACTTGGTCCACAAGACCTGGTTCTAACCATTAGATTGGTTCTGTCTGGTGAGGTGAATTCATCACTCCCTTCTCAAGAAGAGTAGTAAGAGTATTGCAATTTTTGTAATAAATATAGTGAGATGCAAGATGAAACAGAGTCCAGAAGTTATGAACAAATGGACTTTCCCCCAAATAGCCCAGTTTTTAGAAGTGTTTGTTTCTCTGTAGCTGTGTACACTGACATAATTTCACTGAGTTAATTCTTTCCTATACTTGAAAAAGTCAGCTTCTTTCTTTTTTTTTTTTTTTTTTTCTTCCTTGGTAGGTAAAGAAAAAAGTCTCATACTTTTCTTTCTCTGTTTTAAGTTGCATTAAAATCTACTCTTTGATTCTTGCAAAAGCACATGTGCACATATACACACATGCTATCATCATTGATTGTTATAGGCTAAGATTCTATAAAATATTGTAGAGTTACCCTTGTGGGCCATTTTTTAATGGAGAGGCAACTTTGCAGCTTTGCACTGTGTTTATGTCATGCTTTTTCCAGCTTCTCCTTGGTGTGTCCAAGGCAGTAATCAATAGGAAAGCATCTTTCCAGATTGTTTCATTCAGCTTTCCCATGAACTCATAAACTGAGGCCAGGCCCCCTGTCAATTCAATCAGGGTCAAATACCCTTCTCTAGGGGATCTTTTTGACCCAGGGATTGAACCCAAGTCTCCTGTACTTCCCTGCTGGCTCAGACGATAAAAGCATCTGCTCGCAGTGCAGTGCGGGAGACCTGGGTTCCATCCCTGGGTGGGGAAGATCCTCTGGAGAAGAAAATGGCAACCCACTCCAATATTCTTGCCTGGAAAATTCCATGGATGGAGGAGCCTCGTAGGCTACAGTCCATGGGGTCACAAAGAACTGGACACAACTGAGAGACTTCACTTTCACTTTCTCCTGCATTGCAGGCAGATTCTTTACATTCTGAGCCACCACAGAAGCCCACTATGAGAATATGTATCCCTAAAATCTCTATTCTTGAATTTTCCACATGATCTGCTTACCTTCCAGTTGACATCCTATATGTAGATGAAATCTGACAAAGCCCTCCACTTGTTGACATGAAAAGTTATTTTCTTCCTCAGTGGAAATGCTCCATTTTTATTTTATGAATATATGTATAGCAGGTGACATTAAGGTTACACTGCCCTCAAGTGTATCTTTATGGAGAGGTGGTCTTATGTTCCCCCTTTCCTCCAAGAGCCCACAGATTTACAGGCTGTAAGTAACTGACATTTTGGAAGAACAGTGCATGCAATTTGTAACAACTCTCCAACAGGTCTAGTGCTTTCCCTGGAAAGGGTGGATTGCTTAAGAAAATAGTTAGATTCCTTTATCCTTCATTTCTGTTTACTTAAAAAGAGTGAGGCAATATGAAAGTTAATGTAACTTCCAGGACTGCTTTAGCACTCAGCAAATCCAGATCACCTTGTATTTTTAAGAGATTATATATTTTATTAGTGTGAAAGCTTTCACAAATTGCTTCAAACATTAAAAGTGGATTCTCTACTGTGAAACAGCATCCATCACCTCTGAGCAGGAGGTACACTTTTTTCCTGCCCTGTAGCAGTCCTTTCCACTGTTTTGAAAAGGTGTTGATTAGATTTTATTTATGCTATATATTTAGGGTATCCAACTGAGTAGCCAAACTCATTTATCTGCACGCTTGGCAGGTAGTTCCAGGCCTATAGAGTCAAAATTGTAACAGAATAGCACCAGACAATTTAAAATTCACCAAACACCGTACCCTCCACTCAGGGAATTACAGGGCATGGCACCTGAGTGTTCATATGTGAACTCCATCTCACAGGGGTGTTGAGACTTGCCTGTTTCCCAGGACCTGCTCTGGAAAATCCCAGATTCCCCATTTTTGAGATGAAATACTCATCTAAGTGTTGTGGAACGACGTCAATCGTTTCTTTTCCCTTCATAAAAGAGCCTCAGACTAAGCATTCACTGTCCTGTTCCCCTAGTAATGATGATGGGTGAGGCTAGATAATCATTTCCAAGTGGGATAAACAGGCTTCAGAGTATATTAAAGAAATCTCTAGTCAGTCCAAAGACTGGGAGGACTGAATTGTCCTAAAGAGAATTTTGGCCGCTAATAATAGTTAACATAGCCATTGCATGGCAAGACTCACTTCAGAGTCTACTCCCAGTATCTCTTCCTCGGGAAACTCCTTTTCTGAATGACCCCTTCATCTTCACCATAGAAGTGGTTTATTTTTTCTTTGAACCTGGATGCATATGGGCACTTATTCTGTGTGGCAGTTTTCCAGAAGTTGATGATACAGTGATGAACAAAATTGTCACGTTCCCATTCTTATGGAACTTATATTCTACTGAAGGGAGATAGTTTTGTTTACCTAATAAACAGGTAAGTAAGACAAGTTGTAGGCTGCAGTAGTTGCCCTGGATGAGAAAGTGTGATGTGCCAGAGAGAAAAAGAGTGTGGAAAGGATGTGGGCAGGAAATGAGGTTGTCTTGAGGCCTTTTGGAGAAGGTGATGTATGACCGGGAATCTGAAGAGTACGGCAGAACCTAAAGAAGGAAAGGGCGCAAGTGAAAAATAACAATTACGTTGTGTCCAGAATTCTGTTGGGTAGCAAGCTTATTGGGCACGGAGACTGTTACTGACTAATCTTTGTCCTGTAGCATCTGACTTGAGCCTTTGGGTAGGATTTGTCCTAGGAAACACTTGTTAAATTAGGTAGATCCATCTTGATAGCAGTAGGGGCAAATTGTTATAAGGCACTATTCTGCCAGGTTCTGTGATAATCAGAAAGGCTAGATCTTAAAACTTTAGTAACAAAAGATTAATGTTCGGTTGGCTTTGTGTCACATAGTTATGCTTGTATCTTTTAAGCATAACAGCAGCTGGATAGGAAAGTAGGCAGGCAACTGAATGATACTTAACAATAGAAGCTGTATATTCTGCTAGTCATAATGTTCTGGAACACATGTTTGACTCTGATGCTATCCTCCGAGCACAGGCAAACTGCTTGAAAGTCTCTTCTGTGGTTTAAGGTTAAATGGTTCACAATATTTTCACAGTGCACTTGACATGTAGAACATACTATTGTTTTGTTATTCTCATTTCTATGAACTCTTCTTTCATGACTTAAATGAAGGGCAGAAAATATTTTCTATTTTTATATTAGTTTAAAATCAGGGGATATGAGAGCTGGGAGAGACTAAGAAAAGAGGAAGCAAGCCTGGAACAAGACTACCCAAGTTCATGGTTCTGCATTTTACAGGCTGTATGATCTTAGGCAGATGATGTAATCTTTCTATGGTTCACTTTGCTTATCTTTAAAAAACCTGGTGATCATGAGATTGAAATGAGTTGATGAATTTACATAAAGTGCCGTGAAAAGAATCTAAAAGTTATAGAAAGTGTTTTATGTCTTTATCTAATCCAGAGGTCTCAAACTCCTCCCCATGACCAGATTTATTCCCCAATTCCGTTGACTGACGGTTTCAGAATTTTTTTCAGAGTAATAACAAAGTTTTTTTCAGGTTTTTTTCCCATAATCTCCAACATTCTCTGTTGCATTCCTGACACCCATTAATATTAACAGCCTACAGATGCATATTTGAGCTTTCCACCTGTCCTCTTTTTAGAGCAGAAGGGTTATGATAGATATTGTATACATGTTGTATATGCTGAGTAGGGGTGAGGAGCAGGCAGATAAGCACAGAGAACAGTTCCAGTGAGAAGCATTGCTTAGTCAATTGTACTCTCTCAAAATTGAAATTCTGGAGAGCAAGTGTGTCAGTGTTACAGTGCATGTAATACTAATTTTTTTTTAAATGCTTGTATTAACAGCCTATATTTTGAACATCTCTATTGAAATTTCTCATCCATTATTTGCATACATTTATTTCTTGAAAACACTCAGTATTGTTCAAGCATTGCTTATTACTTACCATGTACCAGGTTCTTCTTTCTACTAACAGAAGGCAAATGTGGTTAAGACACTGTCCTTCCCTTAGGAGCTTATTATGTAGTGAAAAGTGCAAATGTAAAAGTGTTACTCACTCACTCAGTTGTGTCCAACTCTTGGCAACCCCATGGACTGTAGCCCACCAGGCTCCTCTGTCCATGGAATTCTCCAGGCAAGAATACTGGAGTGGGTAGTCGTTCCCTTCTCCAAGGGATCTTCCTGACCCTGTAGTTGAACCTGGGTCTTCTGCATTGCAGGTAGATTTATTACCGTCCGAGCCACCAGGGAAGCCCCATTGTGTTAATGATTAAGACCAAAAGGAGTCCTGAAAATGATGAATCCAGAAAGAGACATCAGAGTGTACACAAAAGTATTAACTTTTCCATTTCTCTTTAACTCAGTAGGAATTCATGTCACTCCAAATTCAGTCACCATTATGGGTCTATGAAGTAGGTTTTAGTTAATGAAACTTAAATATTTTAATACTGGATAAAGTTTCATTTGAATGCTGTTTTTTATAAAGTGACTTTTATCTCTCAGGAAATCTTATTTTTAATTTTTACATAAATGACAAGAAACCACAAGTAAAGGCAGTTTTTCCCTTCTGTTTTTTAGATTTACTAATAAAGAGAATTCATTTTGAACTGTGAAGTGGAATATACCTTGTTGGGAAATTGTTTCAGAGTCCTGTTGAATGTTTAAAGATGTGCTGGCAGTTGGAGTTTCCATAATGTAATCTAAGCAGTCATTTCCTGGGAGGGTTCCAAACTTGCTGAGTCATTATTTAATATACCAGGTTAAAAAACAGATTCAGTGTCTAGAAAAGCAAGATGCATTGTCTCTATAAGTAGGTATTCAGGGCATACAGTTTTTAACTTTGGCAGTCATTTCACATGAAACACTGTTAACATTTGGATGTTACAGACACTTCAGGAAACCACAGTCTTTAAAAACATTTTAATCTCTAGAATCTTTAATGTCTAATCTTGGCTTTAAAATTCAGCTTTCATCATTTTTCTGTTTTCATATTTTCTCCCGTGCTGCAGTGAAGAACAGCCCCACCAGCTCTGCCATCCCTGGAGCAGAAGTTACCCACCTTCCCCAGAGCTGCTGGGGGCAACTGGCCCATTGCCTTTTCCTTCTCTCACACCTGCTCTCAATGAACAAGTATCGTCCGTACAGTCTTTAGCCTCCTGTCAGCTTCTTGTTCTGTCTCTGTGGATCTGTGCTGTCTAGCAGCCCACCTTGTCTGGAGAGTGCCCCCCTGACCAAGTCTTCCCAGCTGTTTGGACCTTTGGGTGCTTTCTTTGGGCTGGTGAGAGCTCTTATGTATCCTGAGGTAGTTCTGAGTTTATCGGCCATTTTGGTCTTCAGATACATGAGGCCTTTTTTGTGCTTATGATCCCATAAACCTGTCTGTGTAAACCAGAATCACCAGGAGCCCTTGTCTGGTGAGGAAAGTTGGGAATAGGTCAGAACAGGTAGCCCGAGTGTCTCTCATGTGACCTGATTCTGAAACAGCTGGCCAGCTGTGGGTTCATGACCCTGTCCTCAGCTCCTAGTGACCCTGATCAGCCATAGGTCATGAGATCTCTGGTTCATTCCTGGAGTTGGGCCTGTGGTTGATATATGGACTGCCTTGCTCCCAAGCAAATCTCTAGAAGGTTAGAACCCAGAGTTGACTAAATCTCCGCTTGAAACCAGGTCAGAACCCTGGCTTACGAGGGGCAGTGAGGAGGGCCAGAGTGAATACACCAGGCAGGTAGTGAAGGGCAACCATAAACCTCTCAGGAGTTCCTTCACAGGTGGTGTTGTGAGCCATCCCCTTCTGAAATCTACATTTTCTTCAAGTTACTTTGAGGTTGTTTCTGTCTGTTTTGTGGTCCTTTCCCCCTTCATTTGTTATTTAAAAAATAAAGCAGTTTATATACACATCAGCAAGCAAAAAAAAAAAAAAAAAATTTCTCCCATTCATGACTGTGATCCTTCTTACAATGAAAATAAGAGAGATCTTTATACTCTTCATCATCTGTAATTTGCCAAATCAGATCACTGACATCAGTCCATACCAACACCATGTCATACAGTGATGTCAGCTCTCAAAAAAGTTTCACACCTACAATTGGATCCAAACTCCTCCACTCAGGGAAAGAACAGTACATAAGACCAATGGCTAATGTAAAAATGTAAATTTTTAGAAGCACAGCCTCTTGCATGTGCTTACCATAATTATAGAGAAGAGAATGTTATATCTGTTCAGAGTTTTTAGCCAGTCATTGCTCTACACATAATAATGAAGCAGAATGAAACAAAATGTTGCTGTTTGCTGCTCCCTTTCCAAAATATTTCAACTTTCCTCTCTATTCCCAGGGGGAAAAAAAACACAACATTCATTCTGCAGATTGCCCAGGTTCACCAAATACACAGTGCCAGACTGGAACAGCAAGTAACGCTGGAGATTAATTTAAACACCATTTAGTTAAACTAGTAAACCTAGTAAAAACTTCACTAGTATTGGTAGGTAAGCGAGAATTTTCTCTACCATAATTAAAGATCTAATTTAAAAATGTAAGTAATGTACTTATAATGATTAAGTATACAAATATACTTCCTTGGTGGCTCAGACAGTAAAGAATCTGCCTGTAATGCAGGAGTCACCGGTTCGATCCCTGGGTCGGGAAGATCCCCAGAAGGGAGTGTCTACCGACTCCCGTATTCTTGCCTGGAGAATTCCATGGATGGAGGAGCCTGGTGGGCTACAGTCCATGGGGTTACAAAGAGTCAGACACTGTTGACAAGTAACACTTTCACTTCCCTTAATACAAATATACAAGTACATAAAACATATTAAAATGAAGTAAGTTAATGAAGAAATACAATGATACCGTATCTCTTCACTTTGTATAATAATGCATAACATCCATGTACTGTGCTTAGTCGCTCCGTCGTGTCTGACTTGTTGTGACTGCATGGACTGTAGCCCGCCAGGCTTCTCTGTCCATGGGCTTCTCCAGGTAAGAATACTGGAGTGGGTTGCCATGCCCTCCTCCAGGAGATCTTCCCAACCCAGGAATCAAACCCAGGGCTTCTGCATTGCAGTCAGATTCTTCCATAAAAACTAGTTATTTAAGTCAGCATTACCCTTTGAATTGTAAGTCTGCTTTCCTATTGAAATTTCCTTAAAGTCCAAGCTAGTTTAATTTAGATCAATAAGATTTTTTAAACCATCCTCTATTTCTTTTAAAATTACTAACTTCTGAATTTTTGCCTACTCTGTAGCTTGATGCATCAAACAAAAAATATGATAATATGGATTTTTGGTGTATATACCTTCAAATGAGATTTCACATAAAAATGGAAATTACAACTAGTAACTTTCTTAAAATGGTAACTATGAATTATTAATCAAAATGTATCACTGATTCTGAAAATCCTAGAAGCATTTTATTTGCTTTTATAATATTAGAAGGGATGATTGGCAGGATTCCAGAAATGATGTTTGTTAAACATTTATGTAACCAATGATATATACATAAATATTATAAATGTAAATTTATATTACAGGTCAGTGGCCTTATTTCATAGGATCTTATTTTTATGTTTGTTTTACAATGTCTTATATATCAGTAAGGCTTTTTTTTCCACACTTTGAAGAATAGATAAATATTTCAATAAGCATTTACAAAGTCATCATATAGTAACCCAGTCTTCTTTTTTTGTCTTAGCTCTTAATTTTGCTGCATAACAGGGAAAAGCAGGTATAAATGTATACATGTAAACTCTCAGAAACATAGAATACAGTTCTGCAGACAGAACATCCCTTTACCAAAGTGTTTGTTACGTAGTAAAATTAACAACTCAGTCTCCTTCCAGTAGTACATCAATTCCCGCATGCATGCACCCCATCTCATGATTTTAAAACTTCACTTTTTCATTTAGAAATAGGGGCTGCATTGAAAATGACTGATTATATTTGGAACTGTAAGAAAAGGGAATCATGAGAATGTCTGGTTGTGTTGCTAGTTGATTTTAAGATGCCATACATAAATGACAAGAGGACCCTTTGATACTGTTGTGAAAAATCTTAAATTGCTATCATATCTTCAATGCTATTAGTCTTCCTTTTTTTTATTTTTTTAGTCTTCATTTTGACATTATAAATCTGCAGTTTATTGTTATTCAGTGCCAAGGGCACATGTGGCTGTGTGAATCTCATCTTTGCCTGAATGTGTAGTACAGACTTGGCCACAAAATAATAGCCAGTTTCTTTTCCCTAAAATCATGTAACATTTTAAAATTTCTAATGTAATCCTGACTTGGAGGTAATAAATGAAAACTCTTCTCAGGAATAATTCTGGTTCTTATAGTTTATGGTAGTGTTTATGTGAATGTTACCATGTTGGGTGAGAAGAAAACATTCAGCTTTATCTGGTTGCCTCTTGCTCATGTAAGTGAATTTGCCCCATGGTATACTGAATAATCCAACATCAAACTGGCTTTGTCTACACAGCTTAGAATTAAGTCTCTTAAGGAAAATAACTGAAAAGTAATTTGGTCAACTTTTCGTATGATTTTCCAAATTTGAGAACATGGTAAGTCTGCTAAGAAAGTGTGACAACAGATCAGCTTTTATTTTGAGTGGTGAAACTTTCCAACTGTGGAAAAATACCACTTTTCATTTTAGTGTACTTAAAACTGGCCCATTGGATTGTTAAAACAGGGACCTAACCTAGTGAATTTAATTATTTTCCAGTAAAATTAAATTCCATTGAAGGTATTTATTCAATGTATTTATGATTCTGATTTGGCAAACCTTAGACTCATTTTTAAAAGCTCCCATGATGTCTCTGTAAGAGTTGAGCCCTTCCAGAATAATTCTGCTTCATAGTTTTTTATGGAATTGAAGTTATAAATGTAGCTGTAGACATAATATCCCTAAGTAGAGCCTCATTTCAAATTTGTTTTTATTGCAGCTAGTGAAACCTGTAAATCAAAATTTTCCCATTTGATGCAGATAGGCATTGAAAGGGATAGAAATTATATGTATATATGATTTGTTTCTCATCTTTTCAGTAATTACCCAGATTAGAAATTAACTAAGTAAGGTGATGATACAAGGGCTCTAGAAGCAGACAAATGTAGGTTTGTGTTTTGACTGTACTATGTACTAGCATTTGACCCCAAAATTAGATGCCTCAACTATAGATAACAAGGCCTGTCTTATAAGGTACCTAAAACAGTGATTATTCAGAGTTAATACTAAGTTAAGAGTTTAATAAATGAATTATATAATTATAATGACTATTAAAAAGTAATTCAGTTCTTTTATTGCAATGATTATTTCTGATGATTCCCAAGTACATTTCCATGATATCAAGAGATACCATGAAATTGTTCAAAAACACTGGAAACACAGTTCATTTTAATTCATTTATTTTTTTAAATCTATATACTGAGCTGATGACATAATTACAAAATGAGAAACAGAGTGTACAGAGGTATAATTGTAACCAAAACATTAATATTTTTGAATCTTATAGAAACTAGTAGTCAATTATATAAATGATATAAATTATATAAATTTCTCAATTATATAAATGATAGTATAAGTGTAACTCTACTTTTATATGGTTGAAAAATAATTTTAAATTATACATTTTTTTTTTTTTTGGAGAAAATCCAAAGACACTGTCAGCCCTTTTCAGATGAGGTAGTGTGTGGGACAGACTGGGGAGATTTGCTTTTCATTTATTATCCTCCTGAATTTCTTACATTTTGTACATGTGAATATTTAGTAAATGTCAGTGAAGTAGTGTATGCAGTGAGATTTAGAACCATATTTTGGTTTGCTTTCAACTTTATATTTCTCCATTAAAACAAGTGAAGCTAAAAAGCTGAAAATTATTTTAAAGTCCCAGAAATCAGGTTCAAATATTCTGATCTCCAGTTCTGTTTTCAATGTAAAAGCAAAGTACTCAAGTAAGAAGTAAAGGGGAAGTAAATTACATTAAAAAACAGAAACATAGTTTTAGTTTATTCCTCTGACTTCTTAACAATCAATCCACTAAATTCAATAGTAAACCAAAAAGCAGTTTAAAAATACATAAATATATTATGCTGTGTCAAGGTCACTTGCATCTTAACCGTATCACTCTGGGAACATCACTGCTCTCTGAACAGCTGGGTGTGTTTTATTGGGAAAATGGTTTTTCTCTTTGTGTCAGTTTTTCTGCACTGGTGCCTTGGCTCAGTAATAATGTGAACCCTTTTGTTGAAAAATTAAATCAAAATGAAAATAAAAATACATACACATATAAATCAGTCTTTTACAGCTTATTGTCCCCTGTTGTCTTTCAAACGTATAGCAAAAGTCACCATCTGAGTCCTTCATTGGTCGAGAGAAGAGGTCAAATTCCCAGTCGTACATTGGGCGACCCATCCAGCTCGACAAGATCCTGCTGTCCAAAGTTAAAGTGCCGCACACGTTCGTCATCCACTCGTACACCCGGCCCACTGTGTGCCAGTATTGCAAGAAGCTCCTCAAGGGGCTCTTCAGGCAGGGCCTGCAGTGCAAAGGTAAGGATAGCTTTGCCACCAAGTATTTGTCACCAGCCAACACTTGATCCTCATCCATTTGAAATTATTGTTTTCCTCATAACCTGTCTTTCTAGATGAATGCCTGGTTTTAATATTTTCTTTTAAAATCATTGTGATTACAACATCAGCACCAAAGAAAACAGCCTTCAAGACCTTCACCTCCTGCTCCTTTGTCCACCTCCTCCTGACAGTTTCAGTGGAGCTAGCCCACTGAGATAATACGTGATGGATGGCTATAGAAACCTACCCACGGGCAGCAGTGAAGCCCATGCTGGATCTTACCTAAGCCTGCTTCAGCCTCCCATTTGGACCAGGGAGCTCCTCAACCTCACTCGCCCTGATTCTTGCACCCTACTGGACATGTTTATTCCAGCATCTGTGATGCTGCAAGCTCTGTGTAGATCTAAGGGGCCTCATTAGATTTGTGTTAACTACAGTACTGTCCCTGAAAATGCACTTGCTCTTACAATAGCAGTGTGGTAATAATACTTTTCCAAGGCTGATAGTGAAGCAAGGGTTGTGTTTTCTAATTCACTCACAGGTCAGTATAGATGAAAGGCTTACCCTTCCTTCCCCCACTGCCTCAGTGGCCTTCCCTGGCTCAACCTCACACTCCCCTAATGGCAGGATTCTGTCATTTGTCCTCTGTTTCCTACTCTGGCCTGGAGGGACCAGCCGGAAGGTGCATGGTTAGCGTTATCTCAGACAGGCTTCCTGACCACCCTTGTTTGTTTGGATGTTGATCCCAGGTTGATTCCCGTTAACATTCCCTCCTCCCCTCACCATGTACACATAGCTCTCCACCTTGCTCCTCTGGCTCTGACCCTAGCCTCCCTTCTGATCATCATCTAACCTTTCCCCTGTGTCCATACTTGTGGTTGCTGATACTGGCCTTTAAAGGTGTCCTAGTACTAATCCCCAGAACCTGTAAATGGTACCTTATATAGAAAATGGGTCTCTGTGGATGTGATTAACTTAAGGCTTTTGAGATGGAAAGTTCAGCCTGAATTATCCAGGAGAGTTCAATGTAATGACAGCATCTTTACCAGACAGAGACAGGGATATTTGACACAGAGAAAGACAAGGTGACATGACCACAGAAGCTAACATTAGAGTGATGTGGCCACAAGCCAAGGAATGCCAGCCACCATCAGAATCCAGTCATCAGGATTCTCCCCTGGAGCTTCTGGAGGAGGATTTTGGATTTCTATCTTCCACACCTGTGTGAGAATAAATTTCTGTTGTTTTGAAAGTGAAAGTGTTAGTCACTCAGTTGTATCTGACTCTGCAACCCCATGGACTGTGGCCCACCAGGCTCCTTTGTCCATGGAATTCTCTAGGCAAGAATCCTAGAGTGGGTAGCCGTTCCCTTCTCCAGGGTGTCTTCCAGAGCTAGGGATCCCACCCAGGTCTCCTGCATTTGTTGTTTAAGCCACCAAAAATCAAATCATTGTGATTAGATTGCAGATTCAACTGTCATAAACGCTGTGCACCAAAAGTGCCCAACAACTGCCTTGGTGAAGTGACCATTAACGGAGGTAGGTAAAAGGTCAGCCTTGTCTCCCTCTTAAGGCATGTGTCATATAGGACTTAGTGGCATTTTTTTTACTTTTGTTTCCATTCAGATACTTGTGACCCAATAAATTACAGCCTCTGTCCTACTTTACTGTAGAAAAGTACCCATCATTGGGTTATGATAAAGACCAGAGATTTTCTGGATTTTTACACGGTGAACCACCTCATACTGAAAACGTGGATATCCAGGATTTCTTCCCCAACTCCCTTATTTTCTACACCTATCCTAGTTCATTCAGAAATGCAGAATTTGTTGTAATGTCTGCAAGTTATACCTTTCAGTCTTTTCCTCCATCCTTTTTATTCCAAACATTGAGACAGAAGTTAACTTTTATTCCCTGTCAGTCAAGGGAAGAATCACAGAAATTGACCAGAAACAGTTACCTACTTTCTTCATCCATCCAGTTAGGTTTTCATTGTGTATGTGCTTCTTAACATGCATCTTTAATAATAATAAAAGGAAATTTAATTCAGCCAATTAAAAGCTTCATATCCTTTTCTATATTGAGGAATATTCCTTTGGGAAGACTTTAATTGCATAGATTAAGTTTGAAGGAATCCTAAGAAAAATGCTGTGTTCTAAAGGAACAGCTCTCATTTTCTTCCCTGGTAGAATTCCTAATGGATTCTGAAGAAAACATTTGACACAGATTCCCAGACTGACTTTTCCCATAGATAGTAGACTGCATTAGACTTTCAGCCTGTTATCAGATTATTGATTCCTCTGAGAAGAAAACTGGTGATAAAAGATCAGAGAAGCTGGTTGAGTATTTCTGTATTGCTAAAATCCTGAAGAACAAGTGATTATCTGTGTTCTCCACTTTCTTCTCTAGAAGAAGAGGAAGCTCTCTAGGAAAACATTCCCATAGTAGTTTTTGGCTTTGCAGTGCTGCCAAAGATAAAAACTTGGCAGTCTTCCCAGTTTAAGTGGCGTGTGGTATTGATTTTATTCAGGCCCAGGAAATGTCAACCTGTACTAGATAACTGGAACCAAAGGGAAACAGTATAGTTTTTGTTATATTGATTAATTTGAAATTGCATTTTTCCATACAGTCTGAAAAATCTGGAAAAATGTGCATTTTCCAAACTTGGCAGGCTATTTAAACCATCAGCCTTAAATAGGCTCTAGTCAGTCTATTTTCTAATTTTAAAGTAAGAACTTTATATTAGTAAGTAATTATACTGCATTTGCATCAACTGTATAATGGCAGGATTCAGTATTATTTCAAATATGAAATATTTATTTGATAGTTATTTAAACACTGCTGCTTATGTGACCAATTTAATATATTGAAATTCATGATTTTAAAAGTTACTGGAATATCAGGAGTCAGTGACACTCAGTGTTCTTGCATGTGAAAGTTTCCCACATCCTCCCACGTATTTCTTCTTCCCCCCAGGGTGCTGTGCTGCTGAAATAAGATTAGTTTCCTCTTCACTGGTATCCCTTTGCTTCCTAGCACTTTGTTTCTCTATCACCCCTTGGCATTCTTCCAAGGCTCCCCATGACGTTTTTATGCTTCTAGGCTTAGGGGCCTAAAAAATGAGCATCTACTTGTAAAATTATATATTTATCCTCTCATAAATTCAGATACTTGTGAGCTAAAGTTTAAAAGGAAAGTGAAAGAAAAGAATTATTCACATGACTGTATTTTTAGGGCTTCCAATTGATTTGTTTTAGGATTGCCTAACTTTCTCTTAAGTCTTGGCTCTAGGATACTAGGCTTATGTTCATGGGTGCAAAACAATTTCGTAGATTTGCTTAGCCCTGGGGCAGAGTCTGATGTAGTCATGGAAGAAGGGAGCGATGACAATGACAGTGAAAGAAACAGTGGGCTCATGGATGACATGGAAGAGGCAATGGTCCAGGATGCTGAGATGGTGATGGCCGAGTGCCAGAACGACAGTGGGGAAATGCAGGATCCAGACCCAGACCACGAGGACTCCAACAGAACCATCAGGTGAGGGTGCACTCCCAGGCTTGGTCAAACAGGCGAGCCCCAAGTGGTATTTACTTTTTAAAGCTCTTTGATATTTTAATCTATTATAGAGAAAACTTAAAGTTGTGTTTACAGGCATACCTGGTTTTATTACTTTATTGCACTTCACAGGTATCCCTTTTTTTTTTTTTTTCAATAAATTGAACCTCTGTGGCAACCTTGGGTAGGGCACACCTATCAGCACCATTTTCCCAACAGCTTTTACTCACTTTGCATCTCTGTCACATTTTGGTAATTCTCTCAATATTTCACACATGTTCATTATTATGTTTGTTAGGGTGATCTATGTTTAGTGAACTTTGAGTTTACTATTGTAATTGTTTGGGGGCACCACAAACCATGCCTATATAAGATAGTAAGCTTAATCAACAAATGTTATGTGTTACGACATCTCTACCAGCAAGCCATTTTCCTGTCTCTCTTCATCTCCTCAGGCCTCCCTATTCCCTGAGACACAACAGTATTGAAATTAAGCTAGTTAATAACTCTACAATTGCTTTTAAGTGTTCAGATGAAACATTCATGTGTCTCTCACTTTAAATCAAAAGCTGGAGATGAATAAGCTTAGTGAGGAAGGCATGTTGAAAGCTGAGATGGGTCAGAAGCTCAGCCTCTTGAGGTAAACCATCAGCCAGGTTGTCTATGCAAAGTAAAAGTTCTTGATGGAATTAAAAGTGCTACTCCAGTAAACACATAAATGATAAGACAGCAAAATAGCACTGTTGCTGATGGAGATAGTTTAACCTTGATAGAAGTTCAAACCAGCAACAACACTCCCTTACAGCAAAACCTAATCCAGATCAAGGTCCTAACTCTTTTCAATTCTATGAAGACTGAGCAGTGTGGAAGATGCAGAAGAAGAGTTTGAAGCTATTAAAGATTGGATAAACCATTGCCATAACATAAAAGTATGAAGTGAAGCATCAAGTGATGATATACAAACTGCAGCAAGTTACCAAAAAATCTAGCTAAGTTAATGAAGATAGCTACACATAACGTTTTCAATATAGACAAAACAGCTTTGTATTTGAAGCCAGTGTCATCTAAGACTTTCACAGCTAGAAGATGAAAGCTTCAAAGGACAGGCTGGCATCAGAGCTTCAAAGGACAGGCTGACTTTGAAGCTGGTAACTTTAAGTTGAAGCCAGTGCTCATTTACCATTCTGAAGAATCTTACAACCCTTAATGATTATACCAAATCCACTCTGCTTATGTTCTGTAAGTGGAACAACAAAGCCTGGATGACAACGCATCTGTTTATAACATAGTTTACTGAATATTTTAAGTCCACTGTTGAAATTTATTGCTCAGGAAAAAAAATTCCTTTCAAAATGCTGCTGCTCATTTACGATACACCTGGTCACCCAAGAGCTCTGATGGAGATGGACAGTAAGATTCTCGTTGTTTTCATGCCTTCTGACACAGCATCTGTTCTACAGCCCATGGATCAAGGACTAATTTTAACTTTTATTATTTTTAGAGATACATTTTGTAAGATTGCCAAATAGATAATGATTCTTCTGATAGATCTAGACAAAGTCAACTGAAAACCTGAAAAGGATTTTCTCTTCAGATACCATTAAGAATATTCATGATTAATGAGAAGAGGTCAGAATATCAACATTAACAGGAGTTTGGGAGAAGTTGTTTCCAAGCCTCATAGATGACTTTGAGTGGAGGAAGTAGCTGCTGATGTGGTATAAATAGCATGAGAACTAGAAGTAGAAATGGAGCCTGAAACTGTGACTGCAGTGTCATGATAAAACTTTTAAGAGTTGAGCAGAGGAAGTGGTTTCTTGAGATGGAATCTACTCCTGATGAAGATGCTGTGAAGATTGTTGAAATGACAACAAAGGATTTAGAGTAATACTAGTAGTACACGCATTTAATTTATAATACAGTACAGAGTTTGAGTCCAATTTTGAAAGAAGTTCTGTGGGTAAAATGCTATAAAAACAGCATTGTGTGCTACAGGAAAATCATTTTTGAAAGGAAGCATCAATTGATGTGGCAGACTTTGTTGTTGTCCTATTTTTAAAAATTGCCACAGTCATACCAGCTTTCAACAAACGCCATCCTCGTGGGTCAGCAGCCATCAACAATAAGGCAAGACTTTCCACCAGCGAAAAGACTATATCTTGCCTGAAGGCTGAGATGATAGCAGTTTTTAGCAATAAGCTAATCTTTAATTAAAGAATATACATTGATTTTTTTTTTAAGGCATAATGCTATGTAACACATTTAATAGATCACAGTATAGTGCAAACATAACATATATACACTGGAAAACCGAAAAATTCATGTGACTTGCTTTTTTGCCATGTTTGGTTTGTCTCTGTGGTCTGGAACCAAGCTGAAACATGTCCAAACTTTTCCTATAATTTCTTTATAAATGAGGAAGCTCCTAAGTTTGGAGCTAGGAGGTCGGGATTCCCTTGGAGAAATGTAGCTTGCATCCTTTCCTGGTATTACCTCATTTTTTGACCCATTTTCTTTTGCATGTGAGGGTTACACATACTTGTAAACAGAAAATTTACTATGAAGTTAATATTTATTCAAAGCTTGCTGTGTGCAGATACATAGATCAAGGGATCAACCTTAGCAGATACCATCTATTTCATAGTTGGCCCACAATGTAGATAACGTAGGTTTGATCCCTGGGTGGGGAAGATCCCCTGGAGGAGGAAATGGCAACCCACTCCAGTATTCTTGCCTGGACAATTCCATGGACAGTGGAACCTGGTAGGCCACAGTCAATGGGGTCGGTAAGAGTTGGACACGACTGAGCCACTAACACTTTATTACAAGAATCACTTATGTCTGGACCTTACTGCTCTTGATTTTGTTTCAGAAGTGTGTGGAGTTTCATGTTTGTGATTTGGTTATCTGTACTTTGATTTGTAGCTGATCCCCATTTTTTATATTAGTGGTCAGCACACTATAGCCAGATCGGTCTGTTCCCTGTTGTATCATAGTTTTATTGCAACATAGCCGTGCCTGTCCATAGCTATGGCTGTGGCTGCTCTTGCACAATGCCCGAGTTAAGTATTCTGCAGAGCCTGAAATGTGTATTACCTGACTCTACAAAAATAGCTTCCAAACCTCTGATTTATATTAGAAAGTGTATTCAAACTTTTATGTCCATTTTATAAATGCCATATTCATTGGCACTTCATAACTAAAATTCATAAATTGGTCATGAGAGGAGAGCAATAAAATAATTGGATTTTATTTCATTTAATAACATGAGAAATATTTTTCAAATACTGGAAAATGCCTATGCCCCCACTTTCTTTTGAAAGTGAACATTTCTTTAGTATCAAAATATTGGTAGCATGTAAGTGGTGGGTCAGTGAAGACAGAGATAGAAAAGGAGGAGATGAAGGAGGGGCATAATTCCATGAGTAATAGTTATTTAAAAGACAGTTTGAATAGCAGATTCTAACTTTGTGAAATTATGTAGAGAGAGACTGAAATTCACGTTAACATATTATGTCTAAATGATTAATATTGTATCTATAATATTTATTAAGCAAATGATCATTCACGTGTGACTCTGAACTGTGGCCTCTGTATACTATGATAGTAATATACCCAGTGTTTACCCCAATACTGAGCACCAAGTGTTTAGTTCACCTGAAAACCTAGATGCTTACTATTCTGCTTAGGGATTGTTAAGATGTACATATAAAGCACCTCTCACTCTTCAGAGCAATCCAAAGTCTGAACCATGGTACTCTGACAATACCTTTCACTAAAAATGGGGTTTGAAATTTTCTTTTGCCTTTCACTTTGAAATAGCTGAAATAAGGCTTTAGGCAGGAAAAGAAGATCTGTATCTTAAAACATTTCTTTCTTAAACTATTTTGACTTTTCAAGTCCATCAACAAGCAACAACATCCCACTCATGAGAGTAGTACAGTCTGTCAAACACACGAAGAGGAAAAGCAGCTCAGTGATGAAGGAAGGCTGGATGGTCCACTACACCAGCAAGGATACACTGGTAAGATCCACATCAAGCTCTTGTCTTGTCTTGTGAGCTTAAATTAGAGGAGCTTCTGGTGCTCTGTCAAGAGTGTGGGATATCTGGGTAAGCAGGAGCAAACCTTTGTGCAGGCAGGGTACAGGATCAGGGGAGAATATTCACAGTCTCTGGGTGTTCCATAGTTGAGCGAACAACTGAGTTGGAAAAGACTGTAGATAGCAATCTCAGGGAAACAAAGTTATTTCCCTGTATTACTTGAGATGATTCCCAAACAACTTAAGTGTCTATCTATCTTTTTATAGCAGCCGTGAAAACTTTCAGAATGCTTGTCTGTGATTCAAAAAAATTTTTGAGCACTGAATTTTAGGGAGAGAAAAAAATGATAACTGTTATGTATTTCTTAAATCCTTAAGTGTTCACTTAAAAATTGACCTATTCAGAAACATAGTAATCTTATATTTTATTAGATAAAAGACAGCACATTTAAAATTTTTGTTATACTCTGAGTTTCTCACTACTTCTTATTTTCCTAATAGTTGATGCATGAGATTGTGCATGGATTGACATATGTTTCAATTTAACTGACCTTTAGTAATAAGCTTCTTTCTCAGCTATTGGTAGTGTTTTCCTCATCACCGCCTAGCTGTAGGATCCCTATCATTTCTTTAGGTAAATGGACACCTATAACCTAACAGCTGTATCTGTAATCTCAACCTTCTCTTCTGGAGAGAGCTTTACATGACTTACTGTAGGACTGAACTGAATTCCATCCAGTCTTCCCTAGATGTGGTAAAATATTTGAAGAGTATTTAGTATATTTGACTGGTGTAAGACAGGTTGTGGAAGAGACCAAGAATAGTATTAGGACACTTTAGTCTGAAAAGAAGAAATACATGCATTCATACAGACACACAAGGACCTGATCATCAAATCATGGATGTTTAGATCTGCAATAAGCTTAAGAGAAAGTCAAGCTATTGATGCATTCCTCTAATGTTAGGTTGATGCCATGGAGTCAGCCTTGCCATCCTACTCAACATTCTTTTGTTCTACTGGGCCATCTCTAATGGAAGCCAGAATGCCTGGCTGGGTCAGCATGGCATGCCTTATGTTCTAAAACAATAGAATATAAATATTTTATCTCCCGTAAAGCCCTTTTATTACAGCTATTAATCCACCTTTAGCTCTTCAAGCCATCAAATAAATTTTAAAATGGTGTTTTCTATTTATTCTACTTGCACTAAGTGCCAGGCACTGCTCTGGGTGCTAATACATCATCTCCTTTAATATTTGTAACTCTCAAATGTAGGCGCAGAAACTCACTACACATTTGCTGAATAGACACCTTCTAGAGTCTTGAAATTGTTACTCTTCCTGTTCCAAAGGCCGCACACTTTCCCCCATCAAATCTTATGCCCCAAGGGGAAAATGTTTTGATTTTATCTGTCTTGGATTTTTTTTTTTTTTTTTAATTTTTAAAAGATACTGTATCAAACTTCTGTTTCAGCGGAAGCGGCACTATTGGAGACTGGATAGCAAATGTATTACCCTCTTTCAGAATGACACAGGAAGCAGGTACTACAAGGTAAGGGTGACTGTTGCCTTGACTGAGGTCTCATGCCCCCTCTTGCTTTCTTGTGGGAATGTAGAGTATCAGAAATACAAAACTGCACCCAACAAACGTGGCTGTTACTGAAGCTTGCTCTGAGAGATATTTTTTTTTCTTCTCTGTAGTTTTTAGATTTGGGGGAAATCAGGTTGTGAGCTGATTAGTCATCTGTGAATTTCAAATTTCACAGTGGAATGCTTCTGGCCCCATGGGATGGTGGGGTAGAGGGAGGGGGAGAAGAAGCTTAACTGTCTTATTTTAGCAGGGATGTGTGATTGAACTAGCAAGTTCAGGGTCACAGAAGATTAGTGAAAGGTAAATTCCTGAAGTCTGTTCCATCCAACTTTCTTTGTTTTGTTTTGCACTGGTAGTCCTGCAAATATGTCACTAGGGGTTAAGAAACATTGTATGATTCCTCCATCTATTGCCAATATCATAAGGAGCACTTTCTGCTAGAAAAATAATTTAGCAGCTGTTTTCATTCTGTCTCTCTACATGAAATAATACAGATGTCACATAACATATCACCCAGTGGAACACGGTTGCAAAAGAAATTTAGAGTGAAAAAGTATATATTTGCTCCATCAAGAATAATGAAGGCTCAGTGATAGTAGGTGTGGTTCTCCATGGCCCCTTTACACAGACCTAACAGAAAAAGGAAAGCTCATTAACTTCTAAATTAAAAATTTGTTTTAAAAGTTATTATTTCTTAAAAGTTGTTTAAAAGTTATTATTCCTTCTCCATCCTAAAAGACAATATGGTGATTAATTTTTTTTTAATATCAAAATTATCTTAAAAGCAACTGCTTTTAAAACCACTCTCTGTGGTGTTCCTCACTAAAACTATTCATGTGGCTATATTATTATATTAACATCTATCAAATCAAATTACATGATTCATTTTCAGTGCCTTAAAGAATAGTTGAAATTTAAAAACAGCTGTATACCCAAATGCATTTCAAAAGGGTTGTGATTTTACCTCACAGTTATTAAAATTATCATTTATAGTCTAAGACTTAGATTTTGATGCAGGTTCAAAATTATTCATATTTATTCTTATTGCATGAACATACTAAGAAGCCACTTGAATTTTTCTGGAAAAAGGAGATAATTTTATTTTTGTGTTTTTCTTAGTTATATTCTGTGTCTTATAAAGCTGTTTTATAGAAATGATAGCTGAGTGCAATGTCATTTCTTATATGTCCTTGGCATGAGTTTTATTTGAAAGTTTTATCCTTTTGATAAACTCCATTTAGTACACACTTTTTTCCACAGGAAATACCTTTATCAGAAATTTTATCTCTGGAACCAGCAAAACCATCAGCTTTAATTCCTAGTGGGGCCAACCCTCACTGTTTCGAGATTACCACAGCAAACATCGTGTATTATGTGGGAGAAAATGTGGTCAACCCCTCCAGCCCACCACCAAATAGCAGTGTCCTCACCAGTGGTGTTGGTGCCGATGTGGCCAGGATGTGGGAGATGGCGATCCAGCATGCTCTCATGCCCGTCATACCCAAGGGGTCCTCTGTGGGTTCAGGAACCAACGTGCACAGTGAGTCTGCTAGTTTTTTGCCTGTCTTTAAAACAGGTGAAGAGAACCTCTTTGGGGATGTTTAGTTTATTGGAATACCCTGATACTGGGAAAAATTGACAGCAGGAGGAGAAGTGGGTGACAGAGGATAATATGGTTGGATAGCATCACCAACTCAATGGACATGTGTTTGAGAAAACTCTGGGAGATAGTAAAGGACTGGGAAGCCTGGTGTACTACAGTCCATGGGTTCGCAAAGAGTTGGACATGACTTAGTGACTGAATAACAAAAAAGGGGGGGGGTCTCCAAATAAAAGCTGCTACATATACTAAGGTGTTTCATTCATTAAATTATCCTATTTTATTTTTTATTTTATATTAAAAATTTGAACAAATGCATGTCAACCCAATATATCCAATAATAGCAGAAACTTGGGCTACTGGTGATAAAAGAAGAAGTAATCTTGTTGGTGATAAAAGAAGTAATCTTGTCAGCTCGAGCTTGACTGGAATGCCAGTTTTGCTACCTGCAAATCTGAGTTAACACAAGTCCTCCAAAACCACCGAACATGCTACTCTCTGCAGGAGACTTAGTGTTCAGAGTACTTGCTGCTGCTGCTGCTGCTGCTAAGTCGCTTTAGTTGTGCCCAACTCTGTGTGACCCCATAGACGGCAGCCACCAGGCTCTTCCTTCCCTGGGATTCTCCAGGCAAGAACACTGGAGTGGGTTGCCATTTCCTTCTCCAATGCATGAAAGTGAAAGGTGAAAGGGAAGTCGCTCAGTCATGTCCGACTCTTAGTGACCCCATGGACTGCAGCCTACCAGGCTCCTCCGGCCATGGGATTCTCCAGGCAAGCGTAATGGAGTGGGTTGCCAGTGCCTTCTCCGTGCTCAGAGTACTTAGAAACTCTTAAATCATTTTTTCCCCGGTAGATCTCTCTGTTCATTGTCAGTCAGTCAGTCAGTTCAGTCGCTCAGTCGTGTCCGACTCTTTGCGACCCCATGAATCGCAGCATGCCAGGCCTCCCTGTCCATCACAAACTCCTGGAGTTTACTCAAACTCATGCCCATCGAGTTGATGATGCCATCCAGCCATCTCATCCTCTGTCGTCCCCTTCTCCTCCTGCCCCCAATCCCTCCCAGCATCAGGGTCTTTTCCAATGAGTCAACTCTTCACATGAGGTGGCCAAAGTTCATTGTAGTATAAGATAAATTTTACCAGAATTCAATCAAGATAAAAAATGGAGGATTCATTTTTGAAAGATATTTTAGAGGAGTATCTGTATACAAATGTAACTTAAAAATCTCATGATGGCTATTAATAATGAAGCCTGTGGCAAAGAACCCTCTGTTTTCACATCACGGTGATCTGATGATCTGTGATAGATTTGATTTGTCACAACTTTTTAGTTGATCTCTACAACCAGTGCACATATTGCATTCATGCGTGCTAAGTAGCTTCAGTCATGTTCAACTCTGTGCCGCCCTATGGACTATAGCCTGCCAGGCTCCTTCATCCATGGGATTCACCAGGCGGGTTCTCTACCACTAGCCCCACCTGGGAAGCTCAGTACATATTAATAAGATATATATGCCTATTTGAGTGCTAACTATTTTATGTGAGATCTCTATTTTTAAAATAACTCCAATAGATGGATGTTAATGTTTTGCCTGCTATACGGGTAAGGGACTCAGACCCTAGTAGCATTAAGTTGTTTCTGCTTGTACCAGAGTTAAGAAATGGCAAACCAGAATTCGAACCCAAATCTTTATGACTTCCAACTCTAAACTGACAAAATACTATTATTTTTCAAAGCCAAGTACAGAGTAATCTGTAACTGTAAAAGCAAACAAATATTCTAATAGACATTTTCTTAGAAAAGTCTAATTACTATGATTTAAAAACACCCCTGCAGCTTGATTAGTAAGCATGTGTTTACCTATTTTGCGATTACCTCTCTTAACTTCTTTGGTGTATTTTTTAACTTATATTTCTAGGAGATATTTCTGTGAGTATTTCAGTATCAAACTGCCAGATTCAAGAAAATGTGGTGAGTATGTACCTACTAATATAAAACTTGGTACTGTGATCTTTTATTGGAAAATAAGAGCATCATAAAATGCATTGTTATTGATCTGACATTTTAATTTTTTAGTATTTTCTAGAAAATTAAGTAGGGTCCCTTTGGATGTTTTTCCTCTATAAAATTTTAGAAACATTACATTGTATCAATTTTTTAGTGATTTTTTGTAATCTATTCTGTAGTGTGCAGAGTTAAATAACTATTTTTCATTTCAGGTAAGCAATTATAATGCAGTGCCTGATTTTTTATGTATTTGACCCATCTTGATACTGGAATTTTAAATGGTTGATGTTATGTGATACAAGATAAAATAGATAAATTATTTGAGTTTCATGATTAGCTTAAACATGCCCTTATTCTGTTTCCCTGATTGCCACCCAGGAGTGCTATCAAATGACAAGGAGTTACACATACACTTACCATCACTTGTACTTATCAAGGAGACCTGATGAAACTGCGTAAATGAGATTTTATGGGGCCACATTCTAGCACCCTAGTCAACTGTACCACCTAATTCCATCAGCTCAGTTTTTGAAAATTCTATGTAGATCATATACATATTACGAAGTTAATTTACACTCTGTCATATGTTTGCTTTTTTTTTATTATACTTTGTCACTGTGGCAGGAAGCCCAAAAGTAATGAGGCCTTTCCTACCTCATCCTGTGACTCAGATTTTTCCCTCAATTTTGACTGCTATGCCTGTGACCAAAAGGAAAATATTTGTAGCCTTACACTGGTCTGAGTTTACTTTTTAAAAAGTAAACTCCGTGAAACTTAGTTTATCACCAGCATAACTTTGCAACCTTTACTAAATTGGCATAAAGTAAACTAAAAACCAATATGATTGAGAGAATTAGGAAAAGTTCATAACAAAAATTAGCTGTATTCTTGTTCAGTCAGTCAGAAGATAGAAAAAGACCTCTTGTTCTATTAGTCACAAGATAAAGATTTCTGTTGCTCTTACTTAGCCAGAGAAAACTTTGGGAAATACTTATCTACCTATAAATCTCTTGGGAAATTCTAGATGCCTTTGTGGTTCTTCCACCCACAAATTCTAGGTGGCCATTGAGCTATTAGGAAAAAATGAAGTAATACTTGAAGTAGTAGGACTCAGGCTACTAGCCTAGTATTAATTTCTTTTCTTGTCTTCAGACAACCTTGAACTCTGAACCATAGATACTCTGAAGGGATCACAGGCTAGAGAGAACTTATAGTTTTTTTCTGGAGAAGAGACGAAGGAAAAGGATAGGAATATATAGAATATTCAAAGGGTAAGATGTGATGTAAAGGGACTTTTGGTTTTGAAAGGACAATGGTAAAAGGGTAGAGGATAGGCAGAAAATTCCATGGTATGTCATAGCAATACTGAAAGTGAAAAAGTATTACATTATACTTTCATGATTGTCATCATCATTTCACAGATTGTAAACATAGTCATTTAAAACTGAATGCTTTACTTAGCAATTATTATTTCAAAGAGGAAAGAGTAGATGCTTGGAAACTTGTAACCTCTCTAAGTGGAAAAAGTGAAACAGTTTGGTCACCTTATAAATGAGAATTTCATTATCCGTTTGTTGTGTCTCTGGCTCATTCACAGTGATTCAGCCCCTTTTCCTTCCAGTTTAAATTCATCTGATGTAGATGATTGATAAAGAAGCAGCCTTACCATTTTAGCCATAAAGAATGAAATGGTTGGAATCAGGACTCACACAGACTTGGGATTGGGAACCATGATTATTTAATGTGAAATTTCTAAATAACCATCTCAATAAGCAAATCCGTTTTTAAATACTGGCATTATATACGTAAATGACATTATATAGTTTTAAGTCTTTTTTTCTCCCTAATGAAGCCTATTTACTTGAACACTGAAAAATTTCTGCTGCTTAAGAGCAGAATAGTTTTCAAACATTATAACATTAAATTGAAGGATGAGTTTTTAATATTATCGTTATATTGTAGATTTCATCTGGCATTTAAATTGTTTATGTTTAAATTCATCAAGTATTAATGATATATTTAGTAAAATATAGAGTTTATTAGGACTAATATGTTGTTCCACTTCATGTTTGTTTTTCTCTGGACTTGCACGTATAGGACATCAGCACAGTTTATCAGATTTTTCCTGATGAAGTACTGGGTTCTGGACAGTTTGGAATTGTGTATGGAGGTATGTTGATTCACCAAGTATTTTTATTAATTTAAAGTTTTGGCTACTTGTGTTAAGAAAATTAATATCTCCAAGAAGAATATGAAAACCTGTATGGAAATGTGTTTTGTATGTTATGTCTTTCTGTCACTTACCTTTTTAGAAATGTCTCTTGAGGTGATCACTAACTGGAAAATTAGCACATGTCTGTTTTGAAAGAGAAATTTTTCTACTCCTACAAAATTTCTTTTGCTTAAATATTGACAAACTCTATACACAATAATGGTTAAATACTGGTTTACACAGGCAAAATGTTGAGAAACAAGGAAACTGTAATTTGGAAACATTCTTTTTCCCCTTAGCATATTTTGTCACAGTGCTATAGAAATCCATTCATGTAACTAGGCAAAAACTAGTCTATTCTAATGTCTTTATTAGATGTTAGAATCTAACATCTTCTATTCTAACATCTTTAGGAATGTTATGTATTTTGTTAAGGTTTGCAATTTTTACATGTTTGAAGTAAAATATTAAATTTTTACATTTTTCTTATTCTCAGGTTATTTGGTGAATTTAGTTAAAACTTCTGTCTTAGATTCTAGTCAGTTCAATCATATTTTTCAAATCCTTAGGAAAGATATCAGTTTTTTTTTTTTCCCATTTATTTTTATTAGTTGGAGGCTAATCACTTTACAATACCACAGTGGGTCTTGTCATACATTGACATGAATCAGCCATGGATTTACATGTATTCCCCATCCCGATCAAAGATATCAGTTTTTTTACTTGCCCTGTAAAAGGGCCTCATAACTTTCAATTACTTAATATAATCTGTAACAGATTATCTTTCTTGTGAGATGGGGTGCTCTGAAATAATCACAATGTTTGATTCTATTACTTATCATAGTATAATATTGTGCTTTTTTATTTAAAAACTAATTAAATTCTACTCTGTTTTACAAAGTAATTTTGATTCTTATAAAATGTACAAATCATTTTTTTTTTTGACAGAAAACCTGTCAGTGAGTCAGCAACCATTGTATTTTCTGTCAAGGCCTAACAGTGTGACTGGGGAGACTAAGTACAACACAAGGAATTGTTCTGCAGTGTCATAATTGCATGCATGCAAAAAAAAAAAAAAATCATGGTGTATAGAGCATGGTGCTATGCTTAGTCACTCAGTCATGTTCAACTCTTTGAGAACCCATGGACTGTAGCCCACCAGGCTCCTCTGTCCATGGGAATTCTCCAGGCAAGAATACTGGAGTGGGTGCCATACCCTCCTCCAGGGGATCCTCTCAACCTAGGGATCGAACGCAGGCAGATTGCAGGCAGATTGTTTACTGTCTGAGACACCAGGGAAGCCCAAGAATACTGGAGTGGATAGCCAGTCCCTTCTCCAGGGCATCCCCCTGACCCAGAAATTGAACCAGGGTCTCCTGCATTGTAGGTGGATTCTTTACCAGCTGAGCTACCAGGGAAGCCCATGAAGTATGGTAAATATACATAACTGAATATACATAACTGAAATGGGTAAGAAATGAGATTAGAGAAACCAGCATGTGCCAGATCGTTTGTAACATCCAACAGTGAAGGAGCGGGTTTAGCAGGAGGCCTCCACAAGGAAGACTCGAAAGTCACACCTGGACACATACGGATGAAGCAGATAAGAACAGTCACAGAAGACAGGTCAAGTGCCATAGCGACAGAAACATGGGGACTAAAAAAGCCACAGTCTCGCAGGCAGTAGTCGCAGTAAAAGTCTGAGTTGGAATAGAGATTGCAGCCAGTCAAAGTAAAGAACATGAAAACAAGACAATAGTTGTGTCAATTGTGAAGGGAAGCCTTCTCGGAGGAGTTGGAAGGAACAGTGAAAGTGGTTGTAGGGAGAAGGGACACTAGAATTACACCAAATGTAGAAATAATAGAATTTCGAATTAGTTTATAGGTGACCAAAAATAGTGAGTAATTAGTTTCACTTTCAAATTCAATTAGCATGACTATATTCTGTATCTTCTATAATCTGGTAGTGTGGAAGTGAACAACTTGAGGGGACCCTTTGATTCCCTTGAAGGTTTATTGTGAGAATTACATTGACTATGATATATGTAAAGGGCCTGTCAGATGATGATGATGGTGATAATAATGATGATAACATGTTTTTTTGAGTGTGTATAGTTATCTGGGCACTCTGTGTACTGTACATATCTTGTTACATCTATTTCTCACAGCAGTGCTACCATTGAAGATGAGGAACTCAGAAAGCTTTAGTGGTTTGCTCAAGACCATGAAGCTATTAGTGGCAAGATTTTTATTCTTTCTGTTATAACATACATTAGTTTATCAGGACTTCATCCCTTCTTAAGGAGAATACTTTTGCCAGTGGTGTGAATATTTTCCCTATTAAGTAGCTCAATATCCATTTTCTAAAACATATGTTTTATAAGAAAATATCAGGTTGTTCATATGAATAGCTTTTAATGTCCTAATTCTTTTGTGTTTTGAATTTGGCTAAGTTTATAGTGTATGTTTGATCTATAATAATGGAGCTAAGAAATGAAATCTTGATGAGCAAAAGTCAGTGCTCACCAGAAATGTTAATTTTTTCAGTAAAACATTTTTATAATTCTAAAATGTCCTTATAAACTCTGGTATTCTTCAATAGAGATGATATTTAATAAGATTATGCTAATATTTCTTTTTTATTTTGAAGGAAAACATCGTAAAACAGGAAGAGATGTAGCTATTAAGATCATTGACAAGTTAAGATTTCCAACAAAACAAGAAAGCCAGCTTCGTAATGAGGTTGCTATTCTTCAGGTACTTTTTGTTTTCTATGTGGGGACTATAATATATCCCATTAACTTCTGCAAAATGAAGAAAAGTTACCCATTATCTGTGGCATAGATATTTAGTAACATGTTTAAATAAGTGAAAAGGCAGATCAAGCATCAAACCACTGCCTGGGTGGTATCTTCCCTGAGACTAGGCAGCAGCTTTTCCTTTTTATGTGCTTAATTCTAGGTTTTAATGTGTTATTAATTCTCATTAAATGAATAATGTTTCAGCATTTGCCCATAGTGGACATGCTGCGACCTTTTTGTTTTACATTATCAATGACCTTGCCTTCATAAACACTCCTCCTTTATGCTGTGATAATTATATGAATTGAGTATATGTCAGTATGTAGCTGTCAGCATATCAAGTAAAAGAGTAATACATGCCTGAGAATCAGATGATCTTGATCTTATTAATGTCCTCTCTGTGTCTCACTGTAAGCCTTTTATTTAATATTGAGACTACTCCTTAACTCCTCTCATTTTTTAAGCCCATCCCTTTTTAAAACCAGGAAAAATATTGTGTGATATACATAATTTTTTAAATTATTAAAACTTTTTATGCAGATCAAAAGGAAATGGAGCAGTTGTTTACTAAATGTGGCCAACCTAGCTGTCCAGTCTGGACAGTTTAGATCCTTGAAAAATGCCCATTTTTATATAACTTCCATAATTATCTCCTTGTCATGCAAGCTAATCATAATTTCTAATTTATAGTTTTATTAAATAATATTCATCTGAGCATTGCTTGCAAAACAAAACAGATAGCTTTTCTTCATTTATTGCTTCATATAAATGCCATTTATTGAGTTTATATAATAAAAAAGTTGAAAAAGATATGATTTTCTGCCCTAAAGGATGTCATGTGTACAGACAACCAAAATAATTGTTGCTGTACATTAAAAAATGACATAGACTTTTCTGAGACTCATATGTTCTAAAAGCTGGTGTTTTTGTACTTTTGGACAACTAATGTAACGCAAAGAACTACCACGGTGTTCTCTGCCTTCTTGGAAGAAGATAACCACAGATCTTAAGCTGACAATCCATGCATAGTTTAGTGCTGGCTACTCAGGTTCTTTTGTAAAAAATTCTTAACTTGACCACATTGAGCTGCCGCGTCTGAAAACTTAGTGACACCGTTCCATACTTGGACCCCCCGCCCCCTTCCAGTCCACCTCACCTGATGTCCTGAAGGCCGACTCCTCTGAGCCTTGCCACAGTTGGCATAAGGATAAAACGGTTCTCCTTCTTTACAGGACATAAGAGGAGTTTCAATTAACATGGTTACACTTTTCTACTTTTTATTGGAACTGAAGAAGAACATCTAATTCTCCCTGTATAGCCCTTTAATTAGCTTTCCTAGCATGACAACACATTATCAGCTGCTGGCTCTGTAGTAAAGTAGAAAAATAAAATATATCACAAACTGATTCCATCTCCTTTGCAAAAGAGTAGCTGCAATCAACAACTCAGATGCAGTAAACATGCATTTGGCAAAAATTTCATTATACTGTGATTTTCTATAAAGAATTTGGTTAGGTTGAAAGTCAGATTTTGTCCCTTGAGCATACGAAGAGTTTGAGCAGTTCACATATTATTATGGCCTGAAATCTCAAGAATCCTCATCAGTTATCATTCATCCCCATTGTCCCCAATTGTTTATCACTTCCTTCATCAAACTCATATTTATTGAGTACATATCATGAGCTAAGCTCTGTTCTTGGCTCAGTGGATACAGTGGGGACAAAGACACTCAAGTCCTTCCTGTCATGAGTCTTTAAATTGTATTTAAATTGTCTTTTCAGGTTTACTTTTAGCCTGATGTTTACAACATATTTATATGTTGAATTTTTAATTACAAAACTTGTACAAGGAGTCTTATTAAAGCTTGGTTTATGTATATGAGATCTGAGAGTTCATACTTTACCAAAAGTTGACATGTGTTTCAAACTTGTTCACCAGAAATTAGTCTGATCTATATTCTCTTTTTCCATAGCACTTACCATATTCTAGCCTATTACAGAATTTTATTTATTATATTTGCTGTGGGGTTTCTTCCCCCATCCCCAGTCCCACTTCCTGTTCTAGAATATATATGTTTCAGAAGGGCAGATGCTGTTGTTTGCCAACAGTATCAAATAACTGATATATATCCCAAAATATATACTGATATATCCCAAACACCAAAGATTGTTCCTGACAAACATTAGATGCTTAGCAAATATTGGATGAATGCTTGTTGAATTAAAACTGTACAGAGACATCATCCTGTCACATAAGAAGTCATAGTATCTGACCAGGAAGCAAATGTCTGGACTCTGTTTGCTATTAATGGTTAATTGGTTAGTTAAGAAGGATTGTTTGTTCTTTGAAAGCCCTCATTGCCCTGTTTTATATTTCTTATAAAAATAAATAATTCATTTTTTAAACCTGAAAAGAAAATATGGTAATAAGTAGAGAGATGAGGGGAGGATTCTGACTCACTACCTGATATGTTCAGAAAAAGTACCATGATTGAAATCAGCTGAATGGTGCAGAAGGTTTTCTTTTCCTAATCTTAGGGAGCAGAATCCTCTCCCTCTGGATATAAAAGTGATACACAGAAGTATTTGGTATCCTCTGCCCGTGGTCTCTCGCTTATGAAAGCTAGTTTCCTGGTTTATGCTTATACCTGAAGTCGTGACTAATTCTGCCCCATCCTGTTCTTCCTTCTGAGATTCTCTGGAGAGGACCAAGTGGGCTGGAAATGGCTAATAGGAGAAAATTCTCATGTAGTTCTGTTAGTTTTGTTATTGTCGTTGAACTCTGATTTGTTTCTGGTTTTTTTTTTTTAGTATTTATAATTTTATTTCAATAAAATAGTAAAGGGATCATTTAAGAGGATATAGCCAGCTGGAAGAAATTTCTACTTGTTAAAATTATGACGAGTTGAGCTTCAAAAATAAAGCCAAACATAATGGGTTGAAATACAGTTAATCAATGAAGAGACATGAATGCCTAGTGATGCCCAAAGATAGATAACCAGGAAAGCTCATGTGTTATGATTTGAAGCAACCACGAAGCAAACTTCTTTGGAAACTGGTAACTAATTTGAACGAATTATGTGTTTACCCTGCCTCTCTAATAGGAGCTGTATTTCTAGTAACCAAATAGCTCTAGTTCATAAGCGAAAGTTCTATTTTACTGAGTTTTACCTTGCAAATTCTAAAGAAACTATTGACTCAGTCAAGGACTAAAATTAGCTTCTTAGCTTGTAGAGGACTTCAAAGTTGTAAAAATGTATGTATGAAAAGTAGGCTTCTCCTTTCTTTTTCTCGTTCATCATCTTTACTGGGCGAAGGCTTTCGAGAGGCTGATTTAGTCATTAGAAAGCTATGCTCTGTAGATATCTTTGAACAATTGAAAAATTAAGGCAAGTGTGACATCTTAGGCATAGTTATCCCTGATTTACATCATTTCAAATAGCTGTTTTCATTATCTCTAAATGCTTCATTATTATTATCATATTGTTATTATCATATTTCAGAAGGATGATAAATTAATGTAGATGTTAAACTTCATTCAAAAATTCCCAAGAGATCTTATAGTATGATTTTATAAGTTGTATCTTGATTTTTAAAAAAGGTAAATCTGAAATTTTTATTTTTTTTCTATTCATGTTAACAAAATAGGGATAAAAAGATAATTTATGATTATTGGGGATATCACAGAAAACTGACTTTTGTAAGAAGATGCAATTAATCTTAGAAAGCTTAGAAACTTACAATCTAAAGTAAGTGATACTGGCATGATATATTTAGTACAATTTAAGTTATCAACATAGGCTTGTTCAGTCTAAAGTCATTTTTATTTTCTCACATAATATCACAATGCACAAAAGCTTTAGGATAATGCTAATGAATATATATAATTCTAACTGATATACTATTTGTCTTTATCTTAAATATCAGCTTATTTTTTTCTAAGGAACAATACTAGAGCTTGTGTTTATGATACATTATATTAAAGCATGTTGGAATACTAAAGGTGCTGAATACAGAATGTAGGAAAAGATATGTAAGAATTTTACAGGCCATAGATTAAGTATATCCCCTTGTACTTATCTCCTAAAATTCCACCATCATTCTTAATTCTCTATTGTGAGGCACTCTTCTTCCCATTGAAGCATCTCTTTAAAACAAAAGAATGGCAACAACAAACTGTGTTCTTGATTTGTCTAGGCCATCTCTTGTGGCTACAGGACATTTTATATTGGCATACTTTAAATTTGTGCTCTATGCTTCTTTCCATCCTTATTCATAAATGTCTGTCTTTGGTTTCCACACCTTTTTACAGTGTAAGGAACGTTTGCCATACTCCTCTCGTCTCCCTCTGCCCAACTATGTCCCTTGGGCTCTTTTTCAGTCTTTACCCAACTTGACTAGTCTCAGAGCTTCAACAGCATTGATCACTTCATCCCTGCACGCATCAGGCCCCATGTCACCTTCCCTGCCAGCTCTGCCAGTTCTGTTCTTCTTACTGACCTTCTTCCCTTCATCTGAATGGTTTATGCTAACCTGGGACTCATTCCCAGAGTGAGCTCATCCACTTTAAGAGACGCATCTGTCATTATTTCTCAGGTTATTTCCTTAATTTATCTCGTGAGCTCTGTTCTTTCACAGACACTTCAGTCTCCTATTTCTGGTGTTAGGACATCTCCACTTTGCTGTGCCAGTCTTATCCAAACCAAGTAGCCAAAAACCAAGCGATTATTCCTAATGTCTTTCCCTGCAAGTTATTCTCTAATTTTATCCATTTTGCTATCATTTTTCCAGTTTTGAAGGAACTTCAATTAATTTCCTTCAATTAATAAAAATATTAAGTCATTCAACAGTGCTCTTGAAGCCCTTCCTTCTTTGATACAAAGCAATTTATTAGGTTGTATAACAGTGAGTGAAACCTTTTAGAATATTTATCATATATTTGGACAGACAGATACAAGTAACTGCAAGTCAGGATAGCTGTGGAAACATAGAACATAGTGTAAGAAGTCATGGGTTATGACAGAGGTTAGGGTACTGGAATGAGGGAGATTTTCAAAGAGAAATATAGCATTGCTGAAATCTTGAAAGAGTCATGATTTTTGGTGATCAAACAAATGTTGGAAGGGGTTATTAGGCTGAGGGGCCACCTTAATAAAATAAATACACTATGAAATATAAGTAGAAAACTAGATCATTTTAAAAGAGTGGCTTCAAATCACTTCATGTGGTTTGAAAAAATAATTCTAAAAATTCTTCAAATTCTAAACACTTTTAGAATTCTCAGAAAGAATTCTAAAAATCTTTGTATCTTTGTATATTTTTAAGTTGATAGCTAGAACTATTTTGTCAGAAGTCCAAAGAATTAATTTTGTACTATAGTGAAAATACTGGTATTTGAAAATAAAGCTTTTGTATAACTCATTTAAATATATGCATTACAATCTAAATATCAGAAACATTTTATATCTTTAAACAGTCATTTAAAAATACATGCATAGGCTTTTTAAGCAATAGCAGCATATTTTACAGTATTTTTTGTTTTCTTTGACTACATTATACTTTTACCACAGAAATATATTCCAACGTTATATATTTTTATACTTTAAAGTCTTTTATTGATCCTCCTTTCATATTTATTTACAATAAAAATCATTGTATATATTTAAATTTCTTGATTATAACACTGAATGTTTAAAGCATTCTCCTGAATTCATTTATCATTACAGTTATTTGTAAAACCTTTGTCTAGCAAGATAAATATTCTGCAAAGTTTGATCTATGCTTGTTATCATAAAAAATGAAATGTTACTGAAAGCACATTATTTAATGAAGTTTATTTTTTTAATACAGTTAATGAATTTTTAGGTGATTATTATTTTTTTGTTTAAATTAAACAGTTCAGCAATTTTATTCCTTTTGTTAAATTGTAGAAGCCAAGTTGGAAGCGCCACCCCCCCCAAAATAAGATAGAAACAGTTCAAGTGATTTATCTTCAGAAATTCATCCTCTTTTAATTCTCTCTATTAATAGATCCATTAAATGCTTCTCTGCTTCTGGTGAGAGCATGCATTAGAAGCTAAGTTGCCAAAGAATTGAGTTCCAGGTTATTAGAGTTATTCTGTTCATACCAACACAATACTTCAAAATTTCCCTTTATTTTTTTCCTAGACAATTTTCTTCCCCATGGCAAGGTACTTTAATAGTGTTTTGAATGTATAAGAAGCATACCTTCCTTTTGAAAAGTGGGGGAAAAATTATTGTGAAAGGCAACTTGGGGATTGAGAATTTGAAGAATATGGAGATTTTCTCAAATAGATCTGTATTAGAAAATTATTTATGGATTGTTAAGATTCATTCATTCAAAATATAATTATTGAGTACGTCCCATGTTCCAGGTAGTAGGGGGTACAAATATAAACAAAGCAAATTTTCCTTAACACTATCCCTCTGCTCACTTATCTCTTAATCTTCCATTTCCCCAAGAGTTTGCCTCCCTTAGTTTAGAGACTGCTGTGAAAGGACAGAGTACACTTAGGTGAGACAGCTGCTGCTGCTGCTGCTAAGTCGCTTCAGTCGTGTCCGACTCTGTGCGACCCCATAGACGGCAGCCCACCAGGCTCTCCCGTCCCTGGGATTCTCCAGGCAAGAAGACTGGAGTGGGCTGCCATTTCCTTCTCCAATGCATGAAAGTGAAAAGTGAAAGTGAATTCGCTCAGTCGTGCCCGACTCTAGCAACCCCATGGACTGCAGCCTACCAGGCTCTTCCATCCATGGAATTTTCCAGGCAAGCGTACTGGAGTGGGGTGCCATTGCCTTCTCCGTAGGTGAGACTAGGAAATGGCTTTTGTGAGAGTTTATGGAGAACTGTAGGTATCGTGCCAAGTCAACTGGATTTTATTATGCTTGGGTGATTGAATTATTGAAATATTTTCAAAAAATTATTATGATCAGATCAGTATTGAGGGATGACATAGAGAAAAAAAGGTTAAATGCAATAAAACTTTTTTGGAGGTTCTACTAGTTACAATAATCAAAGCTAGTTTTAACAGTCAAAATGCCCCCATTCTGTATAAATAAGTAATTAAATTTTAGGCTCCAATTAGAAAACTATGATGTTTTATGAGAAAGAAGAGTTTGTAGATGGGCTGCTCATCGTTCCAGATGTTACAGCTACCTCTAAAGCTTAGCCCTGGGAGGAAGATTGGGCATTGGGTGTGAAAGAAACCAGACAGTATGTCAGAGTGATACCTTTAAAGGCAATTAAACTTCAAGATCAGGAGTGGAATTGGTAACACAGAACAACACTGGGATGGGGGTGGGGGTGGTACACCAGCTTAAAAACAGGTTAAGCTATAGGAAAGAAATTTTATCAGTCAGGAAGGCAAGGAATCCAAATTGTCAATGTGGATGTCATAACAGGTATAGGGGACGCTGTGGTGAGAAGACTGATGAGGCAGCATTCAGAAATGCAGAGAACATGCTCAGTTGGGTTGTGAGAGTAAGATGAGGAGGCTTAAGTAACATAGCCCCTGATACATACTAGTTAGAACAGGCAGCACTGGTTCTAAATGGATTTGAGTCCAAGAAAAATACTAAGGTAATAGGCAGCATAATGTTTAAAGAGCATAGCTTCTGGGCTTAGACTGCCAGGGTTCTCACATCAGGCGTAAGAGTCTTAGGAGCTTGGATAAGTTACTTAGATTCTCTGAGTCTCAATTTCCTTATCCATAAAACTTTGTACAGATGTTATAAGAATTGAGTATGATAATTTGTTGAACTTCTTAGTGCCTGGCATATAGTAAAGATTCCATACTTATCTTACTATTAATAGTATTGACGCCACTTGTCTAGCTCCTAGGAATAATTTCAAATAACTTGATATTGAATTTCTTAAATAGAGAACGTAGAGACATACAATTTAGTGTTAACAAAGAGCATGGTTGACTCAAAACCTGAGGTACAGCTGAAAATATATTAACATATGCCTGGCCCCTAGTAAACACTCGGTAAATATTTGTTGAGCAAATTATATTGCCACAGCTGAAGGAAACAGAGTGGTATAGAATTGCAAAGCTTGCCAGTAAGATAATAAAGTATACTTTACCTTTATTCCTTTTTGACTACAAAACATGGTAATTTATCTTCCCAGAACAAGATTAAATATGTGTCTTGTAAATACCTGGCTTTGTTCTCTTAGTCTAAAAAGATGATCAAGAGTAGGTGGAAAGAGATAATCATAACAGGAAACCAGAGAATAATATTGCTAAGCATGAATGGGAAAATGAAAATTTGCAGAAACTGGTGATTTTATTTAAAGCATGAAGGAGTCAACTTTTCTTTCTCAGGAGAAAAATATTCAAAAAGTACTTTATCTTTTATGTTTAATAAAAAGTTTATACTTCTGTTGTTTCACCTTATATGTTCATATTTCTTCAAATATTTTTTCTTTTTTATATTACTATGTGAACAATTTTCATGAAGTTGTTTCTTTTGAAGACATGTTTTACAGCTCTAAAGTGGTCTTGTTATCTTCTGCATGCTCTGAAAAAATAGTCTGTAAATTATGTATATATGTGTCTAAAATAGAAGAAAAAACTTTTTAAAATCTATTATAATAAAAAGAAAACAAACTTGAAAAATTTTCTGACTAGATATTGTGTTCCATAACAATTTAGTCATAATGAAAACTTAGTGTCAGATGGCCAGGTTCCAGTCAGAGCTTTTCAGTTTTTTCTTGAATTTCTTTTAGTCTTGGTTTCCTTAATTATGGATTAGAATTCATCTGACTCGATGTGCTTGCTTCACAGGAATGTTTTACGGGGTTTGAATTAAATAATATATAAAGTGTTTTTAATGTTTTAATATTTAGTTTTGTTTATTTATTTGGCTGCACCAGGTCTATTTTATTTATTGCTTATTTGGTTTATTTTTGGCACACAGGATCTTAGGTCTTCATCATGGCATGCAGGATCTTTAGTTGCGGCATGCGTTCTCTTAGTTGCAGCATGTGGGATCTAGTTCCCTGACTAGGGTTTGAACCCAGTCCCCCTGCATTGAGAGTGCAGAGTCAGCCTCTGGACCACCAGAGAAGACCCTAAAGTGTTTTTTAAAATCAGTGTTCCCCAACGTATTTTTGGAAGATCATGTCTTCTGAGTTCCTTCATGGAAGAAGGTGAGGATTAAGATGTGCTCAAAAAGAAAGCTTAGAAAATACTGCATACTACATCCAGGTCATCTACATCTTGGAAGTGAATAGTCTTTCACATAAAGATTCTGAGATGCCCCATAATTAAGAACCTGTTCAATTTTGATAATATGCCATCTAAGTGCCACAAAGTCCTTATACAGTGTAAGATAACACTGTCTGACTTTTTTGCACGTGACTTTCTGTCCTCTGACTCTGTCCATACACCTGGTATGCTCACTCCAGGTCCCAGTACCCAGTACTAAGACTTCAGGTAGATTATGTGTCTGTACAGGTCATTTAACCTCATAGTAGAATGTTATGCTTTCTGGAGTGGTGCCATCTAAGTATAGTAATTGGGTTACAGTGATACACTTCGTTAAAAGTTACACTTTAAATCTAACATGGGGATGAGATTGGATTCATGTGTTCATGTTTCCAGCCAGGTAGGTTAGCAGGAAATAAAAGTGTTCCAGGTGTGTGTCTATTGCCATTCATTTGTAGCAAATAGAAAAAAAGTTCAGCCGTTTGATCCAATTTTTAACTTTTATGTGCAGTAAACACACCTTGATCTACAAATTCCAACTCCCTTGTTTTAACATGCCATTCTTTTAATTTATGCCTTTTCACTAAACACAAACTGAGTAATGGCATGGAGGAAAGAGGGCCACACTTTATGCGTGGAATATTTACTAACAGTGACTGTTTTTTTTTAAAGTAACAATCAGTTACTGATTTTTTGTCTTTTAAGCCTTTGTTCTTATTCTCAAATAGTGCATCCTTTTGCCTAAATTCAGATTGAAACTCTGGCGTTGGTCAGGGGTTTGGGGGTAGATACCTGGATGTGTACAGTATTCTTGCTGTGTAAGGGCCTTTGATTTGGTAGAAGTCACTCCCTCAACTCTCCAAAATTATAGTAACAACTTCAGTCATATACAGACAGTGCCAGTGGAACCTCAGTGTATGAGTCCAATGGTGGGTTTAGGAATCTAGATTTTGCTTTTTAGATTTCCCATTCATACCCCCTGAAAGATTCCTGGTGATGAGTAGAAAACAGTACATATTTTTATACTAATTCTACCTGGTGAAAAGGCTAGAAACATGAGAGGTGATGGGAGGGTTTTTTAAGTATGTTTTTTGCATACTCCTCTCTCTCTGCATTCAGTCTCTTCTCCTTATATAAGGAAAGGAGAGAACTCATTCCATTTATCATGTGTCTGCATGGCCTTGAAATCTAAAGCTAGATTAAAGCAGTTCCAGAAAAGATGAAGTTCAGAATGATTGAGAGGGTTGTAGATAGGTTTATGGATATATGTGAATACAGGAATTACGTATCAGGCCTCACCTGGTTTTTTTTCTTCTATGCAAATATTGAACTGATTCTTTAAAAAATTTTTCTTGGGCCAGTGTTACTTAATAGGATGTACAGAACATGTAGCTAACTTAAAATGGAAAAAATAATGGTAAATTGTGCATTGTAAGCTAGCCATCTAAAAGCTGACTCCCCTTCTTGATATCTGGACACAATATATGTATTGTATTAACAGCCAATGGAGATGCTTCAACTTATTTCTTCCACAAAATTTTGAACTATTTTAACCAGGGTCAATCTGAGCTAATTAATGCCACACAAAAATATAATATTACATTGCAAGTTCTGATGGATGGTACATGCAAATAGTTTTACCAGGAATGATCAGGTCATTTCTAAGTTCACAGAGTCTAATAGGTTAAATTTGGTTATGACTCCACTGATCTAAATGTCAGCCAGTGATTTACAGGAGGGTGGATTGTCACATCTGGTCTTACTGAAGTAATATTGGTGCATTTATTCCTCTGACATTATATGTTAGCTTTATTGGTTCTGAGATATTATCAATGTGCATTCCCAAAATGTTACCTCCTAAAAGATAACTACTAGAGTATGATACTGTTTATAAATTGTAGGCTTTTGTCAACCGAACATGAAATAAGGACACATTTGCATGCAACAACCAAATGATCCCCACCCCATGTTAAGTGAGGAGGGCTCTCATGTGGTGTAACACAGCCCTCACCTGTTGACATCAGAGTAGAAGCTCCTCTGTCATCACTGAAGTTTAAAAATACAGCATGAGTGAAGATGATGTTGTTGTTTAGTCACTAAGTCACGCCCAACTCTTTTGCAACTCACGAACTGTAGCCCACCACGATCATCCATCCCTGGGTTTCTCCAGGCAAGAATACTGGAGTGGGTTGCCGTTCCTTCTGCAGGGGAGCTTCCTGACCCAGGGATCTAACCCGTGTCTCCTAAATTGACAGGCAGATTCTTTCTCATTGAGCCGTCAGGGAAGCCCATGAGGGAAGATGGGTGCATACTTCATGCTAAGTTGCCTCAGTCATGTCCGACTCTCTGTGACCCTGTGGACTATAACCCACCAGGCTCCTCTGTCCATGGGATTCTCCAGGCAAGAGTACTAGAGTGAGTTGCCATGTCCTCCTCCAGGGGATCTTCCTGACCCAGGGATTGAACCTGCATTTCTACAATCTGCTGCATTGGCAGGCGGGTTCTTTACCACTAGAGCCACCTAGGAAGATAGGAGAGGACAGATGAGAAGGCGTAAGTGTGGGCTTCATACTTCAAACTTCCTTTAGGTGAAAGACAAAAGGAAATTTTCTTTTCTTCCACTTTAAATTTCTGGTTATCAAAGTAAAGAGAGAATTTAGGTGAGATGGCTGAGTTTACCACATTAATTTGGGTATTATCTTTCACACGTCTTCTTATAATCATCTCCTCTCTACACTGACTTTTTAGCAACTATCAAGGTATTGTTCCATGCTGTATCCTCTTCATAAGTTATTAAGTGATTGTGGTTTCTAGGGTCAGTAAGTGAAGCCTAAACTTTAAAAGACTGTAATTAGAAAGTGTATAAGAGGGTGTGTTCTTTCACTTCAGGAGTGACCATCAACAGAGCCACTGCCATGCTGCTCTGCCTCACTTTCCCATCCTCGCTGCTGCACACCGCTGTGCTGGTGTATTCCGTCTGCTCCGTATGCCATTTAGAACTTAGACCCTGGATTCTTCACTTTGAATTTTCTTCCTTTCTGTCTCAGTATGACCTAAATCACTTAGTCGTTTGATAGAAAAGTAGTTAGAAGTTCCCGCATTAAGGCTGACTCTTAAATAACCTGTTGAATAGATATCTTGAATCTAATTTTTCTCTTTCCTACCTCTCATATGTTTGAGTATAATAATCCTGAAGGTAGAAGAAGGGGAAAACATGACATTAATATATCACAGCTAGATGTTTGGAATGAATTCACAATGTTAGGTTTATAATAAAGCAACACCATTGGAATTAAAGATTAAAGTAAAATAACCCTCAATGCAAATCTAAAATGCATAATATAAAATAGAATGCATGTATAAACTAAAATTTTTAATTGAATGTTATTTATAAAGTATTACTGCTTTATTACTGCTTTTATAAAATCTTTCGCTTTTAATGACTAGCTTCCATTAATTATATAAGAACTCTCTAGGCAGTTTGAGTCAGAAAATTTTTGTTTTGATCTCCAAATGGCATTTCCTCCCAGACTTCAAAATATCTCATATTCACCCCATGGATATGTCATCAATCTGTAATGTGTGAATGGACAGTATTCTTTCCTATATTTGACCAAATGTTTCATTTCCTGAAAATTAGTTTTCTTAAATTTAACAAACAGATGGCCACAAAGTCCTGTAGTAGCTTACTGTGCCATGAAATTTATTATTCAAATCCCTGAGCTAGGCCTGAGAAGTTAACAAAAGTTCTTTCTGAACACTACTATGCCATAGTTGATGTTATAATCATCAAACCATTTTTAAGTTAATTAATTTATTTTAGACTTTAAAAGGAAAATTTTGAAAAACTATTTCATAGTTTCTATAAAAAGTTAAAATTGTGAACAAGTCACATCAGCTACTTTGATTAAAGCTCATCTTAGAGTTGATCTTAAGGTGTTAAAAAGGCAATATGAATGATACATGATACAAAATAGTAACTATTTTTTTTCCCTCTCTAGTCTTCAAATATCTTCTCTAGGCTCAGTAAATTAACTTCTCATCAGTATAGAGATTTTTGTTAATGAACATGATTCTGTATATTCTGCTTTCTTTTGTTATTGTCAAATGTAAAAGCAAGTTTGGTCATTTTATTGAGTGCAAAAACCTATAGCTTTTGAGTAGGCATCTGTAATGGCTTTGTCTCAACCATACATAATGAACTCAAAAAGTATCAACTTATTATATATCAGCTATGCAGAAAAAATTAAGTCATTTTGCTATTGGAAAGGTTTTTCAGGTACCATTCAATATACTCTTTAGCAAACCTGTAAAATGTAAAGGTTTTGTATGTGAAAGATCAAGGACCAAGTACAACGAATGTAGGAGCTGAAACTTTTCCGAGACATATTTCTTTTACCAGTTGAATTCACGTGACCTTTAATTCAACAAATTCATTGAATATACTTTATTTCCTAAAATACATACCTAAGTATATTCAAAGTCCTATTAGAGGACTATTAGAGGAGAATCGAAGCTATTAGAGGACATTTATAGAGTCCTTCAGAGTCCATGGGGAAATCGTTGACAGAAAACAATCTCATTAATTCATTTTATACTTTTGGTCTGAACATTCTGGGAAAATACAAATTAAATAAGCACATATTAAAGTCTCATCTGATGTCTAAGGCAGCGAGCAGAATTGCCAGAGTAGTGGACGGGGTTCTCATCCAGCGAGGCAGGTTCTCATCCTGGGAGCTACTGCCAACCATAGCGCATGTCCATGTTGAGTCAGTGCCAGGCTCTGTACTGAGGAGTTACATGGAGGGCAGTGATGGTGTGGATACACTCACGTCCCCCCCACTGTTCACCACCAGCATCTGTCTGTGAGGTCTGAAGACCGAGCCATTGCAGGTTGCCAATAATTTGTGAAAATTTCATTTTGCATTTAATTTTATGGCTGACTAAGATTTTTTCCCTTGGAATAAAGGATTTATTTTCTTCCCTGTGCTCAACTGTTAACACATTTAAGACAGTCTGTGGTTTTTTTTTTTTTTTTTCCTTTCAGTAATTTTTATTCAAGATGATTGTTTTTTTCCCATTTTTCATTAAAATATTAGTGGAATATGCAATAGTTCTTTTAATGTTAGGATTTTTTGTTGTGTGCAGGAAAAAAAAAAAAGGTCAAATGATCAAAGGCTTTTGTTGACGACCCCAGACCAACATTCAGAGTTAAGCATCATTACAAGGGCCCATCTAATGTTAAGAGTAATTTTACTTGACATGTGTGACAATTAACATGTCAAGCCAAATGCAGCCTATCATTACTGGCCATTAGTTTATTGTGGAAATATTTATTGAGTGCTTGAGAACTATGAAGCACTACCACATAGCATGATGTCCTGAACAAAACAGGGGCTCAATAATATTTGCTGTTTTCACGGGTATCTTTACTCTTGTGTAAGAGCTTTTATGGCAAACTAGAGCAGCCTCCAAGAGGGCAGCAGCTCCAAAAGGTTTTGATTAATGTGCTTCATCAGTGCAGTCAGATGCACTCCATGAACGTATTTCATCTTGTCTACATTAAATTTCTATCAAGTGTGTATGGATGGCCTAGTAAACTTATTTAGGACAGTATACTTAATATTGGAGATGATCCTAAGAAACTACAGATTTTTCAATATGATATTCTAATTAAAACCTAATTAGCAATTCACTGGGCTGGAATTTTGATGTATAGCATAGAAAAAAATATTCACTGTGCACAGAAAGTCAAGATGTATTTTTTGGAGGCATTAGAATTTCAAAAATACAAGGCAGCACATGTGGAATTTAGAGGTGTTAAAAATCTTAAGTGTGGGTTTCTCCATAGCTTTAAGCTTGAACAGTTTTGTATAATCAGTGAGCTTGCCAAACAGTATCAAAAAACTCATTTTCTTCAAGTGCTTTATTTATCTTTAATAGAACCTTCATCACCCTGGTGTTGTAAATTTGGAGTGTATGTTTGAGACGCCTGAAAGAGTGTTTGTTGTTATGGAAAAACTCCATGGAGACATGCTGGAGATGATCTTGTCAAGTGAAAAGGGCAGGTTGCCAGAGCACATAACGAAGTTTTTAATTACTCAGGTAAGAAATCAATTAGAATCAGGAAATAAAAAAGGTACTATTTAATATCAGATGTTATCACTGTTTAACTAGAGCTTTCTAGCCCTGTTGTTTAGGCCCTACTTCCAGAGTCTGAATTACACTAAAAAAAAAAAAAAAAAAAAAGTTGAAAAGGCTTATTGTATTATCTAATTTATATCTATAGTAGTCAGGGTTTAGGCCAGTACCAAATGAGTAATGTGTGTACAGGCCCAGGTATTAAAACTGCTCATGAAATTTTAAAATGCACAGTGGCTGAGTCCTGAATCTTTGCAAATATTCAGGAGTGTGTATCCTATTAGATATCATTGAATTCTTTTATCTTTACCTGTTTTGGTTGCCATCTGGTTACCATAATATAGTACTTTTTCCAGTAAAGTTTCCTTAGAAACATGCTAGCTTATGTCAGGGTCTGAAGCATAAAGAAATGTCACTGTTCATTTTGAGTTTTCTCTTGACCCTCTAAATTTATGTCCTAGTAGAGAACATTTTGAAACAACCTTTCAGATTAAAATAAGCTGATGCTGATGATTTTCTCCTTTATAGATACTTGTGGCTTTGCGGCATCTACACTTTAAAAATATTGTTCATTGTGACCTCAAACCAGAAAACGTGTTGCTAGCATCAGCTGATCCTTTCCCTCAGGCAAGTATGAAAGCCTCTCTCAGCAAAAAGGCAGCCGACAGCATCACTGGCTCCCTTGCTGCATCTGTCACCCTTTCTCCTCAAAACTTTCACTGCCTGTTGTCATCCGTTTGTTACCGTCTTGTATTATGGGGACTGCCTTTGTCGTTCTGCATCTCAGTCCAGCCTGCCTTTGTAATCTAGCACACCAGGCCTCTCCTTCTGCTTCTGCTGCTGTGGTCTGGACATCCTGGAGGACAGACAGCACTAGGTCAGTGCTGGGAGCACTGGCCTGAGAGGGAGACAACTTCAGAGGCCCAGGGATGCTACCAGCTGTCTAATGTTAGGCAGGATATTGCAGTTCAGTGTTGTTCCCAGGGATGAAGACGGAAGTTTCTTCTTTTCCTCAAATCAGAGAATGCAAAACAACTGGATCTCTTTCCAGAGACCCTCGTATCTGAAGTGACCTGACCACGGTGGCTGTTCTGTCTTGCTTTCATGATGCCCTCGGATCCTGGCTTCCTGTCCGTGCAGAGCTAATTTTTAGGATATTGTGGATGATGGCATGTGCTTATCCTTCAACCTTTATTTATAATAAGTCCTTGAGTTAAATCCATCACTTTGCATGAAGTTTTCCTGCCTTGTAAAACAGAATAACCTACTTTTATGTATACATATTTTCACCTTTGTCTCTCAGTTCTAGGGAGGAGGATGGAAAAGTGTTCAGATGATATTTTTATGAATAAAAATGTACTTTTGTGTCTTTTCATAAATTGCTATCCTCAAGTACATAAAATGGAAAATAGCTATTAGTTCTACCATGAGAAATCCATACAATATATATAAACCATTATAGTTGTTTTTTAGCTGTTGTGGACCAAGACAGACAGACCCACAAATTTGTGACCTGACCGTATCTTCAAACCATTATTATCAACAGGTGAAACTTTGTGATTTTGGTTTTGCCCGGATCATTGGAGAGAAGTCTTTCCGGAGGTCAGTGGTGGGTACCCCAGCTTACCTGGCTCCTGAGGTTCTAAGGAACAAGGGCTACAATCGCTCTCTAGACATGTGGTCTGTTGGGGTTATCATCTATGTAAGCTTAAGTGGCACGTTCCCATTTAATGAAGATGAGGACATTCACGACCAAATCCAGAATGCAGCTTTCATGTATCCACCGAATCCTTGGAAGGAAATCTCTCATGAAGGTAATATCTCCTATTCAGAAGTGATAATGATTTCCTCATTAAGTGTTACATTATTAATTCAGTCGTGAAATTTAAATTGATAAATGCTCATGGCAAATTGCCCCACCAGAGTAGGGGCACAAATTGATTGAGGTGGGTTGAGAAGTAAAGGAAATGGAGACAAAAATATCTACTGGTGAAACTTATATGTAGAGAAATTGAGAAATACAAATTTGAGGTTAATGAAATAAAGAGAAACTGTTCATCATTGGTTTATTTCCTAAAAACTTATGAATATTTATACATAGATATAATGGCAATACTTGATCTTAACTAACAGTAATCTTTGATTTACTGTATGCCTATTTATGTTTTAAGCATTTTTAACTTAAAATGGACACAAGAACCTTTTGATACTGATATTTTAGTTATCACATTACATTTATTAATATACTGAGTTCTTTGTATACCATTTTCCTGTATGTGACTTTAGAGCATGTATATAATATTTTATTTAGTCATTTCCCTAGTGTTATCCTTTAGATTATTTCTATTTATTCAGTGTTAGGTAACTTTCATGTATAATTTCTTATATATATCCTGATTTTTTAGGGTAGATTACCTTGGCAGTGTTGCATTACTTAAAACTAAGTTCTCCTTAATAAATATTTACTTCTTAAAGGGAGAGTGAGAGATAGTTTAAAAAGAAGTGGTGGGGCCGCTCAGGGTAGAGAAAATGGCTCACTGCATGCGTGCTTCAGGAAGGAGTTCCTCATGAACATGCTTTGGAGTTTATTTAATTCTCACCCCAAAAATCCTTAAGATAGATTTTACTATTGTATCTAGATTTCCGGCAAGGACATTGAGGCAAAAGGAGTGAACCCCCCACCAAAATCACAACGCTGGTAAATGGCAAAGCCAGAGTTTATACTCAGATGGTCTGAGCATCCATTCTTTAACCCTTAGTTGTGCTTCCTTTTTGGTTTTCAGGCAGCATCTAGTTCTAAGTTTGTTGAGACTTTTTAACCAGTTAAAAAGGCAAATACATTCATAGATAAATATCTGTTTGATACCTGTTATTACACAAGGTGGTAAAGAAATTGGAAAAAAGCATGTAAAAACTGCCTGGATAATTAGTTCTTAGACTACTCTTCATTGTAATTGGCACAATCCATCCATTATCAAAGCTTTGAGTTACTATTGGCTGCAACTTTCTTTAAATTTTATTGAAATAGAATTGATTTACAATGTTGTGTTAATTTCTTCTAAGCAGTAAAGTGACTCACTTTTATATATATATTTTTTCATATTATTTTCCATTATAATTTGTCTCAGGATATTGAATATAGCTCTCTGTGCTATGCAGTAGGACCTTGTTTATCCATCGTATATATAATAGTTTGCCTCTCCTAATGCCAAACTCCCATTCCTTCCTTCCCCTACTTTCCTTCCACTTTGGCAACCACAGTTCTGTTCTCTCTATCTGTGAGTCTGTTTTTGTTTCACAGATATGTTGGTTTCTATCATGTTTTAGATTCCACATGTAAGTGATTATCATATGGTATTTGTCTGTCTCTGACTTACTTCACTTAGTGTGATAATTCCTGTGCCTGTCCATGTTTCCATAAGAGGCATTATTGTATTCTTTTTGATGGCTGAGTAATATTCCATTGTATAATATATACTTTCTTCTTTATCTGTTTATCTGTTGATGGACACTTAGGTTGCTTCCACGTCTTGGCTATTGTAAATAGTGCTGCTATTAACATAGAGGTGCATTTGTCTTTTTGAATAATAGTTTTGTATGGGTATATACACAGGAGTAGGTTGCTGGATCATATGGCAGCTCTGTTTTTTAGTTTTTTGAGGAACCTCCATAATGCTCTCCACAGTGGCTGCACCAATTTACATTCACACCACAGTGTAGGAGGGTTCCCCCTTCTCCATATCCTCTCCAGCATTTATTATTTGTAGACTTTTTGATGATGACCAGTTTGACTGGTACCTCATTGTAGTTTTGACTTTGACTAACCTTGTCTAATTAGCAGAAATTATAGCTAGGTGGATGTTTCTTAATGGAATCTTTGACCTTCAAAAGAACTACCACGTAGCTGAAAGACTAATGAAATATATTTAGGATAAGTCAACAGAGGCAAAAAGGAAAATGTAATTCTTTTTCCTACCCAGGAAGCAGAAAAGAGGGAATTGTCAAATAACCTTGTGACCTGAACTTGCCGGGGAACATTACCCTTAAATGCACTTAGCATTATGTTTGATACCTGTAATCTAGAAATCCAGTAAAAATAACTTGATGTTGTTAACCACGGTGCAAATGTGAAATATCTCTACAGCCAGTCGGACATTTTCCTGTTCTGCAGGAATCTTTGGAAAATTAGGAAAATAGCCTTCACATTAAAATGTTTTTTTTTCCTTGGAGTAGTAGAGTACTTTGCTTGAAGAAGTGGAACAAATCATGCTTGGTCTCTGGTATCATGTAAATATGCTGGCCTTCTATGTGGATGTAATCTTCTTAGCTATAGGCTGTGAATGTTTAACTATCACTTGTATTAGAAAGCAGAAGAATGGATATCAACAGCTCAAGGAACTTTTGCTGGGAAACTTCAATATACATGTGTAAGTAATGTGAAAGTACAAGACAAAACAAAAATATCTTTCAAACAACGTGAAAGTTTCTAGGGGAGATGAGTTACATGAACTTGGGAAAATGATCATATATTTTCTTGAATTGTTAGCTTGGTATGAAATCAGGGTCTCCAAGTTCAGAGAAGGAATCACTGTGGACTTGACTAGTCAGAATTAAATTTTCAGAGGAGATGGAACTTAGGCCAGTCACTAAAGAATGAAGAGATACAGCATTTCACAAAAGAGAATTACATTTTACTTGGCTATAGAAATGTCTAAGCGCTGAAAATTTCCTGCCACTCAAAATGATGTGGTAAACAGCTCACGTAGGGTCTTGTTCCTGTAGATGACTCAAGTATCGGTTTGCACATTTATTGTCCTTTCTTCTCAGCATCTTTTTCCAGCTCATTTCTGCATTTGAGGCACAGAAGTTGTACTGTTTGCTAACAGAAGCCCTGACAGCAAATGAGTTACCTACCTGCTGGTGTATGAACAGAAGTAATATTGAATATAAAGAAAAGCTGGCCAAGTTATGTCGTAATATTAACTGAGGTGTTACAAAAGTAACTATTGGCTTAAATTCTATACCCTTATCTTGTTGGGAACAAATACTTTCCAGATTAGGTATTACCACAGGGCCAGTACCAAATAATATTAAGCACGTAGGATTTGATGAGTACACAGGCAGACTGGGATCTGGCAAAGCGTGGTCACAGCTGATCTTACAGTATAGTGTAAACCACGCCAGACCAGCGAAAATCCAGGAGCAGGGAAGTAAAAATCTGGGCACCTCAGTGACTCTAATAAATCAGAGGTAAGGATCAGCAGTGAAGTAGTTTGAGATGTTGTACTTCTGCCATTCTAATTAGCTATCACTTACCTCTTGGAGCTTCAGTTTCTCATCTGTAAAACAGAGTAATGATTCCTGCCCATGTAATGAAGTTGTAATAGAGACTGGAAGAGATAAAGGATGTGAAAGGCATTTATAGAATGCAGGTGTGGGGTGAGCCAAGGACTTGGATCTAGGAAAAGGATAGCAGAACATTAAGCTACGCAGTTGCTCTGGCGGGTAACCAAGAATTGATTGTATAATTTTAGAAATTATATGCAAACTTCTGTGCGCATTTCCCAAGTGTTCTTCAGTCATACTGTTAGTTGTACTTTTTATTTCTTGGCATGAAAAAGCAAAAGATAGAAGAAAGTTGTAAGGTCTTTGCAGCATACATAGATGTGTCAGAATGAGAAAATTCCTTTATCATGCTTTTTTCTCTGTTAATATAGACATGGACTCAGTACAATATAATACTACATATCGGTGTGTTTGAGCTCTCATTGTGCTATCTGATCCTCACAGCAGTCCTCTAATAAGCATTTTGTTTTAGTCTCTGTATTAGTGAGAAACTAAAAAGGTTAAATCACTTGCCTAAGGTCACAGAGTGGTAGGGCTTGGATTTGAAGTCATTGATTGTCTTTTTTTTTTTCTTTCTTAGACAGTTGGTTTCTATTTACTGTTTGGTTTTGGCTGCTCTGGGTCTCTGTGACATTGGCGGGCTTAGTTACCTGCGGCCTGTGATGTTTTAGTTCCCCGACCAGGGATTGAACTGCATTCTCTGTACTGGAAGGCAGATTCTTAACCATTTAACAGGAAAGTCCCTGTTTCCATTCTTTGTAGCTCACAGTGTTGCACACCAAAGGCTGCTTATTTCTAATGTCTTGATATTTAAGAACCTGTGGGGATTCCCTTGTGGCTCAGACAGTAAAGAATCTGCCTGCAGTGCGAAAGACCTAGGTTCGATCCCTGGGTCAGGAAGATCTCCTGGAGAAGGGAATGGCAACTCACTCCAGTATTCTGTCTGGAGAATTCCCTGGACAGAAGAGCCTAGCAGGATACAGTACATGGAGTTGTAAAGAGCCAGATGCAACTGAGTGGCTAACACTTTCAATTTCAAGGAATATTTTAAACTCATTAATTATTTATGCTATTATAATAAGCTGAGTACCAGCATTATAGAGATAGACTTACCAATAATATATCAGTGAATTAATCAGGATTCGTGTGCAAATAGCATAAACTTATCTCTCACTAACTTAGATAATTTACTGACCCACACAATGGGGTAGGTCCAGAAGGTGAGCCCCATTCCTCTGGAACCTGTGGTTCAAGTGACACATTTCTCCATCTCTCACTCTGCTTTTCCTTACAGTGTCTTCCTTCTCAGATAGACTTTTCATGTGGTTCAAAGTGATCTCCCAGCAGCTCCAGGCTAACATGCTACCCATTGTATATGACTCAGAATGGAAGCATAATTATCTCAGTAGCTGTAGATTCTCTGAAAGGGGCACTGATTGGCTGTGCTTAATCCTGTAATACCCTGGGAACAATCACATTGTCACCGCAGGAGCCAGGCTCTGATTGGCTGTGTGGATGAGGGAGAGCCCCTGCAGGCTGCCGAGAGGTAGTTCCTGCAGATACTAGGCTGAAAACAAACACAAAAGCATTAACAGGCGTCCACTATAAAAACAGATTTTTTGTGAAAATTAAAGTGTGCTTTGAAAAATAAGAAAAAAAAAGTTTTTGAGGAAAACGTATCACAGCAAATATTACAGGTAAAATGGTGATAGTAAAATTAATTAAATTTTGAAAGAAAAAGAAGAATCACTGATCTTCTGTAACATTTGCCCTGTAGCCAAGCACTGCTTAACACACTTGACATATATGAACTTAGTTGTCCCAAACCTCTGAGTAGATACTATAATTGTTTTCATTTTAAAGATGAGGCAGTATAGACATAGAGGGTTGAGTGGCTTCCCTTAGTGGGCTAGGTTGCAAATCCTATCAGCCTGCTCCAAGCTAGATGCTCTTACCCACTGCATTTATAGCTCCTTGATTATCCTTCTAATGGATTTAGCCATGCTATCACATTAAAATCTTAATATGATTTCACTAGCTTAGAGCTAATATAGCAACAGTTTTTACTATGTTTTACAAGACAGGGAAATAGGATCCTGTAGTGACAAAAACCTGAATTGAGAACCCTCCCACTCAGCATCTTGGTGACCTCATCCAAGTTACTTACTCGCTAAGGTCTCAGTTTTCTTGTTTGAAATATGGTGAGACAAGTTCCTAATTCACTAGGTTAATTATTAAATGAAATTGCACTGTCAAGTAGTTAGCAGAGTGATTGACATAACTAGATTACCTTAAGTGTATCGAACACTTTCTATTTCAATCACTTTACATGATCAATGGATCTGTGTATATGCATATATGTATATTTATTTGTTTATGCACATACATATATATATATACACATGTAACTAAACACATATATTTAATTAGTTATATATATAACCAAATACTTATATAAATTATATATAGCTATACAAATGTAGTCAACTGCTTGTGGCTCATATGGTAAAGAATCTGTCTGCAAGGTGGGAGACCTGGCTTCCATCTCTGGGTCAGGAAGATCCCCTGGAAAAGGGAATGGCAACCCACTCTAGTATTCTTGCCTAGAGAATTTCACGGACAAAGGAGCCTGGCGGGTTACAGTCCACGGGGTCGCAAAGAGTCAGGCACAACTGAGTCACTTAACACTTTCACTTCCATACAAATATAACTAAATAAGAACATATATATCTATATATGGAATTTAGAAAGATGGTAACCATGACCCTATATGCGAGACAGCAAAAGAGACACAGATGTAAAGAACAGACTTTTGGACTCTTGGGAAAAGGCGAGGGTGGGATGATTTGAGAGAATAGCATTGAAACATGTATATTACCGTATGTGAAATAGATCGCCAGCCCAGGTTTGAAGCCTGAGACAGGGTGCTCAAGGCCGGTGCACTGGGACAACCCTGAGGGATGGGATGGGGAGGAAGGTGGGAGGGATGTTCAGGATGGGGGACACATGTACACCCATGGCTGATTCGTGTGAATGTATGGCAAAAACCACTACAATATTGTAAAGTAATTAGCCTCCAATTAAAATAAATTAATTTACAAAAAAAAGAATGCATGTATACAATAAAACACTCCAGAATGAATCATATGATTACAGATTATTGCACGAGAGGAGACTTCAGGTATTCGTGGAAAGAGAGGAGTTCAAGAACATTTCTGTTCATTGTAAGGCAGTGTTGTGAGTTGCACTTTCATTGTTGTGATCATTTGACCTTTACTGCCTGCTGTGCTTAGTCATTCAGTTGTGTCCAACTTTTTGCAGCCCCATGGACGGTAGCCCACCAGGCTCCTCTGTCCATAGGATTTTCCAGGCAAGAATACTGAACTGGGTTGCCATTTCCTACCCTAGGGAATTTTCCCAACCCAGGGACGGAACCTGTATCTCTCACACTTCCTGCATTGGCATGCAGATTCTTTATCACTGAGCCAGTTGGGAAGCTTATCCAATACCATTTGTCAATAACTAGACATAGCCTCACTCTCACCTCCAGCTTTTATCTTGTACTAGGTTAAGCTTAGTCCTCAGCACATAGAGGCTATGACCTTTCTCAGTTCCTTGAAAGGACTCTGCACCTATTTTAAAGTAGTTGCTTGGTTAGCAGATTTACTTTGTCTTATGGAAAGGGCAGCCCAATATCACTTACATATTTTTTAAATTATTGTTGTTCAATCATTGTCATGTCCAACTCTTTGCGACGCCATGGACTGCAACACACCAGGCCCCCCTGTCCCTCACTGTCTCCTGGAGTTCGCCCTAGTTCATGTCCATTGAATTGATGATGCCATCCATCCTTTGCCTCCCTCTTCTCCTTTTGCCTTCAGTCATCCCCAGCATCAGGGTCTTTGTCAATGAGTTGGCTATTCATATCAGGTGACCAAAGTATTGGAGCTTGAGCTTCAGCATCAGTAATCAGGTGAAATTAAAGAGGATTGCACCTTATTTGATCATGTACCCATATGCCATTTCTTTCATTGCATTTTTAGCATTGCCACAGGAGCAAGAGTTAGGCCAGGCTGTCCTCCCTGTTTGTCACATCTGGGGCATAATAAGAGTGACTTGGGTGGATACTGCCAAAAAGAAACCCAGAAAATTGCAAGCAACACTCAATGTATAACTTAAGAAATAGGGACCAAGGATATAGAGCTTAGAATCAGGAAATGGAAAAACTAGCCAATAGTCAGAACATAGGAGTACTCACAAGGTAGGCAAGGTAGGGGTTTACTAATAATTTTGCCAAAGAACCCCCTTGATTATGGCTCATTTTAAACTACCTGTAATTGTCTAGTTCTGAGTCTGTAGCAGACATATTTTAAGTTTGCCATGTCAACAGTCAATCAAATGAGCTGGTTAATAATGAAGATTTCCAGGCTGCACCCCCATAAACTGCCATCTTGCTCTGAGAATTCAAGAAGTCCCTGAAACACACTTTCTAAAACACTGCTCAGATCTCCTAAAGACATGATGGCTGACAGTGCTCTAAAAAATGTTTAGTAGGTTTCTAATGTTCAAATTCAGATAAATTAAAAGTTTCTCTCATTTGTAACATTTTTTGTATTCGTGTCATTTTCTTTATCAGATATTTAATATCAGGGTATGTAATTTGTTCCAAATGTTGAATGTATTTCAAGATAGACTTCCATGATAATAGTAAGAAAAATTAGTAAGAAAAAGCTTCTTGATAAACTTCCACTCTCAAGAGTAAAGGAGAAAAAACACCCCAGGAAATGCAAAAAGTTGTACAATAGTTATGTGTAATAAAGAACTAACGTGTCAAGATTTTGAGCAATGAAAAGAATATAGGGAAAGAGAATCCTTTTAACACTTGAAAATTTTCTTTTGAGTGGACATAGGTGTAGAAATTTGATGCTACAGAATGTAGGTTTATAGGTTATATGCTATAGGGGGAATGATATGTAATCACCTAGTTCATAATAGTTATATATAAATTGTTCCACATATTGTTTATTAGTTTTAAATTTTAGAAAACCTTTAGACTACGCATGTCTAAATTCATGAACTTATGTGATGTGTATGTGTGTGCTCAGTCACTAGTGTCCGACTCTTTGCGACCCCATGGACTACATGGTCCAATGGAATTCTCCAGGCCAGAGTACTGGAGTGGGTAGCCTTTGCCTTCTCCAGGGGATTTTCCAAATCCAGGGATCAAACCCAGGTCTCCCACATTGTGGTCAGATTCTTTACCAGCTGAGCCATAAGAGAAGTCCAAGAATACTAGAGTGGGTAGCCTATCCCTTCTCTAGCGGATCTTCCCAACCCAGGAATCGAACCGGGGTCTCCTGCATTGCAGGCAGATTCTTTACCACCTGGGCTCTCAGGCAAGTGTGAAAGTCAAATGAATTCTCTTTTTCTGCATTCCTTCAGCTGGTCAAAATCCTAACACATGCAATTTAAATTATTCTATTTTATAAATGACTTTATTATACAGCTTTGTTAACCCTTGAGTGTATTCTTAGAATAAGAAGCGAGATGACATTGGTAACCATGTGAGGTGGATGATATAGCTGATGAGGTGAAATATAATTTGCTTCAATGCAAGTCATCTTACCAGGAGAATGACGACAAACCTGCAGTGATAGGAAAGCCTGTGTTAGAGTAAAAGTACATTTCCATCATCAAAGTGAATTGATGTGTTCAATTAGAGACACACGGCAAATTTGAGGAAGGTTAGTAATAGACCGTGACGATCACCGGATAAATTACTATTTTTTCCTTCTGAGTTTTGATATTCCTTCATATGCCATTAGAGAGGCAAGCAGGCAGTAATCAACACAGAGGCAACCTCGGAAATCGTCTCACAACGAGCTCGCGACCCCTGCAGACAGGGATCATTTTCTGTGCTTGCAGGTGAAGCCTGAAGAAGCACCTATTCTCAACTCACCTGCTGTGTTGTCACTGCTCAGCTTCAGAGTCACATGGTTAGTTGGTGTAATCAAGAATTAAGATCCGACATAAAGCCTTGACATATGCGATAAGGAAAAAAAAAAAAAAAGGAAATGCCCTTGCATTAATCCTATAGCTTGTCTTTAGTTCAAAATTATCAACCTGTGATGATGCACCCGTGACACAGGTTTTTTCCACTGTGTGATCTGACAGTCTCAGTGGTAATATTTCTTCTGCATCTTCCCCCTGATAAGCACAGCTGTAGTTTATTCTTCCATTTTGTCTCAGTCCTCTGCTGACATTTATGTTCAGTCCAGAATATATGGCATCCCAAGGTATAGAATGACTATAATAATATACCACTAAATTTATCCAAGCATCTAAATTTTATTTTAAAAGCATTTTTTTTTGCCATTCAATGTGGTAAATTCAAATAAAATTGTTCACAAGTGTGTTTTTCCCCCAGAAATTGGAGATGAAAAATACAGCCAGTACAAACACAAAGCAAAGCTAAATAAAAGCCTAGCCCCATTACCACATGGTATGTTTTCAAAATCCAGCAGCGTTCCAGAACACTAAGCACTTAAGTTGGAAGTAGCACTTTGCCATGAAAAGGAACCAGCTGTAGGTCCCTCTTTCACTACATATTGTTCAAAACAAAAAATAACCCCATTGAAAATAAGCCTCGAGTAGATGAGACCGAGAAATCCAATGGTATGAGAAACAAAAGAAAGACAATTGTCATTTAAAAATTAAACTGTGTTTCTAACAGTTTATGAGGCTTGCAGATCCAGCAAGCCTGCTGAATATTAATGAATAGATTGATTTGTCAACATATTAGCACCACTGTCAGACGTAACAGCATGGAGGAGAGGCGAGGGGGCAAGGCAGTGAACTACTTAAAAATGCTTGACTGAGCGCAATGAGATTCTATCATGATTGATCAGCTAAAGTGAACGATGTGGGTCAGAACTTCCACTGGGTTTTGACACTTTAAACAACCTCTATTAGATTTTCTAGAATTACTTGTGTTTAATTTTCTTTAAAAACAGTGTGCTTTTTGTTCAGTAATAAGAAACTTTAAATTTGAGCCAAAGGTATACAGTGGTTTAAATAATATCTGCTTAGTAGCCTGCATTTTTAAATATATGTATGTTTGTTTATGTAATATACTTTTACATAGTGTGTATATATATTTTGTTTATAAATATATTTCAAATTCCAAATTAATTAACATTTTAAAAGGTGTCATACCAGGAAAGGAACCATTTGATAACAAATAAAATATAATTAATGAGGTTTTTCTCTAACAAATGATAATTTGTAGAGAGAAACTGATCTGAAGAAGTTTTAGCAAGAACATTGGCATTATAAATGCTCAAAATTGATTGTTTATTGTGATCCAAATTGAAATGTTTTCTGTATATCCCAATCATAAAAATAAAATGTCAGTTGTGAATGTATAATACATCCTAGTTGAATTGAAATGTGACACCTAAATATATGTGGAGGTATCAGTATATAGGAACAAGAAATGTTAAATATTCTGTAAGTTTGCTTTCTTTCACTATAACAATAATATTTCAAAATATAAAATGTTAAAAATCTTCTCTTAACCGTATACTACTCCACAATACCAATACAGTGAGCAGTTATCCAGAATACTCCTAAGTTGCTACAGTAATAGAAAATATACAGTTTTATGAGGATCCCGGTTTTTTTTCAGTTTGAACCTAGCACAGTGAACAAAATGTCTGGGTTTTTATCCACTGGTAGAAACAAGCCCAGTCCTTTTTCCAAATAAAAGCTTTTCTCACAGGTTTGAAAACAGCCATTGTGTCACTCCAATCTTCTCTTCTCCTGGGCAGTTTTTCCTTGAACCACCTGTTTTACATTGGTCCAAACACTCCCCTCTTTGTGTTCTTTTTAAATCAAAACTCAAAACTGTTCTGACTCAAGGTTCAGTGAGCCTGAAGTAACATGAATTCACCATTCCTTTATTATAAAGAACTCATTTCTTTTAGCAGGGCTTAAAATAACACTTGATTTATGGATGAAATGTAGACTCATGTTGAGTTTACTGTGCATTTAGAATTCTGGATTTTTTCTTGTAAATATTGATAAGCCACATTTTTCAATTCTGTACTTAGCCTGGGTTGTTTTTAAATTTCTTTTGTGGGGTGCGTGTGTGCTCAGTTATGTCTGACTCTTTGCGACACCATGGACTATAGCCCGCCAGGCTCCTCTGTCCATGGGATTCTCCAGGTAAGAATACTGGGGTAGGTTGCCATTTCCTTCTCCAAGGATCCGTTGCTGACACAGGGATCAAACCTCTGTCTCTGGCCTCTCCTGCATTGGCAGGTTGATTCTTTACCACTAGCACCACTTGGGAAGCCCTCTTTTGTGGGGGCAGGAAGCTAAATAGAGGACTCTGTTTCATTTGTCTCTGTTAAACTTTATCTTGACAGTACAGCTATATATGTATATAGTTATTTTAGAACTTATTTGTGTAATCCAACTTGTTTGCTCTTCCTGTTGGCATCCTCTGAGTAGAAGCTATCCTAAAACCTTTCTGTTACCTTCCGTTTATCTTCATTACAGAATTCTGAACAAGATGGGATTGAGGACAGATACCTTTGTCTATGTTTATAGACGTCTATTCCAGGGCACTTTGGGCAATATTAAACTGCCACTGGCTACTTTAAGTGTTCTCATACCTCTAGTCCCTTGTTATTCAAAATGTGGTCTAATGATCCATCTGGGACTCTTACGTTCCACCCCAGACCTATCTAATCAGAATTTTCAGTTTAAGATCCCTGGATTATTCATATGCGTGTAAAAGTCCAGGAAGCACTGCTTTAGCACATTCTTTCTCAACTGGAAAGAAAAGTGAAAGTGTTAGTCGCTAAATTGTGTCTGACTCCTTTGTAACCCCATAACTGTAGCCCACCAGGCTCCTTTGTCCATGGAATTCTCCAGGCAAGAATGCTGGAGTGGGCAGGCATCCCCTTCTCTAGGGGATCTTCCTGACCTAGGGATCAAGCCCAGGTCTTCTGCATTGCAGACAGATTCTTTGCCATCTGAACCACATATTAGAAACCTTAGCTGCCTCCTGAGAAACATGTATGCAAATCAAGAAGCAACAATTAGATCCAGACATGGAACAACAAACTGGTTCAAAATTGGAAAGGAGTATGTTAAGGCTATATATTGTCACTCTGCTTATTTAACTCATGCAGAGTACATCATGCAAAATGCTGGGCTGGATGAAGCTAAAACTGGAGTCAAAATTACTGGGAGAAATATCAATAACCTCAGACATGCAGATGATACCACCCTCATGGCAGAAAGCTAAGAGGAACTAAAGAGCCTCTTGATGAGGGTGAAAGAGAAGAATGAAAAAGGCTTAAAATCCCAACAATCAGAGGACTAAGATCTTGGCATTTGATCCCATCACTTCCTGACAAATCAATAGGGAAGCAATGAAAACAGTGAGAGACTTTATTTTCTTGGGCTCCCAAATCACTGCGGATGGTGACTGCAGCCATGAAATTAAAAGAGGCTTGCTCTTTGGGAAAAAAAAGCTATGACAAACATAGACAGCAAACTAAAAAGCAGAGATATCACTTTGCTGGCAAAGGTCAATATAGTCACAGCTACGATTGTTCTATTGGTCATGTATGATGTGAGAGTTGGACCATAAAGAAGACTGAGTGCCGAAGAATCGATGCTTTTGAACTGTTGTGCTGGAGAACACTCTTGAGAGTTCCGTGGACAGCAAGGAGATCAAACCAGTCAATCCTAAAGGAAATCAACCCTGAATATTCATTGTAACTACTGATGCTGAAGCTGAAGCTCCAATACTTTGGACAAGTGATGTCAAAAGATTGGTGCTCGGAAAGACTGAGGGCAAGAGGAGAAGGGGGTGACAGAGGATAAGATGTTTGGATGGGATCATTAACTCAACGGACATGAGTTTGAGCAAACTCTGGGAGATAGTGAAGGACAGGGAAGCCTGGCATGCTGCAGTCCATAGGGTCGCCAAGAGTTGGATATGACTGAGCGACTGAACAACGAGGTTCTTCCAAAACTACTGATACCTGGAAGCTGCTCCTCTGAAGATTTTTCAGTTTGTCTTTAACTTGAGTATCAGCATTTAAAAAACTCCCAAAAGCCAAAAATCTCTTTGAAGTGAAAAAGAAAGAAAGAAAGGAAAAAAGCACCTCAAACTTCATTAGAATAATATAAGTATATTTTAATTTAGATTTTTAAATTTTGTATCAGTTTGGGGGCTGTTGTATGCTGCGCTTAAACAATTCATGATTTCCAGTATTGTTTTTCTAGTCTTTAGGAGGAAATTAAATTGAATGTGAAGCAAAGGAGTACCCAAGGATGCAGTAACTTTCTACAGAGGAGAGAACTGGGAAAGGAAAGACCTGGCTTGAGTCTCTAAAGGTCTTGCACTTCATTGGATTGCAGTAATTGACTCAGGAACGAGTGAGATGATTTCCAGCGGCCTTGTTTGCTGCTGGCAGCCTCTGGTTTCAGCCCCTGAGAGGAGAGTCCCAGTTAGTGTTGCCGGGCAACAGCTTGCTGGGTTGAGAGCTGGAATGTGAAGGGTTGCAAAACGATTTTTTAAATAAACACACAACTTACCATCAGCATGAAGCAAGCCAAAGGGAGAAGCACTGAGCCTACAGGATGACAGGCAGTGAAGCAGAATGGAAAGGGGGAAAAGAAAAGGCGCTCAGTGGTGACCAGTGATGACTCCAACACTAGAGTGATAGTTTTGATCTGGCTTCTAATTTGAAAATCTGTACCTCACTAAGCTGCAGCTGGACAGAAGACAGCATGGAAAAGCAGTTCTTTAAACTGCCTTGTCTGTACAAAACAGGTCAGCCCCAGAGTTTCACAGGTAATTTCTCTTGTGTCAAATAAACGTTGTAAAATAAACATGATCTGTATTGCAGAGACTCTCAGCATTATTCTGATTTTCTGATGGAAGCTACTGATCCTGTGATCTGTTTGTAGAGATTTGATGTCCTACCATCCAGGAGTATTTTTAGCCAAAATATACAAACCATATGCACATAATGGGGATATTAAAACTTAGAGTTGAGAAAATGTGTATTTAAATTTCTAATTAATGCATTCAATCTGCCAAATGCTATTTAGCAAGCATTTTCCTAATACATTAAATGATGCATTTTTTAAAAAATATTTATGAAATTGTGCAAAAATGAATATACAATCTGGGCAAGCTTAAAGAAGCTAAAATCTAGTGGGGGGAATGGGGAGACAGGCAGGTACCAAAATGATAAAAGATGGGAAATGGGAGCTTCTGTGGCAGTCCAGGGGTTCAGACCTGGCCCTTTCACCTCAGAGGCCCAGGTTTCATCCCAGGTCAGGGACTAAAATCCCAAAAGCCAAACAGCACATTCAAAAAAAAATTTTTTTTTTTGAAAATGGAAGGTGACTGAGAGGGCTGACCTGAGGCACCTATTATGTCTTCAAAAATACTCCGGTCCATTCTTTTCCTGGCCTGTTCTCCAAGTTTTGGGGTCCTTTCAGTTTAGCTGTAATACATGCCAGTGTGCCTCCTACTCACTCAGAGCCTGTTGTGTCCATATATGTGATGTTTACCTTGAAATGGAGAATGACTGCAATATAGATTCCACAATTTCAAAGATGATTCTGAATTCTGACACCTGAAGAAAATAGAATCCATACAATTAAGAGTCTGATGGGACATTTCTTTTCATATTAAGGCATAAAGCCCTTCAGCACCTGTGTATACCTTTTAATTTTATTCTTGTTCAGATACACTTGTACACCTGCCAAACAGGCTGCACAGAACTTCAGCTATCCCCACATCTGCTGAAAGTCCATTCTGGTTAAAAAAAAAAAAAAAGGAATGTTTGATAAATTTTTCAAATTGCTTTACAGGACATTAGGAGAAAAATAACTATGTTAGCCAAGAATTTGTTGTAGCAAAAAAGAAACATTAGGCATCATAAAACAGATTTTCTTTGCTTTTAATTTATAGGAAACATTAATATGAATCCATGCCTAGAGACATTTTAGAAAACAAAATGCTGTGCTCAGAGGATATTCTTTAAAATAAAAATATGAACCATACAATTGTTTAAAATTTTCCAGTGAGAAAGGAAAAGACTTCTCACATTATCCCAATGTCACTATTTGAGGTGCTCAGAGAGCTTGCTCTTAAGACTATTTATTAGTAATATGGAAGGAAGAGATTGAGTTCAAGGGCAAATCAGAGAACAGAGCTCTCAGAATAAGAGTAGAAAGGCCAACTCTCAGTAAATGGGCAGGTACAATCAGAAAATAATCCCACTACTTTCTGAAAAGTTGACGTATTTACTGCAAGAGAAGGAGGAACCAGCCACTGCCTATTTTGCACCTGTTTTCTTTGCTGGGGAGGAGGGCCTCAAGTTGAGAAAATAAGGGAAAGAGGGTGTAAAAGGAAAAAAAAAAAATGTAACTCAAGAGAATGGAGGATTTTCCTGCACATATTTGGCCCTAGACACAACATCAGCTATTCCAAATTACATCTGCTTATTGCCCCAAAGTGTGGAGAAGCCAGCCCTGTGTAGCAATAAACTTTACCTCTTGAAAAGCAGATACTGCAATATGTGGTAGTGTGCGTGCTCAGTTGCATCTGACTCTGCAACCGTATGGACTGTAGCCTGCCAGGCTCTCTGTCCATGGGATTCACCAGCAAGAAGACTGGAGTGGTTTGCCATTTCCTACTCGAGAGGTTCAAACTCAACTGTAAACTATGACTGATGCTCAGAGCAGGACATACTGTATGTTGAAGAAGCTGACAGAGGTGTTCTTAGAGCCATTGTGGATAATTATATTAGTAAATCCTGAATTAACTGGGAGAGATACCAGGATACTTAAAACAGACCTGAGTTTTCTGAATTTCTAAAAGAGGGAAAGAATGGATTCTGTAATCATTCAGGAAGAAGCTTAATAGTTGTTTTTGTCTAAATCCTAGAATGAGTCATGAATAGTTTGCAAACATTTAGAAACCCCTAATATTAAGAAGGAAATGAGTAAAAACCAATACTAGTCAATATTAGTTTACTTAGAATCTATTACCTTAGAATAATTGCATTCTTTTTAAATAGTATTGACAGATTAGTAGAGTGAGTAATACCAAGGACTGATGTTTCTTAACTATAAGGAAGCATTAAGAAAAAAATCTACCATGGTAGCCTTTAGAGAAAACAGTTGCATATGGACTAAATGAGATACTCTTGGGAGGAAACATTACTCATTTATCAGTGTGTTCAGATAATTGATAGTCATGGCAGTTGTGAGTTTAATCTAACATAGAGTCATCAATTTCTATGTTTAAGCTTTATCCTGAAAAAAGATTCTTAGTAATGTGATGAATACATAGTTTCAAGCCTACAGGTAGGCTTATTTAGTTTGGAAATGGTAGAAAGAGGATTAGTCCTTTCAATGGCAGAGGATCACGTCGCATTCAGAATAGTCTTTGAAAGCCAAAACGTTGAGCTAAAGTCAGAAAGATAGATAAGAGAGAGAGATCTGTCTATATCTGTGCATTTATGTAGACAGGAGTGTGGTAGAAACATAACTAAGAAGCGTTTAATGCTCATTGTTGGGAAACTTTAATTTAATTAGATTTTTACATCATCATCAATTGATAATAATGAGTTAGTGGTATGATGTGGATGCTGCATGCCACAGTATTTAAGAGCATGGGTTTGGAATCAGTCCCTCTGGGTTTCATCTTCAGCTGTTACCTGGAAACTGTCTGACCAAATTTTGTGACCTTTTGAAGTTCCAGTTTTTCCTTTGATATAAGATAGAGGTAAAATAACAACTACTTTTATATGCTTGTTATGAGGACTACCTAAGAATCTGAATGTGAAATTTTTTTAAAAAAGGAAAAATTTCATCCTAAGCCTTATGACTAATACCTATACATTCACATCAAGTTGGCAGCTAATTGTGAGAAAAGTTCTGGTCTACTGTGAATAAAAACAGCTGGTAAACCTAAAAGTTAGGGTGCACAGAGAAACTGGGGGAGCTGAAGGGCAGCTGAAAGAACTGCAGAGAGAGCAAGGGTAGAGTGAGTCACAGTCCCCAAGACTTGAAGAGCTATCACGTTGAATAGTCAAGTGCTCCGCTGCATCTACAACATAAGTAGGATTAATGTAGGTAAGTTGTAAAAATGACAACTTTGGGCACAACATAGGAGAAAATAATTCTTGTCACTGGTATCATGAAATTTTATTGACTTGTGACATAGTTTGGACCACTTGAGTTAGTCACTAGGACTCTAGCTAGTTACATTTCAAAAATGCTAAAGAAAGCAGTTTTTCTTTGAGGAGGGTATTAATAAAGGTCAAAGATTTAGAATGGTGCATTTTGTCATTTTGTATGTATGCATATTTTGTCTTTGGAATTGCCTTTGCACTTGGGAGCTTTTCCGGGCTTTATCATTAACTTTTTTATTGCCAATGTCATTGCCAACAATAATCCCTTAAGGAAGATTTGGTGAATAAACAGATAAACAAATGACACATACATGTGATGGATGTGGTCAATAAAGAGAATATGTTGAAAACACAACAACAACACAAACGCTTTAGAGTCATTTTATAAAATGAGCTCAGTGGAAGGTATTTTGGATGGTGCATTTAATGCTGAGTTATATGAGACTTGATTAATGAAAAGGAAAGGACTTAGGAGTTCCAGAAATAGTGGCCAGTGGAATGGAACTCTCAAACACTTAACGATGGGCCTGTTTTCTCAGCAACATCAAGTTCCCAATATTTAACTAATGTCCAACATTTAATAGTTATTTCTGGTTTTTGCTGCCAAGAGCCACAAAATGTATTTGTAAATGCACAGGCACACACACAAGTATATAGACACACACGTCCCGTCTATTTCTCTCCTTACGTCCTAAAGTCTTTTCTCTTGGAGGTATTTGTCACTGGCTCGCTGTGCTTATTTGGGTCAGCTGGGTACTGCGGCTGTGGTCGGACTTGTGATTACATGCCTCACTCAGCAGAGTGATTTTTTCATCTTCATATATTTCATTCCCTTCACACATGTCGAGTTTCTCCTCTGGCAGTACTTCCCTCCCCATTAGGCAGTGTGGTTCACTGTTGGGGCCCATTTGGGCACAAACCAGACTTTTTGTCGAGTTACTGTACTGCTACCTTCCTAATTATAGAATTCAAAGCAGAAGGAGTGAATTAATAACATGTCCTTATTCCCTGCGGCATCCAGGGTAGTGTAATGTTGCAACATGCTTGCCGGAGCACACACACTCTCCTTTCTCCCCTTATTCTCCGTTTTTTGCTGTGTGACTTCACAGCAGCCGGAATGAAAGGTGCACTTTACTCACCAGTGAGTAAATCATGTGAATGGATGTTTTAAAGCCCAGGCCCGAGACGCAGTTCACTGAGAGAACTATACTTTCAAAAGCTCTCTGAGAACACATGCTTGGAATTTGAAATTGTACTAAATGCTGTGTTTCCTAAGGTATCCTAGCTAAGGCAAGGGTGTAAGGGCATAGACAGCATTTAAATGTGTGTCGTTAAATTTACTTTCTCCAGTGAAAAAATTCTTAGCAGTTTCATTCTGCAGTCCTTCCATGCAGGCAAATACTTTGAATATGAGTGTCAAGAGCTACAATTCTAGATTACCAAAAGCCTGTAGGAATCATTTCTGTTTGCCAGCTAACAGAATTCTGATTCATTCTGATGGAATAAAGTTATTTTTATTTTACAGGGACTTCTGTAAATGAAATGTTTTCATACCCATTCAGAGTGAGTGATGTTGACCAAGCAATTGAGTCAAAGCCCCCTCATTCAGGACTTGGTACTTGAGGAAGTTGGGGAGTGAATTTGCATCTTTGTCAGATACATATTTAAGGTATTTGGTAGGAAGATCCATCTCTTAAGAAACTTAATGACCAGGATAGATTAAGGGAGGGAATGTATTCTTTGGCAAAATGTGAATGTTTCCATTAGTTTGGCAGATTTCACTAAATTCTTTTTGGGAAGAAAATGCTAGTGGAAAGAAATGGGAAGTTATTATCGGAATATATGGGAAGCATAAGTTAATGAATTTAATAAATAGTGAACTGTTAATGTCAGGACCATCCCAACAACAAACCGACCTGAGGGAGCAGTGCTGCAGAAGAAGAAAGAAAAAGAAGACTCAGAAATAAAGTGGGGATCAGGGGGCTGATGCCATTCGCAGGCGAAAAGCCCAGATCTTAATCCTTGCATGCCTTTATTGTTAACTTCTACTTCCTTCTTCGTGCTTTAGAGGTATCTGTTCTTTACCATCTCAGATCAGGGATAAAGATATACAATGCACAGTCCTCAATGTCAAACCTTCAGGCCTTTCATGATTTTGTTTAGCCCTTTGGCTAGTGACGCCCTTTCTCAGCAACTCCCTCAAGGCTCTGGTTAGGGGAGTAGTCACTAATGGTTTTCCATCAGTCACATCAGTACTTCAAGATCTTGTATTCAAGATATCTTTCCAGGATGTACTTTTTACTGCTCCCAGCCCTTTGCCTGGAGGTGATGAGAAAGTTATTCTTATTTTTTCAAAGAGGCCCTGTTAATTATAGTACAGGCCTATGCATAGCATATTCCCTACAGTGAATAGTCTAGGCTGAAAATATAGTTTTTAGAAAGGTGATTGACACATGATACTCGAGGTAAAATGCTTTGTAGACTAGATAACCAGAAGAATCACCTTTTTCCTAAATTACACAGCGTTAAAGTCCCCATCGAGGCTGAGAATAAGGCTGGATGGTTTGTGATTGTAACCTCTTAGAATTGCTGTTAGGTTGCTTTCCTGTCTTCCCTATGAAACAGTGAGGGCTGATATTGTAATTCAATGGTTAATTTTAAAAGCAAATTGAGAAAGACAAGTGTTTCACCACTGGATTGTTGACTTAAGTTGATAATGAGTCATGTCTATGTTGCGCTTTATTTTCTTCCTTTTAAATGCGATGTGCAGATATCTGTCACTGAATTCAAAAACTACAAAGCCAATTATGTGTATTCAAACTTTAAACACATTTGATACAAAAATTAGTAAATGCTCTCTCTTGAATGTTCGTTTTATCCTGCCATTAGTGCAGCATCTTTAAATGGTATATATTTAAACAAAACCCCAACTTCAGAAAAGTGTATTGAAAACTAAATGAAAACAATTCACATCATACTTATAAAGACTTATACTCCTTCCTTTACAGTTATTTTCAGTTTCACTTTTTAGGATCCAAAATAAAATTAAGGCCAAGGTTTTAGAATTCTCAAGAGGATTTTTCTTCAGGTTCCAGAGTCTGTTATCACTGTGTTGCATTTGACTGTGTGAAAGAGCAGATGTGGAATAAACTATAAATAAATTATGCATATGTTTCAGATATATCATCTATTTTTACCAATAAATTTTTTTTTCAGCCATTGATCTTATCAATAATTTGCTGCAAGTGAAAATGAGAAAGCGCTATAGTGTGGATAAGACCTTGAGTCACCCTTGGCTACAGGTAAAAATTAATCATTGGATATATTCTCAGTTGAATAAGCTTCTAAATATTTAAAGATGTGTATACTATGTGTTAAAAAATCTTGTATCATATTTTTGAAGTATAATTCTATCAGTGTGTTTGCCAAAAGGCATGCAGCTTCTTAGGATTAATAATGTTTCTAACTGTATCAGGAAAATTGAATAAAGGAGAAACATACCACACACACACCAGCACACACACCCCAAAAACAAAAAACAAGAAGGAAGGGTCATAACATAACTCCAAAGACCAGATTTCAGAAGCATCTGTATGTGTAATCCTGATAAATATCCAAGTAGATGCCCATCTGGTCATGCACTGTACTCATTTGGGAACTGTATATTTAAATCCTAGTTAATACTCGTAAAACAAATTTATGGTAGATATAAAGCATATGCATCTGTTTGTTCTCTCAAAATTTTTTTTTTAATTTTCACTTTGAAAATTAAAGTTTAGAAACACGACCCTCTGAAATACTGAAGGATTATTTGTGGGCGTTGAATTCCAAATGAACACCAACATTCTGCATTGCTTAACTGCATATACCAACTGCACAGTTCCTGATGCGTGCTATCCTATAAATAATATGCATTTGCAAAGTTGAGGCAGATAGGATGGCTTTGGTGCTGATGCTGTCGCTTCAGGGCGCCTGAGGAAATGCACAGCATGGTTGGAGTGGAAGAGAAAAACGGTAACATGTATGTTGTGGGAACTGATAACGTAAGAAAGAATGCTTTAATGAATTACAGTCGTATCTGGGGTAACACTTTGCAATGTCTTCCTCAGGATTATCAGACCTGGTTAGATTTACGAGAGCTGGAATGCAAAATCGGGGAGCGCTACATCACCCACGAGAGCGATGACTCGAGGTGGGAGCAGTACGCAGGCGAGCAGGGCCTACAGTACCCCGCACACCTGATCGATCCAGGCGCTGGCCACCGGGGCGGTCCTGAGACCGAAGAGATGGAAATGAAAGCCCTCAGTGAGCGTGTCAGCATCCTCTGAGTTCCATCCCCTGTAATCTGTCAAAACACTGTGGAATTAATAAATACATACGGTCAGGTTTAACATTTGCCTTGCAGAACTGCCATTATTTTCTGTCAGATGAGAACAAAGCTGTTAAACTGTTAGCACTGTTGATGTATCTGAGTTGCCAAGACAAATCAACAGAAGCATTTGTATTTTGTGTGACCAACTGTGTTGTATTAACAAAAGTTCCCCTGAAACACTAAACTTGTTATTGTGAAGGATTCATGTTCTATTTAATGCATTAAACCTGTCTCCACTGTGCCTTTGCAAATCGGTGTTTTTCTTACTGGAGCCTCAATTTGGTAAGAGTCTGCAGAACCTGTCCTTGAAATAGTTCTCTTCTGTGTGTCCCATTGGTGTCGTCACTATAAGCAAACTCTTGAAGAGTAGATTATTACCAGTGTTCTATGAACAACTCCAAAACTCGTGTGGAAAAAATGAGTGATGGAGGCTGCGGGGGTCAGGGGATAAATATGCAATCCTAAGACGCAAGTGCATGAAAGAGTTCTACTGTATATTTTCAAATCCTTTGCCTGCCTGGTGTGCCTCAGTATATTTAAACTCAAGTAAATGGGCCTAGGTGCGCCTACTACTCTTAAGCCCAAATGCCTTAGAAATGTAACTGCCATTTATAGAACAGGTATATTTCCCCCTTTCTTACAATACCCTGCTATATTTTGGGAAATCAGCAGCTAAGCAACCTTTTGCCTTTGTGTATTTTTCAACAATAACAAATAAATATTCTTGTGAAAATGTGTCCGTCTGACTGAATTATTTTCATGTGTGATTGACGCTAGTGTTTTCAGGCCAAGAGTAGGAGTCGCAGTTATCTTATGGCCTAGAACTTAGCTTTATCTACTCTGCAGCCACAAAAATATGATTCCAAATGTACTGAAAACTTTCTGTCCTGCATGTCATCTAGTTTCCTATAGAGAAGTGAAAAATTACCAAAACCAAACAGAATACTTGGAGACATAAGGGTATTACAAACAGCAATCTCAGTGTAACTTCCTGATTAGAAAAATGGCTCTAATTTCTTTTTAAACTAGTAGGTTTGGAGGTGAACTGCAATAACACATCAACCCTGGAAAATTGTTTAAGTGAAAGCCAACTTAAGTAATGTTCTGTAGCCTGGAGAATATAAAACTAGTATTGGACTTTAACAGACTTCAAGTGTGTGAAGTCAGTACTTGTGGACTGTTTTTCTTTGTAGCAGAATGACAGTGAATTATTTATTACTGTTAACTATATCACAGAAAAAAAATTGTAATGTTTGGAATAATTTTACGTGTAGTGAGCCGGCTGAATGTATTTAAAAAGTATGTTAAGACACAAGCCTTATTTATAGTTGGAGGAATGGGAGAATAGTTGATCTTTCCAACGGTTAATCACTATATAATTTGTTATTATTTTAAGGAATTTGGAATTTATTCTGTGTAAGTCAGAGGACACCAAACTTCTTAAGCAGAAGGATAAGCAACATCAACAAGCTCACTCTGCCAGCAAGACAGTCTGGATTGAAGCCAGGGTAGGGATGAGCCAAAAGACCAGGTAAACCATTGTAATAACACAGAGGGGGTGATGAGGGCATGAAGAAAGGCAGTAATAAATAGGGAGCTAGGTGGAGAGGTGTGTATAAAGATGCTGATAGATGGGATCAATGGAACTTAGTTACAGGTTCAATGTAAAATTTAGAGGAGTCCAGAGTGAATCCTAGTTTTTGGCTTGGGTGATTGATGGAACTATTAATCAGAAGGACTTACACCCTTAGGAAGGGTAAGATCACATTTGAATATGTTGAATATAAAGTTCCTTGATGTTAAACATGAACTTTGAGATATCCTGAAGATATTTAAATATGTGTGTAGAGTTTAGGGAAGAATTCTGGAGCTGAAGGTATATATCTGAAATTCAAAAGCCACAAACTGATTGGAATGACCCAAGTCCTTCGGGATAGGATGAGAAAGAATGATCTTAGGGACATAAACCTGAGAAATCTCAGTATGAATGGTTCAGTCAGAATAAAAAGAATGTTTAAAAATAGAATAGTATGGAATAATAATATGCAACTTGAAGAAAGAAGTAAGTTCAGGAGTGAAGTAGATAACAGTAGAAAATACTTATGGAGGAATAATGGTTTCAGCCTTTTGGGGGGCAGCTTTGCCAACTGTTCCAGCAGTTTGTAACAAACATGACTCTTTCTGTTACATTCAGAGTAGCATGTCAAAAGGATATCTGTGTGGCCATGCTATTGAGACAACTTATTCTTCAGTGACATCAAGCACAGGAAAGAGTAAGTAACTGCTAATGCTCAGAAAAAAAGTGGGCCACTGAAAGTCACACCACTTTCTTCCATCAGCTGATGATGCAAACAATCCAGTTTCACTGAAGTAGCAACACGTTTTATGCTAAATATCATCAGTGTGGTTGTCCAGACTTCACATCAGTGATGTATCATAGTGTTCAATGACATATGGGCAGTAGACTGTTTAATACAAGAGGCAGAGCAACATTTTTAGTACAGAAATATCTTCTGATTCTGACAAAAATAAGAGAAATGACCAAAGTGTGATTCAGGGAGGATGTGTCCTCTGTAGGCAATATTCCTTAAACAGTGACAATATCAGTCCACTCAGGATGCCATAAAAATTGCTCTTCTCTATATATCCTGAACTGTAAGAACAACCCCCTCTCCCACCCCACTGTTTTTGCTTTTGGTCTGAGCAAAAGGACTGTGCCTAGAAAAATGTTTTGATCAGTGATGCTATTGATTTGTCTCTTAGCCCTGAGGGATCTTTGAGTTTAGTGAATACTCACTATCATGGCAACTTTAAATAAAAAAAAAAAACATGGTCAGCCATTATATTGCATGTGTAGAATAAGTATAGCAATGAGAATAAGAAAGCTATCTGTATCCTCATTGCATTATTCAGTTAATGTTGTTTGACTACCTCTGACGTGATTGCATTTTACATACTGTCTATTTAGACTGACTTAAAGAACCAAATACTGGTTCATCTGAAGTTACACTGAGGCCCATGGAGAAAGGTTGACTGCTTTTTGTGGCCAAAACGGAACAAGCTCTTTTATTTCAGTCATTTCACTCTGTTTGAAACACTGTTCTTTCCACCCCATCCCCTTGCCTTGTTAAGCCCTGTTTAACCTTTCACCATGCTTTTGACCTGCATTTCATGTCTTTTTGTGTTCCTCTTCTCCTCTTTAATTACCTTCTTTTTTGTAAGCAAGATATTATTAGTGTAGGATCGTAATTACTTCATTGCATTTTTCTTATTTTAAGTTATTTTTTAGTGATTACTCTAGAGCTAATTTGCATCTGTAGTTACCACAGTCTATTAACATCAATACTAACTTAATTCCGGTGAAATATACAAACTGGGCTCCCATACATCTCCATTCCCTACACCCTTATTTGTGACATTACTGTCATATATGTTATATACTTATATGTTACAACTCAATAGTACTGTTTTATAGTCATCATTTCATACAACTACCCTTTAAATCAGTTGAGAGAAGCAAGATTTTAAAAAACAGTTTTTTATATTTAACTACCTTTTCCATTGCTCTTTATTTCTTCATATGAATTCAGAGTACTATCTCATGCCATTTCCTTTATGCCTGTATGACTTTCTTGAGTTTTTTAAGGCATGTCTGCTAGCAACAAGTTATCTCAGTCTTTGCATATCTTGGAATGCCTTTATCTCACCTTTATTTTTGAAGGAAAGTTTTGGTGGATATAGAATTCTTGGTTCAGGGTTTTCTTGTTTTGTTTTGTTTTCATCCCACCTTTTTTTTTTTTTTTTTTTTTTTTTAGCCTTGATCGTCTCTGGTGAAAACTCATCTTTAATCATATTGTGGTTCCCTTGTATGTGATGCATTTTGTCTTGCTGCTTTTCGTATTTTGTCTTTGTCTCTCAGCACTTTCAGATGATGTACTAGGTGTGGATTTCTTTGTTTTTATCCTGTTTGAGTTTAAGCTTAGAACTGTAGATAATTTCTTTCCTACAGTTGGAAAAAGTCAGACCATTGTTTCTTCCAATACTTTTCTGCCCTTCATCTCTCTTCTCTCTGGGTGTCCTTTTACATGGAATTTGCTATGCTTGGTGAGTCTCACAGGTCTCTCAAACTCCGTTTTGGTTTTGTTTCTTCACTTTCTTTTTGTTCTTCAGATTGTGTAATCCGTTTTGATTTATCTTCAGGTTAACTTTTTTTTTTTTTTTGCCAAATCAGATATGTTGGGTGTCTCCAGTGAATTTTTTATTTCATTTTTTTTCCAAATGTAAATTTTCTCTTTGGTTTTTATTATGCTCATCTTTCTAAAAAGTCTTTTCCATCAGGTGAGTCATTGTTATACTTTCTTTCAATTCTGTAAATGTGGTTTCCCTCCGTTCTTTGAACATGGTTGTAATAGCTACTTTGAAGCCATTGTTAAGTCCAGTTTCTGGGCCCACTCTCCCATCTTCTACCCTAACCAGAGACAGTTTCCACCGAGTGCTTTTTTATCCTCTCTGTGCATCACAAATTCCTGTTCTTTACATGTCAAAATTAATTGTTTTAACTAACATAGCAACTCGGTATCAAGATTCATCTATCCCTTCCCCCCTCAGTCAGAGTTATAGTTGTTGCTTTTGTTTGTTCAGTAACTTTCCAGGATTAATACTCTGAAAACTGTCTTCCCTGAAGTACACAGCTGCTTATGTCTGCTCGTTTTTTTTTGTTTGTTTGTTTTTGTTTGTTTGGTTTTTGCTTTTGTTTTTTTAAGACTGGCCTCCTGGATGCCACATTCAAGACAGCATAGGTTAGTAGTCAGTGATGAGTATGATGAACTACTAGACCATCGTGTGATTAAATTTCAATTATATGTGAAATTGAAGCATCTCATTTAAATTTTTCACTTAATCCATTTCTCCCTCGTTTGGGCTCTGAGTGTCTGAACAACATGACTCCCTGCACTCCAGTGGATAAAAACATTCCCTATCTCCCCAATAAGGGATAAGTAAGTAGGCGGGGGTGTCGTCTGTATGAACCTCCAAACTCTTAATACTAACTTCAGCTAACAGCAGCATGCTGCTTGAGGACAATGTTCCGTGTTATTTTTCCAAAGACAAGGACTTGGCACTCGGGATAGCTGTTTTGCGGGTTTTCTTCAGTATCTTGAACTTCTTTGCTCCTTTGTTCCTTTGGCATGTTTATTTCTCTTTCCCAACTCTGAACTTTTCTTGCAGGTTCAAAGAAAGAATTTTTTTTTAAATCTGCTCAAAAGCTGAGTAACCCTTATATCTGAATCTTCTGATTTTTTTGCCTTTTTTCAGACAGAATGCTGCCCCCAATTAAACTTTCTTTTATAACCACAAAATATCTTTGTATTTAAAAACATGCACCTTCCCACCTTCAGCAAAAACTAAACAAATCAAGTTAGACCGTTTTCATTCTAGTCTTCATTTTTATCATCATCGAATCTCTTCTCAATGGTTATCATTGTCTTTTTACTCAAAATTGATGGATTTCCTCAAGATAGCATAGAAGTTAGAAATGAAGAGACAGACCAACTTTGTCTTGAATTCTTGGTGACCATTAAAGCATTTTAATCTCTCATGTATCCAGGGGCGTTGTAAGAGGTTAAGTAGAATAATGCCTATAAAACTCTTTAGTGTATCCCTGGCCTAAGACATCAATGAAACCATTAGTAAGTAATATGTATTATTCTTTAGTCATTCAACAACTATTTTTGACCACTTTCTATGTGCTAGGAACATAGCAAATGAAAAAACAGGTGTGAGTACTGCCCATATTCCCTGTAACTTCCTTCTCTGATGTCCTGCCTGCATTTGTTTTGATGGTCTACTTGAAAGGCCTGAATTCTGAGCTTAAACATAAGACCAGATCCCGACTCCATGCCTTATTGAGTGATTTTAGAAAAGTTATTCCTGGATCCTCTGAGTCTACTCAGGAGTAGAGTGGCATATATGTTTTAGAATTTAATTGGGATAACTAAGGTAAGTATTTCAATTTCTTAGCCACATTGCTGGCATGTGTTGCAGCTCAACACATGTGAGCTTCCTCCTGTCTCCTACCTATATGTACATACATATAGGTACAAGGTTTTCTCATTTTTCTTTTCTAATATTTTCTTCTGATATGATTTATGTGCATGAATTCAACTGTTACTTTAGCTAATATTCCCAAATCTATACTGACTACTTCAAACTCTTCAACATTCCAGTTACATTTCTTCATAAATCTGTAAATAAGCTCAATAATCTATATCTATCTAGAGGTCCACCATGACTTAAATTCCACATGTCTAAAATCACTGTTATCAATTTACTTTCAAATCAACTGCATTGTAGGCATTTTCTAAGTGAGTTTTCTAAGTAGAGTTACTGCCAGTTATCTACAAGATGAATTCAAATTAGTGTTACAGAAGCTGTGTGGTCTAAAAATTAATAAAGCACTATTCAATAAGAATTCCATGTATTCCACAGATTTCTGAGTCATATGAACATTAGGGCTTAGACAGAAACAATTTTCATGTCTTTGAAGTTCATTTCTTATTAAGACAAGAAGCTGGGCAAGCTGACTTCTAACTTACTTATTCATAGATTTCATGAAAGTACGGTTTAAGTTGAATATCAACAAGGTTTCAGTGATGCATACATTTTCTAATTTTCTGAGGCAAATTCTGTTTTGAAAAAGGAAAAGTCACATTCTTCCCTGGACCTCTTTTGTGTCATAGATTATGTCTAAGAACTTTTCACAGTGATGATTTCTTTAAGTGATAATGGGCTACCAGCTAATTTCTGCTGCAAAGTGTGAACATTTGCCTCAAAACTTCTTTCTGTACCTTGAATGAAATGGTAAGATTTTGAATTAAGATTTATTTTTTCTTTGTGTTTTATGCTATTGATATTTCTTTTATATACCCAAACCCCTTGGATCTTTTCCTTTTTAAGTATTTAGTCTGACTTGGTCTGAGAACTGAGGTTATACTTTACTCGAGTGTTGGACACTTAGTGATGTCAGTTTTCAAGGAGATTCAAATAGATTATTTTTCTTTTCTCTCAATAGATTATTTTCTTTTCTCTCATAATGTTATCTCCACTCTTGAAGGTAGTTAACTGTCTAATATTGATTGACTACTGGATTCTGCTTCCCTCCATGGAGACATGGTGTTAGTTGCTCAGTCCTGTCCAACTCTTTGAAACCCCATGGCTCAAGCCCACCAGGCTCCTCTGTACATGGAATTCTCTAGGCAAGAATACTGGAGTGGGTGACCATTCCCCTCTCCAGGGCATCTTCCTGGACCAGAGATTGAACCCAGGTCTCCCACATTGCAGGCAGATTCTTTACTGTCTGAGCCACCAGGGAAGCCCCCCATAGAGACAAGAGCTTGACCTACATATATGTCTCCTCCAAAATCCCCAAAAAACTGGATTCCTTGCAGATATTTTCATCCTTCTATATGCAGAGGAGTAGGAGGAATCATTTGAGTAAAGAGAAAAAAGGGAGTATGAACTTGAAATGAACAGAGGAAAAGCTCTTGATGAACAGAGGGTTATTATGGAGGTAGACTCAGGAAATAACTTGGTTCAGGTTAACTAGAGCTAGATTAACAAAGGCCCCACAAACCAGGAAGAAGAATTCACACTTTGTCCCAAAATATATAGGAAGCTGTAGGTCATTTTGTCAAGAGGAACTGAAATTCCTTATTTTACACTTAAGAAAGGGGTAATAAAAAGTTTGTTTGGAGTCGAATAATTTAAATATCAAATCATGCATTTGGAGTCCATAATTTAAATATTAAATCATGCTTATGTTCATAATGAGGTTAAAAGGCTTTTTAAAAATAATAGTGTAAAATTAAACTGACTACACTTCAATTACTCCATTTTAAAGACAGAGTACTCTTACTATCTGATGTGAATTTTTTCCTCATTTTTGATTCCCTTTATTCAGGCACTCAGATAAACTAAGAATGTCTCAGAGGAGATAGTGACTTGAAGTATGCTCTGTAGGCAAAACTGCAGAATAAGCCAAACTTGGACATCATAAAATTGTAGCTTGTGTATGTAGAGAAATAATCATTAGATCCAATTATCTTTAGACAGACTGATGTTTTAAATTCTAATTGCAAAGTTTTAGCCTCATTAACATGTGTTTCATTTTATATGTTGGCTACCACATTTTATTGTTACAATTCATTAAAAATTATGTGAAAAATGAAGATGATCATAAACTTCATCATATAAGCAAAAGAAAAAATACTGCCTGAGTAATGATAGCAACACTTTATATTTGCATAGCAACTTCTTTTTAAGGAGCTCAAAACATTTCACAAATATTATCTCATTAATCCTATGAGTACAGCAATACAAAATAATTTTTAAAACTCCAAGCTGGGGAAATTGATTCCTTAAAATAGCTGCAGTTTGTTTCTAGTGTTGTACATTGAATTATGAACAAATAAAGTAAGATGTTCAGATTCATTTATTATTATTTTAAAATTTACATAGAATAAAAAGATGTTTTTTGGTCTAGGTTTCTATCAGTTTTAACACATACAGATGAATGTAACTACTGTTACACTCAGAATATAAAACAGTTCTATTGCTCAAAAAAATTACTTTGTGATATTCTTCTATAGTCACACTATCTTCCACATTTGCTTCTGGTAAGCACTAATCTGTTCTCCATCTCTACTGATCTGCCTTTTTCAGAATTACATATAATTGGATTCCCAGAGTATGTAACCTTTTGAGCCCTAGTTCCTTTCCCTCACCATCTGTGTTATTATGTGAGTCAACAATTCATTTTTTATTGCTGAGTAGTATTCCATTGCATGGATATATCCAGTTTGTTTATCCATTCACCTATTGCAAGATATTTACATTATTTCTAGTATGAGTTAATTTTTCATAGAGCTGCTATATATATTTGTAATACATTTTTTTGGTAAAAACATTCCTTTCATAAGGTTAAACATCTTTGAATGGGATTGCTAGTGAGTGCCTGTTAACTTTATAATAAAACTAACAAAGCAAAATACCTAGGAATAAACTTAACCATAGAGGTAAAAGACCTAGACTCTGAAAACTATAAAACATTGATAAATGAAATTGGAAATGCTACAAAGAAATGGAAAGATGGACTGGTTCAAAATTGGGAAAGAAGTACATCAAGGCTGTATATTGTTACCCTGCTTATTTAACTTCTATGCAGAATAATGTGGTGTTGGAGAGGACTCTTGAGAGTCTCGTGGACTGCAAGGAGATCAAACCAGTCAATTCTAAAGGAAATCAGTCCTGAATATTCATTGGAAGGACTGATGCTGAAGCTGAAGCTCCAAATACTTTGGCCATCTCATGTGAAGAACTGACTCATTAGAAAAGACCCTGATGCTGGGAAAGATTGAAGGCAGGAGGAGAAGGGGATGACAGAGGATGAGATGTTTGGATGGCATCACTGACTTGATGAACATGAGTTTGAGCAGGCCCCAGGAATTGGTAATGAACAGGGAGACGTGGCGTGCTGTAGTCCATGGGGTCGCAAGGAGTTGGATACCACTGAGCAATTGAACTGAACCAAACCATGAAATGGAAAGATATCTTGTACTATTGGATTGAAAGAGTTAATATTTTTATCATGGCCACACTACCAAAGAAATCTAAAGATTTAATGCAATCCCTTTCAAGTATCCATGATATTTTTCACAGAACTAGAACAAATAATACTGAAATTTATATGGAAACATGAAGACCTCAAATTGCCAAAGCAATCTTGAGAAAAAAGAATAAAGTAGGAGATATAATCCTCCCAGACTCAGACTATTCTTCAAAACTACAGTAGTCAAAACAGCCTGGTGGTGCTGGTAGTTATTCAGTGGCTCAGTCATGGCCAACTCTTTGTGACCCCATGGACTGTAGCACACCAGGCTTTTCTGTCCTTCACTGTCTCCAGGAGTTTGCTCAAACTCATGTCCATTGAGTTGGTGATGCCATCCAACCATCTCATCCTCTGTCACCCTGTTCTCCTGCCCTCAATCTTTCACAGCATCAGGGTCTTTGCCAGTGAGTCTTTTGCCACATCAGCCAAAGACTTGGAGCATCGGGCAAAATATTGGAGCTTCAGCTTCAGCATCAGTCCTTCCAATGAATATTCATGTTTGATTTCCTTTAGGATCGATTGGTTTCCTCTCCTAGCTGTCCAAGGACCTCTCAAGAATCTTCTCCAGCACTACAGTTTGAAAGCATCAATTCTTCAGTGCTCAGTCCTCTTTATGGTCTAACTCTCACATCTGTATATGACTTGCATGAAAACAGATACAGATCAGTGGAACCAAGTACAGACCAAGAAATAAAGCCACACCTCTGTGGTCAATTCATGACAAAGAAGGTAAGAATATACAATGGAGAAAAGACAAATTTCTCAAGAAGTGGTGCTAGGAAAACTGGACAGCTCCATGTAAAATAATGAGATCAGGACATTTCCTCACACCATATACAAAAATAAATGGAAAATGAGCAAAGACCTAAATGGAAGACCTGAAACCATAGAGCTCTCAGAAGAGGACATAATCAGAACACCCTTTGACATAAATTGTAGCAATAATCTTGTGGCTCTGTCACCTAAGGCAAAATAAAAGCAAAGATAAACAAATAGGACCTAATTAAACTTAAAAGCTTTTGTATAGCAAAAGATACCATCAATAAACAAAAAGACAACCTACACATAGAATGTGAGAAAATATTTGCAAATAATGTGATCAACAAAGAGTTAAGATACAAAATATATAAATAGCTCATACAACTCTTTCAAAAAATGTAAACAATCCAATAAAAAAATGAGTAGAAGACCTGAATAAACATACAGATGGCTAACAGGCATTGCTCAGTGTCACTAATTTATTAGAAAATGCAAATGTGATATTAATGCAACAAAAAGATACTACCTCACAGCTGTCAGAATAGCTTTCATCAAAAAGCCTACAAATAACAAATATTGGCAAGAATGTGGGAAAAGTGAACCCTGTACACCATTGGTAGGAATATAAATTGGTGCTGCTATTATGGAAGTAAAACTAGAAAAAGAACTACCATATGATCCAGTGGCTCCACTCTTGGGAGTATATCCAGGAAAAAAAAAAAAAACTAATTAAAAGATGTATGCACTCTAATAGTAATAGCAGTACTGTTTAAATAGCTAAGGGATAGAAGCAACCCAAGTGTCTATCAACAAGAATGGATAAAGAAGATGATCTGTAAAAATACTGAACCACTACATGCTGTTCATCTGAAACTAATATAATATTGTAAATCAAGTATACTCCAATAAAAAAGTATGTTTTCAAATTTCCAAATATTTGGAGTTTTTCAGTTCTTTCTGTTATCCGTAGTTTAATTCCATAATGATCAAGAAATATACTTTGTATGATTTCAATTCTCTTGAATATTTAATTTTTTATGACCACATTGTAGCCAATCTTGAGAGTGTTCCATGTGTACTTGAACAGAATATGTATTCTCCTGTTGTTGGGTAGAGTGTCCTACAAATGTCAACTGAATCCAATTAATTGATGATTTTGTTTAGTATTTTTATATCCTCCTGGTTAATGGTACATGTTTTTCTGTCTTGTGGAAAGAAAATACATAGAGTTTCTTATGTATACCATGTATTTGGGTCTTGGATTTTAAAAATTCATTGTGAAAACCTTTGCCTTTTAATTGGTGTGTTCAGACAATTTAAATATAATTATTGATATTTTTGCATTTAGGTTTACTATGACATCATGTTTTCCTATTCATTCCTCCTGTTTTTTCATTCTTTCCTCTTTCCTGCCTTCTGTTGAATTATTAGAATATTTATATTTTAGTATTAGTTTTTGGTTTGTATATTAAGTACTTTACTGTGTGTGTGTGCTTGTTCTGTTGTGTCTGACTCTTTGCAACCCTATGGACTGTAGCCTCCAGGCTCCTCTGTCCATGAGACTTTCTAGGCAAGAACACTGGAGTGATTTCTCATGCCCTTCTCCAGAGAATCTTCCCTACCCAGGGATCCAACCCACATCTCCTGTGTCTCCAGCATTGCATATGGATTCTTTACCACTGAACCACCAGAGAAGCCCAGTATTTTACTATATCTCTTTGTAACTTTCGTTAGTGATTGATCTAAGGTTTAAAATATACATACTTAACTTTTTACACTGCACTTAGAATTAGTATCTTACCACTTAAAGTGGAATATAAAAATTTTGCTACCTTAGAGGTCCCTTTAGCTTTCACTTTTTATGTTGTAGTTGTAATATGTATTACATCTACATATATTGAAAACCCTATCAGACTGCTACTAATTGCTGCTTTTAATCATCAAACATATTTTTAAAAGCTGGAAGTGGATATTCTTATATTTACACTGATGTTTACTTTCTGTTCCTTGTCCTTCATTACTGACATTCCAAGTTGGCCTGCAGTGTCATTTTTATTTAATCTGGAGAACTCACTTTTGCATTTCTTTAAGAGGACTACTGCTGGTACAAACTCTCTAGTTTTCCTTCATCTGAGAAATCTTTATTTTGCCTCACTGATGGATAGTTTTACTGGATATAGAATTCTCAGTTGGCAGTTCTTTTCTTTCAGTACTTAAACATGTAAACCCATGGCTGATTCATATCAATGTATGGCAAAAACCACTACAATATCGTAAAGTAGTTAGCCTCCAACTAAAATAAATAAATTAAAAAATTTTTTTTCATAGGTTCTAAAAAAAAAAAAAAGTCTGAAAGTAGACCACCGCTTTCTGGATTCTAATAAGAAACCTGCTGTCATTCAAATTGTCTCCATGTATGCATGTAATGTTTCATATTTGGGGGGGAGCTTTCATGATTTTTTGCTCATCATTTGTTTTCTGGAGTTTGATTAGGGTGTTTCTGGGTGTGGATGTTTTTGTATTTATCCTCTTTAGATTTCACTGAGTTTCATAATTCTCTAGGTTTATATCTTTGGTCAAATTTGTAAAGTATTCAGTTATTTCTTAAAGTAGTGTTTCTTAAAGTACACTGTTTCTATTATCCTTCTGAAACTCAAGTCATGTGAAAGCTCAACCTTTCGGTATTATATCATATCACAAATCCCCAGTACTCTATTCATTTTTTAAAAATCTTTTTTTCCTTTCTGTCAGTCTATGTTCAAATTTATTGACTCTTTCCTCTGTCATCTCCATTTTTTTCTTTAATCCATCCCGTGAGTTTTCAGTTTTTGTTGTGTTTTTCACATCTAAAGCTTGCCTTTGGTTCTGCTTTTATGTCTTCTATTATCTTGCTGAGACTTTCTATCTTTCCCTTCATTTCAGAATATTTGGCATTACTTTTGGGAATACATTTAAATACCTACTTTAAAGTCTTTCTCTGATCATTTTTACATCTGTGCCATCTCAGATTTGACATCTGTTGATTGTCATTTTTCTTGTGTGATACTTTGATTTTATTTTTCTCTTGTAAGTTATTTTAAGATTTTATCCTGAAAATTTTTAATATTATGATTTTGTTTTGTTTAAGTCTATTAAGAACATTGATTCTGTTATTCTTTTTTGATTTTAGTAGCTGTTGATCCTGTAGATTGAGGCTATAAATTTCTACTTATTGTCTGTGGGCTATAATTTCGAAGTCAGTGCAGTTTTTAAAGCTTTTACAAAATGTGCTATCTGAACCTGTCTTCTCTGTCCTCTACTCAGTAACATTCTAGCATCTGGAAAGTGGTTCTACCCCACAATTTAGTTCTCAAAGTCTTTGATATGCCAGTAAGAGTCAGATTTAAGCATGCACAACTTGTGACTGAACCTAAGAGTACATATACAACTTTCTGGAATTATTTTCCTGAGCTATCTTCTCTCTGTGGTCTCCTTGATACCTCTATACCACAGGAACACCTTTCATGGTCCTTGGGCTAGTAAGCCAGGGCTTTAGACATCCCCATTGCTGCCTAATTGCTGTTACTGTGTCTGTCTGCAGGGCCAAACAGCAAGAGGGTATACAAAGAAAAAGAACCAATGGGGCTACAGTCTTGGGACCAGTGTCACTGTGGTCAAAGCTCAATGTCACTTCATTTGAGTTTTAGATGCCTGCCTGACAGTCACTGCTTTTGTTGTCACTGCTGCTTTGGGATTGTCTAGGGCTAGGGTAAAAGACAACAGAAAGAAAACCACAACATTGGGTTTTCTTCACTTTCTCTGACTCCAGGGAGTGCCTTTCCTGCTTAGTAGCCTGCAAATAGCTTCTCTTGGTACTGTTTCTGTTAACATTCAATGCAGAGTCCCAGGTGTTGGGCTTCCTTTGAGTTTTCATTACTGACAAATACTGGAAAAGAATTGAGAAAGTGGGGGCTGGTGGGAGTTCATCACTGATTATGACAGTACTTCAAGTTTTGATTACCTTCCCCAATCTCTCTGCTACCATTTACTTTTCAGAGTCCTCAGAGAGCTGCTCTATGTATTATATCCAGGGTTTTTAGTTGCACTTGGAGGAAGAAGTAGGCTGGTATGTGTTTACTCCCGCATGATTAGAACCAGAAACCAAGGTTTAGATTTCTTGAATCATAGTCATCAAATGAATCTTGAAAGTATGCTTTAGTCTGGAGGCTGAAACAAATGTCCAAACAATAATAGCATGTAAGATTTAAGCAACAAAGGTGCCAAAAACTCAAGCATTTCATTTAATAACTGTATGAGGGTTCGATGATAGGTGTTTTATCTATTTTTACTTTACAAGTAGGGGACTGAGGTACAAGGATATTGAGTAACTTACCCAGGGTTACATGGTGACTGATGGGGGTCAGGATTTGGATCCTGGTCATCTGGCTCCAGACACAAAGTTCCTAATCATATACATGTGTGCTTAGTTCACTATTTATATTTTCTCTTATTTGTTTTGCTTTAGTGCATATGATATTGTACATTTGGGGGAGAATATTAAGTGTGATTACTATGACTACAAGCATAGCTTATTTTACTCTTAAGTGTAGAAAAGAGTGAAGATTAGTGGACAAACAAGTGATATTACTACTTCTCAGAGAGAGTAAGGGAAAATTTGGGGGATCAAAGTAGTTTTAAAGTCCCAATTGATGAGTGTGTATCAGCTAGATTTATTCACATAGTCCTTCCTTCCCTTTCACATTTTTAAACTCTAATGTTAAATGGAAGAATATACAAAGGGTAAGAGAGTTCTATAAGAATCAGCTTCTACTGGGGAAATTAAAAAAACCTTTTTTTAAATGAAAACAATCAATAGCTTTCAATCATCCATAAAACTAAAACCCCAACCAAAGTACTATATGAATATATGCTCAGTTGCTCAGTTGTGTCCAACTTTTGCAACCCAGTGGACTATAGCCCCCCCAGGCTCCTCTGTTCATGGAATTTTCCAGGCAAGAACACTGGAGTGGGTTGCCATTTCTTCCTCCAGGAGAACTTCCCAACCCAGGGATCATATCTGCATCTCCTGCTTTGGCAGGTGGATTCTTTACCACTGCGCTACCTGGGAAGCCCCAACCAAAGCACTAATATATATATATATAATCTAGTGCTGTAAAAAGTGAATTAAGGGTGATCTTGGGCCACTGCAAGATGAGTACAGAGACTGAGTTTAGGAATTTTTATAGCAATTTGATAAAGCAACTTTATGTTGAATACAATTAAAAAGTAGGCTAAAATTTTATTGTCCTTGTTTTTATTTTATCATAGTAATTCATATTTACATTTTTCAAAAGTGTATCTGTGGATTGAAAATTAAAAGCAATGAAAGCTGACTCTTTACCGTAACCAGTTTGAGAAATGCTGCACTAAGCCACAGTGACTGCCTTCTAGTTTTAAATGAAACAATGGCAAAATTAATTCGAACACAGGGTTGCTGACATAATTTTCTTTCTTCAATGATTCTTGACATTTCTAAAAAGTATGCCTGTATTTTAAATAAAGTTATGTTTGTTTTTAAGAGACAAAGACCTAGAGAAAGATCCCAGGAGTTGATTTTGACTCTGTCTGGAAGCTGGTGTTTGTATCTATTTCTTTCCCTTCAAATTTTAGAATTGGAAGGTAAGCCCCTACAGTCCCATAATGAAGAGCTGAAAAAATGCTGCAGCAGGAAAGATCACTGAAGTCAGCCTGAAGGTACCAGCCTGGTGCTTCTCAGGCAGTTGGAGCACCCTTTGGACACCTGGAGTCTCAACCCTTGCAAGATAAAAGGGGATGAAGACAAAAGAGAGGGTAGTGGAAGCAAGTGCATCCCAGCACATATTCACCATTTTTCTTATTAGCTCAGTGAAAAGCAGGCAGCTCTTACTCCTTGAATCTAATCTGCTCAAGTAACAGCCTACTAATATTTTTTGACAAGTATGCTACATAAACATCCATGGCTAGTTAAAAATGGCAATCAGTCAACTTCTCTGGAAGTTCCCTTAAGTATCTAGAATTAGATCTTAATGTAAGATAATGTGGGCTTCTCCGATGGTGCAGCAGTAAAGAATCTGCTTGCAATGCAGAGGACTCGGGAGACGTGGGTTCAGTTTCTGGGTGGAGAAGATTCCCCTGGGGGGAGAAAATGGCAACCCACTCCAGTATTCTTGCCTGGGAAATCCCATGGACAGAGGAGCCTTATAGGCTACGGTCCATAGGTTTGCAAAGAGTCAGATTGAGCAACTGAACATGCACACATGTAAAATAATGTATTGTGACACACACTAAATATGTTCTTAGAGAAAAGAACTGTTAGGGTTTGGAAATTGTGTTCCTTGTGATAAAGCTGTACAACAGCATTTAGTCAGACTGCGTGTGTTAGTTACTCAGTCGTGTCTCACTCTGCATTCCCATGGACTGTAGCCCCCCAGGCTTCTCTGTCCATGGAAATCCAATCTAAATTTGTGCAAGACCTCTTTTCTTTTTTCACTGTAATTGATCCAAATCTTAGTATTCTAAAAAACAAAAAAAGTACTTGCAGAATTGGAAAATTGGGATGTATAAATATCTCAATTTGTTCTAACCAAAGTACTAATCAGAGTTAACCAAAAATACAGAAAAGAAAAATGTCATTAGTTTATGACATATATTAGTTTATGTCATATAGTTATGACATATATTAGTTTATTAGTTTAATATAATATCATTAGTTTATGATATATATATTTATTATATATATATATATACACGCACCATGTTCTATGAACTAGTCCATCCGTGTTGGTTTATAGCCTTCAGTTGCCTTGGTATATTCAAGTATTTCAATTGACTTGAGCCCCTCTAGTTTGTAAAAACTTAATGTTCTTTGTAAGGTAGAAAGTACGATGTTTCCTGGAAATTCTTGTGTTAGTCTGATATTTCTCTCAGTGTGACATCTCTTCCTGCTTGTGGTAAGTATTTTGGATCTCCCTGTGTTCTCTCTAGTCTGCATTTACCCAAATGTGAATGGAACTTAGCCTTTAATTTCTCCAGATTGTCACTTCCATGAGGCACCTGCATGTTGTTAACCTTCCCTGAAGACTGGGGTTCATGATAATTCCTACTTCATAGAACTGTAAACAGTGGAGTTATGAAAGTAAACTGCCTGGTCTACAGTAAGCATCTCATGAATGTTGGCTATTATTATTTGTTGACGGATAATGGTGTGGAGTTACATCACAGCAGATAGAATGAAATGAAATATTAGACATCCCTGTTCTCTTTGACATTCCTTTAGCCTGTTCAACCACGGGGATTTCTCACTAGTTCAAACTTGCTTCCGTAACATGCTTATTACTATTTCAGTCTAGCTGTCCATATGTCAGCTCCAGCTACTTTCCTTAGGTGGAGGAACTTGGTGTTCTCTCAACCTCTTGCTTTCACTTGCCTCATAGCATTCCTGTCCTGTGGTGTGCTGGAGAGGAGAGAGGGTTGGGTCAGATGTGGGACTGGGAATCTTTGGATAGACCCTTTCATCTTCCAAACTCAAGTGACCTTTCAAGGAGGATTTGTTCCACTGCATTAACAGCTAAAACCAGACCAGTTAGTTATGTGATTAGTTAAACTAGCTCTCAAATTATTATTTGATTTTACCCAAAACTGTTTCCAGTAATGAATTCATCACTGAAGCAAGGAGAGTTTGATACTATGGAGAATTCTTCTTAGAAAAGTAATGTCAAATACCATTCCACGTTTAATCTTCTAATAAGTGTCTAATATATCTCTTATAAGGATATATTTCATTGAGTTTAGTGCACATTCTAATCCAGAGTGGTCTCATCTTTATACCTCTAGCTTTATTACATCTGCAAAGAACATTTCTCCAAATAAGTTGCCATCCACAAATTTGAGAAGTTAGAATATACACACATCTTTTTGAGATTGTAAGTCAACCAGTTACAGCTCAGAAGATGGATAATGCACTGAGTTGGGAAAAAATTTTTTTCTAGCAAAAGTTCATTAATTGGGTAGACTTAAGTATGAAATAGTAAAAAATACTTGAACACCTGATTATATTTTAGTATATATAACAATTTTAGCAAAGCTATTAATATATTAAATAAATTATGGTACTAGTGAAATTAAAATGGTATCCTGCAAATTTGAAAGCAAGTTCTTTTTTCATTGAGATTATTCTTTGTATTATATATTATCAGATAATATCATCAAAGGTAAAATGAATTTGAGCTCTTTTGAATGAGAAAAACTAGTTAAGTTTTAATTTATAAAATACAACTAATAATTTTTTAAAGTAGAATGAAGATTTACATAGTTGAAGAATTAAAAATTATCTAAATTCACTTGGAAATTTTGCTTATGTCAATACATATTTCTCATGGTTAATCTTATTTCATGTTGTGGAATAAGTCCAAGTTTGATGAGCTTAAAAGGGGATAAGAGAGTATGAAAGTCTTAAATCTTGACCTACAATATCACAGGCATATTAGAGTATCAGTAAACCAACTGCCTAAGCAAACTAAAATTCCTGACTTTTTACATAAGAAGATAATTAACAGGAGAAACATGAGGCCTTTCATATCTACTTGTCTAAGTTAGGTTTTGATCTAAAAAATTCTCAGTCACCTTCAGAGTAAATCAGTAGACTATCATAATGTGACTTTAATTATGTTCATTAATATTCATTTGGGAAAAGCTTATCAGTTTCTATTTCAAGAACAAAAGCTAGAATAATAAACCCTTCTTTTGTCTGGAACATTGAGTTTGAGAGTTATCTTTTCAAGATCTTTCTCTGAAGAGATTATTATGGTTTAACTGTTCAGTAACTGAAATGTACCAAATCTGCTCTTTTGAATTATAAACAATTTTTCTAGGGAGTGCCCTATTTAGACCGAAGGTAAATAATTTTAACTTGGTCTAATAATTTGCCTCAACATTTTCCTGAGACACATAAGCATGGGGAGTTAATCAAAGGATATGGATCAGAACAACTATCAACATAGGATGTCAGCAGTTTCATAGCCACCAGCGAAATCTCAGAACTCCAATCCTGAACAGACTTTAGCACTTACTTTGTGTCATCCACTGTCAGCAATTCACATGCATTAGTTCATGTAATCCTTGTAACAGCTCTATTATTGTCATTTCTATTTTGTACCTGAGGAAACTGAGGAGCAGAGGGAATAAATACTTTGTAGTGAGAAAGTAACAGAATGAAGATATGAACCAGGTAGTCTAGCTCCAGAGTCCTCCCAATACAGGCCCCCAACCTTTGTATTTACTTTATATTATACATCAAGTATGTTTCTAAAATGAAATGTTATTTGAGAATGTTATTTACATAGCTATACAACATTCTTAGAGATATACTGTAACTTATTTTGCTATTTCTGTATATTCTTAGCATTCTGGGGATTGTTTTTGCTATTGTAAATAATATTTATACAAATGTCAGACCAGCTTTTAGATGAGTTTCTTTTCAAAATAGTGAATTTGACAAAATATAAGACTGTGAATTTTTTTAAAGCACTTAACACATTATGCCAGAAGCTTCCAGAAATCTTACCTGGATCTATATAATCCCAGGAGTACTAACTAGATGACAACAAAATAGCAGTAAGCAAAGGCAAATAACGGTGAGAAAATGTGGCAAGTTTAGGATAAGGGCATGGAATAGTGGCAGAGGCTAAAACCAAAGAAGTGGGCGGGATCCAGACTATGAAGGGTACAAGGAAACCAAAGAATAGATATTAAGCCATCCCAGGTTTCTAACTTGGATGTCACTATCCATTGGATTATCAGAAGTGAAATCAGATAAAAGTAGTAGGTATTTTGGGAGGGAAAAAAATAAGATCAGTTTAAATATAGTAAATATAAATTGTGTATGGCTTATCCAACAGCTACCAGAGATTTTCTGGTTTAGGACTCAGGGAAGCCAGAACTTCAGCTATGGATTTGAGAGTCCGTATTATATATTAGGTCACTGAAAATTGGTTGATCACTCAAAGTACGTTACAGTGAAAAGATAAGCCAGAGCATGGCATTTTGGAAACAACAATATTAAGAAGTCTTATAATCTAGCTTTTCTAAACCCCAAATTTTTGAACTATAAATAACTATAATTTTGTGATTACTAGCACTAATCGTATAATCACGTCATGGTTCTGAATTTGTCTAGCAATAGCACCCACTTTCTGACTAGCTCCTCTATACATATCAAATGGGTTTAAAATGGTTAGAGAGACCCATTCATTTTCCCTTTAAAATACACATTTAAGATTTAAGAAATTCAACTTTGCTCTAAAAAGGAAAAATTTATAATAAATTAGAATAGTAACGTGATGCCAACATTCATCTCAAGAACCAGGAATTTAGAGTAATTACCAAATTTTGAGAAATTAGTATAATTTTGCTATTCTTTAGCCAGCAGACAATCATAAGAGAAGCCTTCCCCTACTCACCCCTCCCCCATGCTGAAAGACATTTTTTTCTACAGGAAGAGCCCATATAAGTGATGTAGATTTGTGTACTTTGCCACCTTGTGGTCACTATAGTTATTTACATGACTCCATCTCTACTGTGGCTTGAAGGTTTTCCTGTTAAAATGGCTACATGTCCTTATATATTTAATAACAATACCGGCAAAAATTTATTAGAATGAACTTAAATGACCTTGATAAAAAAAGAGGACCATGTCCAAGATAAATACCTATGAGATGAATTTATTATGGGCTGATATGGCTGCTTGATCAACTTTTCTGGGCCTTTCTTTTATTTTTTTAATTTTATCTTTTTAATTTTTTTATCTTTTATTTATTTATTTTACTTATCATTTATCTGCATGTTGCTACAGTAGTTATTTTGAAACAACAGATATTAATAAAAATAAGAAAAGGGTTATTATGCTTGACAGTGTGAATATTGGCATAATCTCCCTTTTTTGTATTTCACTGAAGTTTTAAACAGAAAAGAAAACTCAAGACATTGTATATATAGAGCCAGCTTATGAGTAAATGACAACCTTCTATGAAACTCAAACCAAAGCATCCATGAACCCTGAGGCCAAACTCTGGTTTGTATATTTTCCAGTTTAATAGAAATAAATGTGCTGAGGAAATGAAATTTTAAGATGTTTCTAAAGGTTCAGTAGCTATTGCCAGATAACTAATGTGGTACAGATACATTTTTAAGAGGTTTGGGTTACTTGCAAGATAATAATTACTGTATATTTCATTATATTGTTTAATTTTCTGATTGCTTTAAACATGGGATTTGATTTTCCTGTGTTTGTAAATCTACAAAGTATTCAAACATTTGTTTTGAAAGCAACTCAGAGAATCATCGTAGTTTTGGTGTTCCTTCTTTGGCATACACAGGCATTTTTTCTATTTCAAGTCACTGGTTCTCTGTATCTTGAGGCAATAAACTGACTTTTAAACAAATTTTATAGGCACAGTCATTCTTAAGCTGTATTTTATTTCAGAATACTGGAGGTATAGTAAGCTGAATGGTTTGGCTAAATTTTTATAAAATTTTTTTTCCTTAAGAAACATCTATACACTTTCGTCTCATTTAAGCTTTGGTGATAAGAGTTGATAGGCTGCATATCTAACCATGTTATTTAACAAAAGGGACTTTCTCAAAATTATACGTGTAGTATGGATCCCTGTACAAAACGCACAGCCTTGACTACAAGAGAAATTATGGAGAGAAATGACTATCATTCTGTTACTAGAAAACCAACCCAAATTATAGATGTTTTTGATGTTAGGTCCACAATGGCTCTTCTCCATGATGGGCTCTCAAGGATAATTCTGGCCTGTGTGTCCAGTAGGGACAAGGCCCTCCAGCGAGTAGCCAGGGCACACAGGCTTCTGCCAGATGTTTTCCTCAGTTACTCATCAGCTTTAACTGGAATGAGGAGGGAGATTTCTGATAGACTATTCTGTGCTGTGGATTGGAAACAAATTGTGGCACCTTCTTTAACTCAGAGAGGTTGGGTTTTGTCTCACAGAGTAGGAGGCTTATGCTGTGAGGACGGTCAAAGCAGGAATACACTGAAAAACATAAGGATAATAAGGGATGAAAGGAATTGCTTTTGTTCACATACCAAGGAGCTTTGATGCAAAAATAGTAGCTCAACTCACATGTAAGTCACACTATACGTAATATAATAAAGAATAGTTTAAGTGAAAAAAATCAGTTCACAGGAAAGCTCGATTTATATTCCAGCTCAGCCATTTCCTTTTTAGACAAGTACTTAGATGTCTCCAAGTCTCAGCTTTCTCCTATGTAATATAAAAATGATTATATTTGCCTCAAGTGAACTCATAAACATTAAATAGAAAAAATATTGAAAATTGCACAAATATATGAATCAGGATAGCATAGACTATGCTGTGGTAAGAAATAAACCCCCAAGTCTCAGTAACTTAACAAAAAAAAAAATGTTTATTTCTTACTCATGTTACAGTCTGATGCAAATCTGGTGAGATTCCTTTTCAACCAGTTTCTAGCAGCACAAATGGGAGAGAGCACATAATAGAAACTCAACCAATTTTTGCTGTCCAAGATGGAAAGTGACATAGCACTTCTCCTAAATTTGATTGCTATGAGATAGTCACATGATCTTATGTAAATGTGTGGGAGCTAAGAATTGCATATAAAAGTGGATATATGGCAAAAACCGACAAGCTCTACCATAACTATTATATTTTTATTGTTGGAAAATTAGAGAGTACAGATGCACATTAAAAAAATACATTAAATGTAATGCCATTGTCCTTTCAATATTTCATTATCTTGTCAAACTTTTCTACAAATGCATTTTCATACAATTTTTAATGAGGACAGGCTTTCAATAAATAGTTTCCTTCTCCTTTGAAGACTCCACCCATTTCCCTTCGATGCAAGAAAAGCATGCAAATCAGGCACAAGAATGACACTATAGGTATAAACTTAAATCTGCTCTAATTTCCTTAAAATGCACAACAATTATACATTTTTATAATTATTGACTGTGCTTCCCAGATGGCACTAGTGGTAAAGAACCTGCCTGCCAATGCAGGAGACATAAGAGATGCAGGTTTGATTCCTGGGTCAGGAAGATCCCCTGAAGGAAGGCATGGCAACCTATTCCAGTATTCTCAGTTGGGAAATCCCATGGACAGAGGAGCCTGCTGGGCTACAGTCCATAGGGTTGAACAGAGTGGAACATGACTGAAGTGATTTTGCATGCATGCATAATTATTGGCAACAGATTACTTGTGATCCAACTTTATCCCAAGGCCATGAAACAATGTGTTCTGATTCAGAGGGTGAAAACCCCTGCTTGTAGAACTTGCCAGAAGAGTTGGGTGGTGATGGAAGGAGTCATTAAATCTGGAACATATCTCCATGGCTTCCCATATTATACTTTAATTTTCTGTGACAAAGTAGTGTACACAGTTTATCATTGTTTCCTAATGATGTTTGTATATGCAGTAAATCAAACTGCAGCATTCAATAAATTCTATGGTCCAGTTCAAAACAAATTACACTGCACACAAGTTTGTTTTCTTTCTCTGATCTCACTTCAAATCAGGTAGCTATTATAAATAGTACAAAACAAACACTTTATTTTAGAAAATTACAGAAAATAGCATCACCTCTTATTATGTTACAGAAATCTGTGGCTATTTGGAAACCCTAAATCAAAACTCTTATGAATAAATACCCAAAGGACTCAGGAGAAATAAGACTGATTTTTTAAAAATCATCTTTGCCAATTTTTAATGCTAAGGTAGATGTTTCACTGTAGATTAAGCATGACTATAGAGATGTATAGAGAAACAAGACATGACATATATTTCTGCCACCAGGATAGTGAAAATAATGGTTAAAAAGTCATAACAGGTTACTTTTTGTAAAAAATAATTAAGTACTGTGAACAGGATAGTGGAGGAGTAGGTGGACATGGAGTACATCTCTCTCCATAAATACATCAGGAATACACCTTCAGACATAGGAGTACATGCAGAACGCCAGCTGGGAGCAGACAGGAGTACATGACCAGAGGAAAAGAATATATAGAACCATGTAAAACTCGGTAGGACGAAGGAACTAGGGGGAAAAACAGGAGTGTTAGTAGGATTGGACCTGCCCTTGGTGGGTGGGGGAACTGAAGCAGGGGTCCGATCCCCACAGCAGGGCAATTGTCTGAGTCAGAGGAGAAACATTTAAGGCTGAGAGTGAAACAGCTGATCTGTGGCAGCCTAAATGGAATGAGAATCAGACAGTCCTTGCCACAGCCATACATACCCCGGACAGAAACGCTGGTCTCCTGGAAGGCACAGCATGGGAGGTGGAGTTTAGGGATTGTGGGGCAATCCCAGGGCGGGGGCTGCTGTTGACTGCGGAGAGACAGATCAAGGGGAGGTGAGGGAGGAGATTGTGGTGGGAAATGTCTGTGGAGGAAAGCCGGGCAGCCGTGGAAGCAAGGCGATACTGCTGAGTCAGGCATAGGGGGTGGAGTCATCACCATAGCCTCTCTCCCCCGACACACCAGCATCAGCAGCTGAACAATAGAGAGGCTGGCCCATCAAATGCCTGACGCACTGAACTAGAGTAGGATCCCACCCAGGGTGCCCCTTTAAGTGCCTGACCCCAAACCTTCCCACCAGCTGTACAAACTGCAGATTAAATCCACATGATCAACTAGGCAGACTCTGTGTGAATGGAATATATAGAAAGTCACTGAGAGGTTCTGCAAAAGAAACCTCACTAGTTCTGATAACTGTGGACATTGGGGGCAAGAACACATAAGAGCAGGAACAGATTAGAATCTGAGCTGCCACCACAATAGCTCCAAAGATCAGCACAGTGTTGGAGGGCATCCTAGGGAGGTGAGGTGGACTGTGAGTCCCAGTGAGGGAAAGGACTCTGACAGCAGTGACAGAAGAAAAACATTTATTATTCTTATGATTTGACTTGTTCTGTAGATTCCTTTGGATTTTTTTCTTTTTTCTTTTTCCTCCCCACCTGCCCTCCCCCCCCGCACTGTCACTATGAAATCTAATTAAGCTTTTGAGCTTTATTTTTTCCCCTCAGTCACATTTTTTTTATTGTTGTTATGAACCTCAACCTCTACGTTGGGCTTTTTCAGTTCTGTGGAGTTTTCCTCTTTTTTTTCTCTCTTCTTTTAATTTTAACTTTTTAAATGTATTATTTTTTCTACATTTATTCCTTTGTTTGCTTTTCCTACTGTTCTTTTCCCCTTGTAGTTAATCTTTAATATATATAAATCTTCTTTCAGTTCAGTTCAGTCACTCAGTCATGTCTGGCTCTTTGTGACCCGGTGGACTGCAGCACGCCAGGCCTCCTGTCCATCACCAACTCCCAGAGTTTACTCAAACTCATGTCCATTGAGTTGTGATGCCATCCAAAATCTTCTTTATCTACCTCTATTTAACTATGCATATCTATTCTTTCTTTCTTTACTTTCTTTCCTTTCCTCTCAACATATTTGTTAGTTTTATTTTCATTGCTTTCTTCCCCACTTGGCACCTTGCTTTAGTTTTGTTTTCCAGTTTGTGCTTTAGTGAGTTTTGTTCTGGGAAATATAATTTTTGATTTCCTTTGTTCACTGGGTCAATCTACTGTACTTTATTTTTGTTGGACTGTTTTGATTTTGTTTATTGGTGTATATCTATATGTACATATTCAGTCATACATTTTGCTGTTGTTATAAACCTCTGCCTTTATGTTGGGCTTTTGCAGTTCTGTGGAGTTTTCCTTTTTTTTCCTTTTTTCTTCCACTTTTTTTTTTCTTTTCTCTTTTTTATATTTTTAATTTTTTAAACCTATTATATTTTTCTACATTTATTCATTTGTTTGCCTTTCCTACTGTTCTTTTCCCCTTGCAGTTAATCTTTAATGATATAAATTTTCTTTGTCTACCTCTATTTAACTTTGCATATCTATTCTTTCTTTCTTTTCTTTCCTCTCAACATTTTGTTAGTTTTATTTTCATTGCTTTATTCCCCATTTGGCCCCTTGCTTTAGTTTTGTTTTCCAGTTTGTGCTTTAGTTAGTTTTGTTCTTAACTGGTAACGATAATTTTTTATTTCCTTGTTTGCTGGTGTACTTTATTTTTGTTGGACTGTTTTGAATTTGCTCATGGGTGTATATGTATATGTGCATAGTACATTATTTTAATTATTATTTGCCTCATTTTGTAACTTCCACTTATCTGGGGTTCATCGTTTGTTGTTTTTGGATATTTGTTTTAATCTCACTTAATGCCACAACAAACCACCTGTGGAATCTTCGTTCCTGACCAGGGATCAAGCCCTGAGCCTTTGGAGTGGGAGAAATGACTCCAAGACCCTAGACTACCAGAGAGCTAATGCTAGGGGCATATCAAATAGTGAGACCTCACACAAAGGAAACCACTTGAATACAAGACCCAGCATCACCCAACCACCAGTAGCACCCTGTGCAGGACAACTCATCTAAACAACAAATAAAACAAAAAGAAACCCAATCATCAGCAGACAGGATTATCTCCTCACTCAGTCTTGCCCATCGGAGGAAAAACAAAGAAAGAAAGAAAGAAAGTGAAGTCACTCAGTCGTGACCGCCTCTTTGCGACCCTATGGACAGTAGCCTGCACCAGGCTCCTCTGTCCATGGGATTTTTTAGGCAAGAGTACTGGAGTGAGTTGTCATTTTCACAAATCTCACCCTACACAAAGCTTACACAAACCACTGGACCAACCTTAGGAAGGTAGAAACCAAAAGAAAGAAGCCTGGGAAAAGGATACCCCAAACAGAATAAGTTTAAAAAATAATAAAAAGGCAGAGAAATACTACACAAATGAAGGAACAAACTAGAAACAGAAGTCCAGATAAATGAAGAGGAAACAGGCAAACCACCTGAGAAAGAATTCAGAATAATGACAGTAAAGATGATCAAAAACCTTGGAAAAAATGGAGAAAAATGCAAAAATTTATTAACAAAGACCAATAAGAATGAAAGAATAAACATACAGAGACAAACAACACAATTACTGAAATTAAAAATACCTTAGAAGAAATCAGTAGACTATCTAAAGCAGAAGAACATATCAATGAGCTGGAAGATAAAATGGTGGAAATAACTTCTGAAGAGCAGAATAAAGTAAAAAGAAAAGAGCTGAGGGCAGTCTCAGAGACCTCTGGGACAATATCAAAAGCACCAACATTGGAATTATAGGGGTCCCAGAAGAAGAAGAGAAAAAGAAAGGGTATGAGAAAATTTTTGAAGAGATTACAGTTGAAAAGTTCCCCAACATGAAAAGGAAATGGTCAATCAAGTCCAAGAGGCACAAAGAATCCCATACAGGATAAACGCAAGAAGAAACACACCAAGAGACATACTAATCAAACTAAAAAAGATGAAACACAAAGAAAGAATATTAAAAGCAGCAAGGGAGAAGCATATAAGGGAAGGCTTGTATGGGGTTTCCCTTGTATGTTACTTAACAGCTGATCTTTCAGCAGAAACTCTGCAGGCCAGTAGGGAATGGCAGGATAAAGTATTGAAAGGGAAAAATCTACAACCAAGATTACAGTACCCAGTAAAGATCTCATTCAAAATTGATAGAGAAATAAAAAGCTTTTCAGACAAGCAAAAGTTGAGAGAATTCAGTACCACCAAACCAGCTTTACAACAAATGTTAAAGGGACTTATATAGTCAAGAAATAGAAGAAAAAAAAGATCTACAAAATCAACCCCAAACAATTAAGAAAATGGCAACAGAAACATATATATAAATAATTACTTTATATGTAAATGGATTAAATGCTCCAACCAAAAGACACAGACTGGCTGAATGGATATAAAAACAAGAGCCATATATATGCCTTCTACAAGAAACCCACTACAGACCTAAAGACACTTATAGACTGAGAATGAGAGGATGGAAAAATATATTCCATGCAAATGGGAAGCAAAAGAAAGCTGGAGTAGCAATCCTCATATCAGACAAAATAGACCTTAAAATAAAGAAGATTACAAGAGATAAGGAAGGACACTATGTAATGATCAAGGGATCAATCCAAGAGGAAACCATCAATTGTAAATATCTGCACCAAAGGCAATGCCAAAGAATGCTCAAACTCCACAAAATTGCACTCATCTCACTCGCTAGCAAAGAAATGCTCAAAATTCTCCAAGCCAGGCTTCAACAGTATGTGAACCATGAACTTCCAGATGTTCAAGCTGGATTTAGAAAAGAGAGAGGAACCAGAGATCAAATTGCCCACATTCGTTGGATCATCAATAAAGCAAGCGAGTTCCAGAAAAGCATCTACCTCTGCTTTATTGACTATTCCAAAGCCTTTGACTCTGTGGATCACAACAAACTGTGGAAAATTCTTCAAGAGATGGGAATACCAGGCCACCTGAACTGCCTCCTGAGAAAACTGTATGCAGGTCAAGAAGCAACAGTTAGAACTGGACATGGAACAACAGACTGGTTCCAAATCGGGAAAGGAGTATGTCAAGGCTGTATATTGTCACCATGCTTATTTAACTTATATGCAGAGTGTATCATGCATAGACTGGATGCATGAAATGCAGGACTGGATGAAGCACAAGCTGGAATCAGGATTACCAGGAGAAATATCAATAACCTCAGATATGCAGATGATGCCACCCTTATGGCAGAAAGCAAAGAAGAACTAAAGAGCCAACTGATGAAAGTGAAAGAGGAGAGTCAAAAAGTTGGTTTAAAACTGAACATTCAGGAAACTAAGATCATGGCATCTGGTCCCATAACTTCTTGGCAAACAGAGGGGTAAACTGTGGAAACCATGACAGACTTTATGTTCTTGGGCTCCAAAATCACTGCAGGTGGTGACTGCAGCCATGAAACTAAAAGACGCTTGCTCCTTGGAAGAAAAATTATGACCAACCCAGACAACGTATTAAAAAGCAGAGACATTAGTTTGCCAACAAAGGTCCATCTAGTCAAAGCTATGGTTTTTCCAGTGGTCATGTATGGATGAGAGAGTTGGACTATAAAGAAAGCTGAGCACTGAAGAATTGATGCTCTTGAACTGTGGTGTTGGAGAAGACTCTTGAGAGTCCCTTGGACTGCAAGGAGATCCAACCAGTCCATCCTAAAGGAAATCAGTTCTGAATATTCATTGAAAGGACTGATGCCGAAACTCCAATACTTTGGCCACCTGATACAGAGAACTGACTCACTTGAAAAGACCCTGATACTGGCAAAGATTGAATACTGGAGGAGAAGGGGACAGCGGAGGATGAGACGGTTGGATGGCATCACCGACTCAGTGGACATGATTTTGAGTAAACTTTGGGAGTTGGTGTTGGACAGGGAGGCCTGGCATGCTGCAATCCATAGGTTCGCAAAGAGTTGGACACGACTGAGTGACTGAACTGAACTGAACTGATGCACCCAACATAGTAGCACCTCAATACATAAGACAGACCTTAACAGACATAAAAGGAGAAATTGACAGTAACACATTAGTAGTAGGAGACTAAAATACCCCACTCACACCAATGCACAGATCATCAAAACAGAAAATTAATAAGGAGACACAAGACTTAAATGATACATTACATGAGATGGATCTCATTGAGATCTTTAGGACACTCCATCCAAATGCAGAAGAAATACACTTTCTTCTCAAGTGCACATAGAACATTCTCCAGGATAGACCACATCTTGGGTCACAAATCAAACCTCAGTAAATTTAAGAAAATTGAAGCCATATCAAGCATCTTCTCTGACCACAACACTATGAGACTAGATGTCAATTATAAAAAAAACAAACAAAAAAAAACCAAAAACTGTAAACACAAACACATGGAGATTAAACAACACATTTCTAAATAACCAACAGGTTACGGAAGAAATCAAAAGGGAAATCAGAAAATTTCTAGAAGAAAATGACAGTGGAAACATGACAACTCAAAACCTGTGGGATGCAGTAAAAACAGTTCTAAGAGGGAAGTTTATAGCAATACAATCCTACCTCAAAAAACAAGAAAAACATAGAATAGACAACCCAATTTTACATCTAAAACAACTGGAAAAAGAAAAACAAGAAAACCCAAAATTAGTAGAAGGAAACATATCCTGAAGATCCAAGCAGAAATAAATGAAAAAGAAATGAAAGAAACCATAGTAAAGATTAATAAGGAAGCTGTGGTACATATACACCATGGAATATTACTCAGCCATTAAAAAGAATTCATTTGAATCAGTTCTAATGAGATGGATGAAACTGGAGCCCATTATACAGAGTGAAGTAAGCCAGAAAGATAAAGAACATTACAGCATGCTAACACATATATATGGAATTTAGAAAGATGGTAATGATAACCCTATATGCAAAACAGAAAAAGAAACACAGATGTACAGAACAGACTTTTGGACTCTGTGGGAGAAGGCGAGGGTGGGATGTTTCGAGAGAACAGCATCGAAACATGTATATTATCTATGGTGAAGCAGATCACCAGCCCAGGTTGGATGCATGAGACAAGTGCTCGGGCCTGGTGCACTGGGAAGACCCAGAGGGATCGGGTAGAGAGGGAGGTGGGAGGGGGGATCGGGATGGGGAATACATGTAAATCCATGGCTGATTCATGTCAATGTATGACAAAAACCACACAATATTGTAAAGTAATTAGCCTCCAACTAATAAAAATAAATGAAAAAAGATTAATAAAACTAAAAGATGTTGTTTTGAGAAGATAAACAAAATTGACAAGTCTTTAGCCAGAATCATCAAGAAAAAAAGAGAGTAGGATCAAATCAACAAAATTAGAAATGAAAAAGCAGAGGTTACAACAGACAATGCAGAAATACAAATGATTCTTTAGAGACTATTACGACCAACGATATGACAATAAAATGGATAACCTGGAAGAAATGGACATTCTTAGAAAAGTTCAATCTTCCAAGACTGAACCAGGAAGAAATACAAATTATGAACAACCCAATTACAAACACTGAAATTTTTTAAATTTTATTTATTTATTTTAATTGGAGGTTAATTACTTTACAATATTGTAGTGGTTTTTGCCAAACATCAGCATGAATCAGCCATGGGCACATATGTATTCCCCATCCAGAAACCCCTCCCACCTCCCTCCTCATCCCATCCCCCAGGGTCATCCCAGTGCACCAGCCCTAAGCACCCTGTCTCATGCATCAAACCTGGACTGGCCTTCTGCTTCACATATGATAATATACACATTTCAAAATTACCCTCTCAAATCATTCCACCCTCGCCTTCTTCCACAGAGTCCAAAAGACTGTTCTTTACATCTGTGTCTCTTTTGCTGTCTCGCATATAAGGTCATTGTTACCATCTTTCTAAATGCCATATATATGAGTTAGTATACTATATTGGTGTTTTTCTTTCTGACTTACTTCACTCTGTATAGTAGGCTTCAGTTTCATCCACCTCATTAGAACTGATTCAAATACATTCTTTTTAATGGCTGAGTAATATTCAATTATGTATATGTACCACAGCTTTCTTATCCATTCGTCTGCTGATGGACATCTAGGTTGCTTCCATGTCCTGGCTATTGTAAATAGCAAGCACTGAAATTGAAGCTATGATCAAAAATCTCCCAAAAAACAAAAGCCTGGGACCAGATGGCTTCACAGGAGAATTCTATCAAACATTTAGAGAAGAGCTAATGCTTATCCTTCTAAAACTCTCAAAAAATTGCAGAAGAAGGAACATTTCCAAACTCATTCTACAAGGCCACCATCACCCTAATACCAAAACCAGACAAAGACAACACAAAAAAAGACGACTACAGGCCAATATTACTGATGAACACAGATGCAAAAATCCTCAGTGAAATTTTAACAAACAATTCAGGAACACATTGAAAAGCTCATACACCATGATCAAGTTGGGTTTATTCCAGGACTGTAAGGATTCTTCAATATATGCAAATAAATCAATGTAATACACCATATTAACAAATTGAAGGATAAAAACCATATAATCATCTCAATAGATGCAGAAAAAGCCTTTGACAAAATTCAGCACTCATTTATGATTAAAACTCTTCAAAAAATAGGCATGGAATGAACCTACCTCAACATAGTAAAGGCCATATGTGATAAGCCTACAGCAAACATTATTCTCAATTTTTGAAAAACTGAAAGCATCCCCCCTAAGATCAGAAACAAGACAAGGGTGTCCACTTTCACCACTGTTATTCAACATAGTTCTGGAAGTCCTAGCTACAGCAATCAGAGAAGAAAAAGACATAAAAGGAATCCAGATTGGAAAAGAAGTAAAGCTCTCATTGTTTGCAGATGACATGATACTGTACATAGAAAACCCTAAAGACAGTATCATAAAATTACTAGAGCTAATCAGTGGGTTTAGCAAAGTTACAGGATACAAAATCAATACACAGAAATCACTTGCATTTCTATATACTAACAATGAAAAATCAGAAAGAGAAATTAAGGAATCAATCCCATTCATCATTGCAACAAAAATAATTAAACATCTAGGAATAAACTTACCTAAGGAGACAAAAGAACTGTACACAGAAAATTATAAGACACTAATGAAAGAAATCAAAGATGGCATAAGCAAGTGGAGAGATATTCCATGTTCCTGGGTAGGGAGATTGTGAAATATTGTGAAAATTACTATACTGCCAAATGCAATCTACAGATTAAATGCAATCCCTATCAAATTACCAATGGCAAAAAGATCCTGAATACCCAAAGCAGTCTTGAGAAATAAGAATGGATCTGGAAGAATCAACTTCAGGTTATACTGAAGTTCCTTCCTTCCTGACTTCAGATTATACTGCAAAGCTACAGTCATCAAGACAGTATGGTACTAGTACAAAAAACAGAAATATAGACCAATGGAATAAGATAGAAAGCTCAGAAATAAACCCATGTACCTATGGATACCTAATTTTTGACAAAGGAGACAAGAATATACTATGGGGCAAAGACAGCCTCTTCAATAAATGGTGCTGGAAAACTGGACAGTTCCATGTAAAAGAATAAAATTAGAACACTTCCTAACACCATACACAAAGATAAACTCAAAATGGATTAAAGACCTAAATATAAGAACAGAAACTATAAAACTCTTAGAGGAAAACATAGGCAGAACATGCAACGTAAAGAAAGATCCTCTATGACTCACCTCCTACAGTAATGGAAATAAAAACAGAAGTAAACAAGTGGGACCTGATTAAACTTAAAAGCTTTTGCACAGCAAAGGAAACTATAAGCAAGGTGAAAAGACAACCCTCGGAATGGGAGAAAATAATAGCAAATGAAACAACTGACAAAGGACTAATTTCCAAAATATACAAGCAGCTCATACAATTCAATGCCAGAAAAACAAACAACCCAATCAAAAAGTGGGAAAAAGACCTAAACAGACATTTCTCCAAGGAAGACATTACAGATGGCTAACAAACACATGAAAAGGTTCTCAACATTGCTCATTATTAGAGAAATGCAAATCAAAACTACAATGAGATATCACTTCACACTGTTCAGAAAGGCCATCATCAGAAAGTCTACAAACAATAAATACTGGAGAGGGTATGGAGAAAAGGGAACACTCTTGCACTGTTGGTGGGAATGTAAATTGATACAGCCACTATGGACGACAGTATGGAGATTCCTTAAAAAACTAGGAATAAAACCACCATATGATTCAGCAATCCCACTCTTAGGCATATATCCTGAGGAAACCAAAATTGAAAAAGACACATGCATACCATTGTGCATTACAGCACTATTTACAATAGCTAGAACATGGAAGCAATCTAGTTGTCCATCAACAGATGAATGGATAAAGAAGTTGTGGTACATATACATAATGGAATATTACTCAGCCATAAAAGGAATGTGTTTGAATCAGTTCTGATGAGGTGGATGAACCTAGGACCTATTATACAGAGTGGAGTGAGTCAGAAAAAGAAGGATAAATACCATATTCTAATGCATATATACGGAATCTAGAAAAATGGTACTGAAGAACTTATTTACAGGGAAGCAGTGGAGAAACAGACATAGAGAATAGACTTATGAACATGGGGAGAGGGGAGGAGAGGGTGAGCTGTATGGAAAGAGTAACATGGAAACTTACATCACCATATGTAAAAGAGAGAGCCAACGGGAAGTTGCTGTACGGCTCAGGAAACTCAAACAGGGGCTCTGTATCAACCCAGAGGGGTGGGATGGGGCACGAGATGGGAGGGAGGCTCACAAGGGAGGGGGTATATGTATACCTATGGCTGATTCATGTTGAGGTTTGACAGAAAACAGCAAAATTCTGTAAAGCAATTATCCTTCATTAAAAAAATAATAAAAAAATAAAACAACATGAGTGAACTTTGAAAAGTTCTTTATCATACTAAATTTATCATATTAAACTTAATTTTTTTATTATATTAAAAAAATAATTAAGTCCTGAGTGATATTCTTAGAGCTGGTAAAATACATTGTTGGCAGTTTCATGAATACACTCATCAGAATTAACTTAAATATTCTTTATTGAATTTAATTTAGGGTAGTGATAGCAATAGATGCTTACTCTCAGAAGGAAGCAGAACAGCCAAGATAGAGAGAATGTTCCTTATTAGAGAGAGACAGTGTGTATTCAAAGATAAGAGAGTAGCTTCCGGTCAGTTTCTCCCATGAGACTCCTCTGTGTAACAATTCTCAGTCTGGTTTCTTAAATGTTCTTATCTAGTTCTTTTTTTTTTTTTTTCTTTTTTAACACCCTACTATAACCAACTTTTTTTTTTTTTCCTTTTTAGTAACCTTGATTGGCTCTCTCAGCATCTAATCTGAAAATGTTCATGATGATGGATCTCTGAAGACTCCATGAGGTAGGACCCTTCCCTTGGGAATCTGATAGATGTTTGAAATTTTTGAAAGCTGATAACCATGTACCCATCTAAAAAGACACTTAGTGTTATTTATCTGGAATAGGTAAGGTGTTATCTCACTCCACAACCCCTAGATTGTAATTATCTATGTGAGAGTAGCTGGAAGAACAGTGCCTATTTGATCTGATATGGTTTTAATTATTTTGTTAATGAAAATATTTCAATTTCAATTTCAATGCAGGAGAAGATACTGCATTTGAAGGTTAAGAATTTCCAGTCCCGCACCAAAACTGAGAAAGACACATGTACCCCAGAGTGTATGGAGGCTCTATTTACAATACTAGGTCACATGTAGCTTAGTTGTACTTCATATAACTTGGTTGTTATATACCATATAACTTGGCTGTACTTCATTTTGATGAGCTCACTATATCATTAAAAGAAGAAAATTTTTTCCTGAAGTAATTTAATTAGATTTCTCATTTTGCAGCTCCCCCCTCATACACACATCTTAATACATACATTACATTTCATAGTGTTTCAAGAAAACCTACTGTGTGTGTAACAAATTAGTGTATTCTCTGTAATCAGTGTGAGATGAAACAAGAATTCAGTTCAGTTGCTCAGTTGTGTCCGTCTCTTTGCGACCCCATGGACTGCAGCATGCTAGGCTTCCCTATCCATCACCAACTCCCGGAGCTTGCTCAAATTTATGTCCATCGAGTCAGTGATGCCATTCAACCATCTCATCCTCTGTTGTCCCCTTCTCCTGCCTTCAGTCTTTCCCAGCATCAGGGTCTTTCCCAAGGAATTAGTTCTTTGCATCAGGTGGCCAAAGTATTGGAGTTTCAGCTTCAGCATCAGTCAATGTGATGTGATATAACCAAATAATACTAAAGAATCTATTTATTTTTTAATGTATTCTTTAAAAGTACATTTATGGCATGTATTATTTTTTAATATATTCCTTGAAAATACATTTATAGCATGTATATAGAGAAATAGCATTTCTCTATAATATAAAAAATAGCATTTATAGAGAGCTAATGTTCTCTGGGAATTTATAGAAGAGCAATAAAAAGATGAAATTTCCAACCTGGAGAAGTTTGAGTCCCACAGTGGAAGTTCACAGTCTGGCAAAACCTGAAATGTAACATTTTGCATTAGAAGTAGCTCTGCCATTGAATCACTCTGTCAAGGTTGTGGGCTGTCGGAGTTGGTAATTTCTGCTACTGATGTCAGTATCTTGGTCCCTCCTTATTTTGATATTGTTAGCTCTCTTACTCCTTAATTGTGCTTGTAAAAGGATCCATTTCCAGCCTGAATTCTTTGCCATGAAATTCTGTTTTCTTTGTGAACAGACCTGATTTACCTGCTGTCTAAGTCAACTTAGGCTGCTATAACAAACATTCCAGAAACTGGGTGGCTTAAACTACATGACTTTATTTCTCACAGTCCCAGAGGCTGGGATTGTACCAGTAGGTTGGGTTCCTAGTGACAATCCTATTCTTGTTTGCAGACTGTCACCTTCTTGCTGTAGCCTCCCATGGTGGAGAGAGATAGCTCTGGTCTCTTCATCCCCTTATGAGGACACCGGATCCCATCATGAGGGCTCCTCCACTGCTGGTACTTCCTAATTACTCCCAAATACTGTCACACTGGGGATTAGAGTTTTAATATATGAATTTGGGGGGCGGAAACACAAACATTTAGCCCATAGTATTAATACTTGCCCTGGGTCACCTTTAAAAAGGGTATTCGTTAAAATGAACCACATATCTGATTTCTAGGTAAAATTTTAGCTAAAATATGAGATGTAAACATGTTCTTTTGCCCAACTGAGAAAAATATACTTGAATCCTCTTTCCAGAAATCTAATCAGATGGAGAGTTCTCACCCTGGTCAAGTTTTCTAAAACATTTGAAACACTCTGTTGACCTACATCATTATACATTGTTAGCAACTGAAAACATAACATCATAGTGTGCTAACACTAGATTTACAAAATGTTTTTAAATAGTTCTAAAGACCTGGTTATGCTTAAATAGCTCAGCAAAATATTAAGTCCTACACATATTTATTGATGTTTTTCTATGCATTTTGCAGGCCGTGAACTAAATAGTGAGGACTGAACCCTCAAATAGAATCTATTCCAGAAAATCAAAACACCAAAGAGTCAAAAGTCTCAATGGTATGTAGCATTCCATAGATACATCATTCTGGAAAGGAGCCAGAGTATCTGGCCCAGCCCTCACTGTGCAGAAGATGAAGCTGAAGTTCAGAGAAAGTCACTCATTTGGGACATTCTGGGTCTAAAACCCAAGGCTTCTGATTTTCCCATGAGCATTGTTGATTTGTCAGAGAGTGGGTACATGACACAGATTATAAATCCGCACATTGATTTGTTTGGGGAACTCATTCAAATTCTTTGTTTTTCTTATTTTTATAGGAGTAAAGGTCTAACTATAAAGGATGTGATAAAAACCCAGATTCAAAATTTCACAAACCACTGATGTGAAAAAGTTCAGTTCAGTTCAGTTCAGTCACTCATTCGTGTTCGACTTTTTGCAACCCCATGGACTGCAGCACACCAGGCTTCCCTGTCCTTCACCAACTCCTGGAGCTTACTCAAACTCACGTACATTGAGTTGGTGATGCCATGCAACCATCTCATCCGCTGTTGTCCCTTTCTCTTCCCACCTTCAATCTTTCCCAGCATCAGGGTCTTTTCAAATGAGTCAGTTTCGCATCAGGTGGCCAAAGTATTGGAGTTTCAGCTTCAACATCAGTCCTTCCAATGAATATTCAGGACTGATTTCCTTTAGGATGGACTGGTTGGATCTCCTTGCAGTCCAAGGGGCTCTCAAGAGTCTTCTCCAACACCACAGTTCAAAAGCATCAATTCTTCGGCACTCAGCTTTCTTTATGGTCCAAACTCTCACATCCATACATAACTACTGGTAAAACCATAGCCTTAACTAGATGGATCTTTGTTGGCAAAGTAATGTCTCTGCTTTTTAATATGCTGTCTAGGTTGGTCATAACTTTTCTTCCAAAAAGTAAGCGTCTTTTAATTTCATGACTGCAGTCACCATCTGGAGTGATTTTGAGTCCTGAACTCCAAGAAATAAAGTCTCACTGTTTCCACTCTTTCCCAATCTATTTGCCTTGATAGCATTTGACAGGATTTGAAGTAGCTTAACTGGAATTCCATCACCTCCACTAGCTTTGTTCATAGTGATACTTCTAGCACCAATTTGTAAGTTATTCTTAAATGGGGCCCATATTGTTTGATTTCTAACTCCTAGAAGGAAAGACGTCACATGAGCTAATAACCTCAAAACATGGAACAAAGGGTTGGTATAAACACCAAGCTGTTAGATTAATTAATTAATACTTAAACTGGGGAAGGGCACTGAGAAGTTTAATACTTATACTGAGGAGAGGGCACTGGGGAGTTTCAGAAAGAAGTAACTGAGCAAGTTCTGAAAAACGTTATCTCATGGCAAGTGTATCCACCTAAGTAATAAATAACTAAAATAGCACCTTCTATGAAACCCTAAATCTTATGTATGGGCTTCCCAGGTGGCGCTAGTGGTAAAGAACTGGCCTGCTGATGCAGGAGATATAAGAGACAAGATTTTGCTTCCTTGGTTAGGAAGATCCCTTTGAGGAGGGCATGGCAACCCACTTCAGTACTCTTGCCTAGATAATCCCATGGACAGAGGAGCCTGGCAGGCGACGGTCCACAGGGTCTCAAAGAGTAGGATACAACTGAGCGACTAACATTTCATTTATTTTTTTTAAATAGTAGATTTGCAAGGAAAAATGGTATAACAAAGACAGAAAAATGAGTAGTATGAGATAGAGGTGAGTATCAATACAATGTTCTTGGTTTTTTGTGCTTTTGGACTGCAGGAGTACTCAGGTTTAACCTCCAACCATTAACAGAGAAATCTTGGTCTCTCAAAGATACCGTAGTACCTCAGTAATGCTTATTCTGTTTGTGTGTCAGTGTCCCCAGCCTCTTCCTCAGGCCATGAACCGAGGCATAAAGTCATGCCTGCTTCCACAGCAGGTCCAGGGGGAGCTCTGGAAGGCTGCAAATAATTGGTGACATCACGAGCTAGTGCACAGAATTACAAATCTTCATTTTTTTTTTTTTTTTTCCTTTTAAAGGTTAGGACATGAGTTTTGGAGATGCAATCTAGAATGAGATTATTCATTTATACTAGATTACTTTTTGATATCCCCCCAAAAAGACTCTCTAAATATACAGCACATTAATATTTGTTTAAAAGGCACATGGGCTTATAAAAAAAAGACCCTGATTTCCAACAGGTGTCACCGACTGAGTAACACAAAACTGCTGATTATTTGAAAGAACACTCTGTGTTTAGAAAACATTTAGAGGCTACATAATAATAGAAAAGTGAAAGTCTCTCAGTCATGTCCAACTCTTTTTGACCCCATGGACTCCAGACCCCATGGACCACCACGGACTCCTACCAGGCTCCTTTGTCATGGGATTCTCCAGGCAAGAATACTGGAGTGGGTTGCCGTTTCCTTCTCCAAGGGATCGTCCTGACTCAGGGATATAACCCAGACCTCCTGCATTGCAGGTAATAATAATAATAATTTAAAAGTTCTTGATCAGAGTTAGTGCTGGATATTTTCCCTCTGTCCTTCCAGATCCACTCCACTGCTTCTGGCCTCTGCTCCGTGCTCTGGGACCCTCTGCTTCTCCTCAACTTCCTTTTATGGGGCTTTGGTTGGCTTCAGTCTGTGGAAGGAAACCGCAAAAGAATGAAAGAGGGAACGAGAAGCCCGGTAAACTACCTGCTTCTTCCCTTTTCCTCTAGAGGCAGGGATGGTAACAGCGCCCCATGTTGTGAGACCCAGGGTGCTGTATTATCTTTTGGGTTTCCTTTCCTTTCTTGCCAGATACAGAAAAAACTTAAGCAAAAACACAGAGCTAATTCAGCTCAATGAGGTTAGGAATTTCTGTCCACTTTGCTCAGCGCCTAGAAAAGTACCAGGCAAATATTAGCCACTCAGCACATGCTTGTTGAATAAATTGTTATATACATACTTTTTTAATGAAAATTACACTTGTTATGTAAATAAGGATAGTATTTATGATTTGGCAACATAGAAATCAAAAATAAATTCCTACATGCATATGAAAAAAACCCAATCACATCCATTTTTTTTCATATGTTCTTGAGTTTTTACTACAAATATATGAATAAAAGGTATTCATGATTAAGAGTGACACTGGCAATGCCCTAATGAAAATAACTGGAGAAAGATGGTCACTGCTCAAGACAGATTTTAACCTTGTAGGCAAGAGAGAGTTTATGCTTCCTCTTTTAGTTCAGTCGCTCAGTCGTGTCCGACTCTTTGCAACCCCATGAACTGCAGCACGCCAGGCCTCCCTGTCCATCACCAACTCCCAGAATACACCCAAACCCATGTCCATTGTGTCGGTAATGCCATCCAACCATCTCATCCTCTGTCGTCCCCTTTCTCCTCCTGCCCTCAATCCTTCCCAGCATCACGGTCTTTTCAAATGAGTCAGCTGTTTGCATCAGGCGGCCAAAGGATTGGAGTTACAGCTTCAACATCAGTCCCTCCAATGAACACCCAGGACTGATCTCCTTTAGGATGGACTGGTTGGATCTCCTTGCTGTCCAAGGGACTCTCAAGAGTCTTCTCCAACACCACAGTTCAAAAGCATCAATTCTTTTGCGCTCAGCTTCCTTTATAGTCCAACTCTCACATACATACTTGACCACTGGAAAAAACCATAGCCTTGACTAGATGGACCTTTGTTGGCAAAGTAATGTCTCTGCTTTTTAATATGCTGTCTAGGTTGGTCATAACTTTCCTTCCAAGGAGCAAGCTTCTTTTAATTTCATGGCTGCAATCACCATCTGCAGTGATTTTGGAGCCCAGAAAGATAAAGTCAGCCACTGTTTGCACTGTTTCCCCATCTATTTCCCATGAAGTGATGGGACCGGATGCCATGATCTTAGTTTCCTGAATGTTGAACTTTAAGCCAACTTTTTCACTCTCTTCTTTCACTTTCATCAAGAGGCTCTTTAGTTCTTCTTTACTTTCTGCTGTAAGGGTGGTGTCATCTGCATATCTGAGGTTATTGATATTTCTCCCGCCCAAAATAAACTGCACACTCAGGCAGCCCCTTATGTAATAAATGTTTATCTAGTCGCAACTGGGTGTCTGCACTGCTCTAGAGGCTGGGAGTATAATGGTGAATAAAGTAGACCCTACCTCTCTCCACCCTATGGAAATGTGATGGCATATTGGTGGGATAGATAAGTACTGAGCATTATGGGAGCCTAGGAAAGGATTATCTGATCCTTGCCTTGTGTGTGTATAGGTTAGTTGCTTAGTCATGCCTTGAAGGCTTCTTAACAGGAGAGCTGAGAGATAAGATGAGGGGGGCGGGGCAGGGGGAGAAGGTGTTCCAGACACAGGCAGTCTGCAGAGTGAAAGCCTGGCTCACTCAGGCAAGTGGAAGAGGTTCATTATGGCTGGAACAGAGTGAGAAATGGGGATGGAGAAGTACGTAGGTCAGACCTTGAAAGGCTTTATATAAGATTCAAGGGAGCTGAGACTTCAAACCAGTTAAGTGCTCATAGAAAAGGGAGGAAAAAAAGGTAAGGAAGTGATTATTCTTTCCATATTCTCCAAAGTATGAATACAAATACACATCTTATATCTCCTGATTGGAAGGACGTTAAGGATCCCCCAAACTATGTAAAGCAATGGTTTTCTAGTTGATACTAACCTGTATTCTTTATTTAAATAACAACTATGGTAAAGCAGCTAATAGTTATTATGTGTTTACTATGATACAGGCAGTATTTTAAGAAACTTATAGATGTGATTTTTTTTTTAACAATCAAGATGACTAGATAATTACTAACAATATCCAAAATTTACAGATAAGGAAGAAGTAAAGGGAAGTTAAACGTTTTGCTCAATGTCACACAGATAAGTGGTAAAGATTTTTAAGAAGGGAGGGAGTAAAGCAGTTGTTTTCCTTCCATCTTATGAAGATAGGCTGGGTGTGGATATTGTACATGAGTAATAAGGGCTATGCTGATAAGCTTGCTTTAGAGAGAGGCAATACATTGTGCATGCATCTTATACCATGGCTTAGAGAACAAGCCCAGTGAATGGGTAAATTAAGATTTTATCTGTTGAAACCAATGTAATCACAAACACAGCAATTAAATTGCTTTTCTAAGGGAAAATTTAACAGAATTTTTTAAAGTCAGGGGAGCCATGGAAACTGAAAAATGAAGCTTGAATCCAAACAGATCAGGAACCAGAAAGTCAAGGCAATGTCTGATGCCTCCACTTTCTTCATTTTAGAATAAAGTTACTTTTTATCTTACCATATTAAAGTGTTTAAAAATTATGCACCAGACAACCATTTGAAAATAGCCTTTATTATATCTATATAATTTGAATCGAATAACTTCTAAGCCTTTAGTTTTAATTCATGCATACCATTTATCTTAAAAAAAAAAAAAAAAGTCTTTGATTGTTTGACACCAGCAGATGGCACCCTAACAAAATAATTTGTGTGCCATAGGTGAACTTTTTAGTCTTACACACAAATGCTAGGGAAGTTCACTGAATCTGGACATGAGGGTAAGAAAGAGAAAAACCAAAGATAAAACTTGATCTTTTAAAGTCAGACAACTCTTATTTTGAGAGGAAAATGGCAGAAAGAACAAATTTCTTATCATTCTTTATTTTGTGACTACCTAGCTAGTTTGAATCATTATTGTAGGAAACCCTCTATAAATTTGCATTAAAAACCTTACTATCTATAGGTACCACGATTACACTGAAAGGAATAAAATGGACTGATATATTTATTTTCCAGCCCCAACCCCCCCAAAATTTGAAGAACCAAACATTGTTTTTGATTGTTTCAACTGTCAGAGGTGACACTAGAATTTTGTTTGACTTTGCAGTTTAAATGAGAAGAATTTAAACAGAAGTCCACACAGAAACATTTCACCACAATATCCATTTCAACATCAGGCCTATTTAGTTTGAATTGTTCCAGTTAGGTAACTGGTGTCTGAAAGCCCTCTTTGCTGTTCATGTGTTAACTGTTATTTTGAAAGCAAATGCAGGGATATTATGTAAAGATGCCTTTATCCTGATATTATGTAAAGATCACGATAAAGGCATGTATGTATCTTCTTGTTTTGAAAGGCGCCAGGCTTACTACTCTTCCCTTCTTTCTCTACTTATCCTATTGCTTAATTCCAGGTATTTGAGCTAAGAAATACCACATTTATAATTTGCCTATCATTTACTTGTCTCTGAAAAGAGTAATGACATATGCTACTAGCCTTTTTATAAGCCTTCTCACATGCCTCAGTTTCCCACCAAATAATTCTTTCCTCTATAAAGATAGCAGTTTATAATTCACTTTGCAAGATAACAAAGGAAGCAAACTTTGGCATAAAAAAATTCACTGGATCTAGAGCAGCTCCCTCTCTAAGATGAAAACACCAGGTCTGAGGCAGCAGCATTCTACAAACAGGATCGATCCACCTTCCTTGCACACTGCTGCAAAGAAGGAAGAAGGACATGGAGGGCTGTGTAAGGGCTGACTTCCGAGCTGACACAGAAGATGTGATCAGTTTGTGAAGATCAGCAAGGATCTGAAAGAAGAACTGAAGATTCTTCCCTGCTTCTCTGCCTCAAGGTCTTGCTCAAGAGAAGGACTGAAATTAAATACTTAATTCCATCCTCTTTAAGACCTTGAATAAGACAGAAACCTAGACAGCCCAATTAATTATTTTCGGGATAGGAGGGTGTGGGAAGAAATCAGGATTTGCTTGTTGAGAAGAAGGAATGGTTACCGGAGGCAAAATCCTCCTAAGTGAAAGAAGCAGCTCACTTCTACCAAAACCTTGGCAAACACCTGAAGCCAGCACTTGGAAGATAAAATACACTTTGAAGAAAATGAAGCTCAGTGAATTAACAACCTGACTTGAGATCACTCAGCTGCAGATAATAATGGTTAACCTTTATTGAATGCAAACTATGACTTCAGGATTCTTTTCAGTAAATATTTTAGATTAATTGATGGATTAATTAAATGCTTATGATAATCTAGGTTCTTGGTGCTATTGTACTTATATTTTAAAGTCCATGAATCTACAGCACAAACAGCTTTACCCAAAATCACCCAGGTGATCTGAGTCTACTTTTAACAACTAATACCTACCACCTGTCCAATAACTGTCTATGAATCTTTTGTGAGTATTGAATTTATTCTGGAAGAAGTCTATCCCCTACTCCTATCACTACTGTCTAAATAAAGATGGAAAAGATGGGAGGTTTATACAGCCAAAAGAGAAGGTGCTTCTTAATTTTAGGGTGGTGGAACATTCTGGTTTGATAACAAAGCTCAACACTTGTAGGTGTTTTCACTACTGGGAAGTGTGGCTCAGCTGGCTCTGCCCCAGAGTGCCTGGTCAGCAGAGCAGATCCGCCGTCAGCGTCCGCCGAAGGGGAAGGTTTCTGCTCCTCAAGAGTGATGTCAAGGTAAGTGTGCTCTGAGAGACAGTGGGAGGCACAGAGAGAAATGTGACAGCAGGTGGGAATCTGAGTAAAGGAAACTGGTGCTTAAAACAAATGCAGGAACACCGTTTTGGAGGCACTGGAAAGGAAGGGTCAGTCAGGAAACATACCAGGATGGTCACAAGTCAATGAAGTCAGGGCTTCACCCTCCACACGGAGAGGCTGTTTTCTCAGTATAAGAGAGAAGGGCTATCAGTCGAGTCTCTTGACAACTCTTCTAGCATTCTAAAGTGAGAATCATGTCTGGGGACTCCTTGGCCAAATATCGAGTTACCGGCGTCACTTGTGAGTCAATTCCTCCACCAAATAACACTTAGCGCTTCCAGTCCTGCCAGGTAACTCCTTGATCAATAAAGAGCAATCTTAGGCCTATTTTCTTCACTTTTCTTTCCTTCTTGGGATGCCAAGATGGGGATGGTTTCTGGGTCTTCTTCTTAGCCACTATCTTTCACAACTCACCTCCCATCAGCCCAACTTGTTTTCCCACTTTATCCGCAAGTACTCCAATGAGGGAAGCGAATAAAAACCATGAAAGGCAGAAGTTGGGTAACGACAGTCATTAGCGTCTCTGAAGTTTTTTTTTTCTCCTTCTGTGTATTATCACCATCAAGGCTAGGCTGATGTTTAGCAAAGAGCACCTGTCAAAACAAAAGAAGAGTTTCACACCTCACAATTTTAAGCCCCAGGTAAGAAACTCAGCCTGGTGGATGGGCAAAAAGGAAGACGGGAAACCTGAAACTCTGAGACTTGAGAGTGGAGTTAAATGAGTTTCCTCTGGGTACCAACAGGCTTTTGTTTAACACGATTAAATCCTCTTTGTTTCATTACAGACATCAATGGGAAAACAAACAGTGTGATCAAGATAAGGGGCTGCCGCAGCATTCTGTTTCTCCTTTTCTTCTTTTTCTCAGAGAGCTATCACCACCTCTCAGTGGACAGGCTTAAAGGAACTTAACTGGCTCACAGAAAATTGATGAGCTGAGCTGAGCAGGTGTACAAGAAAGCTTTGGGCTGCAGGTTTAGGGGATTGGAAAAGTGTGAAACACTTATGTCCATGACCAGATCGAATGATAAGAGGACAGGCTTCCTTTGCCATCTAATTAATTGTCTTTCTTTTCAAAACACAGTCTTTGATTTTGAGAAGCATCTGAAAGAGATAAGACCTAGTCCTAGTGAAATACAACAAGCAACCCCAAAACTCATATTGAAATTTGAGGCAGGTGATGGGAGGATGAAGAGGGAAGGAGAGAGACTTAAACTGAGTCAGTAACCAGAACAACAAAACTATTGACCAGTCAGGAGACAGTAGACGATTGAATTCTATCGGGGATGCAACAACATTGAAACCGGTGTGCATTTCCAAGGCAATCCTTTCCATATTATTAAATTGCTTCTGTTATTGTTAGACAACACGAACTCCTCTTCCTAAACAAAACATGGACATTGTCGGCGTAACAGCTACACTGAGCTGACAGAAGCTGGGGTCATCCATATACACATTTTAATTACCTCTTTTTAGTTAGGAACATCATTAGAAGTTTATTATTACCAGCCACTATCTTGTGATCTTAATTGGCTTCCTTTGCAGATGACACCATGAAGCCAATGCAGAAGCGCTGGCAGCCTCCCAGAGATAGTGACCAGATCGGTGGCACTTTACACTGATACTGTCTTCAGCTGAATAACAACCATCAGGTTAAGTTTTAATGCTAGACACGAGGTGGAAGCTTCTTTTAACACCTGTATGCAGAGATGTTCCTGATTCCGTGGTGTTGAAAAACACATTGAGAGGGAGCAACTTTTCACACACCTTTTCTAGAGTTACAAGGAAGTTGTCTATAGGATAGGAGAGGGTTTACACCAAGCAGCCAGTTATTCCCTGTGGCTCTCTTGGATACTGGTAAAATGAAAAAAAGTTTGCTTACCAAATGGAAAAATCTAGATGCATGGACTCACAAATTAAATTTGCAACAGGGGGCATGGTTATCCGGTTGCTTCCTATTCAGAAAGTATGCAAACACCCTTAAATTAATAGTTTTCATTAATAACAGTGAGTTTGAATCATTAAGAATTATTAATTTAGTTTTCAAAGCATTTGCGATCTTGTTTGGGGATAATGGCAAACTTTGAGGCGGGGGGAAGAAGAGAATGATTACTCATCCAGTCAGGTTCTATAGAATAGATGGGAGACAGAAAGGTCTTCCTGTGAATAGAATTAGTATATTTCATTTTGCAGAAGAAAAAGACATAAGTTCTAAAGTTTTAAATACTGAAATTAACTCTCTGTGTGACCAGGCTTATGATATATCTGGGAACAAAGTTACTTGGCTACTTTCTCATTACAGATAACTATATAATTGATTCTTAGCCCTTTGGACAGTTCTTCAGATATTGGTAGAAAATGACTTAAGTCACATATAGTCTAACTTCAGGTAGGTCTCAAAATTCAGTAAAAATTTGAACTTCACCAAAGAGAAAACAATCAGTTTAAAAAGCTACGAATAAAATAAATAAATAAATAAATAAAGCTACGAATATCAATGGATTACTTACTCAGAATAATGATGTTTAGAAAGCTTGTTATTTTTATGATTAAGATTCAAATAATTCTGGTATTATCAACATATTCCTGACATTCTTTTAAGCAAAGTTCTTTTTTATGACTTTATTTGTTTATTATTTTTGGCTATTTTGGGTGTTTGCTGCTGCACCGGGACCTTCTCTTGCTGCGGTGGGTGGGCTTTTCCTTGTGGCAGGGGCTCTAGAGTGTGTGGGCTCAATAGCTGTAGTTCCCAGACTTAGTTGCCTTGCAGAATGTAGAACCTTAGTTCCCGGACCAGGGATAAAACCCGTGTCCCCTACATTGGCAGGCAGATTCTTAACCACTGGACCATCAGGGAAATTCCTTAAAAGAGGTCCTTGTCATTTATGATGAGCTGCAGATTTAAGGGATGCAGCTATTAATACACACATGCAGAAAGAGCCTAGTAAATGGGTAGACTCTGAGGAGTAAAATGTTCCTTTCAGCGAATTGAACTAGTGTAGACATTAATGTCTTGAAAAGAGCCATCAGTCCACCTTGTTCTCTCTCTAGAGTTTTAGCAGAGGATTAGTACATCTGCTTTCTTTCTGGACTTTACTCGACAGCAACTCAGAACACGGCTATTTCCACAGGACTTTATATTAATATTTTACTTTTTAATTGTTCTCAACCTTTTAATTATAGGTAAATGCTATGAAAATTTTTGAAGCATAAATGACAAAAATAACTTCAGTTTATGGGATTCCTGGAATATGAGGTCATATCATGGTTATCCAATATAAGTATAATTGCCATGCCATATTTATAGGTTCAAATTTTGAAATGTCTCTTAAGACACAGCATTGATAAATTTCTTCTACAAATATAGCTGAATTCTCTGTGAGAAGAATTTTTAAATAAAAAAAAAATTGGATGAAAAATTCGAATCACCATAATTAATGTGAGCCTGCTACATATGGTTTTAGATGTAGTATAAAACTATGATGTGGGGACTTGTAAAATAATTCTTTTCCTTCACTACCAATTATAACCTCTTGGCGGCTATGCTTCTATTACTGGAATGGTCATCTTTTGCCTCCAGAAAAATAAAGGGTTTCCTTCTCATCCTCATTTTTTGTTTATCTGATGGATTTAGTCTTTTAGGGAGACATGAAAATTTGCTTTACATTTCAACTGCTTTACTGTATTGAAACAGGCTGGTGAAAATACAGCTGTTTAAAACATACTGTGTGCAAAAAGGAAATATTATTTTTAAGAAGAGTTATCACAATCAGGGTGCCAATCACTCTTAGAAGCATGGTAAAAATTACTTACACTTCAATATTTATATTTTTATTTATGATAAGAAAAAAGTTTTTTTTTTTTTGGTGGAAAGAAGGTGCAGAAAAGGGCACAGTATTAGCTAAATATTGTACCTTAGAACATCAGTCATTTCCTTCTCAATAGTACTGAAAGGGTCTAATTTATAAGTTTTTCCATCTCCCTGTTATGCTGGTTTGTAAGTTCTGACACTGCTACTGGTATGTTAATGAGAAGCTAGCGTTCCATTAAGAGAAAACCATATGCTCTGCTGCCTACTGTGAAAGAGAAAGCATGTAATGTGGCTGTTGCCTTAGTAACACATTAATTCATTTTGTCAGTGTTGGCACAGATCATTTCATTTATAAGAAAACAAGTATAATAGTTTACCACATCTATAATATTTACAGTGTTTCTGTTACAAAACAGTGACAAAATGAGTTTAAAAAATAGAGTTGGTATAATATCATTAAAATACAGAATTTGTGGTAAAATTTTCCCTGTAAAAATGAAAAAAAATAAAGATTGGTGTAAAATTTCCTTTCACAATTCTACTTAAAGCATTTTAACACCAAACTGTTTGCTTTTTAGCATATTTGTATTATACTAATAATGTGCGTCTGCTGCAAAAAAATTTAGTCCATGAAAAACACAAGTGCATTAACAGTTTTTAATGAATGCTAAACAAAATATTTCATACAACAGTTTTGTAAATTACAACCATTATAAACCTAATCGTATGCTAGTGTGTTACTCATAACAAGGCTAAACATTTATCTAGTTTTATCTGTTCTTCCAGATGTTTATTAGTATTCTAGCACTCCTAAAATATTTAAATTAAGCCACTCCATTTTCTCATGTGAATGCGTTTTGGGTTTTATTCACAGAAAATCTAGTCACATGTATATCTATATAAATATAGTACACTGTATATGCTTTATGCACAAGTGATACTTAATGTGAATTGAGATAATCCAAAAGCATGATAAAGGAGAGAAGTGATTAGAGGAAAGACAAGTTCCTGTTTATTAAAGTCTGCACCTGCAGCACGATATCAGTTCTATCCATCCTTAGGGTATTCCACACCTGTAAACACACATTCCTAACAACAAACAGTTTGCATCTGTGATGTTCACCTACCTTCTTTAACCAATAAAAAGGGACCTGTGTACAATATAGCGAGCAACTATCATTTACTAGTTTATGTAATGATCAAGTTTTATCTCATTTGAAAGGAAGCATTTATACATTTACATAACTCATACAAATGGGTGCAAAGCACTGCAGAGCTGGCCATCTACGTAATGAATGGCCAATTATACTTTCAACATTAAGAAATACCTTCCTAAAATATCAGTGTTCAGTTTGGGTTCATCCAAAGCTTCATGAACCATATGTGGGTGTTTCTGTTTTTGTTCTCTCAACTATATTCACAGCAATTCTCCAAGCTTGATGGGATTCTTTCTAATTAGAACCCAAGACCCAAGAGGACTTTTGAGAGTCTCCCTTACAGACCTGCAATGTGATTACTCTGGGAAACACTTTAGAAAATAAAATTTATGATTAGCTTTGATGAAAATGACTTTAGCTTTAACTTCATAATAATCTCTGCTTTGATATGAGTAAAATACTTTGAATGGCTACATCATGAGAAGAGAAAATATAACCAAACATCAATGTGATTTTATATGATGGGGAATTAAATGTCTCTGAAATGTAATCATATCACATTGACTCACCCAATAAAAGTAACTTAATGAAGTATTTTATCTAATTCATATGTTTTTACTTATTAGTTTGTGGTGCTTGAAAAAATAAAGCCGAAAACTTTTCAAGATCCTTCTTTCAACTCAAGCTATTTCTATCAATAAAACTGGATTGTCAGCAGTTAAATGGCACCACATTTATGCTCTAAGTACACTAAATTATGGGTAGCTTTATAATAAGATTCACTGATTAGACTTACTATAAATAACATGATAGATATTACTATGACTTTGGTTAAATAAAAAAATTATCTTGTGGTTGATAACACCCCAAGTTTTAAATTCCTTTGATTGTTTTTAACAGTTTGTTGCTTATCCCCTCCTTTAATTAATTTGATAATTAATGTAAAGATAGAGATTAAAGTTATGAACTAGAAAACACACATGTATAAGTATATTTATATATATATACACATATTTTTATACTATTCCTTATATTATGTTCTTTTGATAAATCACATATTTTATATCCATATGACCCTAGTGAATTCTCTTATTATTTTTCTCATGCTTATTTCCAACATCCACATACAATGTTAAGAGCAAGTAAAGCTATTGTTGTATCTGCCTGACCATAACAAAGATAAAAATGCACCAAAAAATAATTATGTTTACGTATATTATAACCTGTAATCACATTAACTGTCCTTTCCTCACTGGAACTATCAGTTTTGTTCACTTTGTTTCCACACAGAAATATGAATAATACAGAATGACAATTGTGAAAGTCAATTTTGCTCAAGGTCAGTTTTATGTATACTTTTGTTAATATATCTGACTCTAAGGAGTTCAATTCTTGTAATATTAAATTATTATGTTGCTTCATAACTGCTTACTCACAACATTATGAAATGATATAATATTTGATCTGTAAATAATATGTATTATAATCACTACTTTGAAATATACATGAAATATAATTAATACATGTCAAGTAAAAGTAGACTTTTTTCAGCTTTTTGGAGTACTTTAAAAACTGTTCAGTTCAGTCGCTCAGTCATGTCCGACTCGTTGCGACCCCATGGACTGCAGCAGGAGACTAAATAGTAAATATATATAAAAATCCCAACATTAAAATATTTTAAAAATCATGTCAAATAATAAATGCTTTATTAATATTTGTTAAATAAATGAATGAACATAAAATATATAAATATACTTGCATTTATATAAACCCTCTTAGTCACATATATGATAAATTTATCATATAACTTTACTGGTGGAGCATTTTGATTATAAGAGTGCTGAAAGTATTTAAAGTTTGACAGTAACTAATCAGACTTAGCCTTTGGATTTAATCTTTTACAGAGTAATGTTTCAGTCTAGTTTTGTGAATCTGCTAAGCAGTGAAGAAGAGGAAATAATTAATGACCTCTCAAATTCTTAAGAATTTTAAGGTTTGAACAGATAACCTTGCCAGTATTTGGAGAAGGATTAAATAATATCAGCTGCACATTTATGCCTTTACAATATCTTCACTTTTGTTTGACATATAGTTCAACAAACTAGTTGGTCAGTAGTTTCAGGTGAACTCAGATTAACAATGTAGTAAAAACTCAATTTGCCCAAGAGACAAATCATTTAAAATAAATGTCAGAACATATATTATTCCTGAGTTAAGTAGAGTAGCACATTTATATGATATTTTACACAAAGTGTGGAAAATGTACACATTACAAATCTATTGTAAAATTAAAATGGAATAATAAGAATGTAAAATTTGATAGATATCAAAGATTTTAATCTGAGATATAATTTGTTATTGTCATAACTTAACACAAAATATGTAATATGATACAAATATTAACCTTTAAATAGTTGCATATAGGAAAAAATTGGTCTGATGCATTATGGGAATAGAGACAGAAATATGTCAATATAATGATAATGACAAGATTTGGGTTGTGTTGTTTTCTGGGAAAATTAAGACCCCTGTTTTGTCTGGTTTATTATCTACTTATATGAATAATATTTCCTAATCAAGTGAGAAATTAAAATTAATATGTACACTGTAATATATTAGTAGATATATGTAGTATTGTTCCATTAATCAATACACTAATAATTACTGGCTATTAACTTACAGCTATTCCAGTGATTAGGCTATTTTAAAGAATCTAGTCCTGAGATATTGTTTTCTAAGGTATATGGTATAAGAGGATATATTACAGCACATGTGACCCACACTTTTATGGTGTAATATATAGAAAGGCTTTCCAAAGGCTTTGTTTAGAATTATTGGCATGCTAGATAGTTATCTCATTTATTTAGTTAAGTTGACTTTAAAGGAAAATGTTATAGACAGAAATTTTTCCAAGTTGATGTAAAGACAGTTTAAACATTCACCACACATTTTTTTGAGTTTTGTCTCCTATTTAACTCTTGGTCAAATTGATAAGCAGCCCAGCTTCATAGCAGTGTAATTTGGAAGCATAATCATCTCTGAAGACTGGACTTTTGACTCTTGGAATCCTAAGTTCTAGCCAGTCCAGCAGAATTTTTTCTTTTGCTTGATTATTTGTTTTTTCCTCTTATATAGATGAAAGAATCATATGTTTAAAGAAGATTCCTATAGGAAAAATTGTAGCAGAGAAAAATATACAATATCAAATTTGAACTATTCTCTTGAAAATAAAATTTAGACATATATATAAAGCCACTTATAAAAACTATGTGCCCATAAACTACACCTTATTTTGATAAAATCAAAGAATATTTCATAAACAAAGAGTATATACTGAAACACTCATGTCAGAACTGGACCTTTTCATCTTTATTAGACAAATGCTACTTCAGAACTTTTACCATGATAAACTTTTCTCTTATGTTCAGTTCAGTCGCTCAGTCATGTCCAACTCTTTGCGACCCCAATGGACTGCAGTATGCCAGGCCTCCCTGTCCATCACCAGCTCCCGGAGCTTGCTCAAACTCATGTCCATTGAGTTAGTGATACCATCCAACCATCTCATCCTCTGCTGTCCCCTTCTCCTGCCCTCAATCTTTCCCAGCATCAGGGTCTTTTCAAATGAGTCAGTTCTTTGCATCAGTTGGCCAAAGTATTGAGTTTCAGGTTCAGCCTCAGTCCTTCCAATGAATATTCAGGACTCTCTTATGTTAATAAATAAATTTTTTAATAAATCCCACTCTAAGTCCTCTGAAGGCTACTTTTTTGGTCGTATTTACAAACCTTTGGTTATAACACTCATGCTGATTTTTTTTCTTTTTTGCAAATATGATACCACCCAAAGCAATATGTAGTTATTTTAGATTTGGTGTATGAAGAATGCTAGACCCATGGCCTCACTAAAGAGTTAATCATAATGACTTGAAAGGTGGGTTCTCTGATTTGTGAAAGAGTAATGAATATAAATGAGTATGAATATAAAGTAAATAACTTTTTCTTCATTTTCTTTTTGCTTGAAAAACAGATCTCCAGTTCTTTTGCTCAGTTCACTCATGCTCCAAGAGGGTGGGAACTTTGTCTTAATCTCTGTATTCTTCATAGCACTAAGTCACTGCTCACTAAACGTTTGACAACATGAACTGAAACCCTGTGATAGGTGAGTTTGTCTTTAGTTAAAAGAGATGATGTTTCACCTTGTAGTAAAATATTTACTAAATTTAGAAAAATAATTAACTTCATAAGGTAGACATAGACAAAATGTAATTCCTCTTTTTGGTTGTCATGTACTAAATATATGAGTAATTTTGGCCATAGTTGTTTTAGTGAATTGTCAGCCTCTGTAAAAGTGTAAATAATATCCAGTTGATTGTATATGAAAAGTTTCAAGAAATAAAGATGTCATAATACCTCATGCTAGAGTAGGTAAGCAATCAATGCTCATACCAAATATTTTTCATGAAATTAACTTTGCCATGCAAGAATTCTTATATATATATATGTTTGTTATCAATGTTGTTCAATATACTTATAACCTATCCAATTACACAGGAAAGTTTCCATTCAATTTAACATCTAGTTGTTGAGTTTCATATGTAATTCCAGAAAGACTGCTCTATTTATTCATGATTAGAATTTAAATACTACTGGAAATATAAAACTTTTGCCAGTTTAGATTATTTCTAGATACAGCTAATTAAAAATTTGTAATTGTAAACTGGTAGCATTAAGTGCAATATGGTTGGGGTTAAGAAGTAAATAAATCTACACTGAAAATTTTAAAACAGACTTATTTCCCTCTCACTCTGTTTAATGTTTAAGGCCAGAATACTAGAGTGGGTAGCTGTTCCCTTCTCCAACAGATCTTTCCGACCCAGGAATCGAACCAGGGTCATCTGTGATGCAGGCAGATTCTTTACCAACTGAGCTATCAGATAAACCCCTTCCGGTTATTTAGACCACAATAAATTTTCACTGAATATAGCACCACATAGGTACAAGTCAATCATGACTTACTAACACAGTAATTCATTGAGATTATATATTTTCTAAAGGTATTTATATGTTTGCCCTTAAAACACAGTATTACTATAAAAATTTTTAGAATTTTAGGCTTTATGAGGATGCTAATGAAGCAAATACTTACCATCTTGGTTTTATAAGTCAAAGGTATTTTAGAGAGTCCTATCTTACAAATAATTACAAGCTAAAATTTGGAAAGCAGATTTCTGGAATTTCAATATATTTTTCTACATGTATAATATTATAATAACTAAAAAGGAAGAGGAAGAAGCTGATAGAGGAGAAAGGGGGATGGAGGAAGGAAAAGGGAGAATGAGAAAAAAGAGAAGACGTGGGAAACAGTCTTAGAGGAAATTTTCCTACATTACTAAACAAAAGTTGGAATAGAAAAAAGAAAACTTAAAAAGATGTGTTTGTGTGTGTGAGAAAGAGGTTAACTAAAGGTAAGTTAGGTTATGAGTTTAAAATCAGAGAGAAGGATGAGGGACAAGAAGAATACTTTAGGGGACTCATTCCCCTCAAAGGAGGAAGATGGAGAGAAATGCATGAGGCAGATAGGGCCAACAGGTGGCACCAATGGATTGAGACAGTTGTGTGGTTTGGCAAGAGTAGCTGGTCAGGTTGGAATTGGAAAGAAGAGGAAAAGACTGAAACTATTTCAGGGACACATATTTGTCCTGAAGACTGATTAAACACAAAATGGTTTCTCCAGTTGAAAGAAAAGCAGGCAATTTATTTAACAAATAATCATTGAACCACCAACTAGATGCCAACTATTGCTATAGGCTCTGGAATTTACTGGTGAGCAGATAGACATGGCCTCATGGGAGTTTATAGTCTGATGAGGCCGATAACCAGTACTTATCAACACATCACTAAATAAGCATTTAAGTATAATGAGTGGTAAGTTGTTTGGAGGAAGTGACTAAGGAGTGTGTTTGTAATACAAATGCTATACTTGTCCTGGCGGTGGTGTTACTTCTTGATGGAAAGAATGTTTGCGCTGAACTAGAAACGGAAGAGGCATGCACAAAATTAGGCAAAAGATGTTAGAAGAAAAAATTTCAGGAGAACCCTCAAACAGGAAAGAAATGAATGTATTTGGGGTACTAGACAGAGGCCAGGGTGATCCAGAATTTGCTGAGAGGAGTGGTAAGACATGAGATTGGAGAAGTGGACAAGGAGGATCAGTAGAGGTTTTATGCAATTTTAGGGTTTTATGTATCATGGAAAAATGGTTGAAAGTTCCAAACTAATGCATTGTTTGTATCATATTTGTGGTTTCAAAAAATCACCCTGTGATCTGGAGAAAAATTTGGAGCCTGCAACTGGTGAGAGGTACAAGGGGTGGTAATGGGGGAACAGAGTGTAATTAGGAATACTACTTTGGAGGCTCTTGGAGTAACTGAGAAGAAAGATGATGGTGTCTTCGAGTAGGGTGGTAATGGTAAAGGTGGAGAAGAAAGGCAAGATTCAAGATATACTTAAGAAGTAAAATTTACAAGCATGGCATTACATTGGGTATGGGAAGTGAGGAGAAAAAGGAATGTCAAAGGCTGCTTTGGGGATGAGGAACCATTTCAGATACCATAACTAACAAATATTTTCTCACATTATCTTGCACTCTGGTATGGAATTCATACATGACTGTAAAATTTTAAAATGTGATTATTTGCAAGAGATTCCTAAATAGAAAATCACACTGTATTGGTAGCTCTGCAATCATGTCCTTCTCTGAACTCTTGAGTGACTAGGTATTCTATTGCTCCTAAGGTTCCTTTCCTAAAGGTGAGAATATAGCATCCCTGTTCCCTGCTTTTTCCTCTTACATTCCGTTGTTCAGGATGCCCCTAAATTCTGTCATAGATCATTGACTTTTATGCTTTACAAGTGGTCCCCACTTGGTTATGGTTAAGACTCTGTAAGTTTAGGGTTGTATCAGCTTCAAGAAAAAAAAAAATTTGGCTCTTGGCTACTTATTATCTAATTTTACTATCAAGATAATATAATTTAAAGTATTTAAGTTGACCAAAGTGTAAGTAGAATTCACGTTATTGAATTTTCTTATTCTCATTTGTTATGAACATTAAGCATGCCATATAAAATTATACAGTTTTTAAATTTAAAGGATAACAGATTAGCAGGTATTGAAATGTGGCCTTCTAAATAAAGCCACTTAATAATGGTAAATGTGTGTCCACAACACACATTTAAGCTTTTTATCTAATAATTATTGTTTACTCACTAAGTCAAGACTGAATCTTTGTGACCCCATGGACTGTAGCAACCCAGCATTCCCTGTCCTTCACTATTTCCTGGAGATTGTTCCAACTCATGTTCATCGAGTCAGTGATACCAGCCAACCATCTTATCTTCTCTTGTCCCCTTCTCCCCCACCCTCAATCTTTCCTAGCATCAGGATCTTTTCCAATGAGTCGATTCTTCACATCAGATGGCCAAAGTATTGGAGTTTCAGCTTCAGTCCTTCCAATGAATATTCAGGGTTGATTTCCTTTAGGATTGATTGATTTGATCTCCTTGCTGTCCAAGGGATTCTCAAGAGTCTGTATAATTTTTAAGCTTCAGCTAAGGGCAATGAAATTAATCTCATATAAATCTTACTAAAATCCTATGAAGTAGGTTATTCTTAGTCCCATATTTCAGAATAAGAAACTGATTTTTTTTTTAAATCAAAGTAATTGCCCGAAACATAGGACTGTCTTATTTCAAGGGTGTATGTTAGGTCATATTCTTAAGAAATTTCATGTTTATATCTTTATTGAAAACCTTTGTTGAATCTTAGAAAACACTTTTCAGCATTCTTTTTGTGTTTTGAAATTGTTAAGTATTCTTGGTCCAAAACAAAGTTTTAGAAATAAATTTTAAGAAGTACCCGTCGCTTGCTATTTGAAAAGCTTTTGCAGATATGTGACTTTCAAATACAAGTATATGTAAAGCCAATGGAAGTCATGTGTTGACCCACTGGGCATACAGCGATGCACTCACTTTTGTCCCTGAGCAAGTCATTTAACTGCTTTAATCATGAATTGTTTCATTTCCAAATAGAAATAGTAAAATTTTCTTTTAGGATATTCAGGATGACCAATGAATATAAAAGACAATTGGTTAAAAAATGAAAAATAATTTATGGAAGAATGGTTCTAACTAATTTGGTATATTAATTATCTTTTAGCTATCACATTGGGAAAGGTGCTATGACCCTAAAAGTTCTCAAGAAAAGGTTGAAAAAGGATCTTTTCATAATATCTAGAAATCTCTTACTATGCTCATCAAAGCAGAATACAATGATGGTAGAATTAGATTTTTCCTAAGTCTTCCCAATAATTACCTTACACGGGGAATAGAATAGTCACAAGTTTTCTGCCTCAATTTCAAAACATCACATAATCATAGCTTATTGAGAAAGAGATATGTTAATCTGATCAGATAAAATATAAAACTGCTTTTTGTCATAACAGTTATAGCTTGGATATATTAAATTACTTTAGAAAAAAACTAAAGTAAATAGGGAAAAAGGCAGTTGCATTTTTGGAGACTGTCACAAGAGGGCATTTATGGATTAACTCAGTAAATTTTTCTATATTTGAAAACACTGAGATGCATTTCAAAATCCCAAAAGCAAACTAAGAATAATTAATAAAGCAAAAAAAAAAAAAGGCTCTAAAATTTTTATTTGATATTAATTCCACTCTAGGAAATTGGCTGTTCTTTTTCAGGTGTCTATCAAATGAAATGTAATATATACTTTCAAAGTGTTAGATGCTAGTTACTCATTTCTCCAAAGTATTGAGATCCTAAAAAATTGTATTAACTAAAAGAAAAAAATCCACGCATGTTTTGTTTCTAGCACTTGTTTGTATACTACTACAAAACAAGTATGTGAAATAAATCCTATTACTGCAACTGATAAAAGGTAATTATGTTTTTAAAACATGATTTTATCTTTTGTGCTGAAAAACAAGCTAATTAATATTCCTAAGTATTTTGAAAACAGGTGCCATTTAGACAGTACAAGCACAAATGCCTTAATAAAATAATGAAAAGCTTGGTTGCATTAGGAAATAGGTAAACTAAATTGCTAGAAAGAGAGTGTTTGGAGGCCCAGTTAAGGAAAAAAATACTGAAATAAATGTTAAAGTATTTTACTCATGATATCTTCAGCTCTTTAAAAGCAAGTTCTTTGACATCTTCATCTTTGTAATCCCAGCCCAGCATCGTGCTGAGCATACAGTAGGTACTCAATGAATAGAGCTGAATGAATAAATAAAAGAATGTCTTTAATTGAGGATAAATTTAGAAGTGGCAGGGCTAGGGAGAATTTTCAGTGATTATTAATTAAATTAATGACTTTCTTGTTGCATTAATTGATGTCAGACCTTCAAATACAAAGGGAAAACTTCATCCAATCACCTGGGGTTTCCAAATAACTGCAGAGTTGGTGCCATATAAACAAAACATCAGGAGAGCTAATGTGATGATTGGTGTATTTTCAATTGGCAAGAACAAAAAGTTGCAAATACAGGAGCAACAATGTATATAATAAGCTCTGGAAATCCTAGAGCTATAAATATCTTCATGATCATCCAACATATCCCAATATTACCCAGTTTATATCCTGAAGAATCACTATAATTTTTACCCAATTGATCAAATATTTTGTAATGTTTTCTTTTTATTAATCAAAGACCTGTAATGGGCTATAAGAATGTTTGATAAGCATTATATAATCCTTGTTATCATATGATTTTATATAGTTTCAATCAAAAGTAAAGAAATGTGACATTTTAGATAACCTGCAGTCATATTACAGATAAACATACAATTTCCTTTGGGCATTTTGACATAATTAAAACAAATTTCAGATTTGTTTTCCAACTTATGCCAAAGCACAGGCTTTCAAAAGCCATTTTTATTATATTATACTCAGGGAGGACAGTGAGGTACAGAGAAACAGTCTTACTGTTTATTTGAGTTAATAGTCCTGGATTTAGAGCTCAACTCCAGTAGTTATCAGAAAAATTATTTACCTTGAATCTGTTTTTTATCTATAAGATTGGATAATATTGCCTACTTTTTCACCTATAAGATTGGATAATATTGCCTACAATACTGGATAATATTGCCTAAGGTGTATAGTTGTAGGTAGTAAATTTTAGTACTGCAGGTAGTAAGTTTTAATGTATACCAGTTGCCTAATAAATAGAAGGTAATCAGCAAATGCCAGCCTTTATGGTCAAAGACTTTAGAACCCCTGTTGAAAAATTTGAGATGGCAGATATAGAAATGATTACAAAATATCCCATGAGATCCCATGTATTTCTCCAACATCTTTAGACCATAAGAATAGTTCTGAGCAATTGGCTGTGATGGGAATTGTGTGTATCCTTTCTGGCTGAGATAATTCAAAGCTATGTGCCCCCTCCATCAATATCCTCCCTTACCTTGGTGCCCATAAAATCTTGTCCTGCGATTCAGGTGGTGTCTCAACATAAAAAGACCTCCACCAGCTGGGTTGCTGAGTGACTAAATGCAGCAGAATCTTTGTAGACCTATGTTGGACATTGAGAAAGATTTTACATTTTTGTGTTAGACCACTGATATTTAGGGTTAAATTATCAATTGCACGTAATTAATAATCTGATTTAATCCAAACACTTCATTTTATTAATAAGGATATTAAAGTCCAGTGAAGTCAGTTTGTTTAACAGCCAAGAAGACTAGACTGCAAGTGAATACATAGCTGTCATGTGCCCTTTCTTATGTTATATCTTATGAATCACAAAACACCTTATTAGTTCCTCTGTATAATATACCTGATATAAATTCCTCCACTGAAACTGACGTCTCAAGTTTTTTTAATCCTTTTTTTTGTTTGTTTCCACCCATATTCAATATGAAGTCTTTCTGATCAAGTCAAATAGTCTTCTGGGGAAAAAACTTTCTGTTCGTTTTGGTCTTCATCTCTTTCCAAATATCATCATTATTTTGTGTTTTATGCTATGGTCCAGATTTCAAATCCTATTCATTAAGACATATTTGGAACCATAAGTTCTTCACCCAGATGTTTTTGTCTGACTAATCATTGACTGACTTTGTAAAAAAATTAAATATGACTAAGTACTTTTAAGTTCTAAATGAAAGATCTATATACTACATTTATATTTTAAATTTATAATTTATTGATTTTTCAGTTTGTTTTTAATTTACATTTTTATGGTTACATTATCATAACTGATGACAGAGCTTAAATAGAATTCACATTTGTGCATATTTAGGTGGCACAAAAATACAAATAATACCACCAGTATGTTAGAAGAGGGATCTGTTCTAAGAGGTACATATCCAAATATAAGAAAAAACCATACAAAAGTTTGCTTCATGCAATAATGTAGGTGAAAGCCTGATTCCTTTCATCTAAGTAGAGTCTATGGTAAGAAAACAGTGGTTATGATGATATAAAAACCTCCATTAGAGAGATGTGATGGGAAAAGGAATAAGAAAAATAGAATAGATGGTAGAGAAATCAGCTGAGCTAAGCAGGCTGGGCCAAGACAGAGCAGGGAGGCCAATAGTTAGAAAGTCATGGAGAAAGAGTCCAGGAAGAGCAGATTATGGTGGAACAAGCTCTGTCCTGACACCTGCCATATGGAAACAGACTGATACCGCATGGTGACTTGCCATCTGGCCCCGACCATGAGGCCGTACTGTGCAGAAACCTGAGGCATCACCATCGTTGTCCTTCTCCACTTTCTGCCAGAGGTCTCTTCTTGGTCGGGAACCTCAAGCTTGCCTGGTGAGAAGTCATTGAGGATAACTGTTAAAATGAAAATTCCCCAATCCCATGCCAAATATCCTGAATCAAAATCTTCAGGAGACTAGTCTTGGAAGCTGTGTTATTAATCGGTTTCTAATGTGTTATGATCATCTGGTACTTTTTGTGGCGTAGTGAAGAGCACTTCTCAAAACTAGTTCGCAGAACAGCAGTATCAGTATTGTTGTTCAGTTGCCCAGTCCTGTCCAGTTCTTTGTGACTAAGAGTGATGATGTAGATAGAAGTAACTTTGAGTCTGCTCTAATTTGTTTTAAAAAGTAATTATTTGGAAAATGTGGTGGTTTATTATTAGCAACAAATTACTTGAGGTCCATCACAATTCATCAAGGCATACCACATTACTGAGCTATTTCAAGACTGAGAACAACAAATTAACATGTATGGAAACTGATCAGATTTTAGACTCCAGATTAGAGTCCTTTAGCCTGAGAAACACAAAATTATTTTGTCCGGTAAAGTGCATACAGAGGGATTAGGTCTTGGTGTCAATGGATTTAGAATGAGACTGAAGGCTTCCTTCATTACCCTAATTGCCATGGCCAGTTTCTTTTAAAACTAGACTCCTCCTTTCTTGAGATTTAGGAGGACTTGCAAATAAAGAGTTATGCAGAGGAAAGAAATGTTCATTTTTCTTTATCTAGCAAAGACCCGGGATAAACTGGTACAAAGCAGTGGTTGGGTCATGTATCAGCATTGTCAGGATTATTGTATCAGAGACCCTCATTTTATGTGTGAAGAAATAGACCACGAGAGTTAGTCCCTGCCCATTTTTTGTGTGTGCCTTTCTTTCTTAGTTATAAGTCAGTTCAGAGAAAATGCAGCTGAAGATGAGTAGGATGATCTCTTTTTTCTTTGTGACATATCTCCTGGGATTCTAACTCATTATCCAGAGCCTTGGAAAGGTGAACTCATGACTTCTTTATTAGAAGATGGGAAGAGTACTTGTCACTGAGAAAAAGAAAACTCCTAAATTGAATGGAAAAATAAGAAAAGGACTGGGATCATTAGATGAATAATAGGAAGGGAATAAAGGCACAGAAAAAAAAATGAACATGAATTCCAGGGCATTTAATAAAAGGACACTATTTTTCGGTAATATGTCAAGTGTTACTTCCAGTTTATGTACAATTCTTTGTAAAAGAAGTTATTATATCTGCACAGTCACACAAAATAGGTCATTATATCACACTGTCATAAACTTCTCAGAGAAGCCTTGACAAACGAGTGTAGAAGGTGGACCATCTGATGAAGATGGAACTCCAAAAGCAGGGAATAGAATTTATTCATCCATTTACCAGTTCCCTTATGTTATTGTTCATTCACTTACCCACACATTCATTCACTCACTGAGCAAAAATTTTTTGAGAGCCTTTTTTGTCCAGTCACCCAGTCCTGTCTGACTCTATGCAACCCCATGGACTGCACCATGCCTGGCCTCCCTGTCCCTCACCATTTCCCAGAGTTTGCCCAAGTTCATGTCCATTGCATCAATGATGCCATCCAGCCATCTCATCCTCTCATGTTCTCTTCTCCTTCTACCCTCAATCTTTCCCAGAATCAGGGACTTTTCCAATGAGTCAGCTCTTTGCGTCAGGTGACCAAAACACTGAGCTTCAGCTTCAGTCCTTCCAATGAGTATTCAGGGTTGATTTCCTTTAAGACTGACTGGTTTGAGAGTCTATTGAGAGTCTACACAGACACAGACTGCTCTCATGAGCTTTTACTGAGTACTGAAACTCAGAGGCTTGATACAGTACAGCTCATTTGGAGAACTTTGAGGACCATGGTTTGGTGTGACTAAGGGGAGAGATTCACAGGGCAGCATTGGGTGATGAAGTTGGAGAGTTAAGGAGAAACTCGGAAAAAAGAGGAGAAACTCAGAGCTAACTTTAAAAAGATTATTCAAGCTATAATGTGGAGGGATCGACTAGAGATAGTAAATTTGGAGGTATGGAGCCCACTTAAGGAGCTATTATAGTCGTCAGAGTCAGAATGGAGGAAGACTATTGTGGACTATTTCAGTGGGGAAGACTGAACAGGATGGACACTGCAAGTGTAAAGGTTGATAAGCAGCCTGACTAGACACCCTTTTACCATTTTGTTCCAGATGTGTCTCTTGTATAGAAAACTCTCCACATTGCTTGAGTTGTTGTTGTTCAGTTCCTAAATCTTGGCCGAGTCTTTGTAGCCTCATGAGCGGCAGCATGTCAGGCTTCCCTGTCCTTCACTGTCTCCCAGAGTTTGCTAAAACTCATGTCCATTGAGTCAGTGATGTTATCTCGTCCTGTGATCCTCTACTGCCCTCTTCTCCTCTTGCCCTCAATCTTTCCCAGCATCAGGGTCTTTTCCAATGAGTTGTCTTTTAGCATCAGTGGCCAAAGTATTGGAGTTTTAGCTTCGGCATCAGTTCTTCCAGTGAATATTCAGGGTTGATTTCCTTTAGGATTGATTGGTTTGATCTACTTGCTGTCCAAGGGACTTTCAAGAGCCTTCTCCAGCACCATACTTCAAAAGCATCAATTCTCGGCTCTCAGTCTTCTTTATGGTCCAACTCTCACATCCATACATGACTACTGGAAAAACCATAGCCTTGACTAGACAGACCTTTGTGGGCAAAGTGATATCTCTGCTTTTTAATACACTGTCTAGGTTGGTCATAGCTTTTTTTCTAAGGAGCAAACATCTTTTAATTTCATGGCTGCAGTCACTGCAGAGATTTTCGACCTCAAGAAAATTAAATCTATCACTGTTTCCAACTTTTCCCTGTCTCTTTGCCATGAAGTAATGGGCCTGGATGCCTTGATCTTAGTTTTTTGAATGTTGAGTTAATTCAGCAATATTTGGTTTTGAATATAGGAATTGAATCAGTTCATATTATTCTGGGTAATTAAATTTCTTTTAGTCCTCAATCTTTTTCTTTTCTATTTTGTTGCCATTTTTTTATATTCTCTGCTGTTCTTTTAGTATCACTTTCTACTTTTCTCTCATCCAGTTTCTTGCTTTTGCTAAGTTGATAAGGATGTGTTTAGAATTCTTTCTTTTTTATGGATATTTGGAAGTTCTACTATGCAATCTATTTTTCTAGTGGTTACCTTCATACATTTTTAACAAATGCATTTAGATACCTTGCTTATTACTTACCTAATTTGCATGCATAAGGACAAATTAAGCTAAATGAAGAATAGAATAACATTAACCCTCATCTTCCAAACAATCTAACAATAGAATATCTATAATTTCTTAGAAATAAAAGTGTATAGTAATGTAATCACAGTAAGATTTTAATATATTACCTTAGAACAATTTAACAGATGAACTAGACAAAATATACTAATAATATAAAAGATTTGAGTAACAAACATAAAAATATTAATTATACCCCTAAATACACACATGCATGCACATGCATACATACCAAGGGAAAGGGAGAGTACGTATCTTCCAGAGGATCAATTCAGTTCAGTTGCTCAGTCGTGTCTGACTCTTTGCGACCCCATGAATCACAGCACACCAGGCCTCCCTGTCCATCACCAAGTCCCAGAGTTTACTCAAACCCATGTCCATCGAGTCGGTGATGCCATCCAGCCATCTCATCCTCTGTTGTCCCCTTCCCTTCCTGCCTCCAATCCCTCCCAGCATCAGGGTCTTTTCCAATGAGTCAACTCTTCGCATGAGGTGGCCAAAGTACTGGAGTTTCAGCTTCAGCATCAGTCCTTCTAATGAACACCCAGGACTGATCTCCTTTAGGATGGACTGGTTGGATCTCCTGCAGTCCAAGCGACTCTCCAAGAGTCTTCTCCAACACCACAGTTCAAAAGCATCAATTTTTCAGCGCTCAGCTTTCTTTATAGTCCAACTCTCAGATCCATACATGACCACTGGAAAAACCATAGCCTTGACCAGATGGACCTTTGTTGGCAAAGTAATGTCTCTGCTTTTTAATATGCTATCTAGGTTGGTCATCACTTTCCTTCCAGGGAGTAAGCGTCTTTTAATTTCATGGCTGCAATCACCATCTGCAGTGATTTTAGAGCCCCCCAAAAATAAAGTCTGACACTGGTTCCACTGTCTCCCCATCTATTTCCCATGAGGTGATGGGACCAGATGCCATGATCTTAGTTTTCTGAATGTTGAGCTTTAAGCCAACTTTTTCACTCTCCTCTTTCACTTTCATCAAGAGGCTTTTTAGTTCCTTTTCACTCTCTGCCATAAGGTTGGTGTCGTCTGCATATCTGATACAGAGGTTTAATTTTCACAAAATATTTGTGAAAGTAAAAGAAACTTTCCTTAGGAAAAAAGGTTACAAATAAAGCTTGGATTATCGTTCTTAAAATGTCCATTTTATGAAATATTTGCTCTACATGATTAAGAAATTAAAAATGAAATATACCAAAGAATAGAAAATTTAGAGAAAGAGAGTTATTCTAAATAACATATGGACTTAAGAACCAATCAAAAGTGAAGCAAATGATTTGAAGTTGAGTAAAATAAGTGTGAATATATTAAAACATATGACACAATGCAGGCTGTAGCTAGGCTCTATGGCCTTATATGATTTGTTGTTAAATGAGCATTGAACAAAAAGTAAAAGATGAAAAGCAACAAAAAGCAAGGCACATGAGTGTAGATAAAGATGAATAAGTTTGAGAGATCTGCTGTATAGCTTTGTGCCTATAGCTAGCAATACTGTATTTTTCAGTTAAAAATATATCAGAAGGGTTAATCTGATGTTCAATGCTCTCACCTCTATATAGGAAACAATTAAACAGTAAAATAAGAAAAAACATCAACCTGAGTTTTCACCTCAAACTGTTGAATAAAGTATACAGTGCCTGACATGCTCCCAAATGTATAATTTTATAATTTTAAATTTATATTATAAATGAAAATATATATAATTATGTAAATATTATATGACCAGTATTATATGAAAATATAAGCACATGTCAATACATTAGAACAGTAACTGTGGAAGATGTAAAAAATATGATCAAAGATGTAACACTAGGTAAGGTTGCAGTTCAAAATAATTTTGTGTGTACACTAGATTTAACCTTTAAGAAAGCAGTAATCCCACTGTGTTTTAACTATTTCTGTGCACAGAAAAAGAGAGCTTCCCAATTCATTTTAGAAAAAAGTAAGATATTAGTAATAATAAAATCTCATACATTTACTTTCCATACAAAACTTTACAAACCAATCTCATTTTTTCATGTACAATTAACAATATAAATTATACAGTTGTAGTCTATGCTACATTAAAAGCTCTTTTTTTTAAACAATACATAGTGATAAAATATCATATTCCAGGAATGCAGAGACTGCAAAATTCTGGGAAATAGATTAACATGAAAAAAGAAAGTAAGGTCAGCTAATTAAGCTATCGGGCCCATACCCCAAAAATGTTGGCTTATATCCTTCCCGTAAATTTATAGAGGTTATAAGTGTGCATTCTGGGTGTGAATCTAGACTGCTGAGTATGAATCCTGATTATTCCACTTGAAGCTGTGTATGTACAGCTTTATATACACTTTATGTATCAGCTTCTTCATTTTAAAGTAGGGGTGACATACCTCAATGAGTTCATAAATATAAAATGTTCATGTCTGGCATATAGTGAAACTACAAAAGCAGTAGCTATTAATAAAATGATGACCAAAAAAATCTGACTATATATAAAAGTCCTGAAGAGTACGTGACAAAATTCAGTCATTTCTGATAAATTACATATAGGTTAAGTAGGAATAATAGATGCACACTAATTGTTAAAAAAATATTTATAAAAAACATCAAGAACCCAGTTGCTAACACAGGAGACATATGAGGTGCGGTTTTGATCCCTGGGAAGGTCCCCTGGAGGACAAAATGGCAACCCAGTCCAGTATTCTTGCTTGGAGAATCCAATGGACAGAGGAGCCTGGTGGCCTACAGTCCATAGGGTCGCAAAAAGTCAGACATGACTGAAGCAACTTAGTACATAATTTTAAAAAAATATATCAAAACATCAAACATAAGAAATCATATTAAATGCTGGAATATTAAATACTTTCCATCTTAAATATGTATCAATATAGGATCTTCACTATTATTTAACATTACTGGGAGTTCCAACTAATGTAATGTGAGTAAAATGGAAAAAGTTACCAACAGAAATAATTAACAACAGAAAATAAAATATACTAATTTTTTCAGTTGATAGTTACAAAATTGACTTAGAGAATGTGACAGACTTTACAAAAACAATTTTATAAAGTTGAAGGATACAAAATAAATATGCAAAACTCAATAAGTTTTTTATTTATACCAGTGAAAACTAGTTAGAAAATATGGTGTGAGGAAATTTTCAATCACACTTGCATTAATGACTATAAAATACATAGGAATTAGTTTTGTAAAAATGATACATATGTGTGCATACATATAATACATTCATGTGTATGTGTGTACCTCAAAAACTTTACTGAAAGAGGTATGAATCTGTCTACTTAAATAAATAGGTAAGTAGGACTTCAGTTATATAAGGAAAATAAGGCTTTTCAGTGAATGGTTTGGGAAAAATGAACAACCATTGAGAAGAAAATGAAAATAGATCTCTGCCTCATTGCATATTTGAATAAAAATTTGGGATGAATTAAATGTGTAAATATGTTTGCTTATAGTATTTGAAATAATTAACTTTTTCGTTAAGATTACAGAGGCGTAAGGGGAAATTTTAAACTTTTTCAAGGTGGAGTTTGTTTAATAAATTTATAGGAAGAAGTCAGAAAAAAGAGGTTTGGACCATGGGCATGTAAGAGAATGATAAAAGGAATAAAGTCCCTGAGAAGGCATGAAGGACACTGATCACACCATTGATGTGTGTGTGAGAAAGGATGATTCTTCATTTGCAACCAGTGTTGGACTACCATATGTAAAGTTGTGTTTTTGGTTGTCTAGAGAACAAAAAGGGGCTAAATGTGTATTTTTCACCATGAAAACTAAAGATGGGGATGAAAAATTATTTCTGTTGAGAAACAGGAAGAATCTTCCAGAAAAGCACTTAAGAGAATGGTCTTTATCCAGAAAAGAAGAGAAAGACATCAGAAAAGTGTGAACATCTATATCTGGACACTCTGGTTCCAATGACCTAAGGTTCTAAGCTGTTTCTTCTGTGGGGGTGTGTGGTTCTAGGAAGCAATTAACCAAGTGCAGTTATAACGTTTTCTGCTTCTATTTCTCTGGAATCATCCTTTTGAGATTTCTCTGGCCATTTATGAAACATTCCTTATTTCTCTATTGTAGCACCAGTGTATTGGGTTGGCTAAAAAGTTTTGGGTTTTCTGTAACATCTTATGAAAAAATCCAAATGAACTTTCTGGCCCAATATATGAACTGAGGAAAACTTGACAGGCGAGTGGTTACTTTGGAAAGGAGTAGTTATTTTCCCTCAAATATTTTAGGAGGCTGCCAAAGATATGGGCCTGTAGGGGTAAAACTCTCTTAGCACAAATGAGATTAGATAAAATTTTTGATGAATTAACTACTAGTTTGAAATTTATTTCCTATAATTTATAGTAAAAATTCTTCTTTTTCTTCTTTCTTTTACAAACCAAAGAGATGGCCAGCTGACTTCTTTTGGGACAAAATAGCTGGAAGAAAAATAGGAGCTGTTAAGTTGAAACTGCTATGCCAAGTTGTAAACTACAGCAAATTTTCACGGTTGAGTGGAAAAAAATCCTGAAAGACTGGACTTATAATGGAAGTGCTGACAAAAAACCAGCTCTAGCAGCACAAACGCAGGACTATTACCAGGCCCTTAGGGTGGACTCGTTGATATCATTTGCACTTTAAGCAGTTTAGGTGTTAAATTGCATGCAATTGCACAGTGTGATAAAACACCCTTCAAAGATATGAAATAATCCCTCTTTTTTTCCTGCACTATTTTCTTACAGGAAATCTTAACTCATAAATGGTAGTATTGGGTAATTTGTTTCTAGTAAAATGCAGCATAATCCATTTAGTTACAATTCTTATCCTGTTGCAGTGGCAAAATGTAACAGGTGTAGGGTGTATTCAACAGACAGTGAGCCTAATTTCATAGATCTGAGCTTAGACTCTGATTTTCCTTCCTATTGTTCCTTTACTGATTTTTAATGGTGATTTAAAACAAAACAGGAAAACAGCCAGAAGTGGATTTTTTTTAGTGTCAAAGTATTCCTCTAACTGCTCTTCTCTCACCTCTTTTGCTAAGACTGAGAACACAATGAAAATACTCTCTCCCATTCTGGGATATATATGGTTAGCTTGTTCAGTTTTGTTCACTAGTGTCATTTTGGTTTAATTCAGTGAGCAACAGCTGTCATAGGATGATTAACCTACAGCTGGGCTGATAATACAGAAATAAAGTAAAAATGATTTTCAGTTTTTGGCAAAGTCTTCTTGAGAGTGACAGGCTCAAGAGGAGGATTTTCTCTATCACTTTATGGAGACTGTCAATCTTGAATTCAGACACATTATAGCAGGTTTAATGGAAATGTTGGTATTAAAGGAGTTCAAAAACATATTTTAGGACACCTTTGGAAATAAATTCTTAGCATTATTTGATGACCCTTGTTAGAAAAGATTGAGAAATAATTTTTTAGAGAATTGAGAAAAGGGGAATTGAAAGAACCAATGAAAACAGTTGACCTGAAGATGGAAATATACTCAATGTCTCATAAATGATGTTACTTGTTAATCACTTGGATTAACCTTTTTGGAGGGTGAGATTTAAAAACTGTATTCTTATTATAACATATCAACACAGTAAAGTCGGGACAATGCCTAAATGTTAGCAAGGGCTGTTTACTAATTCATTAATTTGTTCGTGCTAAGTCGCTTCAGTCATGTCCGACTCTTTGTGACTCTATGGACTGTAGCCTGCCAGGCACCTCTGTCCATGGGATTCTCCAGGCAAGAATACTGGAGTGGGTTGCCATGCTCTTCTCCAGAGTACTAGAAATCCTTTATATTAAGTTCTTTCTGATGAAATAGTACTGAAAGTTGTAAGTGAATATAGCCATCCATCCATCCATCTATTCATCAATACTTCATTTCATCCACCCATCATTTAATCCACCCATAGAATATTTATTTCTATTTCTCTATGCCAGACATAGATAGATAAATGTCATGTACTAAGGACAGAACAATGAAAAATTTTTGATCTTTATGCTCAAGGAATTTATTGAACAGTGACTGAGACATTCAAAAACAGTAAATTCATTGATAGCAAAACTGAAAAACAAGATTGTAAAAGTAGGCTATGTAGCAGGCAAATGCTGTTTGTTTTAATGAATGGGTTGGAAGTGAATAAGATGTGAGTGTTTGTGAGTGTTTACATGTATCACTTTCTAGGTAGCTTTGTGACCTGCAGGAACTCAGAAATAACAACTCTCTCAACTCAGTGGGCTATCTTAAGAAACCACAGGAAATCACAATTGCTACTGCTGACTGAACCACAAATGTATGGACATGACAAAAATGTCACAACAAAAGTTTTCAATTTTTAAAGAGGCATTTATATATTGCCGAAGCTACTACAGTGAACTTTAGCTAAGAAATTTGGCTAGAGATCATGGCGATTTTCTAAATAATATTTTCCACTTAATTGGTCTGTGCATTGAAATAGCTTCAGACAAAGTTAACCTGACTTCAATACAGGTTCTTGTATATTTGAATTTTTTTCACTTAGCCTAATTATGTTGGCTAATTGCTGAGGATGCGGGATCCGTACCTGCTATTCTGGATGAGACTGGGACTATTCTTTAGCTCAATAGTTTAGATCTTCACAAAGTTTTGAATATCCTTCAGGTAACCACTCTTTATGTTTGTGTCCTTCCAGTTTCATTTTGTTCCTTTACACACACACACACGAACACCCAAGCGTAAGTTTCTTTTCAGCATAAACAGAATCATTGTTCTATAACTTGCTTCCAAACATAAAATTTCAAAATAATATTCAAGTCATGAATTGCATATTTCAATGCATTTTGAAAGATACCTAATAAAACCGCAGAGGAGGATTATAATAGACCTCAAGTGAATAGCTGCAGTGTTTGAAAGGGGACCTCAAAGAAACCATGATCTCAGTTCATGGGTGAGTTTGCCCAGAAGAGAGAGTACCCAGAGAATAAGTAGAAGGGAACTTTTAAGTGTTCTTTTCAGGTGAGATCTTTCCCATATGTTTAAATATTCAATATATTTATGATTATTAGGTTTTCAAAGTTTCAGGCTTGTGATTAGTAAGGTTAGCAGCCTTTGAAACAGAAAAAAAGGTTCACAAGATGTGTTTAGTCATGTTTCTCCTTTCATTTTGCTTGGTACCAAGTGGGCTCTTTGATCTTGAACAATCGAGTCTTTAGAGAATTTTCTTTATTTGACTCTTCCTTCTGTTCCATTTCATTTTTCTTGAAAGATATATATATATATCTTCACACATATACATATATAATCTGTGTATATTATATATATTATCTTCTGGTGCTGTCTTCTCATTATCTTTGTCACTTCATTCTGCTGTAAGAATATATATAGCTGATATTTAAATGCATTTACTATCTCCACAGCACTTTGAAATTTAGTATGGTTTTTCCTTCAGTTTTAGAATTTCTTCATTTTTGAGATGAAGATAATAACATCTCCCTTATAGTAGTATGTGAATTAAATTAGAATGCAAAATTAGTGCTTAGTGAATTCCAGTCATTATTGAATTGTGCTAAGAGAATGTGTTCTATAAATGTATTCTTTTGGAAATTACTGAGGCTTATTTTGTTTCTTAGTGGATGATTAATTTTTTTATGTGTCTTTAGAAAAAAACAGGTTTCTCAGTTAGGTACAAAGCTCTCTGTGTATGTTTACCAAGCACATTTGTCAATCATTGATTCAGTTCTGGTCATGTCAAATTTTAAGCTACGTCTCTCCACAATGAAAGTTTGATCAGATTATTCTTACACTTTTTTTTTTTTTTTTTTTGCCTTATATATTTCAGTGATACATTTACTGGTGCATAACAGCTCCTGGCCACGTATCTTTGAAATTTTTAAACTTATAAAATATCCACCCCCACTTCTCTTCATTTAATGATTTTAAGTTGATTTCTACTCATTTTTTTATGACTGTCTCTCCTGGAAATTGTATACTTTCCTCCCAGATCCACGCTCCACTCTCTTCTGTTCTTCCTGCCTCTTGTATGGACCACTTGCATCAAGAAGTGACCCTGCCCCCTGGTTTCTGGTTGTGTTAGGCTGACAAGGACTGCTGGCAAGACATCTCAGGGGGGAGGGAGGGGGGGTGAGGGAAGTTAGGATACCTCTTCCACGACTCCTTCCTCGTGGAGTTGCCATGTGACTCTAGGTCTTGACCAAAGGTCACCACTCCTAGCAGATTGCCCTATCCTTATAGCCTGTGTGTTCCCATAATAGCTCCTTCCTTTTACCCATGCAGACTTAGAGGTTGTAAGAGTTTCTTGCTATAAATAGCAGTGGTCTTCCTAAACTCTGCCCATCCTTTCTTTTTATTAAACTCTCTTCAGATTTTATTTTATTTAAACTCCAAACTGACTGTACTAAATAATTTTTGCCAGGACACTTACTGATATATTATTAATATTTGCAAACTTGCTTTATTTTCATTTCTGATATCTTTTTACTTGATTTAATCTTTCTTTAAATCTTTAAAATAATTTTAAGTATGTTTCTGAAAATAGCATTTATGGATTTTACTTTTTGTTTATTCAAACTGAATGTTGGTCTTTTAAAAGGGACTTTTTAGTCCATTCATATTTATTATGACCTCTTATATATCTTATTCCTAACATCTTATGTTTTGCTTTCTCTTAATGTTATTTGCATCCATTTAATTTTTGACTTATATGATCATGTAGACTTTGCCTTAAAATGTTTCTCTAGTGGTTTGGAAATTTTTACATCCTATTTCTTTTCCCCCTCTATTTCTGTAAGATATTTGACCTCATATTTGATTATTATCATAAAGAATATCAATAATCTAATCTTCAAACAAGATTTGACTTTGGTATTCTTTTGTTGTCTACCACTCCAGACTCCAAATTTATCTAAAAATCAGAAATTTTGCTTCCAAATTGTCATAAAAGTTTATTTTACAATAAGCACAAAGGTGAGAAGACTGTATAGGATAATTATAGTCTTGGAGGTGCTGGAAAAGATATCCATTTCTCTGTATAAAAAGCTAAATGTAATTAATGCTAGACTTACTTGCTGTTATTTATTATTGGAATTTTTTTTTCCTGGAAATAATAAAACTGTTATTGCCAGTTTGAAATTCTACAGTTCAAGTTTCCATTTTTTTCTTAGTGAAACGTAGTGCGTACATGATGCTAAGTTGCTTCAATTGTGTCTGACTCTATGCCACCCTATGGAGGAGGGCATGGCAACCCACTCCAGTATTCTTGCCTGTAGACTGCCAGGCTCCTCTGTCCACGGGATTCTCCAGGCAAGAATACTAGAGTGGGTTGCCATGCCCTCCTCTGGGCGATCTTTCCAACCCAGGGATCAAACCTGCATCTCTTATGTCTGTGGGTTCTTTACCACTAGCACCACCTGGGAAGCCCGGTACAAGATAGTATTGTCAAGTAATTTTTGACAGTAGATACTTTCTCATTGATGCACCAATTGTATTACAGTACAGACCATTTTAAAATTTATTGACCTGATTTGAGAATTATTTATTCCTTAATTCACCACATAATATTGAATGCCTACTGTGTGGCAAACATCAGTGAATAAATTAGACAAAATATTCATGGGGTGAAAAACAAAAATGGTATACATAATGAATAAGACCATTCATTGGCTTGGACTATTTGCTTCAGGTTCTGAGTGTATCTTCCTGCTTTTCTTAAATCTTTGATGTCTTCTGAGGTCTTCTGGCTGACCTCCTTTTTTTCTTTTTTCTTTAATAAGCTCATATTCTCTTCCATTCTGAGACTTTAATAGCCTGATCAGTTCATCATTTCTATTTCTTCTTCTTCTTTTCCTTCATGAGGTTCTCTACCTTTTTCTACCCTTTAACTGTGATTACTTTTATAAATCTGAGATCTTGACCTATTCCTTTCTCCACAGTCTCAGAGATTTTATTTATTCTCATATCTAAATAATTGCATCTACAAAAAGTTTTCTAATCTCATGTTGCCCAATTTCTGCTAGATATTTATTCCTTTGCTGATTAATTTTGGTCTTCAAAATTACTGCCCCCCCCCCATTTTGTCAGTAGCATTATTATTCTTTTCTTCAGCAAGGCTGAATATAATAATAACACAATGATAATAAAAATGATGGTAGTAATAGATAATACTTATTGGACTCTTTCTAAATGTCAAGCACTGTTCTAAGAACTTTACATTTAATAGCCCATTCTTCACAAAAAGCCTATGAGGAAGGCAAACTTGGGTTCAGCATTTTACAGATGTAGAAACCAAGGTACAGAGAGGTAAAAATTTTCTTATTAATTTCCCAATATCTATAACTTTCACTGCCTTATCCAAGCCAACTACCAAAAAGGCACTAAATCAGTGTTTTCTAGAACTTTCTTTTTAATCATGTAAAACTCTTAAACTCTTAAATGTTTGTACATTGTACATTTACTTATATTTACTCATAAAATAATTATAATTTATTGAGGATTTACTACATGTAAGAACTAAACACATGGGCCAAAGTTGCATGTGTTTAGATTAAACTTGCATGTGCTAGCAAGTGGTTTTTACTTTTTTTTTTTATTTTAAGGAAACATTTTATTTTAGAATAGTTTTAGGTTTACAGAAAGTTATCAAAGGAAGTACAGAGAGTTCCAATATATTACTCTTTTGCTAACACCTTAACATTACTGTAATAGATTTGTCACAATTAATGAACCAACTTTGATACATTATTACAATCTAAACTTCATATTTTATTATTATTACTGCTACTATTAACTAAACTCCACTGGTGTGCATTAGTTTTTCTCTAAAGCCCCCTTTTCAGTTCTAGATGTTCCATATGGAAAAAATAAATGTGGAAAATATATTTTCCTCTAATGTCCAATAACCCACATATGTACTGTTAGAAACTCAATTTTTAAAATTTGATTTCCCCACCTAATATTTTTGTTATCCAGGGGAATTTAAGTACCTCACATTTATCGTCTTGTCACATCTGCCTTCACTGAACCACTTCATCATGAGCCCTTTTCTAATTGACCCATTATCTTCTGAAAGCACAGATCAGGACTTCCACAGTAGCCTTGTAGGTTCTGGTTTACCTTTCATTGCAGAAGCCAGCTCATCTGCCCTACTTTGTAATAAAAGAATCCTGAAAACTTCTCCTTGTAAATGTCTTGTTTGTCCCAGTGTCCATGAAGAGTTAAACAACTGTTAATTAATATAATAAAACTTAAACATTATATGATTTTCAGATTTTCAATACACTTTCAAGATCTTCATATTTTTACCTGCCCACTTTCCAGATCACCAGATCTTTTTCATTCTTCATTTGCAACATCTTTGGAATTACCTATCCTTTTTTTTTTTTTTCCCATCTTATTGTAACAATAGACCAAACTTCTTTCTTTTGAAGCTTGGTGTGTTTCTGCTGTGTGAAGAACTCACTATGAGTCTGTATATACCTGAATAGTGTTTTTTGTTCTAATCAGATACAACTTTCACATTTAGAGGTGTGCATGCTCACTATTCAGGGTTGATTTTCTTTAGGATTGACTTGTTTGAAGATCAAAGCAGTCAGCCCTAAAGGAAATCAACCCCAAGTACTTACAGGAAGGACTAATGCTGAAGCTGAACTTCCAGTACTTTGGCCACCTGATGCAAAGAACTAACTCTGGCAAAGACCCTAATGTTGGGAAAGACTGAAGGCAGGAGGAGAAGGGGGTGACAGAGAATGAGATGGTTGGATGGCATCACTGACTCAATGGACATGAGTTTGAGCAAACTCCAGGAGATAGTGAAGGACACGGGAGCCTGGTATGCTGCAGTCCATGGGGTCACAGAGTCAGACATGTCTTAGTGACTGAACAACAACAATGCTATTAAGAAGAATTATAATTTAGGCATGTTATAAGCAGCAGGCATAAATGACTGGAGCTGGTATTTCTTTTTTTGTTTGTTTTAGCAGTTTCCAAGATATAATCTACTGACTTACTGAGGACCCCTCCCAGATTTGCAGGATTTGGCATAGAATTTTCTTCATTTATAGAATAACTTATACACATTTACAGTGTTTATTATCGTGAGATAAGCTAGATACTAGTGAAATGATGGAACTTCAACTCTGAGCAGCCAGTTGTTACACTTGTGGATTTGAAGGAAATCGATACAAAAGACTAGAACAAGTTTAAGATCATAATTCAAGAGTAACAGCCACTAGGAAAATGGTATGACACAGAGAAATGATCTTTCTATTTAGGTGTTGTATTTCAGGATTGTTTCAGTATGTATAAAGTGAGCTTGGAGGAAAATTCTTTGAACATAGTAGCGCTTTTTGTTTTTGCTTTGCAGCAATATGGCTTCTGTGTCATTCTGAGTAGATCCATATTAATCTAGATGGAAAAGAATTCCTTTGAAATATACATTTATTATGAGTAGACATGCTCGTAAGACTGTGAAGTCTTGTCAGTCATCTCTCTGCTCTCCTAGCCTTTAATAAACAAGTTTATTTCCAATTTAACCAAAATTTACGGAGTCAGCTTTGGTGTGTTTGTGTGCGTTCAGTGGTCAAGTTGTAGACCTGTCTAGAGCACACCCGATTCCCAGGTTCTGTCCCACAATGAGCTGAGGTCTGGTCAGACATCCCTGGTTATTTATAAAGCACAATGGTTTGGTGAGAAAGAGAGGACAAAAATATCTGTGTCCATTTCTTTCTTCATTTCCCCTCTAAGGGGGAACATTGCTATGGTTTCTTCCGGGTTGCAGGATTTTGAGTGAGACATATTTGCCAGTGAGTATGGTCACTGGGGGTTAAGAAACATTCCTCCTTGCCTTTATTTCCTTTATTTCTCTTTTTTCCTTTCCCTTTCCCTTGTTCTGCTCCCCATTCACCCTAATTTTATGCATTCAGTAAACTGGTTTAGGGCTTTCCTTAGGGTCAGATTTTTCGCCTGTCTCTTTACCTTAGTTTATTAGTCACTGCTTTGAGTTTCCAGATGTAGAAACCAAGGACAGCATGATCCTTCCAAGATTTAGATGGAGAATGGATAGAGCTGGTTGGAAGTAGTGGGGTGGCTTTTCTTACATGTGTTCCCACCCATATTTTCCAGAGTTCTGTTCACTGGAGAACTGAGTGCTGGTCCAACTATTTTAAATGTCCTTTGATTCCCATTTTGCAGCTATTTCTTGCTTGTAGCCCCACACGTGGCATACTGCAAGAGCAAGTAACAGGTAGTTCTGGGGTCTAACCTTCCTAAACATACTCTCATCAAATTCCTGCAAGATTTCACCTCAGCTCTGAACAGTGGGATGGTTCAACTTGCTACCAAGCCTCCCAGAGGGAGAATGGGGGTGGGCCAGCCTGGAGGTGGAGACAGAAGCACTTCGCTGTGTTCTCATTCGATGTTATCCTGCCAACATGCTGAGCGCCTTTGCCTTGTGGGGAAAGCCCAGGTGGAGACTCTGAGAACAGACTTGCCATGGCGCCTCCCTCCCTTATTTTGTTACCCTGAGAATGCCTTTCCTCCCACCAAGGAGAAGTGTGATCGCTTGCATATGCCATCTGCTTACAAACCCCAGTGAGCTGAAATTCTCCCCCAAAAGGTTTATGTAAGCCCCCTGTGAACTCAAACCACTATGTTTTGCTCAGCTCAAATAAACATCGAAAAAGTATCTAAGCATTTGAACTTATAATAACATATTTATCCCCACACATGAGGCTACTCATCATTGGTGTGTGTGTAATATATAATTGCAGCATGCCGAAAACAAACAGCTCTCGATCAGAGAAGTCTCTGGATCCCACGGGGCACTAATCATCTACCAAAAATAGAGATGGTTGGGGAAAATAACTTATAATTGCATTGGCAATCCACTATTAAAGTATAATTTCATGTTGTTTTCATTTCTAGCAAATAAATAATAAAAAACTGATTTGAAAAAATTGCTTATTGCACTTACCAGCAGACTCCAACATGAAATCTAGAAATTGAGTATGTATACATATTTTCATAAGTGTGCATTTAAAAAATCTAAGAAAAAATATGCACACACATATATATGAACTTGAACTCTTAATTTATAAATAAAATTTAGTTTATATTCATAAAATTTAAATTATACTCCTTAAAATATAAATTTATACTCAAGCTGTGAATAAAATTATGAATATATATTTCTCTTTAATGGTTTTAACATATTTATATTTATAAAGACCTAGTTTTGCTATATGTTCTCAAAATAGGGGAATTGCATTTTAACTGTATTTGCATATGAAACATTCAATTGTTGGTCAACCAACAAGCAGAGCCAGAAATTACATAACAGTAATTGAACTTAGAATTATTTGAACCAGAATTTATGTTAATGAAAATCATATAGGCTTAATTAAGGCAGAATAAAAATGATGTTTTAAGGCAGATAAAATAAAGGAAGCTAAACATCATGGGTGACCAATGTCCACTGGCAAATATTTTGTCCATGTTTCCCCTTGTTGCTATTTCAGTGAAATTTGATCATGAGATAGGTCAGGTCTGTAGCATGGTAGGGAATTATAATACCTATCATCTCTAAAATATTAACCATGTAAATCTCTTTTAAAGCTACCTATCTAATGGCTTATTGTAAATATGAACAAAAAACAAAGTAGCCATTTGTTACCACAACAGAATGAAAGGTATCACTCTTAAAACAGTAGCTATAATAACAGATAGTTAGGAATAAAACTTTATTTTCCAACTTATATGTTGGAAGAAAGAGTGCCCTCCAAGCCCTTTAAGTGGAGGTAGGCTGTCTGCTCTAGATGTGGCCAGCAATGTCTCCCCAGTCCAATATGTCACTTCAAATAGTACCTTTTGGTGCTAGAATATACTCCTTAGAGCTGTTACCTTTAAAAAAGATATAAGACAGAATTTCTAGTTGCTGAGAACTAGCAGGAAAAAACATCTTGCTGAAGCATCCACCTGTAGCAAGAGGTTAAATACAGTTGACTCACAGGTCAAGGCAGGGATTCAAAGATGACCCTGAGGGTTTCCTATCAGAAAAAAAAAAAAAAAGCAACATTTTAACGAATAAACTGCACTGTGTATTGGTTTGATTTACTAATCTATAAAAAAATATCCCCAGGAGTGTCACTTTTAAATTATAATTTGCTTATTGACTGGCCGGGGAAATGAGTACTAAGTAGTAGGTTTATTGATGAACTGAGCTGAACTTCCAATGGTTAGGACCTTTGTAAGGTGGGCTATTAAAATGAACACTGTTTTATGGGTGACTATAAATCAGTCAGTCTCTAGTTAAAGATGAAAAATATGGAGGAAACCCCGCAGAAGTCCAAGTAGGGGTAGAGAAAAGTCTAAGACAGCTAGCTGTGTGGGTTTTACATAACATATAACCTTTTTAAATAAAGTGATCTGCATTGGCTCATGTAGACTGTGGGAAGGCTTGGCGAGGAATGCTTTTGGGTATATTCAAGTCTGTATAAATGACTCCCAATGTGTCATCTGAAAGCTGTTAGGATTGAAAAAGGCACTGGAACCAATTCTTTCTTTTGTCTCCAGGAGGATTTGAACAGCCCACTCTCCTGGACTCAGAGAGAAGTTTTTTCACACCTCTTCCAAAGACACTGGTGCCGGAAGCATGCTTTGGGCCATATGTAAGAAGCAGCTAGTGCAAAGATAGCCTTGCCCAAGTATTCCCAGCGGCCTTTAAAGGGCAGAGGTAAGTTGATGTAACACCCTCATGCCCACTCACGCTTTGTAGCCTTTCTGCCACGTATTGTGCTGCATTTGGGGTTTTTGCTCAGGATGGTTAAAGAAATCTTATAAAGCAGTTTTATTATTACATAGGGGATGCAGTCTCTGAAACTGAGTTTCTCAATACCTTAAATGGGGATCACATTACTCTAAAATGCAAATGAAATAATAAAAACATCTCAAACCTTGTCAGGTGCTAAAAATAAGATATTATGGGATGGTGTAAAAAACTCAAGTTTCAAGAAGAAAATGTAACAGCACTGCATTGTGAAATGTGCCCTGTGTCTAGCCAGCAAAAGTCTGAAGATTCTAGTTTTATAACATCAGCAGTGATCCCCATCATGTCAGAATCGACTCATTCCAAGACACTGGACTGGTTTTGTGGTCCTTCAAGGAATTCTCCCTTTCAGCGTGCCAGCTGTATTCCAGGGCCACCAAATTTTATATACAAAGCAAAATTATTTGGTAAGGCTATTTGAGCCCCACACAAGCAGCCCAGATTTGAACTGTACTGTTGTGTTGTTGTTGTTTTGTTTTTGTTTTTGGCTGTGCCGGGGTTCACTATGGCTTATGGCTTCAGGCTTTCTTTAGTTGCGGTGCTGGGGCTACTCGTTTTGGAGGCTTCTCTGTTGCGGAGGTTTCCCTTGTTGCGGAGCACCGGACCCAGAGCATGCTGGCTTTGGTGGTTGCGGCATGTGTGCTCAGTTTAAAAGTGGGTTGCTCTAAAAGAGAGACAGGGACTATTGGGAAAAACAGATTCCTAACCATTAAAGACTCTGATGAATATGAACAGTAATGTGGCACTATTTCTGAAAATAGAGATAAACAAGCAAAACCAACCCAGAGACTGCCGCTTGGGTATTTGTGCTCCCAGAAGCTCATCCAACTAAGAAGGTGGAACATTCTGCATTCATGCAGAAAACTCCAGGTGGTCTTGAAGGCTGGCATTAAGTATAGAGTTTTATAACAATTAGCCTGGAGGTTTAAAAAAAAAAAAGACTGAATGGATGGGTATTTCACCACATTTATGCAAACAGCCCCACATCAGATGCTACTTAAAGGAAATGTGTATTTCTAGGTTTTTAAACAAATATCTGACTTCTGTGTTTCTTTAATTTTATAATTTCTCTTCTGTTAAATATACTAAATGAGATTCATGTAAAAAAGAAAACTAAAAGCAAGCACAGTTTTAAGGTTTTTAATATACATGAATTTACTTTTCAGAAAGGTTATATTCCTATACATTCAGTTGAAGGTTCATTTCCTTGCACCTTTATCAACACTGAATATTATACTTTAAAAATGGCCAATTTAATAGATGAAAAGTGATACGTATCTTTATTGATACTTTGTTTTTTTTTCATTTGTGAATTCAGACTTTATGTACTCTAAACTAATTTTAAGACTTCTGGTGGATGTTTACAATAACTTGGACATGAAAGCAACCTAGATGCCCATTGGCAGGCAAATGGATAAGAAAGCTGTGGTATATATACACAATGGAATATTATTCAGCTATTAAAAAGAATGCATTTGAATCAGTTCTAATGATGTGGATGAAACTGGAGCCTGTTATACAGAGTGAAGTAGGTCAGAAAGAAAAAAACCAATGTAGTATATTAACACATATATATGGAATTTAGAAAGATGGTAACGATGACCCTAAATGCGAGACAGCAAAAGAGACACAGATGTAAAGAACAGACTTTTAGACTCTGTGGGAGAAGGCGAGGGTGGGATGATTTGAGAGAATAGCACTGAAACATATATATTACCATATGTGAACTAGATTACCAGTCCAGGTTTGATGCATGAGACAGGGTGCTCAGGGCTGGTGCACTGGGATGACCCAGAGGGATGGGATTGGGAGGGGGGTTCAGGATGGGGAACACATGTACACCCATGGCTGATTCATGTGAATGTATGGCAAAACGACTACAATATTGTAAAGTAATTAGCCTCCAATTAAATTAAATAAATTAATTTTTTAAAAAAAGACTTCCAGTGGAAAATCTGTAACTCTCAGGTTCTGTGACAGCCCTTGTCAGTAAATTATTTTTTTGATCCAAACTATTAAATTTAAATCTCACCTATCATCAAAAATAATGTGTCATGTTTACTGAGTGTTAACTATGTACTATACACTCTGGTTAGGGCTTTCAGACATGATACCTAAGTCTAATTCTTTGTCCTCCAGTTACTTGCCAACTTCTCAACTTTCCTGGACAGTAAAACTTACCAAAAGTCCACACTTACTGCCTCCAGTTTGTAACTCTCCCCTCAATTTTTGCCTCAGTCTGCTTAAATACAGATTCTGTCTTTCATTTCACTGACTCTTAAGGAGACAAACAATGTCCTTGTCACCTAATTTAAAAATCATTTTCTGCTTCTAATCTTTCTCCACACCTCAGCAGACATTTACAAAGTTGAACTGTTGTTGAAAAAAGAATTTAAATGCGTGAGTCACTTTTTTCTCATGGCTTCTGTGACATCACAGTCTCCTGGTTTATTTTCTTCTCCGGGTAGGTTTTCCACTCTATTCTCTGTGGGCCATTACTTGTCCTGTCATCCAATCAGGGTGGGACGCCCCAGAGGTCAGTCCTGGATCCTCTTCTTGCCTTCTATATTTTCTTTCTAGAGGATCTCTTCATAGAATATTAGCCCCATAAGGGTAAGACTTTTTTTTCTTTTTTTTTTAAGGGCAAGACTTTTTATGTGAATTTTTTCAGTGTTGTTTTCTCCTAACACTTGGAACAGTACCTGGTTCATCAGAAGTGCTCAGTAGATACTTGTTGGATAGATGAATTGGTGAATGACTCTAAGCTCAAAGCACTAGTTGATAACCTTCTGCTGGGCTTCCCTACCTTATGAACTCCAGATCCGTGATTCTGGTCCCCTCCTGTATCTCCACAGGAATGGGTCACAAGTACCTCCAACTTGTTATGTCTGAATCACAACTCTTGAGAAAAAAAAAAAAACCCTGTTGTCCTCAGTCTTCCTTATCTCATAACAGTATTACTTATGTGAGAAAACCTAGTATTCATTTTTGATTCCCCAGCCCTGCTTGTAATCTATCAAAAGATCCTTTAGACCTGTTTCCAGTGCATCCTGTATTTGTCCTTCCCGCACCCTCTTTGCTGCTACCTCCTCTGGTGAACCCACCATCACCTCTCCAATGGACTGCCAACACAGATTCCTCACGCCTCATCCTCACATTTATCTCTCCACACTAATCCATGCGGAACCCTGACAGTGTTTTAAAAATGTCATGTCACTGTCTCCTGCTTACTACTTTCTAATGGCTTTTCACTGCCTTGATTATACAATCTAACTCCTTACTAAGACCGAAGAGATCTGAATCATCCATAGCGTCAACTCAGAATGTGCGCTGGATTATAGAGTATGTCAATGTCTGCAAGATTTAGAAATTTGCTGTGTGTTTTCAGGTGGAAGGTAGCGACCCACCTCCACAATAGCCCAGACTAGCTAATCAGCTTTTTAAGTTCCAGGCTTTATTTCCTAAAAGCTGGTGCTCTGTGGAAAGGAGGATATGAATAGAGAACATTTCACAGCTATTAGGACTGGTACTAAAGGAATATTTATTGTAAATGAATACTACAATACTGTAAGCAGCGCTTAAGCAAATATTTAAAGTAAATATTGTATTTATACTTAAGTAAATAGGAAAACTTCAACATCAGAAATGACCATAGGCTGTTGTTATTTACCTACAATTTGGGGAATAGCATTTCTTGTTGTACAGAAGTTTTTCAAAGTTATCACACATGTACTTTTATGATTGTGAATATTGGATGTATGCATAAACACAATCTGAACACTTTGATTCTATTTGTTTACCCATGGAAATGAAAACTCTTTATTTTAATGTAGAAGCACACTAGACAAAAATAAGTTCAGAATATATGATTTTCACTTTTTTCACTCTTGATAAACTTTTAGGATATCTGATATTCTGTTTAAGGTTTTACAACTTGATATGGAGGTATTTTATATGTTTACTATATTCAAAAATAAGCATATTGTTTCCTAAGGTATGTATTTTCACAATAATGCACAGTAGATTCTCAAGATATCTGAAGTCCTGGCATTTTAAATTGTATTTGTTATTGTCATTTGCCTTGTTACTGAATGATAGACCTTTATTCACATTTAAATTGCCAATCTCTTCAAACATGTCTAGTTTATTGTCTCTAGCCTTCTTTTACAACTTTACCATATTTGTGAGAAGAAAATAAGAATTTAAAGCATTAACCAATCAATTCAATAATCAAGCTTGTCCACTTCATATTTTATAAAGATAAATTAGCACACTGCTTTAGAACTCCAGTATCATCTGTTTTTAATCGCTAATATTAGTATGCAAAATGAACTTCTTTTTCTGTTTGTTACTTTTCATTCAGTAGCAGTCCACTATTAAAAAGATTTCAAAATAAAACTCTCTATTTATTGTTGTTTTAATTTTGACCTTATTGGATTATAGTTTACGGTGTTGTGTTAGTTTCACATGTACAGCAACGTGATTTAGTTATATGTATGCATATATTAAATCTTTTTTAGATTTTTTTCTCATATAGGTTATCACAGAATATTGAGTAGAGATCCCTGTGCTATACAGTAGGTCCTTGTTGGTTATCTTACATATAGTAGTACATGTATATTTATTCTAAGCTCTTGATTTATCCCTCCCCCTCACATTTCCCCTTTGGAAACCTTTTTTGTTTTTTTTTTTCCTGTATCTGGAAATCTGTTTCTGTTTTGTGAATAAATTTATTTGAATCACTTTTAAAAATTAGATTCCGTATATGAATGATATCATCTATTTGTCTTTCTCTGACTTCACTTAGCATGATAATCTCTAGGACCACCCATGTTGCTCCAAGTGGCATTATTTCATTCTTTTCTGTGGTTGAGTAATATTCCATTGTAAATATGTACCACATCTTTAGCCATTCCTCGATGGGCATTTAGGTTGCTTCCATGTCTTGGCTGTTGTACACAGTACTGCAATGAACATTGGGATGCCTGTTATCTTTTGGAATTATGGTTTTCCCTGAATATATGCCCAGGAATGGGATTGTTGTATCATTGGGTAGTTCTGTTTTTCATTCTTTAAGGGACCTTCATACTGGTTGCCATAGTGGTTATACATTTACATTTAGGAATTTACATTCTTACTAACAGTATAGGAGGGTTCCCTTTTCTCTACACCCTCTCTAGCATTTATTATTATTTTTTTTATATTATCTATTTATTTATTTTTTCTGTCCTGATCTTAGTTGCAGCATATGGGATCTTCAATCTTTTTTGTGGCGTGCAGGATATTTAGTTCTGGCACATTGGATCTAGTTCCCTGACCAGGGATCGAACCTGGGCCCCCTAAATTGGGAACATGGAGTCTTAGCCACTGGACACCAGGGAAATCTCTCCAGCAATTATTGTTTGTGTACTTTCATGATGGTCATCCTGACTAGTGTGAAGTGAACCTCATTGTAGTTTTGATTTGCGTTTCTCTGATAATTAGTTATATTGAGCACCTTTTCATGTGCCTCTTAGCCATCTATGTGTCTTCTTTGGAGAAATGTTTGTTTAGATCTTCTGCTCAATTTTTGATTTGTTTTCCTGATATTGAACTTCATGAACTGCTGTATATTTTGGAGATTAATCCCTTGTCAGTTGCTTTATTTGCAAATAATTTTCTTCCATTCTGTGGTTGTCTTTTCAATTTGTTGATGTTTTCCTTTGCTGTGTAGAAGATTTTAAATTTAATTAGATTCCATTTATTTGTTTTTGTTTTTATTTTCATTGCTCTAGGAGGTGGATAAAAAATATTGCTGTGATTTATGTCAAATAATTTTCCCTCTCTGTTTTCCTCCAAGAGTTTTATAGTGTCCAGTATTATACTTAGGTCTTTAATCTGTTTTGATTTTATTGTTGTGTATGGTGCTAGAGAATGTTCTAATTTTATTTTTTTACATGTAGCTGGTCCAGTTTCCTAGCCCCACTTATTGAAGAGACTGTCTTTTCTCCATTGTATATTCTTGCCTCCTTTGTTATAGATTAATTGACCATAGGTATGAGGGTGAATTTCTGGGCTTTCTATCCTGTCCCATTGGTCTATATTTCTATTTTTGTCCCAATACCATATTGTTTTGATTACTGTAGCTTTGTAGTATAGTCTGAAGTCAGGTTGTCTGATTCCTCCAGTTCCATTTTTCTTTCTTAGGATTGCTTTGGCTATTTAAAGTCTTTCTATTTGTTGTTAATTTAAATGACTTTCAAAATCAATCTCTTGAATTCTCTTGATATCTAATAATTTTTTAGTTCTTTAAAGTCATTAGTTAAACATTACACATGAAGGTAGCTTATCATTAATTCCATGTGTGCATGCTAAATTGCTTCAGCCATGTCTGACTCTATGTGACCCTATGGACTATAGCCCTCCATGCTTCTCTGTCCATGTGATTCTCCAGGCAAGAATACTGGAGTGGGGTGCCATTTCCTCCTACAGGGGCCTTCCTGACCGGGGATTGAGCCCATGTCTCTTATATCTCCTGCATTAGCAGGCAGGTTCTTTATGACTAGCACTACCTGGGAAGCCCCATTAATTTCATACCAACTCACAAAGTAGCATCTTCCACAATCACTAAGAAAAACTAGATGAAATCACAGCTCTATTACTATTATTTTAAATATAGGAACATCTATTGCCACTTTTCACTTCTATGCATTGGAGAAGGAAATGGCAACCCACTCCAGTGTTCTTGCCTGGAGAATCCCAGGGACAGGGTTGCACAGAGTCGGACACGACTGAAGTGACTTAGAAGTAGCAGTAGTAGCAATGGCCAATATGTAATGTACAGCCTAAATTTCAAATGCATATTTGACTTTCCACTTACAATATGTCAGCACACAATGATATTACATTGTTATTGGCTATATTCCATTCCTGTGATTCATTTTCTTTGCAAGTGTAATTTTGTACCTCTTAGTCCCCCTCATCTATTTCTTTCCTCTCATCTCTCCTTCTGGCTACCACCTGTTTGTCTCCATGTCTGTAATGATTTCTGTTTTGTTATGTTTGCTTATTTGTTTTGTTTTTAGATTCCACCTATGAATGAAATTATTCAGTATTCCTCTTTTTCTGGCCGACATTTCATTTAGCATAATACCCTCTCAGTCGATGCACATTATCTCAAATGACAAGATTTCATTCTTTTTTATAGGATTACCTGGTGATTCAGATGGTAAAAGAATCTGCTTGCAGTGTAGGAGACTCAGGTTCAATCTCTGGGTCAGGAAGAGCCCCTGGAGAAGGAAATAGCAACTCACCCCAGTGTTCTTCCCTGGAGAGTTCCATGGACAGAGGAGCCTGATGCTCTATGCTGCTGCTGCTGCTAAGTCGCTTCAGTCGTGTCCGACTCTGTGCAACCCCGTAGATGGCAGCCCACCAGGCTCCCCCATCCCTGGGATTCTCCAGGCAAGAACACTGGAGTGGGTTGCCATTTCCTTCTCCAATGCATGAAAGTGAAAAGTGAAATGGCTGAGTAATATCCCATTGTGTGTATATACACCACATCTTTTTTATCTATTGAACCAGTGGCTGCTTCCATATTTTGGCATATTTTGAATATTTTTAAGATACACAAAAGTATAAAGGATCATAAAGCAATAACTCAAGTTTCATTTACATGTTTCCAAGTCAAGATTTATATTGACTTTGATTATTAGATCAAATCAGTGAGAGAGTAAACTTAGAAATTCTTTTTTCATAATCAGTGGACAACTATTTTTACTTTACAAAGACTATATTAAAAAAATCTAAGATACAAAATGACTAATATTTAGTTAATAAAAAAATTTGGGTGATTAATAAAGCACAGAGGTTATAAAGAACAATCAGAGGAATATTTTGGAGAATGAATCTTGAAAATATTCTCTTAACTTGTTCTCAATTTTTAAATTTTTATTTAGGTTTACTTTAAACTTGAAAGTACAAAGATCAAAATACAAACACAAAGACAGAGTGTTAGATGCTTCAAGTTTATTTAAGTTATGGCTGCTCTTGACAGTAGAGTAAAACTTTATTGATTACAACTTCTAAATGCATTATCAGAATATGTACTAGACAGGTGGTTAAGTGAGTGCTTTTTATTTGTGCAAAAACTCATTAGCAATTTCATTTCATTAACTGTGTGTTTCATTTTGATTTACAAAAGTGAGACAAATATGTTATTCAACCTGAGACCCTAAAGGCTCAGTGATCTGTTATAAAGACAGTTTGTTACCCCTAGAATCTTAAGTTTTTGCCCAAATTATGGGAATGAAAGTTTTTTAAGATTTGTTTAAGATTTTTTAATTTTTTTAAGATTTTTAAGTCTACTAGGATAAATCTCATGGGACAGACAAAACTGATACAAAAGTTATTTTTTCTATGCCCAGACAGCAAAGAATCTGCCTGCAGTGCAGGAGACCCAGGTTTGATCCCTGGGTTGGGAAGATCTCCTGGAGAAGGGAATGGTTATCCACTCCTGTATTCTTACCTGGAGAAGTCCATGGACAGAGGAGCCTGGCAGGCAATAGTCCATGGGATAGCAAAGAGTTGGACATGACTGAGTGACTAACACTTTCACTTTTTATAACACAGTATTTTCCAAAATTGTATACTTAGTGAAATAAGAGTAATTATTTTGATGAAATTATTGGACAAGATTTTTTCTGATATTAGTGATATCTCATATAATAAAAGTGTTTCTGAGAAGTTATAAAATCCATGATGATGTGTTATAATAGCTCATTGACCTCTAAAGTACTAATGAAATTCTAGGTATCAAATTCTAACTTAAAAATTACTCTATTAACATGTCTTTCTTAATTTTCCAGTGAAAATCTCTGTGTTTTCCATTTATCTTCATTGCTGAAGTTTAATTTGTGTAAGCCCTAACAACTCTGCGTGTACTAGCAATTTATATAGTCTTGACACTCTGTGAGGAATGTCCAACTTTTATCACCTTTTATAGATGAGGATTTTGAGAAGAAGTGAATAGCCAGGATTACAGACCCACACAGTCCAGCTGTAGAGCTAATGCTCTTAATGACTGCTGGTACTTTATTTCCTAGTTTAAGGATGATACCAGCCTTACCATTTAGATTAAGTAGGGGGAAATCATATTGCATAATCCACTCCATGAAATCCCTCTGTCAGTATTCCTAATCTAGTAAAAGTTATCTGTATTTATTGAAGAATTACTGTGTAAAAGGCTTAGACTCAGATTCTGGGGAAATACAAAGGTACACATTTTGGTCTTAAAGAAACCTAGATGGAAAAATGGATGTGTTCACAAATAGAGATACAAGCAAAAGATTGTGACAGTATAGAGAAAATCATGAAAATTCCAATCTGAGGTGGCTAAAGGGAATGAGGAAGGAAAGAAAGCAATCACTATTAAGAGGACCTGGCATAGAAGTTGAGATAACATACAATATTTGACAGCAATCAGTATATTTTCTTAAGCAAGTACAAGAAGTACAAAGAATTTAAATTCTCAATTGTTTTTCCAAGGAGACCATTAATCTGAAGATAGTTATCTATGCTTGTCCTTTAATACACCCATATAAACACACAGTTTGAATAGTATGCAAAGGCAAAAAGATATGACACTGAAAGATGAACACCCCGCCCCACCCAGGTTGGTAGATGTCCAATATGCTACTGGAGAAGAGGGAAGAAATAGCTCCAGAAGGAATGAACAAGCTGAGCCAAAGCAGAAACAATGCCCAGCTGTGGATGTGTCTGGTGGTGAAAGTAAAGTGTGATGCCATAAAGAATAATATTGCATAAGTGCCTGGAATGTTAGGTCCATGAATCAAGGTAAATTGAAAGTAGTCAAATAGAAGGTGGCAAGAGTGAACATTGACATTTTAGGAATCAGCGAACTAAAATGGACTGGAATGGGCAAATTTAATTCAGATGACCATTAGATCTATTACTGTGGGTAAGAATCCCTTAGAAGAAATGGAGTAGCCCTCGCAGTCAACAAGAGTCCAAAATGCAGTACTTGGATGCAATCTCAAAAACAGTAGAATGATCTTGATTTGTTTCCAAGGCAAACCATTCAACTGGAGAAGGAAATGGCAACCCACTCCAGTGTTCTTGCCTGGAGAATCCCAGGGACAGGAGAGCCTGGTAGGCTGCCATCTAAGGGATCACACAGAGTCGGACACGACTGAAGCGACTTAGCAGCAGCAGCAAACCATTCAACGTCACAGTAATCCAAGTCTATGCTCCAACCACTAATGCCGAAGAAGCTGAAGTTGAACAGTTCTCTGAAGACCTACAAGACCTCCTAGAGCTAACACCAAAAAAAGATGTCCTTTTCATCACAGGGGACTGGAATGGAAAGGTAGGAAGTCAAGAGATATCTGGAAAACAAACAAGTGTGGCCTTGGAGTACAAAATGAAGCAGAGCAAAGGCTAATAGCTTTGCCAAGAGAACTCATTGGTCATAGCAAAAACCCTCTTCCAACAATGCAAGAGATAACTCTATATGCAGACATCACCAGATGATCAATAATAAAATCAGATTGATTATAGACTTTGTAACTGAAGATGGAGAAGTTTTATACAGTCAGCAAAAAGAAGACCAGGCACTGACTGTAACTCAGATCATGAACTCCTTATTGCAAAATTCAGACTTAAATTGAAGAAAGTAGGGAACACCACTAGGCCATTCAGGTATAACCTAAATCAAATCCCTTATGATTATACAGTGGAAGTGACAAATAGATTCAATTAGATTAGAGGGACAGAGTACCTGAAGAACTAGAGATGGATGTTCATAACATTGTACAGGAAGCGGTAATCAAAACCATCCCCAAGAAAAAGAAATACAAAAAGGTAAAATGGTTGTCTGAGGAGGCCTTACAAATAGCTGAGAAAATAAGAGAAGTGAAAGGCAAAGAAGAGAAGGAAAGATATATGCATCTGAATTCAGAGTTCCAAAGAATAGCAAGGAGAGATAAGTGAACTTCTTAAGTGAACAATGCAAAGACATAGAGAAAAACAATAGAATGAAAAAGACTAGAGATCTCTTCAAGAAAATTAGAAGTACCAAGGAAACATTTCATGCAAGGATGGGCACAATAAAGGAAAGAAACAGTACAGACCTAACGGAAGCAGAAGATATTAAGAAGAGCTGGCAAGGACACACAGAAGAGCTGTACAAAAAAGGTCTTAATGGCCTGAATAACCTCGATATTATGATCATTCAACTAGAGCCAGACATCCTGGGGTTTGAAGTCAAGTGGGCCTTAGGAAGCATTACTACAAACAAAGCGAGGGGAGGTGATGAAATTCCAGTGGAGCTATTTCAAATCCTAAAATAGTTGCTGTCAAAGAGCTGCATCAATATGCCAGTAAATTTGGAAAACTCAGCAGTGGATGCTGGAATGGAAAAGGTCAGTTTTCATTCCAATCCCAAAGAAAGGCAATGCCAAAGAAAGTTCAAACTGCCTCACAATTGTGCTCATTCCAATGCTAGGAAGGTAATGCTCAAAATCCTTTAAGATAGACTTCAACAGTACCTGAACCGAAAACTTACGGATGTACAATCTGGATTTAGGAAAGGCGGAGGAACTAGAGGTCGATTTGCCAACATCTGTTGGATCATAGAGAAAGCAAGAGAACTCCAGAAAAACATCTACTTCTCCTTCATTGACTATGCGAAATTCTTTGACAGTGTGGATCACAGCAAACTGTGAAAAATATTTAAAGAACTGGGAATACCAGACTACCTCGCCTGCCTCCTGAGAAACCTGTATGCAGGTCAAGAAGCAACAGTTAAAACCAGACTTGAAATAATGGACTGGTTCAAAATTGGGAAAATAATATGACAAGGCTGTATACTGTCACCCTGCTTATTTAACTTATATGCAGAGTAGGTCATATGAAATGCTGGGCTGGATGAAGCTCAAGATTGCTGGGAGAAATATCAATAACCTCAGATATGTTGATAACACCACCCTAAAGACAGAAAGTGAACAAGAACTAAAGAGCCTCTTAGTAGTGGTGAAAGAAGATAGTGAAAAAGCTGGCTTAAAACTCAACATTTGCAAAACTAAGATCATGACATCTGGTCCCATCACTTCATTGCAAGTTGATGAGGAAAAAAAAAATGGAAACAGTGACAGTCTTTATTTTCTTGAGCTCCAAAATCACTGTAAACGATGAGTGCAGCCATGAAATTAAAAGACCCTCCTTGGAAGAAAAGCTAGACAGTGTATTAAAAAGCAGAGACATTACTTTGCCAACAAAGATCCATCTAGTCAAAGCTATGGTTTTTCCAGCAGTCATGTACAGATGTGAGAGTTGGACCATAAAGAAGACTGAGAGCTGAAGAATGATGCTTTCAAACTGTTGTGCTGTAGAAGACTCTTGAGAATCCGTCCCTTGGACAGCAGGGAGATCAAACTAGTCAATCCTAAAGGAAAATCAACTCTGAATATTCATTGGAAGGACTGATGCTGAAGCCGAAGCTCCAATACTTTGGCCCTCTGATGCAAAGAGCTGACTCATTGGAAAAGACCCTGATGCTGGGAAAGATTGAAGGCAGGAGGAGAAGGGGACAGCAGAGGATGGGATGATTGGATGGCATCCAATCATCCACTGATTCAGTGGACATGAGTTTTAGCAAACTCCGAGAGAGTGAAGGACAGGGAAGCCTGGCATGCTGCAGTCCATCGGGTCGCAAAGAGTCAGACACAGCTGAATGACTGAACAACAACAAATACATTCACAAAGAGATCTATAAATAACCATTTTCTGAGATGAGTCATGGCCTCCCCTTCTTAATTTAATTCATGGGATAGGGACAATCTCCACAACATCAGAGTGAGTGGTGAGGCATTTCTAGTGTAGTTCTCTTGTTGGATCTGCTTCCCTGCAACACTCACATCTCAAACCGTGTGGTATAAGGTTACCTGAGGTCCAGTGGAAGATGAATATGAAGAGCAGACCATCCCTACTTCTTCTTGGTTGAGAAGTGTGGTTTGCGTGTATATATATATATATATACATATATATATATATATATATATAAAGTTTAATTTGTTTTCTTATTTCTTTGGCTGCATTGGGTCTTTCAGCACACGGGATCTTCTTCTTACGGCATGTGGGTTCTCTAGTCGTGGCACAGGAATGCACCACTGGGCTCTGGAATGCGCAGACTCGATAGTTGTGGCATCTGTGCTTAGCTGCTCTGCAGCATGTAGTATCTTATTTCCAAGACCAGGAATCAACCTGTGTCCCCTGCACTGCAAGTTGGATTCTTAACTACTGAAGCACCAGGGCAGTCTTGGTATATTTTCATTTAATTTATATGATGCTATCTCCTCCCTGAAGTCACAGGTTGCAACACCTATGATGACCAATACTAATACTAATAATAAAACAAAAAGCCATTATTTCTCGGGATCAAGGTTACCTCTTTATTAGTCATGGATTATTAATAATTGCAGCTGGACCTAGGGGCTTACCAGGTGATGCTAGTGGTAGAGAATCTGCTTGCCAGTGCAGGAGGCCTAAGAGACTAGGGTTCAATCCCTGGGAAGATCCCCTCGAGAAATAAATGGCAACTTCGCTCCAGTATTCTTGTCCAGGAAATCCCATGAACTGAGGAGCCTGGCAGGCTACAGTCCATGGGGTCACAAAGAATCAGATATGACATAGCAAGTAACAAACATAGGAAGCAAAAAATAGGCTATTAGCAGAAGTCATATGTGTCCGTTCTGGTCTGAAGCACTTAAAAATAGGCATAAGTTTTCCATACTCTTTGTTTCCCACCTGTGGCAAGCTTTGAATCCCTCTGTTGAAATGGTAAATCCACACAGTGTAAGCAGACTGGATTGTTGGACCCAGTGTGAAAGGAAGTGGTTCTGCAAAACTGCTGGATGCTCAGAGCAACTTGTGTGAATGAGAAATGAACTTCATGTTTAAAATCACTAAGACTAGGATTTACATATTTCTGCAGCATAGCCTAGTCTGATTGACTAATACTAGTGGGTTAAGAGCAAATTCGATAGAAAACACAACTAAAATATTAAACATTATGCTCCTTCAGAAGACAGTATTAATGCATTTTTTGTAGTTTGGTTTTCACCCTCCTATATAATCACATAAAGACAACTACATAATGCTTAAAGTTTTTATTTTTATCTTTAAATTTTGGAAAGGTGATTTTATTGTAATTACATTTTTCACTACTGAAATTTTTTTCTGGGTAAGGGCATATTCAGGGCTACTATAGAATCAATAACAAAAAAATAAATACATCTCTATATAAAACAATATTTACCTCATTAAAAAAAAACTCTTAGTTAAATTCAGATTATTCGTTCTAATGCCCAAATACATATTTTGATACTAATGATGCATTGTCCTTTTATAGCAATGGATAGGTAGCTACTGTGGACTATTTCATTTCAATAGGGAACTGAATTATTGTAGCCATTTATTTGCCCAATGTAAGTGACTCTTTTGGACATATACGTCAGAAATATGAAATTTTTACAGTTGAAATGTCTTTTGCCCATCAGATGTTAGTGCATTGGAGTAGGCATTTGCAGATTGTTTTAATAGATTACTATGGAATGCAGCAATGTAAAATATCTCTGATGTTGTTGTTCAGTACTAAGTCATGTCTGACTCTTTGTGACCCCATGAACATGTCGGGCTTCCCTGTCCTTCACTATCTCCTGGAGTTTGCTCAGATTCGTGTCCATTGAGTCAGTGATGCCATCCAACCATCTCATCCTCTACCACCCCTTCTCCTCCTGCCCTTAATCTTGCCCAGCATCAGGGTCTTTCTAATGACTTGACTCTTTGATTCAGGTGGTTAAAGTATTGGAGCTTCAGAAATAGTCCTTCCAATGAATATTCAGAGTTGATTTCCTTTAGGATTGACTGGTTTGATCTCTCCTGTCAAGAGTCTTTCCCAGCACCACAGTTCAAAAGCATCAGTTCTTCAAGGCTCAGCCTTCTTTATGGTCTGACTCTTACATCCATCAATGACTACTGAAATAACCATAGCTTTGATTATATGGACCTGTATCAGCAAAGTGATGTCTCTACTTTTAATATGCTGTCTAGGTTTATCATAGTTTTCCTTCCAAGGAGCAGACGTCTTTAAATTTTATGGATGCCGTCACCATCTGTAGATTTTAGGGCCCAGGACAATAAAAATCCACCACTGCTTCCACTTTTTCCCCTTCTGTTTGCCATGAAGTGATAGGACCAGATGCCATATTAGTTTTTTGAATGTTGAATTTCAAGCCAGTTTTTTAACTCTCCTTTTTTACCACTTTCAAGAGACCCTTTAGTTCCTCTTGGCTTTCTGCTGTTATAGTGGTATCATCTGCATATCTGAGGCTGTTGATTTTTCTCCCAGCAATCTTGATTCCAGCTTGTGAGTCATCCAGCCTTGTTTTTCACATGATGTACTCTGCATAGAAGTTAGATAAGCAGAGTGACAACATATAGCATTGTTGTACTATTTTCCAAGTTTGGAACCAGTCAGTTGTCCCAGGGTCATGTATGGATATAAGAGTTGGACTATAAAGAAAGCTGAGTGCCGAAGAATTGATGTTTTTGAACTGTGATGTTGGAGAAGACTCTTCAGAGTCCCGTGGACTGCAAGGAGATCCAATCAGTCCATCCTAAAGGAGATCAGTCCTGAGTGTTCATTGGAAAGACTGATGTGGAAGCTGAAACTCCAATACTTTGGCCACGTGATGTGAAGAGCTCACTCATTGGAAAAGACCCTGATGCTGGGAAAGATTGAGGGCAGGAGGAGAAGGGGACGACAGAGGATGAGGTGGTTGGATGGCATCACCGACTCGATGGATGTGGGTTTGGGTGGACTCAGGAGTTGGTGATGGACAGGGAGGCCTGGCGTGCTGTGGTTCATGGGGTCGCAAAGAGTCGGACACGACTGAGTGACTGAACTGAACTGAACTGAGTTGTTCCATGTCTGATTTTGACTGCTGTTTCTTGACCTGCATACAGATTTCTCAGGAAACAGGTAAAGTGGTCTGGTACTCCCATCTCATAAAGATTTTGCCACAGTTTGTTGTGATCCACACAGTAAAAGGTTTTAGTGTAATCAATGGAGCAGAAGTAGATATTTTTCTGGGACTCCCTTATTTTCTCTATGATCCTACAAATGTTGGCAATTTGATCTGTTTCCTCTGCCTCTTCAAAACCCAGCTTGTACATCCAGAATTTCTTGGTTCACATACTGCTGAAGCCAAGCTTGAAGGATTTTGAGCATAAACTTGCTAGCATGTGAAATGAGTTTAATTGTGCAGTAGTTTGAACATTTTTTGGCATTGCCCTTCTTTGGGATTGGAATGAAAATGGACCTTTTCCAGTCCTGTGGTCACTGCTGCATTTTCCATATTTGGTGAAATATTTAGTGCAGCACTTAACAGCATCAACTTCTGGGATTTGAAATAGCTCAACTGGAATTCCATCACCTCCACTAGCTTTGGTTGTAGTAATGCTTCCTAAGGCCCACTTAAATTCACCCTTCAGGATGTCTGGCTCTAGGTGAATGACCACACCATTGTGGTTATCCAGGTCTTTAAGACCTTTTTTGTATAATTATTTGTATTTTTGCCACCTCTTATTAATTGCTTTTGCTTTTGTTAGGTCCTTACCATTTCTGTTCTTTATCATGCCCCTTCTTGCATGAAATGTCCCCTTGATATTTAGGGGACAAAAGAAGAGATCTTTTGTCTTTCCCATTCTGTTGTAGCACATTTCTAGATGAAATAAGCACTTCAGTTGATTTAATCAGTGGTAACTTAGAGCTGGTGGATCAAATGAAATGTTCTCTCAACCTAGATAATGTCTAGCCATGCTAAATCAAACCAATTGAAATGAATTTTCTAATCAAGTCAAACCCTTTAACTGATAAACCTGGAGATTTTTCAATGTGAATTTGTTTTATGTTTATTTTTGTTTACTTACACAGTGATCCCTTAGTAGATATAGTACACATTCATAACCATAGTGAACAGTAAAGTTCATGAGTCAGATAAAACACATTTATTCTTTTGGTTGAGGTATATATGTTTAAATGCAATTTAAACTAAAATGATAATAAAAATGACAAACATTTGTTGAAGTCTCACTCTAAGTGCTTTACATATATTGACATCTTACAGGTGAAGTAACTAGTCATAGAGAAGTACGTAGCCTCAAGTCACTCATTCCACCCAGCTAGCAAGTAACTGAACTAAAATTAAAATCTAGGCAGTAGGTTTTCAGAGGTCATTCTTTTAACTACTTCATAATGGTGCATCTCAATAAAAATAAGAAAATTAGAATATCATAATAATTACTAGTTACTCTGGCAAACAAAAATAGGGGAGGTATTAGGCTGTAAGGATTAGCAAAATTGTGGTACTGAGATTATTTATGAATCTTCTTGATTGTCAGCAATTAGTGTTCCAGCCATCACCTACCTCTAGTCAAAAGACTGAAAGTTGTATCAGGTATATCACACATTTGGTCAACCATAGAATGAAATATTAGCTGAGGTTAACTGAGATGAGGATTAAAACCAATTTTCTACTGCTTCACAAACTCTTCTCCTCAAGAACCTCAAATAAGAGAGAAGAAAGAACCGGCACTCCATGGAGACCTAGCAAGGGACCATGCTTGAACTGAAATATCATGCTGAAACTTATCTTACAGATACATAGAAGAACTTCTTATGCAGAATATATTCAATTTCCCCCAAATCTCTTTGTATTAGTATAGAAATATGTTTTATCCAATACTTTGCAATAATTTGACATTCTGGGAAAATACACCCTGTTGAATCTGGAAATGCGAAAGAAACATAGGATTCCACCTTACATCTATCAGGATGGCAACTATCAGAAAACCCCAGAAAATAACATGTGGTGGTAATGACATGAAGAAATTAGAACACTTTTGCACTGTTGGTGAAAATATGTAATGCTACAGACTCTGTGGAAAACAATATGATGCTTTCTCAAAATATTAAAAACTGAATTACTATATGACTTAGCAATTCTATTTTTGAGTATATACCAAAAAGAACTGAAAGCAGAGTTTATACCCAGAAGAATATTGAAGATATATTTGTACACCCATATTCACAGCAGCATTATTCACAATAGCCAAAAGTGGATGCAATCCAAGTACTTATCAATGGCTGAATGGATAAACAAAATGTGGCATAGACATACAATAGAATATTATTTAGCCTTAAAAAGGAAGGAAATTCTGACACATGCTACAATAGAAATGAACCTTGAGGATATTATGCAATGTGAAATAAGCCAGTCACACAAAAAAGGATAAATACTGTATGATTCTATTTATATGAGGTCAAATTCATAGAACATAAAGTAGAATGGAGTTACAAGAGGTCTGAGGGGAGGGAGAATGGGGTTATTGTTTAATAGACACAAAGTTTGAGTTTTGATGATGAAAAGAGATCTGCAGTTGGATGATGGTGATGGTTGCACAACAGTGTGAGTGTACTTCAGCTCAGTTCAGTCGCTCAGTCGTATCCAACTCTTTGCGACCCCATGAACTGCAGCACGGCAGGCCTCCCCGTCCATCACCAGCTCCCAGAGTTTACCCAAACTCATTTCCATTGAGTCGGTGATGCCATCCAACCATCTCATCCTCTGTCGTCCCCTTCTTCTCCTGCCCTCAATCTTTCCCAACATCAGGGTCTTTTCCAATGAGTCAGCTCTTTGCATCAGATGGCCAAAGTATTGGAGTTTCAGCTTCAACACCAGTCCCTCCAATGAACACCCAGGACTGATCTCCTTTAGGATGGACTGGTTGGATCTTCAGGCAGTCCAAGGGACTCTCGAGGCTTCTCCAACACCACAGTTCAAAAGCATCAATTCTTCAGCGCTCAGCTCTCTTTATAGTCCAACTCTCACATTCATGCATGACTACTGGAAAAACCATAGCCTTGACTAGATGGACCTTTGTGGGCAAAATAATGTCTCTGCTTTTTAATATGCTGTCTAGTTTGGCCAGAAATTTCCTTCCAAGGAGTAAACATCTTTTAATATCATGGCTGCAATCACCATCTGCAGTGATTTTGGAGCCCCCAAAAATAAAGTCAGCCACTGTCTCCACTGTTTCCCCATCTATTTGCTGTGAAGTGATGGGACCGGATGCCATGATCTTAGTTTTCTGAATGTTGACCTTTAAGCCAACTTTTTCACTCTCCTCTTTCAGTTTCATCAAGAAGCTCTTTAGTTCTTCTTCATTTTCTGCCATAAGGGTGGTGTCATCTGCATATCTGAATGTACTTACTATCATTTAGAAGTGAAGTTGCTCAGTCATGTCTGACTCTTTGTGATCCCATGGACTGCAGCCTACCAGGCTCCTCTTTCCATGGAATTTTCCAGGCAAGAGTACTGGAGTGGGTTGTCATTTCCTTCTCCAGGGGATCTTCCTGACCTGGGGATTGAACCCAGGTCTCTTGCATTACAGGCAGACGCTTTACCCTTTGAGTCACCGAGGAAGCCCTACTGTCACTTAACTGCATCCCTAAAAGTGGGCAAAATGAAGCTTTTAGGTTATGTGTATTTTGCCACTATAAAAAAGAAAAAGAAAGAAAAAGGGAGACATAGGGTTATGTAATAAGAATAGCAATTTCCCATGTGTAATATGCTTTACTTCACTGATACTTCATCCTATCCAAGCTACCTGGATCAGTGTCTCACTAGCTGGCCTCCATAGCCTCAGACTCTCAAGTGACCATACATTTGTCCCCCAAACCTTTGATAGTAAAACAGGGCACTATTAATAATCATCCCAAGACAATTTGCATAACCCAAGATTAGTCTATTCTCAACAGAGAAGCCACAGTGATCTTTGAAAAAAGTCAGATCAGACTCTACTGAATACCTCTAGCAATCTCCTGTTTCCACAAGTAGCTAATGGCTATCATATTGGATAGTGTTGAGCTAGATGATTATATACCTAAGCTCTTTATTTTTCCCAAAAAATGACCTTTTCCTCACTTTAAGAAGTTTAATAGTTTTCATAACTTCAACTAGTACATTAGCTCCGTGAGCACAGAGACTGCATGTTTGTTCACTCCTATATGCCCAGTGTTGTCTCTCCTGTCATGTATATCCAGAATTCAGTTAAGTGCCTGGCATGAAGTAAGGACTTAATATATATTGAAATAAACAATACTTGTATTAGCAATTGTTGTTGCTCAGTCACCAAGTGGTGTCTGACTCTTTGCAACCCATGGACTACAGCACACCAGGGTTCTCTGTCCCTTACCATTTCATAGAGTTTGCCAAAGTTCATGTCCATTGAATCAGTGATGCCATCCAACCATCTCTTCCTCTGCCTCCCTCTTCTTTTGCCTTCAGTCTTTCCCAGCGTCAGAGTCTTTTCCAATGAGTCAGTTCTTCACATCAGGTGGCCAAAGTTTTGGAGCTTCAGCTTCAGCATCAGTCCTTCCAATGAATATTTGGGGTTGATTTCCTTTAGGATTGACTGGTTTGATCTCCTTGCTGTCCAAGGGACTCTCAAGACTCTTCTCTTCTCCAGCACCACAACTCGAAAGCTTCAGTTCTTCAGTGCTCAGCCTTCTTTACAGTCCAATACTCACATCTGTACATGACTACAGAAAAGACCATAGCTTTGACTATACAGACCTTTCTCGACAAAGTCATGTCTCTACTTTTTAATATGCTGTCTAGGTTTGTCATAGCTTTCCTTCCAAGAAGCAATCATCTTTTAATTCATGGCTGCAGTCACCATCCAATACTGTATTAGCAGTATTCAAACAGAGCATGATTTTGTTTTCAGACCAGAAAATATTTAGAAATTCAGTACAATGTTCGAGGAATACTACCCCTGAATTATATTTGTTTTCTATTTCCAACTTCTCTAATAAATATTGTGATAGATAACATGAAAATGTTTGGTCCAGAAGGTAGTTAAATAGACATTAAAATATCAAGGTGTCAATGTAACTGGTACATCCGGTTGGAAAAGTGAACAGAATATTTGAACTTTGTCTTTCCTTAGCCACTACTGAGTTTTTCGCCTTTTCCTGGTATTTCTTTTACACAAAGGAGATACCCATTACAGTGGCTTCTCTGATCAATTGGATCACATTTTACTAATCACCACCTTTCATAACCTTCACTTCTGGAGAGAGAGGGAGGTGGGAATGGAAAATATTGGTGGTGTGCAGGACTCACAAATAAATGCCTGGAAAGACCGTGTGAAGTCCTGCTTCTTCTCCTTGTTTTTATTTAAGTTGGCTCAGATAAGAAATGTGTAAAGCTTCCTATGGGGTCTGTGTGTGTGTGTGTGTGTGTGTGTGTGTGTGTAAGAGAGGGAGGAAGAGTGGCAGGGAGGAACCTGTGCTTGCTCATGAAAGTCAGAGCATGAAAACATGCTGCAGGAACTTGTATCATTATGGCTGTGTGTTTTGGTCATACTTCTTAGAAATGATGTTTTGGTCATACTTCTTAGAAATGAGTCAATGGATTTTTCCATTTCATCATATTATAAGTAAATTTTATTAGTGTTTACATTTTATTTATTTCTGCATTATTCACAGAACCAAGCTCTCAGTAGGCTGTCCCAATATGTTTTTTTTTTAAATAAGAGATTCCCAATTAGCATTTGTTATCAACTGATGGCAACCAAAATTACATTTTAGTAGTAATATGTGTATATTGCCCAAATGTGTAGAGATTAATTGGATGAGTATTACTACAGCCAGGGAGCATTATAAAAAGCTCAGCATTTCACATATGCATCACAAATATCTTCTTGATATTACTGAATTATTAGGACAAAAGTTTTATTATTGCTGAACAGATGACTAATGATGCAGTAAGAAATATTGAAAAATATTTTTGTTAACTGCATGGACAATGCATTTAAAAGTGTTTGAGGCAAGTGTTTACTAAACATTCATCTACACATGACCTCAAACAAGAAATGTGTGTGTGTGTGTGTGTGCATGTGCGTGTAGAAAATAAAGGCCAATGGGAATACAGGTTTTTATTCTTTAATTCATGACATCAAATTCATAGTTAGCTCATGGGCACACAGGGCTTAATCTCTTTCCTCTTTGCCATTCTTTTCTTTTGTCATTTGTTTACCATGAAGAGGTTGGGGAAGCTTGTTAAAGTACAATGGCAGGAGAATAGAGGGTCACAGAAGAAATCCAAAAACTAAACCACTCTGCCTGGCAAGCAGCCTATTGGAAGGCATGGCTCTGAAGAAGATGGTAGGGGCACTTAATTATGGCCGCCTTTAATTCACCGTGAGTTGCCCGAATACCAGGAGTTTGGATCTGTTAGGTATTAATTTAGTTAAAATAGGCACTTTTTTTTTCTCAAAATAAACTGGGTGTGCAATGTATGCTTCTCAAATCCTGATTTATAGCCGTTCCATACTTGAGAGATAAGGTTTAGGTAGTGTTGCATTTAAAACAAACACTTTGCCATTATCTGTAAAAATGTGGTTATTCTGACTTCAGGATTGTCTTTCCAGAGTCTTTTCCCTTCACACACACGTGTACTCACACGTACACCTCATGAATGATGATGACATATAATGAAATAATGTTACCTTCTCAAAGCCACTTACTTTTGAACCCACCCGAAACAATACCCTTTTACACTGATTATGTGGCAGTTGGACCAGATGCATTCTGACTTCTTCGCTATTGAAGTTGCATTCTATAAATGACAGAAGCTTTAACCTTTATTTAGCAGGAGAAGCCATTAATCTGTCTTCTGACTTTCCCCTACCTCCCCACAGAAAAAAACAATTTGCTCTTCAAAAGTTTGTTTGGAAATGAAACCAAATTCGGTGTTTCCTCTACAGATGGTTGACCTCTTTCAGTTGGTGGCTGCATTACTCATTTAAACAATCATACAGGTCAATAATGTGTAATCTAAATTATTTAGTCTCTTAGTGTTTTTCAGACACTACTGACAGTTGGAGAAGCTCCAGCTGCTGGTTGTACCTGGATTTGAACTCCACCCAATGATAACAGAGTTTTAGTCTGAATTCCAGAGCCCATCCATGGACAGTGCCTACAAACCCACTTGATGGTCTTGCGCATTGGTCCAGAGGGATTATAGCTTAAGAATCTGTATGTCGACACATAACGATTAGTTATTTTCAGATGAAAAGTTTAAAATCTGAGTGATTTTCAAAGACTCATTACTACCTGGACGGTCTTTCTTCTGAAGCCTAACTTTAAAACATCTTTCTTTTTTGTTTGTCCCCCACAGGGAGCAATTCAGCTCTACCAAATAGACTAGCAAAATATTATGATAACCTTTTCCATCCTAATTTGTACTGGAGGCTGAGTGTGTACTAGGATCAACATTAATTACTGTATAACATTTCAGCACTATGGTTCATGGAAATGTCAGGGACTTGGCTAAAGGGGACTTGGGGTCTTGAAAACATCAGGGGGGAAAGCAACTAAAGAACGTGTGCTCCACAGGACAATGAGGATTTACAATCACAAAATTTAGGGCTAAAGTGGAAAAAAAAACAAAAACAAAAAAACTCCCCGTCTGAGGTGTTAATGCCAGGCAAATCCAATATGTTAGGTTTATCAAGGTAGAGAAGAGGCACAGTGCAATACAATTTGGTGGTCTTTCTGCCATTTTAAAATAATTTTAAAATTACTAAAAATTTAAGTTCCAGCCATGAACACAGCAGCTTGTAAAAGCCAATTCTTTACCATAAGGGATCTAGTTTGTTAAAGTTAATATATCAGTTTGAATTAATGAATTTTCAATTCAGATTCCTTTTGCAGCTTGAATTCAGACTAATTACAGGTTTTAAATTGTCACTAGTCGGAGCTCAGCCAAGGCATATTTCCTCTCTTCTTTACTTGTACCCTGAGAATTCATGAATCAATTTTTTTCTGGGTCATGACTTTGCCCCACCAGGAGCAGAGAAAACCCTTCAGTGAGAAGAAAATTCAATGGCAGGGATCCCAGTCAGTCAGAATTTACACATAAAATACAAGGAAGTAAATGACAGAGGAAATTTCCCAGCTATGAGGGGAAAAAGGTTTAAAATCACGTATATAATCGAAATAGGAATGAATTTAGTAAATACTTCCAAGCACAGCAGTACCCACTTCCATCCTTGTAATTTAGAATTACTGAATATTTTAGGAAAGGGGCTGCTTTTTGCAAGCCTTTTTTTTAAACAGCAGAGGTCACCTTAGTACAAACCTCTTCAGGGGGGAAATGCTTTCTGTTCAGTGGTGATAAATTAAGTACTTTTAAACCATCAGCAAGTCTTCTCTTATTTCATTGAAACTAAAAAATCAAACACATATGGTTAGCTGGGTTTTTTTTCAAGCTTAGACAAAGTGAATTTTTTAAATTAAATTACTCTCCAAGTTTACATCCTTTAAAAATGATTGTTTTCCAAAATGAATGCGCATGATAGGAAATAATATAAGTAATAATAGCATCAATTATATTTCCAATTTGCTTAACAATCTTAACAATTTTTTATTTACTATTAGAGAAATATCCAGTGAATCATTCTGGTCCAGTCACTGTGCCTTATTTTTAAATCTATAAAATATATCCATTAACAAAAAATAGCTAATAAATAGCTGACTAAATGTAAAAATTTCCAAAAAGGGAAAAAAGTTATTTAATAAAACTTCATTTAATAGAGCATATATTAACTTCGATAAATTGATAGTAAGCTCAATTTTTGTTTCATAACTATTTTGATGTTGAACTGTTGTTCATCTAATCTTGCACTATAAGCTAGTATGAGCATTTGCTTTTCATATATTTGAATACCAGAAGGTATACAATGGAATGCTGTTTTTATAAGATTTCACATAAAATACTCTCCTTTTAGTTATCTAAAGTTCATTAGAATACAATTTTAATTAAAAATTACATCTGGTTACATTACATACCTTTAAATATTTAATTCTTCTTTTCTAATGAGCTCATTACCTACAAGGTACAATCAATTTTAAACAAATATTTCTAATATCCTTTTAGTTACATGTGTCAGCATATTATTTTCATATTATAATGAACAACAATAACTATTGACAACGAGAAAAAGATTTCTTAACATCGTCTCCTTTCCCTGCCCTTTCCTTTGGCTCCAACAGATGACAAAGTTGCTTTAACTTTCACACTAAGATGGTGAAGACAATTGCCATTTTTAAGGGAATAAGAGGGAAATTCAAAGAAATAAAAATGCCCAGGAAATTCTTAAATGCTATTTTAGATTTTAATCACTTTATTAGATTTCTTGCTTGAGTGATTTGTGCAGAAAACATTTTATCTATTTTGTTTTCCTCTGATTACCAAACTGTGTTAGACACAAAAGTCTACTTGAAACCAGCTTACAGTTTAAAGACAGGTTTAATAACAGGTGAACACTGGAAAATATGCAAACAAAATGGCAGACATGAATGACTTCATTTAAGGCATAATTGCTTCTCATCAACCCAAGAAATCATGCAGAAACAGTCTCTGTTTTATCCAGCCAGGAAGAGACCAGAGAAATCACTCAGGCAGAGATACTAAAAAGAAGGTCCATTCTTGGGTCTCAGCCAGACAACCACTCCACACACAGATCCAAGCGTAAAGACAATAGTCCTTAGAATCACAGTTCATCATAACAGATAATTATACAGCAAGTAAGACAATAAGGTTTTTTGGCCTCTGACTATATAGACTAATTGCTGGCTATGGAGCTCTGCCTGGAAGGCACATAGCGCTGCCGCAATGTCTTCTTCTTATTATGTGAGGACTGGTGTAATTTGGGTGGACAAGAGCTTTAGTGTCTAGTGAATTCCATATGGTGGCTCTTTCTCTTCTGTCGATTTTCTTTTTTCTCTGACAGATATATAGCGATATTCCTAACAGTTTCTGATTTATATATCTGGAAGGAGTTTTAAAATGAAATAATCCTGTCTAGTATTCCAAAGAAGTTGATTTAAAAAAAGAAAAAAAAAAAAAAGACACAAGAAAATCTGGCCATTCAACTATAGTGTTTGCCTTTATACCTTACAAAATATTAAAATTAGGATACGATGTCAGGTTTTGTTTAAATGCATATGGGTCTCAGCAGATTTGCTGGGTAATATAGGCAAAATTCAGAGTTAACAAACAAACACTGCTTTCAAATATGCATCTGGAAGAAACAAATTCCTCCCTTCATTTGTGTGGGTTTTATTGTCATTGTTGCCTTTGCTCTCTAACAGGATCTATCATGATTGCATTTATTGTTTTTTCGTTTGTTTTAATTTATTATCAGGAAAAGTGTCTGTTTTATGAGTGAGGTCCTGGCAAGATAGTAAGGGATTCAGAGGCTCTGGATTAGCAATCCCTTCTTTCCCCATCAGAAACAAATACCTCTTTCTGCAATTTGCACAGCCCCCAAACCCAGCCAATTAACTTGAAGTTGAGTTTTGACTCAAACTCATGACCCTTCAAGCCATCGACCCCTATTCTCCTTGGTGTCATTGAACCAAGTTAGGGTAAAAATAATCTCTGCTATTCGTGTGTGTGTGTGTTGCTTCTTTTCCTTTTTCTAAAAAATTCATAATAATTGATGTTTCTAAGACCTACTGAGGTCTTTAGAATTCCTAAAAGCTTTCTACATGGTATTTGTATGTTTTCCCCACTTTGGGAGGAAAAGAGAGCTGGGGCAGGATATTTTTATTGAATAAAGTTTGCAGTTCACGAGAGGCTTTCTTGCTCCCATGTGCAAGTGCTGACCATTACATCATGCGCCCTGAGGGTTGTGCTAGAAAAGAAAAAAAAGAAGGCGAAATCAGCAAAAATAAAAGAGTCTTCCTGACTTGAATGGAAAAAGTGCTTGTTTTTTGTTAAACACCACAAATTCGTAGGAAGGCTGGCAAGTGTAATAGCATTCTGAGCATATGCTACATCGGGGGCACAAAGCCCTCCTTTAAAGAAATACACACAAAATGTACATTTTGATTCCCAAGGTTTGTTCAAATAAAACTGTAGTTTCCAAGCTATGTCATCTATTTTAAAGTTAGTTTAAAAATTCTATTAGGATTAAATATGCACTACCCAAACCAATCTTGTTCTACCCAAACCAATCTTGTTTCACTCATTTTTATTGTAAATTAATTTGAATTTTTTTCCACTGAAAAAAGAAAAGAGGTGGATATCTTTTGGAACAAGGTGAGCTGAGAGTCAAAATAAAAAAAAGGTCCTGGGCAAAGTAAATTTGCTCTTTTCCCCCCTGCTTTATTCCAGTTTTCTAAGAATGCAGTGACATTTAGCTGTTGGAGATGTTTGGTGTGTTATGTATAAAATATATAGTTAGACACCGTAAGTAATAGTATGATAGAGGTTCTAGGAAATAATGAGGTTCATATGTCCAAAAGGGGCTTTGAACAATGTCTGCAGTTTAGCTGTCATTAAATACTCATCTCATTTCGACCCCATGTGTCTATTTTTAATTGGGAATAAAGTGAATTCACTATTTATTTGTGGTTTGATTTGTAGGGAAAAAAAAAAAAATGAAAACAAAACCAAGCCCAACAAGGCCAATCACTTTGCTATTGTGGTGGTATTTTAATGCATTCTCTTATCCTGTGTGTTTTTTTTTTGAAAGTACACAGATCTTAAATACCGTAGCTAGAAAGTTGATATGGTTTGGATTTCAGATGATAAACACTACCAAACGGTGTCATATTAAAATGTAAAAACTCTGCATGCATGCCACAGCCTCTGCCTGCTAGGAGTTTGGTTGTAGGAGTGTTTTTTTGACTTCTAAATCACACATTTGCTAAAATGAGCTCTGCTAGATATCAGTTTGTGCTCAGGCACAATGTGTCTTAGTCAGATTCATAAAACAGATAGCTGAACTAGACTTTGACTTTTGACATCAACAATCTGACTTCAATATTTCTCCACAAAAAGAGACTCCTGACTCTGCACTGTTTTCACGTGACGGATAGCTTTTCAGCTGCTGACAGCCCTGAACATAATAAATGTATTCATTAGCATTGGGGGCTGCATATCCCCCTGTCTTAAGTTTTACAGCTAGTGGCTTTGAAATGCCACCCAGAAACACCTGCAGCCTTGCCTCGTCTCTGCAGAACCGCAGAGCCACTGTGCGAAAATATTATTATAAAGTTGTCTGTATATCAGCATTTCTGTGCTAAACAACCTTTTAATTGCCTACCCTCTAATTTTTCTTTGCCTGGAAACACTTGCAGGCACATATTTTAATTTAAGCTGCTCTGTTTGACTCCTCTGATCATCTGGGTTTTCATTGTCATTGCTTCACAATAATTTAATGTCATATATAATGGCATCAAATTGGGGAAAACCCTAAAAGCTGCCAATCCAAAGTGATCTGAATGTTCCCGCGTACAAGCCTAGATAAGCTTGATTTGTTTGTGCCAACATTATTCATCACATTCTGTGTCTAACTGGGCCAGGGTTCTCTTGCTCTTGCATTTTCAAATCCTCTTTCAACATATACTGAAGCTTCTTAATCAGTGTGTTTTCTATACTATAGTTAACAAAATGGTTGAAAGTATGCATTTGAGACCAAAAAAAAAAAGAGTATTATGATGATGCTTAGCGTACTACTATCTAAACATTTTACCATACTGTTCTTTCCCTTGGTTCCTGTTAAACAAATTTCATTTTGTTTGCCGCTAGAAGAGGAGAGTTGGACCACATGTGCAATTCACCATTTGTTTTAGATTTTCATTTAATAATTCTACAGAGAGATAACTACCCTTAATGAAAACTTATTTATGAATCTTCTCCAAAGCTGATCATATATGTCTTCATGGGAGAAGAGTTTTATTTTATAGCTAATTAAAAGTTTCTAAAGATGCCGTGGATTTTTTTGGGGTGCAAATTAAAATTAATTAGAGTTATTAAGGAGCCATGAAAAGAAGGATTTGAGAAATAGTGAGAAATATTATTTAAACCCTAATGGAATTCAGTGAAACCCACAGGTCTATTACAGGCCCCTGATTTGCCAGGATCACTGCAGGGAATCTAACATTAATAAGCACACTGGTAATTAAATCATTTGTTACTTTGTCTGTAATGTTGTAATGTTTCACTGATACTCTGTCAGAGCTCTTTGTGCAGATCAGAGCTAATCAAAGGTAATCAATTTTCAGCATTTGAGAAATCTGTAAATGATTATACATTCATCAGATCATTTAGTGGAGTGCAAGGAAAGTGCAATGCAATTAATCTTCCTGCATGAGGAGGAATTACCACCACAGAATTCAACAGTTATAATTAATTTCATTGTCTTGCTGTGAATTTTGATTGCTTTTCTTTGGACTGTATAGTACAAATGATGATTCATTGCAAAGTATTTGCAAAGCAAACACACCAGTGTGCTATGCAAATTAAAGTAGCTGTATAACAGATAGGTTTCAAACTTCCTATTTACTCAGGGTTGTTGAGTACTAATTTGCCAAATAATAATTGCTTGTTAACTTTATACACTCTTCCCTTGAATATCAAGATTGGTAACCAACATAAATAGAAGGCATGTGCTATTTTGTATCTTATGGTGTGTATGCAAAATACTAGTTAGCACTTAAACTGCTTTGCTTTACCCAGTAGCCTAATTTAAGCATTAAAAAATGACAGTTATTTACCTCTGAAATAATCTGCTATTTATTTTACTCACACAAAAATAGATAGTAGCAAACAGATTATGCATAGAAATTGTCTTGTAAGTGTATTTTTTTTTCTATTATTGTGACTATAAATCTTTAAGAGACTTTCATGTGAAACATTTGATTCTTAGAATGTATATCTAGAATGTTGCTTGTTTTAAAAATAAGTAATTTTTGATACATAGTAGGATGTTGCCAAAACATATTCTCCATAATTTTCAGATTTCCTATATAATTTCTTTTTAGTTTTCTAATATTGTTCATTTAAAAACGTGCCTATGGGAACAAAAGCGGATTCAAAATGACCTCAAAGTTCATCTCACATTTTGTGAATAAAATGAAATAATTTTTAAAAATGAAATCAAGATTAATGACAATGAAAAAATGTGTATAACTTTAATGTTAACTGTTTGTCAAATGACTCCAGTTCCTGTGGTAGTTAAAATGCGGATCACAAAATTTCTTTAAATAGCTTTGCAAGATCCAAGTCTCTGTTTTCCTCCTGTTTAAACTCTGTTAAGTCTTGAAATCAACTCTTATTCTCTCAATTCATACAGATCCATGAACATGAAACCCTATTTTAATATTTCTTAATCAAGAAGTTGAACTATGTGAATCCCAATTGAAAAACAAGATAAGACATTACTTTTCCTTCAAATGCATTCTGCATGTGGTGTTACTGAGGCCTTTGTTGAATGCGTGTTGAGGAATAAGTCATTTTTCCTGTTTATTAATTTTTAAGTCTGTGAATCAGTTTAAATTAGCTCAAACCATTACTTGCTAAAACCAGAAGGGTTAATATATGTCTTTTTTCTATTCTGAAAAAAAAAAAAAAAAACAACCTTGAGTAGGTTAACTGACTAAGCTAATGCATTGCAAATCATGTACAATTAAAAATGTCAAGGTATTTTCACTTAACATTCATGATAAGGTAACTAATACTAGGTAACAGACCAAAATAATGCAAACGTAATAGTAAACTAATTTTTTTAAGAGAATTAAATTATCAAGTTGTCTGGAAATGCAAAGAAATAATCAAATAATAAGTGAGGCCCCCAAACCACTACCTTGCTGTCAAAATTAATAAAGCAGCCATGAAAGAGTTTTTGGTAGCAACAAATCTTTCCCATATTTTAAAATCCATGTCTAATGTGGAGATGCCATGACTGCCTCATTCAAAATTTTGATAAAAGACAAATAGTATACAGGTGCAGAAAAGTCCTTGTTTATTAACCTTAAACATATGTACGTTTTCTACTTTTTCACAGGAACTGTTTCTCTTTTTATTTATTCAGGTTGCTACTATCTTGAAACGATTTTCCATTGTTGCTGGGATCATAGCATTCCTATTTGTCAATTCTTTCAAGCTTTCATATTTGATGCACCATGCTGATTTCAGTTATTGCAGTTGGTTCAAGAATTATTATGTGCTAAATATAGCTCAACTAATTTAAAATTATTTAAACTGCCAAGCTTAGAAAACTTATTTAAGAAAAATCAATCTTTTCAGTTGATGCCTTCCATCATAATGTCTTAAGGGTGAATCTCCAAATATTAATCCATTTGATCATTTCAACTAATCAAATTATTTGGAAAAAGATAGTCTATTTGATTTAATAGAAGAAATAGAGATATAAACGCAATATAAAACAAGGATGGAAGAAAATTTAAATATATAATGTAACATGTTTTGTATGAGGATCGTGAGTTTGCAGTAAAAGAAAAAAAAAAGAAAAGACGATTCAAATACTGGGTTAGCTTCCTTAAGGTGGTGTGATCTTGGGAAACTTTGCTCAAGTAAACTTTCTAAGTCTCTTCTGTAAAATGGGAAAATCTATTTTACAGGAAGTGTTTTATTGCAAAAGTGCATTAGCATGATTGGCATGTTGTAGGCACTCAAAAAATGAAAGCTGTTATTATGATCCATGGAATGAAGAAAAGGAAATGTGTGAGGTGATGGTGGAAATAGTGGAAGAAAGAGCCCTAACTTATGGGTTTTATATATGAATGTCAATTTGTTCTTCAACCATATTGACCTCTTAGTTGTATAAATATAGGAAGAATAGAGAATATTATTGATTAACGAATTTAAAACACATGATTCAGAGTGGGGTACGGATGTACAGGTTTTCTCCATTCACTGTCTCCAAAAAGTTTTTCTGTTCTGTTTATGCCTTTGAGCAACTCCAAGCTTCTGTTTTTGAATGTTCATCAATTTAGTTCTCTTGCATATCTATTTTTTAGAAAGTTTCTATGTTCTCCTGAATTATTAAATTCTCCTTCATTTGCATGGGGACAGACAAGTTTCAAATGGCAGAAACATCTCAATAATACCTATTAGCCTGTTCAATATTATTTTTATCAACAATAATTCAGAAAATTATGTATTACATTTATCATTAATTTAGTTAAGCAATGATTTTCTAATAGGATAGTAAAATCCAAGACAGACAGAGACTTTTGGCTCATCAGAAGTCAATTTGAAAAATTCAGCAAGGGTCAATATGAAGCTGTCATAAGGCAACCAAAATATTTTTTTAATTAATTTATTTTTTATTGAAGGATAATTGCTTTACAGAATTTTGCTGTTTTCTGTCAAACCTCAACATGAATCAGCCACAGGTATACATGTATCCCCTCCCTTTTGAACCTCCCTGCCATCTCCCTCCCCATCCACCCCTCTAGGTTGATACAGAGCCCCTGTTTGAGTTTCCTGAGACACACAGCAAATTCCCATTGGCTATCTATTTTACATATGGTAATGTAAGTTTCCATCTTATTCTTTCCATACATCTCACCCTCAAATAAAAACTTCCTGGGTGGGGGAGACAGATTTTTATGGTATAGTCTCTCCATAATTCTTGACTTTTAATTAAGTCTCTTCTAAGAATTTCTAGTTTGAACATACACAAAAAATCTCTGTAAGTGTAAAGTAAACTTGGGAATAGTTTTATAAGATTGGGAAAATATTTTTTATTTTGATTTTAATAATTACAAATCCAAAAAGTCCCTTGTCTGCCATTTAATTAAAAATTTGATGAGATCTGATGTTTTCCCCCAGTGCAAGATTCAGGGAAGCTTTTTATAACTCAGTAGTTATGTTTATTAACAAAATATATTTGATGAATACTTGCTTCCACTGGTAATTTCCATGATTTACCTACTCAGTAACAATTGCTTTTCCTTTTTCTTATTTTTTAATTTCAGAAAGTCTGATTTTATTTTGTTGTACATTCAAATGGCTTTGAGGAATCCCCAAGTATAATTAATAAAATGAGTTGGAGAATGAGCCATATATATTTTTGATAGATTTTTGCAAATGTTGTTCTCTTCTTTTCTTTCAAAGCACCAGTCTCTGAAATTTTTCCTTGATATAAGATGGAGAGCATTATAAATAATCTATCTGACTTAAAGGATATGAAAAAAAAGAAAAAAACTTGATAGATTCTTACAATATCATGAATTATGTGAAACGTGAAAAAAAAAACCACAAGCATACATAACACCTTTCCTGTCTGGCTTCATCTGTATTCATTTGTTGTCAAAACAGGTTTCCATATTTAACTTCTTTTTTTGATTATGCCTTTTCTTTTATTTCATGGAATGATATGTTATTATCTCTGAAGTGTAGATTTCTGCCAAGTTCTATGCACTTCAATGTTAAGAGTATGGCCCACAACTCTGGGAATCTTTGTTGAAGCTGTAGAAATAAAATGAATAGTATAAAAGCTTGATGGCATCTGTGGATAGGAAACTCATTAAAGGCCCCAGCCCTCTGTTTTATTTCTAACCACATTTTCCCTGTGGGATTTCAATGTCTTGCAGGATGAAACCAGCAGGACTCATTACTCACAAAACAATGTTTAGAGTCCTTTGGTGGTGCTGGAATGCTTCTGCCAGTCAGGTAAAAAACCTAGGCCTTTATCCTTTTGGGGACAATGCCGACGAGCTCAAAAACTGCTTGGAAAAGTCATGCCTTTGAATGTAACTGCAGGTGTTGCGCCCCAAAGACTGTTGGTTGGTACCCTCCTATGCAATGTACAATGGGATAATAGAAAATTCACTTTGGAATTCAAACAAAGTCTTAGAGAAATGGAAATAATAGGAACACAATTTTGAGACTTCCTTAGTTTTTCCCACGAACTATGGACCATGACTAATACCCTCAGGGCAAAAAACATCCCTTTGCCTTTAAGCGATGTATACAATTCAGTGTTTCAGATAAATAAGTTTCATGACCTCACCAATTTTGTGACTTCCATTCATTTACTAGAAAATATATTTAAGCAAGGGGAATACCATGTTATGGATAAGATCTTCAAGACACTCAATCTAATAAAAGATCAATGCATTTGAACATAACGTATAACAAGGTTTTTTTTTTTTTCTTAAAAAAAAAAAAAATCACTGCTCTAACTGGGTTCCCTAAATCAAATTAGTATAGTTCTGACTGAATTGTCTGTCTCTCTTTGGCACTGTGGCTAGTGGCATTTTGGAAATATTCTTAGAACTTGTAAAATTCCTGCAAGAATAATAAGGACCTTGCTATTGTGGAATCAAAGAGATTCAATCACTTAAAGTAGTACTACTATAGGCTTGTCAAGTGGAATTGCTTTTACAGATTTGCTGAATAACTCATCCATAATGGCTGAAAATTTCAGCCATTTTGTTAAAACACCCAAGGCAGAAGAGATTAGTGCACACCATAGAACAGCATATGTATAATCATGAAGAAGTTTAGACCATGTCTGCACCGTGAAGTACCATTTAAACCTCCCAAGCTCCAGTCATTACATTATGGAAAACAATGTGAGCTATCTGAGAAATGAAGTGTGGCTTGCCCGGCACTAGCTGATGAGACTTCAATAACGTTTAAGCTTGGTAAAATGTATTTCTAAACAAAGTTGCTATCTTTACAGCTTATCTTTACAGATGAGACGGTCATGTAGAATTTGACTGGAGGGAATTTTAAAAAGTTAAATGTGGCAACTATAGAGAGAAAGGTAAACAGTGAGAAAGTGCTAACGTAGTTGTTGAAGAATTGATATCAATTAGATTCCTATTAATAATAATAAGATAAGCTGACAACAAACATCTGGGTTGCTAAGATGAGACACTGTTAAGCTCTTCCCTTTTGAACACATTTTGACAATGGAGACATGTATGTTATTTGTCAATGGGTAAGTTTCAACTAGCAGACTTCCGGTGTTTGTTTTCACAATTTTATCTTAATTCTGAAAAAAGAATCAGGAATAAATTGCCATTAAAAAAAAATGTCCCTCAAGCCTCTTGTGCTCTGCAGAAGATATTGTGAAAGTAGTCAGGGATTGAGGGGAGGGCAGGGGTAAGCCAATTTTTAAATGTCAAATTCACCTCTCATTTTCTATGCAAAACATGTCATCAATACTGTACTTGAATTTGTACAAAGGCTCAACTAGGCTTCATGGAAAAAAAGTAGTTTTTTCCTCCAGTTAAACTTTGAATTTGAAGGTTCTATTTATCTTGGGTCGTATATAGCATTCAGTAGGATAAAAACATGTATATAAAAGTTACCTTCAGCTTGAATTTAAATCAATCTGCTTATTACCTTGTTTAAACAATAAAAAGGGAAAATATTCCCCAGGAAAGATGTTTAAATACCAATATGTAAACAATGATGTCACCTTGTAATTTGAATGAAATATTAATGAAAAGAAGAGCAGATGAATATCAGAATATATTATGAAGATAATAAATGCAACAGAAGGGTATTTTCTATCAAAAGAAGGGTGGTGAAAAACTTAATAGATATAATTCAGTCTCATTAAAATTAATGCATTTGCAATAGGATATACAGAAGTCATTTAGCCTATCTCTTCCAAGAATCTCAAATGTCTATATACATTCAGATGAAAAAAATCAAGTTATAAGGATGATAACTCAATCAACATTATCTTTTGGTTTTTACTGTTCACATAGTTCTCGCCAAAAATCATGCAGTAGGTCACTTTCTATGTCAAGAATCCAACTTTAATTCTAGCACTCTTTCTAAAACACTCCTTACATTCTCCAAAGCAAAGTTGCCTACATAGAAAGGATTAGAAAATTTCTCTTCACACAAAGCTATCTAGAAAAAAAAAAAAGTCAGCCAATTAACCCGAGTCATTCAATAGTAAAAGCAAGATTTATCTGATATGTTCCAAATATTCCAGCAACTGCTGCCTCTTCTTCCAAATCAGATTGAGTTCCTGTCTACTGGGCTTCTCATTCCAATTAACTGTGCCTAGGGTTTAGAGGAGACCGATCAATAGAAACTTCTCCTAAGTATAGACTCAGTTAAAAGATAGGTATTAGAAGCAGCTGGATGGAGCTCAAAAGCTCTGCTTTTCTACTGGTAAATCGTGGCATGGAGGAGTGGTGGGGCTGCACTGTTCTGTTCTCATAGCTCCCAGGAGTGTTTTAATAATAATCCTGTAGCTGGAACAATGTGTGGGTGGGAAGAGCCCTGCACAAGAGGCCGAGGACTAGGAGTAGCACCAGGACATCATTCAAGCAATATGGGGACTCAGACCTGGGTTTGAGTCCCAGCTTTGCTACTTATCAGGACTGTGAGCATGGCCTTAGATCCAGACCTCATTTTTCTGGAGAAGGGTCACAACCTTCCAACAGCGGTAGCAATTCCTTTATTCTGCAAAGTTAAATCGCATCATCATTCCTAGTCTCTTGGAAAAGAAACAATTCTGGTTTTGCACAGTCTACTTTAAAGAAGTCTGGCTTAACTTTTAATGGTTATGATTGGGAAGATGGGTCAACTACCTCCCTGACTTTCCTTCATGATCAACAGGAGGCTGTAACCAATGCCTATTAACCTCTATGTAGAGAACAAAAATCAGTGTGAGCTCAACTTTCTTCAAATATTATTATAGACATAATACTTAAGATTTGTTGTTTGTTGTTGTTTAGTCACTAAGTCGTGTTCACATCTTTTGTGACCCCATGGACTGTAGCCCGCCAGACTACTCTGTCCATAGGATTTCCCAGGCAAGAATACTAGAGTGGGTTGCCATTTCTTTCTCTAGGGGATCTTCCCAATTCAGGGATCAAACCCACATATCCTGCTTGGTAGATGAGTATTTTGCCACTGAATATCTGGGAAACCATGATGGTGTGGTCACTCACCTAGAGCCAAACATCCTGGATTGTGAAGTCAAGTGGGCCTTAGGAAGCATTACTAAAAACAAATCTTGAAGATGAATGTGATGAATTTCCAGCTGAGCCATTTCAAATCCTAAAAGATGATGTTGTTAAAGTGTTGCACTTAATATATCAACAAATTTGGAAAACTCAGTGGCCACAGGACTGGAAAAAGTCAGTTTTCATTTCAATCCCAAAGAAGGCCAATGCCAAAGAATGTTCCAAATATGATACAATTGCACTCATTTCACGTGATAGCAAATTTATGCTTAAAATCCTTCAAGCTAGGCTTCAACAGTACATAAACTGAGAACTTCCAGATATAGGAGCTGGGTTTTGAAGACGCAGAAGAATCAGAGATCAAATTGCCAACATTCTTTGGATCATGAGGGGCTTCTCTGGTGGTTCAAGTGGGAAAGAATCCACCTGCAATGCTGGAGACCTGGGTTCAATCCCTGGGTTGGGAAGATCCTCTGGAGGAGGGCATGGCAACGCACTCCAGTATTCTTGCCTGAACAATCCATGGACAGAGGAGACGGATGGGGCCCATGGGGTTACAAAGAGTCAGACATGACTGAATGACTAAGCACAGCACAGCACTGGATCATAGAGAAAGAAAGGCAGGTCCAGAAAAACATCTACTTCTGCTTCATTGACTGCACTAAAGCCTTTGACTCTGTGGATCACTACAGACTGTTAAAAATTCTGAACAAGATAAGAATACCAGTCCACCTTACCTGTCTCCTAAGAAACCTGTATACAGATCAAGAAGCAACAGTTAGAACCAGACATGGAAAAATGGACTGGTTCAAAATTGGAAAAGGAATGTGTCAAGGCTGTATATTGTCACCTTGCTTATTTAACTTCTCTGCAGGCTACATCATGTGGAATGCTGGGCTGGATGACTCACAAGCTAGAATCAAGATTTTCAGGACAAATGGCACTGTTCCAGCTTTTCATGGAAGTAGAACAAAATATTTCACAATTTCTATGGAAACATAAAAGACCCTGAATAGCCAAAGCAATCTTGAGAAAGAAGAATGGAGCTGGAAGAATCAACCTTCCTGACTTCAAACTATGCTGCAGTGTTAAACAGTTATCAAGACAGTGTGGTACTGGCACAGAAATAGAAATACAACCCAATAGAACAAGATAGAAAGTCCAGAGATAAACCCATGCACCTATGGGCACCTTATCTTTGACAAAATAGGCAAGAATATACAATGGAAAAAAAGATAATTTCGTCAGTAGGAAGTGCTGGGAAAACTGGGCAACCGCATGTGAAAGAATGAAATTAGAACAATTCTTTACACCATACCCAAAAATAAAACTAAAAATGAATTAAAGACCTAAATGTAAGACCAGAAAATATGAAACTCTTAGAGGAAAACATAGGCAAAATACTCTTTGACATAAATCACAGCAAGATCCTCTATGACCCATCTCCTAGAGTGATGGAAATAAAACAAAAATAAACAAATAGGACCTAATTAAACTTAAAAGTTTCTGCACAGCAAAAGAAGGTATAAACAAAGTGAAAAGACAACCCTCAGTATGGGAGAAAATAATAGCAAGTGAAACAACTGACAAAGGATTAATCTCCAAAATTAATCCTGCTCGAGTTGCAAGCAGCTCATGCAACTCAATACCAGAAGAACGAACAAACAATTATAAAGTGGGCAGAAGACCTAAACAGACATTTCTCCAGATAAGATATACAGATGGCTAATAAACACATGAAAAGATTCTCAACATCGCTCATTTATGAGAGAAATGCAAACCAAAACTACAATGAGATATCACCTTACACGGGTCAGAATGGCCAGCATTTAAAAATCTGCAAACAATAAATGCTGGAGAGAATGTGGAGAAAAGGGAACACTCTTGCATTGCTGTGGGAATGTAAATTGATACAGCCACTATGGAAGACAGTATGGAAATTCCTTAAAAAACTAGGAATAAAACCTCCATATGACCCATAATCCTACTACTGGGCATATACCTTGAGAAAAACATAATTGAAAAAGGCACATGTACCCCAGTGTTCATTGCAGCACTGTTTACAATAGCTAGAACATGAAAGCAACCTAGATGTCCATAGACAGATGAATGGACAAAGAAACTGGTACATATATACAATCGAATATTGCTTAGCGATAAAAAGGAACAAATTTAAGTCACTTGTAGTGAGGTGGTTGAATCTAGAGCCTCTTATACAAGTGAAGTAAGTTGGAAAGAGAAAAGCAAGTATCATATATTAACGCAGATATATGAAATCTAGAAAGATGGTATTGATGAACCTATTTTCAGGCAGCAAAGCAAAGGCAGACATAGAGAACAGACTTCTGGATACAGAGGGGGAGGAAGAGGGTGGGGCAAATTGAGAGAGTGGCATGGAAATGTATATATTACCATATGTAAAATAGATATCCAGTGAGAATTTTCTGGATGACTCAGGGAGCTCAAACCGGTGCTCTGTGACAACTTAATGGTGTGGGATGGGGTGGGAGGAGGGAGGGAGGTCCTAGAGGGAGGGGACATATATATACCTATGGCTGATTCATGTTGATGTATGGCAGAAACCAACACAATATTGTAAAGCAATTACCCTTCAATTAAAAATAATAAATAAAAAAAGATTGCCAGGAGAACTATCAACAATCTCAGATATGCACATGATACCACCCTAATGGCAGAAAGTTAAGAGGAACTAAGAAGCCTCTTGATAGGGTGAAAGAGGAAAGGAAAAAGCTGGCTTCAAACTCACATTAAGAGAAACAAATATCACGGCATCCGGGCTCATCACTTCATGGCAAATAGATGGGGAACAATGGAAACCGTGACAGACTATTTTCTTGGGCTCCAAAATCACTGTGGATGGTGTCTGCATCCTTGTAAGGAAAGTTATGACAAACCTAGTCAGCATATTAAAAAGCAGAGACATCACTTTGCCAACAAAGGTATATATAGTCAAAGCTATGGTTTTTCCAGTAGTCAAGCATGGATGTGAGAGTTGTATCATAAAGAAAGTTGGGCACTGAAGAACTGATGCTTTTGAATTGTGGTGCTGGAGGAGACTCTTGAGAGGAGAGATCAAACCAGTTAGCCCTAAAGGAAATCAACCCTGAATATTCATTGGAAGGTATGATACTGGGGCTGAAGCTCCAATACTTTGGCCACCTGATGCAAAGAGCCAACTCATTGGAAAAGACCCTGGTACTGGGAAAGATTGGGGACAAGGGGATAGGGGGGCGACAGAAGTTGAGATAGCTAGATAGCATCACTGACTCAATGACCATGAATTTGAGGAAACTCCAGGAGATAGTGGAGGACAGAGGAGCCTGGCATGCTAAAGTCCATGGGGTCACAAAGAGTCAGACATGACTTAACAACTGAACAACAACTTAAAATTCACAGTTGCTTTCAAAGTCTCACAAGTTTCAAAACTGTGCTCAAGGTGATATCATTTTAAAGGAAACTTTAAAATTCTGAATGCTTTTATTAGTCATTCTTTCACTCATTGTTCATTTCACAATTATTCATTCTACAAATATATATTGTACATCTTCCCAGGTATGAGCTCTGAGGACCCAGAATTCAACAAGAAAAGGATGCCTGCTTTCAAAAAGCCTGTCCTTCACTCAGGGGAGACAAAACTCATCTCTAGCAGTAAAGCCTTTGATGTCCTGTTTCATCAATCTTGATCATTTTGAGCTAATAGCTAGAAAAAAAGAGATTGAACATTTCATTTAGTGAAAAATGAACTCAGTATTTAAAAATTTTATGAATAAAAAGTTAGCAATGATCTTTACTGGGTGAAAACTAGCTGTAGTTTTGATAGGTACATGTTTTTGCATAATCAGGTTAATTCTCAGGAAACACTGAATAATGGTAATTCAAATTAACAGCATCACTTGCAACTGAATGTAAGGTAAATCAATTAATATCTAAGTATGTGAGGTTGGTTTACTAGAAACATAGCAAACTGTGCCCAGAAAATATGGTATGCAACATGAGAACATCTATCTAGCAATCTATTTATCTGTCTACATACATGACATCTAATAAATTTACTCTTTTGATACAGCTGCATTTTTTACCAGGTTCTATTATTCGATCAAATGAAAACTTTAATCACTTATATTTCAGCAACTACCCTTGAAGAGAAATGTGCCTTGGAATTTTCCAGGTTTTGTTATTCTGCGGAAAGATAGAATTGCACTCTGCCTGAAGAAGGTGCTCATAGTTTTGCTTCTCACCCAGGACTCTTACATTTTCTATTTTAAACACTTCTTTTCCTCCATTTCTGACATCTGAATTCATCATTCACATCTTTGACATGTTTTCATATTATCATTTAATACCGATGTCAGTACCAAACAGTAATAAGGGTGCAAACATCTGTTGTTTACTCTGAAATGATTAGCTTCCATATATAATAATAAAAATTTATCCTATTGCAATAACATTAAAAAAAAAAAAGCCTTGCAAACATTTTGGACTCTGGTGATACCTTTAAAAAGGCAGTGGAAAATCAGCTATGTGAAGTTTGCCTGCTAGTTGCTTAATCCTAGTACAATCTAGGATAAGTGGGACTTAAGTTCATTCCAGATATTGTTTTCATTAAGGAGAGTCTATTAGGTATATGCATAGATCTTGTTGTTGTTTAGTCCCTCAGTCGTGTCCCTGACTCTTTGTGACCCTATGGACTGGTACTCAGTATTGCTGGTACCCAGTATAGCTATATATTGCTTGATCATGAATAAGCAGCCCAAGGTTGAACAAATATGACAAGATACAAATACATCAAGCAGTGTGCTAGGTAGGCCAAGAGTGAATATTTCTTTCCTTTAAGACCTAATCATCTAATAATCTAGACGTAAATGTATCCTGCCATGAGAGTACACACAAGTTACAGTGGGAAACAGAAAGGGGAAATTAATCAACTCAAGGGAAGAAATGTCAAGGAAATATTTTGGAAGAGGGAATGTGGGGACTAAGTACTGAAAAATGTATAGTTACTCACTGATTTGTTGATTACCTCAAAAGTAAGAGAGCAAGACAACTTTGGGAAATTGGAAAGAGTTTAATATGTCTTGAGTTTAAGATTTTAAGGGTAGAAAATGGTGCTGGAAAAGTAGATGGAAGTTAGAAGAGAATGGATGTAATTTGAAATGTGAAGTATTTTGGTTTTTAACCTGAAAAATGAGAAGCCATTGAAAGATTTTAAGCAGAGGAGTAATATAGTAAGATTTAAATTTGAGAGTGATAATCTATGGTAGCATGATAGAGAAGAAATATTGGGAGCACAGGAAATAAGGAACAGAGGTGAGGGTAAAAAGCTGGAACTGAGGTATGGGAGTCAGGGATAGCTTGGAGATATACTGAAAAAGTAAAGTCACAAAGACTTGGTGAATTACAGTCTTTGTCTTTACTTTACACTGTCTTTGAATTAAATACCTTGTCTGGCAAGGTGTCTGGATTGGCCCATTGAGAGTATGGAGGTGCGTATTCACTGAGAAAAGTAGTGTATGAGGATAAGGATGTGAACCCAGTTTTGGACAAGGTGTGTTTGGGGAGTCTGGTTGACAAGGATGAGGTCCAATAAGTAGTAAAATGTATAGATCTGGAGTTAAGGGCAAGGTCTGCAGTAATGATATAGATTTGGAATTTTTCATGCTTGTTGACACTGTGGGTGTTATAGTAGATACTGATAATTTGCACAGACCCCCTGGGGTCCCTTATGCATTTTCTGTTTTCTAGACAGCATCTCTACCCCATCTTTCATATGGTCCTGTGTCTCATGGCTTTGTCCTGCGGGGAACTGCCCTTAGGAGCTGTGGCTACTTTGTCTGCAGGTTCAGAGAGCTGGAAGCTTCTGGTGGTTTCAGTGCCCAAGGGACAGACCTTGGCCAATGATCAAGTGATACTAGAGTCCAAAAGCCCAGCTTTCTCGCCTCCAGTTGGGGCAAACCGTGAGATGTAATTTGCCCTCAATTGTATCTTTGCTTGCTTTGATCCCTGTCCCTGTTTTGCTTCCCCAGTCCCTTACTGGTCTCCCTAGGAAGCACTTTTTTAATGAATCACTCGGACACAAGTTCTCATTTCAAGTACTCTTTGTGGGTTTGTGTACCTACAACATGTTGTGAATAAGACAACTTAAGCAGAGTGATTAAAATGGAAAGGAAGAATATCCAAGGCAAGAAATCAAGGGAGTACCACCAGTTAAGAGGTAGGCTGTGAGATCTGTTATCTAGAATCCCATGATTATGGGAGGAATACCTTAGGGCTTGAAAACTCTGCTCTTAGAACAGGTGGCTTCCTCACCCCTTGCTCTCTTTCTGATGGGACAAAATTCCTTCTGTGCCAAATGTGCAGAAAGGAGAGATTGTCTGATGAAGCATCACAATGACATTGTTAGCAAGAATGTTGATGAGCATACCATGACTGTAATCGGGAAATGAGCCCTGAACTATGGCCAAATGGATATTGTGGATGTGTTTATTAGGGGAGAATGAAAATACACTATTTCATATATGGGGAGGAGCTGTCAGTTTTCTCCTTTCAGTCTACTGATTATGTGGTGACATCTTTCTATACAAATAAATATAGGCATATATTGTGTGTGCTCAGTTGTGTCTGGACTCTTTGTGACCCTATGAACTGTAGCCTGCCAGGCTCCCCTGTCCATGAGATTCTTTAGGCAGGAATACTGGAGTGGGTTGCCACTTCCTCCTCCAGGGGATCTTCCCAAACCAGGAATCGAACTTGCATCTCCTGCATCTCCTGCATCGGCAGGCAGATTCTTTACCACTCGCCACCGGGAAAGCCCATTAGGTATATATACTTTTAAATACCTCATTGTATATTATTATGTATATAAATTATGGTTAAACATATAAATAATCTCTTATTTGGGGTACCTTGGTTTTCTCCATGCCTTTATTATTGTCAATGATGCCTTTTTGTTATGAATGATTTGATGAACAATCTAGGACACATGATCATGATCTTCATGACACAGATAACCACGATGGTGTGATCACTCACCTTGAGCAGTACATCCTAGAATGCAAAGTCAAGTGGGCCTTAGGAAGCGTCACTATAAACAAAGCTAGTGGAGGCGATGGAATTTCAGTTGAGCTATTTCAAATCCTAAAAGATGATGCTGTGAAAGTGCTGCACTCAATATGCCAGCAAATTTGGAAAACTCAGCAGTGGCCACAGGACTAGACAAGGTCAGTTTTCATTCCAATCCCAAAGAAAGGCAATGCCAAAGAATGCTCAAACTACTGCACAATTGCACTCATCTACTCATCTCACATGCTAGCAAAGTAATGCTCAAAATTCTCCAAGCCAGGCTTCAACAGTACATGAACCATGAACTTCTAGATGTGTAAGCTGGATTTAGAAAAGGCAGAGGAACCAGAGATCAAATTGCCAACACCCGTTGGATCATTGAAAAAGCAAGGGAATTCCAGAAAAATATCTACTTTTGCTTTATTGTCTACACCAAAGCGTTTGACTGTGTGGAATACAATAAACTGTGGCAAATTCTTAAAGAGATGGGAATACCAGACCACCTGACCTGCCTCCTGAGAAATCTGTATGCAGGTCAAGAACAACAGTTAGCATTGGACATGGAACAACAGACTGGTTCCAAATTGGGAAAGCAGTACATCAACGCTATATATTGTCATCCTGCTTATTTAACTTATATGCAGAGAACATCACACAAAATGCCAGGTTGGATGAAGCACAAGCTGGAATCAAGATTCCTGGGAGAAATATCAATAACCTCAGATATACAGATGACACCACCTTTATGGCAGAAAATGAAGAAGAACTAAAGAGCCTCTTGGTGAAAGTGAGAGGTGAGTGAAATTTGGCTTAGAACTCAGCATTCAGAAAACTAAGATCATGGCATCCAGTCCCATCACTTCATGGCAAATAGATGGGGAAACAATGGAAACAGTGGCAGACTTTATTTTCTTGGGCTCCAAAATCACTGCAGATGGTGACTGCAGCCATGAAATTAAAAGACACTTGCTCCTTGGAAGAAAAGCTATGACCAAACTAGACAGCATATTAAAAAGCAGAGCCATCATTTTGCCAACAAAGGCCTGTCCAGTCAAAGCTATGGTTTTTCCAGTAATCATGTATGGATGCGAGAGTTGAACTGTAAAGAAGCTGAGCGCTGAAATATTGATGCTTTTGAACTGTGGTGTTGGAGAAGATAGTCTTGAGAGTTCCTTGGACTGCAAGGAGATCAAATCAGTCCATCCTAAAGGATATCAATCCTGAATATTCATTGGAAGGACTGATGCTGAAGCTGGAACTCCAATTTGAACACCTGATGGGAAGAACTGACTCATTGGAAAAGACTCTGATGCTAGGAAAGATTGAAGGCAGGAGGAGATGGGGACAACAGAGGATGAAATAGTTGGATGGCATCACCAACTCGATGGACATGAGTTTGAGCAAGCTCCAAGAGTTGGTGATGGACAGGGGAGCCTGGCATGCTATAGTCCATGGGGTTGCAAAGATTCAGACACGACTGAGTGACTGAATTGAACGAGGACACAAATCTCTTTTTGTTTAGTTGAGCATCTTCTCAGGGAAAATTTCTTCTAGTGGGTTTTTTTTTGTTTGGGTAATTATATGAAATTATAAAGTTGAATTGGCTAACCATATTCATATATATAATTTATAACTATTTCCCTCATGATCTGACAATGTCTCTATTAAAACCCCCCATTTCCACTTGATAATAGAAGATGTATAGTCAACTTCAGATTTAATCAGTTCAATAAACTAACCTTATACTTAGGTAACACAGAATAAAAATTCAGCCATGAAGGGGTTTACATTTTCTACTCTGGTTCTATTTCACCCACCATATCCTCTAGGGGGTGAGTTCCAGGTTCAAGGAACCGTATGCAGTTGTCACCAGTGTTGGGTAAGGAAGGATCACTTCCTGCTCTGGCTCTGAATTGGTTCTGTGCTGGCATTTTCCCCAGATATCACTTATCAAGCCTGGCCCCGGTCACAAAGTGTCCATTGTTTCTTAAAGACTGCGGTTTTGCTTGGATCTTTGGCTCAAGTGATTTTTTCAAGATGCAGCTGTGTTGTCTTCAGGTTTCTGGTTGGGACAGTAACCAACTCTTGGCCATAGGACCTCTATACCCCTTTGGCTCTCTCAGCCAATTTTCATTCCCTCTTGGCACGTGAGAAATTTGGATTTCCTCCCATACCATTTAGGGGACACAAACAAACATAGGAAAAATATGAGGTCTAACAGTTTTCCCTTTATAGACTTTTCCCTCTTAATCTTCATAAGAAAAGAGGTAACTCCCTAGGTAATTCTAAAGGGAATGAACTTGAGATTGTAGTTAAGTATTAAAAGAACAGCTGAGAACAGAAAGCAGACTACGAGGAAGAAATGTAAGGTAATACTAAAAGAGCCATATGTTTCCATAAATTTCTAGTGGAAAAAACTGGGCAAATGTGTGAAATTTTCTCCATTATTGTTCATTCAACGATAGCAAGCTGTTGAAGACTTGGAGGAAATGGAAGGATGTGGGACTGGAAGATGGAGGATGTGTACAAATTGTGGGAGTAAAACAATAAATGAGCTAGACAGTTGACAGATGTGATCAGAAAAGAAAGTAATGACTTTTCATAGTTTCAAGGTAGAAAGTTTTTACTGTGACTCTGAGGTTTTTGATGGAACTTAAAGGTAGTTAGAATGAAAACTAGACCTGGGGCAAATAAGACAAAAAGTCAGGTTCTAAACTATATAGAAAAGTGATGGGCAGTTAAATGGAAGGAAATAAAGATACTGTGAGTGACAACAGCAAAGAGAAGTAAAACATGATATTCTAGAGGGCAAAAGCCTGAAAGGAGGAAAGATTTCATATGATGTTGGAAGATAATAGTCTGGAGGTGAAGACCTGGAAATGTTGATACTAATTAGTCCCTCCATTCCACTTCCCCAGCTCCAGACATGTGAAATATACTTAGAAAGATGAGGAGAGCTGTTCTCAGGGGCGAGCCAGATTTTAGTTAAAGGCAAAGAGGTGAGGGAATTTCATTTGGCAGCTGACTCAGAGAGCAGGGGGCATCTCTTGTGGCTCAGATGTGAAGAATTTGCTTGCGATGGAAAAGATCCGAGTTCAATCCCTGGAGGAAGGGAATGGCAACCCAGTCCAGTATTCTTGCTTGGAGTGTTCCAGGGACAGAGGAGCCTGCAGGGTTACAGTCCATGGGTCGCAAGGAGTTGGACATGATTGAGTGACTATCACTTTCACTTTCAGAGAGCAGGAAGGGCATAGTGAAGAGGAAGTGAAGGACAGGAAAGAATGAGAGAAAAGTTGGGCTTGCATTTTGGATGATAGGCAAAGCAAATAGGATTGGAAGAGAAATTTAGTTGAATGTTTATGTTTTCAAGAGAACTTATATACACAACTGCTTGCTGTCACTGGCCGAGGTCTCAGAAGTTAGAGGCCTGTCTACTTCCTTTCTGAGGCCTCTTTAGCAGAGGGCAACATGGCTTGAGGTTCCAAACAGAATATTGATTGAGTACACTTAGAGAATTAAATCCAGAGTGGTGTGGGGAGCAAGCATGGATCACATAAAAGTAGAACTCACTTGTGGGATCAAGTGCTTGAAATTCTAATGTAAACCTAGGTAAAGTCTAGGCAAAAGTTTTGTGGAGTTTCTTGTGTTGTATGGTATAATTTGCAAAAATCCTTTTAAAGACATTCAAAGTCACCTTCCCCAAAGTAGATGCTAACAGCAGCTAAAAGAAGCAGTCTGTTTTATCTAGAATCAAGAGTATAAAAGAGGGTGCTGCAAAATTCACAGCTAACTTGACTTACTCTATTCAGATTCTGTCATCCTTAATTCTTGCTTTTTAGTTATAACAAAACTGAACCCCAAATCTCATTAGGAAAAGAATTTTAAAATATGGGTGGAGTCATTCACAGAAAAGAAATGGCAGCACACCTGTTACGTTCTTGCTCTCACCCCCAGCTCTCGAGGAGAGTGGCTGCACTATCCGGCAAGTAGAGGTCCTATCATGCATCGTGGTCCTGTCCTAGGCGGCCATAGCTGAGGATGTCAGACTTGGATCCTGGCTTTGCATTTCTGTTCTGTCTTTGATCACTCATTTCCTGTTTGGTGTGAGTTAACAGCTCCTTTGGTGGATTTTTTTTTTTTCTCCCTCTGAGTCATCTTACTTGATAATGTCAGCCATGGGCTCACTGGCACATGTTGTATTGTCAATCTGTGATTCTCACTTTGGGCCATTTCTGTTGCTTGTGTCTCTTCTACTTGCAATTTCCCTTTGGTCGCCATCCCCTATTTTAGGAGAACTCAGTCCACGTGCAGAGAAATATTATAGGTTAATCTCAGCAGGATGTGTGAGAAAGAGACCTTGGAAACAGGATGGAACTTGGAGTGTCATAATTCTATTTGCAGAGACTTGATCCTTGCTTACATGGACCGATCACAGTTGCTGAAAAAAAATAACTCTGTGATATTTTCATGGAATCAGCCATATGGCACCGCCCTACCTGAACCATCATTCTGTTTTCCCTTACAGACACTGAGGAATGCAATATGGACATCCCGTCTGACTGCACAGTATACAAACTCTTTACCTAATGTCGCAGATGGGTTTCATGGATCTAAAGGGCTGTTTATTAATGTGGATATTTTTTCTCTCGCTTATTTACATATTGCTCAGAAGCCTGCCTACAACATGGAAATGATTTGCATGCATCTCACTTGTTAGGAGTAACGCACCTCCTACACAACAGGGCACATCACTTCACAGAGAGAGGCAAGTCATTCTGGGGTCTCCACTTCCATGTTTTGTGGGGGCAGAACCATAAAAGCACTCTCTACATAAATCACTTTCTTTCATTTATTTGAAATTTTTGAGCAATGTAAAGAGGTTCTTCAATGCTTATAAATAGTAAGGTGTAGTAATAGTAAGGACCCTGGGGAGTTTGGTAGAAGTGTAGGTCTTGGAAAAAGGCTGACTAAAGACATATTCCTGGATTTACTCTTTACTTCCTGTGCAGCCTTAGAAACTATTTACCCTGTATCAACCTGGTTCCTCATCTACAAAGCAGGAAAAAGAACATATCATGTAAATTGTAAGGACTGGACGCTATGAATGTACAATTAAAAATGGTGGTCAAAATGGGAGGATTAAAAATAGTATTGTGAAACATTTTTTAGGGATTATTATTATCTGTGTCTTCTTAGGACAAGGCTATTGAGCTTCCAAGAAGCTGAAATAACTGTCTTTAATTATTTGCCTTTTCTCCACAAGAATTCTTGAAATGTATATCCCCAGTCCCTATGGAAGTGCTTGGCAAGTAGTAGATGCTCAGTCCATGTTTGTTTAATTAACTATAAAATTGTTTCATTCATATGAAAACACTGAATGTGTCTAAATAGGTATTCATACTTAGGGAGATGAAATCAAAATTTTATAGACAATCACTGGGTAGTTTTCTGGCATGAAAAGATATCAAATATGAAAAGAGATGTAGATTTTTTTTCACTCTTTGTCTCAAACTCTTTTGGTTTGGAAATGGAAACCTGACACTTGGAGAACAAAAGAATAGGAACATCACTCCATGAATTTCTTCACTTTCATGTGCTGCCTTCCTTTAATAGAATATTAACCTGTTTGAGAACAGGGACATGGTCTGTTTTATTTTCTCCTAAAATCTGCTTGTTGTCTAAAATAGCATATTGAACACAGTAGTTGCTCTATAGTTATTGAATAGATTTGTCTCTTTGTAATTTTAATATGTGGAGGAAAATTTGTAATAACACATCTTTCTTCCTCTTTACCCCTGAAGCCCATTCTGTATAGTCAGGATTTTTATTGTTTATCCATGACATTTTATTTAGCATATTAATCTAAAAGTGAATTATTTAGATAAAAAAACACTTCAAAGGCTCATGAATAATATTTCCAAATTCTGTTCTGGAACAATTATCCCAATTTTTTTAAAATTTATTTTATCAGAATATAGTTGATCTACAATGTTGAGTTAGTTTCAGGTTTATAGCAAGTTCAGTCACTCACTCATGTCTGACTCTTTGTGATCCATGGACTGCAGCTTGCCAGGCTTCCCTGTCCATCACCAATTTCTGGTGCCTGCTCAAACTCCTGTCCATCGAGTTGGTAATGTCATCCAACCATCTCATCCTCTGTCATCCCCTTCTTCTCCTGCCTTCAATCTTTCCCAGCATCAGGGTCTTTTCCATTGAGTCAGTTCTTTGTATCAGGTGGCCAAACTATTGGAGCTTCAACATCAGTCCTTCCAATGAATATTCAGGACTGATTTCCTTTAGGATTGATTGGTTTGATCTCCTTGCAATCCAAGGGATTCAGAGAGATTCAGATTCTTTTCTCATATGGGTTATCACAAAATATTAAGTAGAGTTGCCTGTGCCATACAGTAGGTCCTTGTTGGTTATCTCTCTTGTATATAGTAGTGTGTGTGTGTGTGTGTGTGTGTGTGTGTGTGTGTTCATCCCAGGCTTCTGATTTATCTCTCCTAACTGCATTTCTCCTGTGGTAACCATAAGCTTGTTTTCAGTATCTTTTTGTCTGTTTCCATTTTATAAGTAAGTTCATTTGTTTCTTTTAAAAAGTTAGATTCCACACGTGCTTAACTGACTTCATTTAGTTTGATAATCTTTAGGTCCATCCATGTTGTTCCAAATGGCATTATTTCATTTTTATATCTGAATAATATTCCACTGTATATATGTACATCTTCTTTATCCATTTCTCTGTTGATGGACATTTAGGTTGTGTGCATGTCTTGGATATTGTAAATAGTGCTGCAGTGAACTTTGGGGTAGAATTTTTAAAATTCCAATATTTATTTTTATTTTTGACAAAATATTTCTCCTTTTACTATTAATTTCTGCTTCTGTCACTTGGTTAAACGGTTATCAAAATAATTTACCCTTCATACCTAACTTTGTTTCAGTCAGAATTCTTAAATGTGGCTATCCACACCAATTGAATTAATGTTTCTTTTTTGTTTAGTCTGTATAGACTCAGTCATGATTTTCAGGTGTTTTTTTGTGGGGGGAGGAGGAACAGACCTTAGCAAGCACAGCAAGCTTTGTGGGACAAAATGTGTATTAATTATTTTCTCAGAACTTAATTTTTTGTTTCTATCAGAAAATATTTCCATATGGATGACAGATCAGAGTCACATTTTCCTGCTATCTTATGTCACATGGAAATACTTGATTTGCAAGCTGGAGCACAATGATCTGACCATGTAACTGTCAACGGCATAACCAGCATACACCTTATGTCCTGATCCTCTAATTTGCACATTTTTTTCTGACACGTTTAGAAAGTGTACAGTCTGAACCCTTCAATTCATGTTCATTTAAGAGTTAGTGAAGTTGTAAAATATACCAAGTCTAGTAGGAGTTGAATGAGAACCAGTAAGCCAAACCACTGATTATTTCCAAAGCCAATTAATATCTTCCATTGGAACTAGAGTAAGGATCGGCATCATTGAGTTTCTTGCACTTCTTATAGTAAATTTTATGATAAGTGTAACTGTCCACAAAATGAGATATCACACCCACTGGGAGGAACTTAGCAGTGAAGGAGAAAGGCAGATTCTAGGTCCCCCAGCTTGTTATTTGGTTGCACGACCTTGATAAAGCCTTCTAAACATTAGGCCAAACTGATTCCTCATAGAACATAAGAATGGTTTCAGTAAGATAATTTTGAAATCCTTTATATCTCTAAAATTTTTATGATCTGTAAACTAGGTAGGTCAATCATAAATTATTGAAAAATTGATACATAATTGTATGAGATGAAACAGATATTTCTATCACAATAAGCACTTTAAATAATAGCAAAGATCCTTAACCTTGCTTACATTTACATGACAAAATACCATGCCAGTGACAGCCCCTGTCCGTGAGGGTATCATTCATCAGCAGTGCACTTTGAAACATCTGAGGGGTTCAAAGGATCACTCAGAATTTGTCTCTTCCAAGTTGAAGAAAAATGAATTCTGTCAAAAATACAATCCAAGGTCTGTGTTAGGGTGCTGTGGAAAATTTTAAACAATAAAAGAACCAGCAATAGCAAATATAACACTAATTTTTGGATCATGACAGAGCTTAGGCATGTGTGTGTGGCTTATCTCTATATTCTAACATGTTGACAACAAAGCAATAATGATGTTTAATTCAAACAATCTTTTTATGGCAGGCAGTATCTGAGAAATATTTTTGATATATTCATCATGTTTTTGTGTTCCAGGATCATCTTGCAAAAGCAGGCTTGAATCCTTCCTAAACGTGTGGTCCTTCGATTTGAACTGATAGAATATTATGACTTCCTTTGTCTTCTGTTTTGTGATTTTGCCAGTAGTTGAAACGAGGAGAACAATAGAGTGTACATGAATAGAATTGAGCATTACAGAAGGTGTAAAGATACTGAAAGCTGACAAAAATGGAACACTAATGAACCAAAAAGAAAATTGGTTTAATTTCTTGAATTAGGGATTTCTATATCTCATCTCCGCATCTTTTGCTTTCCTTTATAAAAGGATGAATAGTTTATTCAAAGGGAATTAATTCTTCGTGAACTGCTATATACAATTTATTTCAACCTAGATGAAATCTATGTACTATACCTAAAAGACAAAGATAAAATGATACTGATCTTTGTGGGGGATAGGCCTCATATAAAAAAAAGTGGGACCTCAGATACGTGTGTTTAAATTGTTTATTGATTTATTTATACACACTTTCTAGGTCTCATGTGATTTTGCTCTAATTCTTATCATTAGCGACCTCTAGCAGAAAGTCAATTGCTACATCAAAATGATCTTTCATAGCATACAAGCAGTTTGCTCTAGAAACCCAGGCACTATAGTTTATGTGGACTTTGTTTGTTTTAGAAGCCTTTCTCCCAAAACCTTCGTTTATCTTTCCTCAACTACCAGGTAGCCTCTGTTCTGTCATCTGGGAATATATTACCTCTCCCTTGACCCCTCTGTGCTGAATTTCCTCAAATGATGGACTCCTTTCCCTATAATTAATACTCCAAACTCTTCTCCCTCCATCCCTCTATTAGTTTGGGTATATTTTTGATTTGTTGTGTTTTGTGTCTTTTTAAAATGTTTATTTCATATTAAAGCATAGCTGATTAACAATGTTGTGTTAGTTTCAGGTGTATAGCAAAGTGATTCAGTTATACACTATTCTTTTTCAAATTCTTTTCCCATTTAGGTTATTACAAAATATTGAGCAGAGTTCACTGGGCTATACAGTAGGTCCTTGTTGGTTATCTATTTTCAAGATAGTAGTGTGTACATGTCAGAATAGGTTTAGCTCTAGTGTACTTTTTCTTGAAAAGAGATCTCTTAATTGGTGGGTTTACCTGACTCCCACCCTCACTCCCTGTATGTTCTTGACCTTAAACTTCTTATCCTGGCAATAAAAGCCCTTATTTGGTTAGTTTGAATTTTCATGTTTGTTGAAAAATGGTTCACTTCTTTCCAAAAAGAAAGTATTTTGAAAACATATTTATTTATCTGTGGCTGCCCGGGGTCTTTGTTGCCGTGCACAGGTTTCCCTAGCTGTGGACAGTGGGGACTAGTCTTTGCTGCAGAGCATGGGGCTCTGCTGCTGGGCCTTCAGTAGTTCGTGGCTTGTGGGCTTGGCAATTATTCAGTAGTTGTGGTGCACAGACTCGAGTTTCCCCACAGCATGTGGGATCTTCCAAGGCCAGGGATCAAACCCGTGTCCTTTGCGTTGGCAGGAAGATTCTTAACCACTGGACCACGGGAGAAGTCCCCCCCAAAAAACGTATTTTGAAGGGCAACCATTTTGCTTTTTCCTAGTCTAGGGCTTTTTCTAGGCCCTTTGATTTGTACTTAGATATTCCTTTCTGCCATTACACTAGATCCCCCAGTCCTAGGTAAGAGCACTTTAGTTACTTGTTCCTGGGCACAGTGGGCCAACAGACTTCACCTCCCAGATGGAATGATGCCTCCCCTTTCTCCTCTGCAGGATCCAGAGGAGGTAAGTGCGCTCAGAATTGCAGTCCCAGGTTCTGCTTCTGCTTTTTTCCACTCCAGCTGCACCTTTCCCCCCAGGGTGCCTCCAGGTCTCTCTCCCTGTGATATAGGAACGACAGCCATGCGCTCACCTGCTCTGTTTCACAGTGTCTCAGAGGCCTCTTGGAATAGTTTCTAATGCCTCCACTTCTTTCCATCCAGCAAGGAAATACCTTCCCTTCTAGTGTCCAGACTGTTAGTGGTGGTGGTCCCAGTGAGACCAGGTCCTAAGTGACACTGACTTTTTACAGCTTTGCTGAACGGAAGCTCTGTTCCTGGGACTCCATCTTCTGAACAGGGCTCTTGATTTGCTTGGCAAAGCCAGTTTTGAACCTTATTCTTGATGCTTCGCTTAGGAATTCTCTTAGGAGACCGTTTGTTTCTCTCCATAGTCTGGCTTCTATTTTCACTCTCTCTTAGTCTATAAGACATATTAGTATATGTTTGGACTCCTATTGAAGACTGGGTTCAAGTTCTTCCCCACGGTGTTCAGGCGTGGTGTACGAATCAGAGGATGTGGCTGTTGACCTCTGCTTAAGTTTCTGTAAGCAGATAAGGAGGCTTTGTCTTACCAGTGTCAGCTCTCGCCCAAATAAATCACGTTACACCACATTTCTTCATTTGGTCAGACTAATTTATTTATTCAGAGTACAAGAGGGAGAAAGATCTCTCTTTTCACTGCTAGTCTAAATATTACATTAACTCAGCTGCCTGCTTTGTTATTGACTTGGGGAGAGGGAATGCCAGGACATATGGGGGTTATTATGACTCCATTTTTTTTTTTTTTACACACTATTAGTTGCACATTCTAGACCAACAGATAAGGATGGAGTGAGTGGAACCGTTCTGTATGGCTAGAGTCAGATGAATAAAAAATGGGAAGAAACTTAATGCTAAATGAGCATGAATTTACAGAGAAAGAGGACCCACAGATTTTGTAAGCAGAGTAGAATTTTGTGACACTGAAAATTAAAGACAGAGCTAAGAAATCCAGAAAGGAACTCTAAGATAATGATTTTGTGTCAGGAAGTGGGTCCTGAGGAAGAAAAGAGTAACACCAGGTCTTAGTTACTCAGAAGGGATCTCAGATATTTGAGTAAAATGAGAGATTCCAGAGCAGAAAATATGTATACAAAGTCTTCTGTGAACATGACAAAAGTTTTCTTATTTAACTCCTACAAAATGTCTGGAAATTAATACTTTATAAAATTTTTGTGTGATATGAAAAGCATTCATTTTAAATAATAATCCTTCATGATTTTAGAAACTTTCTTTTATACCCTATAATTAAATGTTGGTAGTTTTAAAAGTATGGTTTTAAACCATAATTAAAAGTATGGTTAGGAGGTAATAGTGATAGTTCCCAACTAAAACTATGAAATTCCAAGATTTTAATTTTGTTAACCAAAGGATACCAAGTACAGAATGCATTTCTTTAAAAATAGATTCTTTCCTTTGGACAATCTAGAGAGGTTATCATATATATGTGTTGCCAAGGAACAGTGTCATTAGTAAATAAAAATTCTTAGGTCAATATCAGAAGAATGATGCTGTTGCAGAACAATCTTTAGGGAATTCCCCAGTGCTTAAAACTCTGTGCTTTCACTGCCAAGGGGCCAGGTTCAATCCCTGGTCTGGGAACTATGATCCCACAAGCCATGCAGTGTGGCCAAAACCAAACCAAAACAAAACAAAAAAAAGTCCTTAATTAGTGAGTTACCTTCATGAAACTTGTTCAGAACCCAAAGTCTTGAGTGCTCATGAATGTTTATGGAGTTTGTCTCTGATTTTTATCCTGGTATGATTTCACTGGTGTTTCAAACTGAGGACACAGTGGTGGGATAACTGCTAAAACTGTGTTATAGAATTGATGTAGGCATTTTCATTCCCTGGTAGGTTGCATCTTAGTGCTTCTATGATATGAAAGCCCCCACATCACAATGATGAGGAAACCAAAACTATATCCTGTTTATCTTCCACCTCAGAGTGGACATAAGGTATTACTACTTAGAATGTGCTAGTTTTGCTTGTGTATTCAGTGGATTCAACTAATAGAACTTTAAGGTCATTTCCAGATCTGATTGTATGATTCTTCATATGATTATCAGTTAATTCAAGGTGGAAAGATTTAGATGTTAAAATGTTGAATCTTCCCATTCTATGTTGTTGTTTTTCAGTCGCTAAGTTGTGTCAACTCTTTGCAACTCCATGGACTGTAAGTATGCCAGGCTCCTCTGTCCCCCACTATCTCCTGGAGTTTGCTCTTATTCATGTCCATTGAGTCTGTGATGCTGTACAGCCATCTCATCCTCTGTCGCCTCTTTCTCCTCCTGCCCTTAATCTTTCCCAGCCTCAGTCTTTTCCAGTGAGTTGGCTTTTCACATCAGGTGGCCAAAGTACTGGAGCTTCAGCTTTAGGTTAGTATCAGTCCTTCCAATGAATATTCAGGGTTGATTTCCTTTGATATTGACTGACTGGATCTCCTTGTAGTCCAAGCAACTCTCAGGAGTCTTCTTCAGCATCATGCTGTATAATTATCCATTTTAAGTCATTTAATTATTTTAACTTTAGTGCTTATTAATTTGGTATTTTAGAGTTATTGCTAGGATAGGAAAGCTAATATTGTTCAACATTGCCAAATCTAATAATTTATTAGAGAGTTTTCTGTTGACAGTCTCATATTTTCTAGATAGACATAATAGCATACCTTATGTATTTGACATCTAGAGTAGATCTTTTTTTAGCACTCTGTTCTCTATATGACAAAATTATTTTCAGTAATAATCATGAAAGGAAACAAGTAATAATAGCAGCCAGGATAGAAATGCAGACAGACTAGAAATTTTTAAATTTAATTGCATATTTATATACATGGCAGCTAAAGTTAATATTAAAAAGAATACAAGTATTAAAGTACATAAAAGGAAAAAAGTTATGGCTAATACTTTTCAATTACTTTAATGTATTTTTTGAAAAGAGAGGGAGTTATATAATCAGTAAAAATGTTACATTTTTTATTTTCAAACCTTAACTTCTGCAAATTTGTCAATTAAACTTTGGAAAAATTAATCTTGGTTGTTCATGTTTAACAGTATAGCTAGGTTTGTTAATCCATCCTTGCTCATAGTGGATAGAATATTTCTATTAGATTTAATTTTAGAGTTTTTTCCCACAAGAAGTAGCAGATAGATGAATAGGAAAAGTCTTAAACATAAAGATAAAATTTTCAATGATTCATAAAGATCCTATTTCATAATACAGTCCAGAAACTGTAATACTGTCCATATGCATGTCTATTGGCTATCAATTCTATCAGCTCCCAAATACCATTGCAAGCTAAAAACTTCCATTTAAATATCTTTATTGGAAAGTCAAAATAAATTTCTATTACATTTTATTGAAAGAAGTATTTGTTTTCCTGCTAAAATCAGAGGAAATAGTAAGTTGAATAGTAAGAAAATAGTAAGAAATATTATTTCTTACTGAATAGTAAGAAATTCAGTAAGTTTCTGAATTTCTGAATAGTAAGAAAACATTGGTGTTACTTGATCCATTGCTTTAGAATGAGTGTCTGGTTCTTGGGGGGCATGATTGAGGCCCAATGTCTTTTGTCTTTCTCCTGGCATTTCATACAATGTCAGAACTGAAGTAAATCTAGTTTAATTTCTTCATCTTTATAATCACCCTGACATCAATTTTTGGTTTTAAACCTACTGTTTCAAGGCAGGAATATGTAGTGCCATAGGTGTACAAGACATAAACAGTTCCTGAAGCAACCTTGAATAATCCTAAACTCTTAGGAAATTTCTCTCAATACAACTCCATGTGACTTAGCCCTAGGTCAGGGCTGGCTGTATAATTAGGAATTTTCCATAGTAGCTTCCAGATATATTACAAGTTATTAAAGGCCAAATAACAAAATATGCTAATTTGTCTGTGTGTGCGTATATGCACACATGTATGCACACATTAACAAACAATAGTCACTGAGGCTGTAGTTTTAGTTCTTGCTCCTGCTCCTGCTCAGTCTCTCAGTCGTATCCAACTCTATGACCCCATAAACTGCAGCCTGCCAAGCTCCTCTTCCATGGGATTTTCCAGACAAGAATGCTAGAGTGAGTTGACATTGCCTTATCCAGGGGAACTTCCTGACCCAGAGATCGAGCCTGCACCTCCTGCGTCTCCTGCATTGCAAGTGGGCTCTTTACCCCTGAACCATCAAGGAAGTTTTAGATCTTAGACCAGCAATATTATTTTTTCGGAGAGAAGTATCTTATTATTGACGTTGTTTAGAATTATTGCCACATGATGGTAGTAAAAGCAGAGTGTAGTAGCTGATTTTGCTACCATTTTAGAATTCTCTATAGACAACACATACCTCCTTATATCTGAAGGTGACCATTCCTAGCTTTGCATTGTAGCAGTGACAATGAGCATTCTTGACTAGTTTCTGACTGAAATGAAATTGACTTTAATTTTTCCATTGGGTTTAAATTTTTGATAGTTATTTTGTAAATAACCCATTACCAGGGAATATTCCTTTTATTTCTAATTTATTAATTTTCAAATCAGAAGTGAGTATTAAGTTTGATGGAATAACTTTCTTTATCTATTATGATGATTGTATGGTTTTTATTCTCCAACTTGTAAATACTACATTAATAGTTTTCCAGAGATTGAAGTATTCTTGAATTTTGTGATAAAAATTACTTTGTAATGTATTGTTCTTTTATATAGTGCTTTTGTAATTTGCTAATACTTTGTTTATAAACATCTGTAAAAGTATAGGCTGGGAGGTTGTCTTTTTAATGTTAACTTGTTTTATTTTTGATGTTAAGATTACAACATCTCATTGAATGAGTTTGGAAGGTTTATATATTTTTTGGTATTCTGGAAGATATCACACAACACAGTAATAATCTGTTCCTTGCAGGCTTGGTTCTTTTTTTTAAGGAGTAGTTCTTGTATTTTGTTATGTTCTGTCTGCCACTCCCAGAATTGTTTGTAATATTGTGAAAGGATTACATCTTGACTAAAACATAAATGTGCTATCTTTTTCAATCTCTCTCAGAAACATTACTTAAATTATTTTAGACTTACCTGTTTTTTCCTTCTCACAGCCCTGTTTCACTTGGTGTGGGGTTTAGCTCTTTTCTGTGTTGACTGTGTTGACTTTAGTTTCTCTCTTGCTGGTGGTTTTCCTCAAATATCTGCCAATTCTTGGTTATCTCTTTTCATGTGTAAATGAGGTTCTAGGTTGAACAGTATTGGTATCTGAAATAGAGTTTCAAGATATCTGCAGACAGCCAAAAGTTGCTAATGGAAATTGAAAGCCCTTCTCATCACTTCACACTTTTCACTCTCCAGCCATGAGAACAAACAGGCTCTTGGACAGTTATAGGGAAGATTAGAGTGGATAAAAAATGAGCCTGTGGATGAGTTCTTTTCCAGTAAGGCCCTAGGTCCTTTATGCAAATAAATCATTGACAGGTCTATCAGGGATGTTCCCAGGCACAAAAATTTTTCTCAGTCATAGAGTGCCGTTGGTTTAGTTTGCCAAGCTTGGAATCAGACAAAAGGATAAATAATTAATACATAGGAGTGAATAATAATGTTCTGTTCTAAAAATCTGGGACCTGGTTTGTGAACACAGATGTTTATTTGCTATTATCTTTTAGAATGTACATACAAATTGACTCATGTTATGTATGAAACATTTGAAAAATAAAAATGAAGAAAGGCTAAATGAACAGAATGAATGCAAGAAATTCTAGGATCTCTTCTGAACCGAGAATTAATTTTTGAAATTACATGTGTACAGCCTAAGACTCTACAGATAAATTTATATAATAATGTTTAATTTGCATGGCATAACCTGATCATTTGGTTAAATTCTGCTTACTTTTCATATTGTTGTTGTTGTGGTTTAGTTGCTAAGTCCTGTCTGACTCTTTGCCACCCCATGGACTGTAGCTGACCAGGCTCCACTGTCCATGGAATTTTCTAGGCAAGAATACTGGAATGTATTGACATTTCCTCCTCCAGGGGATCTTCAATATGTATTAAAGCAACAGATTCTTTAGGTTCCATCTTGACCAATACCTTTAAAGGATCTGAACTCAGAAGGGAGTGAAAGAGTTAACACAGTATTTTTCAGTATGGGAGAGAGGCATAGCCATCAAAATTCTTGTTGAGTGTGATGGGGGCAGGAAAAAGGGGTAGACCTGAGGGTCCCAGGGAGGGAAACTGGGACAGCCTATGAGTTCCATCTCTGAAAAGATACTTGCATCCCTAAAGTCATTGCCTTGGTTCACTTTAATTTTCTCTGTCTAGTTTATCAGTATTGTTTTCTGATCATTCCCTTGATTAAAGTCAGCACTCTGCTCCAATATGTCCTCCATGTTGTCTTTCTAAAACACACACTTGAGTAGTCACTGTCTTCTTAAAAACCTTCAGTGACTCCCTGTTACTGCAGAATAAAGTTCAAATTCCTTGGAGTGATTCAAAGCCATTCCATCTCCCTTATCCTGTCTTTATTGTATGAGTATTGGTGTTTGGGAATTCATACTCTGGACTGTCTGGCTTCAATTCTTGACTCCATCACTTACCTGTTGCGTGACTTAGAATGAGATACCAAGCCTTTCTTTTTCTCTGTCTCAATTTCCTCTTCTAAAACAATGGTAATCTTAGCGTCCCATGGAATTGTTGTAAAGGGCAAAGGAATGAATACATGGCAAGTGCTTGGAGTAGTATACGGTAACCATTCAGTAAATGTTAGTAATTATTTTTTAACAATTTAATTACTTTCTCCATTCACTTTTGGCTCTGCTGGGTCTTTGTTGCTGTGCATGGGCTTTCTCTAGTTCTGGTAATTTCAGGCTCCTCTTTAGTTGTGGTGCTGGGGCTCCTCATTGTAGACAGCCTCTCTTGCTACAGAGCACAGGCTCCATGGCATGTGGGCTCGGTAACTGTGAAGTGTGGGTTCTGTAGTTGTAGTGCTCAGGGCTAGTTGCTCTGCAACATGTGGAATCTTCCCGGATTAAGGATCAAACCCATGTTCACTGCATTGGCAGGTGGATTTTTAAGCTCTGTACCCCCAGGAAAGTCCAAAATGCCGTAATTATTATTAACATCATTTTATAGCAGTCTGTACTGTGTAATTGACTACTATATTCAAGTAGTTATAGTTCCCATAAAGTTCTAGGTAGGCTGTATACATGTGGCTGATTGACTTTACTGTATGGCAGAAACTGATGCAACATTGTGAATCTCCAATAATATTCCAATTAAAAAAAAAGTGCTAGGTAGTCACTCTCCATCTTCCCAGTGCTGCAGTTTTGCTTATTCTATCTTGTAAGTTATGAATTTAAGTATTATTAGGCATCTGGTAAGGCAGGGATGGAAATTGTGTGAACTGGAAAGCATATACCCTTTCCTTGCAAAGGCATAGAAATTAAAATTTTTACATTTTAATACTGTGCTGACCACAGGAATTATATCTGTGTTTCTCATTCTATTTTTATGGAAAATTACAACCTATCACTCAAGGCCAACAGCAATATTATTCCTTCCATTGACTTTTTGGATTTCCTTCCTCCTTTGTACTCCCATAGTGCCAACTGTATCCATGTTCCCATTGTAATGTTTATCTTACTATAATTTAGCTACCTACATAATTGTCTTCCCACTTAATTATTTTAGTTCTCTGAAAGCAAGCAAAATAGCTTGTCTAGTTTTGCTTTTCCAATATCTAGCCAGTGCTTATCACATTTTTTGAATGAATGTGATAGTGTCTAGGCTTCCTAGGTGGCTCAGTGGTAAAGAATCCAGCTGCCAATGCAGGAGACACAGGAAATGCATGTTTGATTCCTGGGTCAGGAAGATCCCCTGGAGGAGGAAGTGGCAACTCACTCCAGTATCACTGCCTAAAAATTCCCATGGGAAGAAGAGCCTGGTGGGCTACAGTCTATGGGTCACAAAAAGTTGGACATGACTGAGTGAGCGCACAAGATAATTTCTGGATCACTGCAAATACGGAAAACTAATATGAGTAGGGATAAAAAATTGAGAGGCCAAACTGGTGGGGCAGTGAATGCAAACATAAACTGCTTTTCATGTTTGTATTGATTTTGACTAGAATCTCACTTATGGATTGTCCCCCTCTACCATCTTTGGTCAAAGGTTATTAATGACACCACTTTTAAGCCTGTGCTTATTCAACAAAGCAAGCAATTAAAAGGTAATTTGATAAAGTAATAGACTTATTTCCCAATGGAGGCTGGCTTGTTTTTACATAAAAATTACTAATAATCATCAAAGTCATTGATAGAAAAAACTGAATAAAACAATAAAACATTTGTTTTTTTTCAGATGTGTTTTCTTCTCTATTGCATGATGATAGTTTTGTAAAGCAAAATGGCTGAAATGTCAATACTTTATCCAGCTGAAGTATTTCTGTGTTTATGTACCACAAATAAATAAACCAAGGCAAACAAATGGCTCTCTCCTCCCCACAAACACATAAGAAAACAAAATCAACAAAAACCAACACCATCAATGGAAAGGGACATAGCAAGCATCTGGGGTTTGTGGCAACCTTTGCTAGATTGCGCTGGCTCCATTACCAGCTCAGGAGCTCACAGAAGCAGTTCTCACCTCCCCATTGCCCAGTTCCTTTGACTCACCAGTAGATCTGCAGGGAACTCTCACTTCTCTCTGGGTATATTAATCAGCTTCGGCTGCCAGAGCAAATTAGCATAACCTAGGAGGCTTTAACAACAGAAAATCATTTTCTCACAGTCTGAGCACTGGGAAGCTCATGATCAAGGTGTGGCAGTGTTCAATGCCTGGTAAAGGCTCCCTTTCTGGCTTGTAGATGGCGGCCACTGACCAGTGTACTTGTATGACCTCTTTGTGTGCCCACTGAAGGAGAAAGAAGGATTTCTCTTTTCCTCCTCTTATTAAGCAGCCAGTCTTATTGGATTAGGGCTCCACCCTTAGGGCCTCATTTCATCTTACTTATTAAAGGTTCTTCTTCTAAACATAGTCACATTGAGGGCTAGGATTTCAACATATAAATATGGGGGGTGTGGATACGATTCAGTTCACAGTACTGGGGTAAAGTCCTCTTAAAACGTTGTTTTGAGTGCCAATTTATGTCATTCTCTTCCCTTTTGAATGAAACACCTTTCTGATTAATTATATCCTAGATATTGGCTTTCTATCTTTCAAACCTCTCTAAACATGTCATTTCTTACTTTAATGAATTCAGCGAGCTTCAGTTGCTGCTGAGGGAGAGGGTCTCAACAAATGTAATGCCTTTCAACACCGTAAATAAAAGCATCAATAAAGGAACAGAAATTAATATTTTAAAGACCTTCCTTCTCAAACAATTTTTAATCCTGAATCTACCCAGACCGATATGATCTCAATGAAAAGAACAAAATCCCAGAATTTATTTGTGATCACATCGAGCATTAAAAATAACATCAACCTTTTGCAGCTTTTCCTCAGCCTCAATTTTTGAGAACCCCAAATCTGATGGTATGAATGTAGTTCTGACTTACTAATTCAACTGATACACATATTGCCATAGATTAAGCAAAGGAGGGAGAAGAGGATATTTTTAAGTACATTTTTTGGGTGTTTCCAATAAAGCTTTTTTTTTTTCCCATCTCCCTGAGCTTCCCAGTCCTTCCTAGAAACTTTCCTGTCGTGATGGTACCTGCAGAGTGATACCACTAGCAGACCTGGCTGTTTGTTTCTGAGTAAGAACAGCTGTGTGACAGGCTGTTTGAACAGTCCCAGTTTCAGGATGCAGCAAGGCTCTCTGACACCAAGGCTCTACCGCACCAGCTGGCTCTGCGTTCCGAGCTTTGCTATTCCTGGATGATTTACCTGTTCTCAGCCCTGTCACCTTACTGTTTCTGCCATCTAATTAAAAACCCATGTTACTGGATCCACTCCGCTGCAAATTAGCAATGCTATCTGTGTTCTCTCTGAGCCTAAACTGGCCATTTTTACTTTATGATACATGATTTATTTTTAAATTCATACAAGATGCTTGATTATTTATTTGTGGTATATTTTAGCTCTCTTGTGGAGTCTCGATCGGAGTAATCCTCTCCTAATGTATTCATATAGAGTGAAGATCTAAATTTCCTAATCAAAATCATGTCAGCAAAAGTAGAGCTGCTCTTATGATAACATTTTAGTCTAGAAAATGATTTTCCTTTAAAAGGGATTCAATGGACATGATGACATAAAAAGAAGCAGCAAAATTACATACAATCAGTTCACATAATCAAAACAGCAATGTTTTATATTCAGCAAGGATTTCTTTTTTACTATAATAAATGGGACAAAATAGTCCTTTTGGAATTCTGCAACTGTGTTACGGCTACAAATGCAGTACTACCAGCATTCTACAGAATTAGGGACAAGCATTTTCAAAACTTTAGAGAAACAGATCCCATTGAGACATAGACCCTAAATATACATTTGGATAATATTTCATTGCTCACATTGATGTTCTGTCTTCACTTTAACTTCATTAAGAACTCAATATTAAACCAAGATTAGTCTATTTTTCAAACAGCCTAATTCATGCAAATAGTCAAATGGTTGCATTTTAAGTGCAATTGCCTACAAAAGAATTAGTTTCTTAACATATACATTGGACGTGTATGACATCTATGGAACTTTACTAGATTCATTCGGAAAACTGGGTCCTGTCTTGTGGGATACTCTGATGCCCTTCCTGTATGCTTCTATCAGTATAGTATTCCAGAAGTGTGTGTTGTTAGGTGTGTCGAGATTGTCAGAAGATAGCCATTCTGTGAAACAAGTATCATGTATTGCAAATCTTTATAATCCTAGAAGCTAGCCTGGGCCTGAAATATGGTAGGTGTTCCAAAAATGACTGTTGATTGACTTTATGAAAGCTAAAGGAAGATGGACTCGTGCTTCTATTACTAAGGTACTAAGTTAATTACCTTCACGAGATGTAAAATTGTCACATCTGTATCTACAAGAGAGTATCCAAAACAACTGTATGAATTATTGTGCATAATCATAATCAAAGCTCTGCTTCTTTTTTATAAAAGTCTCTTTGTTTCATAATCATACATACATATACACACACACAAGCATACACACATATCTTTTATGAATATGACCTGCTTAGATAATTACGTCCTACTTAATGATCACATTATCTTTGGTCTTTAGACATTTGACTTTAAGGGTTTTATTTATATAGTGCATTTGTGTATTTTTTACTGTTAACTATAACAAACTATGTGTGAATTTTAGAGTCATCAGTTTACATTTGGGACGTAAAGATGGGGTGACAGAGGAGCTGGCGAATTTAAAAAGTATTGAATGTGTCTCTCAGTAGTTAGGCTGCCTTTATCATACAGGGAGTCACAGCCTCAATTCCGGACAGACACATACTGCCGCAGTGGTTCTAGAAGCCTTTGTAACAAGCCTGGAAGTCACCAGGCATTTTAAAAGGGATAGAGGAAAATATCATTCCGAAAGAGAACTTAATTCCCCAGGGGCAATCTGCCTACCTTCCTTTCTCCCAGAAGCTATTTCTTTCTGCTTCAAACCTCAAGGGTGTCAAGAAAAGAAAATTTTCCCTTTTCATGAAAGCAAACTGTAAAGATTCATATAGATTTACAGATCAGAAAAGAGCGATCTGTTAATGGGAAGTTGTCAGATTCCTTTATGACTTAGAACAAGCATCATAACTGAAGTGAAACTAAGATGATAGCAACTGAGACTCTACTAGGGTGGTCAACAAGACAAAAACATAAATGGGCAATAAAGTCACTGATGGAAGCATGACCAGGAACATCATTGCTCTTGTAACCCATTTGGCATAAGTGCAGAGGAAACAGTCTAAAATATAGCCAAAGAGAAACTATAATGTTCAGGGTCTGTGTTGACAGCAGGTGGAGATGGGTGCAAGAAGGAAAACATAAATACAAGAAATGTATATAACGAGCAGAGGAATAAATAACAGTACTAGTAATAAAGTTTTCACATTGGAGTGAAAAACCACTGAAAGTAGAGGGAACCTAAGGTTCTTTATTGCTTACAGAGAATATCACATAGAACCCAAGAACTGGACCAGCCAATTAGGGAATAAAAGAAAAGAGGCCCCTCCCTGCAAAAAAGGCAAATGACTATGATTTACATGCAATTTTTGTACAAGAGGGTATAATTCTTTGTATGGACCACACATGCTTTTTTGTGTTTTATAGTAGGAATTTGTGGCTTCCGTTTATGTGCTTTTTTCTGAGCTTGAAAAATCTAATTGGTATTGTTTCTAATCTTCATTTTAATTTAACTGTTATATTTAATTATGTTATGTATCTATTTGCCTAAATATCTTTAATTATTTGTAGATTAAGGCAGATAATTTGAAAATAAAAAATAAATACCCATGTTTATGCTAATTATATACACGTAACAATTACCTTAAGCACAAATGTAATTATTTATACAATATATTTTACATATAAATTCATACTTAGGTGTATAGTTGCCTACATTAATTAAGTACACATTTTTACCTGTGTTAATTTCAGCATTTCTAAAACTAATTATAAACAGTTAGAAAATATGCTTTTTCACTAAAAGTGTTACTTTGTTCCTCTGAGCTGATCTCCTATAGATCCTAAAGAAACCCCCCCAAACATTATAAACTGTACCCAGGTGAACTTGGGACACAACAAACATTAGGCATTATTTTGGAACATTTGTCCAAACAGAGAGGACAAATCATTATACTCACACCATCTGTTATGAAAAAGGAAGTGCCAGTGCCCTGTGATCCTCCCTGGGTTTGAAGGCATTACAGGTAGACTGAATATTTGAATGTCCTTCTGACCTACATCCCTGGAGTAAGAAATGGCAACTGATTCCGGTATTCTGGCCTGGGAAATTCCATGGACCAAGGATCCTGGCAGGCTATAGTCCATGCGGTTGTGAATAGTTGGCCGTGACTGAGCCCACACATGTTGACCTACATAGGTGACGTGAAAGTGAAAGTTGATCAGTTGTGTCTGACTCTTTGCAACCCCATGGACTGCGGCCAGACTCCTCTGTCCATGGACTTCTTCAGGCAAGAATACTACAGTGGGTTGCCATTCTTTTCTCCAGGGGATCTTCCCAACACAGGGATTGAACCCAGGTCTCCTGCATTGCAGGCAGACTCTTTACTGCCTGAACCACCAAAGCAGCTACATAGGTGCCAATAAAAGGCTGCTGTTTTGACTGGGCCCAGTGAAGGGCCTTGTATCCGGTCTATGTTGCAGTAAAAGTAGCTTTACCACTTGGCCTACATGATCTGGTTAAACTCCATGGTGTTAGATGTATTGGTGGTGGGGAGAATGGCAGGTAGATTTTGTAGCAAGTCCTGATGGGCAAATGACAACACAGACAGCAAGGGTTTGGAAGCTAGCACATTCACCTGCAGTGAAGAGTTAAACACCTCGTGGAGAACGGCTACTTGTAGGCTTCTGGTTCCGAGTAGAGAAGAGGGTCTGGTTAGGCAGGCTGAACCTGACAGCTCTGGCCATCTAAGAAGCCTGGCCTGTCAGTGTTCTCCATCCAGATGAGGGTGACTTGCCATGTTATTCTTCACCACTATTCCAATACAAAGACAAGTCGTGGAAAATAACCTTGAACCTACTAGATTGAACTGGATGAAAATTACGTTTTTTGGTAGGTAAGAATGAGATCAGTAATTTCACGTGCTTTGACCTAATATAAAAAGAATATAGAATTTATTCAGTGTGGAGCATAAACCCAAGTAAGGACACCATCCTCTGTCCCTCTTTTCCCTCCCCCCTCCTTCCTGCCCACTTTCCTTCCTTCTTTTTTTCTTCTTCCTTTCTTTACAAATGTACTTTCCATCCCATTGTATGATTTGACACCATTATATCTTTCTAAGCTACTAAATGCATTTGTATTTTTGAAGCATTTACTGCCTTGATTTTTGTGATTATGGTTCTTGGTTGCAATAAGAAATTGCATGGAAATCATAACCAGCCCCAGTTTCCAATGATCAGCTTACATGGATAGAAATCAGCTTAAGTGGAGAGAAATCCTTCTTTTAAAATGCCCTCAAAATGTATGAGGCACACATCAAACGGTGTTAGAAACCTGCAGGCAATAAAACAAAATGCTTGAAAATCAGTAAATAAAAGTTTGCCAGCATTGAGCATAATTCTAGCCAAACTATAGACAATAGCTTAGTTGGAAGCACACTTGACTTTTGGTCCATTCTCCCTTTTTATCATTAAAGCACCCATAAGACAAAATGACACCATCTGATACCTAGAATTACTGAATAAACTTTTATACCACAGAAAATGCACATCAGGTGCTTGGACAGAATTGCGGGGGAAGAATTGCCCTTGTCATCTGGTGAGTTACACAAGTATGCATGCTGCTAAGAGTTAAGAAATATTTCAAGAGAACAGAATAGTTTTAAAGGACAAGGAATAAGATATTAAAAACTCTACTAATTTTCCCCCACAAATGGTATAAGGCCAACCTAATGATTTTTAATTTAATAAATTTGGAAACATTATTAATATTTGGAGGCCATTTTATCCTACCTTATTTACCATAACATTTGCAGTGTTAGTCACTCAGTTGTGTCCGATTCTTTGCAACCCCATGGAAGGTAGTCCACCAGTCTCCTCCCTCCGTGGGATTCTCCAGGCAAGAATACCAGAGTGGGTTGCCATTCCCTTCTCCAGGGGATCTTCCTGACTCAGGGATTGAACCCGAGTCTCCTTCATTGCAGGCAGATTCTTTACCATCTGAGCCATGAGGGAAATCCAGTCTTTGCAACAACAACTGTAACTAATAAAAACAATTGAAAATGTTCTTTAAGGAATTGAATTGATTATATATAAAGCCTCTTCATTTTCTTATCTTTAGCATAAGACTTCAAAAAGTAGAACAATATGAGCTGAATATAGGGACATTAAAACTGCTAGTCTAAGTCCTTTTATTTTACAGATGAGCAATGTGTAGCCCAGAGGGTGACTTGTTGAAGGAACCAGGACCAGAACTCAAGTCTCCTGACTACCTATCCCTATGCCTTATTTCATTATCTACATGAAACAAGATAAACAAGCTGAGAAACACTCTGCATTCAGTATCGGGAACTACTTGGTCAATTGCAGAAGCATATTTTTGCTTTGTATACTTATCCAGAGTAAAGCAATGTACTAAATTTAGTACACCATGTACTAAATGTACATAATTACTGCTTGACTGATCATTATTTTCTGTGATTAAATTTTGTTTGTGATTAAATTTTTCACATAATAAGCAGAATGCTTAGATATTATTATCTTTAAAGCAAATATAAAATTAATTTCCTATTAAAGTGTGAGTATCTTAAAAACACAGACTAGCTGGAAAGAGAGAGAGAAAGGATTTTAGAACAATGAACTTAGAAGATATGACTAATTTTTGACATGTTTCCATGTTCCTTCACCTACAAGTCACTTGATAAAAATGACCTAAAAAGTTTTTTCTCTGATGGTATCTTCTCAGCTCTGAACCTTGTCATTTTAACTAGCAGAAAAGCAGCCTATTTCTACTTTTCCCCTTCTGCATCAGTTTCGATTTCTTTTTATGTACTTGCTTTTATCTAGGTGTCAGATTCTCTCTAAATGATAGGTTGTAATCTCAGCTATAGCAAAAAAAAAAAAAGAAACTTACAAAATGGGTGGCTATGATTTTAAGCGATGTGGTCTAGTCAGGTGGAAGTCACAGAGAGACTAACCTTTTGTGAGCTTTATTATTTTGTGTGTTTTACATTAACTGTTGGACTCATGCCTATGAAAATATAAGAACTTTCTTTGTTATATTTTGTAAAATTATTTTAAGAGTCTTCCTCCTTAGGTCTTTGAGGATAATCCAAAACCTCTGGCAGCTTTAAAATCAGGATATAAATTATATTCTGGAGTCCATTTCACTTTCACTTTAAGTCATGTTTTGTTGTTTAGTCACTGAGTCGTGTTTGACTCTTTGCAACCCCATGGACAGCAGCACACCAGACTTACCTGTGTGCTTCACTATCTTCCACAGTTTGCTAAAACTCATGTCCATTGAGTTGGTGATACCATCCAACCATCTTATCCTCTGTTACCCGCTTCTCCTCCTGCCCTCAATCATTTTCCAGCATCAGGGTCTTTTCCAGTAAGTTGGCTCTTTCCATCAGATGACCAAAGTATTATACCTTTGGTATCAATCCTTCCAATGAATATTCAGGGTTGATTTCCTTTAGGATGGACTGGTTTGATCTCCTTGCAGTCCAAGGGACTCTCAAGAATCTTCTCCAAACCACAATTTGAAAGCATCAAAAGGTACTCAGCCATCTTAAGAGTCCAACTCTTACATCTGTACATGACTACTGGAAAAACCATAGCTTTGAATATGCAGACCTTTGTGGGCAAAGAGATGTCTCTGCTTTTTAATATCCTGTCTAGGTTTGTCATAGCTTTTCTTCCAAGGAGCAAGTTTATTTTAATTTCATGGCTGTAGTCACTGTCTCCAGTGATTATGGAACCCAAGAAAATAAAATGTGTCACTGTTTCCACCTTTTCCCCTTCTATTTGCCTTGAGACCAGATGCCATGATCTTAGTTTTTAGAATGTTGAGTTTTAAGTCAGCTTTTTCATTCTCTCTGGCACCCTCATCAACTAAGAGGCTTTAGTTCCTCTTGACTTTTTGCCATTTAGCATGGCATCATCTGCATTTCTAAGGTTCTTGATATTTCTCCCAGCAATCTTGATTCCATCTTGTGATTCATCCAGCCTGGCATTTTGCATGATGTACTCTGCATGTAAATGAAATAAGCAGAGTGATAATATACAGCTTTGACATACTCCTTTCCCAATTTTGAGTCAGTCAGTTGTTCCACATCCAGTTCTAGCTGTTGCTTCTTGACCTGCATACAGGTTTCTCAGGAGACAGCTAAGGTGGTCTGGTACTCCCATCTCCTTAAGAATTTTCCACAGTTTGTTGTGATCCACACAGTCAAAGGCTTTAGCATAGTCAATGAAGCAGAAGTAGATGTTTTTATGGAATTCCCTTGCTTTTTCTATGATCCAAAACATGTTGGCCACTTGATCCCTGGTTCCTCTGCCTTTCCTAAATCCAGCTTGTATATCTGGAAGTTCTTGGTTCATGTACTGCTGAAATCTAGCTTGAAGGATTTTGAGCATTTTGTTGCCAGCATGAAAAATTAATGCAGTTTTACCATAGTTTGAACATTCTGTGGCATTGCCTTTCTTTGGGATTGGAATGAAAACTGAGCTTTTCCAGACCCGTGGCCACTGCTGAGTTTTTCAAATATTCAGATGTATTGAGTGTACATGTAATAAGAACATGCAAATTAGTCATTTATTCAATCTTTTTTGAATTATGAGAAATTACTTATTAGAAATATTTAGCAATGTGAAGGATGAATAAAACTTTCATGGAACTTATAATTTAATGGAAGATGCAAGGAAGTAAAACTACTATAATAGTATGACAGACCTTATCCTAGGGGTAAGAAACCTGCTTGAGGGAATAAATTTGTGGCTTATGTAAACAGAGACTGTGCTGAAAGCATACTTAAGTTTTTACTAAAAATGATGTCTCATTTGCAAATATTTTCTCCCACTCCATAGATTTTCTTTTCGTTTATGTTTTCCTTTGTTGTGCAAAAGCTTTTAAGTTTGATTAGGACCATTTGTTTATATTTGCTTTTATTTTTATTCTTTGGGAGACTGACCTAAGAAAATAGATACAATTTATGTCAGAATGTTTTGACTATGTTTTCGTCTGGGAATTTTGCTGTCATGTCTTATGTTTAAGTTTTTAATCCATTTTGAGTTTGTTTTTGTGTGTGGTGTAAGGGAGTGTTCCAACTTCATTGATTTACATGTGGCTGTCGTATTTCCCAATACCACTTACTTGAAGAGATTGACTTTTCTCCATTATATATTCCTGTCTCCTTTGTTGAAGATTAATTGACCATAGGTGTGTGGGTTTATTTCTGGGCTCTCTATTCTCTTCAATTGATCCCTAAGTCTATTTTTGTGCCAGTACCTTCTGTTTTGATTACTGTAGATTTGTTGTATTGTCTGAAGTCCCTTGGTGAAGGGGAGTTATGCTCTAACTTTGTTCTTTTTCCTCAGGATTGCTTTAGAAATTCTGAGTCTTTTATGGTTTCATATAATTTTTAGGATTATTTGTCTAGTTCTGTGAAAAATGTCAGGGATAGTTTGATAGGGATACCTGAATCTGTAGATTGCTTTGGGTAATATGGCCATTTTAACAGTATTAATTCTTCTAGTCCAAGAGCATGGGATATCTTTCCATCTCTAAATCATCTTCAATTTCCTTTATCAATGTTTTATAGTTATCAGCATATAAGATTTTACCTCCTTCATCATATTTATTCCTAAGTATTTTATCTTTTGATGTGATTTTAAAAGGAGTTGATATCACTTATATTTGGAATCTAAAATATGATACAATGAACTTATTTGCAAAACAGACTCACAGATTTCAAAGCAAACTTATGGTTACCAAAGGGGAAATTTAGGGGCGAGAGATAAATTAGGAGCTTGGAAGTAACACATACACACTACTGTATATAATATATATAACCAAAAGGTAATAGTACAGGGAATTCTGCTTGATAATCTGTAATAACCTATATGGGAAAAAAATCTGAAAAAGAATGAATATACATACATAAAAAGAATTTAAATATTGTATTAAGATTTTCACAGATCCATTTTAACCACAGACCTATACATTCAGAGAATATTTTAAAATATACTGTTTTCTGGAGTTTATATTAATTTGATTTAGTTATCTGAGCTAATATGATCCTATTTATAGATTTGATTTTATTGAAACAGCAATGAGACATGCACATCAAGTTTATCATGAAAATAACCATTAGATGAAAAGCTGACATATAATACTTTTCTTCTAAAAATTACCTCACACTTTAGTACTTTACAGTTTAGAAAACATGGTTGTTGTTAGTGGTAATCTTATAGTCTTTCCTATTACAAAATATTAATTTGCTCCAGTATCTTACTTGATCTTCTTTTACCCTCTTTCCATCTCTTTCCTCCAAACACCCCTTTCCCTTTTCTATTCCTTGGGCTCTTTTCTTTTTTTCCCTTCTTGTGGTAAAAATTTAGTATAAATGTTCTAAATGAGTAGTTTCTCCCATATGTCTAGCTTGGGCTCTACTCTTCATTTTGGATGCTGTATTGCTTGTGGTGGAAGGTTCATTTCTGAGCCTGGGGTGAAGGTATAGGAAAGAAGGCAAAATGACGTTTCACACTTAGAAGCATATCACTCAGGTTTCTGTTGATCAGTGCTCTAGCCATGCTCTTGTCTCCAATTTCCTGGCTTCTAGGGGCAGTGTAGTGTTTTTTAAAACTTTTTCCCATAGAGAAATTTCATTTTAAATCCTGCCTTCTACACAATGACGCCCAGCATTCTGATGTTATTTCTGTTTTCATATTATCTGGCCAGCAGAGTAATGACAAGTGTGTCTTTGATAATCAGGTGAGACCCGTTTATTGGAGGACTTCTCATTGAGGTTTTATCCTAATTATATACAGAATCTTATTTGAGGAGAAAACAATAACAGCACACCTATCACATAGGAGTCCATGGGGTTGCAAAGAGTCAGACACAACTGAACAACTGAACTGAACTGAACTATCACACAGGAGTGTTAGTACAATATCATCCAAACGCCTTCAAGTGTCCAAAATGCCTGCAAACAAGACACATGCATCCCAGCATCCCAATATTTTTTCTTTTTCTCTTCTTTTTCTTCTCCCTCTCTTCCTTCCTTTCTTGATGGAGCTTTTTGGTTAAAAGTAACCAGTTGTGATTTGACCAGGAGGAGTAATCTGTGGGAGACTGGAGCCTGGGAGGATGGAGAGGTGGCAAACCCCTTGTGAATCAGCTTTGCCACAGTTCCGGCAGTGGTTAAAACTTTCAGTTCCTCTCTGCTCCAGTCACACTGCTTCTTTCCCTCAATGCTACAGGTCCAAGGATGCTAATGACTTCCTATTGTTGTCAATATGTAGGTGCCTTAGATTCCAAGTCAGTTCCATTAATTCTGTTTATATCTATGTAAAAATGTCTCTTCCTTAAGTTCTCAAAATTGCAACTCACTGGACTTTCTGCTTCCTGCTGAGTCCCTTGCTTATATGGAACATAATTTAAAATCTAAAATTTTCCCTAGTAAGTATCCGAGAGCTAAAGCTTCAGTGAGTTCATGTCTTGAGCCCCTAGATAGAGATGGGCAACATTTGAAGCAACTATTTATGAGGATGGCCAGCTTTACAGCCTGGGATGTAGGTGGCACCACTGTACTAACTTCATTCTATGTTTTAGGGTCTAGTACTTACAAGACCCCACTTTTAGGACCCGATTTTATATTAAGTATTAAGCTCTAGTAAGTGGAAGAAAAATCCAACTTAAGCCTAAATATTAAAGAAGATATATTATTTCATTTCCCTGGTAGCTCAGCTGGTAAAGAATCCACCTACAGTGCAGGAGACCCTGGTTCAATTCCTGGGTCAGGAAGATCCTCTGGAGAAGGGATCAGCTACCCACTCCAGTATTCTTGGGATTCCCTTGTGGCTCAGCTGGTAGAAGAATCTGCCTGCAATGCAGGAGACCTGGGTTTGATCCCTGGGTTGGGAAGATCCTGTGGAGAAGGGCAAGGTTACCCACTCCAGTATTCTGGCCTGGAAAATTCTATGGACTGTGCAGTCCATGGGATCACAAAAGTCAGACACAACTGAGTGACTTTTGCTTCCACATCATTTTCATTACCTCATGTAGTGTACAAATCAAAAGTAGGGAAGGCTTTAGAGCAAAAGCTTCTTTGTTATTTTTTGTGTTTTCCCTCCCTTCAGGCCTCATTTGAACTTCATTCCTGTTTTTGTTTGTTAGCTGATTTCATTCTTATAATGACTTGCCTTCTGGTTGCAAATCATTGTCCAGTGCAACCAGAATTACATGTGCCCTAGTTTACATCGAGGAAGAACCCTCACAGCTACCATGCCCACATATTAGGCTTTAGGTATAGGATAAACAACAGCAACAAATAGTTTAAAAATTAGGCAGGTGACAGTGATCTTATGTGACTCAGCAGAAAAAAAAAAAATCTGAATTCTGAAAAGCTTAATATAGGAAGGCTGCTTTATTTCTCCTGAAATATTAGACAACAAGTAAATATATTCAGTACTTGGATGTAATCTCAAAAATGACAGAATGATCTGTGTTCATTTCCAAGGCAAACCATTCAATATCATAGTAATCCAAGCCTATGCCCCAACCAGTAACACTGAGGAAGCTGAAGTTGAACAGTTCTATGAAGACCTACAAGACCTTTTAGAACTAACACCCAAAAAAGATGTCCTTTTCATTATAGGGGACTGGAATGCAAAAGTAGGAAGTCAGGAAACACCTGGACTAACAGGCAAATTTGGCCTTGGAGTACAGAATGAAGCAGAGCAAAGGCTAACAGAGTTTTGCCAAGAGAACGCACAGGTCATAGCAAACACCCTCTTCCAACAAAACAAGAGAAGACTCTACACATGGACATCACCAGATGGTCAACACCGAAATCAGATTGATTATATTCTTTGCAGCCAAAGATGGAGAAGTTCTATACAGTCAGCAAAAACAAGACCGGGAGCTGACTGTGGCTCAGATCATGAACGCCTTATAGCCAAATTCAGACTTAAATTGAAGAAAGTAGGGAAAACCACTAGACAATTCAGGTATGACCTAAATCAAACCCCTTATGATTATACAGTGGAAGTGAGAAATAGATTTAAGGGACTAGATCTGAAAGACAGAGAGCCTGATGAACTATGGATGGAGGTTCGTGACATTGTACAGGAGACAGGGATTAAGACCATCCCCATGGAAAAGAAATGCAAAAAAGCAAAATGACTGTCTGAAGAGGCCTTACAAATAGCTGTGAAAAGAAAAGAAGTGAAAAGCAACAGAGAAAAGGAAAAATATTCCCATCTGAATGCAGAGTTCCAAAGAATAGCAAGGAGAGATAAGAAAGACTTCCTCAATGATCAGTGCAAAGAAATAGAGGAAAATAAAAGAATGGGAAAGAATAGAGATCTCTTCAAGAAAATTAGAGATACCAAGGGAACATTTCAGGCAAAGATGGGCTTGGTAAAGGACAGAAATGGTATGGGCCTAACAGAAGAAGAAGATATTAAGAAGAGGTGGCAAGAATACACAGAACTGTACAAAAAAGATCTTCACACCCAGATAAACACAATGGTGTGATCACTCACCTAGAGCCAGACATCCTGGAATGTGAAATCAAGTGGGCCTTAGGAAGCATCACTACGAACAAAGCTAGTGGATGTGATAGAATTCAAGTTGAGCTATTTCAAATCCTGAAAGATGACTCTGTGAAAGTGCTACACTCAATATGCCAGCAAATTTGGAAAACTCAGCAGTGGCCACAGGACTGGAAAGGTCAGTTTTCATTCCAATCCCAAAGAAAGGCAATGCCAAAGAATGCTCAAACTACCACACAATTGCACTCATCTCACACTAGTAAAGTAATGCTCAAACTTCTCCAAGGCAGAATTCAGCAATATGTGAACCATGAACTTCCAGATGGTCAAGCTGCTTTTAGAAAAGGCAGAGGAACCAGAGATCAAATTGCCAATATCTGCTGGATCATCAAAAAAGCAAGAGAGTTCCAGAAAAAACATCTATTTCTGCTTTATTGACTATGCCAAAGCCTTTGACTGTGTGGATCACAATAAACTGTGGAAAATTCTGAAAGAGATGGGAATACCAGACCACCTGACCTGCCTCTTGAGAAACCTGTATGCAGGTCAGGAAGCAACAGTTAGAACTGGACATGGAACAACAGACTGGTTCCCAATAGGAAAAGGACTACATCAAGGCTGTATATTGTCAGCCTGCTTATTTAACTTATATGCAGTGTACATCATGAGAAACGCTGGGCTGGAAGAAGCACAAGCTGGAATCAAGATTGCTGGGAGAAATATCAATAACCTCAGATATGCAGATGACACCACCCTTATGGCAGAAAGTGAAGAGGAACTAAAAAGCCTCTTGATGAAAGTGAAAGATGAGAGTGAAAAAGTTGGCTTAAAGCTCAACATTCAGAAAACTAAGATTATGGTATCTGGTCCCATCACTTCATGGGAAATAGATGGGGAAACAGTGGAAATGGTGTCAGACTTTATTTTTTTGGGCTCCAAAATCATTGCAGATGGTGATTGCAGCCATGAAATTAAAAGACGCTTACTCCTTGGAAGGAAAGTTATATCCAACCTAGATAGCATATTAGAAAGCAGAGACATTACTTTGCCAACAAAGGTCCGTCTAGTCAAGGCTATGGTTTTTCCAGTGATCATGTATGGATGTGAGAGTTGGACTGTGAAGAAAGCTGAGCACTGAAAAATTGATGCTTTTGAACTGTGGTGTTGGAGAAGACTCTTGAGAGTCCCTTGGACTGCAAGGAGATCCAACCAGTCCATCCTAAAGGAGGTCAGTCCTGGGTGTTCATTGGAAGGACTGATGTTGAAGCTGAAACTCCAATACTTTGGCCACCTCATACGAAGAGTTAGCTGATTTGAAAAGATCCTGATGCTGGGAAAGATTGAGGGCAGGAGGAAAAGGGGAAGACAGAGGATAAGATGGCTGGATGGCATCACCAACTCGATGGACGTGGTTTGTATAGATTCCAGGAGTTGGTGACAGACTGGGAGGCCTGGCATGCTGCGATTCATGGGGTCGCAAAGAGTCAGATATGACTGAGCGACTGAACTGAACTGAACTGAACTACATTCATGGACTTATCTTTTTTATTGTATTTTATTGTGACAAAAGTGGATTTAAACATTTCCAACTTGTGCCAATCTCCATTTAATTTTTTAATCACTAATAATTACTTATGCCAAAGAATGTTCAAACTACTGCACAACTGCACTCATTTTACTTGACAGCAAGGTCAAGTTCAAAATCCTCCAAGCTAGGCTTCAGCAGTACGTGAACCAAGAACTTCCAGATGTACTTCCTACTGGATTTAGAAAAGGCAGAGAAACCAGAGATCAAATTGCCAACATCCTTTGGATCATAGAGAAAGCAAAAGAATTCCAGAAAAAACATCTATTCTACTCTATTGACTGTGCTAAAACTGTTGTGTGGATCACAACAAACTGTGGGAAATTCTGAAAGATATGGGAATTCACCAGACCACCTCACCTGCCTCCTGAGAAATCTGTATGCAGATCAAGAAACAACAGTTAGAACCAGAGATAGAATAAAAGACTGGTTCAAATTGAGCAAGCAGTACATCAAGGCTGCATATTGTCACCCTGCTTATTTGACTTATATGCAGAGTACCTCATGCAAAATGCTGGGCTGGATGAAGCACAAGCTGGAGTCAAGATTACCTGGAGAAATATCAATAACCTCAGATATGTAGATGATACAACCCTTATGGGCAGAAAGCAAACAGTGAACTAAAGAGCCTCTAAATGAAGGTGAAAGAAAAGAGTGAAAGAATTGGCTTAAAACTCAACATTCAGAAAACTAAGATTATGGCATCTGGTCCCATCACTTCTCAGCAAATATATGGTGTAACAGTGACAGACTTTATTTTTTGGGGGGTGCACTCCAAAATATCTGCAGGTGGTGACTGCAGCCATGAATTTAAAAGACGCTTGCTCCTTGGAAGAAAAGCTATGACAAACCTAGACAGGATATTAAAAAGCAGGGATCTTATTTTGCCAACAAAGGTCTGTCTAGTCAAAGCTATGGTTTTTCCAGTAGTCAGGTATGGATATGAGAGTTGGCCCCTAAAGAAGAATGAGCACTAAAGAACTGATGCTTTTGAACTGTGGTGTTGGAGAAGGCTCTTGAGACTCCATTGGATGACAAGGATATCAAACCAGTCAGTCCTGTGGGAAATCAACCCTTATATTCATTGGAAGGACTGATGATGAAGCTAAAGCTTCAGTACTTTGGCTACCTGATGCAAAGAGCCAACTCATCAAAAAAGACCCTGATGCTGGGAAAGATCGAAGTCAGGAGTGAAGTGGATGACAGAGGATGAGATGGTTGGATGGCATCACCAACTCAATGGACATGAGTTTGAGCAAACTTTGGGAGATGGTGAAGGACAGGGAACCCTGGCTTGCTACAGTCCATGGGGTCACAAAGAGTCAGAAATGACTGAACAACTGAAAAACAACAACAACTAATGAAAATTTGCCTTCATATTATAGTTAGTTATCTTGTTTGCTACATCATTAGTAGATATATGTAGCATATGCTGTCACGAGAATAGCAGTGTGACAAACTTTTAGCTGTTTAACAAGTAGATATGAAATTTGCTTTGCTGGTCAAGTACTATTAGAGACCGTCTAAAGATGTCAAGAGAATGATGATGTGGTCCTATGTGAAAAATGTCTCCACTTCTTCACCTGTGCAGCATCCCACCTAACACTTCTGAAGAAAACACATGATTTAGATGCTATTCAAAATGTGTGTTTCCATTTGTTTCTCAAAGTGTGTTCCAAATAACAGCAGTTTTAAGCTATGTAACGTTACATGGTCAAACAAATTTAGGGAATGATGGGTTAAAGATTGAGTTCAAAAATGCATCTTTACACCTGGACTTTTCAGAATTTTCAGTAGAAAGCATGCACTGCAGATGGTCAAGAGGGTGGTTAGTGTGTTGTGTTCCTCAAATAGGTTTAAACAACAGAAACTCTTCTGTGACTGCAATTTGAAGGAGTGTACCAGATAAATGACAGGTTAAGGTACTTGCTTACTTTGTACCTATGTTTAGAATTTATGAATGTCTATGTGGTTTGAAAATTTACTTATTCATTTAGCAGAAGTTTAGCACTGCTTACTTTCTTCCTGTCTTAGTCCAACTGGAATGCTAGTTGGCTTATAAACAGTGGGAATTTATTTCTCACAAGGAGAGGGCAGGAGGCTTGGCAGTCTACAATCAAAGTGCTAGTAGATTTGGTGCCTGTTGAGGGCTCTCTTCCTGGTGGACAAGTTGCTATCTTTTGTTGAGTATTCACTGGGTAGAAGGGGACCTTTATAAGAGTGCTAATCCTATAATGCGGGCTCTATGTTCATGGCACAATCACCTCCCAAAATCCCCTCCTCCTAATACCATCATATTGAGGGTTAGGTTTCAACATATGAATTTGGGGAGAGACGTACACAAATATTCATTCTGAGGCACTTTTCTTACTTGATACAGTGAAAGGGACCAAACATAAGCTCCATAAATTTGAGGGAAAATCATCTCTATTAAAACTGTATACACCTATTGACAGTGTCCCATTGTGCTTGGGACACTGTAATAAGAGACCCTGACTTTAAGGGCCTCATGTTATAGTTTGAAAGATAAGATCAACATAAAAAGTAATTAAAGCTACCAGGTACTGTGTGCCAAGTGACAAATATACAACAGGGGTTCAAGTTGGGTTATCACCAAGGAATGAAAGGTAAAGAAAAAAAAAGGCTTTTTGAAGAATGTGGGAGTTAAACTGAACTTTCAAGGAAGAATAGGGGTTGTAGGAGGTTCAGGTGAACAAGGCATTTGGAGATCTTCTGAGAGTTGTTTCTCAGAGAAACAATTTTATAGAGATTGTCTTTCCCTACCAGATTAGTAATCAGTGTTGCTCTTTGTCAATACACATTGACATTTTTGTCTTTAAAAAAAGATATAAAGAAAAGGATTCCCCCGAGGATTTACAGATATCACCCACCATGTAACGAGCTCATGATATCAGGAATGGTTTTAAAACATCTATAAACTTTGAAAATAAGAGAAGCTGTAGCATTTTAAGGCATCTGGGGGGCCATGCCAAATCTAAATGACTGTTGGAAATCTAGTAAGAACTGAAGTACTTAACACAGAAAGCACCTCTTGCTGCTGCTGCTAAATCGCTTCAGCCGTGTCCGACTCTGCGCGACCCCATAGACAGCAGCCCACCAGGCTCCCCCGTCCCTGGGATTCTCCAGGCAAGAACACTGGAGTGGGTTGCCATTTCCTTCTCCAATGCAAGAAAGTGAAAAGTGAAAGTGAAGTTGCTCAGTCGTGTCCGACTCATAGCGACCCCATGGACTGCAGCCCACCAGGCTCCTCCGGCCATGGGATTTTCTAGGCAAGAGTACTGGAGTGGGGTGCCATTGCCTTCTCCTCTTACTGTCATCTAATTTCAAGTTTATCTACTAGGGATAGTGGAAAATAATGAACACCAAAAATTGTAGATTCTGTAATTTCCCTGCCTTTTGCAATTTTTCTTTTTTTCCTTTTTCCACAAGTAAGTTTTCATTGTAAAGAAATACATTTCTCTCATTTCCAGTAGCAAAGATAAAAAACCTTGAACACATTTCCAAATTGGCACTGTATCTCAGCTATACTAGTTTCAACTAAATCGGAAAAAGCCTATAAATTAAGCTGTAATTACTTTTTTTCCATTTTAAGAATTATATAGAAACTTATGTTGGGTTCTTTAAATCCTAGTTGCCGTTTCCAAGAATTTGATTGTTTCACAAGCACTCAGCTGGAGTTAAGGCATTTGAAATCACTAACCCACTTTCAATATTTTTTTATCCTAATTGGCCATTTAAATTATTTATTAATAAAATCTGTTGACCTCAGTCATTGACATCATGTTCCAGTCGTCCATTTATTCCATTTTGGTGAATGACAAGCATGACAATGTAAGAATGTGAAGAGTTATTACCCAAAGTCTATGTCATTAATTGGAAAGCACAAAACTTTGGGCTGAAGGATACCACTAAACAAATCTTTATCTAACACTCACAGAGTCCAAGATACTATTAAAAAGATAGTAGGGGCACAAAGATGGATGAGTAAATCATGAGCATATTTTCATAGATTTTATTGTCTTCTGGGAGGACCACAAGTAACTAAACAGTGATGAATCAATGCTAATATGTTAAATAACATTAAGGAATAAGGTGAAAATCAGAGTAGGGGAGTGAGAACAAGTGGGTTTACCAATCAGGAAATAATCGATGTAGTGGAGAGGAATTTAAGTTATGCCTTTTTTAAAAAGTGAGAATTTATACAAGGAAAAGTGAGATCTTGGGAGGAAGATGAAAGTGACAGCTATGTCAAGAACAAAACAGAGAGAGACAAGTAAAAGGTTTCACTAATAGGTTATTTCCATTGGATTGTTTCATGGGTTGTCAATGGGGAAATGACCAGAGCAAAGGTGGGAAGTGAGGTCGGGATCATACTGAAGTGCCCCATGAAAGACAGGCTCAGGCTATGGCCTTGATTTGGTTTTGACAATGAGAAGAAGATTACTTAAGAGAACTATCACTGGCATGGAGCTTGTAACTAAGAATAGATAATACTGAGGGCTTTCCTGGTGGCACAGTGGTAAAGAATCTACCTGTCTATGCAAGAGGCTTAGGTTTGATTCCTGGGTGGGGAAGGTACCCTGGAGAAGGAAACCCATCCTTGCCTGGGAAATCCCATGGACAGAGGAGCCTGGCAGGCTACAGTCCATGGGGCCGAAAAAGAATTGGACACAACTTAGCAACTAAGCAACAATGAATAGATAATACTGAAGTTAGGTTACCAGGTCACTGACTTATCCAGTGATATACAATTGGGGCTTAGAAGAAGACACTCTAAACAAAATAAAATAATTTAGATCAAACATTAGAAGGTATTTGAATTTATAACAATTTTTATTAACCTTTGCTTAATTTTTCCTTATTCCATACATAAAATATTGAATGAAAAAATGGAAATTTTCATTAATATCTAGTTTTACACTACTTGCTATTCCAAAGATAATGATTAATGATAATAATGATTTCTTGTAGGTAGAATACTTGATGTTTAAAAGTGTTTCCATATGAATAGGCTAACTATGGACTTCCCTGGTGGCTCAGATGGTAAAGAATCTGCCTGCAATTCATACCTGGTTTCAGTTTCTGGGTCAGGAAGATCCCTGGAGAAGGGAATGGCTACCTACTCTAGTATTCTTGCCTGGAGAAGTCCATGGACAGAGGAGCTTGGCATGCTACATTCCATGCAGTTGCAAAAACTTGGACATGATTGAAGCAACTTTGTAGGCATGCAGGCTAAGCAAAAATGCAGGCCCCTAAATTGTAATCACCCCTCAACCCAACCCTGCCCTGCATTTAGCATTGTTCCCCATCTGTTCCTCCTCCTCTTTTAGCATCTTTCTCAAAGACACTTATTTTTCCCTATCAAAAGCACTAACAGTGTTTTCCAATCTAAAAACTGATATTTTTTTCAATTCTTCACCATTTTTTCTACCATCCCTTCAATCAAGTCGATATTTCCATCTTTCCTTCCCTCCATTCCTTCCTTCCTTCCTCATTCTTCTCTCTCTTTCACACACACACACACACACACACACACACACACACACACACACACAGAGAAAGGGTAAAATATATTTATTTCATTCTTCCTAATCAATTAACCCATCATTTTCATTCTGCTTAGTATTTTTTGGATCATAATTCTTTGCTTTTGTTTTAACTTTTATTATTAATCTACTAAGTGCAATTTCTAAAATATAAACATATTATACTTGATGCCCTTTAAAACATTTCATGAATATCTATATTTTTAGATATATCTATAGATATATTTATCTATCTATGTATATATATCTAACACTTAGAGAGTGAGCTGTATTTTTCTTTTGACATTTTCAAATATAGGGTTGGCAGATAAAATACAGGACACCCAATTGATTTTGAATTTCAGATGAACAACAAATAACTGTTTCATGTAAGTATATCCTAAACATTGCATAGGGCATATTTATACTAAAAATTTTTTGCTATTTGTCTGAAATTCAAATTTAACTGGTGTCCTGTAATTTTTTGTTTTATTTTGCTTTCTTTCACTGAGATATTTTTTAGGTCTAAGCAACTGAGGTCACTAAGATATTACTCAGGTATTGCACAACTCTGCCAATTGGAAAGAACACATGGAAACAACTTTTCAAACCACTTAGCCAATGAAAACAGTTCTTGATGTCACTGATCAATAAAGGAATTTTCTTCTTAATAATATAAACCCAATCACACTAAATAATAGTAAATATTTCTTGAGATAGAACACAAAAAGGTTGGCAATTCTATTCTACTTCCTAAAATTCTTTAGAGAATTTTACTCTTTTCTCCTAAACTCTGGAAATCACTAGTTCAAAATATTTCACTGCTTTTAGATAGTTCACATGAGAATTGATTCATTGTCTAGCTTTCAGAAGGTCAAAAAAATGATATTAAGGTAGTTTCTATCAATATGAGTTTATCTTTGCTTATTCAATTACTTCCAAGGTGAGTCAGTTTAAATTTTCTATTGAGAAAGAAGTTCTCATTTAGTCCATTTAATATATTCTAAATGGATGATCACCAAAATAATATATGGCATATTATTAAAATATTATAAGTTACAAAAAATAATGTGGATTGACTTCCACTTGGGGAAAGATAAATTAAACAAACTCTTCCATGAGTGAAACGAAAAACCCTGGACATACATGAAGAACAAACATGAGATTTTGAAATGTGAAGAGAAAAAGACACACTGGCTAGGAGTGAGTTTCCTAGCTTTCCTTTTGCTTCATATAGTCTAAACTTGGAGCTTAAGAATTTGGTAGCCCAGAAATGCCAACTGGTGAAGATACAATAAGCCCTAACAAAAGCCTGCTTTCCAGCCGAATGACAGGAAAGGGGCAGTCTAGCAAGAGAGATAATTTTTACATAATAATTACTTTGAATTGTTTTTGTTTATTTGCTAAGGCATGTCTGATTCTTTTGCAACTCCAAGGACTGTAGCCTTCCAGGGTCCTCTGTCCATGGGATTTTAATGGCAAGACTACTGGAGTGGGTTACCATTCCCTTCTCTGGAGGATCTCCCGACCCAGGGGTTGAACCTGTGTCTCCTGCATTGGCAGACAGATTCTTTACCACTGCTCCACCTGGGAAGTCCAATGACTGTTTAACTTTAGCCAAAACATTGCAGAAAAATTTGTGACTGAGCCCCTACTCACACCAGTAAGGGCTAAGTGTGGAGCCTAGAATTCCACCCTCTCTAGGCTTTAATGAGGCTCCTCAAATCTCTCGCTGGGGTGGTACCAGAGGTGGTTGAGTGGAGAGATGAAACTTTTATCCCCTACTAAGAAGTAATGAGCCCTCCACTCTCTCTGCCCACCAAGTCTGTCCCATGAATGACATCAGTAGGGAACACCTGGAGAGCCTGAACTTAAAGCCTCAACTAGCTGTAATGAGGTGCCAGTCCACTTTCCAGCTAGGGTGGTGTCTTCCCACCTTCTTCTCCACCCCTGTGGTGTCAGTAATGAACCGCTTCTACCCTCTCAGTCAGGGACTCATCAGTGGAGGCAAAATAAATCAAAGTGGAGGCAAATGAAATGGGGATATCGCTACAGACCCTGTAGTCATCAAATGGATAAAAAGGGAATACTATATGCCAGACAGAGCAACTGGGGTGGGTAAAAAGTTTCCCTCCAAGAGATGCTGGCACCGGAGCAAGGCAGGAGAGTGTGAAATAGTGCCCACCCTTTGAGGTCTCAAGAAGGGTTGAAGTCAGCCCTAAGCCTCTCCCTGGTGGTTTAGACGGTAAAGGGTCTGCCTGCAATGTGGGAGACTTAGGTTCGATCCCTGGGTCGGGAAGATACCCTGGTGAAGGAAATGGCAACCCACTCCAGTATTCTTGCCTGGAAAAATCCCATGGATGGAGGAACGTGGTGGGCTACAGTCCATGGGGTCACAAAGAGTTGGACATGACTGAGCAACTAAACACACACATTTAGGTGCTTAATTGAAAGCCGGCCCCTCAGGCCGCAGCTGTAATCTAACAATCTTCTTTCACAGAAAGATTGAGTTCCTGGATCTGTGGCTTTTTGCTGTGTCCTGGGGCTGGGAGCTGTTTGGGAACTCTTTCTTCACAGGTTACAGTCCAGTGAGGCCCGGGATCATAAGCCACACTGGTCACCAGAGCCAGGTGATGTAGACGTGTCCCTGGCAGCAGCCACAAAAATCAGGGCACCAAAAAGGCTACTTCTGGAAGATACCACTGAGCTGGAGCAAGGCAGAGGGAAAGCACAGTGACCACAGCCCCAGCCTCAGTTCCTTGAGAGCACCTCTGTTGTCCCCAGTGCCAAACCAAAAGCCTGGCCGTCAGGCCACAGTTCCTAGACAAGCAAACAGGCCTCTTTCTCAGGAAGATGAGGGGTGTGTGTCCGTCTGCTCTCCCTGCAGTGCCCTGGGAGTGGTAGTCTGGGAGAACTTTCTCAGTGTTATAGCCCTAGGAATGCAAGCCCGCCTGTCCTCCAGAGCCAGGTGGTCAAGGAGCACCTCTGAGCGGCAGCCACAAAACTGGGTTGCCAGATGCATGTAGAGTTGTAACCAAGCAAGGGTTCATGTGCCCATGGTACAGAAAGCCACACTCTGGCAGCGAGTGCTTGCGGCAGTGTATGTTAATCACTGTCCTGTCCCACCCTTTCTGACTCTATGGACTGTAGCCCACCAGGCTCCTCTGTCCATGGGGATTCTCTCCACCAGAATCCTGGACTGGGTAGCCATTCCCTTCTCCAGAGGAATCTTCCTGACTCAGGGATCGAACCTGGGTCTCCTGCATTGCAGGCAGACGCTTTACCATCTGAGCCACCAGGGAAGCATGCCTGCAGCCGAGTAAAGGTTTATTTGCAGGGTATCAACCAAGGAAAACGGGCAACTCACACAGTAAGGGAACTCAAATTGAGGAGAACTCGTTTTCTGAGGCTCCCCTCTGGGATATACGGGCACTCTGGAGTGTGGCAGAGGACGAGCACAAAGAGGGTGCCTGCTGGCTTAAGTGAGGCAGAGGGGATGTGCAAAGGTGCCACCCAGGAAGAAAAAGAGAAAGAATTAAAAGAGGGCAACCTCTAGCCTCAGCAAGGCATGGGGAGAGAAGGAAGATGGCGCCCACTAGCCTCCATCCCTGAAGAATATGTGGAAGACTGCTATCCCTCAGGCCAAAGCTTTAAAGTTAACAAACGCGTCTCTTTCACCTGTGCTCTAGGCACTTTTCAACGGGCTGCTTCTGTGAGGAGTCCTGGGGCGGGTGAGTGTGCACGGCCCTTTAAAAGCCAATCCTCAGTTTGCACAGCGCCCCAACCCGGGTCTCCTGCGCCTGCTGGTCTTCGAAGCCAGGTGTCCCCTCTCTGGCTTGGTCTGAAAAATTGGCGCGCATCACGTGAGGTACAAACTCGTCGCTCCTTAGGGAGAGAGTCTAGGTTTTGAGTTCCCTTCTGATATGGGTGACCTTGCTGAGGGTGCAGTTCACGGCAAGATGGCGTCTCAGCCTTCCCTTTAAGCGTAGGGGTGGTTTCCCTGTCCTTGCTTGACGTGAAGGGGTCGCTTCACTACTTTTTAGTTTAGTTTAGTTTTTTTTTCCCCCTGAGAACATTGGATACTTAGCTTGGTGTGTCCGCAGGAAGCTGGTAGTTTAGGATTTTCTCCTGCACCGGCATTTTGAACCAGAATCTCTTGAGAATATTAAAAGTAAAAGGAACCAGAACATCTGAATGAACAAACCCGAGGGGAGGTGAGGAATGACATCAAACTCCTTTCTTTAGATACTTGTTTTCTTCTGCTGGAATACTTTTTAATTCTTTATAGAATACATAAGGTAAAGTCAACGTGTCTGCCTTCCTGCCTTTTCCACGCTCAGCTGAATAGGTTTTGAGGCTGATTGCCATGTATTTAACTGAGGTCATTTAAGAGTGGATTTTCATGGTTTGCATTGAGGGAAGAGGGTTTATTTCATGTCTGATGCAGAGAAGTAGAACGTTGTTTATGGATCATTGTGAGGAATATACCAGCCTTTCACAAAAATAATTCAGGTCCTTATGTTTTGAAAAGATTCCAAATTTCCTTTCCCCAAGTGTATATAATTCATGCATGGAAACAGACATTTCTTTTTCTTTCCCTTTGTTGTTAATTGCTTTTTTTTTTTAAAAACTTTTTGGAAAGAGTTGAGTTCAAGTTTGATTACAGGTGACCATACAGAAATGCTTAAAAAAAAAAAAAACAGTGAGACCAAGAAAGTGTCTTTATTTTGACTTGTCTATCTTTGCTCCTTCATTTGTACTAAGTCACTTCAGTTGTGCTCGACTCTGAGATCCTATGGACTGTAGCCCACCAGGCTCCTTGTGCGTGGGATTCCCCAGGCAACAATACTGGAGTGGGTTGTCATGCCCACCACCAGAGGATCTTCCCAACTCCAGGAATCAAACCCGAGTCTCTTATGTCTCCTACATTGGCAGGCGTGCTCTTTACCACTAGTGCCACCTTATTTTGAAGCTGAAATAAGGTTAAAAGTGTAATTACCTTAAAGATTTAAAAAACATTTAAATGTATAGGGACATTCTGATTTTCGCCTTTAAACTTTGTGATATGCCTAGTAAGAGCAATTCCATGGGTTGGTGACTGAGCTGGTGGCTGCTCAGAAGTGATTGCTATGACACACCTTAAGTTTCCTCTGAGGTTTCCCTCTATTTTTACTTAGATATGATATGAAGAATATAAACCAGTAGAACTAAAATAAAATGGAAGGCAGCCAGGCTATTCCAGTGTAAGAATCAGCTCATTTACTCTGAATAGTATCTGAAGACATTTGCTTGCATATTATTTTAAAAGCTGAAACTGAGTCACATATTTAATACATGGGACTAGTAATGGTGGTGTAGGTTCTTAAAGAGCCTACAATAAATGTCCATATTTCAATTGGAGAAATGTATTGAAAATGTTATTATAAGCTAAAGGATCTGTCTTACAAAACCACATTGTTCTCTATTTTTGTTTGTTCATTTTCATATCAGAATCTTTAATGTATCAGCATATAGAATGTTTGAATGCATCAGTGAAAAATATGACCAGGCTGGGAAAAGCGAGTAGCTTCTTAGGAAAGTCATTTTTTTTTTTCATTATGAAATCAGAAATGGTCATGTTTCTATCTAATATATTAGCAAGAAACAGAGACCAATATATCAACTTTTGAACCATGTGCTTATTTTAAGATGTCATTTATATGACAGTTGTTATTTTAAGGACAAGATTATTATTTCATCCTCACCCTTTCAAGTGGGTCCTTTCTACAGCATTAGTATTTTCCAAGATAAGGTCTATTGCAATGTATTGTTTATTTCTGCTTGTTAGTAGAGAATTATTTTTTTCCCCAAACTGTAATAACAGAGTCTTATGTACAGCCATGACTAATAAGCCAGAGAGTTGGTTACCTAAAATAATAATTAGTAAATAATGTGAGCCCTTTAGGTTCAATTTGGGAGATCCATCAAAGGATGGGACTGTATTTATTAGAATCCTGTAACCATATAAGGAACTCCAGAGTTCCCTATTTGGGAGGAGGGTGCTTTAAATAGTGGCTAACAGTGAATGCAGAGGGCCAAATCTGTGCTTCAACTGTTCACTAAAATAATCTCCAAACCTTAAAAGATAATAAAGAAAGGCAAAAGAACTGGAGTTATGTTATGAAGATAAGAGAAATGCGAGTATTAATTTATTTCAAGTAAACTAGTGATATAAGTAGTTTCCATATAGTGATATAAGAAGTCTCCATTAAGGAAATAATAAACACTATATAATCGTCATCCAAACTTGCATAAATTTGAAAGTGAATGGGGACTATTAATAATTAAACATGAAAAGAATAGGCAAAAATAAGATGTATATTCACCCTTGAATGATTCCTTCATTCATTAATTCAACAGGCACTCTACTAAGTACCTGGAGGGGAAAATGAAGAAAGCACCACCCATTCCTGTTCTCAAAAAGATCAAGGCCCATGAGGGTGGAATATATATGTTTTTATTAGGAATTAAGATAAAACTCTTTTTAGGGAGCACAGAGGAGCGGTTTCTATCTGTAGTGAGGATGCAGAGAAATGCTGTTAAGGCTTTGAAAATCCAGAGGGATGGGAATAATGACCTCTCACTCCCATTTGACAGCTAGGGAACTGAGACTCCTGCTATTTAACTAGCCAGCAGGGCTTCCCCTGTGGCTCAGCTGGCCAAGAATCCAACTGCAATGCAGGAGACCTGGGTTTGATCCCTGGTTTGGAAAGGTCCTCTGGAGAAGGGAAAGGCTACCTATGCCAGTATTCTGGACTGGAGATTTCTATGGACTGTATAGTCCGTTGGGTCTCAAAGAGTCGGACACGGCTGAGCGACTTTCACTTACTTAGTAAATCTGAGGAAAGTATATGATCCCTGATTTCCATTTGAAAACTTTCCATTCACTCTGCTATTCTTGTGACAGTGAAAGTTGCTTAGTGGTGTCTGACTTTTTGCGACCCCCTGGACTATAAGGTCCATGGAAATCTCCAGGCCAGAATACTGGAGTGGGTAGCTTTTCCCTTCTGCAGGGGATCTTCCCAACCCAGGGATTGAACTCAGGTCTCACGCATTGTGGACAGATTCTTTATACCAGCCTGAGCCACAAGGGAAGCCCAAGAATACTGGAGTGGGTAGACTGTCCCTTCTCCAGTGGATCTTTCCAACCCAGGAATCCATCGGGGGTCTCCTGCATTCTTTACCAACTGAGCTATCAGGGAAGCCCTTTTTATTCTTAGAATTGTCAGAAAGAAAGAGGCATATGAAAATGCTCCAGACTGATGTTACAGTTCTCTGCAGACAGAGGAGAGCATGAGGCTTCTTTGTGATTCAGTATCCTTGTTTTGAAAGAGAAGGTCTGAACAACCAAACTCAGTCACTTTTAACCTTATGACTCAAACTATATGTTCTACTCTTTGAATGCTTTGAGATACCTGTTTGTTGTTGTTGTTGTTGTTTTTAATCCTTGAGATAAAGTTTTCCTTACAAGTTGAATATCATGACAGGAAGAATTGCAGTTTGCATATTGTACTATTAGGATGGCTGAGCCTACACAACATTCTAAGTGGAATTTTACTATATCTAGGTATAAGCAGGTCTTACCATGTATACAAATCACCCGAAGTCCATCATGAAAATATTTCTCAGACAATGCTGTATTATATTCCAGAAACATACTTGCTAGCTGGATATGGTGCTAGTCCATAATATCTGGGTGAACCTGCCCACTTGTAGACACACATTTAGGCACACGTTATATTGTCAGGCTAGTCTGCCATTTGTTATTTCTCCAGATGCTACTCAATTAATTGTTCATTTGGTTGACACTTTTGACTTCATTCACAATATATGTGCATTAAATCAAACAAAGGTGAATACTCAAAACTTGTTTTTAACATTGCTTTCTCATTTTTATTTTAGTCTGAAAATAATATTAGTTCAGTGTATTTATTTTGAAGATGAAATTTTCAAGCTAGAAAACAGTAATTATAGGAAAAGTAATAAAAATGTGTTCTCTTTGAGGCAGAAAGTGCAGCACTTAGAATAAGACAATGGCCTTCATTCTCTGGCTGACGGGTGGATATCACATCAGATGAAAATGATAAGAGATTTAGTGGACTGAAGAATAACTTCCTCTTGACAGGGACCTGACCCTTGACCTCTGGCCTAACTCTTGTTAGCTTCTCGAACACAGGTTAATTGTCATAGGTGTAGGCTAAAAGACATCTCTGCAGAAGCTACCAACAGTCTGAGGTTTATTTCTTTCACTGACCATATGCTGTTGAGATAAAACTATAAGTTTTAACCTTCTCTGATCTATAAAGACATGAAAATTCAGCCACGAGAAAGCAAAATTCCAAATACAAAGAGCTTTTTGACTGTTGGGCTGGAAGATTACAGTCGTAACAGGGAGGGTACATGCATCAGGACAAAGTGATGGTAAATATGTTACTGTCATTACCCTGAACGCATGTTTCACCCATAATACTGACAGAGATCTAATAAGGAATGCTCTATCCATAATAGACTCCCTGAATTTTGGAATTATTTGTAAACTCTTACTATGTCATACACTGGAAGTGCATCCTATTCTGAAATGATTCTTTTGTATTTCTATGCTAATCACCTTCTTCAAAAGAAATCAGTTCTTTGAGTTTCCTATTTAAATGTTCTGAAGGTAGTAGCTTTAAGAGTACTTATGGGTGATGTGGTAACAATTGTGATTTCTCATGAAAGTTAATGCCTCCTCCTGTAAGAAAATGCATTGTGTCCTCCGTTTTTAGCAACAGAAGTAAGAAATTCAGAAAACACAGTAAAACACAATGAGCTATGCAAATCCATGTTAGAATATTACAAGGGAAAACCACATGACTGTAATATCCACTAAAGTGAAGTCAATATAGTCATTTATCCATGATTTTTACAAAACTGCAGCGAATGAATATTGCTGGTAAAATGAAAATGACTTCACATTTCATTAAGATGAAGTCAAAGCAGTAACCTGGCAGTGTTTTCAAAATGTTTTATCATGGAAGGAAGCAGTCAACTTTTCAAACTCCTGGGACAATAAAGTGGTGTATCTCATTCTGTTTTTTTAGAATCATCCCAATGTTTTGTTACACAGTATGAAGAAACCATAATCCTTTCCTCACTCTGATAGATTTCCAGGATCCAGTTTCTATTCAAAACCATGTAAAAGGTATAAATTACTTTTAAGTTTATTGAGGGCTCTTATTCAGGTCATAGGTCTTGCCCTTCAGCATTTTTTTTTTTTTAATCCACAGCATGTTTTGACACAAAATTAATGTGTACACGCTTTTGAATAATCAGTCAAGGAAAATATGTTTATCTTAAAGTGATACTATAGGTAAACTTACTTTAGTTGGTGCAGTAAAGGTATAGCCAGGCCCATCTGCTTCCAAAATATCACACTTTCTTTTTATTAAATCATGATAATAAGGGATTATAATCATGTAACTTATTGTCATGCATACTTGCTATAATAATGCCTTCTTCCCAGACTACCATCTTTTCAAATGTGATGAGATCATCAGGTAACAGTGTAGGATATGAAGGCTTAGCACGCTGTGTTGTTAGCACATTAAAAAAAGAAATTGCTGGGATAATTAACAACTACCTATTTGTCTGTGGGATGCATTCATTATGGCTCTACAAATTGGAGGTCTCCAAAATCTGTGCAATAAAATTTACTCTTTGTTCAGGAAGTTCCCCTTGGATTTGGGGAAAATTCTGGTGTGCTGTGTCTATTGTAATTGTGACAGGCAGTTGACATGTCTCATAGTCTAAATGTAGTGGCAGGCAGGGGGTGGTACAATGATGAAAAAACTGCCATTCATTCTTGTGCAAAGGAAAGGTGTTTCTTAGCATATTCCAACCTATGTTCAGACTAGAGTTGGGTCTCTGGGGTTGAAGGTCAAATCTGTGAGGTCAAAGCTATTTCTTGTCAATCTTCGTTCACTAATGACACATGAATTGGAAATTAGAACAAAGTAAGTAAAACGAATAGCCAGAAGGTGAGTGTCTGTTTTATTACTCAGAAGAGCTGGGAAATCTGGCCAATTGTTGCCCTATGTGGCTTGAATGACAGTTGTTAAGTTGAAAAAGGGACAGTGTGATGGGAATGCCACTTTAAATCTCAATTACCTCCTCCACTCCAATCAGCTTGGTAGAGCTTTAATGAAGTGCAATTCTCTGTCCTTTTCCTCATACTTCTATCTCTAGAATAAGCCTCACATTCAAGTTTGACAGCAGTACAATCAGTTTTCCATTCATCACTGGCCCTGTTTTAACCCTGCTGAAAAAGGGCCTAATGTACGTGGCAGTGATGGCAATTAGGCAGAAAAGTAATATTAGAAACAGACAAAAGCCTGAGTCTTTTAGCATTACAGGTGTTTTTTTTTTTTCTTTCTTTTTTTTTTTTTAGCCCGTTCTAGACATAAAGGAATAGGCAGTGTTGTTAAGTTCCCTTCTTCAGTCTTCTCTTAAGCTGAAAGTCCAACGATTTCAAGATTCAATTAATTAGAGACATGGAGAGCCAAAGAACAAGGTAAAAGCTAAGTTCTTTCTAACTGAAGACACACTTAGTAATTGGCCCCTTATTAAAATGGATATCTTCTGGGTGTATGTTTAATAAGGTTGATAAAAACTCGTCATTTCCTCATTAGGATAGCATATGAATACACTCTGTATGTAGAAAAGAAATCTTAAAGAGAACAAACAGGAAAATATCAATCTATTCAATATTGGAAATGTAAAACATAAAAATTGAAAAGCTTGAACTATAACTTTTCAGAGATGGGGGATATTGAATGCATTGTATGTGTGTGTGTGTGAATGAATGAGTGTGTAAGCTGAGTTTTTTTTTTTTTTTTTTTTAAGATAAGTCTTGGCTCTTCAATAACTTTATCTCAGGATGCAAAATATTTAAGCATTTGAGTTTATAACCTGGATCAGTGATATTTGCTATGACTTAAAAAAAACAACACGTAAAGATGGAAGACACATTTAAATGACTTTCTCATATGAGAACAGATGCAAGCTTTCAAAATCTATATTGTGTCTGCATGCAGAAGAATCCCTGTAATAATCATGCCTGTATCTTTGCACAGGAAAGTCACATATACGTGTTTAGGTACATACATGAATTGTTTTATCTAGTTATATTTGTAAATATGTCCATACTAGAATGTGAATTCCTAGAAAAGATAAAACTTCATAAATTTTTGTGCATGCATTTAATTGTTGTGTTCACTTCCCTAACGGTTCTTTTTATGCCAATTTTTAAAAATGTCAGCCAGGTTGGGGTGGGTTTTTTTTTGTTTTGTTTTGTTTTGTTTGATAGATTCCACAGGAACATGTGGCATTGGTGTAAGGATCTTGTTTAAGAGAATGGAGGGTTGGAGGGAAAAAAAAAAAACAGATGCAGCAATTAGGCGGCTCTTGCTGCTCATTGGGGAGGTGACACCAGTGGGTGATAGTGGCTTTCACCTCTCACACTCCCTTCTCTCCTGCCTGATTCCTAGAACAATCCCTGTCAGAAACACTCTTTGAAAAAGGCTGCATTAGACAATGGCTCTTCACCCTTATTTTACGCTTTAAGTAGTAGAGCAGAATGCTGTAAGGGGCCGAAAACAAGGCGTAATCTGAGAAAGACGCGCAGGCATTGTTATAACTGTGAAAACCAGAAGAGCCCCTTTCAGAGCCTTGACTGAAAGTGCTCGGAAGACCTTTAGTCCTTTGCACTCTCCCAATCACCAATTAGACAAACATTAACATCAATTAAGCTGTTATACGGCACAGGTTCCATATAATTACCTTAATGGGTTGACGCTTTCTTTAGCAGCAATTTCTTAAACAAACTTCATCTTTTGTGCAACAGGCTAAGAAAATTTTCAGCAGGGAGCATTTCCTTTTGTCAAGTTTTCTAAAGAGACAGCTGAATTGTTCTATTTAACAACAAACACCTTCACTAAGGACCCTCGTCTTGTCCCCGTTCCCACCACATTTGACTACTAGGCTCAAAGCTTATTAACCATCAGAGACAAAAAAACGGACTGGCCAGGGGAGCCCAGACACATGCAGGGCGGGCAGTACACAAAGGACCAGTGAGTCTGGCACCGGTTTGCAAGCAGACCCTCGGAGAAAGCACCAATTGAATTAGTTGCCTATTTAGTATCCAAAGCGCCAGATCCGTCCTTACCAAAAGCACAAAGAAAATGAAATAGAAAAACAGGATCTTGCTCATAAAACAAGACAAATCTGTCTAATTTATTTTGTACCAGTAAGTGCTAATTAAATGCAAGCTACTCAGATTCTTCCTGTTCCTGCCTCACCTAATTCGCTTAGAATCACGACAATGCCAGTCTGATTTTTCCCCCTGTTTAACAAACATTCATTTGAAATGTACTCAAATACAGCTATAAAAATACAACCCTTATATCACTTCTATTTTTATTTTATATAAAGTCCATGTGTTTTTACTCTGTTGTGAAATTATTTGGGGGGAGGGAAAAAGCTCTTGGCAGAAACAAGTCCTTAAACTATCCTTGTGCATCGTAAGGAATAAACAACTTGAGATGCATATAATGAACTATAATTGTTTCTCCCCCACCCCCCAGGGTTGGAATAATGTATGTAACCAAATTTCACAGCAATTCTTGAGAAGTCAGAAGCCTCTCTTTTCTATGTACAGTTTTTAAAGTAGACAATGGTTCAACAACAATAAAAAAGAAGTATAAAATATACTGTGAATACTTAATGACAAACCAAAATCTTTAAAATGCTTTTCCTTACCCCATTCTGCCCCTCCCTCATCTCTCTCTCTCTCTCTCTCTTTTTTTTTTCCTGTCTGTCTTTCTTTCACATTCCTACTGCTCATTTTCACATACCTGACTATAACAATATCCTCGGGAGTAGGCAATTCATTTTACATCTTTAAGGTCAGGGCTTGGGCTCCAAAAGACAAGTGTTTGCTCCTTTTAGTCTTGCCCTTGTGAACTCCCAGCATCTCTTTGAGTCAAAGGCTGAAGGCCACAAAATTAAAAGATGACGATGAATTTATGTGTAGATGTTAACCTCAGCCCACTGTTGCGCATGACTAGGGGGTTTTACAGGGAAAGAATTCTAGAACGGAAACAAATACAGTTACAAAATAATTATTCTCAAATGTGTTGCCAAGAATTAACATTTGAAAAAAATGTGCATATACCAGAGATCAATTTATCTGCAGTATCTAACCTATAACTTACCTACTGAAGAGTTTTATAATCAAAAAATTGTTTTACCTTTCTTAAATTTCTGCCTTTGTAAGCTTAATATATACAGCCATGTTCTCCATTCCAACATTTGTTTCTTTTTTAATAGACATGATTCTTTTTTCCTCAGTTTCTCTTTTTTGTTCACATTGATTCAGTTAAAAATTGATTTTGAGTCGTCTTGGATTGCTACCTTAGTGCCTTATGATATCACTTTAAATATGAATTTTTTTTTTACTCCTGTTTTCTCCGTTGGTTATTGCTCCCTGCTCTAGCACTAACATAGCTACAAACTGGGGATGTCACAAATAAATGTGGAAGCCCAAGTAAAGAGTTTCCATCACTGAATTTTCTCAGATTAGAATTCAGCCACTAATGATACAGTAGAAACATGAAAGATTATGTCAGAAGAGGCCTAAAGAAGAGATTGTGGTAGATTTCCTTATAACATTTATTTATAATTAAAGAAGCATTAATCTTAAAAAAAAAAACCTACTTCTTGGTAAAGCACTTGAGAATTATACAAATTTGTATCCTTCTTAGAACTTTTACATATAACAGATATAATTGGGTATAATAAGGGATGGGGTGCCAGGTGACACAGTCATCTCTGTAACCACAAAGAAAATGTGTGTAGAATCTAAGACACCTTCTCCTAATTTCTAGTGTTAGGGACGACTCTGATGTATGAATGAATTTTTTTTCCATTCAATATATGAGGCAAAGATCTGAATAAAGTAAATGTTCGCTTTTTGACACTCATATCAAACTGAAAACACCTCAATCAACTGTTGGATGGATTTGGCATAATTATTGATATACTTTGCAGGATTTTAAGAGTGAGGATTCAGTGCTCACATACAGCATTTGAAACGAACACAACTTATCAAGTAGAGTTCTGACATGTGTGACTCTTAGTATCATTTTGGAAGTGAAATAACCTGTCAGATTTTAAAATGTGTTAACAACTGGATGGTTAACTGGCAGGGACACGAAGAGAGGACATGGGCTTGGTTTGAGATTTTGTTCTGGAGTAGAGTCACTGACTGCCAGCCTGGAAGTAATCACAACAAGTTTTCCCCCAGGGGTTCTGAACAAAAATTCAATAGCAGAATAAATAAACTACTACACAGTTAGATTATCTTAACTAGCATCTGCACTCTTCTTTACAATAGCCATTTATTGATGTCTTTCCAAATACATTAGAAGTGGCAGAGGATTTATTTTGCCTTTGAAAAGTACTTATAACCATTCACTCGTTCAACAAATATTTAACTTTCTCCTATGTGCCAAGCATTCTTTTCAAAGTACATTATCAAAGTCGAATAGTACAAAATGCCTACTATCCTATTATTGGAGATATCTTACCTTTAAATGGATTAAAGCAATTTGTATAGAATGGGTAGACCAAAAAAATCTACTTCTTTCAGATTTTGTAAAACTCATCATCCTGATTAATTTATATCTGGGGTCTGACACATAGTAGGTGCTTCAAATATGGTGCTGTGTTAACTTGTCCATGTTCCAACCCCAGCTGATGTTGTGTGTGAAATTGCCTAATAGAAAAAAAATCCTCTGACCACTAGTTCATTTTTACTAGTATCATTGCCATCTATGACAGTGATTTATTTTAAGGAGTTATAATACATTTTTTGTTTGATTTCAAAATATGTTTTCCTTATTCTTTCCATCACTCACATTCCTTCTGGAAAAAAAGTGGGAGGGCAGTGTATGGGGTAGGATAGGTAGGCGGTATTGAGAGATGGCATAGCATTTATTTTTGAAGTTAGAGCTTAAATGACTTATGTATGTGTGTGTATGTTACATTTCAGAATGAATTGGAGTCTCCCAAAATGAGAGTTAGAGATTGTGGCTCTTCAAGGAAAAAATAATAGAATTGGTAGCGAAGAAACCTAAGCTAGAAATGATTTCTCCTTTAAGAACAGGGAGTCAGTCAACATCCATGTTGCTGAGCATCTGTGGTGCTGAGCAATGCTCTGGAACTATTGTAGAAATAGAGAACGACTTGAGAGATGCAAGTGTTACTGAAAATTTCTTCTGAAAGAATTCAGAACCCAGGGTCTGGACTATAATTCCGTATTTATTTCCTATCTCTTGGTAATTTCCGGCTTATTGAATAAATTTTGAGGAACTATTGGCCATCCATTTATGCTGAAAGTTGGTATTTAAATCCCTTTTCAGCCATGAAGAGCCATGGTATCTGTGATTCATAATTACTTTAAAAATAGATAACAATCATTGCATGCAGTTGATCTCAAGGGAAATAAGGCCTAGAAACACCCGCCTAAGAGCAGAACGTAATTTCATGCTAAAACTGATCCCCCTGACTTCCAACTAAATTTGAATCAATGTATCTACATCTGTGTTTAGATTTATATCCATCTACATGATCTTTCTTTTGTCTACCTCTCTAGCTTGGATTATTATACTAAATATGTACCTTCTATTAAAGTTAATTCATGAAAAAATGTACTGTCAAGTAAACATAATGGCAGATTGTAATCATTGAGTGAGTGGTGTATACACACACATACACCGACAAATACAAAAAAGTAGTCTTATGCTGAGCTATTTGGAAATATATTTCTAGCACTTCAAACAGTCTATGATATACATATATACAGATATGAAGGGGCAAGCCCATAGAATCTCTGGGAGAAAGATAAGCATTTTTATTCAAAATGTGAAGGATAAAATGAGAAGGCAAAGCCTACATAAAACATACAAATAAATATCTTCATTGAAATTCCTTTCCTGGAATAATTCACAGTTCACACGTGTGAAGGAAGGTTCTTATTACAAAGGATATTTTTTTAAGTTACTTATATGTGCACATCATTTTTATGTTCCCTGAATCAGAAAGATTTTATAAATCTTTCACTGTTACCCAAGTTCTACTATACCATCTACGTTGTATAAAGAAGAACCCTTAATAAATTAGATTTGAAATACACTTTTAGCATTTAACCTAATTTTTCCATATTTCCAGTTGTGTTCCTCCTTCTGTTTGGAATAAGGATGCAATGAAAACCTGGAGAGTCACTTCTTTTAATGCATCAAAATTGTGATTCGTTTTTCGAATGTAATATTTAAAACCCAAACACTTTTGAAATCAATTTATCAACAGTCAATCCTGGATGGTTTTGTGCTTTCTTTCCAAAATGCAAACATGTTTCTGCTGTCAGATGGAGTATTGCCAATGTACCATGTACTCTTTCATCCTCATGAAATTTAAAGAAAATAAGGCAAAATTTCATAGCCTAGTTCTTAAAGAGTCTGTATAATGTTGGGCTCTTGGGAGTTTGAGGAGCAGTCAGCAAAGTTCACCTGATTTATTGGCTTCCCATTTAGTTAACTTGGGATGGCCTAAATTCCTCAGAGTTTCTAAAGCTATCCTGTCGTGTGTGATCTTTTTAATGGTTCGGGCTGGTTAACAATCACGATTTCCGTATTGTGCATCCCTGTCTATAGGAGAGGCCAGAGCCTTTCATTTAAACTCTGGGAAGTTTCCTTCTCATTTGCAGGTGGTAGTGTAAACAGGGAAGAAGATTAGGGGTGTGTCATGGGCCATGTTACTCCTCAGTGCCCCTCCTCCTCTCTTTATAACAAAAGAGTGATAAGAGAAGTCCAGGAGACCTGAGGGTAAGTGCAAGAGAATGTGGACCAGGATGCTGTGAGTGGGGAAGTTAAAATAGTCATGGAGAAAGTGAAATGAGAAAATATTGGCAAATAAGATAAGAAAAATAGGCACAACCAATAAGGGCCCTGCAGCCTCTGTATACACAGATTGTTTGTTTTGCTTTTGACAAGGTGTTATGAAAAATATGCATTAGGTCAATGAGAGATATCCCAAATTTTAAAAAAGGCAAGAAAGAGTGGGGAAAACTCCTTTCCTTTTAAAACCCCCTGCCCTTATTATTTTGGTACAGTGCCTTAGGAGAGGATTAGGACTCAGCGGCCTTGCTCTTTATAAATGCATCATCTTTTCTTACATAAATATTATCTACATTTGGCTTTTTGGGTGTCACACAATTAGCAAATTAGTCATTCACTAAAAGTATTCATCTAGGTTTTGTAATACTTTCCCCACCTTAATTTTAGAATATTACATGCCAAGGGGAAAAATTGCCTTCTTTTTTATTGCACTCATTGAAATCCCTCTCTTAATGCTAGGCTCTGGAGTTATAGTGGCAGTTAGTTCTGTCATCAGAATATCAGCACTCTGAATGGAATTTTGAAAATTACAAAGACTGTGTGGGCATTATAGCAGAATCGATCATTCTCTCTATACGATAAATGCACTCTCATTTTGAAGCCTATGCATTTCCTTTAATATAGTTCCCCTTTCAGTTCAATTGATGGCATTTACTGCAAGTGTGAGACAGAAATTAGAAACTTCCTTGAAGGTTTCAGGTGTTTTTGTGCACAACATCTATGAAAAAGATAACTATTTTTTCTTCTGTTGAAGAACCTCATATATACATGAGATTTAGTGAGTTGAGCTTAGAGTCTAAGAAGTAAAACAAATGGTTCATCTGCACTTATGTGGATAAGTATGAAATACAATATTCATGTCCAAGACAATCCAGAGGTGTAATTGAGGGCTTTCAATTCTGCATTTAAAGTATCCTAGTTCTTTCTAATATGGTATACTTCCTAAATGCAATATTCCAAGTACGACATTCAGAGAGGCCCAGGTGCCATGTTGCACTTGTGTGTAACAGTCATGTTTTGCGGAAGGACTGTCATCTCTGTAGACTTTGACCGATCAATCTTGGGTTATTTGAAGTTGAAGTAGAGGCCATTTTATTTAGTCCATTTCTTCTATATGTTCATGATTCGCCCGGGTAGGGGTGATATCTGTTCTCTAGAAAATCCAAGAGCTCTGCCAGAGGGAGTCTGTCTTCTGTCAATAGCAGCTAGGGGGGTACTCAAGAGAAGCCCTGTATGCCATTCTGGAGAACTGGAGGGTGACTTGAATACAATCTGTAGCGTTTTGTCCATTGCACCCATTAGTAGAGTTGTGCCATGGAATTTCATGTTTCCAGTTGAGTACTCAGCAGCACCTGAAATTGCCCATTGGTAATGAGACCTTGAATAAGGTCCTCCTTTTAGAGAGGAGCTGGCACTGTAGAAAATAGTCTTAGAAATTCATGCATTTCCATCTGTTTCTCCAAATATGGGTGTTTCTTTGCTTGTCAGGTTATTAAGCCTCTACTTAATATCATACTCAAACCAAAAGCTAATTATATGAGCCCAGAACCATAGCGTAATATTATGAAGACAAGTGTACATATTATTTAAAAGTCCCAGTGATAGTTTTCAAGGTTTATGTAACTTGGGATCACCATTTTGAATATTATTGGTAAAATTATGAAAAGCAGTTCTGGAATCAAAACACAATGGCATGTTAATTTCATAGTAAAATGTGATCCTGCAACTGTAATTAATATTATCCATCTCAGTAGCTGTGGGTCATTATATAGTTTAATTCAATTATTCTTGATTAAATAGAGTTAATCCATTGTAGGTATTGGTGAACCTAATTTGTGGCAATTTACAGTGGATAGATTTATTAAAGATATATAGTGAGATATTTTATTTAACACACATTTACACTAGCTTAGTTTTAGAATTTAAAGGTCATAATCTGCTCTGGCAGCACACACACGCACCCTGTGGTTAGTTTATTTCTGCTACTTTTACAATCAGTTACTGCTTTGGTGAAAGCCTAAAGCTTAATCCATTAAGAGCCATTCAGAAGAAAACAAACAAACAAAGCTTTAACCACTTCAGTGACAACAGTGCAGAACCAACAAGCAGCCTTCTTAGAAAACCCTTGCAATTTTAGGATCAATAGCCTCACACAGGATGCTCCTACGTGATGAAAGCTAGAACATTTGTGCTGCCAGGTTTTGGAGAATAACACAAAACACACAAGTGTCTGGGAAAGATAATTTGATAAGTTTAGTTTGGAAATACCCATGTAGTCCAGAGGGCTGACTTAAGTCCTATCACCACTCATGATGAAAACAAACTAAACATCACTTTGGGTTGAAATTTTTACCTATGTGTCTTGAGAGTAGAAACTATTATCTTTTAGTATTTCTCCAAGTTCTACTACTCACAGCGTTATTATTACTACTTCTAATTACTGTAAGTGAATATCTGTCTATCCATTCATCCATCTGTTTCTTCAAAAACAAATCTTATCTACTATCTTTACATTAACATTTATAAGAATGTTAGAGTCTACTAAATTCAAGGCTACAGTTTTAACAATAAAACTAACATACGTTCATATATGAGAGGAGCAAAAACAAACATTTTTTTGCCACAAGATTAAAAGCCTGTTCATTTCCTTTCAGAATTATTTCACTGTATATTATCCTTTGTGAAAAACCCATTAGCTTCTTTTATACATCCTCAAGTCTTAAATAATGCACCAGGACTGCAGAATATGTTTCATGGAAAAAAATCTACTGTCATTCCATAGAATAAAAAAAAAAAAAACAACAAAAAACCCTCCTACATCTTTTGTATTCATTACATTCTCCTTTTCAGTTTCACAAAACAATCTTAAGAACTGTATCTCTGATAGTTATAGTTTTTAAAATGCCTTTACATTTATAGTTAATTATAAACTCAGTAATGAAATAGGAGTATTATTTATTATTTATCTCAAAATGTCAGCTGGTTAGACTTTACCCACAAATTATCTGGAGGCATTAAATTATATACCTTCCTAGGTAGTCAGCCGACACTGTTGGAATTGCCTGCAGTGTGTTTACAAGCTAATTTGTTTACTGAATATTGTCTACTCGTTTACATTGCTGCTTTTTTTTTTTCCCAAAAAGCAGATCCTCACTGATGAAGCAGACAATATTAGAAACTTACAACAGAAATCATTTTAATTTTAAAAAAAGAAGCATCAGATCCAAAGCAGAATAATCTCCTTGCTGAAATGTTATCACATAACATTGACCATCAACATTTTACAGACTAAAGAAATAAATTACCCTGCAATACCATTAAAATGCATGATTTTTCTGTGTGTCAGGAATGCTGTGCAGTTTTGTCTGGATTCATTAAGGCGCTCGCTGCCTAAGTGCGTTGCCAACCGGGATGTGGGTGGCTGTAATGGCAGCCTGTAGGTTTGTATGGAAAACAAGTATGGCACTGTGAAAAAAAAAAAAAAAAAGTCCTTCTCTCGCCCTTACAGATACCTGTACGGAGAGCTCGGGAGACATTTCCATAGGCTCATTGTCAAGTGAGTGTCAAAGCCCCCATTCGCTGGGAAGCAAAGGTAAGTCTGAAAAATGCATTGAGGGAAAAGGAAAGGGGGCGGCGGTGGGGGTGAAATCACCTAGCATTGAAGCAGCCTAACCAAGTGACAGACACGTAGACAACTCTGACGGTGCCAGAACAACACTCTGCACAGCCCACCAGCAAGCAATTTGTCACTGCGACAAGAATATCCTCCGCAATTTGGCATCAGGGTCCTTGGACAGCCAACTGCGCCTGTAGAGCACGAGACGTGCTATTCGGCAACAGGGAAGATGGGAACCAAGGTTCTCATTATTATGTCCAAATGTGTTATTTTATGAAAAACATATCTTTTGTCATGATCAACATAGAGAGGGAACAGTAGTAATTGATAATAACTGGGGGCAAATAAGACAACAAATTGGGAAAAAAATATGTTCTGGTCTGTTTTTGAGGTACCCTGTGTAGCGAGAAGCTTTCAGGATGTTTGCTTGATTGGTCTGGTGTTTTATGGAGTACTCCCACAGTGTTTCATAGAAATAATGAGTACAGAGGTGCAAGAATGAACTGGGAAGATTTCTGGTAGTAAACCTTTTGCTTTTAGCAGAACATACTCTTTTCTTTTAGACTTTATGTGTTTGTATATGGTGTGTTGATTAATAAGTCGCTAAGTGCAAATCCTTTCTTGCCAGTATGATTTGAAATAGGACAAAGAATTCAAGGTAAGTTGGCTTATAAATGTGCAAAGGAAAGACCCTTTACTCTTTACATTGCTACCCTGGTAATCTATTATAAAAGTGCAGTAAAGGAGAGAAGCCAGGGGCATAGGATAAAGGTATCTGATAAATAAGCAAGTAGTGTTCCCCTTGCCAATTACTTGGCATCTTACTTTGTAATTAATGCCACAGTAATGAAAAAAGTGGTAGGCACGAAGATTGGGCCTTTTGTGCATGCTATACAGAACCAAACACTCATAAAAATCTAGCTCAAAGCTAGCCCAGTTTGGCTGTCTCCACAATCAAAACTTACTAGAGAATTAGTCCCATAGGGGGTGTGTGTGTGTATGTGTTGTGAGGTATTATATAAGAGTGACATCAGGCAATTGTGGTGTTGCCGTCTCCATTACACAGACAAGGGTGTCCTTCATTCCCCAGACATGATGGAAACGTGTACCCATTCTGCCAGGATCTAACATCATGGTATCTATTATGTTCACTAGTTGTCCTATGAAACACTTAACTGCTCCTTAAATGGCTATGATAACTGCCTCACAATGCTTGGTGCATTTCCCAGTGGCTTGTATATTTGTGCTCTTTGGGAACTTTCAGGAAACTCTAAAACTAATAAAAGTTAAATAATGATGAAAGTGATAACACTAATAGTCATTTTTAACAACTAGGAAAGAATGTAATTTTAGGCAGTTTGATATTGTTTGAAATACAGTACAAATTTCAAAAATATACAGCTAATGTTATAACAATATTCTTTAAAAATGTATTTTCTCTAGCTAGCCACATAAACTGGATAGTAAAGGATGGTTTGGGATTGTAAGGAATGGAGAAAGAGATGTTTAATTGTGCGTCTTGGAAATGGTGTTAGGGTTGGAGAATGTTGACTGGCTGACTTTGGGGATGATTAAATGAAAAGACCCAAGATTTTTATCCTTTTAGGGGTAAGGTTCAAAGAAGGGGAGAACAGAGAGGCATGTGAAGAGAGAATGTTCGAGGCTAGAGGATACAAAATACAGTGGAGACCATAGAGAAAACTAACCTCTACTTTTCTAAGCTTTGCGTGGGGTGTTTTCTTTGCAGCTCCCATTAAAGTCAATGGGACTCATGCAGCTAAAACCCTGTGTAACTCTTTGACAATTTACTTCCTAGTGTCTGGAAAAGAGTACTACCTACTAAGGGCAATTTACTCATTCTAGTTTGTGCCTCCCATACAAAGATGAATTTGATAGCACATAGCAGGAGGAAAAGAGAGACTGCATTTAAGATTTTGTTATTGCAAAAAAAATCATCATTGAAAAATGTCGCCTAAACTCTCACCTTGTTTAGCAACAACAATAAACAGAGAAAAGCAATCCAGTGAAAGAATATGAAAAGAAGTATGGACTTGATTACAGGAAAAATGGTGATTGTTAGTATGAGGGTTTTTTTTTGTTTTTTTTTTCTATTTTAAATTCTCCAGCTCTGAACACAATCGCATGATAATAAGAATAGAGAACAATTCTTAAGACACCAAATTGAAGCTCTTGATTACTTGCTTTTTGCCATGCACCTCAAGTTGTACATATGTAAATATACCTGTGGTATCCTTACAAAATCTTTAATAATACAAATATTGTGAAAGGGAGTTACATAGGATTCTCCTTATGAGTAGAAATATAGAAAAAATGACATATTTATTCTGCTGTAAGCAATAACTGAAAAAAGCATTGTATACTCTATATAATATTTTTAAAAGCGATAGAATGTCATGTTAAAAAGTGCATGCTGTTTGTAATCTCTTTCATGAACTTAGAAGGCAGAAAACTAAAACTAGCTTTCAACATATTTTTATTATAGGCTTATGTATTTCTTTCCCCCAAAATGAAATGTCTATTTAGGTGCTCTTCTGCCTTATGGATACAATTCATATAACTGCACAACCAAATAATAAGCTTATGTGGGCTAAGGATGCAGCTTGTGTTTTTCTGAGTCCCTTCTCTGTGATTTGTTTTGTGACTTGTTCTTTGGAGGGTGAAGAAGTAAGACCCTACATGGCTCTGCTTTTTGGTACATAGAGCAGAGACACATCTATGAACAGCTGCCTAGGCAAGTTGATTATTGGGTAATATAATTTCTGAGTTTATATGTATAAATGAGCACTTCTCGCCATGGACCTAGCTTGTGCTTCAATTTAGGTAAGCATACTGCTGCAGCAGCTTTGAAACCATTTCTCTTTGATTGTACCAATTAGCAGATCCTGAACTTTACCACCAGGAAAAGACATTGCTCCACATTTATGAATGCCTGGCTTTTGAGAATTAGAATAATTATGTCACCAAACCTACCATTGATTTTCAGATAGACATCTCAATAATTTTGTAAGAATAAAAACCTTTCTGAAAGCACACTGATAATTTTTATGGCAGAAATAATATGTAGGGATGAATATGGTGATTTGATCCGTGAGAACATTTAAGGGAGAGAGATATTTTACTTGAACAGAATTTAGATGTGTTTCTGAGCCGAGTCTTTGATTATAAATTTCATGTGGGAGGGTTCTGACTGTGTGGGAACTTCTGAAATCAGATTTTCTTGGAGGAGAGGGTTGAGAATTCCCAAAATAATGAAAAGCATGTGCTGCTATTACCATAGATTATAGTAGTATTATAAAATCATAAACAATGATAAATTTAAGACCATAAAAATTCTCCCAAGTTTTAGCTCTGAGGCGCACAGCTGATTCTTACATCCCAGCCCATTCATTGTTTGGCCAGATCACATATCCTTCACCAAATACACATAAATGATTTCTGTTCACGAATTAAACCAGGATTGAATAACACATACAAAGCTCTTTAGTTATCTATTAGGTTTTTTCCTATTTTTCTTCTTACAGTATTTTTATAACCAGCAAGAATAAGTTAATATCAGTATTTACAGCAAAAACAAACAAAAAAAAAATAGATATGGCAGTGGCAGTGTCATTCACAACATTATAGAAACTTATTTTCCTCAAGTTATACTGCCATTGTTTCATTTTGAGCAAGAAACTGAATAATCTTAACACATTTCATGGAATCAAAGATTTACAGAATTATATATTCTAGATCTCTTATTTTAGGAATTATCTTTGCCATGATCTGAATGAATTAGATATTTTAACTAATTAAATTCTAAAATTAATCTGTTTATTTCAGACTTGGTTTGCTGGGAATTTACTATAAATCAATGTTTTCTAGCGCTGACGTGTACGACATCTTTCAATATTCATTTTTTTCTCTCCCTCCACATGGTTAAGAAATTATTATGACTTTGACATGACATCTATGCAGTCATTTTGTAGTATATGCAGTAGGGGAAGACATACAGAAATAATATATTTTCCCTTACAAGATCTCAAAACCACATATTTAGTTTGCAGTACACGCACACACACATACATGAACACAGTACATTTCTTTTAGCTCCATGAGCACATTTTGAATATATTGGCCCTGAAACATTTTCTCAGTCCCAGGAATGGTGTTTCGTGAAGTCATTTTGGTTCTCACTAAGAAACCAAATAAGTGTATCATCAAATTAATGATTAATTGCATTATTAAAGACAAATTCATATATATATATCTTCATTATTTTAACCACATTTGTTTTTTCTTGTATCTGTCTTTGGGCTTCCCTTGTGGCTCAGCTGGTGAAGAATCTGCCTGCAGTGCAGGAGACCTGGGTCCTCCCTTTATCTCTGTTTTTTCAAACATGACACTTGAATAGCCTTCTACAACTAAAATCTACTTGGAAAGCTGAAGTGTGAAGGGTAACTTGGGGGTAAAAGTGTGGTACTGTTAATGATGTGATTCTCTGGTTTCAGAGATCTTTGGGATTTTCAATATGGTAAATTTCTGATGCACCCTTTCAAGATTTGAGGCTTGAACTCTTCTTTGCTGCATCTGAGAAAAGGAAGTTACTACAGAGTAGCCTGAGTAGTCTGGATCAAAAGGTCTCCCAACATTATATGTTCTTTTTTGGGATGAAAACATGGAAAGGAAATCCTCCCAAGCAATGTTACGTTGTCTGTTCTCTCCTTGGTGTGTGTGCACAGCTTCTTTATCATTAAGCTGATTCAAGGACAAGTACTGAAAGAGGAAGCAGTATTTTAAGGTGAAATGAGATCTGGAAAATTTTTGTAGATACCCAAAAGCAGACAGGAGAAAATCTGTATCAAATAGAAATTAGAAGTTTCAAAATGATGGCACAGAATGGAAAACAATTTTTTTTTTTCAGTTCTAAAACTAAGGCAAAGGTTCAGGTGAAACATAACAATTTTCATAATTACTTAAGTGTGAAAGCACATAATTGGTAGGTTCGTTCATGGTCTTTTAAGTGGCATCATTGGACAATGGCAAAACCGAGAAGATATTTCTCTGCTTTTTCAATATCATGCTATATAAATTTGAGCAAATCATTTCCCTGTTCAGGGCTTACATGGGTGCAAAGCAAACAAGATTCATACACTATTAGTCTAAGGAGAAATGCATTATTATTTTAGATTATTTCTGATACCTGAAGTTTCTGTTGTCTGAGCTTTTATACTGTACAGAGTATATTTACTACAATAGTTTCAGTTACTTGTTCATTCAAAAATGTTTACAGTGTATTGGGCATGACCATACTTGCTATCAGCTATTCAGAGACTGTGAAGACAAAGTTCCAAACCTTCACAATACTCATAGTCTGATGAATGAAGCTATAAACCAAAATTAACAACACAGTATAACAAGGGATATGATAAACGCATGTCACTGTTTCTGTGGGAAGTCAGAGGAGGCGCTCCTAACATTGCCTCAGAGAGATAAGAAAACTACTTAGAGGAGGTGAACACTGAACTAGATTGATGGTGAAAATGAAGCTTCTTGTGTATAAACCAAATATTTCACAGGAGGGCTGAGCTGATTTGTGCTGTTCAGGAGACCTTGGCTTTAAGCATTCTTTTTTTGTGTGGCTTTAAAAATATACATTATTGTGAAGTTCTGCTGCCACCAATTTGTTTTGATACTAGGTTTTGTTTCCTGTTTTCTTTATTACATTGGAAGGAAAGGGGAAACCTGTAACTACTAAATATAAAAATATGATTCACTTAGTGACTACTTTCTACCCATTCAATACATCTGGTTTTTGAATGGTGTGTGTGTGTATGTGTGTGAGTGTGTATACATATGAAAAAAGTAAACATAAGTAAATGTGATTATGAGAACTTTATGATATCTTTTGAGATACCTGGAGTGATGCTGGCGTAACAAACCTACACTCAGGGAAACCTACACTCAAATTGTTTTAAATATTTGAGAGGATTCTAGGGCTTTCCAAGAACAGCTAAACATACAAATATACAAATCTTTTTAAACTTTCTGTTATACAGCGTGTTAAAAAGGTTATCTATTTAGCAGGTGTGAAAAAGGAACAGGTAGTAGGAGGCGTTAGTACATAGAAAATACTCAAAATGAAATCAGAATTTAATGATCTAGGGCAGTGATTCATTCTCAAAGTATAATGTGCTTAAGAACCACTTGGAGAACTTGTTAAAAAGTATAGTAGACCTGGGGTTGGGCTGATGAATTTCATTTTTTTACAAATTCACAGATGATGCTGATGCCACTTGTTGAGGATCATACTTTGAGAACAACTGATGTAGACCAGTGCTTCTCAAACTTAATCTGCATATGAATTACTTGGGGATCTTGTTAAGTTGAAGATATGGATTCAGTAGGCCTGGGGTGTGGGTAGGAGAATTTGCATTTTGAGCAAACTCAAAGGTGATGCTGATACTGCTTGTCTATAGACCCGCATAGTAAGAAGCACGGCCTTAGATGACTTTCTGTCTTGTGAGTCCAAGTCATATGACATGGCTTGGTCATTTTCAGAAAATAATAGAACCAAAAAATGATTTCAAGTTTGGTTTCAGACCAAATAAGATTGTCTCCTTACCAACAAATGCTAATAGAGAATTAGTGTTTGTTCTTTAATATTGTGTGAGTAAATTTTACAACCCTACTGAGAGAAGCATTTACTGATCTGTATAAAATGCCTGCCCTAGTTACTGTGAAAGATTAGGTCAAATGCAGGTTTCTTTTTTTAAGTAGTTTCTATCACTACCTTGAAACCTTAGAAATGAAATGTTACCCAGACTGGCCATGTATTGAATGTGTTATATTTTTCTGATTCTGTTAAGTAGGTACAGAAGGTAGAAAATGGACTGGTTTAACATCTTTCCCCGACACAAAAAAATAGAAATAGTACACTATTTATGTAATGTTATCTAGTCTCCCCCCATCTCTGTTTAGAAATTTTACTTTGCTAGGCAAGTTCTATTCAGAGAAAGCAAAAGGTTGAACTAAATTTAGTGAAATGAATTGGAAAATAGGCTTAATTTTGATCAGATAACAGTCCGTGGTGGATTGTGTGGATCTAGGCATGGAGGAGCCTTACTGAGAAATGTTGCCTGTCTTCAACCTACATTTTCTTGGTAATTGGTAATTCTCCATTTCCTCTGTTCTGTGTGCATGCAAGCTTAGTTGCTCAGTCATATCACTCTTTTCAACCCCATGAACTGTAGTCTGCCAGGCTCCTTTGTTCATGGAACTTTCCAGGTAAGAATACTAGAATACTGTCTTCTCCAGGGGATCTTCTCAACCCAGGGATTGAACTTGCATCTCCTGCAGGTTGCTGAGCCACCTGAGAAGCCCTTTCAAATAACAGAGAAATGAAATAATGGTAATAGCATTTGGAGTAGAAATTTCTAATAGAGCATTCAGATGAAGCATTCAAAAGAGGGGGATCTGTAGTATTTACTTTGGCTGACTTTGGATGGTTTTAAGGACCATGGGGCTGCTTGCATTTCTGTTCTTATATTGCTGCCATTCACAATATTTCAACTGATATGATACTGTTAAATTCAGTGACTCAACATGGTTTTTATATTTGTCAACATGGTATTTATACTTGTTTTTATTTGTCAAGTCTCAATTTATTTGTTGATATTTTCTTGGTGAAGTGGATCAGATATGGGCCACCAATTATGTTCATAAAGTTACCCTAGCCATGGCAGCCAAGGAAATGCAAAAATGTTTAATGTATTAATATAATTTTAACATGGCTTTTTGCTTGAGTATGTGACTTTTAATATTTTCATTTCTGAAGATAAGTGATATATTTACAATAATAATTTATGGTTAAGTACTTTTGGCATTTCTACTCCTTCATCTCATGTCTCAAGGGTGTTCATTTCTGATCCACTTACCAAATTGGACTACACCAAGCAAAAATTTTACTTGCAGGATGTTTGACTTTTTAGCATATCATGCTTGAATCTTTTGTTAATTATCTAAAAGAAGTTGCAAACAATATGGGTTTAAAATGTAGCTGTTTGGGTGAGAGGAACAGTGCTTAACCTTTTTGGAAATTCCACCCTTTTTAAGTGTGACTCCTCTTCAAAGAAAATGCTCATGATGCACATTCAGGAAAATTTTGTTTACAGAGTAGTGCATATTCATTGACCTTTTGAAGGAAGATTAGCAACTCTTATCTTGACAATTGAGGTGAAGTTAACCAAAATGCCATCTTTTTTTTTTTTTTCTTTTCTTTTGTTACATAGACATTGAAACCAGATGGATCAATAGACTGTTTTTCTAAAAACATCATTTTGTTTTTATGGTGTAAACCTTGCCTTACAAATAAGCCTTTATCCTGATTTGTAACATAGAAGCAAGTGGACATCTGGCTTCTGTGGAAAATATGATTCACTCATTTGCATTTTAAAATTCCATTCATTCCATTTTTAAATTGTTCACTTGTCCTCTTTGCTCTTTCTAAAAGCAACACTTCTCAACTCTCTTCAATTTCAAATTGAAGTTTGAAATTAAGTTTATGTTATTTATAATTCAGAATGTTATCCTTTTAACATTTTTAAATGAAAATCAATATTCAAGGTCCACAGCATGAAGAAACTCACAATATTGAGGTAAGTGAAAAGTCAGTTGAAAACCAAAAAGGAATTTGAGTGTCAAAAATCAATTTAACCCCTCTTCCTTTACATTGGATTTGAGTGAAGATCAAAATACTAATAAATAATTTATTCTTCAAGTCAGTTATAATCTGTATTCAAAAGCATTTTGCTGTATATAGGTGCTTCTATCACTAATGATAGGTTGTAAAAAAAAATCTGAGCTGAAAGACTATAATGCTATTTGGTTGCTCAGGAATATTATTTGCTGCAATAGTTTTTACAAGAATTTGAAACCTGTAAGATTTCAATCATTCTTAGTCCTAGCCCTTTCTCATTATAGTGGCAAATTCATAATCTAATAATTTCACTAAATTGAATCCTCGTGATAATCCAAAGCAGAATGATTTGGATATTCCATTCCAATTTTAGGTAAAACTTCTCATGAGCGTTTTATGCCTCGGCTTAAAATCATAGGCCTGTGTGGAATGCTAATATTTCCAAAGGATAGTTCTGAATATATAGTTAAACTTAATCTCTTTTAATGTATGGAGAAGGCAATGGCAACCCACTCCGGTACTCTTGCCTGGAAAATCCCATGGACGGAGGAGCCTGGTAGTCTGCAGTCCATGGAGTCACTAAGAGTCGGACACAACTGAGTGTCTTCACTTTCACTTTTCACTTTCATGCTTTGGAGAAGGAAATGGCAACCCACTCCAGTGTTCTTGCCTGGAGAATCCCAGGGACGGGGGATCCTGGGGCTGCCGTCTATGGGGTCGAACAGAGTTGGACACGACTGAAGCGACTTAGCAGCAGCAGCTTTTAATGTATCCTTATAACCAACTAGTTACATCCTAGAAGGATCTTTGTGTGTGTGTGTACATAGAAGAGTTTCCTCCAGTTCAGTGGAATAGTTGATAGGTCTAAAACTAGATGCAAGAAATAGGGATAACATGATGGGCAAAGGTAAAAAGAAGAGAGAAATCAGTTCATCATCTTCAACTAAATTTTAGGCCTGCTTCTCAAAGTGTGCCAGAAGATACTGCTCTCCTAAGAATATCAATCACATGAGGTTTAAGGCAATTAAGGTAAATTAAGGTATTAAAACTTAGGGGACATATAGCTTGGACAGTCGAAAGCTATACATGGGAAACTGGAACCAAAAAGACCAGGTGGTAGAAGTTCTCAAGCTCTGAGCTTCCATGCTGTCATAATTCATGTCTCACCACTGATGTCCTTTGCTAATACCTTACAATTGAGAAAATACCTGGCAGAACATATTGAACTAGAAATTAGGAAAAGTGAATTTGCTTTAATTTTCCAAGCTAGATTTCATGACAGCTGTCATCTTGAACTAAATCACATTTCCATTCAGGGCTTGGTGCCTATAATTGGAGGGAAGTGAGGGATCATTTTAATAATTTGGTCTGTAGAACTCTTAGAAAATGAGAGCTCTCTTCTTGAGTCAAAGCATTACAAACTCTTTTGAGACAAGCTGGAGATTTCTAGAAGCTAGAATCGTGTAGATAACTCTTTATCCTAACTCACTAGGTCCCCTCTAGTCTTTGATTATTTTAGGTTACTTTAGGAATTGACTTAGAGAAGTCATTTGACTTCTAATAAACTAAAGTGTATCTAGGTAGGTTGGTTCCATCAGTCATTCCAGAAATGTCTCAACTCTTATTTTGAGCAGGATGAGATGGACTATCATCAGGACACCCACTCAATATTTTGAGGCATTGTTAATACTTCCAATATTTGGGGCATTGTTAATACTTTCAAATACACACACTGCATGGATGGTTCAATATAGATTTCATAATCTTCAGCTCCTTTAAGGACAAGAAGCAGTCCACCTCCCTTTCCTACTGATGCTGCTGTCAGAATTCTGGGCACGAGGGACACATCCTGTCTCTTTAAAGGAAATTTAACTGTCCTGGTGGGAGGGAGTGAAGCAATCTTAAGGTATTGAGTGCTGATGACCACATCAGTCAGACTCTCTATCTGATGTAATTAAAAACATTGAGGTGTGTGCTCAGTTGTGTCCAACTCTTTGGGACCTCATGGACTGAAACCTGCTGGGTTCCTCTGTCCGTGGAATTTCCTAGGCAAGAGTACTGGAGTGGATTGCCATTTCTTACTGCAAGGGGTCTTCCTAACCCAGGGATTGAACTCATGTCTCCTATGTCTCCTGCATTGTCAGGTGGATTCTTTACTACTGCACCATCTGGAAATCTAAAGAATTAAAGGAGTCTTGGGTCAGGGGGTGGGGAAACTGTTCTGAGGAGAAATGTAGACAGCTGTCTAAAGTGTTTTGTCTGAAACAAATATTCATGGGTTTATCCATTGATGTAAGTATTAGTCGCTCAGTTGTGCCCAACTCTTTGCGACCCCATGGACTGCAGGCCACCAGGCTCCTCTGTCCATGAGATTTTCCAGGCAAGGATACTGGAGTGGGTTGCCATTTCCTTCTCCAGGGGATCTTTCCAACCCAGGGATCAAACCCGGGTCTCCTGCACTGCAGGCAGATTCTTTACCGACTGAGCTACAAGGGAGGAAAACTAGTCTCTGAAACTAAAAACTAGTCTCTGAAAATGACCAGAGAAGTCTGTGTTTGGTAGATTAGGTCCAAGTAGAAATTTGATGTTTGAGTAAGTAGGTCTTAAAACAAGTACTGAATCAGTCCCCATCTTTTAGAAAAAATCCAAATGGCTTTGAGTGTGGTTTTGGTTCATTCTCCCTCACTTCTGAGATGGGATGGTACTATCACTTCCATCTTACTCACTTGGTACTTACTCACTTCATGGTGTGTAGCTAGGACACAAAAAGATAATTACTGCTCCATATAATAACTTTTGAGATTTTAGGGGGAAAAGTAAAAGCACATAAAATTCTAAGGATGTAGTCATTCTACCGTGCTTTATAGTGCCTTTCATTTGGACTTATTATTGTAAAAGTAGTTAGCTGAAGTTCTTAACTTCCCTTTGTGGCAAGTGAAATTGAAGACCCAAGTCTTCAGGAAGTCAGAATTATAAACCCAATGCTAGTCAGTAATGAACCTGAAAAGACAAAGCTGAAACTTTTCTTCTGAAGCTTGTTTTCATTACCATGTAAGTTAAAAAAAAAAAATCACTGAAGCAAAAAACATATTAAATGCACAAATGTAAGTGTACAGATTATTGAATATTTGAGCACAGTCAATACATCCATGTAATCTTCAGTGGTTTCATGAAAAAGAACATTTTTACCATATGAAAAATTCACCTTTGTCCCTTCTTATTACTATCGGCCAAAAGAAATCACTATTTTGATTCCTATTACCTCCAATTAATTTCATGTTGTTGACTTAAATTATTTTGCTGAGTTTGGTCGTAGTTGTGGCACAAGAGATCTTCAATGCATCATGCAGGATCTTTCATTGTGGTACACAAATTCTCTAGTTGCAGCACACAGGGTTTCTAGTTGTGGCAATGGGGCTTCAGAGCATGCGGGGTCTTAGATCCTCCATGGCATGTGATCTTAGTTCCTTGGTCAGGATCAAACCCACATCCCCTGCATTGCAAGGCAGATTCTTAACCACTGGAACACCAGGGAAGTCTGTTGTTGACTTCTATGTAAGTAGTTACAAATGATACGTACTTTGCTGTACCTATGCTGTGGAACAATGGTGACATAATTATAGTTCATTTATTTTCATTGCTATAGAATATTTCACCAGATGACATGCCAAAGCTAATTTATCACTACTTTTGATGGGCATTGGTTGCTTCCAATTTTTGGGTTTATTCATCTTGTATGTATTTTGGGTATATAAGTATACTTTTCGGTTGTTGCTCAGTTGCTAAACTCATGTTCAAGTCTTTGCAACCCCATAGATGCAGGATGTCAGGCTTCCCTGTCCTTGAGTATCTCCCAGAGTTTGCTCAAACTCATGTCCATTGAGTCACTGATGCCATCCAACATCTGTCTCATCCTTGCCGCCCCCTTTGTCTCTTGCCCTCTATCTTTCCCCACATCAGAGTCTTTTCCAATGAGTCGACTCTTCACATCTGGTGGCCAAAGTATTGGAGCTTCAGTGTCAGTCTTTCCAATGAATATTCAGAGTTGATTTCCTTTAGGATTGACTGGTTTGATCTCCTTGCTGTCCATGAGACTCTCAAGAGTCTTCTCCAGCATCACATTTCGAAAGAATCAATTCTTCAGTGCTCAACCTTTATTAATGGTCCAATTCTCACATCTGTACATGACTGCTGGACAAACCAGTAGATTTGACTATACGGACCTTTTTCAGCATACTTTTCTGCCTGGGGTTAACTATATACCTGGAAATGGAAACAAGATATGTTCAGTTGTGGTAGATGTGACAAAACAATTTTCTGAAGTAGTTGTGCCATTTCATGCTTGTGCTAGCAATGTCTGATGTTGCTTCATATCCTCACCATATTCTATTTTAATTTTATCCATTTAATTTTAGCCATAACTCCTTGGAAGGAAAGTTATGACCAACCTAGACAGCATATTAAAAAGCAGAGACATTACTTTGTCAACAAAGGTCCGTCTAGTCAAGGCTATGGCTTTTCCAGTAGTCATGTATGGATGTGAGAGTTGGACTATAAAGAAAGCTGAGTGCCAAAGAATTGATGCTTTTGAACTGTGGTGTTGGAGAAGACTCTTGAGAGTCCGTTGGACTGCAAGGAGATCCACCCAGTCCATCCTAAAGGAGATCCATCCTGGGTGTTCATTGGAAGGACTGATGTTGAAGCTGAAACTCCAATACTTTGGCCACCTGATGCGAAGAGCTGACTCATTTGAAAAGACCCTGATGCTGGGAAAGATTGAGGGCAGGAGACGGGGACGACAGAGGATAAGATGTTTGGATGGCATCACTGACTCAATGGACATGGGTTTGGGTGAACTCCAGGAGTTGGTGGTGGACATGGAGGCCTGGTGTGCTGCAGTTCATGGGGTCACAAAGAGTCGGACATAGCTGAGCGACTGAACTGAACTGAACTGAACTGATGTAGTGGTATCTCATTGTAATTTTAATTTACTCTCCTTTGGAAACTAATAATGTTTGGCCACTTTTCCTGTGTTTATTGACTATTGTGAAATGTCTGTTGTCCATTTTTCTTTTCGGCTGTCTTTTTTATAGTTTTGTAGAACTTGGTATATTCTGCATATGTCCTTCGTGAGATCAATGCATTGCAAACAACTTTTTCCAGTTTATAGTATGCCTTTTTCACTTTCTTAATGGTGTCTTTCTTAATTTTAATTTGGCCTTTTCTTTTATGGTTAGTGCCTTTTGTTTCCTGTTAAAGATATCTTTACCTACCCCAAAAAGGTGACAATATACTCCTACTTGGGAGGGGGGAGGGGAGCTTATTTTTTAACCTTTTATTTTTAGACCAGTGGACAACTTGAGGTGATTTTTGTGTATCCTATAGAGTAGGAATCACTTATATTTTTTTCTTTATATAAATATTCAATTGGAATAACACTTTATTGAAAAGATAATTCTTTCAGTATTGCAGTGCAATCACCTTTGCCATAAATTGACTATGTATTGATATATGTGTACGTCTGTATTTAGATTCTCCTTTAGTTTCCTTATGCACTATACTGTCTGAATTACTATACTTTGTACTAAGTCTTGATTTCTAGCAATGTGTATCCTTTGATTTTGTTCTTTTTCAAACTGATTTAGGCTATTCTTATCCTTTTGCATTTAAAATTATCTTGCTGATTTCCACATTTAAAAATATCTTGTATAATTTTGATTGGGAATGCATTGAATCTATGTATCATTTTGGGGAGAAATGCTATGTTTTCAACACTGTATTCTGTTCACAAATCCTTTCATCTCTAGTGTTTATAGTCTTATTTAATTTCTCTCAATAATATCCTATAGTTTTATAGGTAGAGGTCTTATTTAAATTTTTTTTCTTTGACATTTGCTTTTTGGAGTGCTATTGCAAATTTTGTGCATATTTTTAAAACTTAATTTCCTAATTGTTAATGGTATATAGAATTACAATTTTTTTTTTTATATTGACCATGTATCCAGTTTCCTTGCTAAAGTTGTATATGAATCTTGTTTTACTATAGAAGCCTTTGGATTTTATAACTATCCAGTTATATCATTGGCAAATAATATCATATTTCTCTTCCTATCCTTATATATCTTATTTCTTTTACTTGCTTATTGCTCTGACTAGTTATTAAACAGAAGAGTGCTCATGGACATCTTTGTTTCTTTTCCAGTCTCATGGGGGAATTTTTTTGTTTGTTTCACTGTTGTGTATGTTACTTGCTGTAGGTTTTATATAAATACAATTTGCAGATTAGAAAAGTTTAATTCTTAAAAATGTGTTGATTAATTTTCAAATATCTTTATATTTTCTACTTAACTTTTTAAAAATTTGGTTTCTAATCTAATAGCAATGAGATCAGAGAATACACCATGATTTAATACTCTGAAATTTGCTGAATATATTCAATATTGATAGGTTGTGGTCTCTTTTGGTGTACATTTTATGTGCACCTGAAAGAACGTATATAACATTTGAAGACAGTATCCAATGTATTGTTGTTGTTTAGATGCTAAGTTGTATCTAACTCTTGCAATCTGATGGACTGTAGCCTAGAGCCTCCCAGGTGCTAATGGTAAAGAACTTGCCTGCCAATGCAGAATATGTAAGAGACATGGGTTTGATCCCTGGATTGGGAAGATTGCCTGGAGGAGGGCGTGGCAATCCACTTCAGTATTCTTGCCTGGAGAACCCCATGGGCAGAGGAGCCTGGCAGCTACAGTCTGTGGGGTCACAAAAAGTCAAACATGACTGAGAAGACTTGGCATGCACTGAAGCCCACCAGGCTCCTCTGTCCATGGGATTTCCCAGGCAAGAATATTGGAGTGGGTTGCCATTTCCCTTGCTAGGGGATCTTCCTGAATAAGGGATTGAACCCATGTCTCTTACATGTCCTGCATTGGCAGATGGATTCTTTACCACTGAGCCAGCAGAGAATCCTGTTCAATGTATAGTCTATCACATTTGAAGTCAGTTAGATTAAGAGTGTTTATTTTCATACTCAAGTCTCCTGTATTCCTACTGCTATTTTATCTATTTTTTGTATTATTATTAAGAGGAGTGTGTTAAAAACTTGCCATATGATTTTTGATTTGTGAATTTTGCTTCTATTTCTGTAAATTTTATTTTGCTTCATATAATCTAAAGCAGTGTTATCAGATGTATATAGATTTAAAATTGCTGCATTCCTGATGTATTAAGTCATTAGAAAATGTCCCTATTTATGTTACTTTCCTTTTCTCCCTTTCCTCATTTTCCACTAATCAAATGTTTTTAGCAATCCATGTTCTCCATGCATAAATCTCTGGCTAACTTGATAATTAAACTTCACTAGTTTTTTTATTACTTACCTTAGAAATTATAACTCACATCATTGTTTTTTGAGCATTTATTTCAAATTGATATTCTTACCTACTTCCCAGATAATGCAAGATACATAGAACAATTTATATCCATTTACCTACTTCTTGGCTTTTTATGTTTTTGTCACACATTTACTTCTAACTATTTTATAAACCACAAAAACATATTATTTCTTTTTGTGGGTATACTATCTGTTTCAGTGTGTAAACATATTTAATTTGTCCATTGCTCTTCATTCCTCTCTGCATTTCTCTGCTTCTGGATTTATTTTAATTCTGCTAAAAGAAATACTTTACTGTTTTCTTTAGTGTGAATCTATTGCTCTGAAAAATCTTTGTTTTTGTATTTCTATCTTAGGATCACTTTTTTGGAGGATATCTCATCTGGGTATAAAATTTTGATTTAGTAGGTTCTTTTCTCCTTTTAACACTTTAAAGATGTTTCATTATCTTCTGGCTTTCATTGCTTTTTTCACTTCTTTGAAAGTAATGACTTTTTCATCTTTCAAATACTCTTAAGACTAAACTGTCTATGGTTTTTTATTTGCTTTATGCTGAAGAAACTCAGTGTGATTTTCCTTGTGTAATCTTTTTGTTTGTTTGTTTGTATTATTTGGGTACATAAGACAGCCTGGATTTGTCCTTGCAGTTTCTTTCCCCCCAGCATTTAAAAAGTCTTGTTGAAAATCTCTGCAATATTGCAGCTGGCCCATTGTTCCTCTACTCTTTCAAGCTCTCAGATTGTGTGTATATTAGAATTTTTAACCACAACTCACCTATATATTCTGTATTTTTTATTAATGCTTTATTTTTAATTTTATATTGGAGTATAGTTGATGAAATATTTTCTCTTCTTTAGATATTTTCTACTGGCCTATCTAACATTCTGTAAGCCCTTCTTCAGCTCTTCCCAAACTACAGTTACCCTATCTTTTGAAATCTAAATTTAAGTTACTGTAATTTTTACATGTAAAATTTTTATTTGATTCTTTTTATATATTCCAGTTCTGTGGTAGGATTATCCAGTTTATTTCATTTATTGAATGTATTGATCAATTAATCTTTAATTCTGTGTCTGGAAATTCTGACATCTGTGTCACCTATGGGTCTGTTTCTCTTAGCTACTACTTGTTCTTTTGACACTTTACTTCAGTAAGACTTTTTAAAATTGAATCCTAGATGTTGTGTTTGATTGTAGGAATTAATTTATGTTTTCTTATTCTAAAGAGGATTTATCTCACCCTCTGTCAGGCAGCAAAAAAATAGGACATATCTAATGATAGACTGGGGACTTCCCAGGTGGCTCGGAGGTAAAGAATCCATCTGCCAATGCAGAAGATGGCAATGCCTTCAAGCCTATGTCTTTGTATGTTATATAGCTTTTCCTAATTCTTCTCAGCAAGAGCTTTGATCTATTCTCAGCTACTATGTGGTATTTGGAAATGATAGTAATCCCCCTGTAATGAGATTAGCCAATATTGAGTGATATTTTACATATTGACAGTTTATTTTAAAATAATTCAGAGACACAGGTTTGATCCCAGGGTCAGCAAGATCCCCTGGAGAAGGAAGTGAAAACCCATTCCAGTAATCTTGTTTGGGAAATCCCATGGGCAGACGAGCCTGGCAGGCTGTAGTCCATGGGGTAACAAAGAGTCAGACACAACTGAGCATGCACACACGCATGCAACGACAGGTTGAGCTGGCTGGAAACGGATTTTCTGTCCTTGGAGGACTTGGCCTTCCTCTTACTCATCCCTTTCTAAGGTGCAATTTTCCAGAGTTCCCAGACTTCCCAGGGCCATGAGAATGTCTCTGTCCTACTGTGTATTTGCTTTCTTCCTGACTTCTTAGCCTAATCATCAATGCAGCATTGTTGGTAACTCCTGAAGAACTACAAGATTTTTCCTTTCTGGGTGGTTTTAGGCCCCAAAATTTCTGCCTTCCTTGATAGCACAAAACTCCAGTTTTTGCCTTCTCAATAGGTGCAGTTGACTTAACCTGCCTTTTCATCTTCTTTCCCTAAGCTAGGAATTGGCATATGCCATGAGAGGAAAAGAAGCATAAAAAAAATTGGGCTTGTCTTAGTAAGCTCCTTCCCCCGCACCAGAAGTTTGCCTCTCGAATCCTGGCTACCTCAGCAGTTCTCCAATGCCTTCAAGCTTATATCTTAGTATGCTATGTAGCTTTTCCTAATTGTTCTCAGCAAGAGCTTTGATCTAGTCTAAGTTACCTCATGGTGTTTGGAAGTAAAAGTAATTTCTTCTCCAACCCGATGATGAGATTATCCTATATTGCATGATATTTTACATATAACAGTTTGTTCTAAAATAAATAATTCCAAACTCTATCTTCCTTTGTATTACAAAGAACTCCAGTAATATTTTGGGCATGCTTTGAGTATGTATATTGTGAATTTGATTTAGATATTTTCTGTTATCAATTAAAAGTGCATTTTGTACTTTAGAAGCATAGTTATGTTTAGAGATATTAATAAACCAGAATTTTGGTGTGTGATACTATAGTTGTAAAGTGACAACAAAATAGGAGGAAAAACATCCCTCAGGGCATCACAATATTTGGTTCTTGGGGTATACGCTTCTATAGGAGTTTTAAAATAGAGTCTCAATAATTAGACTCTCTTGGATGAAGTTCAAGAAATCCATTTAGCAATATAATCAACACTAAATATTGTTAGATTGATATTTTTAAAGTCATAGCTTTCAATTAGTTAAGAATTGATCTAAGCATTAATCTAAAATATTTCACAAGTAGGGTGAACCTTGTCATCCTTATACTCAAGAGTCAGACATTAAGAAAACACTGTGTTACAGGAAATACTTTTGAAACTGCTATGTTCAGTACCTCTTTTTCTTTTTGACATTACAGAATCATTGTAAGCACAAGGCCCACCTTACATTCTCCATCAAAATCATGGATGGTCTTTCCTCTGTATCTTCATATCTTCACTCTAAGGGAGGTTTAATTCCATAACCTCCTCTCCATCCCATTCTGTAATGTAATTTTACCTGACCAGTATCTCATCTTCTTAATATCTATGTTAGCAAATATTTGATCTGATAAACTGATACATAATAAGATAAATGTTTCAATTGAAAGCTTTAAACACATCTGTATCAAAATACTTCATTATAATAACTCTTCAATAAAATAATAGTATTCTGTTATACATACATTTAAAAAAAATGTTGCTTTTTCTTTATTAATTATTTGCATGAGTCTTTAAGTTACAGCTTTCTTGTTATAAATGTATATATTGCAATAAGTTCTGAAGATTTTCTTCACCCTCAATCCAATTCAAACCTGGAGGATATGGTATAACAACTGTCATCGTAATTAAGATATTCTTGTGCCTTGAAACTTTTCTTTCAACCAAGGTAGCATCTGGTTTTCTTTATTTTGACAATTGCAATTTCCCAGTTTCAGGACTTTTTTTACATTATCCTTCAAATTAACGTTGCATAGTGTCTGCCAGTTTTCATGGTTTGCAAGTATAATACCCATTGGTTGTTTTTATTGGAAATTACAGATCTTTATTTTATATAATAAGTTTTTAGGAGGGATGTAATTTGTGAATCCATGAAAGAATGAATCCATTTTCATTCAGATCTCTGAATTTATTTATTGCCTCTGTTCTACAAAGATAACATTTGTCTCAAGGGCATTCAAGGTTGCATTAGAAAACAAATAGCTTGTGTATTGCCACTTGCCACAGTTATGAAGATATTTTACATGATCCAGCAAACACACTGTAAAGAGGAAAATGAAAATATTATTATATTGTTTATGGCCTACTTTGCTGTCTTTATATTATTAAAAGCCCTATTTTCAGATTATTTCTTTTATGTAAATTATCAACAAAAGACCAGCATCACTGTGGTTAGATTACTATTCTCTTGTATATATCGCTAAACACCTTACTACTTAATTATCATCTCCAAATGGTGTTAATATAAAAATGTTGTGACTTCAAAACATTGAAACTCCCTGGTCTAGCTGTTATAACACCATGTCCACAAGATATAGCTATATGCCTGTTTTATACTGAACTTATGTTTAAATTTAATGCCAACATTTCATTGCTAAGAAACATGTTAAATGAGGATGGAGATGCCATATTTATTGAAGGGCACATCTACATTGGCAGGTGTTTTCTGAATTAAACATTTGTTTCAGATAATATTTTATTCAGTAACATCTTATCAGCCAAAATGTTTTCTCTCTCTTTTTTTTTAAGTTTTGAAAATTCCAGTTTCCTCACTACATATTCTAAGCTGGAAATGTTTGGGAAGAAATATTCTTTTCCTTTGGTCCCAAATGCTTCAGAACTCTCATTTCCTCATTGCAAATCTTCTGTCCAGGGCTGTCCATTCACACAGAATATTTCTGCTCTTTAGGCATTGAACTTTATTTTCCAAATATTTTTCTTTAGAAATGGGTTTTTAGATTGGAGCTTATAATTTGGAAATAGTTGAAAGAGTCTGCAAGTATACAAGTCAAAGAGGAAGGACTGGAAAAACACCATTTAGGATATGACACGTGTCTAAAACATAATAATCTCAGAAAGATGAGTGATTGAAGTTTCCAAAGAAACTGCTGACAATGTCTGAAGTTAACACACTTAGTTCTAAATCTGTGCAATTTGACCTTAATTTTTTTGTGAACAAAAGTTACACTTTGCACTAATTTGCATTGCTGCTACTTTCATCTTAAATTGGAATTTTTTATCGCCATCCATCTGTACGATACCTCCTGTTACTAATTTTTGACATGGATTCCCTCATTAATATGAGCTCCACAATTGCATAGATTAAAAGTTATCTGATCATATCTGGCTCATCCCATGTTGTATCATTCTGTTCCTATATTTGATAGAGAGTGATTTAATTGTGACAGTGTTAGTATATAAAGAGAATGAATCAGAGAATAATATTGGAAGAGTAAAATTTTAATGTATCTATTGATGTTTTATAGGGTTTAAAATTTTAGGTGCAGTTTTCTTTTTTAGCCATTTTAATAGAGTAAAAAACACAAATCTTAGATGTTGTAGTCTTATAAACATAAAGATTATATGTAGAGAGTGTTCAAATAAGAATTTAAATAGATTCCTAATTAAATATTTTGCATATCTTTGTGAAACAATTTTTTTCTTTTTATGATTAATCATTTTGAAAGCTCTTAAGTGAAAGAAATTTATTTCTGATAACAACCGTCATAAGTACCAAACCAATATAGAAACCATTATCTTTAAAAATGTTTGAAAACCCAAAAGGTTGAGTTAGTAAGAAACCTCTGGAATATAGTGAAACTCCTAATACTCTTAATTAGTTCTTTAGATCAGGGTCAAAGGAACAAAACTTCTCAACAAAACATATGAGTGCAGTGAACTGAGAATTCCTTTAAGAGCTTGATTTGATAGCTATGTTAAAGCATCAGTAGATGTCAAAAAATTAGGGGCAGGGGGTTAAGAGGTACGAAACTGTTGTGTACAGAATAAGCTACAAGGTTATATTGTACAACATAGAGAACATAGGTGATGTTTCATAGTAAGTAATAAATGGAGTATAACCTTCAAAAATTGTGAATCACTGTGTTGTATACCTATAATTATATAATATCATACATCAACTCTACTTCAGTTAAAAAATAATCCTCTTTATAATCTCAAACTTAATCTGAGTTGGTCCATGCTGAGACTTAAGGCTACTTGGAAACTCTTAGCATCTGTTCCTTTATTTGCCGAAAAATTGAGCATTCTAATTATTAAAAGCCTGTCTTTAATATGAGTGAGAATTTACTGAAGAATTAAAGGACTCCTGCTCTTCTCTGGTTTCAATAATTATAATGAGCTCTATGTAAGGTTGTGCATTTTAATCTCTATCCTTTGCCTCTATAATTGGTTTGTAGTACCTATTATTTGGGCTGCTCTTTTCTGGCCGCCCCAATATGTTAACCCCAAGGAGAAACATGCCCTTTGACAAGTGCTTCCTTGAAACTATGCATCTATTTTCTCTTCTGGAAATTAAGGGTGACATTACCCATCTTCCAGCATGGTTGGACAATAGAGGAAATGCTCTCTGTGAAGGTGCTCTGCTGAGTACCTTGAACATAGAAGGTGCTGTTACATTTTGGCTCTTTTACCATTGGTGTGTTTTGTTTTTTTTTCTCTCTCTAAGGGCTTCCCTGGTGACTCAGATAGTAAAGAATCTGCCTGCAATGCAGGAGACCTGGGTTCGATCCCTAGATTAGGAAGATACCCTGGAGAAGGGAATGGCAACCCAGTCCAGTATTCTTGCCTGGAGAATCCCATGTACTAAGGAGCCTGGTGGACTTCAGTCCATGGGGTTTCATAGAGTTGGACACGACTGAGCAACTAGCACTTTCTCTCTAAACCCTTCTAAACCACATGATGAGAATTGCTGGTGTCCTGGGGTAAGGGGGGCTTTGGGAGCTAGTAACTGTTTAATGTTCATGCTTATGGAGGACTACCTGTCTTTGATAGATTCTTCTCTGATGAGCATTGGTCCTGAAACTCCTCTGCTCTCCAGCTTCTATGTAATTCTTGCTATTTAATTTACTTGGGACCTGAATCCTAAACTATTAGAAGCTATAAACTCTTTCTAACAGCACAGCAATTAAAGAGAAGGATTTTAAAAACTAAAGAAGTCTTAATGTAAGGACCATGGTGACCACTCTGATTACCATAGAAGAGTGAAAAGAACTCTAACCTGAGTGGTTCAAAACCATTTGCTCTTTCCTGATTTTAAGTGTAAAATGCTAGTAAGTCACTTTAACTTTTTATTCATATATTACAGTGTGTGAATGTTAAACTAGATCGGGTGGAAAGATTTAGTCCAGAACTCTAGTACAATGAGATACTCCAAGAAAACACTCAAATACATTCTTTGAATACTGCGCCCTACCCCTCACACCCTCAATTTTGTAGAGTCACAAAATGGCATTGAGTGTCTGTGAGTTCCTAGAAAATGAAAATTTCTTAAGATGATCTAATGCAGTCTCCCCCACAAACTGTTACTTCCTAAAACTCATTCTGGAAGACAGTGGCCAGCTTCAGTGAGAAAGCTAAATTTAAGAACATGGCAATCCTCATATCTTAACTAGCCATTGTTCTTAGTGTAAGAGGAATACACATCATCAGACCATCAAGATTTCTAGTCAATCTATTTTCCTTAAAAAATGGGTAATTATCAGGACTTCCAGGTGTATTTAGAATCACAAAATGACATAAATGTTCATCTGCAGTTAAAAACAGCTCCATAAGGATGAAGGCAACCTGTCATCCTAGAACAACTTTTTCTTTTGACATGTAACCTGGTGGCTCAGACAGTAAATAATCTACCTGCAATGCACCTACCCTGGTGACTCAGAGGGTAAAGCGTCTGCCTGCAATGCAGGAAACCCAGGTTCGATCCCTGGGTCGGGAAGATCCCCTGGAGAAGGAAAAGGCAACCCACTCCAGTCCTCTTGCCTGGAAAATCCCATGGATGGAGAAGCTTGGTAGGCTACAGTCCATGGGATCGCAAAGAGTTGGACACGACTGAGCAACTTCACTTTCACTAATGCAGGAGACCCAGGTTCGATCCCTAGGTTAAGAAATCTCCTGGAGTAAGGTAATGGTTTCCCACTCCAGGATTCTTGCCTAGAAAGTCCTGTGGACAGAGGATCCTGGTCAGGTATAGTCCATGGGGTCGCAAAGAGTCAAACATGACTGAGCATTAACCCTTTCACTTTCACAATTCTAAAATATGAGATGTATTATTACAAAAGGTTATTATTAATTTCCTCATGACAAAGGTTTTTTTTTCTCTCTCTCTTTGTGCATTAAATGCAACTTCTTATCATCCAATGTTATTAATTCAGTTCAATCCTGAGATACTCCTATCCCATGTCTTCTGTATATAAGGCATTGTGAAGAAATGCCCACTGTGCCTTTCCTGCTTTTGTGGCTAGGTTGGGACCCTTGGGATAGCAAACAGAAGTTCAGAAAGGGTTAGTACCATACCCTTTGGCCCATGGGCCATTGAATAACCTGGGGAATAAATTCATACTCTGCAGAGGCAGAGTGATGGAAGGGATTCTTAATTCTTTCCCTGCCAAACACAGCATGGGCACCTTTGCCTGCTCAGAGTCCTGTTTCCTTATGTGACATATGAATGAGTTATAATGAAATCCCAGCATTTCTCAGGTCCTTTCACCTTCTGACCAAAGAACTCTTCAACTAGTTAATACTTCCTTTTTAGCATAATAGAGCCTTAGAGCATAATTTCAATCATGGTTAAGCACAGTTAAGTGAGATAGAGTTAGTTAATAGGCATTTTATATTCTGTATGTCAAGTATTTATAGTTTTGTAGGTGAAGATGAGTCCTGGATTATGTGTCATGGACATAGTAGTGTGAGGGTATGCATGTTCACCCATATTAGGAAGTAGAAAACCAGGACAGAAAAAAGTAGAAAGCAATGAATTTGGAAAAGAATGTGAAGGAAGGTGACTATGGCCTGACCTATGGTTCTTTAGAGGGAAAAGTAGAGTTTATGTTTGTGATAGAAAGAGGTTATGCAAAGTACTGAACTGAAGAAATGTGGAAAGTGTGTTCAGGGATGGAAGGTGAGAGCTTGTTTACTGAGAGCATCTGGTGAGGATGCAGTAATGGCTGAGGCATGTTTTCAGTCTAGGTAAGTGTGGAAGTGAAAGATGCTCAGTTGTCTCTGACTCTTTGCAACTCCATGGATATAGAGTCCATGGAATTCTCCAGGCCAGAGTACTGGAGTGGGTAACCTTTCCCTACTCCAGGGGATCTTCCCAACCCAGAGATCAAACCCAGGTCTCCCACATTGCAGGAGGATTCTTTACCAGCTGGGCCACAAGGGAAGCCCCTGGTAAGTGTAGTTTTTGCTGTTTGTGATTTCCAAAGATGAGTATGTGCCAATGATAGAAAAGGAGATTTAGGTTCAATTTTGGATTTTAAAATAAATACTGCATTATTCCACCAGAAAACTTTAGTTTACTATACTTTAATTCCTTTAAAGTATACTTTAAAACTTTAGTTTACAATACTTTAATTCCTTTTAAAAAAGTATTATTAAAAGTTTGACTGTTAAATATTAAACTTGACATTTTGATTAGCATGATTTATCAAAATGTTCTCTGTCTTAAGCATTATATGAGAATTAATTCTCTGTAATTAAGCATTATATAAGAACATATCTCATTTTAAACGGTAGCTTTTTCATCAATACCACAGAAATACCAAACATATAGGAGAAACATATATAATTTGTTGATATTCAAGTCAGAAAATTACACTAATGGTTTTAATTTACATTCCACCCTAGCCTTCTATATTACAGGCAGAAAATTTGTGCTTCCTTTAATTGCACAAGCAATTAGGCATTTACACTCTCAAAACTAAGAGAAAATGGCTAATTGTGTATGCAATATCTGTGCCCACCACTAACAGTGGCTACAAACAATCCTGCTACCAAAATGAAAGCCAGGGATAAAAGCCGACCCCGAGTCATTGCCCTTTTTGAAGCTTGGAACATGCTTTTCTCATAACTTCAGTGGCTTTGAAAGTTCTATGTTTTTGACAGACGTAAGCATTAGCCTGTAGTGCTCCTTATAATCTGAAGTACAAATTATTCTCATTTAAATAAAGTGGAAATGGTGACAAATTCTGAACAATTTCGTTACAAGACGTATAATATTTGAAAATTTTCTCTGGAGTATTTTAGACCAATCATGTTGGAAATTTAATATGAGTGCCTGATTTCTAAAGTTACATTTCCGTCCCTTAAATCCCACCCAGAATTTGTCTCCAGTCATTTTATATCTCTTCAAATGCCACCCAAGTATTTACAGCCCCCAAAGCACCACGAGTTCTTCTAAATAGACACATTCTTAGAAATTGCTAGAGAAGTGAACAAAAGATGAGTCTGTCTGTCTTTCCAACTAAAATGTCTGTTTTATTTATATACCACTGAATTTACATTGGATTTTTCCCTCACTACAATAGGTAAAATACGCTTCCTGTGTTCATCGTCTGTCTTTTAAAGTAAGAATTTAAAAGGAAACAGTGTCCATTGCCCCTGAATATTTTCGTTCATCATCTCCAAATAAGAGATCAAGACTTTTGAAGACCCTTAACCCAAGTTGAACACCCTCTGTGCTATAATCAAATTCAGCTATTTAAAAAAAAAAACAAACAATCATTAATAGCAGATGTTAAACACAAAAAAATCCGCGAGGTTGGATTTTGCTGTAACAACATACTGAAAACCTCCTTTTGCTAAATCTACTTAGAAGCCCATAAGAGTATCCGAGCATAACCAACTAACTCTTAATTCTACTTGACTCCCTCAGTCTGATATTCTAGCCACTATTTTTGTTGTTTTTCAAAAAATCTAACTACCCTTGCACTTATGTCATAAAAAATTCTGCCTTTTTTCCCTTTTTTAATATTTGTATTCAAGACAAACAACAGGAGGTTGAAATCAGGCCATTTAAAAGAAACATCTGCTGACATTTATTCATATGCTACATGTTCCACTTTCATCATTGAATGTAATGATAAACACACATTCCAGTCAATAATGGCAATTCCCAGCCAAGCTTTACAAATGGTCTCTTTAACACCTAAATTGACAGCTCGGGAGATTTTGAGATAGAAGCTAAATATGGTACATTTGGACACTGTTTGCCTAAGTCTAGGATGTCTTGAAGACTTTAATAAGCAGACATACATTACAAAATAGAAGAAAGTCTCGACTGTTCAGGTATGGGAGCAGTTGAGTTTGACACTCTTTTGAGCAGATTAAAAGCACCAAAAAAAAAAAAGAAAAAGAAAAACCTTCAAAAACAAATGGCCTCTTGGAAGAGTAAAGTGAAATAACAGCCCTGGCCCACACTACATGGAGCCTCGTTGCATTTAAGAGAGAAAACTAATTGCATCTCATTTAAATGATAGATCTTAATTGTGAAATGATAAATAAGTTAAATATTTATTTTGCTTCCCAAGTTAATTGAAATAAATCCTGCTCCGAGTTTCAATTATTACAAGAACATGTTTAATAAAATATTAAATGTGTTCCATTTATTGCTAGCCATGAATCATTCTGTCAGCTTTTAACATGCAAAGGTTTTCTTTTAAGCCTGTGCCATAGGTTTCAATACATATTTCTAACTTCTCTTCAGGAAGGGACATCTCACAGCAAAGTGAATTAACAACACAGAAGGTAGCCATTAAAGATCTCATGATAGGATTGGAATTAGCTTGAGTCATCACTATGAGGACATGTAAATACATGCTCCTCCCAAGACGTTAAGGACCACATTTGATGTATATCTTTTATGTATATCCCTATACATTTTAGTTCAGATTGATTAACCTTATAACTGAATCATAGACTGTGTTCTAGCCAAGGAGAAAATCACAGCTTTACCCAACTCGATCATGTGTGAAGAGTTTCTCTTTTCAAAAGTCTGCTGTCCCTGTGGTTTAAAACGGGTCACTCCCTACTGAAAAGAACCTAGACATTTAACAAACTCTCTCAAACAGAAAGAGAGGTAGGTGAAGTTATCTCATACACTGTCATCCAAAGAACAAGTCACACCAATCTGTAGTGCTCTGATTAACGGTATTTTTCTCTGAAATCGGCTCCATTTAGGGGACAGCTTGAAATTGTTTTTTGTTTTTTGGTTTTGTTTCTTCATACAAGACAAATGGAGCTAAATTTGGAACATCATGTTATGGTGTTTTCATCTGTTCCCAAGGCATGTTGAACAAGGTAGCCAGACATATCTTAACACCTTATTATTATTCTATGTGGGGAAAATTTTAAAAATCCAGAAGATGGATTTACAGTAGTCCATGACATTGGCTACAGTGATGGAAAGCATGGCAAGCTGAAGGACAGGTTACAGGGATTTCTGAGGCGGTGTCATAGAGCTCTGGGTAGAAACTGCTGTTTTCAAAGTCAGCATTGATATTAACAGTGCATTATAGAAAAACCTGAACACCATAATGCTCTTTTTCATAATGTCACCTCTCCTATGAATCTATTGAAACTGGTTCAGTAAAATTTTCAGTGAAATTTTCCTCCAGTCATTCATCTTTCACATATTTACAACATTACTGTGTGGTAAAATTATGGTGGCTAAACCAGTTTGTTAAAGCTCTGGGGCAGGATTCAGAGGAATCAGTTGATTTCCACTGATACTCCATCCTAGAAGGTTTTTAAACATGGATGTCTGGCAGGAGTGTAGCCCAGACCTGCCGCATCTACACAGGAGCAGAGTGTACTGGGTGGGAAGGGGAGAGAAAGTATGTGCTCTCTCCCAGGCCCCCCAAAGCCAGAGCAGAGTGAAGATGGGACGCCAAATAAATCTGCCAGTGATTACGCTAAAGGAAATTATGATCTTGTTATAGAAACCATTAAAGGAAAACCAGAGTTGGTATGTAAATATTGTTGCATCATTATACCACTGAAAAAAACAACCTAGAGCAACATTAGTATGTTATGCAATTAACAAAATGAAAAATGAGCTGCTTGAATTTAAAGCTTTTAATGTTTTTCAAACAGATAATAAGCATTTTCGACACCACTGTAAAACATAAAAGGAAAGGTCTCTGTCAGAGTAAGTGACATAGTTCATCAATACTTACTATGCATTAAGGAACTGATGTATGTTCACATATCTCTGTTATTTGTTATTTTCTAACTCATCAAACAGAAACCATGTATAAACTAAGGCAGGGTAAAGAGAGAGGACTTGTGAGAAGAAGAAGTGATGTTTTTTATTTTTTCAGAGATTGTTGGCCTGTGTGTGTTTTACTGATTTTGAGAATAAATGGCTTGGAAAGCCTAATTTGTGTAGCCAAAAGCACCAGTATAAAGTACTGTGTGCAATATCTTAGATTTAGAACTTATTTAAAAATATTAATATAATTCTTCAGTGCCTTAGAATAATAAAATGTAGTTAGCATTTAATCTATTACTCGGTATTCTTTTTGACTCCCTTAAACCAGCAGTTAATTTATATTTTCAATTACTATAGTAGACTCTAAACAATACTTTAGCAGTGTTGCTTCAATGGGAATAGGAAAACAAAAACTTCTTTAAAATATGTCACAAAATATTCTCATGCACTATAGTATCTAGATATTATACAAATAATGTAATATTCATAATATACAAATTATAACTATACTATTCATCTTACTGTGGTACTTTTTATAGATGAACAAAAAGATCACAATTATTTACTCTTTGAAAGTCAGAGAACTACTCAATCAAAAAATTTCATAAAATGAACTTACATTACCAACAATGCAGCTATTTTACTTTGCAGATGATGAGTGATTTATGTATCAAATTCAGAATAGTAAGGAAAAATGCATATGGGGACAATGCAACTTTCATCATTTCTAAATGAATATAATTTACTGTAGGCACTAGAAAGTTAATATGTTCTCTAAAGATTTCTTTAATTTAGTTGTTGCTAATTTATTCACACTAATACAGAAAAAAATACTGCAAAATTTTTCATAACAAAAAAACTGTGCATATCTCTGTGTTTTAGCTGGCATGTGGTTCTACACAGATGGTTTGGGGCTTTCTTTGCTGCAAAACAGATGGGCCTGCACTGTCCCTTACCAATCAAAAGAGAACTTGAAAATATAGGAATATCTTTACCTACATTGCGTCCTTTAATTCAAGAAATTAAAATGCCTAAAAGTATAAATAACTGCCTATGGAAAATAATTTTTGAAGCGGGATGTCATATGTTGAAATTATACAGTAACCCAGTTCATGTTTAATGCAAAAAAATATAAAAAGTTTGGCTTATATGTGATACTGTTTGTAACATACAACTATTAACTTAAGAAATTTACAACTATGGAATGACTGTTATCATGTGTTCACCTTGCCTAAAAAACACTGCTGTTTTAAAACTTGAAGTGCAGTTAAGCATATTTCAATTCAAAGTGATCATTCTAGGCAGTATCATCCATTGAACCGAGTTAGCAAACACATATGAGTTTGGTACTCTTATAACTGACACACTTTTACAACCAAAATAGAAGTGCAAACAAAGCTCTGAATTAACCTGAGTGCTTTAAGTATTACTTTAATTATTCACAACGGAAATTATGAAGTCTTTTGTGCATTGAATTAGAACTGTGGCCTGCCTTCAGTGTTTGGATTTCTGTTGAAATGTGGAAGTATGATATTCAGAACTATTAAAAGCACTCTCTTTGTTTTGTACATATCAGTAAATTGTACCAAGTAACGTGGCAGCACACTCTCTCGTATCTTCACCAAGTGAGAGACAGACATCATGGGCTCACGAGCTTAGAATATAGTGTTGCTTATAGGCAAATCTCTTAACTGCTTTTGTCTCTAATATATCAATACAAATAAAATTGTCAACATGCGATGTGGCGACCAATTTTTGATATTTTGTCAATATGCACTCTAACAGTGAGAAGCTTTGCTGAGCATAATCAAGGGTAAGATTAGCTTTTAGAGACTGGTGTTCCTTTGTGGCATTATCTGCAAAGCCCAGTTTAGCTGTATGATCTACCTTTACTTACCCAGGATAAGTAGTTTCAGAGCACTGTGTACCCTGTATTTTGCTTCCCTCCCAAACTGTGCATTTACATATTGTATAGCCTTTCCAGGAAAGGAAAACTGATGAAGCTCTAATGCTTAACTATAAGAAAAAAACCCTAAAATTACTTTATATCTAAATGATATCTATATCATCTATATTTATATAAGCACACACACATATATATATTTATATATATATTTGCAACTATACATGTAACTGTATATAACTGCATCTCTCTCTTTCTCTATCTCTATATATGTCTGTGTGTGTGTGTATATATATACACACACATATATATGTATATATATGTTTACATAGATTTTCATTCCTTGCAAATATTTTACTAAGGAACATAGAGAGAAAGACTTTTTCTACATATAAGCAATGTTTCTTAAATTGGTTTCTTTTTTAAATGTTCAGATTCTGAAAGAAACTGAGTATTTTTTCTTTTGTCTGTGTGATGCAAAATAACAGCTTTGCTTGTATTTTTTCAATTACATGAAAACCAGTGTCTTTCATAGATGAAAGGTTTTGCCAGGCTAGTAAATGTAAATAAAACTGTAAAATAAATATATTTAAGAAAAGAAACTCTTCTCAAGCACTCCTAATACTTTGGCAGCATCTCCATAAACAAACAATTGATATGGTAATTACAAATACTCTTTATCCATTCTTTAAAACCAGTTTCTTAAGTTGTCTTCTAGCCTAAACCTAGATCATATTACTGCAGTTGAATGAAATAAAACTGAATTCTTAAAAATGTTCTTGTGACTAGTTTTTTAAATAACTGAGTCTTCTATTTTTTTTTTTTTTTTTTTTGCGTTAGTAAAGTTTGCTGGAATAGTTGGTTTTGGGACTTAATATTCAGTCAGAAGACCTTAAACCTTCTAGAGAATCAAGGAACATAAGCATCAAAATTTAAGCATCAAAATATTTGAATTGTTGGGAATATTCTGGCAATTAAGAACCAATACAGCCCAAGTGAAGAAGCCTAAGGCACTAGGCTGAACATTTTATGGGTTCTTCCTGGACTCCACTGAGAAAAAGAATACATCTATGCAGTACTTGGCATTGGCAAATGTAGATTGTGCCATCAACCATTATTGACTTATCTGGCTCTTCAGTGTCCATCTAAAAATAGGTCTGATGTACCCAAAACATATATTATTGCTCAGATAATTATTATTGAACAGATATTAATTCATGCCTATTCCTTGGACAGTTAGAATGCTTCTGAGCATTTTGTCAATTTTTAAAATATTCTCCTGCTGATTATGTGGCCCAGGTTCAATTTGCCAAGCCAAATTGACCTGAACAGAAACTTAAATCTTTTATTTGACTCTTGTCAAAATTGGACTTTAAATTGTTTTAATTTTCTTGCAAACAGATGCTTATTATATTAGGAAGTAAAAGTTAGCAATTTCCTACTCATTATTCCTCATTTCAACTATTAATATCTGTAAAAACTGTATGAAAGTACAAAGAGAAGGCATTACCGTTACCTATCTTGGTGGCAGATTATATTATTGTTTTCGATTTTTTGCAGTCCCTCCCTGGGACAGAATTACACTAGTCATTGCACCACTGACATCAGATTTGGCCACAGGACACTCCTGTAGAATCTTTCCTCAGTCTAAGTGATTTACATCACATCTAAGCAGAAGCTTTAAGAATGTATCGTGTGGGACTTCCCTGGTGGTCCATTGGTTAAGACTCTGAGCCCTGAATGCAGTGGGACTGGGTTCAATTCCTGGTTAGGGAACTAGTTTCTACATGCCACAACTAAGAGTTTGCACACTGCAGCACAAGAGTTGCATGATGCAGCTAAGACCTGGCATAACCAAAGAAATAAGTAAATATAGTAAAAAAAAAAAAAGTTATTGCACAGTGCTACCATTACTTGTTCCCCAATGTAATAGAGAAGAGTTGTATTCCCCTTAAGAATTCTGGAATGAAAAAAAACATGGGGGGACCAGAGTCCTAGCTGTTCCCCAGCTGACTTGAACAGGAGGAAAAAAAGATAAGTTTTTGTGAGCCTCTGAGATTTGGGATTATCTGTTACTAAAGCAAAACCTATCATAAGCTAACTATGAAGGAAACAAAGAATTTTCAAAACTTATCGTTTCAATTTTTATTTCATCAAAGGAACTCTGCCTGCAGTGTGGAGGACAGATGGGCATGGAGAAGTCCGGAGTCAGGAATATTAGCTGGAAGATAATAAGAGGAATAGGCTTGCCCCCATGCTAGCAATTAGCTGATAGTGTAGTGGGAGAGAAAAGAATAAATCGTTTCCACACTGATGTGGAGCTCAGAGTTAGTAGGTATTAGGGGATTATGTCAGCCTTTGTACTGAAGATGAGTCTGAGGATGGAGTAAAATGTGAGTCAAATGTTCAGTGGAAAGTGGTCAAAATGATTATGAAAGATCACTAATTGTCTTTTGACTGCTTTGGCAGATTATTAAGTTATCTGAATTTAACTCTTTTTTTTTTTTTTTTTTACTATCAAAGACAATTTTATTTAGTATTTACTGGACTTCACAGGCTATTACTTATCTTTTAAAATTTTATTTTTTTTAATTCATATGTTAGCTTCTTTTGAAATGTATTAAGTATTCAGTGTAGAAAATTTGTAAATTTACCCCTTTCTTGAACTCCTCCAAGAAAAAAAGAAAATTTCTGAAAAAAAAAATCAAGGAAAACTGAATGTTTTGGTGATTTTTCTAATATATGCCTTTTATACAATAATATTATTTTATAAGCTGATTTTTTTCTAGTATTTCACTAGTAGTTTCTGTACCATTACATTCTGATCATTTTGCTTTGCTATATAGAATTCCATTTATAGACAATGTAATCCATTTTGTGTTGTTGCTTATTTATATTTTTTGCTTTTTTTTTTTCTATTCTAAACAATGCAATAGATATCTGTCCACTTACCAGCAGGATCTGACAATATCTACTCTCCTTACTCAGTATCTTCTTACACATACAACTCCTCTTTCCCCAGTAAAAGAAATTCTTAGGCTATAAATTGTGAATTTGCAGCTATAAATTATACTAGTAAAGAATGTTATATTATCCCATCAGATGGTTTTTTATTTCTTTATTCATGAAAGTTGCTCCACTAACTTGTGTCTTTTCCTCTGGTAGTCTAAGATCTGAGGTTGTCTGAAGAGCCACAGTCAAGAAAACATACTTTTATCCTGCATTTGCATGGATATGCATATCCTGGCAGTACTCTACCAAATACCAGGTCAGTTATTCCCCAAACAGTCAGATTTCTGTCTCTGGGGAGCCAATCACCAAGGAAAGATTATTTATCCTCACCTGGCAGAACTCAGGAGTGGCCATATAACCTCCAGGTAGAAGTTTAAAAGCCAGCATATGATTGTCTGTGCCTCTGTTTTGTTTTTTGTTTTTGCCCCTTTGCCATGAGACCAGGTATGGATACTGGCTACCCTGTTACCTGGATCCTGTTAACACACATTCATTACAAAGACATAGCTACAAAGGACAGAGACTATGAGTGAGAAATAACTATCTGTTGTAAGGCATTGAAATTCTGGATCATTTGTTACAACACATAACAGCTACTCTCCTGGTTAATGCATCTAAGGAATAGCTATGTGTTCCTACAGATAAGGAGATCATGAGAGGCAGTATAAAGTAATGCATGAAGACAGTCTTCCTAGGCTGATGACCTGTTTTTGCCTCTTGCTAACCAAGTAATCTTGAGGACAGTGTGTAACTTTTCAAAATTTTCTTATTCTCACAGGAAAATGGACATGATGATACCTACTCTCAAATAGTTGTTATGAAGGTTGAGAGAGAGATCAAATGTAGTGTTTAATATTCTGATAATACAGACATTTTTGACATATATCAGTTTATTTAAAAGGTTTATAGTATTAGTTTTAATAGTTTTAAACAGTAAACAAATTGAGTTTTAGGTAAATAAGATACCTAGATCTCAGATCTCAAGAGGGTGAATTTAGATTTGTCATGTGAGTTCTCCGAGCTTCTGTGTGTGTCTGTGTGTATGTGCTCAGTCATGTTTGACTCTTTGTGACCTCATGGATCCTGCCAGATTCCTTTTGTCCATGGAATTTTCCAGGCAAGAATACTAGAGTGGGTTGCCATTTCCTGTTCATGGGTCTTCCAGACCCAGGGACCAAACCTACATCTCTTGCATCTCCTGCCTTGGCAGGAGGATTCTTTACCACTCTGTCACCCAAATGCTTCCCTTTGTATCACTGAGGTATAAAGTAAGTTTATGTGTGCAAGGAACACAATGTATGGCATATTGGAAATGCCCAATAAATGGTAGATGCTATTAGAATTATAAAAGTAATAGTGTCCATCATGAAAAAGCCTTTGGATGATGGAAGAGCATTTCAGTGAACATATTAGTCTTCTCTCTATTCTTTACTTTCAATTTTTTTACTTTGAAATTTGATGCTGCATTCCAGAATCAACTTGATGGATCAACTGATTTTATATACAGATTTCAAATAGCGTGGCTGCAGGAACTATCTTTGATTTGACCAAAAATCTCTTTGGAAAACTAAACTGTGGTAAATTACATAAAATATGTGTAATGCAAAATCCAGTCATCCATCTGGCCTAGTCAAAGAGGACTTCAAATGTACTTTGAGATAAAGAAATCAGATGAGATGTGGAACTAGCTGAATTATAGGCTTGATTTAGCGTAAGCTGACGCTGTTAACTTGAGCAAGGCTTTTGGGTGCAGGTTTCCTCATCTCTAAGGTGGCTATGTTAGGATCACAGTAGGAGACATTGTACATTTGGTTCTGAGAGCCCTGAAATGAAAAGCATATATGTTTTATTATATTACTTTAGCATAATTTTCTTCTCTCCAAATGCAAAACTGAGCAGAAACTCTGAAGTGTAAGTTAAGTGTTGAAAGTAGTATTATGTTAGGACTTTTCCCCTTATAGTTCCATGGTTCTTGAAGTCTTAAATCTGGAGGAAAAAACAACAGTGTCATTATCCACAACAACCCAACAATCCCATTAACCAGTCTCATGGCAGGGTCTTCCTTGTCACAGTAAATATTGTCCTATGAGTGTGAAAGTGAGAAAAGCAATTACTTTTCTATAATGATTGATACTCACTTATTCAAATCTTTTCTTTCTCTTTTCTATCTAATATCTGTTCATTTTTTATTTCATTCACTTTAGTTGTGTTTTTCAAAAGTTGTCAAAGATTACTTTCCCAGAAATAGTCCAAATTAATACAGAATATTCAAAATGTAATTAGAGGAAGAGATATGCAAAAGTGGGCAGTATTCATAAAAATGTTAGAAAGTGATAAAATTTACCTCAAACCACAGGATTCTATTTCCATGACCTCAAAATCAAGATGGACATGTGGAAAATAAATCTAGTTTAGTATCTAAGTATTTGCAAATTTCCAGATATTTATTTTCATACAACTACTAAATTCTCCAAAGAATTGATGCTTTTGAATTGTGGTGCTGGAGAAGACTCTTGAGAGTCCCTTGAACTAAAACAGATCAAACCAGTCAGTCCTAAAGGATATCAACCCTGAATGTTCATTGGTAGGACTGAAGCTCCAGTACTTTGGCCACTTGATGCGAAGAGCTGACTCATTGGAAAAGACCCTGATGCTAGGAAAGATTGCAGTTAAGAGAAGGGGGCAACAGAGGATGAGATGGTTGGATAGCATCACTGACTCAACGGGAATGAATTTGAGCAAACTCTGAGAGATAGGGAAGGACAGGGAAGCCTGGCGTGCTGCAATCACAGGGATACAAAGAGTTGGACACAACTTAGCGACTGAATAACAACAATTATACTCCAGGGAAGAATACTCGAGTGGGTATCCATTCCCTTTTTCAAGGGATCTTCCTGACCCAGAGATCGAACCTGGATCTCCTGCATTGCAGGCAGATTCTTTACCTCCCGACCCGGGAAGTCTCACTTACAAGTATTCCACATCAATTATATTTGTAAAAATCGTTAACATTTTTATTTCTGTTTTGAACTAGAAAGGGTAAGTGGAAATCAGGAGAAACACTACAAACATTCCAGAGCCATTGAGCAAGCAGAAGCAAATATAGTAACTTTATTGGCCTGTGAAATAACAAAGCTGCCTTAACATGACTCTGACTTTCCATGCAGGCAAGGAGCGTTACATCAGAACATCTTCATATTATAGCCCAGTGCAGTGGTATTTGGGGGCTTCCCAGGTGGTGCTATTGGTAAAGAACCTGCCTGCCAATGCAGGAAACTTAAGAGATGCAGGTTTGATCCCTGGGTCCGCAAGATCCCCTGGAGAAGGGCATGGCAACCTATTTCAGTATTCTTGCCTGTAGAATCCCATGGACAGAGGAACCTGGCAGGCTATGGCCTGTAGGGTTGCAAAGAGTTGGACACGACTGAAGCGACTTAGCATGCACGCACACAGTGGTATTTATCAGAAGCAGATGAGCAAATATTTATTGCACCAAGATACTCACAAGTGAAAGGTGAAATAGTCTATGTGAAAACTGAAAGGGCGGATAGAGAGCAAGAACAACATAAGTGATGCTATAAAAGCCCCAAAGCACATGCTATGTCTAGGAACTTGTTAAGGATACAGTGTGGAGGGTGTTTGGTAAGGGGTGTCAATGAGCCTGGTACAGAATTAACTCAGAAAAGTGGCAATGGGAAGTTTAGAGAAAGATTGTAAAAGCTTTGAACATTAAGCCAAAGAGCCTGGATTTTGTTCTGGAGACAGTGGGAAACAACAAATAGTTTGTAGCTGGGCCTGACATAAGCAGAACTGTGCCGTAGGAAGATTGATAACCTGGCAGAAATGTGAAAAAGGAAAAGTGTATGCAGAAGGTTTCCTGGTTTTCAGATGACAAGGTACCATCAGCACACAAAGAGTTGTTTTTTTTTTTTTTTTAATCTTAGGAGAAATCTTATATTTCCAATTCTTTTCTCTTGGAAGCTTTAAAATCTGTACATAACAGAAGAAACATAATCTTTAGCCTTAAATTAAGGTTATTTTAAACTTATAACAAAATCAGGCATCCTAATTGCATATCTTTCCTCTTTATTGTAATGAAAGTTTTCCATGTGGCTAGTGGATAAATGGTCAAAAGCAAAAGAAGCTACTGTAGCCTAGAAAGGCTTTTACTCAATATCTACCCTACCATGTAAAATACACACACACAAATACTTTAACATGCAATCACATAGCAGCTTTACAATGAATTAGAAAAGGTCTGTAGCCTTAAAATTATTTACTAAATACATAGTATATTATTACAGGCTATTTTTTTTTCTTTCTGAAGAAAATCTATCTTGCATTTCTCTTGGAAACTTGATGATAATATTCAATCATGTCTTCCTGTGGTAAACAATGTTATTAACTATAAACAAGTAAATAGAACCCAAATGAACCCCTGTCATATTTTAAAGAACTACCCTCTACAAAATTTTGACACTTTTACACTTAAGAAATGTTGGCTGACTTCAGTGGATGTATGATATAGTTTTCACCCCTTCTGAATATCACTGAGAAAGGCAGAAACATTCTCAGAAACATTTGAGCAGGTAGCTACAATTAATATAATCTTTTTTATATCATCTCTTAGAATGTATTTAAATTATAAATGCCATAGAGGTATTTCAAAGATATAAAATTTCAAATACAATTAAGGCAAGTGTCAATTTTTTTCTATTTGTAACTTACCTTTCAGAAAACTCCACAAAGAAACATTTTGTCAACTAATAATTTAATAAATGTGACTTGTGAGTTGAAGTGTTAAAACAAAGGATTTTTTTCTCAGTACATGTAATGCAAGAGGGTTTTCTGCTGCACTGTTTCAGAACTCTTTCTCAGTAAAGAAACCTTATCTAATCCTGTTTCATCCTTTAAAACTGCCTACACACTAATCTCTAGGGACAAATTTAATACTTTGCAACAAAGAGAATATATCCCTTTTCAGTGTGAATAGAGGAATTGTTAGGACACCAGTGAGGTATGAATAGCATTATAATGCTGCCATTTACTTGGCAAAAGAAAAAGAAAGTCTCTTGTTGCAAGCAAAGAAGAAGGCCTCCTTCTCTGGGTTAAATTTTTTGACCCCGGGTATATCCCCAGACACCTATATTCCTGTGCTATTTGGGTCTTCCACCTCTTGCGAAGTAAACACTGAGCAAATCTAAGTAAACAGTTTGTTTTAGTTGAAGATAGAAAGACTCCATTTAATTGAGTTTTGATGATAGATGTGCTCCAAATGGTGCAAACAACTTTGACATGGTAAAATAATATTGTCTTATGGCATGTGTAACACTACATAAAGAATCTTAGCTTAGCGCTTTCTGAGTTTACAACATTTAAGTGAGAAAATGACAAAAGAAAGCCAAACTGTCAGAAACAGAGAAACCTTTAACAATCCCAAAATACAGACTATAATTCTCTTCTTTATTCATTTGATTTTGGGAATACTCTTTGCAACAGAAGGAATGGAATGAGAAAGCAGCCGAACTTTGTACTTGTGAAACTTAATTTTTCTGTGGTCCACTGCATATAGCTGAAAATAGCACCTTAAGTAACACTTGAACATTTGATTATATGATATGGTTGTGGGTGAGTAGTTGAGGCAACTCAATATGTCAAGGGAAGTAAGCTCTAACTGAAACAAATCCTTCACTTCTGTTTTGTTTACTGCTACCGTGTATGGATTAGGTTTACATTTAAATTATGGTATCATTATAACCAGGCATCAATTTTAAAAATTAAAAATTTTATATTGTCTGTTTTTATAGAAAGCATATTACTCATTTGAAAGGTTTTTTAAGAAGCTGACTGGAAAATGGCAAAATGCAGGGGTTAAATTTATCATTAAACTCAGAGATTAAAAATTTATATTCTAAATTTATGCTGTAGGTAATTCTTTTGCTAGCTTTTGAGAAATATTTTATTTAGTCTTATTGAACATCAATTATGTATACCTTCTTCCTATATTCTTTAAACACAAGCTTTTTGACATTCAGAAAAGTCACTTGATTTTAGCTACATAGCATAGCTAATTTCATTTATATCATGTTTTCCCATACCATATATTTCACTTTGGATTCATGGAACCACAGTGACCCCTTTTAAATTTGCAGGCCAATGATATGCTGGGGGAACATATGCAAAATTTTATGCAATTTCAAAATCAGGAAAGGTTAACCTATAATATAAAAATGATTTTGGTCGATTTTAAGTGATCAGCCAAGATTTTCTGGACATTATTGAAATTATACTATCAGTAGTAAAGACCAAGTGTTTCTGAGCTCTTAACCAACATAATTTGAAAAACGGGTATGTCACTTATCCAGTACTGATAGTATAAATTATGTGCTTTCGATACACTCTGTTTCTTACCAGGAACTTACTCTTTTAATTTTATTGCTCTTCTACATGTTCATCTTTTTTCTTGTAACTGATTCTTGGCTCTTTTTAAAAATTTTGTTTTATTTTTGACCATGGTGGGTCTTTGTTTCTGTGCCTGGACTTTCTCTAGTCGCAACGAGTAGGGGCTCTCCTCTTTGTGGCAATGGATAGGCTTCTCATTGTAATGTCTTCTCTTGTTGCGGAGCACAGGCTCCTGGCGTGTAGGTTTCAGTAGTTGCAGCACATAGTTTTAGTAGTTGTGGCACAAGGGATCTAGAATGCAGCCTCAGTACTTGTGGCACATGGGCTTAGTTGCCCCAAGGCATTTGGGATCTTCCTGGACCAGAGATCGAACCTGTGTCCCCTGCGTTGGCAGGCAGATTCTTAGCCACTAGGCCACCAGGGAAGTCCTGATGCTTGGCTTTATGCTCTATGTATTCTCATTTTTCTCTCTTAAAATAAACAAAAACTCTTGAAAACACACTTCACATAATTATATAAACGCCAATAAGCCCATGGAAAAGTGCTTAAATTTGTTAGTCATCAGACTATTGTGAAACCTCAAAAGCTCACTCTAGAATTACTGAAATTTAAAGAGAGTGAAAATATTACTGCTAGAAATCATGTGGAACTTTCATAAACTATTGGTAGGAAAGTAAAGTGATAACAACTATTTTGAAAAAGTTTGGCATCTTCTTACAAACACAGCTTGCCTATGGCCCAGCAGTCCTAGAAAAATGAGAAGATATCTCCACACAGAGACTTGTTAAAAATGATGTCAGAATATTATCACCAGATGAATGGCTATATAATACATATATTTTATATTTATACAGTGGAATTCTATTCAGCAGTATAAAGCACCACACCAGTGATACACACCACAAGTGGTTAAATTGCAAGGATATTGTGTTGAGAGAAAGAAGCCAGACAGGAAAGAGATCATGCTGTGTGCTTCCATGTAGATACAATTCTAGAACATGCAAAACTAAGCTATGGTGATAAAAATTAGAACAGTGGTTTCCTTGGAGGATTGATGTGCAAGAGGCATGAGGGACATTTCTAGGGTGATAGAAATGTTCTATGCACTGGCCAAGATGGTAGTTACATGGATGTATAGTTTTTTTAAAAAAAAACTGTTTTAACTGACTGTACCCTTATAACATATATGCTTTCTTATATGCGAATTGTAACAACAAAATGTAGGAAAGAAAATCCTCTTCTGATTCTATGTTGATCTGATTAAACTGCTTTTACAGCCAAACTTTTGACCAGGTTAACTTCCAATTGTGTTCTGCAGTTCCCTAACATTTGTTCAATTTTAAACTCAGGCATTCACTAAAATGAGGCCCCCACTCATGTAACACTGCATGTGTGCATGCGTGCTCAGTCATGTCCAGCTCTTCGTGACTCCATGGACTGTAGCGCACCAGGCTCCCTGCCCATGGGATTCTCCCGGCAAGAATCTTGGAGTGGGTTGCCATGCCTCCTCCAGGGGATCTTCCTGACCCAGGGATTGAACCCACGTCTCTTGTGTCTCCTGCATTGGCAGATGGAGTCTGTATCACCGCTGCCACCTGGGAAACACCCATATTCCATTCATCCTACCCCCAAAATCCCTTTATCTGAAGGATTTGGCCTGCTTAATGACTGTTTTTTTCTTTAGGTTTCAGCCTGAACATAACCATCTCCTAACATTCCAGACCACACTAAGAGATGTGGCTATGTATTTCCATAGCATCTCCTGCTTTCATAATACAGTATTTGTATCTCTTCCTATGTAATTAATTGCTTAAATTATCTTCCAAGTAATTAAACTACTTCCAAGTAATTAATTGCTTAAATTATCTCTCTCTGCACTAAGCCATAAGCTCTGGGTAGGGATGTTTATTTTGTTCATCCTGAATTCTCAGTATCAAGGAGTACCAAGCCCTCCTTGGTACATATCTGAAAAGCTGTTTGTCAAATCAATAAGTAGACGAAGAAACTAGCTCCCTTTTACCTTTCATATATCAGTTCTAGACCCCTCTTTTGATTTCTTTTCATTCCCTCTTTCACAGTTCTAGTTTGAGCTCCTGTCTCTTCCATTGGCCTTGGAATCAGGTTCCTAACAGATCTGTCTGCCTCTAGTCCCTTGTCTTTCTAACCCAGCATTCACATTGCTACAAGAAATAGCCTCCTAAAATAGCCAATGTGAATCTAGTCAGTTTCTCTATCTTCAAAATCTTTAATTACTTATTAAATTAATTTAACACTTACGATAGCACCTCTCCAGATCACTTGGTTCTTCGTTTTCCACATTAAAGCCTCCTTCTTCTACCCCTCTCCACCTTTTCTTCACCTCTTGCTTGCACTGTTGGGAATCTTTTAACTGATTCTGCCTCCACTACATTTCCCTTCTGGTGCATCTGTCGCAGACTCGCTAGCATCATCTCCTGTTACATTTCATGCGTTTATCTTTTCAGTTTAAAAACCTACTGGCCTGCTCTTGCCTACCAAGTAAATGTGTGTGTTCTTACCTAGGAACACAAGCCCCTCTATAATGTTGTTCTCAGAAAGCGTTTGCACATGTTGTTCCTCACTCTTTCTGGAAGATCCGTTTCTCCATTCTTCACCTTGAAATACTCAGTGAAAGGGCACTCCGTGACTGTCCTCCTCTCAGCCCCCAGGCATGGCTGATCTCCCTGCTTGTTCTCTCTGCTAAGCCATAGCTTAGTTCGTGCTTCTGCAAGAACACTTCCACTCTGTATAGTTTTTCTCTTTTCATGTTTATTTTTCTTGTGATGACTGTGGATCCTTGAGAGTAACAACACTGGATTATTATTTTATTTTTAGTCCCTGTACTTAGTACAAAGCTTGGAATAGGGTGGTGATCAGTGAATGTCTAGTAAATGAATGTCCTCATCAGTGATGAATCCACACCCCTGGGTCTCTCCTCATGCTGGGCTTTTGCTTCTGTGGTTTGCTCAGCCTAGATTGCCCTCCTTCCAGTTCTGTGAATAGTGAAAACTTCCATATCTTAAAGGTCTGGTTTGACTTATTCCTCTTATGTGACACTCCCCCTGCTCTCTTAGAATTAATTATGCCTTCCTATATGTTCCTTTGGTGACTATTGCTTATTTATCTATTACTGAACTTAATAAACATAATATTAACTGGCTACATGGTAGGCATTCTGTGTGCTCTGGAGGTTTCCACAGAGAATGCCCTTGGTGGTAAGCATTGAGAAGCTCACAGTCTAATGGAGAGATGTATTTGTAAAAATATAGATACAATTCAATCCGTTAAATGCTGTAATCAAGGTGAGAATAAAATGCCATAAGATCAGAGAGCTTGGAGGAATTAATTTGACATGATTCATAGGCAATGATTCATAGTGCTTGAGATTTGAGCTGGTACTTGAAAAAGGCATAGGAGTTTGACAGGCAAATGGGTGGTTGTAAAGCTATTCCAGGCAGAAGAAACAGCCTTTGTAAATGCACAGATTCACGAAAAAGAACTCTGGCAACTGATTCACCCTCTTTTCCTCCACAATGATCTCCTAAACTCCTTGTCTATACATACAACACTTTTGGATTCTAGCAAACAACTTCTTGGGCTTCTCTGGTAGCTCAGATAGGAATGTATCTCCCTGCAATGCAGGAGACCCAGGTTTGATCCCTGGGTTGGAAAGATCCCCTGGAGAAGGGAATGGCTACCCACTCCAGTATTCTTGCCTGGGAAATTCCATGAACAGAGGAGCCTGGTGGGCTGTAGTCCATAGGGTCCCAAAGGGTCAGACGTGACTGAGCGACTAACACTATCTTAGTGTAGGTTTTTTAAAAAATGTTTTAAGTGTTAGTATTGTTCTGAGGGTTTGGCAGAAATGATATCTTGGAGTGAGTTGTGATTCAAATGAGGCAATCTGCTTTCAGAGCCTAGGCTTATAAAAAGGTTTGGGGGAGAATCCTACACAATAAGTCATCCCAGTTCTGCCTTTTACCACCTGTGTTATCTTGTTCCGTGAGCCTCAAGACTGCAGAGATGGAAAGGGGGTGATGTAGAACCTAGTTCTGAAGGTGGTTATAGATATCAAATGAAGTTACACAAGTGTCACCTATTATGACAGCCCTAGAAATCACTCAAAGTCACTGCTGCCACATTTTATTCACTGAGGCAGTTATATAATCCCACCCTGACTCAAGGGGAGGGGCAGTTTACTGCCTCCTCTGAGGAGTGGCAGCATTCTCTAAGAACACGTAGGACTGAATATGTTGCCATGACCGTTTTAGGAAATCCAGTCTGCCATATTTGTGAAGATTGCCAAGAAATGTTAGCTGCAAGGGACATATTCCCCTTGATTTAACTAGGGTTACTGCACAGAGGTGAGCTTCCCAGGTGGCACTAGTTAAAGAACCCGCCTGCCAATGCAGAAGACCTGGGTTTGATCCCTGGGTCGGGAAGATCCCCTGGAGAAGGGCATGGCAACCCACTCCAGTATTCTTGCCTGGAGAATCCCATGGACAGCGGAGCCTGGTGGGCTACAGTCCATAGGGCCGCACAGAGTCGGACACGACTAAAGCAACTTGGCATGCACAGTATGAAGACAGTCATGCTCACCTTTTACCTCTACACTTCACTATCCACATAATTCAAGTGAAATCTTTAATTCAAATGTTCAGACCGCATTTCATTCCTAAGTCAAATAGAACAATTGAATACAATTTTCTTGTATTCAATATGTTGACCATATATGTTAAAAAAAAAAAACAAAACCATCATTATCAGAGTATTTTCTTCCTTATTCAACTTAGACCACTTGAGTACCTCTCTTGGTGGTACCAATATCCCTGATCCCTTATTCTTCCAATCAGTCCACTTAACCAAACTCCAAACGTAAATGCATCTTACTACTTACATTTTCAGTTCAGTTCATCTCAATCGCTCAGTTGCGTCTGACTATGCGACCCTGTGGACTGCAGCACGCCAGGCCTCCCTGTCCATCCCCAACTCCCAGAGTTTACTCAAACTCATGTCCATCTAGTCGGTGATGCCATCCAACCATCTCATCCTCTGTTGTCCCCTTCTCCCCCCGCCTTCAATCTTTCCCAGCATCAGGGTCTTTTCCAATGAGAGTGGTGGTGTTTTCTATGAATTTGTCCTCACTGTTTTCTTGTCTAACTGTACATGTTCATTTTGCCCTTGCTTCAACTATAATTAAATATGCTAATAATGCTCATATTTCTGTTGCTGTACCTACTTAAAGCTCTTGTTCCTTTGGTCCCAACTTACTATGAAATCTTTCTCCAAAATGGAGGAGATATCTGAATCTCAGCATGGTGTCTAAACTTAACTCATTCTTTCTCTTTCCAAGCTCTTCTTTTAATATCTGCCCCCTATTAACTATTTCTTCTAATACAGAAATCTTGGACTTTTTCCTCTCCAGTTTAAAAACTGCTTTCTACTATTCACCATGACCAGTTGATTCTAGCCCTTTAATATCTTATACTGTCATATCCACTGTTCTTAGTTTAGATCTTCATTATTACTCACCTGGACTCCTTTATCCACTCCAGTCCTTCCTCATACTTTCCACCTGAGTAATCTTTGTAAAATATAGACCTTATATCACTCTTCTTAAAAAAATCACAATACTCATAACCTTCTGAATAAAGTCCACATTCTTTGTTATTTCTAATAAGATCCTGATTTTCTAGGCTTTACCTGAATGTCCTCATCTACATATAACTGGTGTTTCTGGAATACTCAGTGATTTTCTCTCCTTCAAAATGTGCTGATTTGGGACTCCGGGTATTTGTTTAGGCAGATCTCTTTTCGCCTTTTCCTGTTTCCCCAACAGTCCTTATGACATTTCAACAAATACTTCTTCCAGGAAGATTTAACTAATCCTGTGACCTGAGTCATTTGCCACTGTCTGGCTCCCACGGAAACCTGTGAAAGTGTTTACCAATCAAAATATCATACTATAATCATATTGTTGGTTTACTTAAGAATAGGAACTGTGTCTCATTATTCTTCTGTCTCCAGTGCCAGTTGCAGTTTCTGTCACAATGTAGCAGCTTGATGCAAGTTTTTTTTTTTTTTTAATGAATGCATGAATAAATAGGCTCCTACCTCAAACATTCTACCTCTTTCCCACTTTAATTAAAACAAATCATTAGTGAACTTTACAGCAAAACTTTTTCTAGTTCTACTTCTTTGCAAATTCTCTTAAAAATATTTTCTTTAGGTTTTGTATTAGTATCTGTTACCATCATAATATTACATAGTAAATAACCACAGAAACTCAGTGGCATAAAGCAGTAAGTATTGTTTGCTCCCACATCTGGATTGGTCTCATGGGTTGTTCTACTGGTCTTAACCTGGGCTTGCTCACGCATCTAATGGGTAGCTGACTGATGTGGAAGAATGAGACAATAAACCTCAATATGGCAGCTCATTTCAAAGCTCTGCTGACTTTTGTATTGGCTGATGCATGTCACGTGGACTAGGTCTAGACAAGGCATATTACGCCTCCTCTCTTACCCTGAAAGAGCACTTCAACATTATATGGCAAATGGTATAAATATATGGGATGTTTAAGAATTTGGATCAATATTGAAATCTATCACTGGGCCATTCAATCAACACATTCACCAGTAACTATTTTTGGCACCAGTAATTGTGCAAAGCATCCTAATAAAACGACATACAAGTTACTTGAAAGAAACGGATGAATCATCCTTTTCCTCTAGGACTTTGCAGTCCTATTCAAAATTTAAGTAAAGAAAAACAATTTATGGCCAAATGTTACAAGTATGAGATGAGAGATATTTCATTATCAAAGAAGGAATTATCTGTATCAACAGGAATCATTAAAGAAGAATTTGTGGAGGAGAATAAAGAACTGGACTTTGAAATACTGCTAGATTTTGAGAGATGATAAGGAAGGAATTTCATGTAGAATAATTTCCCTTCCTTTATGGTATCATTAGTTTATCACATAAATTGCTTAGTATTCTTTATCTGGAAATTTACAGACATCATTCCTAAATTGATCTCGATGTGGTGATTGGTGCATTAAAAGGGAATAACAACAGTAAATAATTCATAATCAAATCTCCCTTGAAGACATAAGTAAACATATAAATAACTATAATAAATTAGAAGGGAACACGGTGACTTTGATTTGATTGACAAAACTACCTGATGCTTTGTCTCTAGGGAGACATCATCAGGCATGGTGCAGATTTTCCACTGCAAATTAGAATTCTGTGCACGACTTTGTTCTGAAGCTCAATTAACTTTGAAATTTAAAAATGCTTTAGAGAACCAGGCTTGAGTTGCTGACAAGGAAGGTTATTAGTTTAATGCAGTATTTACAAACTATTTGGAAAGACCATGATAAACCAAAAATGAAACCAAGTGTTCAAGAAATAGCAAATGTATAAGAAGATATAACAAAAGTCAAATATTCCGTGGGATATTTAATTATTTTTAATTTTTGTTATTTTATGTATAGCTTTCTTTACCATTTCTATAGCTTTCTGGCTTTTAATACTTAATAAATATAAAATATTCAGAGTCTTGCTAGGCATACTTTTGTCAACAAAAGGGTATTTATTTCTGGCCATTTTTATTTATTTCTGTTTACCAAAGAGATACATGGAAATGTATTTTCATACCAAACTATAAATTTTATAAAACAAGCCACACTGAGCAATTTAAAATGAGCATTTAATTTCTAGCTCCACCATCCCCATCAAATTTACTGCCATACCCTGATCTCTTTTTCCCTTCTTCTCTTCTCCCCTAGGAGGCGAACCTTTTTATAACTGTGGTTGAAATCACATATAATCTAATGTTTACCTTTTTGTCTGTTCCCTTGGCACCTGAAGATGGTGCCAAAACTGCTACATTAATTTAAATGGCACACTACTTTTAGAAGCAGTAACTTTTATTCATTTATTCAGAGAAGTTATTAATGGAACAACAATAAAGTTCATTCAATTTTTGACAAGTGTTTCTCCTGGGGGAAAGGTGAAGAAAAAAACACACACACACAAGGGCTGGTTCATTTTTAGAATTTGTTTACAAGGTTACAGCACACTTCTGTTTATCTGTCTAAGAATGCATTGCTTAGAGAGTTGTTTCATGAGTATTCATCTCATTTATAAGTAATGATCTGTAACATCACCTCTTGGGAGCATAAAATGCTGTGGATTCAGAGGTGGTAGAAAGACTTTGGACAAAGTCTGTAGCCTCCGGATTGTACTTCATTTCTGTCTCATTGTAAACTTCACTTAACATGACTCTTACATTCTTTGGATCTCAGGTTTTTTCCTTTAAAAAAAAAAGATAGTAAATAGTACTCTGTTTTGTTCATAAGGATGTAGCAAGGAATAAATGGAATAGATAGTACATATAGAAAAGCATTTCATTTTTATTATTTTAACATGTTCTAATGGCAGTCTTGACCATATTGCAGAGAGAACAATATAAATAAGTTCTGTGTATCCGTCCTTAGCTTCAGTAGCTATCAATTCTTGACCAATTTGACTTATATGTACCCATTCACTTTCCACAGTTATTTCTAAACAAATTCTCCATATTTCATTATTTTACTTGTAAGTATGTTATCTTTTACCTTAAAAACTAAGGTCTCATAAAAAAGAACTGCCATTATCACAAGTAAAAATAATGAAAAAGTGATTATTTAATACATCAGGTAATCAGTGAGTGTTCAAATTTCTTCTGTTTGATAATTTTTTGTTATACTTTATTTGAATCAAGATCCAATAAAGTCTAATTAGTCCATATATTGCAATTAAATATTTTAAACTGTAAATCTCTTCTTTCCACTCTGCATTTTATTTGTTGGAGAAACTGAGTCATTTGTCCCACAGAATTGCTTTCTCAGGGGGTTAAAATGTTACCTTGTGTTTTGTATTTCTTATATATTAGAGCTATTTTAGAGCCTTGGTAGAATATGTTACACTTTTTTCATGTTCCAAATTGTATTCCTAATGTTATAAAGGTACTTCAAAAGCAAACAGTGATCTCCCCCAACAAAGAACTGTTTCCTACAATTTCTATTATATCTTTTCAACTAGCACAAAACCATATGGCACACAAAACAGGAACACATCTCATAATGCTCTGAAGCATACATGCCTATGTGTTTCTTTTATGACAAAGAAAGAATTCCTGGATTGCCTTCATTGCAGCCACCTCACTCCTGCTCTGTCCCCACACAAGTGTTCAGAAGTATGATGGATAGTTACACCATTTCCTCTCCATCCTTGTTCCTTCATTCTTCTTCTTATCTTTTTAAGACAAAATCTAAGTTGTCTTTTACCATTTTATTTGATCCACTTAGTATTGTATTACATATATGTAAAGTATAAAGCCTAGTGATAAACAGTGAATCAACTATTCAGTGTATCACCTAGAACACTGTGATTATAGTCTTGGTACTCGAAGTCTATTCGTCTCCCTGCCTTCTTCCTCACATGTAAACATTATTTCCCTGCTTTATAAATATTAGTTTTATTCTCTGTATATGCATTCATAAGCATTATTTAGTCTTGCTTTTTGGAGCTTTATTAATATAGCATACTATATAACAATTACTTAGAACTGAATTTATTTATTCAAACTATGGTCTTAGGTTTCATCCATGTAGTTGTCTAATTATTTTTCCTTGCTGTATATAGTGTAATTTATCCATTTATTTATCTATTTTTCTATCACTGGACATTTGGGTTGTTGTTTCCAGTGTTTTATGACTTTGCACAGTGTTACTGAGGATACTGTATACCTACCTGTCTGCTGGTGCATATGCCCCAGGGTATCCCTGGGGATTATACATAGGTGTGGACTTGCTGTATCATAGCATATGCATACTTTCAGCTTTACAAAGCAAGAAGAAAGTGTTTCCAACTGACCACTTTATACTACTATCAACAGTATGTAAGAGTACGCATAACCAAATGTATCTTATTGATCAATAACATTATCAGGGTCTTCCCAGGTGGCTGTGTTGGTAAAGAACCTCCCTTCAACCCAGGAGACACAAGGAATGTGGATTCAATACCTGGATCAGGGATTCCCTAGAGAAGGAAATGGCAACCCACTCCATTATTCTTGCCTGGGAAATACTATAGACAGAAGAGTCTGGCAGGCTACAGTTCTTGGGGTCACCAAGAGTTGGACACGAATGAGCACACACAACATCATCAGTGTTTGGAACGACCAGAACTCATGACTTTTGAGAAACTAGTTATAAAAAGGTGGGTGATCTAATAATATTGCACTTTACTTTGCATGTATGCATTGGCCATACATATTTAAACTTCTCTGAAATTCTGTTCCTTTGTTGTTGTTTAGTCTCTCAGTCATGTCTGATTCTTTTGCAACTCCATGGACTCTAGCCTACCAGGCTCCTCTGTCCATATAATTTTCCAGGCAAGAATCCTGGAGTGGGTTGCAATTTCCTTCTCCAGGGGATTTTTCTGACCCTGGGATCAAACCCACATCTCCTGCATTGGCAAGCAGATTCTTTGCCATTGAGCCACCTGGGAAGCCCAAATAGGTATGTAAGTGAAAGTGAAGCCACTCAGTCATGTCCGACTCTTTGCAACCCCATGGACTGTAGCCTACCAGATTCCTCCAACCATGGGAGTTTCCAGGCAAGAATACTGGAGTGGGTTGCCATTTCCTTCTCCAGGAGATCTTCCCGACCCAGAGATTGAACCCGGGTCTCCCACATTGTAGGCAGATGCTTTACCATCTGGGCCACCAGTAGGTATGTAGGTATTTATTAATTCTTGTAGGTATTATTAATTTGGTTCCATTGATCTCTTTATCACTATTTCAGTATCATACTTTCCTAAATACTTGAAGTTTATAATAATTCTTGAAATCTTGGAGAGATTCACCACATTAATTTTTTTTTTAAATGTTTTGGCTGTGTTTGTTTTGACCCTCTGCTCTTCCAACAAAATTTTGATGTCAAATTCTTTTAAAAAATTCCTTTTGGTTTTTTATTTAAATTACATGCATTCTATAGATATATTTGAAGAAATTGAAATCTTTCTGATATTAGGGTTTTTTTTTTTTGTAAGCACCTCTCCATTTATTAGGTCTTCACTAAGAACTTTCATTAAATTTTTACTTATCTCCACAAATGATTTAAAAATCTTGTTTATTCCTTCCCAATCAAGGAGTACATTTTGTTGCTATAGTACATGGTATCTTTTGAAAATTATCAGTTTGTTTCTGAGGTAAAATATTGAAATTGATTATTTCTGAATTATCCTGTATCCTGACACTTCACTGTACTTTAATAATTTAGTTTCTTTTGGATAGTCAGTGTAGACAGTTATGTCTTCTGCCAATAATGACAGGTTTATTTCTACTTTTCCAATTCTTACATTGAGTTTCCTCTTCCTATCTGTTTACTCTACCCAAGATCTATTAATTTGGTGCTGGATGAACTATTGATTGCATCTAAATTTTTTTAATATTGTTTATTTTTTAATTAGGTTTTAAACCTTTATTTAGAGTAGTTTTAGATTCATGGCAAAATTAAGAGGAAGATACAGAGGTTATCATATCCATATGTAGGTGGATAACCTTACCCATTGACAACACCCTCCTCACCAATAGAGCAACACTTTTGCTATAATTGATGAAACTGTGTCAACACATCATTAACCAGAGGTCATAGTTTAATTAGTTACATCTAGAGGTTGTACATTTTCTAGTTTGGGAAAATGTATAATGACATGGATCCACCATTATAATTTCATACAGAGTAGTTTCACTGATCTAAAAATCCTCTGTGCTCCACCTATTCATCCTTCCCTCTGCCCAGTCCTTGGCAAACACTGATCATTTCAGTGTCTCCATACTTTTGCTCTTTCAAAAAGTCACATAGTTGGAATCATGCAACATGTAGCCTTTCACATGGGCTTCTTTCACTTAGCAATATGCACTTGTTTCCAGCATGTCTTTTCATGGCTTGTTAGCTATTTTTTTTTTTTTTGTACTGAATAGTACCCCATTGTCTGTACGTATCTCAGTTTACCTATCCATTTACCTAGTGAAGCACATATTGATTGCTTCAAAATTTTAACAAGTATGAATAAAACTGCCAGAAACATCCACATGATGATTTTTGTATGGACATGTTTTCAGCTTCGTTGGGTAAATACCAGAGTGTGATCATGATATTTCATGGTAAGAGTATGTCTAGTTCAAATTGTCTCCCAGAGTGTCTGTACTATTTTGCCTTCCCACCAGAATGGGTTTTGCTGTTGTTCTATGTCCTTGCCAACATTTATTGTTGTCATGTTGTGTACCTTGGTCATTCATCATAGGTATGTAGTGGTATTTCATTGTTTGCATTTGCATTTCCCTGACAAAAGATGATGTGAAGCATCTTTTCTTATGCCTATTTGCCATCTGTGTATCTTCTTTGGTGAGATGTTTGTTAAGGTGTTTGGCCCATTTTTCTTCTCCCTTATTTGTGATGGAATGGCTAGTGGGGGCTGTGGTTGGGTATTTCCCTTCTGGGTAGTTAGGTTAGGATAGTAGCTACGCAAAGTTATGTTCTGGTAGTTTCTCATGAGGGCAGGTCTTGTTAAGAATGTAGTGTTTCAAAATGGTTTCTTTTGTCCTTCTCCTGCCCGAGTCAGAGGAGATTTTTATCTAATATTTACTATGGAAATCTGGTTGACCACCTGGAGGTAAATCTAACAATATTCTAGGGCCCCCCCTGCAGTTTATAATCAGAGTTGTTGATACTTGAGCCTGTGCAGACTGTCAGTTGCACTTCAGGTTTTCCCTGCTCTGGCACTGGTTTCAGGACCAGTTTCTGGCTTGTGGTCTCTGCTCAGGTAAGCTCTGACTCCCTGTCTATACCAGACTGTCTGTTCACTACATGAGCAGTGATTTGCCCTGTGTCTTCTCTCCTCTTACACATTGAAGAAGAATTTATGATTCCTTTAGTATGTTCACCTATTTACTTGTGGATAGGGCAGGGTGGTGACTTCCAAGTTTGTTACATGCAGAGCTAAAGAATTATGTTTATTTTTTTAGGATATGCTTCTAAAATTCCCACACTAAAAATGATATTGGCTTTAAGCTTTTCAGAGGAAGCATTTTAAGAAGTTATGTTGAAGTCCTAGTTTGCTAAATGTAGGTTTTTTTTTTTTTTTTTGGCCATGAATGCATGTTGATTGTCATTAAAAATTTTGCATTTATGAGAATGAAAATATAGGTTTTCTACTAATATTGTTATTTAGTCACTAAGTTGTGTCCGACTCTTTGTGGCCCCATGGACTGCAGTGTGTCAGGCTTCCCTGTCCTTCACTATCTCCTGGAGTTTGCTCAAACTCATGTCCATGGAGTCAGCGATGCCATCCAGCCATCTCATCCTCTGTTCTCCTCCTGCATTCAATATTTCCCAGCATCAGGGTCTTCTCAAGAGGTCAACCCTTTGCATCAGGTGGTCAAAGTATTGAAACTTCAATTTCAGCACCAGTCCTTCCAATGATTATTCAAGGTTGATTTCCTTTAGGATTGACTGGTTTGATGTCCTTACAGTCCAAGGGACTCTCAAGAGTCTTCTCCACCCAGCAATCCCACTTCTGGGCATACACACTGAGGAAACCAGATCTGAAAGAGACACGTGCATCCCAATGTTCATCGCAGCACTGTTTATAATAGCCAGGACATGGAAGCAACCTAGATGCCCATCAGCAGACGAATGGATAAGGAAGCTGTGGTACATATACACCATGGAATATTACTCAGCTGCTAAAAAGAATTCATTTGAATCAGTCCTAATGAGATGGATGAAACTGGAGCCCCTTATACAGAGTGAAGTAAGCCAGAAAGATAAAGAACATTACAGCATACTAACACATATATATGGAATTTAGAAAGATGGTAACGATAACCCTATATGCAAAACAGAAAAAGAGACACAGAAATACAGAACAGACTTTTGAACTCTGTGGGAGAATGTGAGGGTGGGATATTTCAAAAGAACAGCATGTATACTATCTATGGTGAAACATATCACCAGCCCAGGTGGGATGCATGAGACAAGTGCTCGGGCCTGGTGCACTGGGAAGACCCAGAGGGATCGGGTGGAGAGGGAGGTGGGAGGGGGATCGGGATGGGGAATACGTGTAAATCTATGGCTGATTCATATCAATGTATGACAAAACCCACTGAAATGTTGTGAAGTAATTAGCCTCCAACTAACAAAAAAAAAAAAAAGAGTCTTCTCCAGCACCATAGTTTGAAAGCATCAATTCTTCCATGCTCAGCCTGCTTTATGGCCCAACATCCATACATGATTACTGGAAAAAATATAGCTTTGACCAGACAGACTTTTGTTGGTAAAGTAATGCCTCTGCTTTTTAATATACTGTTTAGATTTGTCATAGTTTTTCTTCCAAGGAGCAGGCATCGTTTAATTTTGTGGCTGCAGCCACCATTCCCAGTGATTTTAGAGCCCAAATAGTCTGTCAATGTTTCCACTTTTCCCCCTTCTATTTGTCATGAAGTGATGGGGCCAGATGCCATGATCTTTGTTTTGTGAAAGTTAGTTTTTAAGCCAGCTTTTTCACTCTTCTCTTTAACCCTCATCAAGATGTTCTTTGGTTCCTCTTCACTTTTTGCCATTAGGGTGATATCATCTGCATATGTGAGGTTGTTATTGATATTTCTCCCAGCAATCTTGAATTTAGCTTGTGGTTCATCAAGCTAGACATTTCACATGATGTTCTCTGCACAGAAGTTAAATAAGCAGGGTGATAGTATATAGCCTTGATGCATTTATTTCCCAATTTTGAACCAGTCTGTAGTTCCATGCCTGGTTCTAACTGTTGCTTCTTGACCTGCATATAGGCTTCTCAGGAGACAGGTAAGATGGACTGGTATTCCCATCTCTTTAAGGATTTTCCACAGTTTGTTGTGATCCATCTGACCAAAGTCAATGTTAATTGACCAGTCAAAGTCAATGAAGCAGAAGTAGATATTTTTTCTGGAATTCTCTTGCTTTCTCTATGATCCAATGAATGTTGGCAATTTGATCTCTGGTTCCTCTGCCTTTTCTAAATCCAGCTTGTGGAACTGGAAGTTCTTGGTTCATATACTGCTGAAGCCTAGGTTGAAGGATTTTGAGCATTACCTTGCTAGCAGGTGAAATGAGTGCAATCGTACAGTACCTTGAACATTTTTTGGCACTGCCCTTCATTGGGATTGGAATGAGAACTGACCTTTTCCAGCCCTGTGATCACTGATGAGTTTTTCAAATTTGCTGGCATACTGAGTACAACACTTTCACAGCATCATCATTCAGGATTTTAAATAGCTCAGCTGGAATTCCATCAGCTCCACGAGCTTTGTTTGTAATAATGCCTCCTAAGGCCCATTTGACTTCATACTCCAGGATGTCTGGTTCTAGGTGAGTGACCACACCATCAGGATTATCAGGGTCATTAAGACCTTTTTGGTACAGTTCTTCTGTGTATTCTTGCCACCTCTTGTTAATCTCTTCAGTTTCTGTTAGGTCCTTGCAGTTTCTGTCCTTTATTGTGCCCATTTTTGCATGAAATATTCCCTTAGCATCTCTAATTTTCTTGAAGAGATCTCTATTAATAATATCAAATAATATATTGTTGAAATAAATCCTACCTGGTTCATGATTTTTTTTGGGGGGGTATACCACTATATTTGGTTAACACTTTGTTTGGAATCTTTCCTTTAGGGTTCACAAATAATACTAGCTAGCCTTTTCATTTCTCATTCTGTTGTTGTCTTATTTTGATATCAAGGATATGCTGATCTCATGGCATGAGTTGGGAGTTTCTCCTTCTATATTTTCTGGAAAAGTGAACTTAAAATTGGAATTACCAGTTCCTTGAAGGTTTGGCATAATTTACTGCTAATCCTGGTTGACCAGTTTTTTCTTTATGTGAATAACATTTAATTTAATTGACTAATACAATAATCTTAGTTGGTTTTTATAAGTAACATTTTACTAGGAAATTTTCATTTCATCTAAGTATCTCAAATTATTATCATATAAATTGTTTGGAATATCACTAACTTTTTAAATACTGTGATATTTAATTCCTTTTTATGTTCCTAATATTGTTTATTAGTATCTCCTCTCCTTGGTAAAATTTTTATGTTTTTCCACTAGTCTTTCAACTATTATCCTTTGCACTAGTGAAATATAATGAATGTGGTGGTAGGAGTGGGCTTACCAGGGTATAGGCAATAAGTAGGTACATTATCTGTAGAGAAATAAAACTGAAGATAAGGTTAACTAAAAGTTGACATGCTTTTTATTATCATCATGCACTAGTAATCCTAATATTTACCAATGATACACCCCCAATGAAAACTGTTTTATATCCTAGTTCAGTTAAGTCGCTCAGTCGTGTCTGACTCTTAGCAACCTCATGGACTGCAGAATGCCAGGCCTCCCTGTCCATCCCCAACTCCAGAGTTTACTCAAACTCATGTCCATTGAGTTGGTGATGCAATCCAGCCATCTCATCCTCTGTCATCTCCTTCTCCTCCTGCCCTCAATCTTTCCCAGCATCAGGGTCTCTTCAAATGAATCAGCTCTTCGCATCAGGTGGCCAAAGTTGAGTTTCAGCTTTAGCATCAATCCTTCCAATGAATATTCAGGACTGATTTCCTTTAGGATGGACTGGTTGGATCTCCTTGCAGTACAAGGGACTCTCAAGAGTCTTCTCAAAAACCACAGTCCAAAAGCATCAAATCTTTGGTGCTCAGCTTTCTTTATAGTCCAACTCTCACATCCATACATGACTACTGGAAAAATCATAGCTTTGACTTAGATGGACCTTTGTTGGCAAAGTAATGTCTCTGCTTTTTAATATGCTGTCTAGGTTGGTCATAGCTTTCCTTCCAAGGAGTAAGCGTCTTTTAATTTCATGGCTGCAATCACCATCTGCAGTGATTTTGGAGCCCCCCAAAATAAAGTCAGTCACTGTTTCCATTGTTCCCCCATCTATTTGCCATGAAGTGATGGGACCAGATGCCATGATCTTAGTTTTCTGAATGTTGAATTTTAAGCCAACTTTTTCCACTCCCCTCTTTCACTTTTATCAAGAGGTTCTTTAGTTCTTTGCTTTCTGCCATAAGGGTGGTATCATCTGCATATCTGAGTTTATTGATATTTCTCCTGGCATCTTGCTTCCAGCTTATGCTTCATTCATCCCAAATTATTCTCTGAATAATAAGGTTAAATAAGCAGGGTGACAATATACAGCCTTGATGTACTCCATTCTCAATTTTGAACCAGTCCATTGTTTCATGTCTGGTTCTGACTGTTGCTTCTTGACTTGCATACAGGTTTCTCAGGAGGCAAGTAAGGTGGTCTGGTATTCCCATCTCTTTAAGAATTTTCCACAGTTTGTTGTGCTCCACAGAGTCAAAGGCCGTTCCACACAGTCAAAGGCTTTGGAGTAGTCAGTAAAGCAGAGGTAGATGTTTTTCTGGAACTCTCTTGCTTTTTCGATTATCCAACGGATGTTGGCAATTTGATCTCTGGTTCCTCTGCCTTTTCTAAATCCAGCTTGAACATCTGGAAGTTCATGGTTTAAGTACTGTTGAAGCCTGGCTTGGAGAATTTTGAGCATTACTTTACTAGCATGCGATATTAGTGCGATTGTGCGGTAGTTTGAGCACAATTTTTTTTTTCCTCTTCTAATATTTTTTTTCCATTTATTTTTATTAGTTGGAGGCTAATTACTTTACAATATTGTAGTGGTTTTTGCCATACAATGACAGAATCAGCCATGGATTTACATGTAATCCCCATCCCGATCCCCTCTCCCACCTCCCTCTCCACCCCATCCCTCTGGGTCATCCCAGTGCACCAGCCCCGAGCACTTGTCTCCTGCATCCAACCTGGGCTGGTGATCTGTTTCACCCTTGATAATATACATATTTTGATGCTGTTCTCTCAAAACATCCCACCCTCGCCTTCTCCCACAGAGTCCAAAAGTCTGTTCTGTACATCTGTTTCTCTTTTTCTGTTTTACATATAGGGTTATCGTTACCATCTTTCTAAATTCCATATATATGCGTTAGTATACAGTACTGGTCTTTATCTTTCTGGCTTACTTCACTCTGTATAATGGGCTCCAATTTCATCCATCTCATTAGAACTGAGTTTGAGCATTCTTTGGCATTGCCTTTCTTAGGGTTTGGAATGAAAACTGACCTTTTCCAGTCCTGTGGCCACTGCTGAGTTTTCCAAATTTGCTGGCATATTGAGTGCAGAACTTTCACAGCATCATCTTTTAGGATTTGAAGTAACTCAACTGGAATTTGATATGCTAAGATCGAAGTAATTGTTGTTGTGACTACTGAGTTTTGAAAAATGTAAATTTTCAGTTACTGTATACTTATTTGGAGGAGGAAATGGCAAACCACCCTAGTAGTCTTGCCCTGAGAAGCCCATGAACAGCATGAAAAGGCAAAACATTATGATACCAGAAATGAGCCCCCTAGGTCAGGAGGTGTCCAATATGCTACTGGGAAAGAGCAGAGAAATAGCACCAGAAAGAGGAAAAAGCTGGGTCAAAGCAGAAGTGACACTCAGTTGTGGATCCATCTGGTGGTGAAAGTAAAGTCTGATGCTGTAAAGAGCAATATTGCATAGGAACATGCATGATAAAGGACAGAAATGCTAAGGATCTAACAGAAGAAGAGATTAAGAAGAGATGATGAGAGTGCATGGAAAAATTATACATAAAAGGTTTTAATAACCATGACGGTGTGATCACTCATCTAGTACCAGACATCCTGGAGTATGAAGTCAAATGGGCCTTAGGAGGCATTATTACAAACAAAGCTCATGGAGGTGATGGAATTCCAGCTGAGCTATTTAAAATCCTGAATGATGATGCTGTGAAAGTGTTGTACTCAGTATGCCAGCAAATTTGAGAAACTCATCAGTGATCACAGGGCTGGAAAAGGTCAGTTCTCATTCCAATCCCAATGAAGGGCAGTGCCAAAAAATGTTCAAGGTACGGTACGATTGCACTCATTTCACCTGCTAGCAAGGTAATGCTCAAAATCCTTCAACCTAGGCTTCAGCAGTATATGAACCAAGAACTTCCAGTTCCACAAGCTGGATTTAGAAAAGGCAGAGGAACCAGCGATCAAATTGCCAACATTCATCAGAGAAAGCAAGACAATTCCAGAAAATCATCTACTTCTGCTTCATTTACTATGCTAAAGCCTTTGTGTGGATCACAGCAAATTGTGGAAATTCTTAAGAGATGGGAATAACAGTCCACCTTACCTGTCTCCTGAGAAGCCTATATGCAGGTCAAGAAGCAACAGTTTGAACCAGACATGAAACTACGATGGACTGGTTCAAAATTGGGAAGGGAGTGCGTCAAGGCTGTATATTGTTACCCTGCTTATTTAACTTCTATGAAGAGTACACCATGCAAAATGCTGGACTGGATGAATCAAAAGCTGGAGTCAAGATGGCCAGGAGAAATAACAACCTTAGATATGCATGTGTCACCACTCTACTGGCAGGAAGTGAAGAGGAACTTAAGAGCCTGTTGATGACGGTGATAGAGGAGAGTGAAAAAGCTGTCTTGAAACTTAACATTCACAAAACTAAGATCATGGCATCTGGTCCCATCACCTCATGGCACATAGAAAGGGAAAAAGTGGAAACATTGATATATTTTATTTTCTTGAGCTCCAAAATCACTGAGAATGGTGACTGCAGGCATGAAATTAACTATCACTTGCTCCTTGGAAGAAAAGCTGTGACAAACCTAGACAGCGTATACAAAAGCAGAGACATTACTTTGCCCACAAGTTCCATCTAGTCAAGTCTATGGTTTTTCCAGTAGTCACATATGGATGTGAGAGTTGGACCATAAAGAAGGCTGAGCACCAAAGAATTGATGCTTTCAAACTGTGGTGCTGGAGAAGACTCTTAAGAGTTGCTTGGATTGCAAGGATATCAAACCAGTCAATCCTAAGGGAAATCAACCCTGAATAACCATTGGAAGGACTGATGCTGAAGCTGAAGCTCCAATACTTTGGACACTTGAGAAGAGCCAACTCATTGAAAAAGTCTGATGCTGATGAGAAAAGTGGATGGCAGAGGATGAAATGGTTGGATAGCATCACTAACTCAATGAATATGAGTCTGAGCAAACTCCAGGATATAGTGAAAGACTGGGAAGCTTGGCACACTGCAGTCCATGGGCTTGCAAAGAGTCTGACAGGACTTAGCAAGTAAACAACAAATGTACTTATTTGTGTTATTAAACATAATATTCATCCTGGAAGTTAATTAGAGAATATCCAACTACTGAGTCTATCTACCTTTGCCCTTTTCAGACTCAGTTTTAAGCACTGTTTTAGATAGTAAATTAAAATAGGTATTATTTTAGATAGTCTGTGTCTCCAACTGCTATGGTTTTACGTGTTCCTCTATTTATACCCTAGTGACTCAGCAGCAAAAACTCTGCCTGCCAGTGCAGAAGACACTGGTTCCATCCTGGTTCAGGAACATCCCCTGGAGAAGGAAATGGTAACCCACTCCAGTATTCTTGCTTGGGAAATCTCATAGACAGAGGAGCCTGGCAGGCTATAGTTCATGGTGTCACAAGAGTCGGACATGACTTAGCGATGAAACCACCTCCATGTTTATACAGTAAAAATAAACAATGATAACAAGACCTAGATCTCAATTTGCTTCATTTCTTTCATTCTAGATTACACTTGGAACTTTTCAGTTTTTCTGATTTTTTTCATTTTGTTGATATAGTGGATATATCACTGTATCCATAAGGGTTGTATACATATATATACACATGTATACATATGTTGTACAACATAAGGGTTTGACTTATATATGTTGTGAAATGATTACCACAATAAGTTTACTTAACATCTATCATCTCATTTAGATATAATGAGAAGATATGGAGAAAAAAAGAAAAAATATTTCCTCCTTGTAATGAGAACTCTTAGATTTACTCTTAACAACTTTCATGTACATCATTCATGAGTGTTAGCTATAGCCATTATGTTATACATTACATTTACAGTACTTATTTATGTTTTAACTGGAGGTTTGTACTTTTTAACTTAAATTTTTATTTTACATTGAAATATAATTGAGTTACAATGTTGTGTTAGTTTCAGATGTACAGCAAAGTGATTCACTTATACAAATATCCCTTCTTTTCAGATTCTTTTCCCATATAGGTTATTACAGAATATTGAGTCGAGTTCCCTGTGCTATACAGTAGGTCCTTATTGATTACCTATTTAACATATCGTCATGTATATATGTTCATCCCAACCTCCTAATTTATCCCTAACCCCACTTTTCCCCTTCAGTAATCATAAGATTTTTTCTAAGTCTGTGAGTCTGTCTCTGTTTTGTAAATAAGTTAATTTATATCATTTCTAAAAAAATTAATATATAAGTGATATTATATGATATTTGTCTTTGTCTCACTTCACTTAGTATGACAATCTCTAGATCCATCTATATTGTGAAAATGGCATTATTTCATTCTTTTTATGGCTAAGTAATATTCCATTGTATATATACATATATATAGATACACTGTATATATATGTGTATATACACACACATACACTATATATATATATATATGTATATATATATATATTTATATACACCACGTATTCTTTATCCATTCCTCTATCGGTGGACATTGACTTTGCTTTCATGTCTTGGCTGTTGTAAGTAGTGCTGCAGTGAATATTGAAGTGCATGTATATTTAATTATGGAGTGGGATTACTGGATCACACAGTAGCTCTATATTTTGCTTTTTAAGCAATCTCCATAGTGTTCTCCATAGTGGTTATACCAATTTACATTCCTGCCAACAGTGTAGGAGGGTTACCTTTTCTCCACACAGTCTCTAGGATTCATTGTTTGTAGACTTTTTGATGATGGCCATTCTGAGTTGTGTGAGGTGACACTTCATTGTAGTTTTGATTTGCATTTCTCTAAGAATTAGTAATGTTGAGGATCTTTTCATGTGCCTTTTGGCCATCTGTATGACTTCTTTGGAGAAATATCTATTCAGATTTTCTGCTTATTTTTTTATTTTTCTGATATTGAGCTTCATGAGTTGCTGTCTATTTTAGAGATTAATCCCTTATTGGTTACTTTATTTGCAAATATTTTCTCCCATTCTGTGGGCTTTCTTTTCATTTTGTTGATGATTTCCTTTTCTGGGTAGAGGGTTTTAAGTTTAATTAGGTCCCACTTCTTTATTTTTGTTGTCATTACTCTAGGAGATAGATCGAAAAAGATATTGCTGTGATTTATGTCAAAGAATGACCTTCTCTTTTCCCCTAAGAGTTTCATAGTATCCAGTCTTACATTTAGGTCTAATCCATTTTTAGCTTACTTTTGTGTATGGTACTAGAGAATATTCTAATTTTGTTCTTTTTCATGTGTCTGTCCAGTTTTCCCAGCACCACTTATTGAAGAGACTCTTTTCTACTGAACATCCTTCCCTCCTTTGTCATAGATTAATTGACCGTAGGTGCGTGGGTTTATTTTTGGGCTTTCTATACTGTTCCATTGATCTACATTTCTGTTTTTGTGCCATCATCATACTATTTTGATGACTATAGCTTTGTAGTATAGTCTGAAGTCAGGGATATGATTCCTCCAGCTCCGTTTTTCTTTCTCAGGATTGCTTTGGCTATTTGAAATCTTGCGTATTTCCCCACTTCTGGGCATACACACTGAGGAAACCAGATCTGAAAGAGACACGTGCACCCCAATGTTCATCACAGCACTGTTTATAATAGCCAAGACATGGAAGCAACCTAGATGCCCATCAGCAGATGAATGGATAAGGAAGCTGTGGTACATATACACCATGGAATATTACTCAGCCATTAAAAAGAATTCATTTGAACCAGTTCTAATGAGATGGATGAAACTGGAGCCCATTATACAGAGTGAAGTAAGCCAGAAAGATTAAGAACATTACAGCATACTAACACATATATATGGAATTTAGAAAGATGGTAACGACAACCCTTTATGCAAAACAGAAAAAGAGACACAGAAATACAGAACAGACTTTTGAACTCTGTGGGAGAAGGTGAGGGTGGGATGTTGCAAAAGAACAGCATGTATATTATCTATGGTGAAACAGGTCACCAGCCCAGGTTGGATGCATGAGACAAGTGCTCGGGCCTGGTGCACTGGGAAGACCCAGAGGAATCGGGTGGAGAGGGAGGTGGGAGGGGGGATCGGGATGGGGAATACGTGTAAATCTATTGCTGATTCATGTCAATGTATGACAAAACCCACTGAAAAAAAAAATAAATAAAAAAAGATAAAAAACCACAAATTTGCTCAAGTTCTGTGAAAAATTGTCAGTAATTTGATAGGGATTGCATTGAATCTATAGATTGCATTCAGCAGTAGTCATTTTGACAATACTGACTCTTCCAATCCAAGAACATGGGATATCTGTCCATCTAGAAGTGTGTATCATCTATGATTTCTTTTATCAGCATCATATATTTGTTTAAAACTTTGAACAGTTAAAAAGATTCTAAAGTAGTTTGAGTAATATTACATTGTTAAGTGCAAAGTTTTACTTCAAACATGAAATATGATATGAAATTTGAATGCTATCACTAAAATAAAAATTTATTATTTTTTATTAATTGCTTGTACTAAAGTCCTTTGTTTTGTTGGGGGGGCTCCAAAATCACTGCAGATGATGATTGCAGCCATGAAATTAAAAGACTCTAACCCCTTGGAAGGAAAGTTATGACCAACCCAGAAAGCATATTAAAAAGCAGAGACTTTACTTTGTCAACAAAGGTCCATCTAGTCAAAGCTATGGTTTTTCCAGTAGTATGGATGTGAGAATTGGACTATAAAGAAAGCTGAGTGCCGAAGAACTGATGCTTTTGAACTGTGGTGTTGGAGAAGACTCTTGAGATTCCCTTGGACTGCAAAGAGATCCAACCAGTCCATCCTCAAGGAGATCAATCCTGGGTGTTCATTGGAAGGACTGATGTTGAAGCTGAAACTCCGATACTTTGGCCACCTGATGTGAAGAGCTGACTCATTTGAAAAGACCCTGATGCTGAGAAAGATTGAGGGCAGGAGGAGAAGGGGATGACAGGATGAAATAGTTGGATGCCATCACTGACTCAATGGACATGGGTTTGGGTGGACTCCAGGAGTTGGTGATGGACAGGGAGGCCTGGCATGCTGTGGTTCATGGGGTTGCAAAGAGTTACTCATGACTGAGTGACTGAACTGAACTGAAAGTCCTTTGTTATTAGCTCTAAACTTATTATTTATTATGTAGATGCAAGTGTTTCTTTTCTTTTTTCAAAACAAAATATGTCAATGTAATTTAAAAACTATACCATTATTTATATCCTTTTGCTATTGATATTTATTTTTAAGAAATTGTCTGCTGGTGTGACTGTATATATAAGTATAATAGAAAAAAATGTTTACTGTGTGTGTGTGTCTTTTCTGGCCATTATTCATTACTTCATTTCATGATTATTACTGAATTTTTTCATAGAGAGGAAAGGGATGTTAACAAGGAAAGTTTTGGTCCAAATGTCAAATATGCCATGTTCACCACTACTGTGTAGGTCCTCTCTAATTGTATCTTGGTTTCTCTATTTTGGGGATATTTGTTTTTTATCTTCATAAACCCTTTCTTCAGCTCTTTGGATTTATTTTGTGGTTCTTTTTCTAACTTTTTAAGTGATATGCTGAAGAAAAACTTTAGACTGTTAATTTTTAGATAAAATTTTAGTGTTGCAATTTAACAAGTTTATTTTTCTTCAGTGAAGACTTTAGTAGCCTATGATGACACCATTTGCTATCATTTCTCTATTTTATTACATTGTCATATGTTCACTATTTACTTACCAAATGCTTACCACATACATACCAATGTACTAGGTGATGTGTGTGCTACAAAGATCCAGGAGGATGTAAGTCCTGCTCTTAAAGATGCTGTATTCATTGTTAGCAGTTAGAGTGTCCGGGGTCTTCCTGGCACTGCTCCTTGTCTCTGCCTTGCTGACACAAAGGGTGGGAGATTCAGGTGGCTGATCAGAAGTATGGGTAATGATGAGCACTGGAACTGAGACTGGATTTGGATTCATAGGAATTCTACTTGTTTTATCCACCATATTATAATCTTCCACCAGTTACATTGCTGACCTTGCCCTGGCTCCATCTCCTCTACTTCACATTCCATAAACCTGTGAATCTAGTTCCTTTCTCCTTGACTTCCCATTCCTAATCTCCTGGTCTTTAATGGAAATTTAGATTGCTGGTAAACAATGCAACAAAACATTGCTGGTAAATCCCTGCAACAGGAGGATTGTAATGGGAGTAAAATGATGTTTAGGAGAAAATAATTGTAACAAACGGGTGAGGACTCATATCCCAAAGGAGTAAAGAAATATCCCTGCTCCTCAGGTTAGTGATTTAGGGTCATCTCTATAGATGACAGAAGAAAACAGAAGGAATCAGGAGGCAAGGAGTGTAGTCCACATCGGATTTGGGTTGGGGGGTTGTTTGTTTTTATAAGAAATCTTTGTTAAGTGCGAAAGTGTTAGTTGCTCAGTCATATCCAGCTCTTTGCAACCCCATGGACTGTAGCCCACCAGCCTCCTCTGTTCATGGAATTCTCCAGGCAAGAATACTGGAGTAGCCATTCCTTTCTCCAGGGAGTCTTCCTGACCCAGAGATCATATCTGGGTCTCCTGCATTACAGGCAAATTCTTTACTGTCTGAGGGTATTTCCATTAGGAAGCACATGGTGTCTAACTGGTTAATTTTTTTTTATATTATAGTAATTGATGAATATTGCTCAGACTTATATTTCCTTAGGATGTATAAAATTGTGATATTTTATTTTTATCATTTCTTTATTCATTAACTGGAATAATTTTAGAAAGATGAAATTACCCTCGCTGACTACTTGGTTACCCTGAATTACAGTTAGTATAGGAGTGGTGGGATAACTGCTTGATCTTTTCCTTTCTTTACTGTTTTAAAAAATGTCAGTTCATTGCTGTTGTTTGGTCCCTTAGTCCTGTCTGACTCTTTGCAACCCCATGGACTGCAGCATGCCAGGCTTCCCTGTCCTTCACCATCTCACAGAGTTTGCTCATGCTCATGACCATTGAGTCGGTGATGCCATCCAAACATCTTTCTCTGTCATCTCTTCTCTTCCTGCCTTCAATCTTTCCCAGCATCAGAGTTTCTTCTAATGAGTTGGCTCTTCACATCAGGTGGCCAAAGTATTGGAGCTTCAGCTTCAGCAACAGTCCTTGCAATGAATATTCAGGGTTCATTTCCTTTAGGATTGACTGGTTGGATCTCCTTGCAGTGCAAGGGACTCTCAGGAGAGTCTTCCCTAGCACCACAGTTCGATGGCATCAGTTCTTCAGTGCTCAGTCAGTTCAGTTTAGTTCAGTCGCTCAGTCATGTCCGACTCTTTGCGACCCCATGAATCGCAGCACGCCAGGCCTCCCTGTCCATCACCAACTCCCGGAGTTTACTCAAACTCATGCCCATCAAGTCGGTGATGCCATCCAGCCATCTCATCCTCTGTCGCCCCCTTCTCCTTCTGCCCCCAATCCCTCCCAGCATCAGGATCTTTTCAAATGAGTCAACTCTTCGCATGAGGTGGCCAAAGTACTGGAGTTTCAGCTTCAGCATCCATCCTTCCAATGAACACCGAGGACTGATCTCCTTTAGGTAGGACTGGTTGGATCTCCTTGCAGTCCAAGGGACTCTTGAGAGTCTCCTCCAACACCACAGTTCAAAAGGATCAATTTTTCGGTGCTCAGCTTTCTTCACAGTCCAACTCTTACATGCATACATGACCACTGGAAAAACCATGGCCTTGACCAGACGGACCTTTGTTGCCAAAGTAATGTCTCTGCTTTTTAATATGCTATCTAGGTTGGTAACAACTTTCCCTCCAAGGAGTAAGCGTCTTTTAATTTCATGGCTGCAGTCACCATCCGCAGTGATTTTGGAGCCCAAAAAAATAAAGTCTGACACTGTTTCCACTGTCTCCCCATCTATTTCCCATGAGGTGATGGGACCAGATGCCATGATCTTAGTTTTCTGAATGTTAAGCTTTAAGCCAACTTTTTCTCTCTCCTCTTTCACTTTCATCAAGAGGCTTTTTAGTTCCTCTTCACTCTCTGCCATAAGGGTGGTGTCATCTACATATCTGAGGTTATTGATATTTCTCCAGGCAATCTTGATTCCAGCTTGTGCTTCTTCCAGCCCAGAGTTTCTCATGAGGTACTCTGCATATAAATTAAATAAGCAGGATGACAATATACAGCCTTGACATACTCCTTTTTCTATTTGGAACCAGCCTGTTGTTCCATGTCCAGTTCTAACTGTTGCTTCCTGACCTGCATACAGGTTTCTCAAGAGGCAGGTCAGGTGGTCTGGTATTCCCATCTCTTTCAAAATTTTCCACAGTTTATTATGATCCACACAGTCGAAGGCTTTTGTGTAGTCAATAAAGCAGAAATAGATGTTTTTCTGGAACTATCTTGCTTTTTCAGTGATCCAGTGGATATTGGCAATTTGGTCTCTGGTTCCTCAGCCTTTTCTAAAATCAGCTTGAACATCTGGGAGTTCTTAGTTCATGTATTGTTGAAGCCTGGCTTGGAGAATTTTGAGCATTACTTTATTAGCATGTGAGATGAGTACAATTGTGCAGTAGTTTGAGCATTCTTTGGGATTGCCTTTCTTAGGGATGGGAATGAAAACTGACCTTTTCCAGCCCTTTTTTTTTGTGCAGCTCTCACATCTGTACATGATTACTGGAAAAACCATAGCTTTGACTGTGTGGACCTTTGTAGGAAGAATGATGTCTCTGCTTTTTAATATGCTGTCAGTTCATTAATGCCCTCCAAAGAGATTAATGTTGTTGTCTTTTTTTTTGAGAATATTTTCAAAATGATAGACTAAATAAAACCTATCTCATGTGTTTCAGTTTATGGCAATCATTATCCTTATTGATGCTCAAATTTTCTAGTCTATGGCCAGTGATTGCCTTTTTTATATTAGTTCCTAAATCCACTAGAGATATTCTCATGTATTTAACTTTATGCTTATTTTTATAATACATGTTTATTTTTAAAAATATATATTTTATGTGCTATAATATTGTAATATAAATTTTATAATTTTATATGAATATACAAGTAGATGTAGTCGCTTCCTTAAATACACAGTAGCAAACTACACTAACTATTTTCTATCTTGGTATTTTCCAACTACCTTGGAGATCATGTCATGGTAGTATACAGGTATATTCCTCATTATTTTTCATGTACATGGCTCATTCCCAATTGGATGGGCATGTGTGTTTTTCCAAATCTTTTGTTGTTGCAAAGAATGCTGTAATAAATCAACTCATGTATATTTTATCAATATATTTTGGAATAGTTTCCTAGAAGGGGGATTGCTAGGTCAAAAGGTTAATATACATATATGTGATTTTTGTTAGGTATTGCCAATTCTCTTTTTAGGGGTTAAATTGACAGTATTTTGCATTCCCACCTCTAATATATTAGAATGTCTGTTTTCCAATAGCCTCGCTATGGCTTCTGTTATTAAACTTTTGTATTGTATCTGATTGGTGAGAAATAGTCTTATGGTATACTCTTTTACTATAAGAAAGATTAAATATTGTTCATCCCACATATCATTTAGGGTTTTGGGTGCTTTTCTTTATTATTTGAATTTAATAATATATCAAGGATACTTATCCCTTTGCCTGTGATATAATTGCATTGTTCCCCTGGTTTGCTTTTTTAGTTTGATTCTGGTATTTTTTTTTCCTTATAGAAGATTCTTAAATTTTCATAAGACTAGTAATTTTCCCCATTATTCCTCCTGCATTTTGAGTCATGGTTAGAAGTTTTCCCCAAACACAAGCTGCTATTATTATTATTTTTACAAAATTTTTAAAGTATGTTTATTTATGTGTTTAGCTGCATGAGGTCTGAGTTGTGACACAGGATTTTGGGTCATGCAGCATCTCTCACTGTGGCACCCGGGCGCTCTAGTTGTGGCACATGGGCTCAGTAGTTGTGGCATGTGGGCTTAGCTGCTCCATGGCATGTAGGGTTTTAGTTGCTGGCTACGGATTGAACTTAAAATATGCTTGCTCCTTGGAAGAAAAGTTATGACCAACCGAGACAGTGTATTAAAAAGCAGAGACATTACTTTGCCAACAAACGCCCATCTAGTCAAGGCTATGGTTTTTCCTGTAGTCATGTATGGATGTGAGAGTTGGACTATAAAGAAAGCTGAGCCCCGAAGAATTGATGCTTTTGAACTGTGGTGTTAGAGAAGACTCTTGAGAGTCCCTTGGACTGCAGAGAGATCCAACCAGTCCATCCTAAAGGAAATCAGTCCTGAATATTCATTGGAAGGACTGATGCTGAAGCTGAAACGCCAATACTTTGGCCACCTGATGTGAAGAACTGACTCATTTGAAAAGAAAGACCCTGATGCTGGGAAAGATTGAAAGCGGGAGGAGAAGGGGACAACAGAGGATGAGATGGTTGGATGTTATCACCGACTCAGTGGACATGAGTTTGAGTAAACTCTGGGAGTTGGTGATGGACAGGGAGGCCTGGCGTGCTGCAGTCCATGGGGTCACAAAGAGTCAGACACGACTGAGCGACTGAACTGACTAATACTTGTCTTGCTTTATTTTTTGACCGGTCAACTCTCTAATACCTTTTGAACTTACCCTAATGTATAATGTAAAGAATTGGTCCACTTTTATTATTTTCCACGTGGTTCTCCTTATTTAGCCACCCTCTTTATAAAGGAGTCCATTTTCTCTCTGATTATATGAAGTATGGAACATTCTTGTATACTGAATTTTCAAATGCAGTTGAGTATATGTCTTCTCTTATCCATCCCCCCAACCCCAGCCCTGTTTCTATTCTTTTTCTTGGTATTAAAATAGAGACTGTTTCCTCATATTCAGGATACATGCATAATGTTTTCAGAACCATCAGGAACACACACATAAATATGTGTGCAAACAGTTTAGTTTTTAAAAGATAAGTTTTCATGTCAGTGTGCATCTCTTGCTCCATGACCAGAGATTCTATATCTAACTCAACTCTATTGAGTTGTTGGGTATTCCTATACATTGCAGTTATCCAAGCTGAAGTTTTTTCTGAAGTCAGTAAAAACATGGTCTATTTTTTGTTCAATCACTCAGCCATGTCCAACTCTTTGCAACCTGATGGACTGCAACATGCTGGTTTCTCTGTCCTTCTATATTCCGGGAGTTTGCTCATACTCATGTTTATTGAGTCAATGATGGCATCCAGCCATCTCATCCTCTGTTGGCCGCTTCTCCTGCCCTCAGTCTTTCCCTGCATCAGGGTCTTTTCTAATGAGCAATTAGACATGACAATTTTCATAGTCAATGAAGAAAAAATAGATGTTTTGCTGGAATTCCCTTGCTTTTTCTGTGATCCAAGGGATGCTGAAAATTTGATCTCTGGTTTCTCTGCCTTTTCTAAATCCAGCTTGTACATCTTGAAATTCTCAGTTCACCTCCTGTTGAAGCCTAGTCTTAAGGATTTTGAGCATTACCTTAATAGCATGTGAAATGAGTGCAATTGTGTGGAAATGTGAATATTGTTTGGTATTGCCTGTCTTTGGGATTGAAAACTGAAAACTGACCTTTTCCAGTCCTGTGGCCACTGCTGTTCAGTTTGGTTCAGTCGCTCAGTCATGTCCGACTCTTTGCGACCCCATGAACTGCAGCACACCAGGCTTCCCTGTCCATCACCAACTCCCGGAGTTTACCCAAACTCATGTCCATTGAGTTGGTGATGCCATCCAACCATCTCATCCTCTGTTGTCCCCTTCTCCTCCTGCCCTCAATCTTTCCCAGCCTTTTAGGGTCTTTTCAAATGCGTTAGCTGTTCACATCAGGTGGCCAAAGTATCGGAGTTTCACCTTCAACATCAATCCTTCTGATGAACACCCAGGACTGATCTCCTTGAGGACGGACTGGTTGGATCTCCTTGCAGTCCAAGGGACTGTCAAGAGTCTTCTCCAACACCACAGTTCAAAAGCATCAATTATTCAGCACTCAGCCTTCTTTATGGTCCAACTCTCACATCCATACATGACTACTGGAAAATCCATAGCCTTGACTAGACGGACTTTTGTTGGCAAAGTAACGTCTCTGATTTTTAATATGCTGTCTAGGTTGGTCATAACTTTCCAACTCATAACTCAGGCTACTGCTGAGTTTTCCAAATTTGTTGGCATACTGAGTACAGTGCTTTAACAGCATCCCTTTTTAGGATTTGAAATAGCTCAAGAGGGTGTTTGCTGTGACCGGTGCATTGAGCTCAACTGGAGTTCCATCACCTCCACTAGCTTTGTTCATAGTAATGCTTCCTAAGGCCCACTTGACTTCACACTCCAGGATGTCTGGCTTTAGCTAAGTGATGACAGCACTGTGATTATCCGGGTTTTTAAGACCTTTAATATAAGGTTCTTCTGTGTATTCTTGCCATTGCTTTTAAATCTCTTCTGCTTCTATTAGGTCCATACCTTTTCTCTTTTATTGTGCCCAAATTTGCATGAGATGTTCCCTTGGTATCTCTAATTTTCTTGAAGAGATGTCTAGTCTTTCCCATTCTATTGTTTTCCTCTATTTCTTTGCACTGATCACTTAAGAAGGCTTTCTTCTCTCTCCTTGCTATTCTTTGAAACTCTGCTTTCATATGGGTATATTTTTCCTTTTCTCCTTTCCTTTCACTTCTGTTCTTTTCTCAGCTATTTGTAAGGCTTCCTCAGACAACCACTCTGCCTTGTTGCATTTTTTTTTCTCAGGGATGATTTGGTCACTGCCTCCTGTACAGTGTTACAAACCTGCGTCCATAGTTCTTCAGGCACTCTGTCTATCAGATCTAATCCCTTGATTCTATTTGTCACTTCCATTGTATAATCATTAGGGATTTGCATTAGGTCATCCCTGAATGGTCTAGTGGTTTTCTCTACTTTCTTCAATTTATGTCTGAATTTCACAATTAGGAGTTCATGATCTGAGCCATAGTCAGCTCCCATCTTTATTGTTGCTGACTGTATAGAGCTTCTCCATCTTCAGCTGCTAAGAATATAATCAGTCTGATTTCAGTATTGACCATCTGGTGAAGTTCATGTGTAGAGTCATCTCTTGAGTTGTTGGAAGAGGGTGTTTGCTATGACCAGTGCATTCTCTTGGCAAAACTCTGTTAACCTTTGCCCTTCTTTATTTTGTACTCCCAAGGCCAAACTTGCCTATTATTCCAGGTGTCTTTTAACTTCCTACTTTTGCATTCCACAGTATCTGAAACATTTATGGCAGAATTGTTTCTTATGGTGAGCTGAATCATTGGTATACATTTAATAGATGAACCTTTTTAATATCTGTTAACAGAGCTTTGAGACTAGTCTTTTGATCTGTTTTGTCTTGGAACAGACAACATGCACAGTGCAGTATACCTACATCAAGTTTTTCCAAATCACATTTAATTGAAAGATCTCAAATAGCAAGTTGTTATCAGCACAGCGGACATAGGCACGTTCACATTGCTGTGTTCTTCTTGCTTATGAATTACTGGAAAGCTACTGTTCTGAATTGGTAAGGGCAAGAAAGAGAAGGGAGAAAATCTCTTGCAGTTTTAGGGAAAATGAAGTAGAAAAGGATTCTCTGGAGACTTCATTATAAATGGTTAGCACAATTATGCTAAATGGAATCAATATATTTACATTGTTTTATTCAAGGTTTATCATGTTCCATTATGAAACAATGAAATGTAATTAATAAATTGTCAGTTCATTTTTCTTGTTTTATTTGAAAATGCTTCGGCATATTTTAGCATATCATTTTTAGAGTAGCAAATAACTCTAATGTATAACATTAATAAACGGTGATAGACTTTACTATAAATATTGCATCTGTTGCCAAGAAAAGTTACGCACAAAACCAGAGCATTGCAAACAGCAGCTCAGTAATTCTTCTGGTAGTAGAGACATGGGCCTTCTGTATCTTTTTAAGTATCTTTGCACTACTTCACCCTCTGCACTTGGAGAATATTGTTTTTTATACTTCAACAGTTTGCTGGGTTTAAGGGATTAACACCATATATGTTGTGTTGTGAGTGCCCAGAACACCAATTGAGCAGTTGAGGAAAAACTGTGACAAACTTTTCACGTGTGCAATCATATCCAGATATTGTTACAAAGAATAACTTAGAAAATAAAGGCAGTTAATAAGATAAATAGATATAACAGAAAATAAAAACCACAAATCAAAAAATTTCAATGGACTAAATTATTTTGGATTCTAAAACCCTTTTTTTGTCATTTGAAAATAAATATTAAGTAATAAAATATATAATAATTTAAAATCTGTTATTTTCTATCATCATTTGATGTATCAAAGCATATACCACTTTTACTTAACTGGAACAGCATCACAGATACTCTCAATTTTATGTAAAAATTTCATTCATGCATTTTATGTCAATTCAAAGGAAGCTTGAGGCATTGCAAAGCATACAAAATACCACAAAACTGGAAAATCAGATCTACCATGATCTTTCCTCAGTTGCTTTCTTCCATATTAAACTTTATGAGAAAGGTGGCAAAAGATTAGCATTTTTTTGCATAAGAGGAGATAAAATATTTGATTTTAACTTAAAAATAAGAGAATTTGAATCTCTAAATGCTCTTTCTACCAATTTAGCAGATATTTAGGTTGACTTCTAATACTGCATATATAATTTTAGTATATCAGGAATTTTAAGATAGGAAGTCAGAAAATACATGACCTGAAAGTAGATGGTTATAAAGTGATGAAATAAATGAGATATGAGTTACAGTAGAATAAAAAGTTTCCCATCCCATGCATTATGAATGGTTTTGGAAGTCCTCATCCACTCCCTGGCTTCTAATCCAACATATTCCCTTCTTACTTGCCTGATTGTTTCAAGGCTTAAAGTGCCCATTAGAGAATCATTTCTTCAAATCAAGACTTTTCTCTTGCTTTAAAATACACATATAATTTAAAAATAACATACTAGTGAAAGCGTTAGTCACTCAGTCTGGCCTGACTCTTTGTGACCCCATAAACTGCAGCCCGCCAAGCTCCTCTGTCCATGGAGTTCTCAAGGCAAGATTCTGGAGTGACTAGCCAGTCCCTTCTCCAGGGGATATTCCCCACCCAGGGATCAAACCCAGATCTCTGCATTGCAAGTGGATTCTTTACTGCTTGAGTCACCAGGGAAACCCAATAACGTGCTAACTTGATAATAACTAGAAATCAATTTATATTTTCAGTTATGAATAAGCAAGCTTCAGCTCAGGCATGATAAACTTGACTGGTGGAACTGATGGGGGCGTGAAAGCATTCTGAGCATGAGTTTCTGCGTAAACATGTGTAGCTCAAGTGGGGTGCAGCGGCAGGGGACGTCTCAGTGTGGAAATGCACAAAGCGAGGTTAGGCTCCAAGAAATACGGTCCCCCACTTATGAATTCTGTCACATCTAGTCTCTTCTTGTTTTTTGGGTTTCATGTATGCTGTCCTCAAATATAGTTCAAATGAGGGAAACTTTTTTTTTTTTTTTTTTTTACTTTTATTTGCATTTATTTTCTGCGGCATTTATTCCCGGGCCATAAGTTTTTGTTTCTTCAGTTTCTTCTGGGATATCTTTTTCTTCTGTGCAACCTCCTCTTCTGGTTTAGGAACAATCTGTTCTTTTTCAGTAAGGATCATCTCAATGTGGCAGGGAGAGCTCATGTAGGGGTTGATCCGACCGTGAGCTCTGTAAGTCCTGCGCCTCATCTTGGGGGCTTTGTTCACTTGGATGTGCTCAATGACCAGAGAATCTACATCTAAGCCCTTAAGTTCAGCATTACTCTCTGCATTTTTGAGCATGTGTAGTAAAAATTCAGCACTCTTTTTGGGCCACCGACCCTGTGTCCAGCCCCACTGTTTGGCCTGTGCACACCTACCAACTCCACCATTGTAACGACGGAATGGCACACATTGCTTCTTTAAAGTGACATCCTTCAGATACTTGGTGGCTTTTCGGATATGCATACCCTTTATGGCCTGGGCAGTCTCATGAGTGTTCTTAAAGTGAACACGAAGATTTGAACCTCTTGATTTGCATGATTTTGTGGGGTTTTCTGGGTCGAGTGAATAGCGCACCATTTTTAAGGGTCAGCTCAGGCCGCTTACCGGAAAAGCGAGGGAAACTTTTTTTAAAAGACAAGAAAAAGTAAACATTTTTGCTTGAAATATCTTTTTTTACCATGTAAAATTTATCATTCATTTCGCTGACATTTATACAGAATGAATTGAGCAGTGTTCATTCTCTCCAGTTTATTGATATCCATTATCTTATAGCTTCTTATAACTTATATCTTATAACATTATCTTGGACTTCCCTGGTGGCTCAGACGGTAAAGTGTCTGCCTACAATGCAGGAGACCTGGGTTCAATTCCTGGGTCAGGAAGATCTCCTAGAGAAGGAAATGGCAACCTGTTTCAGTATTCTTGCCTGGAAAATCCCATGGATGGAGGAACCTGGTAGGCTACAGTCCATGGGGTTGCAAAGAGTCAGATATGACTGAGTGACTTCACCTCACTTCACTTCATCTTACAACACTTTGGATATTGTTTCAGACTCCATCATACAACTGAAACTTCCATGTTGAAGAATTTTTATCACCAAAAATCTTCTTTTCCTTGAGTTTCTTACTTTTTTTTTTTGGTTGGCTTAACTAATAGACATGTATGTCTCACAATTCTGGAGACTGGAAGTCCAAGATCAAGGAACCAGCATGTTCAGGTTCTGGTGAGATCTCTCTTGGGGATTGTAGACTGCCAATTTCTAGCTGTATCCTCACACTGCAGAAAGAAAGCTGAGTTTTTTTTTTCTCTTCTTGTTAGGGCCCTAATCCCATTTATGAGGATTCCACACTTACAATCTAATTACCTCTCAAGGGCCCCACCTCTAATACTGTCAAATTGGAGGTCAGGTTTCAACATATGAATTTTGGCATAACCCATAAGAACTACGAATCTTTCAATGTCCCATATTATTCCTACCACTTTGATGAAGATTTACTAACTCTTCTAGCTTTCAGCCATCTCTGAAATTCTATGACACATGGAGTTCCTACCACACAATTTTGTACTTAACTGTATTACATCCTCAGTTGTTCATTATTGTTTCCTAAATTTATAGTCTAAATGTTCTCAGGACTTCATCTGTAGGTTTTAATAACTTGTTAGCTCAAGCTTGCCTATTTCATTGCAGGACTTTGGCACCATCTCCTGGGATCTTTGTTATTTCTGAGGACTCAAGGGGCATTGTAATGTGCTTGGTAGTATTCTTCTGTGCTAGGCACTCGTGGCTCCACAAGACCACCACTGCCAGGAGGAAGCTCCTCAATGGGTGTTGTGCTCGTTCTTGCTGTCCTCTATTCTGTCAAGTACGGGGATTTCTACTGATGCATACTTTGATCTCTTAGTGAACCAAAACTGCAGAGATATCTAGGAAATAACACAGAGGTAAAAATGAGCTTTTTTCCAACTTTGTGCCAAATTTAATAACTTGTGCCTCATTTCCCCACCCTGGGAACTACATCACTTCGTGTTCTAAGTCTCATACAGGCTTGGATGGAAAATCTTCTGAAATTTTTCTCTCTCTCCCATCACTTCATTCAAGAGCCCAAATATGGTTCCTTTCAGGAATTGATGCTGTATCTTTATCTTCTCTCCTTTTCTGTATCTTACCTGTAAGTTTTTGCACAAACCAACTTTTCTCTCTTACTAGCTCCACTGTGTTAGACCAAACTACTAAATGCCCTCGTGAAATTAGTTACTAAAAATAAAGATGGGAGATAGAAAGGGAAGAAAAGAGTTGCAAACCATCTCACGAAATTTCTACTTGTGTTTGTCTTAGAAAGCTCATTACATATTTCTGTCTTGCCTTACAGTTTCATTGACAGGCTACTTAAAGGTAGGATCTCTGTTTTCTGCATTCATCAAAGTGCTTAACAAATGCTCTACAAATGGTAAATTTAAATTAAGTACTAGATTATTTAATTAGAAATAAAATTCTGAGGACATTTTCAAGTATCAAGTGAAAAATTTTAGAGTAAGGGAGAGCCATCTAAAATCAGAATTTTATTACTCTATGAAAGTTTTCTATGTGTAATTTTGTTGAAAACTATCCTGTAGTCTCTATTGTCAGAAATTACAATATGAAAATTTCGCAAATGTAATATTTGAGATTCCCCCAAACTACAAAGTCTAACCTTGGTTGAACAACCCTTAAAGTGACTAGTGTTTTACACTCTTGTGGATTAAAAAAAAAAGACATACATTTTGCCACATTTTAGATGTGCAAGAGAATGTATATCATTACACATTAAAGCAAAATCTGGAGGAGTATACTGGAATGATGATGGAGGTTTGCGACATTGTACAGGAGGCAGTGATCAAGATATACCCCAAGAAAAAGAAATGCAAAAAGGCAAAGTGGTTGTCTGACGAGGCCTTACAAATAGCTGAGAAGAGAAGCGAAAGGCAAAGGAAAAAAGGAAAGATATACCCATTTGAATGCAGAGTTACAAAGAATAGAAAGGAGAGATTAAAAAAGCCTTCCTCAGTGATCAATGCAAAGAAATAGAGGAAAACAATAGAATGGGAAAGTCTAGAGATCTCCTCAAGAAAATTAGAGATACCAAGGGAAAATTTAATGCCAGGGTGGGCACAATAAAGGACAGAAATGGTATGGACCTAACAGAAGCAGAAGATATTAAGCAGAGGTGGCAAGAATACACAAAAGAACTATACAAAAAAGATCTTAAAAAAAGAAAAAAAAAAAAAGATCTTCGTGACCCAGATGACCACGATGGTGTGATCACTCATCTAGAGCCAAACATCCTGGAATGTGAAGTCAAGTGGGCCTTAGGAAGAATCACCAGGAGCAAAGCTAGTGGAGGTGATGGAATTCCAGTTCAGCTATTTCAAATCCTAAAAGATGATGCTGTGAAACTGCTGCACTCAATATGCTAGCAAATTAGGAAACTCAGCAGTGGCCAGAGGACTGGAAAAGGTCAGTTTTCATTCCAATCCCAAAGAAAGGCAATGCCAAAGAATGTTCAAACTACTGCATAATTGCCCTCATCTCACACATTAGCAAAGCAATGCTCAAAATCCTCTAAGCCAGGCTTCAACAGTACGTGAACCATGAACTTCCAGATGTTCAAGCTGGATTTAGAAAAGGCAGAGGAGCCAGAGATTAAATAGCTAACATCCACTGGATCTTCGAAAAAGCAAGAGAGTTCCAGAAAAACATTTTCTTTTGATTTATTGAGTACTCCAAAGCCTTTGGCTGTGTGGATCACAGCAAACTGTGGAAAATTCTTTAAATAGATGTGAATACCAGAACACCTGACCTGCCTCCTGAGAAATCTGTATGCAGGTCAAGAAGCAGCAGTTAGAATTGGATATGGAACAACAGACTGGTTCCAAATCAAGAATGGAATACATCAAGGCTGCATATGGTCACCCTGCTTATTTAACTTATATGCACAATACATCATGTGAAATGCTAGGTTGGATGAAGCACAAGCTGGAATCAAGATTGCCTGGAGAAATATCAATAACCTCAGATACGCAGATGACACCACCCTTATGGCAGAAAGTGAAGAAGAACTAAAGAGCCTCTTGATGAAAGTGAAAGTGGAGAGTGAAAAAGTTGGCTTAAAACTCAACATTCAGAAAACTAAGATCATGGCATCCAGTCCCATCACTTCATGACAAATAGATGGGGAAAAGTCATTATCAGTGAGAGACTTTATTTTGGGGGGGCTCCAAAATCACTGCAGATGGTGACTGCAGCTATGAAATTAAAAGACGCTTGCTGCTTGGAGGAAAAGCTATGACCAACCTAGACAGCATATTAAAAAGCAGAGACATTACTTTGCCAACAAAGGTCCATTTAGTCAAAGCTATGGTTTTTCCAGTAGTCATGTATGAATGTGAGAGTTGGACTATAAGGAAAGCTGAGCGCCAAAGAATTGATGCTTTTTAACTGTGGTGCTGGAGAAGTCTGTTGAGAATCCCCTTGGACTGCAAGGAGATCTAACCAGTCCATCCTAAAGGAAGTCAGTACTGAATATTCATTGGAAGGATTGATGCTGAAGCTGAAACTGCAATACTTTGTCTACTTGTTGCAAAGAACCGACTCATTGGAAAAGATCCTGATGCTGGGAAAGATTGAAGGCGGGAGGAGAAGGGGACGACAGAGGATGAGATGTTTGGATGGCATCACCGACTCAATGGACTTGAGTTTGAGTAAACTCAGTGAGCTGGTGACGACAGGGAGGCTTGGTGTGCTGGAATCCAGGGGGTTGCAAAGAGTTGGACACGACTGAGCAGCTGAAGTGACTAACTGATATGGTTAAAGATGACGAAAATGCTGGATGATTTGCAATGACATTTGGGTGTTCCAAGAAGCGAGTGAGTCTGAGTCAGAGGCTGAGCAACCAGGAACGGAAACCAAAGATGCACGATGACATTGAGGATTGAGAAGGCCAAATTCTTGCTGTGAATTAAGATTTATAAGGATGGTGTTCTGTGTCATTTTATTAAACCCTATCATATGTGTATTTGTGTAGCATGCATATACTTCTCTCATATTATGGAAAGTAATTTCATGTTTATTCTACAGTTTGATATGAATGTAGAATTGAGGTTTTAAGGTGTGTATTTTAAAGTATAGTAATATTCTCTCACTTCCATCATTGCTTTTGTCTAGAATAAAAAATACCACGACCAACTTTTAAAAATGATACTTTATGATGTAAATAAGGAAGTATATAATCTGAACTCTTGCAGGGAGAAAAACTATCCAAACAAAGCTTTAAAATGCCCACTTCATTCTTCTTAAGAGCAGTCACCACTTTCAGTGTGATATTTGACCTATTGTTCATTGTCATTCCAGGCCAGAAAAAAACAGATTTTAAAGCTTTACTGCCCATCTGTCTTAGTTGGCATAATTAATAAATATCTGCCAGATGCTGTACTAATTCTGTTTTTAGCTTTTATGATAGGTGTGTCTTTTTTAAAGCAAGTATACTGCATACTCTATTCAGCCATCACTCAAGGTGAGGGATCAAGAGGGAAATGATTATAATAATACTTACAGCTATTACATAAACTATTTATTATATTTGTTAGCATGTTCTATCTAGTATATACATTTCCATTGTGCCCCTGGTATATCAGTTTTGAATTTAGTACTTCTCTTACCTTCTTGTATGTTTTACAGGAGAATAGGGATCTGAGAATAAAAGGCAAGGAATTCCTTATTTGATGTAATTAATACAGATTGCTTCTCTCACTTTCATTTCCTAGGCTGCCCAGCCACACTGATAGGAGTCCTTAAGGGTTGGGTTGGGGCTCCTCTAAATGTACTCCATGAGGATGAAGGATAGTGCAGGGAGAGAGCGTTACTGGGTGTGCTTCATCAGTACACGAGAGAGGAGTATTCAGTGGATTGGTAAAGGAAATCTTCAATTACCAATCCAGAGTGGAGCAAGATAAACTAGGAAGATGGGATCAGGAGCAGTAATTCAAGATGGGGAAGTTGTAAGTGTCCTATGAATAAAGTCTGGGGCGAGCACTTTCTGAGAACAGACATTTATTTGTTATCACAGAGAAGGACATACTTCTATAAAGCTCACTTTTGGATTCTCCAAAGCATTTGACATGGCATTGCTTTTGTTTGTTTGTTTGTTTTTGCATTGAGGCAATGGGCTTCCTAGGTGGTTTACTGGTAAAGAATCTACTTGCCAATGCGGGAGATGCAGGTTCCATCCCTGAGTGAGGAAGATCCCCTGGAGGAGGAAATGGCAACCCACTCCAGTGTTCTTGCCTGGAAAATCCCGTGGACAGAGGAGCCTGGTTGGCTGCAGTCCATGGGGTCAGAAAGAGTCAGATATGACTTAGCAACTGAGCATGCACAATGAATAAATATATTTTGAATGAATGCTTACATCATAAAATGGCACATACTATTTTTTCCACCAAAGAATGACTTGAAAAATCTTCCAGCTTACCATTGGCCTTTGTGAGTAATGGAGGAATATTTAGCATATATTTTTAAGGCAAAACCCCAACCATTGTATTTCTGTTCTACAGAGAAATTTTGAAATGCTGAGTAATGGTATTTTGAGTACGAGACCGGATCTTTTCGAATAGATTTCTGAAAGGTCATTTTCATCTGCTTTATTTTTCAGAACATCTTTAGTATCAGAAATTTAATTATTTCTTGTCACAAAATGTAAATTCTCAGAAGATTTTCTTTTTAAACAGTTTCTGGTTGCTCATTTTTGTCCCCCTCCTCAAATTATTAGGTGACTTTAAGTCCATCGTGATTTTACTCTTCCTGACTATGTCTGTATTTTCCCTCTTGGTGCTGATGACAGGAACAAACTACCAGATCCTGGTAGAAGCAGTAACTTCATTTTGTTGAGATCACCTTCTTGGAAGCTGGCAAGCTCCTACTCTTTTCCCATGACACTGAAAAGAATCTCTCTTGCTCTCCAGTCTCTGTGTGTACAAGCAGAACTCCTCAGTTTCCTTATGTAATTTAGGTCATCATTATTACGTGCAAGGTTCTACGCCCTAGTTCAACAGACAGTGTAATGGCAAAAATCAAGGCAAATTATATATACATACATGACTTTTTACAAATCGTCTAAGCAACCTTGTCCTATAGAAATATAACACATGCCATCTGTGTCATTTTAATTGCTCTAACATCTACATTTAGGAAAATAAAAATAAATTATTTTTCATAGGATATTTATTTAACCATATGTAACCATGTATATCCAAATTAACATTTCAACATGTAATCAGTATTAAAATTACTAATGAGTTGGTTCACATCCTTTTTTTCATACTAGGTTTTCAAAATTCAGTGTGTGTTTTCTACTTATAGAATTTCTTAATCAGGATACTACATTTTCATTGGATATACTTGATCTGTTTGTTTCATAAAATGTACAGTTGAAAATGAAGGTTTATATATTCAAATGGTTCAAACATACTTAAGTTTTACAATGCTGAATCAAATATCAGATTTTATATTTTATCAACTTATTTTTTTAAAATATAGCAAATTTTATTTATTTTTCTGATATATTTACTTTTTATTTTATATTGGAATATAGTTGGTTAACAATGTTGTATACCCTTATTTTTCAGAGCAGTTTCAGGTTCACAGTAAATTGTGAGGAAGGTGCAGAGATTTCTCGTTTCCCCTCTCCCCCTCCCCCCACATCATGGCTCCCTATTTTCAGTATCCCCCACCAGAATCAGACATTTGCTACAGTTTATGAAAATAGCTTGACACATCATTATCACCCCAAAATCACAGTTTCCATTAGGGTTCACTCTTGGATATTGTATGGTTTGGACAGATGAATAATGACATGTATCCACCATTATAGTTTCATACAAAGTTTTGTAAATTGTCTTCCGTCTGTGTCATTTTGCATTCCCACTAGCAGTGAGTGAGAGTTCCTGTTGTCTATGACCTCACCAGCATTTGGTATTGCCAATGCTCTAGACTTTTAAAAATTTCTTTACAATGCTGTGTTGGTTTCTGCTCTACAACAATGCGAATCAGCTATAAGTATATATCCACTGTTTTAGTTTGCATTTCTCTGGCATATAATTTGAAACATCTTTTCATATGCTTATTTGCCCTCTGTATATCTTTTAAAAAAACCGTTTTTATATTGGAGTATAGCTAATTAACAATGTTGTGATAGTTTCAGCTGCATAGCATCTGTGTATTTTCTTTGGTGAGGTATCTGTTCAAGTCTTTTGCTTACTTTTAATCAGATTTTTAAAAATTTCTTTACAATGCTGTGTTGGTTTCTGCTCTACAACAGTGCGAATCAACTATAAGTATACATATATTCCCTCCCTCTTGGCCCTCCCTGCCACCCCTCCACCCCACCCCGCATCCCACCCTGGTGTCAGCCTTAGCAATTCAGGTAGATCTTTCTTGTTTTATCTTTCATAGATTATTCATCAACATACAAGTGTTACACAGCCTCCATTAAAGCCATTCCTAATCTGCACTGCCACCTTGAGTGGTACCACAAGAATCCAGTTTTCTTCCAGTATTTTACAATTTTAGACACTAAGTTATCCATCTAATGAACAAAAATTGCCTTTGTATTTTTACCACAACATAGCATAAAGAAAGACATTGTGTAATCAAAGATGGACCATCATATATGCAAATTGGCATTGGAATCTTTATTTCCCAGATATTTATCTATTCTACAACATAATATTACCAAGTTTTAATTAAACACCAGTGAACCATATTACTAAGAATCCAAAGTTTAATTGGATACTTTATTTTTTTAATTCCTTTTGCACTAAAATAAGTCTGAAATATAATTTGAAATTGAGGTAGTATTTTTTTTCAACATGTGTCAGAAGTCATCTACCTCAAAAACTGAGAAGCTTTAATAAATAAGTGGATTCCTTTCCCTCCCCACAGAAATTCTGACTCAGTAGTTACGGAGTGGAGCCCAAGAATTTATCTCTTCAATAAAATCCAGTTCTGATACACACTGAAGTTTGAGAACCACAGGTGTAAAGCTTATTTTAATAACCTAAAGGAATTTAGAATTTTAATACTGACACAAAAACTTTGGTTCAAAATATGGTGTTTGATTTCCACTTCATAATTTGTCCCCTTATTTTATGGTTGGTTAGTCTTTTGAAGTCCCAATCACATGTGTGTAGAAATGGAGCAAGCAAAAATTAAGGGAATATAAAAACCTGTAATTGGCATTTTAATTAACTACATTATCTGTTCTTTAGAAATAGAACATTTTAAAGTAAATAATGGACCCATTACAGGTTATATATAGAGGAATTTCAGCTAAAACCTGGCACACTACTATATCTATATTTAGACAGCATGAAGACTTCTGCTTTTTATTTTAAATTTCCTACCTGTCCATATGTTTTTTGTTGTTTTTTTTTTTTAGTCTGGGAAACGTTAAAAGGTAACTTTTTTTAAAAGCTATTTTAGGAAGAGATTCATTTAGTTTATTTTATTTGGTAAATAATGTTAGAATGAGTCATATTTCATTTGCAACTTTAGTTATTTTAATAATTTGAATGTAATTTTATTTAGCACTATTTACATGGTTGCTCAAAATGTATATATCCTTGCTTAAACATCATTATGTTTTTAATTGTTTTGTATTTGTCATTTCCACAGTTTTTCCCACATGTGTTAAATCTGGAGGTTTTTACCAACCAAAGCAGAAAGCCAAACAAAGAAGAAGGAAGTATATTAATTACAGCAAGAATAATTAATAGGCATATCTGCACTGTGTGGACATTCAACACTGCCTTGACAGTTGTGCTATGTATATTTTAATAGTTTCTCTTTCATACTTTATGAGAAAATTATTTTACACCTTATTTTTCTTCTCACCTTTCACCTCACTCATACACTTAAACCTCTCCATCCTCCACTCACATGTAATTCATGCAACAAAACAGAAAATTTTATATTAAAACTAATTTCATCATCTTCTGACTTAGCAAATAAACATGAGACTACTTCCACTGTCACTCAGACTGTTTATTTTCGTCTATTAGAATGCAGGCAGTTTGTCTTCTATTAAAGGACCATCTCTCCACTTTGAAGCCAGATCCTATACCCTCTCAGCGGCTCTGTGACCCTCTGGGTAGCCCCCCTCTCTCTAGCATCTTACCCCTGGTTCTTATTCTTTATTTCGCCTGTCTAGAACACTATTATTATGCTTTTGGTTTTTTGACAGTGCCTGTCCTATTTATTCCTTAGATTTCACTTTATATATTACCTCAGAGAAACTTCTATCACCCTATTAAGAAATATTAATCTCCCACACCATTATTCTCCATCACAACATCCTACTTAACCTCTCTATCTGCATGTGTCTTGTTTACCTGGTATCTGTTTGTCCTGTTTTCCAGGCTAGATCCCCCACTAAGGCAGAGACCATTTCAGTCTTCCTTTACTTCTCTGTCCTTAACTACTGACACAGTGCTTGGCCCATGGTAATTTCTCACTCAGCATTTATTGAACACAGAAATAGCTTCTCCCAGGTTGGTGCATATTAATACAGCATAGTGTAAGAACTCTCCTATATTGTTTATACATTTTTGGCTTTCTATTGTCAACAATACTTCATCAGTATCAGTACCAGTTCAGTCACTCAGTCGTGTCCAACACTTTGCAACCACATGGACTGCAGCACACCAGGCTTCTCTGTCCATAACCAACTTCCGAAGCTTAATCCAACTCATGTCCGTTGTGTCGGTGATGCCATCCAGCCATCTTATCCTCTGTCATCCCCTTCTCCTCCTGTCTTAAGTCTTTCCCATCTTCAGGGTTTTTTTCCAGTGAGTTGGTTCTTCACATCAGGTGGCCAAAGTATTGGAGTTTCAGCTTCAGCATCAGTCCTTCCAGTGAATATTCAGGACTGATTTCTTTTAGGATGGACTGGTTGGATCTCTTCGCAGTCCAAGGGGACTCTCAAGAGTCTTCTCCAACACCGCAGTTCAAAAGCATCAATTCTTTGGTGCTCAGCTTTCTTTATAGTCCAAATCTCACATCCATATATGACTACTGGAAAAACTATAGCTTTAACTAGATGGACCTTTGTTGGCAAAGTAGTGTCTCTGCTTTTTAATACGCTGTCTAGGTTGATCATAGCTTTTCTTCCAAGGAGCAAGTGTCTTTTAATTTCATAGCTGCAGTCACCATCTGCAGTGATTTTGGAGCCCCCCCAAAATAAAGTCTTTCACTGTTTCCATTGTTTCCCCATCTATTTGTCTTGAAGTTATGGGACCAGATGCCATGATCTTAGTTTTCTGAATGTTGAACTTTAGGCCAACGTTTTCACTCTCCTCTTTCACTTTCATCAAGAGGCTCTTTAGTTCTTCTTCACTTTCTGCCATAAGGGTGGTGTCATCTGCGTATCTGAGGTTATTGATATTTCTCCAGGCAATCTTGATTCCAGTTTGTGCTTCATCCAGCCTAGCATTTCGCATTATGTACTGTGCATATAAGTTAAATAAGCAGGGTGACAATATACAGCCTTGATGTACTCCATTCCTGATTTGGAACCAGTCTGTTGTTCCATGTCCAGTTCTAACTGTTGCTTCTTGACCTGCATACAGATTTCTCAGGAGAATCTGTTTAAGAATTTTCCACAGTTTGCTGTGATCCACACCATCACAGGCTTTGGAGTAGTCAGTAAAGCAGAAGTAGATGTTTTTCTGGAACTCTCTTGCTTTTTTGATGATCCAGCGGATATTGGTAGTTTGATCTCTGGTTTCTCTCCCTTTTTTAAATCCACCTTGAACATCTGGAAGTTCATGGTTCACGAACTGTTGAAGCCTGGCTTGGAGAATTTTGAGCATTACTTTGCTAGTGTGTGAGATGAGTGCAGTTGTGCAGTAGTTTGAGCATTCTTTGGCATTGCCTTTCTTTGGGATTGGGATGAAAACTGACTTTTTTCAGTCCTGTGACCCCTGCTGTGTTTTCCAGATTTGCTGGCATATTGAGTGCAGCAGATTTCACAGCATCATCTTTTAGGCTTTGAAATAGCTCAATTGGATTTCTATCAGCCCCGCTAGCTTTGTTCCCAGTGATTCTTCCTAAGGCTCCTTGACATTTCAGGATGTCTGGCTCTAGGTGAGTGATCACACCACTGTGGTTATCTGTGTCATGATATTTTTTGTATAGTTCTTCTGTGTATTCTTGCCACCTGTTCTTAATATCTTCTGCTTCTGTTAGGTCCATACCAATTCTGTCCTTTATTGTGCCCATCTTTGCATGAAATGTTCCCTTGGTATCTCTAATTTTCTTGAAGAGATCTCTAGTCTTTCCCGTTCTATTGTTTTCCTCTATTTCTTTGCACTGATTGCTGACTTTTTCTATTGATTTTTTTTCTATTTTTTCCATTGATCCGATTTTTTCTATCATCTTTCTATTTTCAGCAATACTTCATAGGACAATTTACATACCCATCTCCATCTCTGCATGCTGTGTTTCCCATAAGAAAGATTTATTGAAGTGGAAATGCTACCCCATGTCATCAGGATAGTCATTGAAGATTCTGATACTTGAGCATCACAGTCTTAACGCTTATCAGGTTGACTCTAAACACCAGAAGAAAATCTCCATTTTCTTCAGCCTAAATCCTTTCCTCAGGGCAGCCCCTACCTTATACAGGCAATGAAACGAGGTATTTATTTTTAGCACCAGCGGATGCACTTCACATTGTGCACAGTGATTTGTCTTTATTGCTCTCAGCACGTCTTTTTTTGTCCAACTATTATTCAATTGACTTCTCCTGAAGAGTTTGCCTTTTTCCTACCTTTTCTCCAAATGCTGGCTTCATTTGTACCTCCTGGCATGGCAGTGGGCTGCTGTTGCTTTAGATGCCATGCTCTCTTCAATTGACTGCTCCCTGTCTGCATTTTCTCTGCTCTGATCAACACCTTTTCTGCCTGTTTTGGCACAGGCAGTATTTGTTTAAACCTTTTCTGGTGGAAAAATTTACCTGGTGCTGGGACCTTGCGCTGAACACAAGCTACCTTATTTTTTCAACTCTTTGAGAAGGAGCGGGACACCAGTGGTACTTTAAATAATATGAAAATAGTTAAGTCCATACCAAAACTAGCATTGTGATGTTCTTTCAATTCAGCATTGTTCCCTGTTTCCCTGGAATCCCTCTGGAATCTCCCTACAAATACCTGAGCCTCCTCCCTGAAGTATAAGCCAAAGTGCTGCCTGATTCCCCCAGGTAGATTGAAGCCGTCTTTCTCATAGACTCTTTGTAATTATTATCATCAAGAACAATTATGTTTTATTACATTTGTCTGTTCTGAGGTCTCTTTACCATGCAGATTCGAAGTCCTCTGAGGATAGGGACCATGTGGTTAGAGGCATCTAGCTATGCAATCTGAGAGATCTTTATTTAAATCTGTCCTCACTACTTTTGGGCTTCCCAGGAGGCACTAGTGGTAAAGAACCCACCTGCCAATGCAGGAGATGTAAGAGATATGGGTCTGATCCCTGGGTCGGGAAGATCCTCTGGATGAGGGCATGGCAACCCACTCCAGTATTCTTGCTTGGAGAATCCCATGGACAGAGGGGCCTGACAGGTTGAAGTCTATAGGGTTGAACAGAGTTGCACATGACTAAAGCAGTTTAGCATCTACATTTACTACTTTTAGCTGTGTGAGCTCGGGTAAGCCACTTAGCTTCAGCTGCTTCATTTATAAACACTGGAAATCCAGCCTCACAATGTTTTGAGGTATCAATGAGGTAATGTTCACAAGGCACTTAGAATGGAGACTGGTGTATTTTATACCCTCAGTAAATGCGGCGGCCATTGTGGCAGCCATCAGAACGCACCTCTTACATCACAGGATACGGAACAGCATTGGCGCATTGCCTCAGCTTCTGCCCTCTGAAACGCACCCCTGTATGGGCCGTGAGGCTGAGTTTCCCATTCACTGCCTGCAGCTGATGATGAATGTGGCAGGGCACTAAGGCAGGCCCATTCTTGCAGACATGGGAACTCTGTCTCCAGGGATCTCATCGCCTTGCTGACCTTCCTTAGAATTGTACTGTCATCTAAAGCATTCCTGCCCACAAGTCCCCCTTCCCATTCTCGAGAAGGGGCAGATTGGTATCACATTCTGATGGCTTTCCAGAATCCTCTGGCTCACTGCCCATGTTCCCTCACAGGTGTGTTTCTTCTGTGTCTAATCCTATCTTATCATTGGGATTTTGGAAGACCTGGACCAGCACAACTGGTTCTGAGAGTGGTTTGTGGGAGGATGTGTTAGGCTGGAGTAGGAAGACGCCCTGACTCTGGCTTACCTACAACCGGTGGGTGAAGACGATGCTTTCCTGCTTGGTAGAAGAGGAATGAATAGTCTCTGGCTCAGGGTGGTAGCTCGGTTGCTGAAGGTTTCACCTGTGGTGACGTGGGAAAATGTCCTTGGAGAGGAATGCTCTGGCAGGTGCAATAAAGCAGACATTTGAAAGGTTTGGTGAAAACTGTCAATGAGACAAAGTTGGCTGGTTGTTGGGATGCCCTGTAAAGAGATAATGACAGAAAAAGGGCAATTAACAGCAGTTAATGGTTAAATGTGACAACCAGAGGGCCTGAGTGGTACCTTATATGGGAGGTTCGTATCTTCTGTAGTGGAAAAGCAGCTATACCAAGCAGCAACTTAAAGATATCATTGTTAGAGTTGTCAAGCCCCAGAAGTTTGAATGGTCAACCAAGGCAGGTCTGTTATGCAAAGGCCAGAGCCCTGGTGGGGAAAATTTAGCATCTTAAATCATAGGCTGGTGCATCCAGGTGATTACTCTTGATGATGTTGATTCTATAGACTCTCTGGGTTTACAAAGCAGGCCTCCCTTCCCTAGTAACATCTAGCATTTCCCTATGCTGAATGATGCTGAAGAAACCTTTCCTTCACATGTTAGCAGGTACCTCCCTTAGGAGATGCCCTCACCTCTGTCTTGGTTTCCAAGGTGCTGACCAGGGTTATATCCCTTTATAATCCAGCTGGGGATGTGCTGGGCCTGAGAAATTGTAAGAATTCATTAGGCTGTATCATCAGGAGCCAGTACATTGGAGATCAAGAGGACCAGAATGTAAGATTGGATGAGAAAGAATGCATTGATTTATGATCCCTTTCTTAGGACATAGGGTTAAAATCTTAAAAGGAAATCCTGGGAAACAGGCAGATTTGTTACTAAATTGACCTTAGAAGCCTGGAAAAACTTATGCCTCACGTGCAGCAAAACAGAAAGCCTGAGCTGCCTTGAAAGATGTTGAAAGAAGAAATAGAGTCTGAGAGAATCTGGCATTCTGTGATGGATGTCTTATGTAATGATGGAGGACCCACCATGGGATTATGTCCCACTCAAGGGCTCAGAGAACATACCATTCACCCCGGCCATCAGGAATATACCAGCGAGGGGTCACCAAGGTCACAAAGAAGTTGATTGGTGATTCTCCTCCTCAGTCTAGTCTGATGGACCATAGAGGTCACAGTCACATAGCTTATTTACATCTTTGAAGTGATGGGGACCCAAAGAAGTAGTCAGGTGGTGATGCTTAAACATTACAAACATTATGACACCCCATTTAGACCTTCAGGGAGCCCTGGATAGGATCCAGTTCACAGTATGGACACTGGGTCAGTGGACTCAGTCAGTGTTTATTTCCCTGTTACCAAGTGTGTATAACTGGGAAATAATATATTTGGAAGTTGGCACAAAGTGCACAGTAAAGATCCATTTTTTGGTGGTCCTTATATTTATATTTTTACTGCATGTACTGTATCATATGTGTTTATTTTCTATTTAGTTTGTGATTATAGAAACCCATCCTGGAGAATAATGATTGCTGTAGACCTAGCCAACTAGCAGTCTTGGTTATGACTGCTCTGGCTGATGCAGTATCACTATTATAGCAGATAATCAAGGTTTCAGGTACATGATACACAGCCAGTGATTATTCTCTATTCCAGTTACAAAAACAGACCAGAAACTATTTGCCTATCCAGGTTGCCACTGGGCTGTATTAATTCTGCTGTTTCTGTCATAAGGCAGTCAAAGAGATATGAACTGCATGAACATCATGCAGAATGACACAGAGGTCTGTTACAACAATGACATTGTGCTGATTGGGCAGGATAAGCAAGAGGTGGCTGGAATGTTGCAGAATTTAGTAATACACCTATATTCTGAGGGTGGGAGGTAAATTCTAGGAAGTTCCGGGATCTGCCACTTCTGTGAAATTTCATGGGTACAGTGGTCAGAAGTGTACTGAGATATCTCCTCCAAAGTACTTCTGCACCTCGCATCCCCTATAGTAATAAAAAGAAACATGGTACCTGGTAGAGCTCTTTTGGCTTCTTGGTGCAGCACATTCCATCCACCCCTCGTACTGCCTCAGTGCAGTCGAGGGGAACACAGAAGGCTGCCAGTTTGACGTGGAGCTGGGATCGGAGTAGAGCCCCATATGAGCTCCAGGCTGCAGTGCTTCAGCCTGGCCACTTGGGGCATCCGACCCAGCAGACTCTAAAGGTGCGCGAGGTGTCAGTACCTTATCTGGGAAAGCAGCAGTGTGGAGATGATGGCAAGTCTCTGTGCGAGATTTCAATGTAGGCTCCTGAAATCTGGAGCAGGGCCATGCCACCTGTAGTAGAGATTACAAAATCTTTGAGAAATAGCTCTTAACATGTTACTGGGCTCTGGCAGAAACAGAATACTTGACTTTGGAGCAAACGCCAGTGATCATGTATCTGGAAATGCTCATTACAAGTGGATTCCAATGAGGCCTGCCAAGTCAAAGTAAGATGTACTCAGCAGCAGTCCATTCCAAGATGGAAATGGGACATTGGGATCGAGCTCAAGCAGTATTGGCTTGACCAAAGAGTTGGTTTGAGTTTTTCAGAACATCTTATAGAAAAACCCAAACAAATTTTTTTGGCAAACCCTCCTCTTTTTTGAGTTTACCACAAGATCTTATTTTCCTTTTGGAATGAGAATCAGGTTCATTATTAGAAATTAAATTATAACACAGTTAATGTTCCTTATTTGAAGCATTTAAAATGCCATGCCCCATTTGCTAACCTAAAAACTGGTATCCACATATGTTGAGTCACTTTTTTCAATTACTTGCAAAAATGGATAGAGATTGGGAGGGGCTGTGAATTTATGCATACTAATGAAACCTTAAAATAAAATGTTTCCATGTGCAACTTCCAGTCTTGTTGAATAACTTTACTTGATTGAAAATTACTTGAGAAAGATGAAATCATAAATTACCTTAAATTTACTGAAAGCCTGTGAACCACCTATATTAGGTGTGAAGCTGATGAAGTTTCATCTTGAATGGAAATAAGTTGAGAAAACAACATGGCTAACATTTCAGACATATCTCCAGAAAGAAGGCCGGCGGTGTTAGCTCCACTGATTCCAATACTGACAAACTGGTAATGTTGAAAATAGTAGACAGAAATCTATTACCATTACAATTGCTAAAGTTCCATTTAGTACTCACAGTTTCCACTGGTTCCACTCATTTCCTATTGTGCATATTCACTTAGGCTTTTTATGCTACTACTGATTCATTCATTCATTCCTTCATTCTACAAACTTTTAGCTTCCCTATGGGAAACATTATGCTCTTATAGAAGGGTTCTTTGTGCGCTAGTCATAGGTAAGTGAAGTGTGAAGTAGTGAAATGAAGTCAGAGTCGCTCAGGCATGTCCGACTATTTGTGACCCTATGGACTGTAGCCTGCCAGGCTCTTCTGTCCATGGTATTCTCCAGGCAAGAATACTGGAGTGGGTCGCCCTTCCCTCCTCCAGGGGATCTTCCTGACCCAGGAATCGAACCGAGGTCTGATGCATTGCAGGTGGATTCTTTACCAGCTGAGCTACCAGGGAAACCTAGTCATAGATAACCTATTGCTAAATTATGACAGGGTAATGTTTTGCAGATAATGAAACAAAGAGAGGTTTAGTAACTTCTTCAGTGTCACAGAGCTTGTAGATGAAGGATTTGAGGTCAGAACAGGAAGTATGGTTCTAGAGCCCATGTATTAAACTACTATATTGTTTTTCACAAAATTCATAGTGTTGTATGACTCACTACTTCTCCGGTTCCGGATAGCACTGAAATATTTATGAGGGAAACATATATATAATTCCATCAGGAGGCTAAAACATAAGGGCAAAAAAGGGAAGGTCTTTTGGTGCCTGTTACATATTTCTGTTACATATTTCATAGCAACTTATCTTGGGCCCCAGGACACTGCTTATTTTTTTTTTAATTTATTTTCTCATAAAGCATTTGGAAATGATATATATGGCTGATCAATTGCTGTAGAATTGGGTGTTATAATATGATGAATATTATTTAAGATACCTCTGTATGTGATTTGGTAATAATATAATTTAAATGAAAATATGAACAAACAAGGTTATTTTGATATGCAGCATGGTTATTTTGGGTAAAACAGATAAATACAATGCAGTTAGAGTTGTAAGATTTTCTTGTTACCCATAACATTTGGATAATGATAAGCTCTTCAAAATTCTTCAGAAACAGAGATATGATATATCTCAGCTATATGCTCAACAATAAGGCAGGCAAATTTCCTAATATTCACAAGGACATGATGATTGAAGTTGACTTGGGAGATCTACCTCATAACACTTTAATATGATTTTGGAAGGGCAAACTTTGTCCTCTTAAGATCACTGTAGGTTTTTTTTTTTTTATTGGAGAGATTTATTGAGATATAATTCACAAACCACACAATCCACTCATTTAAAGTGTGTAGTTTGGGCTTCCCTGGTGGTCCAGTGAGTAGGAATCTGCCTGCCCATTCAGGGAACACAGATTTGATCCCTGGTCTGGGAAGATTCCACATGCAACTAAGCCAGTGAGCCACAAATACTGAGACAGCACTCTAGCATTTGCATGCCTGGAGCTGATGCTCTATGACAAGAGAAGCCACTGCAAAGTCTTGCCACCACAACTAGAAAGTAGCACCGCTTGCCACAACTAGAGAAAGCCCGCACATAGCAACAAAGGCCCAGCACAGCCAAAAATAAATAAATTTTTTTTAAAGGTATGATTTAACGGAATAGTCAAAATTGTGCAACCATTGCCGCAATCAATTTTAGAAGTTTCACACCCCCCCACCAAAAGAAACCCTGCGCCTTCTAGTCATTGCTGTCCCCCATCCTCCCTTATGCCTCCACCTCTGACAACAACTACTTTTTTTGGCCACTTTTTAGATTTGCCTATTCTGACATTTCATATAAATGGAATCATACAATAGGTAGTCTTTTGCGTCTGGCATCTTTTGTTAGGCATAATGTTTTCAAGGTTCATCCACATTGTAGCATGTATCAGTTCTTCCTTCCTTTTTATGGCCTCAAAATTCTGTTGAATGGATATGTCACATTTTATTTGCTTACTCATTGTTTGATGGGCATTTCAGATGTTTCCAAGGTCACTGTGGATTTAGCACAAAGCTATTTTTTAGATATGTGCTTGGTTTTGATGGATACAGGGTCTCATTACTAGAAATTAGAATCTTCAAATGACTGAGATGAAAGAGACCCTAAAGTGCTTGAGATGGAAAATAAGCAGGAACTTTTCTTTTAAAGGAAGGAGTAATCCCGTAGCCCAAGCCAGCAAGAAGCTTTTACTGTTTTCTCATCACTATATTGAGTGTACTTGTAACCTATAATGCCCTTTGAAATTAATTCAATAAACTGAGTTTACTAAAATAAAAAAATAAACAAAAAGTCTGTCACAATTTGCGTATCCTGGGTTGGGAATCCTATGATTATTTCCAACTGGTCCTGGGGTTTGTTTCCCAGTTGTGTGCATTCATGCCCATCTGCTACATGGCACTGTGACAGCTGACAGGGGTTTCAAGTCAGTGTTTAAATTAAAAAGTTTTCTATTGAGTTCCGATCTATCAAATTATAACCTTCATTTGTTTTAGACTCAGGACAGCACTTTAAAGCCAATTTCATAATTTAGTTCATCTACAGGACCATTTTTTCTTTCAATAAATGTTTATTTTAAAATTGATTGAGGGGCTTCCCTGGTGGCTCAGTGGTAAAGAACCCACCTCCAATGCAGGAGACGAGTTCGATCCCTGATCCAGGAAGATCCTACATGCCTTGGAGCAACTAAGCTGGTGGCCACGTCTATTGAACCTGTTCTCTAGAACCTGAGAATTGCAACTGCTGAGCCCATGTGCTGCAACTGCTGAAGCCCACGTGCTCTGCAGCCCGCGCTTCGCAGTAAGTGGCCACCACAACGAGAAGCGCTGACACCGCAACTAGAGTAGCTCCCTCTTGGCACACCTGGAGAAAAGCCCATGCAGCGATGAAGACCCAGCACAGCCAAGAGTAAAGCCGATTTAGTTTTAAGAAGGCAGTCCAGAGTTCACATATACCTAGTATTCTCCACCAGTTAGCATCTAATATTCGTATGGTATTTGACAGTTAATGAACAAATATTGATATATCACTACTAACTGAAGTCATTACTTTATTCAGGTTTACTTACATTTTACCTAATGTCTTTTTCTTTTCCAGGATCCTTACATTTAGTTATCACAACTCCTTGGATTCCTTTTGACTGTGATAGTTTCTTAGACTTTCCTTGTTTTTGATGACCCTGACAGTTTTGAGGAATGCTCATCAGGTATTTTGTAGGATGTCACTTAGAATTTGTCTGATGAATTTATTGTAATTAAACTCAGATTTTAGGAGAAAGATCACAGAGGTAAAGTGCTGTTTACATATTATATCAGGGATACATACTTTCAATGTGGTTAATTATTGTTGATGCCCTTGATCACTTGGATAAGGTACTATTGTTAGGTTTCTCCACTGAACACTTTTAAAAAAAACTTCCTGTTTGTTCTGTATTCTTTGGAAAAGAGTCATAATGAGAAACCCACAATTAAGAAAATCTTTTGCATGGGAGACTTGTCTATTTTATTTCTTGAATCATTTATATATTAGTATGGATTCATGAGCATTTATTTTATATTTTGAGCTATAATCCAGTACTATTTTTTGGTCACTCAAGTTGTACCACCAGTTTTGGCCACTGGGAATTCTTTCAGTTGTCTCCTAAGTCCCCTTGACATACCCCCATCATTGTCTGTGTGTGTTTTAACACACTCATTTTTTTTTGGCAATACAATATACTCTATCTAGTCCCTCTTTGTATATTTCCTGCACAGTTCTAGAATCAGCAATTTTTCCAAGCATCTCTGGTTCATTTCATTGGGGAATAGAGTTGGACCAAGATCTGGGTACTAGTTATACTCATTGCTACTGGCATATCATTGCTTTTAGACTCTTTCAGCTGACAGGCAATATACTCTTTATATATATATATGTATATATATAATATATGTATTTATATATATTATCTAATTATATATATTAAATATGTATCTAATATCTAATTATATATCTAATATATTCTATATAACATATCAAATTATAGATAATCATGTTATATATTATTGTTAATATTATAATAGTATATATAATTATATATATGTTATATGTCTTAATATAATATTATTTATTAATATTATTATTCATATATAATTAGATGTTAAAAATTGATGTCTCCAATCTGATCCATTACCACATGAATCACTGTGGCCTTTTCTTGCTTGTCTATAATTTCTCATTCCAACAGTGAGAAATCTGTCTCTCACCATATACCAGCCGCTTATTTATTTATTTAATATCAGTGTGTGTGTGTGTGTGTGTGTGTGTAGTGGTTTCAGAATTGTTATCCCATATCAGTTAATAATCTGGTTATGGTATTTACCCACAATTCTTTTTGTTTTTAGTCTTGAAGAGTCCACTCATTTCTGGCTCCTTATGTCAGCATTTCCCTTCTTCAGTGAGATCACTTCATGTATTTTTAATCTAGTTAGATTTCTTTCTGGTCACATTCTACATCCATCTTTTCATCCCCTGACTTCCTAGTTATTGTTTTTTTTAATTCTCACATTGTTTCACTCTGCTCTGTAAAGTTCTATGGGTTTAATAAATACACAGTACCATACATCTCCCAGTACAATATCATACAGAATATTTCCTTGACTTGAAAGTTCTCACCTATTCACCATCCTCCATCCCACAGGACTACTTTCCAAATTACACTTTTCTGTTTCCAACTAAGATTTTTCTCTTGAAATATTTTACATATAAAACTGATCTAGGTCTCAATGTCTCTTATATTACAATTGATAGTATAAAAGGTGTATGTGTATATACACACACATAAATGTATGTGTGTGTAACTGTGTGTCATTATTCACTTCCTTGTTTATGTGTGTGTGTGTGTGTGTGTGTGTATACACACACACACACATATATATATATTCATGTGAAAACCAACTAATTTTGGGGTCCAGGGTTTCACTAAAAAGAAACTAAAAGATAAAAGATGCTTAATGTGTAATATATAACCATACTAATTTCTTATTTTATGGCAACCCACTCCAATAGTCTTGCCTGGAGAATCCCATGGACAGAGAATCCTGGTAGGCTGCAGTCCATGGAGTCGCATGGACTGAGCAACTTCACTTCACTTAATGCCATAGGGTATGTTACAGAAATTGGGTGTATTTTACCATGCCATTCAATTAATCTTTATTAAAATCTCACAAATTCAGGGAAATCAATGACCCTCAATTTGTGGCCAAATTGTTAATGCTATATGTTTGGTAAATGGTTGTTAGCAAAAAATACTAAGTAGCTGAAAGAACAAAAACAAAATGTCTGTCATTTATATAGACATTTATATCAAATTTTCTTTATATTATAATTTGGCTTAGGAATATAACTTTTTAAGCTTAAATGTCAAAAATTTTTTGCACTATTTTTTTTTACTGACATCAGGAAAATGTTTGTTTATAGAATAAATGCAGTTTCCTTAAAACATTTAAAAAACATACAAAAGTTCATGTTTTATAATGATATTAGGGTTTCTTTAGGTAGGAGTTATGCATTTCAGAGGATCCATATGTGACACAAACAGTGAACAATTGGGAACACTAGCTGATAATGACATGATCATTTTTGGCAGTCTCTATGTATTTCTGGCAGAAGTCTAGTGATACATTAGTCATTTTCACAGAGAAGATACTGGTCCTTGCCAGTCTCTTATTTGAGGTACCATCTGCACCTTTTTGTCAGTAAATTCAAAGAGAAAATATATCCATTGATGGGTACTATTTCTATTTTTTAATCATTGTTTGAAGCAAGCTATACCATTCTTAGAGTATAACAAATACTACACATAACTGAAATTGTGCCTGGGCATCCTTTATTAACTATTATAGAATACCTGTCTCAAAATTGCTCCAGTAAGTTTTAACATTTCAATTTAATTTAAATTGTTCACAATGTACTGTCTTTCTGGAACTCTTGGTTAAACATAAGAGGAGACAATGAGTTCTACTTTTTGCTTCATTAATCATGGAGCAACTCACTTGACCTTTATTACGGTTCCTTCATCTGTAAATATGATAATAAGGACACATAGTATTTGAAAAAGTGGGCTATAATTCTGTTAAGGTTAACAATTATATAGTCAATCTAACCTTGGAAGTTAATTATAACACTATGGAGGCAAGCTTTTCAAAATTTGCTGACTAATTCATTTTAAGTCAAGGTCAATAAAATAAATTATATACAGCTTATTAACTCTTTGAACATAGGGGTCATATTTTACTGATGTTTTGAACATGGTAAACACTCAGATATTTCTTATGTTTAACGGAAGCACAGATGGACTAGTTAGAATGACTTATAAGAGAAGCTTCTGAAATGGTCAAGGAGACGAGTTGACAGACATGTATTGGTGTAAAATACGGTTGAGAAGAATGGTGTCTCACCGATGCTATTTTACAAAGGTAAAATACAAAGGTGTGTGTGTGCTAGTTGCTTTGTACAAGGCATGTTAAATATTTTACCTCTATTATTTCATTTAATCCCCAAATGAATCCCCAAATGATAGCCAAATTAATACAGCTCTTACTTCCATTTTACCAATGGATAAACCAAAACCTAATACACTTTTGTACAGTAATCTACCTTGTAGTGAATAGCTTTAAGAGGTGTGTGTGTGTGTGTGTGTGTGTGTGTGACTATATGTGTTGCTCAGTCGTGTCCGACTCTTTGAGACACCATGGACTGTAGCTCACCAGGCTCCTCTGTCCATGAAATTCTCCAGATAAGAATACTGGAGTGGGTTGCCATTTTCTTCTTCAAGGGATCTTCCCAACCCAATGAACTTTAAGAGATACTTCTTATTTATTATAGGTACCTGAGCATAACTGTAACTTGCTCATGTATATGTGAAAGATCAGAAGTTTTGCTAGTGATAAAGAATAGATGAAATATTGAGAAATTGTAATATCCTTTTAGCTAACTACAGTTGACAAGATAGGTACATTGGCATTTTAGATCATAACAGTATGGCATGCATTTATAATCTAGTACCTCATTTAAAGCACACCTCTTGATTACTGGTGATTTCTCTATTATCTCAAGTGACCAACTTCTATTTCCAGTGCCTAGAATAAACTATTGGGGAAGAAACTTATTAGATAGATCTGGTTGTCCACAGACTTAGAGAATAGTTGTTTCTCTTACCACCTGTATAAACAGTGACTCCTATAGGCTGTTCAAATGAGAGTCCCAGAACATCCTAAGTTTGGAATGTCTCACAATGGATTCATTTTACTACATACTATACATTCATTTTAGTACATTTGGATCTGTAGGTGGAAAAACATAAATTGTTGGGTGACCAATATGTTTTTTCTTCTATTCAGTTAATACAGAGTTCTTGGTTATCTAATAAAGGCAAATGAATTTTCCAAAAATAAAATGTTAAATATGACAAAACAAAAATGGGTGAATAGAAAGAAGCAACACAAATTATATTTAACTCACTCCCATAACTTTGTATGTTTGAATTTATGTTCCTTAGTTGGGTGTGTACAGTAACACCAGAAAATACTAGAAAGATTTCCACAACCCAATTTTATTTGGACTGAAAGAGAGTCCAAGAATTTGGAGAAGGTCAGTATCATAGGACAGATGGTAGTAACTACTGTTCTTAGTTCTGAAAATGAAGTTTGAGTGAAAAAGGTTCTATGTCTTCCAAATTAGAGTTGATCCTGGGTAAATATTAGCATGAATGATATCTCCTGTGTAATTATATTTTTAATATAGACAGATTATATATGTGTATGTATATGTGTGTATGTGTGTGTGTGTATATATATATATTCACACACACGTAACTATAGTTAAAACCCAGAAGGCTCTGCATGGTTCTAGAGACATGCATCCCTTAGGTTTACCCCTTGTTAAGTCAGAGGTAGGTACTAGCAATATTTCCTCTTCCAAAAATACCTTGGTACTATCCTTATCAAACTCCTGATGTGAGTAAATGGTTGCTATGACATTAAGGGTTACTTCTTCATTCTGGCATGACCTCTATCCCAAGGGGATTTCCTATTGTTAAGAATCGTGTGCAGATGTACAAACCAGGGTACATTAAATGTACTTCATCTTCCAAAAAGGGGTTAAACCTAAGCACAGTTACCCCCTCTTCTGAAAGCCACAACAATTAACTGTTCGGTACAATAGTTCAGTAATATCATTCATATTCAGCATAAACCATATTATAAACCTAACAAATAATGTGTACTCCTAAATCCTATGGCATCTTATTCTATGATTTTGCACACTGTTCAAACCATTATAGTTTCTTAAAGTTACTTATAAAATCTTGTTTGACTTATAAAATCTTCCACTGATAATTTCTCAAAACTACCTTATAGTAAACATGAAAAGTCATAGGAAATTCTTCTTTACAACATTATAGGTAAGCATACATACATCTACAAATGCAGTAACTTGTAGTGAGGTGGATGAACCTGGAGCCTGTTATACAGAGTGAAGTAGGTCAGAAAGAGAAAATTATAGTATATTAATGTATACATATGAAATCTAGAAGATATTTATAGAGAAGAAATGGAGATGCAGAAGTAGAGAACGGACTAGTGGACGCAGCAGAGGAAGGAGATGGTAGGACAAGTTGTGAAAGTAGCACTGACACATATATGCTATCATGTGTAAAATAGATAACTAGTGGGAAGCTGCTCTGTAATGACCCATAGGGGTGGAATGTGGGGGTGGGGGGTAGGTTCAAGAGGGAGGGGATATATACAATTATGACTGATTCACATTGATGTATGGTAGAGACCACCACAACACTGCAAAGCAGTTGTCCTCCACTAAAAGAAAAGGCAGTACTTTGTAATCAGGGGTCATTCTGAATTCCCCTTGTTAGTAGATAAATTCATGTGTTGTCCAGTGTTCAAAATTCCACCAGCCCTGTGTCCCTTCCTCCATTCAGTCACCCCTGCAAAATTTTCCTTGTAGCCCTGGAGAAAGGCAATACCTTTTCACTATGATTCTTAAATTTGGAACGTATTTTGAAGAACAAAGTTCATAGGAGATAGCTGTTGTTTAATTGTCGAGTTGAAGAAATAAAGTTTTCCTGTTGTGAAAAAGCCTATGTAATTTCCAGTGTTTATATGTCTTTTGAACTATTTTACCCAATTTATTTAACCATTATTTTGTCTGTTGAGCTAGACCTCCACCATCACATACATATTCTTTAAGTCCTGGTGTGTTACTGGCTTCCATAAAAATACAAGAGAGACAAAGCTATAGTACATAAGACTGATTTTTCAGAAGTGCAAGCAGGAGCACTTCCTTGGCAACCTTATTTTGATGTTTCAACAGTCCACCTTCCCAAGAGAAAAATATAAGGAGGATAGAAAGAACAACAACAACAAAAAAATTAACCAAGTAAAAAAAAAAGGGCGAGAGGGTTTCATATTGATAAACTGTAAGTAATGCTTCAGGTAATAATGAATATTTTCCAATTATATTTTATCATTACTTAAGAACAAAATTTTTATAAGATTCTATATCCAAGTTCAACTTGCAGTAAATTACTATACTTTTTATTCACCTTAAAGTATGTAAAGACTGACTGTTGCATGGGAGTAATTTTAGAGTAGAATGACATTTGAAAAAAATTCAAAGGACAAAAACTAAAATCTTATTATATACTTTTGAAGATCCTAAACCAGAGATTTCAGTCAAGATAATTTACTTTTGGGGGCAGAGGCAAGATGGCAGAGTAGAAGGATGTGAGCTCACCTCTTCTTATGAAACACCAAAATCACAACTAATTACTGGACAGCCATTGATTTAAAAACCCTGGGACCAACCAAAAAGATCCCCTACATCCAAAGACAAAGAGGAAGCCACAGTGAGATGGTTGGAGGGGTGCAATTGTGTTAAAATCAAATCATATACCCACAAACTGAAAATTATTTATATCACAAAAGTTCTCAACAGGAGTGAAAGTTCTGAGTTCCAAGTCAGGCTTCCCAGCCTGAGGGTCTAGCATTGGGAGGAGGAGCTCCCAGAGAATATGGATTTGAAAGCCAGCAAGACCTGACTGCAAGAATTCCACAGGACTAGGGGAAAAACTCCATTCTGAGAGGGCACACACTGATCTGGTATACATTAGGACCCAGGGAAAAAGCAGTGCTTTTATGAGACTGGGCCAGACCTACCTGCTGGTATTGGAGGGTCTCCTGCAGAGGCAGGAGATGGCTGTAGCTCACCGTGGGGACAAAGACCTTTGTAGATAGCAGTAGTTCCAGGGAGTACTCATTGACTTGAGCCCTGCTGGAGGCTGCCATTTTCTCCCCAAAATCTGGCCCCACCCAACAACCAGTGAAGTCAAAGGGCATCATTGGTTGACTGGAGGAAGCTTAACAAGATATCAGGCCCTCCTAGTGGAAACCCCCAACATCATCAGTAAACAACAGTTTACTGTTGGGAGCAGTTTTGTAGAAATGGGAGCCCAAAAGTCCGGGTATGCCATAGTTAGTCTACATGAAGTCGTAGAAGCCAAGGCCCTGTCACCCCAGACATCAGCCCAGAAGGTTGAACTAACTGCCTTGGTGAGAGCTCTGCAATTAGGGAAGGATAACAAATTAAGTATTTTTACTGACTCTAAATGTGGGTTCCACATACTAACGCTGCCATTTGGAAAGAAATAGGAATGTTAACTGCTAGAAATCCCCCCAGAAAACATAAAGATTTGATCCTGACTCTTTGAGAAGTAGCACAGCTTCAGATCCAGGTAGCAGTAGTCCACTGCAGGGGCCATCAGAGGAATGGATGTTTTGTGAGCCAAGGTAACATCAAAGCTGATAAAACTGCAAAACAGGGAGCTGGATTGAAGAAATCTGAGCAAGTTATGGCTCTATTGATTGCTGTCCTCTGAGCTCCCTGGCATTCCCCAGTATTCCCCACAGGGACAAGAAAATGCTGAAAAATGGGGCTATGAGAAGCAAGTACAGGCTGGTGTAAAAAGGAGGATAAGGTTCTAATCCCTGAGACCCAACAATGGCCACTCACTAAGAGCTTACCTGATGCCACCCATTATGGGAGGAGTGCACTATGGGACTTGATGCAAAAAGGTTTTTACAGGGAAGGGGTTTAAAGCAGTAGGCCCCAATCTTTTGGACACCAGGGATTGGTTTCGTGGAAGACATTTTTTCCACAGATCAGGGAGGTAGGATTGGGAATGGTTTTGGGGTGATTCAAGGGGATTACACAGAAGAACTATCAAAAAAAACTGTTTTAGTGACCCAGCAAACCACAGTGGTGTGGTCACTTACCTAGAGCCAGATACCCTGGAGTGTGAAGTGAAGTGGGCCTTAGGAAGCATTGCAACAAACAAAGCTAGTGGGTGTGCTAGAATTAGAGCTGAACGATTTAAAATTCTAAAATATTTTGCTGTTAAAGTGTTGCATTCAGTATGCTAGCAAATTTGGAAAACATCAATGGCCACAAGACTGGAAAAGATCAGTTTTCTTTCTAATCCCAAAGAAAGACAATGCCAAAGAATGTTCAATTTACTTTACAGTTGTACTTATTTCACATGCTAGCAAGGTAATACTCAAAATCCTTCAAGCTAGGCTTCAACCATACATGAACCAAGAATGCTTAGATGATTAAGCTGGATTTAGATAAGGCAGAGGAACCAGAGATCAAATTGCCAACATCTACTGGATCATAGGAAAAGCAAGGGAATTCTAAAAAAATGTCTCTTGTCTTGAAGTTGCTCAGTCGTGTCCGACTCTTTGCGACCCGTGGACTGTAGTCTACCAGGCTCCTCTGTCCATGGGATTCTCCAGACAAGAATCCTGGAGTGGGTTGCCATTTCCTTCTCCAGGGGATCTTCCCGACCCAGGGATTGAAGCCAGGTCTCCTGCATCGCAGGCAGATGCTTTAACCTCTGAGCTGCCAGGTCTACTTCTGCTTTATTGACTACACTAAAGTCTTTGTGTGGATCACAACAAACTGGAAAATTCTGAAAGAGATGGGAATACCAGAACACCTGACCTGCCTCCTGAGAAATCTGTATGCAGGTTAAGAAGCAAAAGTTAGGACTGGACATGGAACCCCAGAGTGGTTCAAAAATGGGAAAGGAGTACATCAAGGCTGTATATTGTTACCCTGCTTATTTAATTTATATGCAGAGTACATCAGTGAAATGCCAGGCTGGATGACTTGTAAGCTGGAACGAAGATTGCTGGGAAAAATATCAACAACCTCAGATATGCAAATGATAACCGCTCTAATGGGAGAAAGCAGAGAGGAACTAAAGAACCTCTTGATGAAGGTGAGAGGAGAGAGTGAAAAGGTTGGCTTAAAACAACATTCAAAAAAGTAAGATCATGACATCCAGTCCCATCACTTCATGGCTCATAGAAGGGGAAACAGTGGAAGCAGTGGCATATTTTATTTTCTTGGGCTCCAAAATCATTGCAGATGGTAACTGCAGCCATGAAATTAAAAGACACTTCCTCCTTGGAAGGAAAGCTATGACAAACATAGACAGTATATTCAAAAGCAGAGACATCACTTTGCCAACAAAGATCCATATAGTCAAAGCTATGGTTTTTCCAGTAGTTGTGTACAGATATGAGAGTTGGACCATAGAGAAGGTTGAGCATCAAAGAATTGATGCTTTTGAATTGTGGTGCTGGAGAAGACTCTGGAGGGTCCTGTGGACAACAAGAAGATCAAACCAGTCAGTCCCAAAGAAAAATAATCCTGAATATTCATTGAAAGGACTGATGCTAAAGCTGAAGCTCCATTACTTTGACCACCTGATTTGGAGAACCAACTCATTGGAAAATAATCTGATGCTGGGAAAGATTCAGGGCAGGAGGAGAAGGGGACGACAGAGGATCTGATGTTTGGGTGGCATCACTGACTCAGTGGATATGAGCTTGCATGAACTCCAGGATATAGTGAAGGAAGGGAAGCCTGGCATGCTGCAGTCCATGGGGCCCCAAATAGTTGGACATGACTTAGTGACTGAAAAACAACAAGGCCATTACATTTATTGTTCACTTTATTTCCATTAATTGTTATATCGATTCTACCTCAGATCACAAGGCATTAGATCCTGGATGTTGAGGACCCCTGGCTACAAAGAATAGTAAAACAAAAAAGCTCGCCTCTGCTTTATGTGCCTGTGATAACCCACAGACCCATCCAATCCCCGTCTTTGTTACTCAGGCCAGTCCAACACCAGGGACATTTCCAGTGGAAGCCTGGCATTTAGATTTCACCCCAAAGCCCCCATGATCAGGATATAAACATTTTCTTATAAACATCTTCTGATGTTGATAAAAATTTGAAAGTCTGTTGATATTTTCACAAGATGAGTTGAAGCCTTACCCACCTGATCTGAAAAGGCTGTGGACATCTGCAAGTCCCGTTTAATAGAACTAATTGCTGGGTTTGGACCTCCAAAGTCCTTCCAGAGTGATTACAGGCCCTCTTTTATAGCCAAAATCACACAGAGATTTACAGAGGCTCTAGAACTAGGTTACAAATCACATACATTTTGGCACCCAGAGTCTAAAACGAACCATATTTTAAAGAAAACCTTAGCAAAGCTCTGCCAAGAAACTCATGAACACTGGACCATGCAATCCTCAGCATCCTTGTATCCCCTGGGTATGGTCTAAGACTTAGCCAATCTGAAATGACCTATGAGAGCCTTTTCTTACTACTGACATTCTACTGCATGAGGACGTGAATTAGGCCCTGAGATATATTATTATTACAGGACAAGTTCAGAAGACAGTCCAGGACTGTGCACACAAGACACTGCCAACTCCTACTAAAAATACAGAGGAAAGAGCAGTTCTTTCACAAACCCTGGCGACCAAGTTCTTCTTAAAACCTAGAAAGAGGGGTCCTCTCAAGACCAACTATTGCCAAAATGGAAGGGTCCCTATAACCACCCCCACTGCTGTCAAACTGCAAAGGATATCTAGTTATATATATTTGTCCAGATGAAAAACTTTTACCTCCAGAAACCCTGCAGGTCAAAAAAGAAGAATGATATACCTGTGAGCCAGTGGAAGGTCTGAGATACCTACTCAAAAGACAGGCATTATCAACAGATAAGTAAAATGATATAGTGGTTTGGCTTCTACTTGAAGCCTTAATGGGACTTGAGATCTCTCTTGTTTTCTTGGTTGATGTGGTTGTTGACTGTCATCTGGCCCTTGATTATCTTCTGGCAGAACAAGGTAGAGTTTGTGTGAGAACTAATACTTCCTGTTGCACTTGGATCAATGCGACAGGACATGTAAAAGTTCATCTCAAGGAAATATACAACCAGGCAGAGTGGCTTCATAATTTTCGTAGAGGCAATATCACCTCCTTTGTCTGATCAATAGTTAAGGAAGCCCAAAGTTAACCTGGTTCCTGACATTTATAGGCCCTTTAATGGCTATTGTGCTCCTTTTTAGCCTTTACTTGTTTAACCATTTGATTGTTTGTGCCTTTTAGGCTCTGATAGTTTGACATAAATCTCATGATGGCTCAAGGAGTTCAGCTCATTCCAGTGAAAAGTGTCTCATTTCCCCACAGGTCCTTGGAACAGTCAGTGTGGGACTTCTACACCTGTAGGGTAGGCCAAGGTCTGTGGCCCCTGTCCAGTAGGAAGACGTTTCAGAAGAAGAGGTCTTTGGCCCCTTATCCTTGAGAATAAGGGTATAGAGTCTCATGTGGAATGAGACAGGCCTGGGATCTGGGACCCTTTGCTGTAGTGCTATAGTGCTAGGACCTGGACACACCTCTCCTCAAGCAACAAAAAACAGAAAACTGCATAGGACTAAAAATAACTGCATGCATTAGGGGAAGTTCTGGACCAGAAAAACACTAAGATACCAAGAAATGGAACTGTGACTTCTGAAGAACCCAGAGCAAAAGCAGGGTACTACACATGCCCTCTGCATACAACACCACCTAAGGGGTGAGCAAAACACCTAAGCCATTCCTGTGGCCCAAACCCTGGACACATTTCTACCCTCTTTCCATATAAGGAACAAGCTTGCTGGGGAGTAAGCAAGGGAATCTGTTGGCTATTCTCACTACCCCCAGCAGGAGCCCTGATAAAACCTTGCTTGGGGGGGAAAAAAAAAAGGAAAGAAAAAGTACAATAGATACACAGAAAAGAAAAAGGAATAGAAACACAACACGAAAGTTGGTCATCAAATCATAAGAGAAGGACACAAAAGAGGGAAAGAAGAAAAAAGACCAACAAAAACAAATCCAAAGCAATCAACAAAATGGCAGTAAGAATGTACCATATTGATAATCGCCTTTAACATAAATGGATTAAATGCTCCACCAAAAGATACAGACTGACTAAATGAATACAAAAACAAGACCCATTTATATGCTTGGGGGACACATTTCAGAGCTGTTTTTATGGCAATATACACACATACTGAAAGTGAGGGGATGGATAAAGGTATTCCATATAAATGGAAATCAAAAGAAAGCTGGAGTAGCAGTACTCATATCAGACAAAAGTGACTTTAAAGACTGTTCAAAGAGACAAAGAAGGACACTACATAATGATCAAGGGATCAATCCAGAAGGATAAAATAATTCTAAATATATATGTACCCAACACAGGCTTGTCAGATGGTGCTAGTGGTAAAAAACCAAACCAAACAAAAAATCCTGCCTCCCAATGCAGGAGACATAAAAGATGCAGTTTTGATCTCTGGGTCAAGAAGATCCCCTGGATGAGGGCATGGCAACTCACTCAAGAATTCTTGCCCAGAGAATCCCATGGACAGAGGAGCCCATCAGGCTACAGTCCATAGGGTCACAAAGAGTCGAAGCAACTTAGCACACACCCAACATAGGAAAACCTCAATATATAAGATAAATATTAACAGCCATAAAAACAGCAGTTGATAGTAACAAAATAATAATGGGTAACTTTAACATCCCACTTTCATCAATGAACAGATCATCCATTTAGAAAATAAGAAAATACAGACCTTAAATGACACATTAGGCCAGATGGACTTAGTTGATATTTAGAGAGTTCCATCGAAAAGTAGAATACACAGTCTTCTCAAGTGCACATGGCTCATTCCCCAGAATTGATCACATGCTGGGTCACAAAGCAAGCCTCAGGAAATTTAATAAAACTGAAGTCATATCAAGCATCTTTTCCTACCACAACTCTAGGAGATTAGAAATCAACTACAAGAAAAAAACTAAAAAAACCACAAACACATGGAGATGAAACAATATATTACTAAGCAACCAATGAATCATGGAAGAAATAAAAGAAATAAAATGTACCTAGGGACAAATGAAAATGAAAGCACAATGATCCAAACTTATGGGATATAGCAAAAGCAGTTCTAAAAGAGAAGTTTACAGCAATACAGTCTTACCTCTGGAAACAAGAAAAATCTCAAACAACCTAAACTTAGACCTAAAGCAACTAGAGGAAGAACAAACAAAACCCAAAGGTAGCAGAAGGAAAGAAATCATAAAGATCAAAGCAGAAATAAAAGAAATACAGACAAAATAATAGAAAACACCAATGAAATTAAAAGCTGATTATTTGAAAAGATAAACAAAATTGATAAACCGTTAGCCAGACTCATAAAAAAAAATAAAGTTAGATTTAAATAAAGTTAGAAGTGAAAACGGGGAAATTACAGTGGACATGCCAGAATTACAAAGGATCATACAAGACCACTGTAAGCAATTATATACCAATAAAATGGACAACCTGGAAGAATGCACACATTCTTAGTGCAATCTCTGTAGACTAATCCAAGAAGAAATAAAAATATGAACAGACCAGTCACAAGAACTGAAATTGAAACTGTGATTAAAAACTTGCAACATTATTCACTAAAAAAAAAAAAAAAAATTGCAACAAACAAAAATCTAGGGCCAGGTGGCTTTACAGGTGAATTCTATCAAATATTTAGAGCAAAGTTAACACCTGTCCCTCTGAAACTATTCAAAAAAAATTACAGAGGAAGGAACAATCCCAAATTTACTCAATGAAGCCACCATCATCCTGATACCAAAACCAGACTCTACTCATTACTCTATTTGGGGTTGCCATGTACACATTGCTGTATTTAAAATAAACAGATGGGAATTCCCTGGCAGCCCAGTGGCTAGGACTCGATGTGTTCACTGCAGTGGCCTGGGTTCAATCCCTGGTCAGGAAGATGCCACAAGCTACATGACATGGTCAAAAACAACAACAAAAAAATAGATAAGCAACAAGGACCTACTGTATAGTACAGAAAACTCTGGTCAATATTCTGTAATAAACTAAATGGGAAAAGAATTTGAAATAGAATAGATACTTGTATATGTATAACTGAGTCACTTTGCTGTAACCTGAAACTTTACTCCAATATAAAATAAGTTTTAAAAGATAATTTACTTTTGGAATAATGAAATATCAAACTTTAAAACTTTAAAACTATAAAACTTTCTGAGTTACCTATTACATCATTATTGATAAAATTGTAATCAAACCTGTCATTATTTGAAAATATCTGCCTATGGCCTATGCATTTCATAAATTCTTTGTGATTTTTAAAGACTGAGGCTAGTTGTTTTAAATTTATATAACTTGTTTTTCAGTGATTATATTTTTAACACATTGAAACACAGAAGGCTTTTTCAGTGCATACATACAGGAGTCAAAATAAAAGATTGGGAAGTATAAATCTTTGGTACATTAAGTAATGATGGATATCAGCTTATAAAAATGCACACTGTAGGGTGTGTAACTATTTTATAGCTAGAAGCTTGAGAATTTGAGTACCTACACAGTGGGAGAGTACACCTCCACAGATGTCTGCTCTAAGAACAGAACAACCAACATGCTATATGATAGAGGGAAGCAAAGTGAAGTACCTATTATAAGTGGTGCTTAACTTTATTAAGCCAAGAGGACACTATTGATGAAAGTCTCTGTCTGACAAAGATAAATTCTTTGTTGTAATCATTTTCAACAACTGTCTTGTGGCTGCCAGTCAAGGCCTGCCATTTATCTAAATGAAGTGGTAGCCTTGAACATGTTAATTAGATATTACAGCCTGGGTCAATATTGAAAAGCCTTGATTTATAAATTTATACCATTTTCTTTGAAATCTTCTCATATTTAAAAAAATTATTTTATTGAAGTATAGTTGATTTACAATGTTGTGTTAATTTCTGCTCTATAGAAAATTGATTCAGATATATATAGATATATATATATAAAAATACACATTCTTTTACATATTCTTTTCCATTATTGTTTATCACAGGATTTTGAATATAGTTTCCCATGCTATACAGTAGCACCTGTTTATTCATTCTATATATAATAGTTTGCATCTGTTAATCTCAAACTTTCAATCCCTCCCTTTCCCTACACTCCCTCCCCTAGCAAACACAAATCTGTTGTCTGTGAGTCTGTTTGTTTCATAGAGAAGTTCACTGTCATATTTTCGATTCCAGATATAAGTAAGATCATATGATATTTATCTTTCTCTTGACTTATTTCACTTAGTATGATAATCTTGAAGTCCATCCACATTGCTGAAGATAGCATTATTTAATTTTTATGGCTGAGTAGTATTCCATTGTGTGTGTGTGTGTGTATATATACCATATCTTCTTTATCTGTTCATTTGTTGATGTCCTCCAACATTTTTATAAACAATAGCCATAAAATCATGATGTTGTCAAAAGTTCAGCCTGCTCCACAAACTCATTTGAAATCTGGAATTGTGTAGTCACATATGTGTAAATGAAAATCTAAGGCTTACCTCATTGGTAAATATTTCTAAAATATCAATGAAAAATAACTTGTCCCTTCTATCACAGATAACTATTTCCTGAGAGTATCTGCTCTTTTAACTGGAAACATTACATAGTGAAAAGTGAAAGTTGCTCATTCCGGTCCAACTCTTTGCCCCCATGGAATTCTCCAGGCCGGAATACTGGAGTGGGTAGCCTTTCGCATCTCCAGAGGATCTTCCCAACCAAAAGATTGAACCCAGGTCTCCCACATTGCAGGTGGATTCTTCACCAGCTGAGTCATAAGGGAAGCCCAAGAATGCTGGAGTGGGTAGCTGATCCCTTCTCCAGCGGATCTTCGCAGAATTGAACCAGGGTCTCCTGCATTGCAGGTGGATTCTTTACCAACTGAGCTATCAATATTGGCTATATATTTAGGTGGAATAAGTCCTATCTGTGATATTCTGACAGGATCATGCCTAGCTCTAAGGTTTCGTCCTCCTACACAACTAAAATTCTTTAATTTGAAGTTTATGCCTGGATTTTAGCTCTCAGGTATGCAGTCTAGGGAGAGGTGACAGGTAGGTGGCTTTTGCCATCATTTGTTGGTGCGAATGAGTTTCTCAGATCTTCCTTTGCCAGCACAACCCCAGAGAAAGTGGGTTTAGAGAAACCATAGGTACTTCAGAGAAGTATAAAACAGACTAGGAGGGGAAGGCCGAAGGTTCCAAAACAAAAGACAGAATAATGTAGACTTCTGCCTGTAATTTTCTGTCATTTTGGTACTATACAACATCTTTATTAAGAAAGTATGACAGAACTCATTGACAGATTATTTTACTATAATCCACATCACCTAAACAAAGACTACTGACATTATGTCTTCAACTCCTGGGAATATGGGGACAGTTTTACAAATTTCAGCTAATGACTTATGGGAAAGGGTAAAATTTCATATGTACAGTGCCTCTCTTTTCTTCACTTTATTGGATTGACCTTCAGGTAGGTGCTTTGGAAATGGCTAAGAATTAAGAAGCGCTGTTCCCAAAAGAAAAGAAAAACTGAGGAGTAGCAATTGCCTTTTGAATTCTCAGGAATAACCACCTGGTCTTAATCAGGTCATTGGTGACTTTTCGTCTCAAATTATTCTTAGGCTTAGAGAATTTTAAAGTCATAATAAAATATGTAGTATCACTGCTTATACTTGGCATGGCCACAGCCAAGCTTGTTAGAAGGGTAGTTGATACCCATTTTGTAAACTTTTCTACTTCCTATCTCTTTAACTTCCTGTATTCTGGTTTCTTTCCCCACCACGTCACTGAAATGGCCCTCCATAATGTCACTGTTAACTTCTAACTTAATTCAGGATATGCATTCCAGGATCCCCTTTATACAATTTGATGCTTTCAGTCCATCTCTCCTTGATATTCCCTTTTTCTATCACTTCTATGACTCTCTCATGCCATTTTCGCTTAGATTTTTGTCATATCTACCTAAAGAAACAAAAGACCTATACATAGAAAACTATAAAACACTGATGAAAGAAATCAAAGAGGACACAAACAGATGGAGAAACATACCATGCTCATGGATTGGAAGAATCAATATTGTCAAAATGGCTATTCTACCCAAAGCAATCTATAGATTCAATGCAATCCCTATCAAGCTACCAACGGTATTTTTCACAGAACTAGAACAAATAATTTCACAATTTGTATGGAAATACAAAAAACCTCGAATAGCCAAAGTAATCTTGAGAAAGAAGAATGGAACTGGAGGAATCAACCTGCCTGACTTCAGACTATACTACAAAGCCATAGTCATCAAGACAGTATGGTACTGGCACAAAGACAGAAATATAGATCAATGGAACAGAATAGAAAGCCCAGAGATAAATCCACGAACTTATGGACACCTTATCTTTGACAAAGGAGGCAAGGATATACAATGGAAAAAAGACAACCTCTTTAACAAGTGGTGCTGGGAAAGCTGGTCAACCACTTGTAAAAGAATGAAACTAGAACACTTTCTAACACCATACACAAAAATAAACTCAAAATGGATTAAAGATCTAAATGTAAGAACAGAAACTATAAAACTCCTAGAGGAGAACATAGGCAAAACACTCTCCGACATAAACCACAGCAAGATCCTCTATGACCCACCTCCCAGAATATTGGAAATAAAAGCAAAACTAAACAAATGGGACCTAATGAAACTTAAAAGCTTTTGCACAACAAAGGAAACTATAAGTAAGGTGAAAAGACAGCCCTCAGATTGGGAGAAAATAATAGCAAATGAAGCAACAGACAAAGGATTAATCTCAAAAATATACAAGCAACTCTTGAAGCTCAATTCCAGAAAAATAAATGACCCAATCAAAAAATGGGCCAAAGAACTAAACAGACATTTCTCCAAAGAAGACATACAGATGGCTAACAAACACATGAAAAGATGCTCAACATCACTCATCATCAGAGAAATGCAAGTCAAAACCACAATGAGGTACCATTACACGCCAGTCAGGATGGCTGCTATCCAAAAGTCTACAAGCAATAAATGCTGGAGAGGGTGTGGAGAAAAGGGAACCCTCTTACACTGTTGGTGGGAATGCAAACTAGTACAGCCGCTATGGAAAACAGTGTGGAGATTTCTTAAAAAACTGGAAATAGAGCTGCCATATGACCCAGCAATCACACTTCTGGGCATACACACTGAGGAAACCAGATCTGAAAGAGACACGTGCACCCCAATGTTCATCACAGCACTGTTTATAATAGCCAGGACATGGAAGCAACCTAGATGCCCATCAGCAGATGAATGGATAAGGAAGCTGTGGTACATATACACCATGGAATATTACTCAGCCATTAAAAAGAATTCATTTGAACCAGTTCTAATGAGACGGATGAAACTGGAGCCCATTATACAGAGTGAAGTAAGCCAGAAAGATAAAGAACATTACAGCATACTAACACATATATATGGAATTTAGAAAGATGGTAACGACAACCCTATATGCAAAACAGAAAAAGAGACACAGAAATACAGAACAGACTTTTGAACTCTGTGGGAGAAGATGAGGGTGGGATGTTGCAAAAGAACAGCATGTATATTATCTATGGTGAAACAGGTCACCAGCCCAGGTGGGATGCATGAGACAAGTGCTCGGGCTTGGTGCACTGGGAAGACCCAGAGGAGTCAGGTGGAGAGGGGGGTGGGAGGGGGGATCGGGATGGGGAATACGTGTAAATCTATTGCTGGTTTGTGTCAATGTATGACAAAACCCACTGAAAAAATAAAAAAAATAAAAAAAAAAGACTAAAACAATTTTTGTCACTTAAAGACTAAACCTCAGTCTCTTTTATGGGCTTCCCATTGTCATTATATATGCCTTATACACATTATACCTCAGGATTCCATCTTCCATTCTTCTCAATCTTGTATACATCTCTGAAAGAACAACCCCACCCATAAGACTCACCTACCATTTCTGACAAATAGATTCAAGGGATTAGATCTAATAGACAGAATGCCTGAAGAACTATGGGTGGAGGTTCATAACACTGTACAGGAGGTGGTGATCAAAACCATCCCCAAGAAAAAGAAATGCAAAAAGGCAAAATGGTTGTCCGAGGCCTAACAAATAGCTGAGCAAAGAAGAGAAGGGACAGGCCAGGGAAAAAAGGAAAGCTGTATCCATCTGAATGCTGAGTTCCAAAGAATAGCAAGTAGAGATAAGAAAGGCTTTTTAGGTGAACAATGTAAAGAAATAGAGGAAAACATAGAATGGAAAAGACTAGAGATTTCTTCAAGAAAATCAGAGATACCAAGGGAACATTTCATGTAAAGATGAGCACAAGAAAGGACAGAAATGGTAGGGTCCTAAAAAAATCAATGATATGGACCTAATAGAATATATTGAGAAGAGGTGGCAAGAATACACAGAAGAGCTATACAAAAAAGGTCTTAATGACCCAGATAACCACAAAAGTGTGATCACTCACTAGAACCAGAAATCCTGCTTTGTGAAGTCAAGTGAGCCTTAGGAAGCATGAACAAAGTTAGTGGAAGTGATGGAATTCTAGCTGAGCTATATCAAATCCTAAAAGATGATGCTGTTAAAGTGTTGTACTCAGTATGCCAGCAATTTGGAAAACTCAGCTGTGGCCACAGGACTGGAAAAGAGCAGTTTTCCTTCCAATCTCAAAGACAGGCAATGACAAGTAATGTTCGAACTACCACACAATTGCTCTCATTTCACATGGTAGCAAGTTAAAGGCCAAAATACTTCAAGCTAGACTTCAGTAGTACATAAACCAAGAACTTCAGATGTACAAACTGGATTTAGAAAAGGCAGAGGAACCAGAGATCAAATTGCTAACATCTGTTGGATCATAAAAAAGCAAGAGAGTTCCAGAAAAACATCTACTTCTGCTTCATTGACCATGCTAAAGCTTTGACTGTGTGGATCACAACAAACTGAAAAATTCTTGAAGAGGTGGGAATACCAGACCACCTTACCTTCCTCTTGAGAAACCTCTATGCAGGTTAAGAAGCAATAGTTAGAACCAGACATGGAGCAATGGACTGGTTCAAAATTGGGAAAGGATTATGTCAAGGCTGTATATTGTCAATCTGCTTGTTTAACTTCTACAGAGTACATCATGTGAAATGCCAGACTGGATGAAGCTCAACCTGGAGTCATAATTGCCAGGAGAAATATCAATAACTTCAGATATGCAGATGACAGCATCCTAATGGAAGAAAGTGAAGAGGAACTAAAGAACCTCTTGATGAAGATGAAAGTGGAGAGTAAAAAAGCTGGCTTAAAACTCAACATTCAAAAAACTAAGATCGTGGCATCTGGCCCCATCATTTCATGGTAAATAAATGGGAAAAAAATAGAAACAGTGACAGACTATTTTCTTGGCTCTAAAACCACTGGGGATGGTGACTGCAGCCATGTAATTAAAAGATACTTTCTCTTTGGAAGAAAAACTATGACAAACCTAGAGAGCATATTAAAAAGCAGAGACATCACTTTGCCAGCAAAAGTCCATCTAGTTAAAGTTATGGTTTTTCCAGTAGCCATGTTTGGATGTGAGAATTGGACTATAAAGAAGCCTGGGCACTAAATAATTGATGCATTCTAACTATGGTGCTAGAGAAGACTCTTGAGAGTTCCTTGAGCAGCGGGGTGAACAAACCTGTAAATGCTAAAGGAAATCAACCCTGAATATTCATTGGAAGGACTGTTGCTGAAGCTGAGGCTCCAGTACTTTGGCCACCTGATATGATGAGCTGACTCATTAGAAAATATCCTGATGCTCAAACAGATTTTGAGGGCAGGAGGAGAAGGGGGCAACAGAGGATGAGATGGTTGGATGGCATCATGGGCTCAAAAGACATGAGTTTGAGCAAACTCCAAGAGATAGTGAAGGACAGGGAAGCATGGTGTGCTGCAGTCCATGGGGTCACAAGGAGTAGGACATGACTGAGTGATTTAACAAAAACAATAAACATTGCTATTGACCATTCTTAACAATCAGGAAAATGTAGTCTGCAGGGTCAGCCCTTCTAAGTCCAGAGGTGAAGACTGTCTAGTAAATAGAATTGGAGACAATGCAAAACAATCACATGTCATCTCTATATCCTATGCAAAGCCATCATTCAGTGCACATTGCCTCTGACTATGTGCCAGGCAATGTAAGAAAAAATGTACATGGAACATTATATAAAATAAATCAAAAGGCCATGATAGTCCACTTGTCTAGCATAAATCCACTCTTAGGAGTGATTGAATAACCATTTGCTAATTGTTTGGGTCTACTAAATAGGTCATAGGAAGTTCATCTGGTCTAGCAACTTCCTAGTATTACTCAAGAATTAAAAAAAAAAAAAAAAAGACAAGAACAGATGCTGTTGTAGAGGTCATGCCAAGAAAATGTGAAGCTTTGAAGCTTTTCATTTCCTTGTAACTACCACCATTACCTCTTCAAATTTCAAATTGAATGTTTGTCAGTATTAAGTCAAAGAGACAAGCTGTTCATGCTACAAAGTCATCATATTCTCTAAGTGTACATGACAAATGCATCTTAGTTAGACTGTTCTTTTTAGGATAAAACCTTTAGGCAATTAGCGTAAAAGAAATAGCTATTTTATTGGTAAGTGTAGGGAATCCCTGTTTATGGAATTCATAGAATGTGACCACTCAGACTGTATTCTGTAGTGATCTAGGGATCATTGTCGTGCTGTGGATCAATATGACTAAGTTACATGTTTTCCCTGGGAATGGTTATCCCAAGGGTACAGTTAATTTAGGAAAGGAAATGATAGGAGATGAATATATATACTTTCCCCTGGGGCCTAGACATAAAACAAGTAGTAACACTTTATTTCAAAATATCAGAATGTAATAGATACCCTTTCTCAGAAAATTGCACTCCACTCCTTAAACTTTCTCAAATGTCCCCCTGTTCCTAGCCTTGCTATCTATGACGTGTTCCTCCAGCATGTGTACTACGCACTGCTATGTATCTGTGACTACTTGGATCAGACATACTCAGACAGTCTGCAGAGATTAAACAATTAAAATAGATAGGAAAAAAGAGAGAAACAGGAGATAAAGAGAGTGTGTCCTAATGGCCTTCTTGTTGATTTTTAGGTCTTCTAGAATGCCTACATAGCCTTCCTCCCATGTGTTCTTTAAAGATAACATTGCATCCTTTTAATAAAAGCCCCATTTTGTATGAGCTGATTTGACTTGGAATGTATATTTGTATTTTTTGCTTACTATTTGCTCCTGCCAAAAAAACCCATTACAACTGGGAGCAGCTTGCTCATTCTTTTAGAGATTATTCCTTTTCTCTGCTTCTTTGTCTTACTCTACTTATATAGTTTCTGCGAAAGGTGTTATATTTGTATATGTAGTGACCTATGCAATGATCATAATTGACTACTCCAGAGGTTGTCACCTGGAAAGGTCTAGACCCAGTGCAGTTTTGTTCTCTCGTATTTCTGAATCTGGAAGCAGGGAGACCATTAGACCACTCTCTCCTGACTGACACATTTTCCAAACATAAAACTCAGCAAAGGCCAGTTTTTTCTCACTAATGCAAGTCTTCAGTGACTCTGCAGCCAACACGTGATGCACAATAAAGAGAAAACACTGAAACGTTCATGTCGTTGCTTTTAGTTGATCCTTAGACTAGCTGCATCTTTGACTTTTTTCCCCTTTATATGTGTAAGCTTTCTTAGATTTTCTAAATCAGTAATTCTACATGCCTAAGCATGTTTAAATTGAGTTTTGATTAGGGTCGCCAATTTAGCAAATACAGGATGCCCAGTTACATTGGAATATCATATAATAAAAATATTGCAATATCTGGGATATACTTCCACTAAAATTTTATTCAGTGTTTATGTAATATTCAAGTGTAACTGGATAGCCTGTGTTTTATCTGGAACTATAGTTTTGATCACTTGCAATCACACTAATTCAGTGGCTTTTGGGGTCTTATAACTATAGAGTGAAGCTTCCCAGGTGGCTCAGTGGTAAAGAATCTGCCTGCCAATGCAGGAGATGCAGGTACAGTCTCTGGGTTGGGAAGATCCACTGGAGAAGGAAATGGCAACCCACTCCACTATCCTTGCCTGGAGAAAACCGTGGACAGAGAAGTCCAGCAGGCTACAGTCCATGGGGTCCCTAAAGTGTCAGACACAACTTAGCTACTCAACAACAACAACCCCAGAGTCCTATTTAATAAAGCACTTAGCTAGTCATTCCTACTGCAAACAAACAGAGAACATAGGACACATATTTCAGACTTCCTGGGACAATTTTTGTAGCCTAAGTATCATCACGGCTCTGCTTTGTCCTATGCAACTTTTGGAAATGTCTCTCGAGAAAGTGTAAGTGTAACTTTGAAGCAGAGTGTTTCATTTAAGTGACCAGGAGCCATAATGTCTATTTGAAGTCAAGGCTCTGAGAAATGGATTTAATGTTCTGTCCAAGCTGGGAATCCAGGAACCCTTGAGTGTCACAGCCAAATGAGTGCTCCTGAACAAATCACTTCATCTCCCTTCTGTCTCCTTATCTTTAAGCTGTAGGCATTCTTTCCAGCCTTCCCAAAGTGTCACAGTGATTAACATTTATGGACTGCTTTGAAGATGAAAACTCCATATCTTGTTAAGCATTAACAAGATGGCAAATAATATATAATTATGGCGTGTACATGTAAGAACATAAGAGCACTTCTGTTTTCACAGTTTTAATAATAATTTTCATTAAAAAAAAAAAAGCATGGGGCTCAGTTCTCACTCTAACTTGATAAAATGCTTTGCTGTGCTATCACAGCCATAGGAAAGGTTATTTGAAAAAAGAAGTGAAAAAGTAAATGTAAATATTTTCTAATATTTAGGCTGCAAGCAATTTTTCTTCATAAAAATCTCATTGTTCTTAATCACAAATGGCTAAAGGTTTTCTTTTCAGATGAGGTCTACCATTAAGATTGCTTTTGAAAGCATGCATTAAGACCAAAGGATGGGAAGTTGCTGTAATTTTCAGTTCATGTTACTTCTTGAGTCCTGTCACTTCTCTATATAAAGCTATGGAAAGTGAACATTAGCCCTTTAAAGGAGTCGTATTTCAAGGATCAGGTGGGAAAGACAGAAGTGCTGGATGCACCTCACTGCACTGCTGTTCATCGCCAACACTTCGCACAATGTGAGAATGTTTAATAATTCCAACCCAACCTACAGATAAGAATCTCTGGTGTCACATCACAACTGACAGTGCTGGTGTGAGATTTGCAGTAAAACAATATTCCAGCTGTAGCTTTCATTTACAGAAATAAAACAGCAGAAGAGGAGGGAAAAAGGCCAGGGGAAGATAAACACTTTCATCTTAGAAGAGCGCTGACGTTAAATTATAATAGCTATCCTCAAACAGAAAATCCAACCTCAGGACCTAAAGCTGACATGTATTCGATCATTTGAAATCTATTGCCCTATCTGTATTTTAAGTTAGCATGTTAATGTTTAGTTATCCAGAGAGCTCAGCAAATATAAATAAGCTCTTTCCCAAATAAAGTCTTTGGCAACTGTGGGGCAGGCGGCCTTATTTTTCTCCCATTAATCACTAGAAACTTCACACGGCGTGAAAGTCTCAAGGGATATTTCTGGCTGGGAAAAAGATCCTCCCTCCTCAGTTCTAATCAGTCCATCCCATCTGTAATGGCTTTAGAAAATTGTTAATGACATAAAGTGACAGTCGAAGGGCTTTTTGGTCTGTCAGTATAAGGTTACTATGAGCTCTCTGACAAACTACTACATGCAGCCCTCAAAGCTGCTGGAAAATGATCTGGATTACGAAGGAATAAATTTGATATGTTAGCAATCACAAGCAGGGACTAAAAAGAAAGGCTTCCTTAATACAGTTTTTTCAGGCTATAATGGGAAATACGAAGATAAATCTGGCTTAGAGACAAACCCACATAAGACTGCCTTGAGCACTCAGAATATAGATCTCGGGTATGCGATGTGTAAAACACACAATGGCCGGAATAGGGAGCTAAGTATATAAGTGCAAACAAACCCGTTTTTATAGTTAGCATGGCATTTTGAATGGAGCTTTAAGCCTAAAGGACACTCTCCTACTTGCAGATGAAGATGGGAAATGTAACAGTAAGTACTGTGTTTTTATAGATAGAAGTCTAATAAGAAAATGTTCTGGAAAATTATGAACAAAAATCAAATTAAACCTGATTTTTCACCCATAAAATTTGGAAAATCTTGCCTTCTCTATTCTAAAGTAGCGTTTTTCTTCCAGTTCCATTATCTTGCTTCTGATTCATGGAAATTCTGAGCAGTGATGTGAGAATCACTACAATTTGAAATATCTGTTAAATACAGCAACATGACATCACAAGGTATAATTTCATTCCTTGCATTATATAAAAGTTCTGCACAGAGCTGATAAATAAATGCATATCTGGGAATTTGAACCAGTAAAAAATAGGCAGATAATAGATATGGAAATGGGAATTTGGAAAAAATTTTAAAGGCTAATTTTATTCTAATGCAGTGAAACATTTTCTTTCATGTATTTTTTTCTCCAATTTCTAGAACATTCACCTCATTAGGGTATCACAAAAAGTAACAATATAAACAGTTTCCCACACATCTCCTGTAGGTTGTGCTAGTGAAAGTGAAGTCGCTCAGTCGTGTCTGACTCTTTGTGACCCCATGGACTGTAGCCTATCAGGCTCCTCCGTCCATGGGATTTTCCAGGCAAGAATACTGGAGTAGGTTGCCATTTCCTTCTCCAGGAGATCTTTCCAACCCAGGGATCAAACCCAGGTCTCCTGCATTGTAGACAGATGCTTTACCGTCTGAGGTTGTGCTAAGGGCTATAAAAATATTATATTCTGACAATTTCACAAATCTTACATGACTAGGTCAAAAGATTTTTACTTAGTAGAGAAATTTCTATAGAGAACAGCTACATGATATTTTCCCCAAATCCTTATATGTTCAATAAGACCAGAAAGGGAATTTTTATCTCAATATAGAATGGTATCCTATTAGCAAAAGAAAATTTGGAGAACCTTAAAAGAATAATTTCTCAATGTAATTTAACAAGGGCTCTGCTTAGAGGACTCCATTTTTAACCAGATCGTTTCAAAAGGTAGCTTCCAGCTCTGTGATTCTACCATTAGTGACAATTTCTCTTAGGTGAGTGTCATCTGGTAATAATAGACAACCAGCTAATAAGCCCTGAACTAGGCTAGGGCTGTGTAGTGAACACAGGAATGGAATGAAGAGAAAAGAATAATTTTTCAGTGAATACATTTTATTGAACTAGGTACTGGAATTTCAACTGATTTCCTTTCCATTGTTAAATGCTGCACATTCTCTCTGAGAATTATGGCTAGGAGTGGAAAAAAATCACTGACACACCAAGAGAAGTTCATCTCATTTGGCTTTAGAGCAGGTCATAGTCTTTGGAGACCTACACTAATCCTTTCAGACTACTAGGGGCCATCTCATAAATATCTATTTCAGTGCTCTAAAATGATTAAATGACATCATGATGACCTAGTTTAAGGAAAATGTTACATGAGGGCCCTAAATGGCACCCTGGTGGCCTGAAAGAGTTAATGCAGTTTTCGTAAGTGGCCAGTTCAGTGTTAGTTTGCAATGTACAGAGCAGGGAATATGTCCCAATAACTCACTGGCAGCTTCATCTAATGTAAGTATATTAAGTTGAGAGAAGTCATTTGAAGGAGTCTCTAATAGAGCATGTGGCAATTCTGATTAATACAGCAGCTCTGCTATGGAAGGAAAAATGGAGCCAATGGAAATTCAATAATCCTATAGAGAAACATTGGTATGATGTTCCTCTTAAAGAATATCTCAAGAGATCATAATATGTAACAGATACTGTATTCTTTCAAAACATAGCTAAACTGTGTGTAACACACTCTGAAAGCAAGTAAAGTTTATGTTTTTATAGCAAGAACTGAGACAAGAAGGATGTTTTACTCATTTTTCAATATCATGAAACTATACTACATTAGAACAGTAGATAGCAATTAGAAACTAATCTCTTCTTCAGTTCAGTTCAGTCACTCAGTCATGTCCGTCTCCTTGCGACCCCTTGAACTGCAGCATGCCAGGCCTCCCTGTCCATCACCAATTCGTGGAGCCTACCCAAACTCATGTCCATTGAGTCGGTGATGACATTCAACCATCTCATCCTCTGTCGTCCCCTTCTCCCGCCTTCAATCTTTCCCAGCATCTGTGTCTTTTCAAATGAGTCAGCTCTTCGCATCAGGTGGCCAAAGTATTAGAGTTTCAGCTTCAGCATCAGTCCTTCCAATGAACACCCAGGACTGATCTCCTTTAGGATGGACTGGTTGGATCTCCTTGCAGTACAAGGGACTCTCAAGAGTCTTCTCCAACACCACAGTTCAAAAGCATCAATTCTTTAGCACTCAGCTTTCTTTATCGTCCAACTCTCACATCCACACATGACCACTGGAAAAACCATAGCCTTGACTAGATGGAACTTTGTTAGCAAAGTAATGTCTCTGCTTTTTAATATGCTGTCTAGGTTGGTCTTTCCTTCCAAGGAGTAAGAGTCTTTTAATTTCATGGCTGCAATCACCATCTGCAGTGATTTTGGAGTCCCCAAAAATAAAGTCTGCCTCTGTTTCCACTGTTTCCCCATCTATTTGCCATAAAGTGATAGGACTGGATGCCATAATCTTAGTTTTCTGAATGTTGAGCTTTAAGCCAACTTTTTCACTCTCCTCTTTCACTTTCATCAAGAGGCTTTTTAGTTCCTCTTCACTTTCTGCCATAATGGTGGTGTCATCTGCATATCTGAGGTTATTGATATTTCTCCTGGCAATCTTGATTCCAGCCTGTGTTTCATTTAGCCCAGCGTTTCTCATGATGTACTCTGCTTACATTACATGAATGTTCTTACTACCAAAGTAGTCAAAAGCCATGTATGGAGTTTAGTACTATTAGTTCAAATTCTGCAGTCAAGTTGGATGTAGGAATAAGTGAGAAAATAGAAAAGAACCTGAATAGAGATGATTTTGAGAGTAATAGTACTGAACACATTTTAGTATGCAAAAATAACTTGATTAAATGAATTGATCAACTAGTAGAAGCATAGAAACATGGAATGAAAAGAACTAATTACCAGTCCTTTGTTCATGTCAAAACTGTCACATATAAACATGAATATGAAAATATATGTGTATATGTAAATAAAGTCCAGAAAACACCATAAGTAGTAACATATTTTGATACCTGTAATAAAGATTTATTATATGAAAAAGGAAACTGTTCAAATCTTTGGGCAAGTGAAGAACTCTGGGAGTCACAGCAATATACTTGTGAAGAGAATGGATTCTTGAGTCATGCCACTTGGTTCTAACTCCAGCTATATTTAATAGCTGTATTACCTTGAGCAAATCAATTAACTGTTCTTCAGCTCCCTTATATGAGGGTTAAGGGGAATATAACACTTACCTACCTTGTTGGGTTGTGAGAAATAAGAGAGATAATAAACATAAAGCATCTGGTAGAGTGGGTGGCTTATAGTAAATCACAATAAATGCTAATCCTTTTATTATTCAATAAATGGCTAACCGCTTAGACAACAGTCTCCCTCTCATGTCAAAAGTAAAATCAGGTGGATTAAATTAATGTTAAAAAAAGTAAAAATATAAGACATATCTGACTGTGTAATAATCTTGTATTGAAAGCAGGAAATTCAAAATTAAACTGATGAAATTTTAAACTTCTGATAGAAAAATTTTTATAAGCATAAAAAACACATGGCAGGATAGAAAAATATTTCGTGTGTAATACAAAGTGTTGTGTATGTACTCGGTCATGCCCAACTCTTTGCAACCCTATGGACTGTAGCCCTCCAGGCTCCTCTACCCCTGGGATTTTCCTGGTAAGAATACTGGAGTGGGTTGCCATTCCCTAATCCAGGGTTTTTCCTGACCCAGGTATAGAACCCACCTTTCCTGTATTACAGGCAGATTCTTCACCACTGAGCCACCAAGGAAGCCCAATACAAAGGGTCATCATAATTTAAATAGCATTCCCACTATCAATTATTCTAAAATAATATTATATCAAGCAGGTAATGAACACAAGCAGATGGTATTATAACTTTACTGCTCTTTCTAGCCTCAAAGCCACCTCAATCTTTATCTTCTATAACTTTTTCTCCTTGAAGGAAACAATAAATGTTACTTTAGCCTATTCTGATCAATCTAAATTATGTCTCCCTAAATTTCCTTCTCATAGCATTTTTTTTTTCAGTTATAGCTGTTGTTGTTTTTTATCATGTATTTATGTGTGCTGGGTTTTTTTCCACTTTTCCCACATTATACAGTGAGCTCATGGGGCGAGATGTAGATTCTTTGCCCCTCTACAGTAAATCCTTAGCATATAGCAGACATTTGAAGTAATAAAAGTGAATATCATAATGGGTCTTGCACACCATGTTAAGGTATGTAGCAGCATGGATGGGAGGGGAGTTTGGGAGAGAATGGATACATGAATAAGTATGGCTGAATCCCTTAGCTGTTCACTTGAAACTATCATGACACTGTTAATCTGCTATACCCGATACAAAGTTAAAAGGTTTTTTTTTTTTTTTTAAATAGACGTTTATCCTACTTAAAATTATTCTATGATAAATCTTTCTTGGGTTTCAGTGATGGCTGGGGAAAGAATGAACTGGAAGGGAGCATGCCTGGAGACCAGGTCTTTGTTTAGTAAAGGAATTGAAACAATCCAAGAAATTATGAAGCTCTAAACTAAGGAAGTTTACTGGAAATAGAACAGGAAAGCTTCCAAAGATATTTAAAATTAGACTATTTTAATTGAAGTGTGTATACATACAGGGAAATCATGAGAATGAAATTTGTTCTGGATTTTAGGTTTGTTCTGATTCAGTTCAGTTCAGTCGCTCAGTTGTGTCCAACTCTTTGAAACCCCATGGACTGCAGCATGCCAGGCTTCCTTGTCCATCACCAACTCATGGAGCTTGCTCAAACTCATGTCCATTGAGTCAGTGATGCCATCCAACCATCTCATACTCTGTCATCCCCTTTTCCTCCTACCTTCAGTCTTTCCCAGCATGAGGGTCTTTGCCAGTGAATCAGTTCTTTGCATCAGGTGGCCAAAGTATTGGAGCTTCAGCTTCAGCATCAGTCCTTCCAATGAATATTCAGGACTGATTTCCTTTAGGATGGACTAGTTGGATCTCCTTGCAGTCCAAGGGACTCTCAAGAGTCTTCTCCAACACCACAGTTCAAAAGCATCAATTCTTTAGCGCTCAGCCTTCTTTATAGTCCAACTCTCACATCCATATATGGCTACTGGAAAAACCATACTAGATGGACGTTTGTCAGCAAAAGTAATGTCTCTGTTTTCTAATATGCTGTCTAGGTTTGTCATAGCTTTTCTTTCAAGGAGCAAGTGTCTTTTAATTTCATGGCTGCAGTCACCATCTGCAGTGATTTTGGAGCCCAAGAAAATGAAACCTTTCACTCTTTCCACTGTTTCCACATCTATTTGCCATGAAGTGATGGGACTGAATGCCATGATTGTAAACCTCTAAAACTATACTAAGACATTTGTAATTCTTTGAGTCATATAAAGTCAATGAGGAATTTTGGAAATAGGATTTTTTTTGGTTTTTTATTTTTGTTTGTTTGTATTTTTTAAACCATCTTGATGAGCAGGATTAAGTTATTGGGACACAAGGACTAGGCTGAAATTCAAATAAGTGAGCGTTGACCATAGTTGAAAACTCTTTGGGAAAAGCAATGAGACTTGAATAGTCATTTGAGGAATAAATAAGGTAAGTGTAGAGGAAGGGTAACTACTTAGACAGGGAGCAGATCAAGAGCAAAGGTGGAGGTGGAATTGCTACATCTCTTCTAAGGACAAGGAGACAATTGGGCTCCCCTGGTGGCTGAGACAGTGAAGAATCTGCCTACAATGAAGAGACCTGGGTTCCATCCCTGATCTTCCCTTCCAGTGGGGAAGATCCCCTGGAGAAGGGAATGGCTACCCACTCCAACATTCTTGCTTGGAGAATTCCATGGACAGAGGAGGGTCGCAAAGAGTGGGACATGGCTGACTGACTAACACACACAGACAAGTAGACAGGTAGACTGCTTAGACTAAAGCATTAAGTTCATAGAAATAAAGGAAGTGGTCAGAGAGTTGAATGGAAAGGAAACAGAATATAAGTTTATCTTTGATGTCAGGCTGAGTTTTATTTTGAATAAACTTATGATCACTTATTTTTGAGGAAAGTGAGAAATAACATAAATTTTGAGCAGAGTAGCTACTGATGTAGTGTGTGAAAATTTTAAGATTAATCTAATGAGTATGTTCTGGGTGAAAATTCAAGTTGGTGAAATCAGTTACTATGGCAATATTTTAGGAAAAGAAATTGAGCACTTGATGTGAGAAAGGAAGAGAAATAATACATTTTTTCTTACCTTCTATTATAAAAATTTTCAAAATAAAAAGTAGAACAATATAATGAACCTCCAAATATTTACCACCTAGCTTCAAAAATTATTAATGTGTGATCAATATTACACATTTTTTGTCCCTATTCCTATCTACCTACTGTGCCTTCAGGTTTTTTGATGATAAATTTCAAAAGAAAAGGATTCATTAAAAAAATATAGCCATAATACCTAAAAGTTTGTTATCTATTTGAAAAGTTAACTAGTTCTTAACAATCCCAAACATGTAGTCAGTGTTCAGATTTCTCTAATTTTTTCCTTTAAACTTTTATGTAATTCATTTCTTTGAATTACTATTAAAATAAGTTCCATTTATTGTAATTGGTTGATAATATTTCTTAAATATTTTTAATTTTTAGTTTTATTTTCCATTTTTAAGGTGTCTTGAAATTTATATATTAAAGGGGCAGACAGTATTTGCTAATTGCACATTTATGATCTAATTTACAACATTCATCTGTCTCCTATATTTCTCAGAAAATGGTTGTTAGATTTTAAAAATTCATCAGATTTAGATTTTTTTTTTTTTTTTTTGAGGAGTGGGGTGGGGAGCAAGAACTGTCTAGGATTGTGCTGTGTTCTGTCAGGGAGCACATAATATTTGGTGGATTATAGCAACTGTTAAAAAATGATATTCTAATTCAGTCATTCAGTTTGTTAATTGAAATATTATAAATAGAAACATCCCATCAATAATTTGATTACCTTGACTTATAAATAGCTGAGAAAAGAAAACAAGTGAAAGGTAAAGGAGAAAAGGAAAGATATATCCATCTTTGCAGAGTTCCAAAGAACAGCAAGGAGAGATAAGAAAGCCTTACTCAGTGATCAGTGCAACGAAATAGAGGAAAACAATAGAATGGAAAATAGAAATCTCGTCAAGAAAATTAGAGATACCAAGGGAACATTACATGCAAAGATGGGCAAAATAAAGGACAGAAATGATATGGACTTAACAGAAGCAGAAGGTATTAAGAAGAGGTGGCAAGAATACACAGAAGAACTGTACAAAAAAGATCTTCATGACCCAGACAACCACAATGGTATGATCACTCAACTAGAGTCAGACATCCTGAAAGGTGAAGTCAAGTAGGCTTTAGGAAGCATCACTATGAACAAAGCTAGTGGAGGTGATGGAATTCCAGTTGAGCTACTTCAAAACCTAAAAGATGATGCTGTTGAAACTGCTGCACTCAATATGCCAGCAAATTAGGAAACTCAGCAGTGGCCACAGGACTGGAAAAGGTCAATTTTCATTGAATGCCAAAGAAAGGCAATGCCAAAGAATGTTCAAACTACCGCACAATTGTACTCATGCTAGCAAAGTAATACTCAAAATTCTCCAAGCTAGGCTTCAACAGTACGTGAACCGAGAACTTCCAGATGTTCAAGCTGGATTTAGAAAAGGCAGAGGAACCAGAGATCAAATAGCCAACATCCACCGGATAATTGAAAAAACAAGAGAATTCCAGAAAACATGTATTCTGCTAAAGACTTTGACTGTGTGGGTCACAACAAACTGGAATATTTTTATAGAGATGGGAATACTAGACCACAGGACCTGCCTCCTGAGAAATCTGTATGCAGGTCAAGAAACAACAGTTAGAACCAGACATGGAACAATGGACTGGTTCAAAATTGGGAAAGAAGTATGTCAAGGTTATATATGGTCACCCTGTTTTTTTAACTTAAATGTGAAGTACATCATGTAAAATGCCAGGCTGGTTGAAGCACATGCTGGAATCAAGATTTTGGGGAGAAACATCAATAACCTCAGATATGCAGATGACACCACCCTTATGACAGAAAGCAAAGAGAAATTAAAGAGCTTTTAATGAAGCTTAATGAAAGTGAAAGAGGAGAGTGAAACAGCTGGCCTAAAATCCAGCATTGAGAAAACTGAGATCATGGCATCCAGTCCCATCACTTGATGGCAAATAGATGGGAAAAAATAGAAACAGTGGTAGACTTTATTTTCTTGGGCTCCAAATCAGTGCAGATGGTAACTGCAGCCATGAAATTAAAAGACACTTGTTCCTTGGAAGAAAAACTATTGCCAAACTAGTCAGCTTATTAAAAAGCAGAGATGTTACTTTGCTGACAAAGATCCATATAGTCTAAGCTATGGTTTTTCCAGTAGTTATGTATGGATGTGAGAAATGGACCATAAAGAAAGCTGAGTGTTGAAGATTTCATGGTTTTGAACTGTGGTGTTGGATAAGACTCTTGAGAGTCCCTTGGACAGCAAGGAGATCAAACCATCAATCCTAAAGGAAATCAGTCCTGAATATTCATTGAAAGGACTGATGCTGAAGCTGAAGCTCCAATACTTTGGCCACCTGATATGAAGAACTGACTTATTGGAGAAGACCCTGATGCTGGGCAAGACTGAAGGTAGGAGGAAAAGTAACAACAGAGGATGAGATGGTTGTGTGGCATCAATGAGTCAATGGACAAGAGCTTAGGAGTTGGTGATGGACAGGAAAGCCTGGCTTGCTGCAGTCCATGGGGGCTCAAAGAGTCAGACACGACTGAGCAACTGCACTGAACTGATAGTTTGTATAGGAAATGCAGGAAAAATATCTATTGCTCTGTATGTACCAGTACTTAAAAAAAAAAAAAAAGAATTGATTCTCTAGCCTGCTCCAACTGTTAAAAAGAATTCATTTGAATCAGTTCTAATGAGATGGATGAAACTGGAGCCCATTATACAGAGTGAAGTAAGCCAGAAAGATAAAGAACATTACAGCATACTAACACATATATATGGAATTTAGAAAGATGGTAACGATAACCCTATATGCAAAACAGAAAAAGAGACACAGAAGTACAGAACAGACTTTTGAACTCTGTGGGAGAAGGTGAGGGTGGGATGTTTCAAAAGAACAGCATGTATTTTCTTTATTTTAAAAGAATTTTTATGAACTCATGCATTAAGATATGATTGATATATTTCAATCTATTGCAGTTATCCTTATTGATCAAATCGTTGTATCTTTGCCCCATAGGAAACTTCTTTAAATTGACTTCTGAATCTTTCTGATACAACCCTAGTAGCCTTTGAAAGCTTCCTTGCTTACATGACAAGATGTTCCAGGATCATCTTCTAAGTTTTCTATTCAGCACTCAGAAACAACCATTCTCCAAGGATACTCTATTACTTGTGTTGTGGAATGGAATTTCGAGACCACAAATGAATTCTAGGTGTGCTCATTGCTATAGAGTTAGTCATTGTTTTTATAAATTTCTAGAGCACATGTATAAGAAATGTGCTTTTTTAAAATATAAAGTATATTGTGAGTTCATATTATTTATGTTTATTGTGAATTCCAAATCATATTAAGGAGTATATGTTTTTACCTAAATGTATTGATCTTACATTTATTTCCTGTTTTTCTTATGGGTAACACTCCTTGATCTTAATGATAATGATAATCTTATAAATCCTTATTTATCTTTTCCTTTGTTGCAATAACAGTCTCATATTAGCAACACAAAATTGCTACCTACAATACAAATCCTTAAAGTGTACAGTTTATTTTCAAGTTTCATTTTTTGGACCTAAGAATAACTGCAAGGATGGGAAGCCAAATTCTTGTGTTTTAAAAGTCACTGTAAACATTTCCTCTTATGTTGCTTATCTTTTCATTCATAATTCCATACTGTTTCATTATGGAAGCTTTGTAATATGTGTGAGTAACTTTTAGGGATAGATCATTTTCATTATTCTCTTTTTAAGCATTCTCTAATTTCTGAGTTATTACTACCTTTTTTTCCAGCTAAACTCCGTTTAGCTTAGGAAAAATAAACCTAATGATATTTTAATTATGTTGACGCAGTTATAGTGTTAAGCCTTACCACCCAATAATGTGATATGTTTTTTATATGTTCATTTCTATTTTTGAGTCTTTCAGGATTGTTTTGAGATCTTCTACATATGAGAGATATTAAAAGATGAAACGGTAGGACTGGAATATGAGGGAAGAAATGAGAAAAATGTGGTGGTCTTCACTCTCTTTTGTGGGAGAATTATTTATATGTTTGCTTGGCAGACATGAGATTTTAAGAGATGAACACAAAAAATGCTGGTGACTTTTTTTTTTCATTTTAGTACCATAACCTGAGTTTTGTTTGTGCTTCAATGGCAATTAAAGCTATCAAATTTACATAGAAACAAATGTTATTGAAATAAATTAGTAATAATCACTGACAGTAAAGCACATGAGATAATTATTCACTATACTTAGTCACACAATGTGAAAGTGTTCCTTTTGGAGCATGTGCAGTTTTGTGCAAATCGCAGAGGTTTTCCTCCGACACCTTTTCACATGTTTCTCACTCAGAGTGCTCTCCTTGCAACTGCCCTGCCCCTGCTGCCAGCACCTCATTCAGGATTGAATATCCACATCCTGCCCTCGTTCTTCCCACAGCTCCTGTATCAGAATCCAGGTTTCTCTACTGGACTCTTCTCTCTGCCATCTCCCTCTGCCTGCTATCAACTAAATCCTGTTGAGTCCACTCCTAAAGAAGCTGAACAAGGAGGTTGAGTCTGCCTCTTAAAAAGCCCTTGAAAAATCTGACTCCTCTCCATTGTCACTGCCTGTGACACTGCTTTATTCAGAATATAATTTTCTCACTGATTATACTGAGATCAAATCCTCAATACTCATCTTGCTTCCTTTATCCTTTATTTCCTTTCTTCGATGACTATATGTGGCAATATTTATCCTATTTATATCTTCAAGCCATCTTCTGTACTGCTACCTGAGTCATCTTTAAAAATACAAGTTGAATACTTCTATGACCTCCACTGCTTAAAGCATATGCTCAATATATATTCTAGAAAATTCCAAAGAGTTCCATGACAAATGCTACATCTTATATTCTTAAGAGGGTAACAGGGTAAATTGGCTATAAGGAGCTCCCTCCAGTAGAGAAATATGTTTAAATGTGATCAACCTAATGAGCCTGAATTCATGTGATTATGGGCATTTTAAATATATCTAACAATTTTTTTGGCAATCATTTGTCCTAAAAACCAATACTTTAGAATATACTGATATGAAGAATAAAATGCAAACTCCTTATTATGAATAATCTTACTATTGCTGTGGCACAGGTCCCTTTTCTTCCTCATATTCTAACAAGGACCAGGGGGCACAATTTACACTCTTGTACACTGTGGACAGTACCCCAAAATTTGCCACACTGATTTCTCTCTCTGTTTTTAAATATGCAGTACCATTTTTCTGATTTTGCTCCTATCATCCAACTAATAAATTCCCACTCATTCTTCAAGACTCAGTTTGGATGTCACTTCCTCAGTACCAGTTTGAACGTCATCTACATACAGATGAATCATCAGAGATATCATGGCCTGAAGAAATATGCAAAATGAGACGAAAGCCAAAAACATACCTTCAGCAATGCCTATATTTAGGTATGACTCCCTGTTCTTTAGAAGCCCCATGAAGGAGACTGAAAAGGAATTTTTATTTCTTTTTTTTTCTTTTTTTTGTATTTTATTTTATTTTATTTATATTTTTTTTCATTTATTTTTATTAGTTGGAGGCTAATTACTTCACAACATTGCAGTGGGTAAAGTTATAGGATGAAAACCAGTAGAAATTGTGTTCCAGGGGTCAGTTAAGGTGATAAAGTATTAGCCCACAAAACTCCTCTGTCCATGGGATTTTCCAAGTGAAGAATACTGGAGTGGGTTGCCATTCCCTTCTCTAAGGGATCATCCCCACCCAGGAATCAAAACCACATATCCTGTGTCCCCTGTGTTGCAGGAAGATTCTTTACATCCTGAGCCACCGGGGAACCTCAAAGTATTAATAGAAAGGCTCAAGTACTAGAGTTATAAGTAGGAGGAGGAAAGGGACCAAGAAGACACATTTGAGTCTTACTGATGATCTTAATGAAGCAAGTTCAGGAGAGTTATTGAATACTTCTAGGTAACTATATTCCTTTATTCTCTAGCCAAAAACTGAAAAATACTCAGAGGAATTGAAACTACACACACACACACACACACACACACACACGCACACAATTTCCATGTAGAGAGAACCAGATGGAATAGATTGACAGCTTGAGATGAAGTTTAAGAAGATGAAGGATCCTGGAGGTAGAGGGAATTGAGGAAGTCTGGTGTTAAGAAGGAAACTCAGAAAAGAGATTCTTCTTATGTCTTTCCTTGGAGAGAGATGGAGACGCTGCTAAATGGGAAGTAAAGAACATTTGTCCACCATTCTGTGGGTTTTATGTATAGGTTCAGTTCAGTTCAATCACTCAGTTGTGTTTGTCTCTTTGCAACCCCATGGACTGCAGCACACCAGGCTTCCCTGTCCATCACCAACTCCCGGAGCTTACTCAAACTCATTGTCCATCAAGTCAGTGATGCCATCCAATCATCTCAACCTTTGTCATCCCCTTCTCCTCCCACCTTTAATTTTTCCCAGCATCAGGGTCTTTTCTGGTGAGTCAGTTCTTCACATCAGGTGGCCAAAGTATTGGAGCTTCAGCTTCAGCCTCAGTCCTGCCAATGAGTTTTCAGGACTGGTTTCATTTAGGATGGACTGGTTGGATCTCTCTTCAGTCCAAGGGACTTTCAAGTCTTCTCCAACACCACAGCTTAAAAGCACCAGTTCTTTGGTGCTCAGCTTTCTTTATGGTCCAACTCTCACACCATACATGACTACTGAAAAAACCATAGCTTTGACTAGATGGACCTTTGTTGGCAAAGTAATGTCTCTGCTTTTTAATATGCATATGCTTTCTAGGTTAATCATAGCTTTCCTTCCAAGGAGCAAGAGTATTTTAATTTCATGGCCATCTTTTGGCCACTACAGTCACCATCTGCAATGATTTCAGAGCCCCCGAAAATAAAGTCTCTCACTGTTTCCATTGTTTCCCCATCTATTTCCCGTGAAGTGATGGGACCAGATGCCATGATCTTAGTTTTCTGAATGTTGAGTTTTAAGCCAACTTTTTCATTTTCCTCTTTCACTTTCATCAAGACATCATCACTTTCATCATACATATCTTTCACTTTCGTCAAAACATTCATCACTTTTCTCATACATATATGTAGGTGATTGTCTAAAAGTAACACAATGTCCACAGTTTCAAATGTTAAGGCTATAACAAAAGAGATACAAAAGGAAGATAATCTTGAAAATAAAGTAGAACTGAGAAAAAGATTTTGCTAGGCTGAAGGAAGGAGACAGAAGAAAGGAATACATTGTCAAGGCAACAGAAAGGAGAGAATTAATGGCGTAGAATACCAGAAAAGATTATTTATGTCTGTGTGTGTGTGTGCACATGCATGTATGCACACACGCACACATGTGTGCATGCTAGGACTGGAAGGGAAGAGGGATTGGATCAGGGTGATAGTTTGGTTTACATTCAGTTCTTTGAACAATAATTCAGGTTTATAGACTGTTAATGTTTGATATCTCCATATACCTCTCCTATTAACCAATAAAGAATGTTACTTTTCTTTGACTATAACATTTTGTAGATCAAATTTGTCTTCTATTTCCAGAAATACAAAAAGATACCCTCACTTAATAGCACTGTGAAGATTCATAGAAAACTTTCTTAGGATTTTACAGTAATAACACTTTCTTAGGATTATGGCAAAGAAAAGAATGTTTCCTCTATCTTATGTATAGAAAACTCACATTAATATTTTCCCTGGATATACAATTGGTCATATATGCCTTTCTCTCTTCCTTAGTGCAGTATACTGGCAACATGGAATACATTTTAGAGGAGGACTACGTAAGGGGTCCATAGGGAATATTTGAGCAAAAGGAATCTGCTAGATATTTCTGTACTATTATCATAATTCACTCTTATGAAGTTAGGTCTCAGGAAACAAGGGTCACATATTCCTTTTTCATTTTGGAACAATCACAACATTATTTAATCAGGAGATAAAATTTTATTTTATATTACAGTGTCTTTAAGTAATGAGTAGGATTGCTTTGTGATCTATGAAATGAAGTTTGAATAGAAGTAATAGGAAGCCTCCTCCGTACATTGTCATCAAAGCATCCAAAAGTCTTATCCTGCCTGGAACATTTTTTACACATGATTCTTATTTCTTAACTTCAAACTACACCTAGGAGCAATCTTTTGTTCTCGGTGCTGCCAAAACTTCCACCTTCCAGCAATGACCTCAGTTTAGCACCTACTCATAAGATGTGTTTGCACATCGTTGGTACGTTATGGTGACATATATGTTCCTATCAAGGAGCCTGTCATAGAATTTAGGAGATGTTAACATTTTTCCATCTGTGTGTGTGAAAGTGACGTTTCCTGTTAATTTTGTTCTCTTGCTGAACTCTTCAAGCAAAAGCCTTCTGTGGGAGGCAGAATGATGTCATTACAGTCATAGCATAAATTTTTCAACCTTTAGAATGAGACATATTGTGGCATATATTTCACTACTTTTAAAAGCAGCAAAATAAAAACTTGGAGGATGATGATATCAATTTTATGTTTTTCAAGTGTGGGGGTTTCCAGAGCCTTGAGAATGACTCCAAGGCTAAAATTTCCCCTGGCACATGAATTTCCTCTCTCGCCTTAGAAGAGGCAAGCCCATCTATGGATATCCTTGTTTATGAGACAAACAGAGACTTGGCTATTTAACTGCAGACGTATTGAGATTTTTTGCAGGCAAAATAGTCTAGCACTAGTGATTTAAAAATAAAAAGAGATCAAACCTCCAATTTCAGCTCTGACATGCAAAAGCTTGGGAGTTGTCGTTCCCATTTTTGCAACCAGAAAAGGCTGAAATCAATAACTTTTCTTGGACTTATCAGAGAACTGATATGGCAGAGCAAACAGCCACCCTCAAATTCAGAGAAAAAGGCAAATGTAGAGTTAGTCTCCATCTCTCTTCCTTAAAAAGAAGTCACTGGGGTCATATGCTGCTGGCAACACTTAATAATTTTGATGAATTGCTAGAGGCTGGGTGTGGACTAGAATGAAAATGAGAGATTTTGGAGGCTGTACTTTTAAGAAGACTCCCAGTGCTTTCTTGAGTTTTACCTCCAGGAACCATTCCAGGTTCTTAACCTTGAAAAGCCAAGAATCATCCCCTCCTGGCTCTCACATGGGAGAAGAAAAGTAGCCACTGTGAAATACTTGTAAAAGTCTTATGATAAGGGGGTAAGGATCAAGGGAAAGATTTAAAAGAGCCTTAGCCACCCAAGGAAGGAAATTCTCTCCTTTCCAGCCTCTGTTAGCTTTCCTGCAACGCCGAAGAGGAAAAAAAATCTAAGAGTTGTAACTTGTAAAGGTGATAGCCCAAGTGCAAAGCCCATGAAAGGTGCAAAGCCTAGTCACAATAATACAGAATCCTTCCTCTCCTCCATTCCCTTCTATCACATCAATAGGGATCTAGTGCCTCATAGCTCAAAGAACTAAAAAACAGACTTTATCTGAGGATGGCATCTTAGGGAAGCCAAAGACAATAAGGGAGGCAAAATCAAGGATAATAAAGGAATTGAAGCCTTTGGCACTTACAGTTGCAGTGACCATTCAGTGCAGCCCTAATCCTAGAAACACTGACATAAAACCTTACACTAACAGCCTATTTACCTCAGTTTCTATCATATGATACAGTTTTGTCTGGCCTTTAACAACAGCAACAAAATATATGGCATGCTAAACGGCAAGAGAAAAAGTCTGAAGACAAAGCAACCATCAGACTACATTCAGATATGACACAGATGTTAGAATTATGAGTCAGGGACTTTAAAATAACTATGATTAATATCTTCAGAGTGCTAATGGAAAAGTAGAGAGCATGTGAAAATATATGGGTAAAGCTTCCCCTCTAGAGCAGAGGGAAGCTCTAGAATCACAAGAAAATGCAAAAAATCAAACCACTGTAATAAAAATAAAAGATGCTTTTGAAGAGCTTATCAACAAATTTGGTATAGCTGAGAAAACAATAAATGAACTTGAAGACAGGTTACTATAAACTTTCCAAAAAGAAATGCAAAGAAAAGAAGGGTGAAAAATAAAAAAAAAATAAATAAATGAACACAACCTCTTACAACTGTGGTGCAATTACAATAAAGTGGAGCTAAAGAGCCTCTGGTTGAAGGTGAAAGGGGAGTCAAAAAGCTGGCTTGAAACTAAGGTCATGGCATCCAGTCCCATCACTTCAAGGCAAATAGATGGGGGAAAATGGAAACAGTGACAGATTTTATTTTCTTCGACTCCAAAATCACTGCAGATATTGACTGCAGCCATGAAATTAAAATCACTTGCTTCTTGGGAAAAAAGCTATGACAAACTTAGGCAGCATATTAAAAAGCAGAGACATTGCATTGCTGGCAAAGGTCTGTATAGTCAAAGCTATAGTTTTTCCAGTAGTCATGTACAGATGTGTGAGTTGGACCATAAAAAAGGCTGAGCGCTGAAGAATTGATGCTTTTGAACTGTGGTGCTGGAGAAGACTCTTGAAGGTCCCTTGGGCTGCAATGAAATCAAACCAGTCAATCCTAAAGGAAATCAGTCCTGAATATTCATTGGAAGGACTGAAGCTGAAACTCCAATAATTTGGCCACCTGATGCAAAGAACTGACTCATTGGAAAAGACCTGATGTGGGGAAAGACTGAAGGCAGCCTGGAGAAGGGGATGACAGAGGATAAGATGGTTGAATGGCATCATCAATTCGATGGACATGAGTTTGATAAAACTCTGGGAGATACTAAAGGACAAGGAAGCTTGGCATGTTGCAGTCCATGGGGTCACAGAGAGTCTGACACAACTGAGTGACTGAACAAAAACCTACAAGCATCTGGAATAACAGAAGAAGAGAGAAGGAGCAGAAAAAATATTAGAAATAATGATGAGGATTTTTCAACATTAATAATAGACACTCAAGCACAGACTAGGAAGTTCAGAAAATATAAGCTGGATAAACACCAAAAATAACCCCCCAAACCTAAGCATATCATTTTCAACTATAGAAAGCCAAAGACAAAGAGAAAATGTTGAAATCAGCCAGAATTTTAAAACAAAAAGGAAAAACACCTGACAGACGTCCCTTCTAAACCATTGCTAGCAAGAAAACAATATAGAGGAAAGTTGATATGAATTCAAGATAAGAATTGACATGGTAAAAGAGGAATGACAGTAGGGTCATATAAAACGTTGAGTTAAAAATCAGAAAACAGCAGGACTTTGCTGGTGGCACAGTGGATAAGAGTCCAGCTGCCAGTGCAGGGGACACAGGTTCAATCCCAGGAAGATTCCACTTGCCGTGGAGCAGTTAAGCCCATGTGCCGCAATTGTTGAGCCTGTGTGTCCAACTACTGAAGCTTGCATGCCTTGGAGCCTGTGCTCTGCAACAAGAGAAGCCACCACAATGAGAAGCCTGCACATGGCAACAAAGAGTAGCCCCTGCTAGCTGCAGCTAGAGGAAGCCAATGCAAAGCAATGAAGACCAAGAGCAGTTGAAAATAAATAATTTTTCAAAAATCAGAAAACAGACATAAAAAGAAAAATGCAATGAACACAAAACAGAAACATGATAGTTATTAATCCAGCTATATAAAAATACATTTTAAATGTGAACAGCCTAACTACACAAATTTAAAGACAGATTATTATATTGAAAGAAAGCAACTCTATAATGTCTAGAAACAATCACTTTCAGTATAAAGACTCTGACTAAAAGTAAAGAAACAGAGAGAAATATGTTGTAATTACTAATCAGAAGAAAATAAGTATGGCTTTATTAACTTCAGATATAGCTAACTTCAGATCAGGGAAAATAATTAGGGATTAAGACAAGTTTCTGGAATGATAAAGGGTCAATTCTCAGCAGATGTAATGACTCTTAAAATACATATATGCCTCAATAAAAGTGCATCAAAATATGAGAAGACAAATACTGATAAAACGTTAAGGAGAAATAGATAAATCCACTATTACAGTTGGCGTTTCATCACCTATCTGTCAGTAGCTGACACAACAAGCAAGCAGAAAATCGGTAAGGATATAGATGAACTGAACAGCATTATGGATCAACCTGATATAATTAACATTTATAAATAATACCCTATCCAACACCAGGAGAATAAACATTTTTCTCAAGATTCCCTGTAATAATCTTAATGACAGACCATATGCTCAGTTGTAACACCTTAACAGATTTAAAATAAAATGTTATACAGGGTATGTTCTCAGACCAGAGTGGGATTAAATTAGAAATCAGCAACACAGAGATATCTAGAAAAACTCCCAAATATTTGGAGATTAAACAATACAGTTTGAAATAACCTATGGGTTAAAGAAGAAATCAAGAGAAATTTTAAGATATTTTGAACTAAAAATGAAAATACAAATTCTCAATCTTGGGAATTCAGCAAACCAATGCTTAGAGGGAAATTTATAGTATTAAGCACATTCAGGTCAGTTGCATTCAGTGCTCAGTCATGTCTGACTCTTTGTGACCACATAGTCTACAGCACACCAGGCTTCCCTGTCCATCACCAACTCCCAGAGTTTAATCAAACTCATGTCCACCGAAGCAGGGATACCATGCAACCATCTCAACCTTTGTCATCCCCTTCTCCTCCCACCTTCAATCTTTCCCAGCATCAGGATCTTCTCCACTGAGTCAGTTCTTTGGATCAGGTGGCCTAAGTATTGGAGTTTCAGCTTCAGCATCAGTCCTGCCAATGAATATTCAGGACTGATTTCTTTAGGATGGACTGGTTGGATCTCCTTGCAGTCCAAGGGACTCTCAAGAGTCTTCTCCAACACCACAATTCAAAAGCATCAATTCTTTGGTGCTCAGCCTTCTTTATAGTCCAACACTCACATCCATACATGACTACTAGAAAAAACTATAGCTTTTCTTCCAAGGAGCAAATGTCTTTTAATTTCATGGCTGCAGTCAACATCTACAGTGACTTTGGAACCTCAAAAATAAAGTCTCTCACTGTGTCCATTGTTTTCCCATTTATTTGCCATGAAGTGATAGGACTGGATGCTACAATATTAGTTTTCAAATGTTGAGTTTTAAGCCAACTTTTTCACTCTCCTGTTTCACTTTCATCAAGAGCCTGTTTAATTCTTCTTCAATTTCTGCCATAAGGGTCATGTTATTTGCATATCTGAGGTTATTGATATTTCTCCAGGCAATCTTGATTCCAGTTTATGCTTCAAGCAGCCCAACATTTTGCATGATATATTCTGCATAGAAGTTAAATAAGCAGGGTGACAAAATACAGCCTTGATATACTTTCCCGATTTGGAACAAGTCTGTTGTTCCATGTCCAATTCTAACTGTTGCTTCTTGATCTGCATACAGATTTCTCAGGAGGCATGTCAGGTGTCTGGTATTCCCATCTCTTTAAGAATTTTCCACAGTTTGTTGTGATTCACACAAAGGCTTTGTCGTATTCAATAGAGCAAAAATAGATGTTTTTCTGGAACTCTCTTGCTTTTTCGATGATCCAGCAGATGTTGGCAATTTGATCTCTGGTTCCTCTGCCTTTTCTAAATCCAGCTTGAACATGTGGAAGTTCACGGTTCACATACTGTTGAAGCCCGGCTTGGAGAATTTTGAGCATTACTTTGCTAGCGTGTGAGATGAGTGCAATTGTGCAGTAGTTTGAGCATTCTTTGGCATTGCCTTTCTTTGGGATTGTAATGAAAACCAACCTTTTCCAGTCCTGTGGCCACTGTGGAGTTTTTAAAATTTGCTGGCATATTGAATGCAGCACTTTCACAGCATCATCATTTAGGATTTAAAATAGCTCAACTGGAATTCCATCACCTCCACTAGCTTTGTTCATGGTGATGCTTCCTAAGGCCCACTTAACTTCACATTCCAGGATGTCTGGCTCTAGGTGAGTGATCACACCTTCATGGCTATCTGGGTCATTAAGATATTTTATGTATAGCTCTTCTGTGTATTCTTGCCACCTCTTCGTAATATCATCTACTTCTGTTAGGTCCACACAATTTCTGTCCTTTTTTGAGCCCATCTTTGCATGAAATGTTCCCCTTAGTATCTCTAATTTTCTTGAAGAGATCTCTAGACTTTCCCATTCTATTGTTTTTCTCTATTTCTTTGCACTGATCACTGAGGAAGGCTTTCTTATCTCTCCTTGCTATTCTTTGGAACTCTGCATTCAGATGGTTATATCTTTCCTTTTCTCCCTTGTCTTTTGCTTCTCTTCTATTCACAGCTATTTGTAAGGCCTCCTCAGACAACCATTTTGCCTTTTTGCATTTCTTTTCCTTGGGAATAGTCTTGGTCACTGCCTCCTGTACAGTGTCACGAACCTCCGTCCATAGTTCTTCAGGCACTCTGTCTATCAGATCTAATCCCTTGAATCTATTTGTCAATTGTAAGGGATTTGATTTACGTCATACCTGAATGGTCTAGTGGTTTTCCCTACTTTACCTTCAATTTAAGTCTAAATTTGACAATAAGGAGTTTATGATCTGAGCCACAGTCAGCACCTGGTCTTGTTTTTGCTGACTGTATAGAACTTCTCCATCTTTGGCTGCAAAGAATATGATCAATCTCATTTCGGTATTGACCATCTGGTGATGTCCATATGTAGAGCCTTCTCTTGTGTTGTTGGAAGAGGGTGTTTGCTATGATCTGTGCATTCTCTTGGCAAAATCTGTTAGCCTTTGCCCTGCTTCATTTTGTACCCCAATGCCAATTTTGCCTGTTACTCCAGGTATCTCTTGACTTCCTACTTTTGCATTCCAGTCTCTTATAATAAATAGGACATCTATTTTGGGTGTCAGTTCTGGAAGGTCTTGTAGGTCTTCATAGAACTGTTCAGCTTCTTCAGCATTACTGGTTGGGGCATAGGCTTGGATTACTGTGATATTGAATGGTTTGCCTTGGAAATGAACAGAGATCATTCTGTCATTTTTGAGATTGCATCCAAGTACTGCCTTTCAGATTCTTTTGTTGACTGTGATGGCTACTCCATTTCTTCTAAGGGATTCTTGCCCACAGTAGTAGATAAAATGGTCATCTGAGTTAAATTCACCCATTCCAGTCCACTTTAGTTCTCTAATTCCTAAAATGTCAATGTTCACTCTTGTCATCTCCTGTTTGACCACTTCCAATTTGCCTTGATTCATGGACCTAACATTCCAGCTTCTGATGCAATATTGCTCTTTACTGAGCATGGCCCCGCCCTTCAGAATAAGCCCCATTTTCCCCCACAGTCAGTCTCTCCCATCAGGAAGCTTCCATAAGCCTCTGATCCTTATCCATCAGAGGGCAGACAGAAAGAAAAACACAATCACAAAAAACTAACCAATTTGATCATATAGATCACAGCCTTGTCTAACTCAATGAAACTTTGAGCCATGCCGTGTAGGGCCACCCAAGACAGACAGGTCATGGTGGAGAGTTCTGACAAAACATGGTCCACTGGAGAAGGAAATGGCAAACCACTTCAGTATTCTTGCCTTGAGAACCCTATGGACAGTATGAAAAGGCAAAAAGATAGGACACTGAAAGATGAACTCCCTAGATTAGTAGGTGCCCAATATGCTACTGGAAATCCCTGGAGAAATAACTCCAGAAAGAATGAAGGGCAGAGCCAAAGTAAAAGCCACACCCAGTTTTGGATTAAGTGCATTAGTTAGTAAAAAAGAAAACTCTGTAATCAATCATCTAAGTTTCCACCTTGGGAAACTAGAGAAAGAAGTCCAATAAGACTTAAGTCATAAAAAGGAAATAATAAATATTAGAGCAGAAGTCAGTAAAATTAAAAGCAGAATACAGAAAATCAACGAAACCAAAAGCTAGTTCTTTGAAATGATCAATAAAATTGATAAAACTGTAAGCAAATTAACCAAGGAAAAATAGAGAATAAATTCATAGTATCAAAAAACAAAGAGCGATCATCACTACTGCTTCCAAGGACATTAATAGAATAATAAAACAATATTAACAGCTTTATGATACCAAATTGATATCTTATAAAAAATAGATCAACCTCTTGAAAAATATAAAAATACCAAAATTCACACAGGGAGAATATCTAATTTCGATAGTTTATATCTATTAAAGAATTTGAATCAATATGTACCTTTCAAAAGAGAAAACTTTGGCTCAAATGGTTTCACTTAAATACCAAATATTTAAAGAAGAAATCACACCAATTCTCCACAATCTCTTCCAAAATATAGATATAGAAGAAACACTCAAACTATTAGGCCAGCATTACCCTAATACCAAAACCAGGCAAAGACATTACAAGAAAGGAAAATTATAGATCAATATCTCTCATGAACATAGATCAAAATTCTTCAAAAATATATTGAACTCAGCACCATAGAAGAGTACTAATAATAGTCACAGACTATTGGAAATATTTGCAAAACACATACCTGAAAAGAACTTTAAAAGATATAAATAACTCTGAAGACTCAATCAATAAGAAATAACAAACCTAATTAAAAAAGTAAAAACAAACAAACAAAAAACCTCACCAAATAAGATATATAGGCAGAAATAAGTATATGAAAATATGACCAGCATTATTTCTCAGTGGAAAATTCCAAGTTAGAACAACAATTAGGTATCATTGCATATGTATTCAAATGGGTAAAAATTTTATTAAATTGATAATACCAAAAGTGGTAAGGATTTGGAGCACTCCTCCTAGTGGGACAGGAAAATTGTGCAGTCTTACCACCTAATTACATTAACAGCATAAACAATTGTGCTTCTGGATATTATGTTCAGCTTTCTCAAACTTATGTCCACATAATAGCCTTCTCAAAAATGTTTGTAACAACTTTATTCATCATCACCAAAACCTGGAACAACCGTTATGTCCTTCAACAGGTGAATGAATAAACTGTGGAATCTCACAATAACATGAAATATCACTCAGTGATAAAAATAAATGAAATGTCAAATTTGAATTGAATTTTCATGGGAAAAATATGAATTATACTTTTAAGTGAAAGAAACTACTCTGAAAACATTACATGGTATGTGATTCTAAGTATATGACGTCTGGAAAGGCAAACATACACAGTAGAAAGATCAGTAGTTTGAGGAAAGAAAAGGGAAGAGTTAAAAAGGTGAAGAATAGAAGACATATATGATGGTGAAACTATTCAGTATAAAACTGCAATGGTGGATATATAACATTATGCATTTGTCAAGACCCATAGAAGTCTGATGTACAAAGAGTGAAACAGTGTGTGCAAATTTTGAAAAATCATTTAGTAAGTCCTAAGATTTCAGGGTGGAATGCAATATGTGACAAAAATATAAATATATTCCAAAAAAATTAAACAGCTTCATTGAAGGTGGTAGGGAGAAAGGGTAATAAGTTAACCAATTTTGGAAACAAGTAGAATCTGTAAGAGTCAAGGCAGAAGAACTGTGCATGAGCACTATACTATGGTTTATGAAGATCCCCACCCCTCCCATGGGAGTGTGGGTTAACATTTCTGATCCTGCTGTGCATGCATACTGGAGCAGAAAAAGTAAATAGATTGTGGATGGTAGCCAGGTTTCTTACCGCTGGAGTAAGAATTTACAAATAAGCAAAGGAAGGAGAATAAAATCATCAGTGAAGCAATTGATTAAAGACATCAGTATTAACTTATGTTTAGCTTAACAGATATACACAGATGGTTACCTAAATAGTGAAACTTATAGATATTAGTATATACATGGTGAGCGCTTCCCTGGTGGCTCAGATGGTAAAGAATCCACTTGCAATGCAGGAGATATGGCTTCGAACCCTAGGTTGGAGAGATCCCTTGGAAGAGGAAATGACAACTCATTCCAGTACTCTTGCCTGGGAAATCCCGTGGACAGAGGAGACTGGCAGGCTGCAGTCCATAGGGTCACAAGGAGTCAGACATGACTGAGCAGCGAAGCACACACATATATACATGGGTTAATATGCACATAAATGTTTCTTTGTTTTGTAGCAGAAAATGCCTACAAGAAATAGCACTCTTTTAGAAAAGGGTACCTAGTGCCCAGATCTTAGTTTCTATATCATTTTCTGATAAAAGGAACCAGAGCTCCAGAGAAAATTGATTCTAGGTTTGGGGCAGGAAATATACAAGACAGGCCTGGATCATCTTGTAACACTAGAAAGTGGAGAAATGCTACACACACACACACACACACACACACACACACACAGCAGAAAAGAGACACAAGAGGAGTCAACTGAATAGATAGGGACAGAATCATGAGCAGGGAGATAAAGTGGCACTGAAATTTAACCAAAGTATAAAATAAGTATCACTGAGTTCATACTGATATAAATACATGAGTGAGTAAGTAAAAGAGAAGAGACAATGATCTCTTTTAGAAGAACTCCAAATAATTTATGTAGATACTTTATCCTCCAAAAAAAAATAATGATAATGCAACGTAATTTCCCAAATTTTAATTGAGGGCTAGGCATGGGGACTCCCTTCTGAAAAGTACAGTATGGAATGGGGGTAAAGGTAATTATTTTACAGTGGAGAAATGACCCAGACAATGAAGATCAACATTAAAGACAAGTCATGATTCTTTTTTTCATGTGGACCATTTTCATAGTGTTTATTGAATTTGTACAATATTGCTTCTGCTTTATGTTTTGGTTTTTTGGCCATGAGGCATGTAGTATCTCAGCTCCCCAACCAGGACTGAACCTGCACCGTCTGCACTGGAGGGCAAAGTCTTAGCTACTGGGCCACCAGGGAGGTCCCGAAATGTCATGTCAATAGTACGCACCGTTGATATAATGGGAGGATAAAGCCCTTCACTTTATAATCTTCCTCTCAAAAACACATGACCCTAGTCAAGTACTTCAGGCAAGTCCCAATAGAGGTACATTTTAGAAAATATTTAATCAGTATTCCTAAAAACTGCCAAGGTGATCAAAAACAAGGAAACTCTAATAATTGTCAGTGAAGAGTAGCCTAAGGGACCCTGACAGCTAAATGCAACATGGTACATTTAGTTGTATCATTTTGGATGGGATTCTGGAATAACAAAAACAAAAGGACACTGTGTAAATCTAAAGAAATCTGAATAAAGTAGAGATGTTCATTAAAAGTAATTAATATTGTTTCATTAGTTGTAACAAATGCACAATACTAATGTAAGATATTAATAATAGGAGAGGGCTTCCCTGGTGGCTCAGAGGTTAAAGCGTCTGCCTCCAATGCGGGAGACCTGGGTTTGATCCCTGGGTTGGGAAGATCCCCTGGAGAAGGAAATGGTAACCCACTCCAGTATTCTTGCCAGGAGAATCCCATGGATGGAGGAGCCTGGTAGGCTACAGTCCACGGGGTCGCAAAGAGTCGGACATGACTGAGGACTTAATAATAGGAGAAACTGGGTACAGAGTTTATGGGAAATCACTTTATTTTTTTTCTGTAAATCTGAAAATGTTCTATTAACTTTATTAACAAAATATACTCCCTAATTCACATGAAATAGAAATAGAACCCAAATGATTGATGCTGATTAAAAATAAGAGTTAAATCCTTTGCGCTGATGATTTTAGGTGGTTTTGATGATGATGATTTTAGAACTTGTAGTCAACATAAAGGTGACAAAAAGCTTCCATTATCTGTGCTCTATATATTAAGATAAATGAAGGACTTCCCTGATGGTCCAGTGGTTGAGAATCTGTCCACCAATAAAGGGGACACAGTTTCAATCCCTGATCCGGGAACTAAGATACAACATGTTGAGCAGCAACTAAGCCCTCATGATGCAACTACTGAGCCTGTGCCCTCTGGAGCCTGCATGCCACAATTAGAGAGGCCCATGCAATGGAAAAAAGATCCCATGTACTGCAACTAAGACCTGATGTAGCCAAATTAAAAAAAAAAAAAATGTATTTAAAAAAAAAAGATAAATGAGACAATAGACCATTCTGTCCAAACTTTCTGTCTTTGATTTTACTGTGCCATTTATATTTTACCTTCAGGATCCTAAATTACTCTTTCTTTCAAATAATATTTCCCCTGATTATTCTTGTAGAATTAATATATATTCATTATAGAGAATTTGGAAAGTATCAAGGTGTAAAGAAGAAAAAACCTATAATTGTACCACCCATTCATAACATTTTTTAAAGTTTTAGTATTTATTTTCTAGACCTAACATTTTAGTACAATATTTCAGATATTATATAGAATAAACATTTCTATATTAATATGATATTTAAATCATTACTGCACCTCATTCAGGTATCTATGCCACATATTATATTCTAGAGTTTGAGAACATTGTACGTGCTAAGTCGCTTCAATCATGTCCATTTCTTTGCGACCCCATTGACTGTAGCCCACCTGGCTCCTCTGCCCATGAGTATTCTCCAGGCAAGAGTACTGAAGTGGATTGCCATGCCCTCCTCCAGGGTTCTTCCCAACCCAGGGATTGAACCCATGTCTCTTACATCTCTGCATTGGCAGATGGGTTCTTTACCACTAGTGCCACATGGGAAACCCCAAGATACTCTGAGTACTTAGTTTTTTTCACTCCCCTCTGCAGCCTAGGGACACAAGTTTTCACAAAATGACCACCTGTCTGCAGTAAGGGACCTCCAGCTCCAGAGACCCGGAGCCTGAAGGTGTTCTCATCACAACTTTCTTTGAAAATAAACCGGGGGCAAATGTGAGGACGTTGTATCATCGGGTAAATATTTTGGGGAAATGCAAATAATTTTACATATAATTATATCAGTGAGAAGATATGTATAAAGCCAATGTAATGACATTTTTGACAATGTTTTTGCCAGTCAAAATAAGTCAGTTGAGTTTTAAAACTATCCAACTGTGGCTTCCCTGGTAGCCCCGTGGTAATGAATCTGCCTACCATTGCAAGAGACACAGGTTCAATCCCTGATCCAGGAAGATCCCATGTGCTCTGGAGCAGCTAGGCCTGTGCACCAAAGCTATTGAGTCTGTGCTCCAGAGCTTGGGAACCACAACTATTGAGCCCACATGCCACAGCTACTGAAGCCTCACACCCTAGAGCCTGTGCTCCTCAATAGGAGAGGCCAGCGCAATGAGAAGCCCCACACAAAACAAAGAGTAGCTCCCTCTCTCTGCATAGCAATGAAGACCTAGCACAGCCAAAAAATAAATAAATAAAATTATATATTTAAAAAAAAACTGTCCAAACTTATTGATATCTTAGACATAGAGTCATTCCAGTTGAAAATTTTTTTGTGAGAGAAGCATTCACTCCATGAATATTTGCAAGCCTACTATATGCCAGGCACTGTTTTAGGCTCTGGGGATGTAAGTGAATCAAAGAAACACCAAAGTTCCTGACTTCACAGAATTGATATTCTCATGGGGTGGCATATACATTTTACATAGATACATATGTATATGTTTGTGTGTGATATGGTGGTAATGCTATTGAGAAAAACAAAGAAGGAAATACAATAGGAAATGCATGAGGGTGGTAAATGCAAGAGGATTGGGTTGTCTTCTGTTCAGAGGGTTCTGAAGGATTATAATTTCCAGGATCTAGGGGGTCCTGGCATTTCTAGAGTTACTATGGAAAGGGTGTATAAACACCTAAAAGGCTGATTATGAATGTAAGGTAGAAAATTCTTCAGGATAGTAAGATAGAAATCTTTTCTTGAACACCCTAAATCCAAGGTCCCTTTCTTAACTACTGTCCTAATGACATGGAAGTGGTGGAAAAAGCAGTCATACCTGCGGAGCTTCTGTGTACCTTTGTAACTACTGCTAATGGCACCCAAAGACTGGCGGGAGTGACTGCCTAATCACATACGGAGTTGAATTTGGCAAAAAACCAAGATGGCTTTACCTCAGCCACATGGTTGTCAAGTCTGTTCATGAGAAAACTCCTTTTATGAGACTTCTTCATAGGTAACTGTGTAAGATGTCCCCAAGTACTTTCATACTTTGAAGCCTTAAAACTAGATAACTTTCTGAACCTGTATATAATTACCTGTAAAATTTAAATGGTGGGGTTTCTGGTCTGGCATGTAAGTAACTTAAAAGTCTACACTTTCTGAACTAACAATGAGTAAAAAACTGAACAAACTGAAAAAGAAATGACTTTTCTTAGATCCAATATAGAAGTGAGATCATAGAGGAAACCACTGCACCCCAAATTTGAAAGACTGATAAGTAGGTAAAGAGAATTACAGCTGGTGCAGAAACCCATGCACAGAAATATCTGTGAAGGTCAGTGTTGGGGGTGAGAGAACCTAAACTTTAGTAGCTGAATTGCTGGAGGCTCCATATGGACAGGGGACTCCCTGCTGGCTCAGATGGTAAAGAATCTGCCTTCAATGCAGGATACCCAGGTTCAGTCCCTGGGTTACAAAGATCCCCTGCAGAAGGGAATGGCAACCCCCTCCAGTTATTCTTGCATGGAAAATTCCATGGACAGAGGAGACTGGCAGGCTACAGTCAGTTGCAAAGAGTTACAGGGGTTGCAGAGTCGGACAGGACTGAGACTAACCTACAATGTAGACAAGTTAAAAACTCTAGGAGGACAGTTATGGGTGAGTTTTACCTCTTGGAGGTTTTACCAGTTAGTATCTATCAGAGAAAAATCCCCTCACGCTTTTGGCAGGGAGAGGGGGAAAAGAACAATTTTGAAACATGGAGCATGCTGTCTTTTTCAGTAAGTGCTTCCCTGAAGAGAAACTTAACTAAAGCCTTATCTACTGGGGTATTATCAGAGGCTAACTAACCTGGGGGGAAACCCAACTCCAGCCTGCTCAGCTATCCTACCCTGTCTAAGGAAGGTGGAGGGGAGGAAAACTGAGAAGTTGTGAAATTCACAGCCCACAGGCTCACCAAATGACTGAGACCTAATCATAGAAAGAAAGTGAAAGTGAAAGTGAAGTTTCTCAGTTGTGTCCAATTCTTTGCAACGGCATGGACTGTAGCCTACCAGGTTGCTCCGTCCGTGGGATTTTCCAGGCAAGAATTACTGGAGTAGGTTGCCACTAATCATAGGACTACAGAATACTTCCTCTCCCTCCACATTTTATCAACACATTGTGTGTGTGCATGCTAAGTCACTTAGTCATGTCCGACTCTTTGCAACCCTGTGGTCTGTAGCCCACCAGGCTCCTCTGTCCATGGAATTTTCCAGGCAAGAATACTGGAGTGAGTAGGCAGTCCCTTCTCAGGAGATCAAACCCAGGATCAAACCCAGAATTCTTGCATTGCAGGCAGAATATTTTACTGTCTGAGCCACCAGTGAAGCCCTTACTAAAGGCCTATTTAACACAATTCTTTTTGCCTGGTACATCTTGTCCACCTTCAACAAAAAAATAACAGGGCATGCTAACAGGAAAAAGCCCACAGTTTGAGTAGACTGAACAAACAGAACCAGAGTCAAATATGGCAGTAATCTTACAATTATTAGAAAAGGAATTTTTTTTAATTAATTAATTTTTTTATTGAAGGACAATTACTTCACAGAATTTTGTTTTCTGTCAAACCTCAACATGAATCAGCCATAGGTGTGCATACATCCCCTCCCTTTTGAACCTCCCTCCCATCTCCCTCCCCATCCCACTCCTCTAGGTTGAGACAGAGCCCCTGTTTGAGCTTCTTCAGCCATACATCAAATTCCCATTGGCTATCTATTTTACACATGGTGATGTAAGTTTCCATGTTACTCTTTCCATACATCTCACCCTTTCCTCCCCTCTTCCCATGTCCATAAGTCTGTTCTCTGTGTCTGTTTCTCCATTGCTGCCCTGTAAATAAATTCTTCAGTACCATTTTTCTAGATTCCATATATATGCGTTAGAATATGGTATTTATCTTTCTCTTTCTAACTTACTTCACTCTGTATAATAGGTTCTAGGTTCATCTACCTCATTAGAACTGACTCAAATATGTTCCTTTTTATGGCTGAGTAATATTCCATTGTGTATGTGTACCACAATTTCTTTATGCATTCATCTGTCATTGGACATTTAGGTTGCTTCTGTGTTCTAGCTATTGTAAATAGTGCTGCAGTGAACAATGGGATACATGTGTCTTTGTCAATTTTGGTTTCCTCAGGGTATATGCCTAGAAGTGGACTTGTTGGGTCATATGGTGGTTTTATTCCTAGTTTTTAAAGAAATCTCCATACCATTTTCCATAGTGGCTGTATCAGTTTACATTCCCACCAACATTGCAAGAGTGTTCCCTTTTCTCCACATCCTTTCCAGCATTTATTGTTTGTAGACGATTTGATGATGGCCATTATGGTTTGAGGTGATTCGTTTGAGGTGATATCTCATTGTAGTTTTGATTTGCATTTCTCTAATAATGAGCAATGTTGAGCATCTTTTCATGTGTTTGTTAGCCATCTGTATGTCTCCTTTAGAGAAATGTCTGTTTAGGTCTTTTTCCTAAAAAGAAAACTTTTTGATTGCGTTGTTTGTTTTTCTGGTATTGAGTTGTAGGAGTTGCTTGTATATTTTGGAAATTAATCCTTTGTCAGTTGTTTCATTTGCTATTATTTTCTCCCATTCTGAGGGTTGTCTTTTCACCTTGCTTATAGTTTTCTTTGCTGTGCAAAAGGTTTTAAGTTTAATCAGGTACTACTTGTTTACTTTTATTTTTATTTCCATTACTCTAGGAGGTGGATCATAGAGGATCTTGCTTTGATTTGTGTCATCGAGTGTTCTGCCTGTGTTTTCCTCTAAGAGTTTTAGTTTGTCATCTTACATTTAGGTCTTTAATCCATTTTGAGTTTATCTTTGTGTATGGTGTTAGGAAGTGCTCTAATTTCATTCTTTTACATGTAGCCATCCAGTTTTCCCAGCACCATTTATAGAAGAGGCTGTCTTTGCCCCATTGTATATTCTTGCCTCATTTGTCAAAAGTAAGGTACCCATAGGTTCATGGGTTTATATCTGGGCTTTCTATCTTGTTCCATTGATCTATATTTCTGTCTTTGTGCCAGTACCATACTGTTTTGATGGCTGTAGCTTTGTAGTATAATCTGAAGTCAGGAAGCTTGATTCCTCCAGCTCCATTCTTCTTTCTCAAGACTGCTTTGGCTATGCCGGCTCTTTTGCATTTCCATATGAATTGTGAAATTTTTTATTCTAGTTCTGTGAAATATGTCACTGATAATTTGATAGGAATCTGAATCTGTAGATTGAATCTGTAGACTGAGTTTGGTAGTACAGTCATTTTACAATATTGAGTCTTATTACCCAGGATCATGGAATGGAATATCTCTCCACCTGTTTATGTCATCTTTGATTTCTTTCATTAGTGTCTTATAAGTATCTGTGTACAGTTCTTTTGTCTACTTCAGTTCAGTTCAGTTCAGTTGCTCAATCATGTCCAACTCTTTGCGACCCCACAGACTATAGCACACCAGGCCCCTCTGTACATCATCAACTCCTGGAGTTTGCCCAAACTCACATCCATAGAGTTGGTGATGCCATCCAACCATCTCATCCTCTCTTGCCCGCTTCTCCTCCTGCATTCAGTCTTTCCCAACATCAGGGTCTTTACAAATGAGTCAGTTCTTTGCATCAGGTGACCAAAGTATTGGAGTTTTCAGCTTCAACATCAGTCTTTCCAATAAACACTCAGGACTGGTCTCCTTTAGGATAGACTGGTTGGATCTCCTTGCAGTCCAAGGGACTCTCAAAAGTCTCCAATACCACAGTTCAAAAGCATCGATTCTTCAGTGCTCAGTTTTCCTTAAAGTCCAACTCTCATATCCATACATGACTACTGGAAAAACCCTAACCTTGACTAGATGGAGCTTTGTTGGCAAAGTAATGTCTCTGATTTTTAATATGCTGTCTAGGTTGGTCATAACTTTCCTTCCAAGGGATAAGCGTCATTTAATTTCATGGCTGCAGGCACCATCTGCAGTGATTTTGGAGCCCCCAAAAATAAAGTCTGACACTGTTTCCACTGTTTCCCCATCCATTTCCCATGAAGTGATGGGACCAGATGCCATGATCTTAGTTTTCTGAATGTTGAGTTTTAAGCCAACTTTTTCACTCTCTTCTTTCACTTTCATCAAGAGGCTTTTTCATTCTTCTTTACTTTCTGCCATAAGGGTGGTTTCATCTGCCTATCTGAGGTTATTGATATTTCTCCCGGCCATCTTGATTCCAGCTTGTGCTTCTTCCAGCCCAGTGTTTCTCATCATGTACTCTGCATATAAGTTAAATAAGCAAGGTGACAATATACAGCCTTAACTTACTGAATTTCCTATTTGGAACTAGTCTGTTGTTCTATGTCCAGTTCTAACTGTTGCTTCCTGACCTATATAAAGATTTCTCAGGAGGCAGGTCAGGTTGTCTGGTATTCCCATCTTCTTCAAGAATTTTCCACAGTTTGTTGTGATCCACATAGTCAAAGGTTTTTGACATAGTCAATAAAGCAGAAATAGATGTTTTTCTGGTAGTCTCTTGCTTTTTCGATGATCCAGTGGATGTTGGCTATTTGATCTCTGGTTCCTCTGCCTTTTATACATACAGCTTGAACATGTGGAAGTTCTCGGTTCACTTATTGTTAAATCCTGGCTTGGAAAATTTTTATGAGTGCAATTGTGTGGTAGTTTGAGCATTCTTTGACATTTCCTTTCTTTGTGATTGTAATGAAAACTGACCTTTTCCAGTCCTGTGGCCACTGCTGAGTTTTTTAAATTTGCTGGCATATTGAGTGCAGCACTTTCACAGCATCATCTTTTAGGATTTGAAATAGCTCAACAGGAATTCCATCACCTCCACTAGCTTTGTTTGTAGTGATGCTTCTTAAGGCCCACTTGACTTCACATTCAGGATGTCTGGCTCTAGGTGAGTGATCGCACCATTGTGATTATCTCGGTCATGAAGATCTTTTTTGTACAGTTCTTCTGTGTATTCTTGACACCTCTTCTTAATATCTTCTCCTTCTGTTAGGTCCATACCATTTCTGTCCTTTATTGAGCCCAACTTTGCATGAAATGTTCCCTTTGTATCTCTAATTTTCTTAAAGAGGTCTCTAGTCTTTCTCATTCTATTGTTTGCCTCTATTTCTTTGCACTGATCACTGAGCAAGGCTTTCTTATCTCTCCTTGCTATTCTTTGGAACTCTGCATTCAAATGGGTATATCTTCCCTTTTCTCTGTTGTTTTTCACTTCTCTTCTTCTCACAGCTATTTGTAAGGCCTCCTCAGACAGCCATTTTGCTTTTTGCATTTCTTTTTTGGGGATGGTCTTGATCACTGCTTCCTGTACAGTGTCATGAAGCTCTGTCCATAGTTCATCAGGCTCTCTGTCTATCAGATTTAGTCCCTTAACTCTATTTCCTACTTCCACTGTATAATTGTAAGGGATTTTATTTAGGTCATACCTGAATGGTCTAGTGGTTTTCCCTACTTTCTTCAATTTAAGTCTGAATTTGGCAAGTTTGTCTCCTTAGATAATTTTATTCCTAGATATTTAATTATCTCAGTTGCAATGGTGAATGGGATTGATTCCTTAATTTCTCTTTCTGATATTTCATTATTAGTATATAGAAATCCAAGTGATTTATGTGTATTGATTTTGCAACATTGCAAAATTCACTGATTAGTTCTAGTAATTTTCTGAACTATCTTTAGGGTTTTCTATGTACGGTATCATGTCATCTGCAAACAGTGAGAGCTTTATGTCTTCTTTTCTGATCTGGTTTCCTTTTATTTCTTTTTATTCTCTGATTGCTGTAGCTAGGGCTTCTAGAACTATGTTGAATAATAGTGGTGAAAGTGGACACCCTTTTCTTGTTCCTGATCCTAGAGGGAATGCTTTCAATTTTTCACCATTGAGAATAATGTTTGCTGTAATCTTATCATATATGGCCTTTACTATGTTGAGGTAGGTTCCTTCTATGCCCATTTTTTGAAGAGTTTTAATCATAAATGGCTGCTGAATTTTTTCAAAGGTTTTCTGCATCTATTGATATTATAGAAAAGGAATTTTTTTAAAACTATAATTCATATGCTAAGAGCTCTAATGGAAAAATTAAACCACATGCAGGAACAATGTAAACAGAAAGATGAAATATCTAAGAAAGAATGAAAAGAGAAGCTAGAGATAGAAAGCAATCTAACAGAAATACAGACTGCCTTAATGGGCTCATCAGTAAACTGAATATAGCAAACAATCTCTGAACTTTGGGCTATAACAATGGGAATTTTAAAAACTGAAAAGCAAAGAGAAAAAAAGACTGAAAAAATAAAATGTCCAAGAATGGTGGTACAATAATAAAAGGTATGTATGTAATAGCAGTACCATGCAAAGCAATAATGAACACGAATTTCCCCAAACTAATGTCAGGCACTAAAGCATAGATCCAAGAAGCCCCAGGAACAATAAGTAGAATAAAGATAAAATCCTATACCTAAGCATATTATACTCAACTTCAGAAAATCAAAGATAAAGTCCCAAAAGAAGTCAGAGGAATCAAAACACTACTTGTAGAAGAGCAAAAGTTAAGAATTAAATCCTGTTTCTCCTCAGAAATTATGGAAGTGAAATATTTAGTGTTTAGAGAAGAAAGTTACTAACCTGGGATTCTGCACCTTGTGAAATTATCCTTCAAAAGTGAGGAAGAAATGGACTTTCTCAGATAAACAAAACTTGAAAGAACATATAGACTAAAACTGTCTTTGTTTGTAGATGACATGATCATCTAGATAAAAATCCAGAACAACCAAAAAAAAAGTCCTGAAACTAGTAATCATTTATAACAAGGTTGTAAAACTCAAGGTTAATACATGAAAGCCCATTACTTTCCTATATACCAGTCATAAGCAAGTGGAATTTGCATTTCACTTTACCTTAGCACCCTCAAAAATTAAATGATTAGGTATAAATCTAACAATATGTACAAGATCTCTAGGAGCATCTTATATGAGAAAAACCACAAAACTCTGATGAACAGAACCAAAGAAGCTTAAATAATTGAAGAGATACTATATTTTCATGTATAAGAAGATAATATTGTCAAGATGGTGTTAGGCAGGAAGTTTTAGCCATGAGCAATGGTCCCATTATGTTGAAGATCCCATAGCCTCATAATCCCACCAAGCTATTTGCCAACCTTGCCCTGAACATGCTTCCATCAATACTCCAAAATATTCAGATAACTGGAAAAATCCCCCACTGGCTGACTGGGAGGGGCTTTACCCACTATCGCACATGCACACACCTCACACTATCATGTCCTTATGGGAAGGACATGCACAGCAGAGCCTCTTGGTGTATATAACCTACAGCCATCAATTATGACTGTCAACCAAAGACCCCCTGGATTTTGCAGAAACCTTGCCTTGAAAACTATACCCCAGTCCTCCAGGGCCTTTGCCTTCCTTGGCCTGGCATCTCTCCTGAGGTGTTCTCTCTTTTCTCTATCTTCAGTAAACTTCTTGCAATGATAAGACCTCACATTCTTCCTTGCTAAGAAGATTCTTCTTTGCTATTCTTCTCTGTTACTAAGAATTGAGGCCCATGGAGGAGAAGCCTCCAGATTGTCTTCTGCTAACATTTTGATACTGTGACTCGGATCTCTGTAAGTAAGAGACCTCCTTTCTGCAGACCTCTACAACTGCTTTTCTTTGTGCAGGTGCAAAGGACCTGCTCATTTCTTAATTTCAGCTCCTTTTTCAACCCTCTATCTATCGAACAGACTCTTGCTCTTGATCTCCTCCCCGTCCTCCTGACCATCATCCAAACTTGAATCTACCCCTTCAGACCAGTGTTGTAGATTCAGATAAGCCCTCACTCTCCCATCAGGATAAAGGACGCCCCAAACCCTCATTGGCCACCAGGCATCTGGGACATTCTTACTTGGGTACAAGCAGGAGACATCCTCCCCAACTCCATCTAGTGCTGTACTGTAAGCCAGACTACCAATTATGACTCTGGGATGCCAGGCTCTCAAATTGCCCTACTATTTTCCAGATGGGAAACCCACCATCAGCTCCAGAGGGGACACCCCTTACAAAACTGGTTGTGATTTGACCTCACCATGGTATAAAGAGGCTTGTTTTTGTAATACAGTCTAGCCCCAATATTGCCTTTTGGACAGGGAATCCTGGCCCCTAAATGGGAATATTAATTATTAATATAACATTGTTCTCCAGTTAGACCTATTTTGCAAAAGGCAGGGCAAATAGTCTGAAATCTTATACATGCAACCTTGGCTTATGGAACAGGCAGGGCTTCCTCACAACTTGTAGACTTACCAGCCTTGCCACCCTGCTACCTAAGGAAAAGCCCTCAACTTCACCAGCCACATCACCACCTAGTTCTGCCTCGCCACCTTATGAGAGACTTCCATTACCTTCATCAGCTAAAGTCTGTCCCTTGGTGGAAATACCAGGAGGCAAATTTGGGCCACAATGAGTCTATATGCCCTTCTCACTCATACAACTAAAACAGACCAAGGCAGAATTGGGTAGATTTTTGGACAACCCCACTAAATATATTGAGGGAGTCCAAATATTTTTATGGCTTATAAAATGACCTGGAAAGATCACCATAATTCTAAACCAGACCCTCTCTGATACTAATATAGAGTTAAAAGAGAGACAGAAACTGCTCATGAACTCCACCTTTCTGATAGCAAATACTCCACTGGGGAAATGGCAGTCCCCAGCACTGATCCCAGATGGGACTACAATCACAATGAACATCAATGAGAAAGAAAAAATTAAATCATCTCTGTCAAAGTGGGCCTTAAAGCAGCCCAACATAAAATCATAAACAACTCCCAAGTAACAGCAATCGGCAGGAACCTGGGGAAAATCCAACAGCCTTCCTTAACAAGTAGAGGGATAAGTGATTATAAAAGATAACTTTTAAACTCAGTGAGCACCTTATATATGCATGTGTGCTCAGTCACTTCAGTTGTGTCCAACATTTTGCAACCCCATGGACTGTAGCCCACCAGGCTCCTCTGTCCATGGGATTTTCCAGGCAAGAATACTGGAGTAGGTTGTCGATTTCCTTCTGCACGGGATCTTCCCAACTCAGGGATCCAACCCACATCTCCTGGGTTTCCTGCATTGCAGGCAGATTCTTTACAGCTGAGCCACCAGGGAAGCCCATATTAGATGCAATCACAAAAACTAATTCAAGAACCTACTGTCACCCTAGATGAACTAGTGAATGCAGCCTCCATGGTCTTCTGTAATCAAGATCAAGAGGTTTACATCATCAGAAAATCCAAAAACAAGTGCTGGAGAGGGTGTGGAGAAAAGGGAACCCTCTTGCACTGCTGGTGGGAATGTAAATTGATGCAGCCACTATGGAAGACAGTATGGAGATTCCTTAAAAAAAAAATCTAGGGATAAAACCACCATACAACCCAGCAATACCACTTCTAGGCATATACCCTGAGAAAATCAAAACTGAAAAAGACACATGTTCATCACAGCACTATTTACAATATCTAGGACATGGAATCAACCTACTAGATGTTCATAGATAAAGAAGTTGTGATACACACACACACACACACACACACACACACACATACACACACACACACGCAATGGAATAGTACTCAGCCATAAAAAAGAAGGCATTTGAGTCAGTTCTAATGAGGTGGATGAACCTAGAGTCTATTATACAGAGTGAAGTAAGAAAAAAAACAAATATTGTATATTAATGCATATATATGGAATCCAGAAAGAACAGTACTGATGAACGTATTCACTGGGCAGCTGTGGAGATACAGACATAGAGAACACACTTATGGACAAGGGCAGGGGAGAGGAAGCAGAGGGTGGGATGAATGGACAGAGTAGCATGAAAACATATACACTAACATATGTAAAATAGATAGCCAATGGAAATTTGCTTATGACTCGGAACTTAAACTAGGGCTCTGTAGTAACCTAGAGGGGTGGAAAAAGGTGGGAGGTATGAGGGAGATTCAAGTGGGAGGGGACATGGGTACACCTATGGTTAATGCATGTTGATGTATGACAGAAATCAAACCAATATTGTAAAGCAATCAATTAATTAAAAATAAATATAATTATAAAAAATAAATTAATTTAAAAAAATGATCAAGAGGCTGAGGCCAAGGTCCAGGAGAAGCAAAGAAGGAAGAAATCTAGGCATGTTCAAATGATAGCTGCTCTAAAGGGCCCCCCAAGAGTACCCTGACTTTATAGCCCAAAAAGGACAAATGTCACATTTGTTGCCAGATAGGCCGTTGGGCACAAAAGTGCCCCAATCGAGATAATCCTAAGACTCAGTTCAGTTCAGTTCAGTCGCTCAATCATGTCTGACTTTTGCGACCCCTTGGACTGCAGCACATCAGGCCTCCCTGTCCATCACCAGCTCCTGGAGTTTACTCAAACTCATCCATTGAGTTGGTGATGCCATCCAACCATTTCATCCTCTGTCATCCCCTTCTCTTCCTGCCTTCAATCTTTCCCAGCATTAGGGTCTTTTCAAATGAGTCAGTTCTTCACATCTGGACACACACATGCCAAAAAAAAAAAAAATCAATCTAGATACAGAACTTACACCCTTCACAAAAATTAACTCCATGCAGATCTCAAACCTAAATATAAAATGCAATATTATAAAACTTCTAGAATATAAGAGAAAACCTAGTTGGCCTTGGATATGGCAGTGACTTCTTGATACAACACAAAAAGCACAAACCATGAAAAAATAATTGATTAGCTGGACTTCATTAAAATTAAAACCTTTTGCTGTCTGAAAGACAATATCAAGAGAATAAGACAACAAGTCAAATATGGAGACAGTATTTGCATTCAGATTGATCTGATAATGGACTGTTATCCAAAATACACAAAGAACTCTTAAAACTCAGCAGTGAGAAAATTAACCTGATTAAAACATGAACAAAAGATGTGAGCCAAATTTGATTAAAGAAAATATAAAGGATGCAAATAAGCATATAAAAAATGTTCAACATTTATATGTCATTGCAAATTATAACAAAGAGATACCACTACACACCTATTAGAATGGCCAAAATCCAAAGCACTGGAGAGATCAAAGACTAACAAGTATGTGGAGAAACTGGAACTCTTTATTTATTGCTGTTGGGAATACACAATGGGTGAAAGTGAAAGTCGCTCAGTCTTGTCCGACTCTTTGCAACCCAATGGACTATACAGTTCATGGAATTCTCCAGGCCAGAATACTGGATGGGTAGCCTTTCCCTTCTCCAGGGGATCTTCCCAACCCAGGGATGGAACTGAGGTCTCCCACATTGCAGGTGGATTCTTTACCAGCTGAGCCACAAGGGAAGTCTATACAAAATGGGTATAGTCACTAAATTAGACAGTTTAACAATTTCCTACTCTTTCTATATTATCCAGCAATTGCACTTCTTGGTATTTACCCACACTAATTGTTGGGCTGTAACACCTATGCCTACAAGGCCTGTACTCGCCCACCTTTAAGACTGAAGAGAGAGGCTCGAGTCAATAACAGAGACATCCATGGTTTAACGGATGGGGGAGCTTACACGTCTGAAATAAGATCCTGAAGTGACACCCCACCATGGAAGGACATGGCAGCAGTCTTCGGTCCTGGGGCAGGGCGAGAGTACCAGTTATAGGGGGAATTGAAGTTGTGTTGGCTCCGTTGGTTACCAGGGAGACCAACAGAGATGCATGCCCCTTTGATAAGCTATCATGGTGGAGCTGTTCTGATTTAGAGGTGAGAACAATCACTAGCTAGGGCAGTGACAAGTCTGTAGGAAGTTCAATCATGTAAGTAGGGTGTAGGGGAAGCAGGTACTGGTAGAGCAGCAGAGTTACAGATTGCAAGAGAACAGTCACCTTGGGTGGCCTGATCACACACTCCACTCTTGCATACCCTGTGTGACTATTACAGTCATCTTCCACTCATCTTCCATGATATCCCTGAGGTCAGGTATGTAGAGGGACCCTGCAATCAGATACCAATAATGCAATACAGAATTCAGCAGCTAAAGACTATTAAGGGTAAGATATTACTATGCTAAGAATAGTCATTCATCTGGATGTGGGCAAATTTTGGAGCCAAGCACTTACTAGGCCAAAGGAGAGGGAATCAATGAGGGCAGCGTCTTGTCCAGTTATAAGGAAGGTAAGGATATGCAGGTCAGGAAGCAACAGTTAGAACTGGACATGGAACAACAGACTGGTTCAAATAGGAAAAGGAGTACATCAAGGCTGTATATTGTCACCCTGCTTATTTAACTTATATTCAGAGTACATCATGAGAAACGTTGGGCTGGAAGAAGCACAAGCTGGAATCAAGATGGCCGGGAGAAATATCAATAACCTCAGATATGCAGAGGACACCACCCTTATGGCAGAAAGTGAAGACGACCTAAAAAGCCTCTTGATGAAAGTGAAAGAGGAGAGTGAAAAAATTGGCTTAAAGCTCAACATTCAGAAAACTAAGATCATGGCATCTGGTCCCATCACTTTATGGCAAATAGATGGGGAGACAGTGGAAACCGTGTCAGACTCTATTTTTGGGGGGCTCCAAAATCACTGCAGATGGTGATTGCAGCCATGAAATTAAAAGACTCTTACTCCTTGGAAGGAAAGTTTATGACCAACCTAGATAGCATATTAAAAAGCAGAGACATTACTTTGCCAACAAAGGTCCATCTAGTCAAGGCTATGGGTTTTCCAGTGATCATGTATGGATGTGAGAGTTGGACTGTGAAGAAAGCTGAGCGCCGAAAAACTGATGCTTTTGAACTGTGGTGTTGGAGGAGATTCTTGAGAGTCCCTTGGACTGCAAGGAGATCCAACCAGTCCATCCTAAAAGAGATCAGTCCTGGGTGTTCATTGGAAGGACTGACGCTGAAGCTGAAACACCAATACTTTGGCCACCTCATAGGAAGAGTTGACTCACTGGAAAAGACCCTCATGCTGGGAGGGATTGGGGGCAGGAGGAGAAAAGGATGACAGAGGATGAGATGGCTGGATGGCATCACTGTCTCGATGGACATGAGTTTGAGTAAACTCCAGGAGTTGGTGATGGACAGGGAGGCCTGACGTGCTGCAACTCATGGGGTCGCAAAGAGTCAGACACGACTAAGTGACTGAACTGATCTGAATTGAAGGATACTCTATTTTCTTTGGTTGTTTTTTTTCTTCTTTAAAATTTATTTATTTATTTTAATTGGAGGTTAATTACTTTATAATACTGTGGTGGTTTTTGCCATACAATGACATGAATCAGCCATGTGTGTACATGTGTCCCCCATCTCGAACCCCCCTCGCACCTTCCTACCCATACCTCTGGGTTGTCCCAGTGCACTGGCTTTGAGTGCCCTGTTTCATGCATCGAACTTGAACTGGTCATCTATTTCACATATGGTAATATGCATGTTTCAATGTTATTCTCTCAAATCACCCCACCCTCACCTTCTCCCACAGAGTCCAAAAGTCTGTTCTTTATATCTGTGTCTCCTTTGTTGTCTTGCATATAGGGTTCTCATTACCATCTTTCTAAATTCCATATATATGTGTTAATATATGGCATTGGTGTTTTTCTTTCTGACTTACTTCACTCTGTATATAGGCTCCAGTCTTATCCACCTTACTAGAACTGACTCAAATGCATTCTTTTTAATAGCTGCATAATATTCCAGTGTGTATATATACCACAACTTTCTTATCCATTCGTCTGCTGATGGACATCTACTTTGCTTCCATGTCCTACCTATTGTAAACAGTGCTGTGATGAACACTGAGGTACACATGTATCTTTCAATTCTGATTTCCTTGGTTTGTATGCCCAGCCGTGGGATTGCTGGGTTGTATTGCAGTTCTATTTCCAGTTTTTTAGGAATCTCCACACTGTTCTCCATAGTGGCTGTACTAGTTTGCATTCCCACCATATAGAGGTCTTTTGTTTCTTTAGGTAGATTTATTTCTAAATAATTTATTCTTTTCATTGTAATGGTGAATGGGATTATTTCCTTAATTTCTATTTATGTTTTCTCATTGTTAGTGTATAGAAATGCAAGGGATTTCTGTGTATTAATTTTATATCCTGCAACTTTACTATACTCATTGATTAGCTCTAGTAATTTTCTGGTGGTGTCTTTATATGTAGAGGATCATGTCATCTGCAAACAGTAAGAGTTTTACTTCTTCTTTTCCAATATGGATTCCTTTTATTTCTTTTTCTTCTCTGATTGCCGTGGCTAAAACTTCCAAAACTATGTTGAATAGTAGTGGTGAGAGTGGGCACCCTTGTCTTGTTCCTGACTTCAGGGGAAATGCTTTCAAATTTTCGCCATTGAGGATAATGTTTGCTGTCGGTTTATTATATATGACTTTTATTATGTTGAGGTATGTTCCTTCTAAGCCTGCTTTCTGGAGAGTTTTTATCATAAATGGAGGACACCCCATTTTCACAAACTTTCTTGGGGAGGGGAAGACCCTGGCTCTAAAAGAAACATTCTGGTGTCCTACACAGGAGTCCACAGTCACATTTCAGGTCTGCTGCTCTGCTACTTAGAGTACATTAAGGGTGAACCCATTAGGTCTTTCCAAACAAAAAAACAACAAATCCCACTTGTTTAACTTGTGTGTCCAGAAGCCAGACATTTCTACTCCACATGCATAGGCCTGGGGGCTCATGAGCAATCAGTTGTACAGTGATGTTTATAATCAGTGTCCTTCTGATGTATTGGTATATGGGACAGGAAGATGATGAGTGTCTTTCCCCCCATTGCCAGTCATCTCCACATAGTCACATTAGCCAGGTCATCTTTTCATGGAGGTCCAGAGTAGGACAACACCACCATCTCAATGTAGACCCTGCATTTATACTCATTTTGCTGTGAACACATTGTTGCTGTCCAGTCCTTGGATAGATTTCCTTTGCTCAGGCTAGGAATGAAATGTCAGACTTTCTAACAGGTGCAACACCAGAAAGATGATGACCATTAAGCAAAATACAAGCAGTAACCACAATTGAGGTAATAACACCTGCCTGTGGTTTTGGTTTTGGTCTACAATACAGTTCAGAAGACTCAAGTTTTTGTAATATAGGTCTGTGTCCAAAATCACATCAACAGTAGCCAACCAGTTTTACTTTGGATGTCTGAACCACACCTATTCCATTTTTTCAATTGCATGTCCTTTTTCAGTGGCCAAAATAGATGTATAATGCTTGTTCAATGGGTCACAAAGCAGGTCACTCTGTTCAGTAAAATTAAGTTTAACCATGTATAAGCAAGAATGACTTCCCCATACCACCACATATGAAGATTTTCCCATCATTTTCCCATCTGATTGCAAATCTTTTGATATATCAAAGTATGTGTCCATTGAAGTCAGAGAGAATACTATCTGCCTGCCTGCCCTGGGTTCAGATCATGTCGCTAGGGGCTAGGCCTCCTTTATATTTGCATAGTTATACACTTTGGGGGGAAAACTGATCATAATAAACTCAGAGGTATGTTGATGGGAGATCAGCCCTGGGTGTTCATTGGAAGGACTAATGCTGAAGCTGAAACTCCAATACTTTGGCCACTTCATGCGAAGAGTAACTCATTGGAAAAGACCCTGATGCTGGGAAGGATTAGGGGCAGGAAGGGAAGGGGATGACAGAGGATGAGATGGCTGGATGGCATTGCCTACTCGATGAACATGAGTTTGAGTAAACTCCGGGAGTTGGTGATGGACAGGGAGGCCTGGCGTGCTGAGATTCATGGGGTCACAAAGAGTCGGACATGACTGAGCGACTGAACTGAACTGAACTTAATGTTGATGAGAAAATATTTTGTAGGCTATACGTTTTAATCATTTACCAAATTGTTACAGAAGCATTGTACATGTGCTGTTAGCAGCAGGCTTAAAGCAATCAATGTTACACATCATGAGTTGTTACACTTTGTGATAACTTCACTAGATAGTTTTCTTTTCCTTCTGAACAGCAGGGCAAATGTGTGGCAAACACAATAGCTTTTATAAATCTAGACCTCAGTTAATAGGACTAGAATTTAATATCTATTAGAACATATTAATTTTCTCTCTAAATTACCCTCACTTCCAAACAGCCAAATCAAGACTAAACTGTTGCAAAAGAAGTCTGGCCTGTTGAAAGCATAGACTCTCCCAAATTGGCTGTGGTGGAATTCCTCAGGAATCTCAAACTGAACTCTCAAAAGGCATCTCAACATCAGGAAAGCCTTGCCAAAAGCCTGCCATCAGGCCCTGCCTCAGGTGATTTCCCTCTTCTGTGCTGCACTGTGCTTAGTCACTCATTCGCGTCCGACCCTTTGTGACCCCATGGACTGTAGCCTGCCAGGCTCCTCTGTCCATGGGATTCTCCAGGCAAGAGTACTGGAGTGAGTTGCCATGCCCTCCTCCAGTTCCCTCTTCTAGACTTCCCCCAAATTTTGAGATTCCCACACACACCTGGAGACAGTCTTTCCCATTCACCTGATAAGTGTGCTCAGAACCCAAGAGTCTCCAGTCTCTGAAGGGACAAGGCAGAGAGAAGTGTTTCAATTCTACCCACAGGTGTAGTTTACCAAATTGTCACAGGTTGTAACTAATTTGCCTTTTCATACTGTTCATGGGGTTCTGTCAGACCTCCCCACCATGACCCATCCATCTTGGGTGGCCCCACATGGCATGGCTTAGTGTCATTGAGTTAGACAAGACTGTGGTCCTGTGATCAGATTGGCTAGTTTTCTGTGATTATGGTTTCAGTGTGTCTGCCCTTTGATGCCCTCTTGCAACACCTACCATCCTACTTGGGTTTCTCTTACCTTGGGCGTGGGGTATCTCTTCACGGCTGCTCCAGCAAAGCACAGCCGCGGCTCCTTACCTCGGCCAAGGGGTATCTCCTAACAGTCACCCCTCCTGACCTTAAACGTGGAGTAGCTCCTCTGGGCCCTCCTGCGCCCACGCAGCCACCGCTCCTTGGACGTGGGGTTGCTCCTCTTGGCTGCCACAAATGGGAATACCAGACCATCTGACCTGTCTCTTGAGAAACCTGTATGCAGGTCAGGAAGCAACAGTTAGAACTGGACATGGAACAACAGACTGGTTCCAAATAGGAAAAGGAGTACATCAAGGCTGTATATTGTCACCCTGCTTATTTAACTTATATGCAGAGTACATCATGAGAAACGCTGGGCTGGAGGAAGCACAAGCTGGAATCAAGATGGCCGGGAGAAATATCAATAACCTCAGATATGCAGACAAAACCACCTTTATGGCAGAAAGTGAAGAGAAACTAAAAAGCCTCTTGATGAAAGTGAAGGAGGAGAGTGAAAAAGTTGGCTTAAAGCTCAACATTCAGAAAACTAAGATCATGGCATCTGGTCCCATCACTTCATGGGAAATAGATGGGGAAACAGTGGAAACCGTGTCAGACTTTATTTTTGGGGGCTCTAAAATCACTGCAGATGGTGATTGCAGCCATGAAATTAAAAGATGCTTACTCCTTGGAAGGAAAGTTATGACCAACCTGGATGGCATATTTAAAAGCAGAGACATTACTTTGCCAACAAAGGTCCATCTAGTCAAGGCTATGATTTTCCCAGTAGTTATGTATGGATGTGAGAGTTGGATGGTGAAGAAAGCTGAGAGCCGAAGAATTGATGCTTTTGAACTGTGGTGTTGGAGAGGACTCTTGAGAGTCCCTTGGACTGCAAGGAGATCCAACCAGTCCATCCTAAAAGAGATCAGTCCTGGGTGTTCATTGGAAGGACTGATGCTGAAGCTGAAACACCAATACTTTGGCCACCTCATGGGAAGAGCTGACTCATTGGAAAAGACCCTGATGCTGGGAGGGATTGGGGGCAGGAGGAGAAGGGGACGACAGAGGATGAGATGGCTGGATGGCATCGCCGCCTCGATGGACATGAGTTTGAGTAAACTCTGTGAGTTGGTGATGGACAGGGAGGCCTGGCATGCTGCGATTCATGGGGTCGCAAAGTCGGACACGACCGAGCAACTGAACTGAAGTGAACTGAACTGTAACTAACTTTAGGGGAAGGGCTTCCCCATATCTGGAAAATACAAATCAAAACCAGTAATGTTCCAGACGAAAACCATAAAAATTTTGATCATATTCACCAGTTCACTTGTCATATTCACCAATCCTCTTGTTAATTTTTCATGAAGCCATTAAGTATTCCTTTAGGATTCTTTAATTTTTTTTTTAAGGATTCTTTAATTTTTAACCCAGTTTAGAAGTCGGAGCTGAAATTTTCAGAGACCTCTGTTTGTCAAAAGGTCCTTCCCATGAATTTCCCTGAAGCGCTTTTGCAAAAGCATCAAAATACAGCTGTCTGTTAAGTGACAAAAGACTTAACAAGTCAGGATTAAACCTATGATTACCAAGTAATCAATAAAGAAACTTGGTTACAGTAATTAGAATTATGACTGGTTATAATCTTGGCTCTTAAAAACCTTAAATCTCTGGCAAAAACCAAGAAGCAATTGTAATTGTAAAGTAATTGTAAACTGTGAAGTAATTGTAAACTGTTTATCGTACCAGCATTGTATGTGCATGCATGCATGCTCAGTCGTTTCTGACTCTTTGTGACCCCATGGACTGTAGTCCACCAGGTTCCTCTGTCCATGGGATTTCCCAGGCAGGAATAGTGGAGTGTGTTGCCATTTCCTACTCCAGGGGATCTTCCTGGCTCAGGGATTAAACCTGAGTGTCCTGAATCTCTTGTGTTTGCAAGTGGATTCTTTACAACTGAGCCACCTGGGAAACCCTAATTGAAAACCTTATGCTTTAGTCTTCCTCTTCTAAGAAGGCAAAAGTAGGTCAACTTAGACCCACCCAGCAATTAATGTTCCAATATTTTATCCTATTTGAAATGACCCAGGTAGTCAATGAATTATCTTAATTTGGTTTAGTTACAAGTTGCCAAAATCTGGAGAAAGTATTATATAGATAGCTATTCTCCAAACATAACTATTCCTACAGTGTTTAAAAAGCATCCCTTCCTCCATTTTCTTCACTCAGGGATCAGATGATTAAAATTCCTCACAGTCCCGGTAGAGGTAGACCATTTAAATCTCAAAGACACAAGAAGAGAAATACCAAATTCCTTCCAGAAAGCTAGCTTCCGCTAATTGCACATGCTAAAACCAATTTTAGAATGTCAAAAGATCCCAATGTGGGTATTTTCAGGGATTTTTTTTTTTTCAGTTTTAACAAATAACAGTAGTAGATAGTAATACAAATCAATCACTTATATCACATGCCTCACTTTCAGAGGAACAAAAATCAGCATTTGACATGAAAAGATACTCAACATCATTAATTATTATTAGAGAAACTCAAATCAAAACTACAATGAGGTACCACTTCACACTGGTCAGAATAGCTATCATCAAAAAATTTACAAATAACAAATGCTGGAGAGGGTGGGGAGAAAAGGGAACCCTCCTACACTATTGGTGGAAATGTAGATTGGCACAGCCACTATGGAAAACAGTATGGATGGTCCTCAAAAAACTATTAACAAGAGAATTGCCATATACAACAATCCAACTCCTGGGCACATATCCAGACAAAACTATAATTAGGACAATATTTGCATGCCTACATTCATGTCAGCACTATTCACAATAGGTAAGCCACAGAAACAACCTAAATATCCAATGACAGATGAATGGATAAAGATGTGGTCCACACATACAATGGAATACTACTCAGCCATTAAAGAATCAAATTGCCGGCAGGTAGCTACCTATGGGCAGAGAAACGGGGGTGGGGGCCAGGTGGCAGAAACCAGCATCTTGTAAACAGTGGGTGATCCATAGGCAGACAAAGGAAAGCAGGAACCTTCAGACTGACAGGAAACCACATATTTTGGGTGATAACCACACATTTTGCATGATAAGGATCTGAATAGTAGACAAACAAAGGTGGGAAAAGATGGGAATCTCCTGCTCCAAATGTAACCTTTTGCTTAATGTGCTCTCATTATGATAACCTTAGCCTTACATGTATGTGCTCAGTCACTCAGTTGTGTCTGTCTGTCTGTGACTCTATGGACTGTAGCTGGCCAGCTTTCTCTGTCCATGAAACTTCCCAGCAAGAATCCTGAAGTGGGTTGCCATTCCCTTCTCTAAGAGATCTTCCCAACTCAGGGATCAAACCCACATTTCTCGTGTCTCCTGCATTGGCAAGAGAATTCTTTATACCACTGGGCCTCCTGGAAATCCTTCCTTAGAGATAAGAAGTACTCACAATGTACGGATGCCATGACACTTCTGACCTAAGCTAAATAAAGACACAAATCCATCCTCCCCTTGGGAAAATCCATCCCCTGGGATGAATATCAAGGAAGAAGACCCCCAAATTCCTTCCGCAGTGAATATTCTGCCTCTTCATCTGGATACCCCTCATAACCCACTTGCCAAAGAAACCAGCTCAGCAGCTCCTCACATCTGGCTCTCCCTCCTCTACACTCCTCAGCTGGCTCTCCCTCTGTGAGTGTATCCTTGCTTAAATAAACTTTCTCTTTAACTCTCTGCTTCATCTCTGAATTCTTTGAGGACGAAGAAAGAATCTTAAATTCACCGGCAACAAAATAATTCCATTTGCAGCAAATGGATATGATGTCACTTATATGTGGAATATAAATTATGACACCAATGAACTTATCTATGAAACAGAAAAAGACTCACACACATAGAGAACAGATGTGTGGTTGCAAGGGGGAGGGACAGATTTGGGAGTTTGGGGTTCACAGATGCAAACTGTTATGTATATAATGAACAAACAACAAACTCCTACTGTGTAGCACAGGGCAGTATATTCAATATCCTGTAATAAGCCCTAGTGGAAAAGATTATGAAAACAAATATATAATACATGTGTGTGTATATATATATATATATACACACACACATATGTATATAGCTGAAGCATTTTGCTGCACAGCAGAAATGAACACATTTAAAATCAACATTTCAATAAAATAAATTAAAAAAAAAAAAAGAATCAGCGCTTAAGATAACCGTCACCTCAGCTGTTAGCTCAGCCTCTGAGGTTTTAATTTAAAAATCAACAGCCAAAAATAAGGTACCCATAGGTACATGGGTTTATTTCTGGGCCTTCTATCTTGTTTCATTGGTCTATATTTCTATTTTTGTGCCAGTACCATACTGTCTTGATGACTGTAGCTTGGTTGTATAACCTGAAGTCAGGAAGCTTGATTCCTCCAGCTCCATTATTCTTTCTCAAGACTGCTTTGGCTGTTCAGGGTCTTTTGTGTTTCCATGGGAAAGATAAACACCATATTGTAACACATATATACGGAATCTAGAAAATGGTACTGAAGAATTGCAACAGTGGAGAAACAGACATAGAGAATAGATTTACCGGCATGGGGAGAGGGGAAGAGAGGGTGAGATGTATGGAAAGAGTAACATGGAAACTTACATTACCATATGTAAAATAGATAGCCAATGGGAATTTGCTGTGTGGCTCAGGAAACTCAAACAGGGGCTCTGTATCAACCTAGAGGGGTGGGATGGGGAGGGAGATGGGAGGGAGTTTCAGAAGAGAGGGGGTATATGTATGCCTATGGCTGATTCATGTTGAGGTTTGACAGAAAATAGCAAAATTCTATAAAGCAAGTATCCTTCAATAAAAAATAAATTAATTTAAACAAAATCAACAGCAGCCCCCAGTTGCAGTCAATTCTCTTTTCCCAGTGTGATGACAGCCCCGACAATGCCCTTAAGGACTATTGCATTCTATGAATTCTCTGTACTCTCTTGGTGGCCCCCACTCATCAAGGACTGCCACCACAGGACCCCACATAGTGGTGAACAGTCACCCCAGGGATTATCCCCTCAACTTTCAGGCCTCACATGCTAGTGGTCAGCCCCACAACGTTCCATTCCCCATCCTTATTTCCCAGTACCTAGCGCTGGATCTCCTGGGTGCTCTGTCAATTGAGCTGTCTTCTCCCCCTACCCACCTCGGCCCATGAGGCCTGTACTTGTCCAGCTTCAAAACTGAAGAAAGAGCCCAGAGTCAGCAAGAGAAGCATCCATAATGTAATAAATAGACGAGCTCACATGTCCGAAGCCAGGTCCTGGAGCAACCTGCTGCTGTGTGTGGCAGAGGAGCAGGACACGGTGGCAGTCTTGGCTCCCAGGGGAAGGGGAGGTTACTAGTTACAGGGGGAGTAGACATCTAGTTGGCTCGTTGGTTACCAGGGAAACTAGCAGAGGGGCACACCCCTCTCCACATCTTTGATAAGCTATTAAGGTGAAGCTGTTCTGATTTAAGAGTTAGAATAATCACCAGTGGGGGCTGGGGCAAATCAGTAGAAAGGTCACCCGTGTGAGTAGGATGAGGGTGAAGCAGGCATCGGTTGATCAGGTTATGTAGAGAGCAAGAGAACAGCCACCTCCGGTGGCCTGACCTTACACTAATGACAGCTTGTGGGCATGTGCGTGCACACTCGGTCTTGTCTGACTCTTTGCGACCCCATGGACTGTAACCCACCAGGCTCCTCTGTCCATGAAATTTTCCAGATAAGAATACTGCGGTGGGTTGCTATTTCCTACTCCAGGGGACCTTCCCAACCCAGGGATCAAAGAAAACTTAAGTCTATGCAAAAACCTGCAGGTGGATGTTTATAGAAGTTTTATTCATAATTGCCAAAACTTGGAAGCAATATGATGGGGAAACAACTGGTACATCCAGACCACAGAATATTATTTATTGCTAAAAAGAAATGAGGGCTTTCCTGGTGGTTCAGTGGTAAAGAATCCACCTGCGATGCAGGAGATGCAGGGTTCAATCCCTGGGTCAGGAAGATCCTCTGGAGAAGGAAATGGCAACCCACTCCAGTATACTTGCCTAGAGAATTCCATGGACAGAGGAGCCTGGTGTGCTACAGTGCATGGGGTCATAAAAGAGTGGAGGCATGACTTAGGGAATGAAAAACAACAACAAAAAATGAACTCTCAAGCCACTAAGAGACACGAAAAAAAATTTTTTTTCTCTTTTCAGTATTTATTTATAAGCATCACTATGAACAAATCTAGTGGAGGTGATGGAATTAGAGTTGAGCTATTTCAAATCCTAAAAGATGACGCTGTTAAAGTGTTGCACTAAATATGCCAGCAAATTTGAAAAACTCAGCAGTGGCCACAGGACTGGAAAAGGTCAATTTTCATTCCAATCCCAAACAAAGGCAATGCCGAAGAATGTTCAAACTACCACACAGTTGCACTCATCTCACAGCTAGCAAAGTAATGTTCAAAATTCTCCAAGCCAGGCTTCAACAGTACATGAACTGAGAACTTCCAGATGTTCAAGCTGGATTTAGAAAAGGCAGAGAAAGGAGAGATCAAATTGCCAACATCTGCTGGTTCATCGAAAAAGCAAGAGAGTTCCAGAAAAACATCTACTTCTGCTTTACTGACTTCACCAAAGCCTTTGAATATGTGGATCACAACAAACTGTAGGAAATTCTTGAAGAGATGGGAATACCAGACTACCTGACCCTGCCTCCTGAGAAATCTGTATGCAGGTCAGGAAGCAACAGTTAGAACTGGACATGGAACAACAGACTGGTTCCAAATCGGGAAAGGAGTACATCAAGGCTGTATGCTGTCACCCTGCTTATTTAACTTAATGCAGAGTACATCATGAGAAATGCCAGGCTGGATGAAGCACAAGCTGGAATCAAGATTGCCAGGAGAAATATCAATAATCTCAGATATGCAGATGACACAACCCTTATGGCAGAAAGTGAAGAACTAAAGAGCCTCTTGATGAAAGTGAAAGAAGAGTGTCAAAAAGTTGGCTTAAAACTCAACATTCAGAAAACTAAGATCATGGCATCCAGTCCAATCACTTCATGACAAATAGATGGGGAAACAATGGAAACAGTGAGAGATTTATTTTGGGGGGGTGGGCTCCAAAATCACTGCAGATGGTGACTGCAGCCATGAAATTAAAAGATGCCTGGTCCTTGGAAGAAAAGCTATGACCAACCTAGACAACATATTAAAAAGCAGAAACATTACTTTGCCAACAAAGGTCCAGCTAGTCAAAGCTATGGTTTTTCTAGTAGTCATGCATGGATATGAGAGTTGGACTATAAAGAAAGCTGAGCACCAAAGAATTGATGCTTTTGAACTGTGGTGTTGGAGAAGACTCTTGAGAGTCCCTTGGACTGCAAGGAGATCCAACCAGTCCATCCTAAAGGAAATCAGTCCTGAATATTCATTGGAAAGACTGATGCTGAAGCTGAAACTCCAATACTTTGGCTACCTGATGTGAAGAACTGACTTATTGGAAAAGACCCTGATGTTGGCTGGGAAAGACTGAAAGCAGGAGGAGAACGGGACAGAGGATGAGATGGTTGGATGGCATCACCGACTCTATGGACATGAGTTTGAGCAAGCTCTGGGAGTTGTTGATGGACAGGGAAGCCTGGTGTGCTGCAGTCCATGGGGTCACAAAGATTCAGACATGACTGAGCAACTGGACTCACTAACTAGGACTTAGATGCAGCATGCAGACTCTTAGTTGCAGCATGTGGGATTTAGTTCGTTTAACAGGGATAGAACCCAAGCCTCTGCATTGGGAACATGGAGTCTTAGCCACTGGACCACCAGAGTTCAGTGCATATTAATAAGTAAAAGAAGCCAATCAAAAAGATCTACACAGTATAGTATTCTAACTATCTGACATTATAAGGCAAAACTATGGAGATAGTAAAGTCTGCAGTGACCAGGAATCAGGAAGGAGTGGGGATGAAGAGGCAGAGTGCAGAGGATTTTTAGGATACTGAAACTACTCTGTATGATACTACAATGGTGAAAACAAGTCATTATATATTTGTCAAAACCCAAAGAGTGAAGAAAGAAAAAAAAAATTATGTATGACATGAGTGAACCCTAATGTAAACTGTGGACTTTGAATGATAATGATGTGTCAGCATAGGTTCATTGATTGTAACAAATGTACCACTATGGAAAGATGATAATAGGGAAGATTCTTCATGTGTGGGGATCAGGATTATATGGGTACTGTCTGTACTTTTGTTTAATTTTGCTGTGAACCTAAAACTGCCTTGAAAATAAAATTTATAATAAAAAATGAAATGGCCTGGCTAAGTTGTCTAGGGAAGTATTCTGGTAAAAAAAAAATCCACAAAATTATTTAGTTTCTTAGAATTTTAGAGATACATTTCCATAAAACATAAAACTATAATGTAAAGAGATAAGGAAACACATAGCTTAGTTTCATATAGATTTGCAGTTGAATTCACAATTTATATTATAAAAGATCATAAGAAATTATTAGCTCTTCCTAAAAAAAAGGGGGGGTGGAGTTCAGGTAAGCACTTGAAACAAAACTAATACACAAACCAATCTTGCAAATGTCACCAGAAAGTTGAGTAGAGTTGAAAAGAAATTTGAGCTGACATTTGAGGTAAGGTTTGTGATTTAAGGTTCAGATTGGAAATGGTTGATCATGTTTTCTTCTATATTTGAACCCAGTGGAATTAAGCCATAGGTGATGGGGTGCTTTTAACTTGTTTTTCAGCTTTATACATTTTCTGAGCCAAGGAGCTACATATCACACCGGAACCATCCTGGAAGCTAATGAAAAAATGCTTCTTCCATTCAAGAAAAGATACTGTGGAGGGTAAACAATTATTGAAAATTTTGGGGGGGAGTTTTAAGCAGTTTCTGTTCTTAACCTTTCTTTCCCTTCCTATACAGTCCCTAGGGCTTCCCTGGTTGCTCAGCAGTAAAGAATCTTCCTGCAGTGCAGGAGTCACAGGAGACACGGGTTCGATCCCTGGGCTGGGAAGATCCCCTGGAGGAGGGCATGGCAACCCACTCCAGTATTCTTGCCTGGAGAATCCCATGGACCGAGGAGCCTGGTGGGCCAGTCCATGGGGTCTCGAAGAGTCAGACATGACTGACACATACAGTCACTCACATAGAATTCTTCTGTTATTTTCTTCTTGGATAAGACTAGTGGATGATGATGTAAACATATAAAGTCCTAAGGCTTTGGAATTATCAGAGCAGATTGGTATCCTCAGCTATGTATATTTTTATCCATAGGCCAGTACACAAGCCATTTTCTCTTCTTTCTTCAGATCTCACCATCTAGAACTATGTAGAAAATGCTTTAATTCATTTATTTACGGTTCATTCAGCGATTATTTATTTAGCACTTATTATGTGTGAAGTGCTTTTCTGGCATATAATACTAAGCAAAAGAATCACTTTGCCCTCATGGAGCTTATTACTGACTAGAAGAGATGGACATTAATAATCACAAAAATTGACTAAGGGCTAGGAAAAGGCAATGTATAAGAGAGAATAATAAGAATCCAGCTATGAGAAATCAGAGATAACTGCTCTAAGGAAGTGAAAATTAAGCTGAAATCAAAGAATAAATAGAAGTTATATGGTGAAAAAGGGCAGGAAAGAGCATTCCAGGCAGAAAACATTTAGTTAAATATGTTGGCATAGACAGAGCTTAATATGAGTTTACTGTCAACTTGTAACAATAAATAATAGAATAATTGCTTACACAAATGCTACAATTGATTTTCCACTGAGTATGTATTTTAAGCTCCAAAATTATTAAATTGGCTCTGTTCAGGAGATGAGATCACAAGTGAGTTTTCTTTTTCTTTCTTATTTTTCTAAGCATAGTTGAAATACTTTCATATTATAGGAATATTTTACAAAAACAAAACAAAACAAATTGTGTTACCCCTATTGTGTTTTCCAAATACCTTGCATCCTTGCAGTTTTTCCCATTCAACACCTTATTTTCAATCAACATAAGCTGATTTTTCTCAAAAATGCTGCCTTGTTTAAAAGGGCCCCATGTATAACTTAGGCCATTCTTGGCACAGTGGACAGCCTTATAAGGGAAAGGGGTGCTATACCCTGAGAGGGACCTCTCGACCAGTCAGAATGCTCATTATCAGTCCAATTATCCCCTGATAATTGGCCTGCCAGTGGGAATAATAGGCTGGGATGATTTAACTCAGGGCTGACATATTCACAGCATCCTACACACTGCATTCTAAACTTCTTAACTTTTCCTTAAATAATGGAAGAGTCTGATTCTAGCTGTTAGAATACTTTATTTGCTCAACATTTAGCTTCCTGTGAGCACTGAAGAACCACTCTGAGGAGACCCAAGCAATGTGCCTTGTGTGTACAAAACTTTGCAGTGTTGGCAATAAATCTTATGTAACGTCCAGCTTTCTTATTTTGTCTCTATACAACATTTTCCAAAAAGACAAGTCTCTCTTCTTGGACTCTGTGAAATTTAGTCATAGGATAACACTCTTAGAATGGAGTCACTTGGCTTGTAAATGCTTACCAGCATTTCAACACTTCTAGATGGCTGGCTGATGTCCAAATGAGTCTAGGGACTGGCCAAGGAGAGGAATCGTGATGGAATTTTACAGAGGATAGGGTATTTGCTTTTGTGTGTTTCTTGAAATAATTAGGTTGAATTAGGTTCCACTCATGGCGTAGTGTTCTAAAGTTTCCAATTTGAGATTCAGAGGTCCTCACTTTTTCAATATCTTGTGCTCCTGAAATTTGTTAGCAGGATAAGGATATTTGCATCCTTTAGGTCTCTTGTTTTATAGTTGCATAAATTTATCTGTTTAATAAATAATTCACACACTGGCCAGAAACCAAGTGGACAAACTGTACTCACTAACCCTTTAATACTTGGCCCCTTTGTATAATGACCCAGCCCCATTATTAGATAATGAAAGAGTGTATGAGAAACTGGGAGATTATTTATGATGGAAACAAAATGAAACTAATGGGACAAGATTTGAAAGCTGTGATGCATGAAAGGTGCTATGCAGGCTGCTCTGGCACCATGACAAATAGAGATAAAGGCTCAGTGGGAAGCAACAGTGTGAACATGACTATGAAGAAGAAAGAATGGATTTCCTGAATGAATCCTTGCCATCTGGTGTTTGTTTAATACACAATGAAGGTCAAATGGCTACTGATCCTTTTTTCTATAGTCCAGTGACTACAAGTATGAGAGGAATCAATGAGTTTATCGATATGTCTGGAAATGACTCACCATATGATCTGATTGAGTCAATAAAACTGAAGCAACTTGTCATTACTCTTTCAAATGTGGTTTGGATCTATAACTACAATTCTGTGTTTTTAAAGCCAATTTGCTAGATCAAATGTGACTGGCACTTTTTTCAAGATTAATATTTTGAAGCATTTAATTTTATAGGTATGAATGATTAACAGGAAAGGTCAGAAGGAAAGTTTCTCAGAAAGCTGAATGTTCCTCCTATTTTCCAATAGAGCTGTTAAACATTTGTTCCAGTTGATTGGTGGTGGATTAAAAAAAATTCCCTCCCCCCCCACCGCTTTGTCTTTCCTATGTACAAGACTGATTACACACTTATTTTATGTAAATATTCCCAGGGGACATTTTGACTTTGGGTGAAATATGTTTATTAAGCATTATATGTATACAGAATATGCTTTTGTAGGCAAAAAGATGTTTAGTAAGCATTATATGTAAACAGCATATATGCTTTGGGGAACTCACGTGTAAGTTGCACATATTATTTTGTATAACATTCTCTTTCTTGCAGATTATTCTAGTAACGCAGTGCCACAGTATGATCCTGGAACTCTTACCCTCTTCTGTTGAAGCTGCAGGGTTTTCTGTTGAGTTCTTTTCTAAAGACTAAAATAAAAGATACTTTTCTCACATTAATATTTCTCAGCTGCCATGAAAACAGGGATAGGAGAAGCCAAAAATAGAGAAGCCAGCTGTGGGAGGCTGCTTTTTTTTTCCAGGACAACTCAGAAAATTCTTTCAAATTCATTCCATAAAGAGTGTGTTAATGCAAATAGTGTTTCACGTGCCTGCATGCTATATTTTAAAAGCTGATATACACTCAGTTGTGACACAGTGACTGTTATCTGGCTGTTGTAGAGGTAGTAGAATTGTGAAGTTTGCCTCTGGGGTAGATCCATTTAGTATTCTTTATCTCTTCTCTTTTTGAAAAAACTCTTTACTGAAGCCAGTTAATTAAAATAAAAGTGGGGCGATAGTGAAAAAAATTTTTTTCTCTTTTTCCTCCAGTACTCTGTTTCATTCTAGATGTTACACAGTCTGTTGGTGTTTTGACTTTCTTCCCCTGAGCATAAAGGTATTACATGTTCTCCTGACTACATAAAAGAAAAAACAAAAATGAGTTACCTAGTGTGCAGAAATCATATACTGGGGTCTTTACTTTTTTCTTTTTTTTTTCACTTAACTGAGATAATAGTGTAAATACAATTTTATAAATTTGATTATTTTTTGCTTAACATTGTATCCAGGTATTTCATGTTCATGAAGCCTTTTCTGATAATCTCACATCCAGGTAGACCAGTTCCCCACTTTCTGTGTGTTCCCACTGTGCTCTGATATTATATCCTAATGTAAGTACTTTTAGCATTGGTTTGTGTTCGGGTTTCTCTGGTGGCTGCAGTGCAGGGACCCAGCTTTGATCCCTGGGTCAGAAAGATCCTTTGGAGAAGGGAATGGCTACCTATTCCAGTACTCTTGACTGGAGAATTCCACGGACAGAGGAGCCTGGTGGGCTACAGTCCATGGGGGTTGAAAAGAGTCAGACACGACTGAAGCAAGTTAGCACCCATGCACGCACACATATATTGTGAAATACTTACCACAATAAAGTTGGCTAACACATCCAGGCTGACACATAATCACCATTTTGTGTGTGTGGGGGGGTGGTGACTTTCAATCTACTCTTATAACCACTTTAAGGTATATAATGCAACATCGTTATTTATTGTTGACATACTGTACATTAGATACCCAGAATTTATTCATCTGATAGCCAAAAGTTGGGCTTTCCTGGTGGCTCAGGCAGTAAAGAATCTGCCTGTAATGCGAGAGACCTGGGTTCAGTCCCTGGGTTGGGAAGATCCCCTGGAGGAGGAGGGCATGGCAACCCACTCCAGTATTCTTGCTTGGAGAATCTCCATGGATAGAGGAGCCTGGTGGGCTACATCCCATGGGGTCTCAAAAAGTTGGATATGACTGAGTGATTAAGAACAGAACAGCATAGTTCAAAGCTGGTATGCTTTAACCAACATACTCCTATTTCCCCAACACCTCAGCCCCTGGCAACCACCATTCTAATCTGTTTCTGAGTGTGGCTTTGTTAGATTCCACATATAAGTGAAATCATACAGTATTTGTTTTTCTCTGACATTTTAGCTAGCATAATGTCCTCAAGGGCGATCCATGTTGTTATAAAAGGCAAGACTCACTTCTTTTGGATGTTAACTGGCCACCACTTAAAGGGTCATATACATTCAGAGGCTCTTTGGTATCAAATGCCAACAAGATAGATTGACAGGTGGACAAGAGCTATGGGTACTCTGCTTATTTATACTTTGAGATAACTTAGAAGATAGCTGGATTCAATTGGGACTCGCAAATTTAAGAGTATAGAAATGACTTTCAGGTTAATTGTCTTGGGTTTTCTCAAGGTGAAAGGTGCAATAGAAATGTCAAATTGTGAATACTGTTATTATATTTTCTGTTTTCAGCCAATAACTTTACCTCTTATGACTCATTTATTCAAAAGTTGGCATAAAACTAAGGAGCAGTTCTATATTCAACTTTGAATTTAAAAAAAAATTGGGATTTATTCAGCATAAATAAACATCATATATATATATATTTTCTTCAAATCCATGAATTTTAACGGTATGGCTATTTTGCCTGCTGTTCTTTTTAGAAACAAAAAAATATGTGGGTACATATTGTTTTAACAGACGGATGTTGGGATTATGCAAATAAATAGTAATTTTAACTATAGGAAATTTTTATTATGTCTCTACTATGCTTGCATGTCATTTTTTAGTATGTGATTCACTAGATAAAAATATGGTTCTTCATCTATTTTCCATGTCTCCTTTTCCTTTGAATAATAAAGATTGGCATTAAAATATATATAACATATATTTAATGTATCTCTCCTGAAAATCATGTATGTATACCTTCAAAGAAATAACTTGATATCAAACATCTTGGCAAAAATAATTGCCTGAATCACTAGATTCTAGAAATTCTCCATGTACTAGAAATGCTATTATCTTACTAAAATACTACCTTCTCAGTTAATTTCCCATCTTCTTCCACTGCTCTTGATACCCAGTATAAACTAAGAAGAAAATTTCCTGGTCTTAAGGACATTTAGGAGTTCATAGTTTCCCATAAATACCAATTACAAGAGAAAGATACAGTTTATTTATACTTATGAGATTGAATTTTGTTAAAACTGATACCTGTTTCCTTAAGCCCATCCTGAAGAAATTTATATCTGAATTATGGGTTATTAATTTGTCACATTGAAAAGCCACAAAGGTTATCACTTCCACTTTATATTATCAAAATTTTTTTTTTTTTAGCCATACCACAGGGCCAGTGGGATCTGAGTTTCCCAACAAGGAACCGAACCTGAGCCCCTGGCAGTGAAAGCTTGGCATCTCTGCTTCTCACTGAACCACAGGGAATTCCTTAGAATACCATTGATTTGGGCTACCAGTACCCCTATGCTTCCCTGTGAAAATATTTTATTTAAGGTTACATTTTCTCAAAAAGTTTCTGTACAAGATACATCAGAAATATACTTTTTATTAGTTTGTTGTATTATTACTGTTATTATTATTACTATTACTTTTCTCCTGGGCTAGCCCCAAAGCTGAAAGCTTCAAGGTTTTACACCCTGGAGAGAATTATCAGTAAGGGAGTCTGATTACTTCCCCTTATAGTTCTGTGCAACCTGACTCCTTAAGTGGTTGCTGATGATTCTATGGTTGGAAGGAAAAGTCTGCAGGCCTGGCTGATTAGAACCAGACTGGTGAATGCTAGACGTGTAGTGTGGAAAAAGCTAAATATTAACCCAGAATTTTTACACTGAGTAAATCTGAACTCTCTGACTTATGTGGACATTTTCAGACCCACCTACACCTAGTCCAGCATCGTAATCCATTTCTTTTACATTTTTTAGGACTGAGAAATGAATAGGAAACTCAGTGGTGTGAGGAATATTTGAAACACTAGACTTTTAAGGGCATTCTAATTAATTTGGTCTAAAAAACAAACCTTTATTTTCAAAATGTCTGTTTTTCAACAAATAAAATTTGGTGCATGTCAACTAATTACTTAATTCTTAAAATTTTTACTAAAAAAGTAAGCTGTACATGATCCAAATCTCTGAGCTACCATTCAAGTCTCCTCTGTGCTATGAAGTGAACTCCTAGTCTGTGGATATTTAGAGTATAGGGATGTGATGATAACAAGGATGCACTTTCCCTTTGCTCTGAAATTCCATTTTCTCTCTTTCTCTGAGTGGTATTGACTTAAAGAGTTAATTTGCTGTGTATTTAAAAAAATATTAAAAGTTAACTGTCTCAAATGCCAAAAAAAGTGTGCATGTATTATTGTATTTTTGAATACTCTCTTAGGTAGTCAACTGAGAACTTGGCAAGTAATATATCTCTTCTGAAAATCATTTCACTTAGCTTTTGGACAGAAATTCCTGAGAGCTTTGTTAGAGGGAATGGTAAATCTCATCTTAGGCTGAGGTTGAAATAAAGGATATTTCTCTCTGGCAAAAATATATATTTCAGTAGCTCTTAGTCTGCCTGATGTTTGCTCGGCTAGGATCCCACCTAATGGGCAAGTAACAAAACCAGTAGAGGGAAATTCTAACAGCACAAAAGGTTTGAGGAGGAAGATGGCCAGAGAGGATCAGATAATTAACCCCAAGAAGTTGGGTTCAGTGCCTTTATTGGGGAGATTAGAGAGATAAAATTAAGGTCATTTCTCTTGTATAGAAGAAGACAGAGGGGTCAAGAACTTAGAAACATGGAGAGGGAAGAGAAGGAAAAAGGACACGGTGCTACTCTTCATTTCCTGCTTTCTGACAAAGGTCAAAATGATGGCACTTCTGAACTTTGAAGAGATGATCTTTCTTTATTGAGATTAAGTTCCCAAAGTCGCACTCAATGAACTTCCTGAAAGTAGCAATGAGCGTTTCAGAATGAACTTCTAAAGCACAAGGGGTCCTTGACTCCTTGCAGAAAGTTTCCCAGCTTAACTAAGCGGTAGAGAACTACTGTGGAGAATCAATCCATTGACCCAAACCGTCTCAAGCAATACAGTCTAGCTATAGACAACTTATAAGGATTTAACCTCTCAAAATGTCAAAAGGCATCATCAAGCATAAAAATAATACATTTTCTGAGCCAAATATATCAACAGTATCTATTCAATAATATAAAAAAAACTTAAATTCAGAGGGTAAAATGATCTTTTTCTACGTCATGTACCTGTTTTACCTACCATAGCAGAGGAATTGTTTTTTGGCACAACTGCAGAAAGTCCAAGTATTTTTCACAATAAATACCTCCACAATCCCATGGGGGCAGACATGACTGTGGAATGAAAATCCACACTATGACATATGAGAGATAATATTCAATTTGATTTAAAGACCCATTCTCATTTTATTCTGACCACTATTAAAGCCTTTTAAAAACTATTAATACAATCTGGCCATGGAGAAACTTGGCAATATTCTTTCTGAGCTCTCATAAGTCGTTCTTTATGTATATACCAGATACATAATTGTAACATATTCTATTTTATGATATTGAAGTTTGTAGTTTCTAACTTAAATAGGACTATAAAGTTCTGAGTAATAAATGTAAATGCCCTTTCCATTTACAAAGATACAGATAAATTTATGTGTATGTATATATCTATGTATATGTATATGCAGGGAGTACAGATTTTAAAATACTAACACATTCTGATTACTACATTTTTAATTGTCCTTTCTATATCATAGCACTATAGAGTTAGATCTTAAGAATTAGCTACTATATTTGTAAGAAAAATTGCAAAAGTTTGGAAATCCATACAATTGAAAAATGTATTTTCCCTCAACAAATTTGAATGCGAACAAACTTAGGAATTTTACACATCTTTGGATTCCAGTGACACCAACAGTTACAAATCAGGTTTCTTCCCTGCTTTGTTTGGGGTTTATGCAAACTGAGTTAATATAGCTCATCATTTTTCACTCAGGGAAATTTTATGACTTCATTTTTAGAAATGAACTCAAATGCAGTTCTCCCTTGATTGAGTGACTAAGGCAGTGACTTTACCATGGTATATTGTGGAGGAGAAAAAAAAATAATCGATGAGTCACAGAAAGTTTTGATGAAAGCACAGATTTTATTCCACATAGTGATTCATTTGTGACTTTTCTCTCTCTTTGCTTACTTGAAGTATTTCATTCCCCCTCACTCAAAGCAAGGAGAAAAAGGGCTGAAAAATATGTCTTTACTTTCACTGTAAAAAAGACAGAGAAGGACCCTACAAGACAGGGTTTTCCTACATGAGTTACATCACAAAGTTCTCAAGTACCCTTTACTTTAAATAATGAAGACAAGGTAATAATTATCATCTAAAATTCAAGTCTTTTTTTCCCAAAGATGTGTAAGAGATGGATTATGATACAATCAAGGACAGCATTGGTGCTCTGCTTCTACTGATATTCTTGAGGTAATTACTGAGCTTGTTTCTGTGTACAGACCAGTCCTCCATCTTCTCTTCATGGCATTATGACAGCCTCCCTGCCTCACTAGCAACTCAAGTTGGCTGATATCTAGGTTAAGCTGTGTGTGTGTGTGTGTGTGTGTGTGTGTGTGTGTGTGTGTGGTGATGATGGTAAACAATTCATAATTTTATTCAGAGCAATGAATAATTTTCTGCTATTCTGACACACTCTTACCATATTTTGAAAAACACTGTCTGTCCCAAGTAAACAGTCTAATTCTCTTTTTCCAATAAGATCAGACCTATTAATAAATGATACATTAAGTGCAGTTTTCTTATTCTGAGAAATAAGAGTTTCAGTAACCATATAGGCATATAATTTTTGGTTTTATGTTACACAGTATGATTATAAGATAAAAATATGGTATTTAAGAATGTCAGGGAGGACATGGGCTTGGCTTAAGATTCTTCTGAGGATTGTGAAGTTGTCTTTGCATTATAAACAGGAAAAAGATAAAAATGTCCTTGCTTAGTCCTCAGGTCATGCTAACAATTGCAAAATAATATTGCCTCAAAACTCACAATTCTTTCATTCATTCATGTCACAAATAGACTGAATACCTTCTCTGTTTTATATGAATAATACAGTTTGGTACACTAAAAATCAGGTAGATAAAATTACTGATATTCTCTGAGATTTTATCAGTTCTTCAGAAACAAATACTAAAGAGAAAATTTAATTTAGTACAATAAACTTTAAAAAAATAAAAGAGTAAGCTTTATTTATTATAGGAGAGAATTTCTTAATTTTGTAACCATTAATACAACTTATAAAATCTAACCAAATAACAATGATTTGAGTGGCACAGAAAATAGCTTCTAGTAATAGATACAGAGATATGTAAATCAACTAAACTCAACTGTATGCTAATTGGCCAACACACCTCTCATTTAACCAAGAGTGAGCTATTCCACAAGTATCTGGAAATCAAATAGTGACTGTGTAAGTGTAAATGCATCTCTAAATTAATTTTCCAATAATAGAAAATCGCTAACAAACAGAAACTTCAAAAAATAAACAAGCATAAGGGCACAAGGATATTTTGTGTGTGATTTTAGTAAGTACAATGTTTTTTGTGTTTAGATGCTGTGTGATTTCATCAACCATAGAAAGCATAACAAAAGTAAACTTTGACTAAGGTTTCCTACACACAAGGCGCTTTTGGTGTCACTACAAATAAACCGTTCCCTTCTTAACTACTAACCACAGGGTTATAAGGGTAAAACAGCTACTTTGTTTTATAGAAAAACAATTTCATTTTTTCCTACAACCACTACATTATCAATTCGAAGGGTATGGCATCTATGTATTCGTGTATATTTACTTGTTTTGTGTAAATATATGTATGTGTATATATATATCTATATATCTTTTTCTAAAGTTTTGTTAGCATAATACAAAATTTCCGTCAATGCAGTGCAAAGAAATTTTTGGTATACATTTAAATAAATAAGAATAAGTGAAATCATGATTCTACCATGCTAGCATCTGCACCATATTCATAGATAATAGAGCTGAAATGACTCTTAGAGATGTTTTAGTAAAATACCTCTAATTTATAAACAAAGAAACTGTAATTCAGCATCTTGTCCACTATTACATGATTAGCTACATCTACATTCAAACATTCTTGGTTTTTTAAAAAAACTTTATGTGGCATACAAAATATTTAAGTAGAAGTGAAAATAATTTCTGATGCTAAAATTCAATGTTGTTTCCAAGATGTTGTTGTTGTTTCCAAAATGAGATATTACTAAAACACTGGACGCTATTGACAAAGCCAAGGCTTCTGTCAATTTTCTTCTTTATTTGTCCATTTCTAAGTTTTATACTCAAGGGTATTATAAATTTATAAGAATATGTAAACCAAATGCCCTCATGGGTTATTTGTTATATTTAGAAAGGAAATTTTACTTCAAAATAAATGATAATATTTTAAGATATAAAGACAAGAGCAGTCAGTCACAGGCCATAGACACTAATATGTAAATTTTCTTTTTGTATCTCTTCATACAGAACTCTTTCACCTTTCACATTTTAATTCACAGATCAAAATCCAAAGAAAGCATCAAAATAGCACTGTCAATGTGAATTGTTGAGTTGCTAGCAAAAAAAAAAGCCATTTTAATAGAATTAGAATTATTTCAGATTTTCGTTTCTCTTGCCCCTTGTTCATATGTCTGACTACCTCTCTGTGAAAAGTTTTTGTGCTGATCAACTTAGTAATTCTAATTTCTTACACAGACTATGGTTGAGATATTACAACAATGCTGTTGCAGACATTAAGATTACTGATATTCACTTCATTTATATATATTCAGTGGTATATATAAGCTCACTGAGATACTGATACTATGAATAAGCATGGTAAGAAACATGGTTACAGATCATGGTAAAATTCTCTTCCTTAAGGTCCACTATAGATGTAAACACCTGGTACATTAAAGGTGCCTACAGTAATAATTAACAACTACTGGTACTTGTATCATACAGAAATTTGAAAGTATCATGTGATTTTTAAATGACACTTGCTTGGTGACAAGTGGACTAAAGAACGTATTTACTTTCAAATAGCTTAAATATCAGTGGCAAACTGGTTGGCAGATGATACAACAGATGTTAATTCCAGTCCTCTCTTCTCCCTTCCAACCCAGAATTTTCACAGTGATTGTGGGTCTGAGAGTGCTAGAATAGTTCAATTCATAGTTATACTCTATCTCTAGCACTTAGACATAAATTATTTCTTATAACCGAAATACTCTTTTGACAAGAACTGTAAGAAAATGAACATTTATTTAAATACATATTGAAAATAATTTTCTTTTTGGTGAGAAGCCCATAGATTTTTGACACAGCTTAATATATTGGCTTTAGTATAAAATATTGGCATTTAAATGGTATTCTCATGTTAAGTCTGAAAACATAGTCTCTTTGCTTACACAAATACCTTTAAAAGAGGGTAATTAGTGACCAGTGGCTAGGAAGACCTCTGTGTTGAGAGGTTATGCCTAAGCCTCTTGAAGATTCTCCATGTAAACAAGTCAGACCACATCACTCATTATTTCTCCTTTGTTTACTTGGAAGAAGGTTCAAACTATTTAATGAGAGGATTACCCATACTTCAACTCTATTGAATAAGATTAATTGATATTTTCCTGTTGGAGGTTTCACCACTTGCATTTGGCTTCCACTCTCCTATTGTTATTGATGCTGTGATCAACAGAGCAAGGTTCTTAAAGGTTATCCAAATTTCACAGCTTAACATTACTCAAACTAATTATAGTTTTTCTTGTCTCATAGACTCTGAGTTCCAAGAACCGCTAACTTATTCAAAGAGTCTCTTTTAAACTTACTTATCTGAATAAAAAAATTTTAATATGGCTAAATCCTGGACATTTTGGACAATTTTGCTATGTTATAGATGAAGTAGAGCACCTACTCAAAATGAAATATTAAAACATAGAGTCAAATTTCCATGTTAATCTATAAAAATAATGCATTTTCCACTCTAATATGTGTAGGAAACTTTGAAACATAATTTGAATATCTTACCATTTTCTTGGGAACACTATAAAAAACAAGATCCCCACCATTTTGAGATACAATTCTGTGATAGAAATCTTTACAAATTTTTCCCCAAAAAATGTGTGTATTATGGACATATGGCTGCATATTTGGATAACACCATTTGCATTTTTCAAACTTGCATTTTTTTAAATCACTAGCTTGGCTTTTGCTGTCAGAATGGCAAACTGCTAGTATATTCATCTGAAATTCCTAGTTTAACTCTTTGTCACTTTAGCATTTTATGTAATGCTAATATGTTCACCTTTTCTTTAAAAAGTAACCTAATATGCTGGAGGCAGTAAAATAAGAAAGACTTTTCAAACCATAAAGTTTAATAATAGGAGGAGTCACATCATAGTGTGAAAAAAAAGGTTAGTGTCAAAATTTGATCTTAGAAAAAAATGCTTTTGAAATTACAGGGGGAAAAAAATCATGTTAAAATGATTTTACTTCAGCTGAATTCCCTGGAAGGATTTGCAGTTTTTATGGTTTTCTAGGGTTATTTTGTAAAAGCAGTTTGAGTTCCCGAACATTTAAACATAACATACTGGAATTTAGAACACTAAAAAAAAAAATGCTGATGAGAAAATAAAGATAACAACTATCTTGACATTAGTAGCTTATGGAGATTATACTTTCAAGGGAAATGAATTTTTATTTGCTGTATGCTTTCTAACATACATCCTTAAATTTCTTTATTTCATCTTTAAATTTCTTTATGATGTAATGTTAAACATGAGGCATATTGTGTCTATGGATAGTGACACAATAAAGTGCCACCGCATTTTAAGACATACTCCCTTCAATGTCCCCCAGTCCCCAAGAAATAATCTTATTTAAGAGAATCAAGTACCTACTTAAGGTTGAATAATTCACCTGCCTTACATAATTTATACATATCAAAATTATGTTATCTAAAGAACATGTTTTGACATAATTACATTTCATATAAATTAATTTTCAAATCGACATTACCAAAAAACCTTTTATTTTTAGATAACCACCTAAAGGTCCATAGTACATCTTCTATACATGCTAAAATATGCACTATTTTAAATTTTGCAATATTGTGCATATATTTGGACATATTGCAGACATATTTGGACATATTGTGGACATATTTGGAATATTTCAGCTTTTCTCTTAATTGACATACTATATGGCTACTTATATTCCCAAGCCACGTCAATCTGCTTCTTTTGAATTATGTTTTTGCAATGTGTTTATCTAATTATTACTTATTTATTAGTTTCAGCAGAAGTATTTAATTAATTAGCATCTGATGCAAAGATAAAAGTAAATACCAGCATGTAAATTACACTATTGAATAGGTACAAATTTTATTGGTCCTAAAGATGGCAAATGCAGTTAACCTTATTGATTTAGCTGAGTACATTAAAATAACATAATAAAAATTATTTGACCACAAAGCATTATAACATGACTACCATGTTAGCTCTTTTGCCTTCAAAACTGAATGTATAACTTAACATCGAACATATTGATTCTTTTAAATAATCATCCTATAATAAATATGACATTATCACTGCAAGTTCTGGCAGTCCTGTTAGGTGATTAGAGAATAGGGATGTAATCAGAGGAAGTACTCTGAAAGATAATCTTTCTTTATTCTCTTCCTCTGAAACAGACAGAGAAGGTAACTATGGAATAATAATAATTGCTGAACTGGCTGTTACATAATCTGTGCTAATGATGAAATACTAATACTTAACAGTGATCATCTATCTCTTTAGATATCAAGGATGTCAGTACACATATATACTCAATTGCTATAAGTGAGATTGTTTTTAGACCTATGTTTAAAAAAATTTTTAAAGTATAAGAAACAATATCTTTAAAGATTACTTATTAAATCACTGAACACATATATTTTCATTATTCAATACATGGCAGACAAAATACCAGGAAGCATGTAAACAAAGATGAATTACAGGTGATTCCAGCTTACAGTGTAAAGCTAAAGCACTTATTTTAAGATCATTAGCACAAATTGTTATCTACTCACATGGAGTTTGCAAAAAAAATTATTAAGGTCAAAACAGATTGGTAGAACTATTATAAGTTTCCAGTCGTTTCACCACCCATGAGGTCTTTACCCTACTTTTAACATTGTTGCAAAGGAACACAAAACTACAATCCACTGTTGCAAAATGATAAAATATGATCATATTCTAATAATATATTTTAAATCAAATGTACTTAATCCAGCTATTAAAAGGCATAACTTAAACAGAAGGAACACAAGACTTCAACAAAGCAGAAGACAGCTGTCCAGAAATTATCAATTGCTAAAGCACACAGATTGTGATTAAATTTTAATGCGGCTTTTAAGCAAAGATTTTGCTTATCAGAGAGAAAGAATCCCAGGGAAAATATTGTTATTGATTTCATCATTTTAGATGTAACTGATCCTTTAAGTAATTTTTTCTTGCTTTCAGTATCACTTTTAAAAGTGACTGCTTATACTGGGCAAATCATTAGATGGTATGTTCATTTAAAATTCTAAGCCAAATGCATAAATTGTTCTCCAGTGCACTCAAAGTCACATCTGTTGAAAACAAAACACAGCATTCAATCCATTGAATAAAAACAAAACATAACTGTAGAATAGCTGGATAGTCAAATCGTGTAAATTAAATGGCATTGAAAATGATATTTTCTATTGATTTTTTTTTCAGGGAACCCAGTCTTTGAAATTAAAATATATTGATTATCTTTTATGTAACCCAAATTAACAGTAAGGCAAATGGGTCTGCTGGAGCATCATGTTAGTTTTAGGAGTTCATTTCAGGGAATAAGGGATAAAAACAAGTACCTGCCCCCACCCCTTTTTTTAACAAGTAGAATGCCATGTTGGCTCTCTCAGTAAAGGTATGTATAGTATCATTTTATCAATAAAATTATTAAAAGTGAGAAGTCCATTATAGCCATTTGTTATGTGCTAGTGTACTATAATTGTTTAACCATTTTTGAGATGACTGAGGTCAAAAAAACAACTTTAGTTTGGCTTTGTGGATAGGAGTCAATACTTAACATCTAAAAATTAGTTTAAGAAATAGAGTACATTTTGTTATATAATTATATGCCTTTTTTCATTAATTCAGTAAATATATTTGAATACTAAGTACCAGTGTGTATGAATGTATATGTTTGGACTTGTATATAAGGCATAAATATTGATTCTATTTTTTCTGTAATGCATGTTGTCAAGTACTTTATTAAGCAGTCAATGTGAAGTTGACCAAAATTTCTATATAATGCAATATCTCTTTAAAAGACTAATTTTTTCTATTTTTAGAGATACAGAGCATACTTTTTAAACCAAACGAGTTTTAATATGGCAAAAATATATGGTCTAAATTTTAATAACTATCCAGCCCTAATTTTTTAAATTCACATTTTATTACCCTATTTACACTTTCACCTACTGCATAGGTATTCAACTGATTGAATTAATGTTGGTTCAGTTGGTCACTGACAACACTAGAGAGTCAAACAGCTAAAACTATTCCTATATTCAGATGTCCCAAACATCTGAAGATGTAAATAGATGTAGATATATAGAGACTGATACAGATATATATATATATATATATATATATATATATATATAATATATATATGTAATATATACATATGATAGTTGATTAAATTTTCACTTTTTAACCATATGACAACTGGGCCAATTGTTAGTAAAAGAAAGAACAGTTTTTGCAAATTCTTATTAGTGTCCTCAGTTAACAGATGTCTAAGAAGTTACACAACCCTGAATGGAATGGATACTTATGGAGTTAAAATAATTTGTATTCTAAACAAATAGTATCTGTGTTCATTTACTCCTATAGTTAGTGTTTTCTGAATATCTCAAGATGAGTTAGATGGTTTTATTTATTGACTATTAATTCTCACTATTAATTCCAAACAAATCATTCTGCTTACTAACTAACCTACACTAGTCAAATCACATAGCACCTTTGGATAGTCCAACAAATTAGTAACGTAGTCAATTTTAGAAAAAAGGCAATCTAGTTTAAATTTTATAAAAAAACAGTATTCTTGGTTTAAGATCATTTTGTCCGTGACATAAATAATGTAATCATTATTAAGGACAATAGGCATTTTTGATTTTCCAGTAATTACAGTTTATATCTTCATTTGATCTTTTGTAGAAAGAAATGGTTCTTGTTTGAACTTTGGAAATTCAAAAGTGAAACTTTTCATGTCATAAATATTTAGTTGGTTCAGTTAGGGACATTATTTATCACTTGGGCTAATGTTCTTCTATATGTCTTAAACTTCAAAAATATTATAATCATTTGGAAAATCTAAATTATATTTGCTAAAATTCTACTATAGGTTAAATAACATTGAAAAACACCTGTTTATCTAAATTATAGAAAGCTCTTAATCAAATACATGGCCAACGAAGTCTCTGTTACATAGATCTGCAAGGGCCTCCAGCATAACAAAGTGTCTCCTCCAGTGTCTCTGCAGTCTACTGTGATGGAGTGGACTACCTGTAATTCTTAGGGTGTGATAACAACCACAAGGCAGTGGTAAACCAGCTTATTCTCCATTGCTTTGAGACATTCCATTACTTAAAATGGGCTTGCCAGGTGGTGCTAGTGGTAAAGAACCTGCCTGCCAATGCAGGTTTGATTTGATCCCTGGGTTGGGAAGTTCCCCTGGAGCAGGGCATGGCAAGCACTCCAGTGCTCTTGCCTGGAAAATCCCGTGAACAGAGGAGCTTGGTGGGCCACAGTCCATAGGGTTATGAAGAGTCAGACGTGACTGAAGCAACTTAGCATGAAGGCATGACTTAAAACTCATGTTTTCATAACTATTTGCCTAACCTACTGTTGAAGTAAGAAGACCAAGATTCCAGTTTACACAACGTTTCTATAACCAGAAGAAATTCGGACCCCTAAATGAAAATAATCTAGGGAGATTTCAATTTTTCTGACCAAATTTGAATGCTGAAGTGACATATTAATGTTCAAAAGATCAGAGAGTTTAAAAGGGTAACTTATTTGGAACTATCAGTCATCTCATCTCTTTCTTGCCTTACAAGACATTTGAATATCATTTATTATAAAATTTTCTAGTTCTGAATTACTTTTTAATATCAAGATCCAAATTTCCCTTTTATCAAATGCAAAAACAATTCATTCAAGTGAAGCAGTCATTTCTACTATTATTTTAATTAAACCTGTCATTTTTGCCATATGTTTAATTTAAAACAAACACACATTCTCAATGGTAGTGATAAGATAAAAAGAGAGGGAAGTAGAATTAGATGTCCTGGTTGTCTGTAGTCCTTGAATTTAATGGTTTACTGGAAAGATGGCACTTCAAGTTCTGTGTCTGTGAGTGCACCATTGGTGGAAGGAAAGATGAAGTGTTTCTTTCTGTCTTTTTAACTATCAAGGATGAATCATATCACAGGATCACGTGGCCCTTGAATTCAAAGATGGAAGTGTGGGGAATGAAATGAAGGGAATTCCTTGGGGGTAGCATCATTAAATTTTTTCCAACCCCTCTTGGTGATTGTATCTTTCTCTTGAGCTGCTTTTCACTACATGTACTGTTATCATTTTGGTAAAGCTTTACTAACAATAACAACAAAATTTCTAACACTCTTGAATAGCATTAATGTGTTATATGCTGCACTGATACAAATTTACTTTCTGCTCAAAACTCCAAAGTTGTCCTATTGTGACTTCATTCCCATTGCTGGGAAGTAAACCATGTGCCTGCATTTAGCATGTGACGTTTCCAGTGTCAGCAATACATGGGTAATTCTCAAGGGCTGAAATTCATGAGAAGCAGCAGAGGAGAATTTTTTTTGAGCATGAACTTGGGAATTACACATGTTTATTTAAGGATCTCTATGCTTGTTCCTATAGCAACTTATTTAGCTTTTCTGTGTCTCACCTACTCCATTGAGAATGGGCAGAAAAATATCTTGCAAGTTTGTTGAGAGAATTTAATGAGATAATGTACTTGAAGTGCTTAGCATTGTGTCTATAAAGGGGTAAGTACTGAATATTATTAATATTAATAGAGCATGATGGCATGAAATGGCAGAAGTCCCTGACATTCCATAAGGTTTTATCCTAACTCTTCTCATGCTTATAAATCGTTCCTTCATGGGGGATTACCTGAGAGCAGAAATGAAACTGATAGCTTGAAACGAAGTTATACTCTTTCGAGTGGCCCAGAGCAAAACTAGAATACAATCAGATATTAGGAAATTAACATATAGACATGTTGCAGTTTTGAAGCCATCACCTCAGAGTTCATCTTTTCCCCAAAGACATTAGTGCAGTTATTCAACCCAGAGTTTTAATACATCCCTCCCCACTTTCTTTCTTTTCTTGTTTGTATGTGGCATTATCTACCTCCTCAGTGTGAAGACCTCCATTTGGAAAGCAGATAGAAACCTTTTTCACCACTCCCATGACTACTTTTAGATTTATAGAAGTTTTCTTTTACCTCTCCGCTAAGATCCATGTTTGCAAATTTTCTACAAATTATTTTAAGAGTTAGCAATATCATTTTTGCATGACTTTCAGGAATAATCTGAGTAGACATAACAGTATTGTGTTGTTCTTGTTATCACTAAGAACTTAATCTTTTTCTTTTTCCCTTGTTATAAAGATTATTGAAAAATAGCAGATCTAAGCTTTAAATAGGATTGAATACATCTTTGAAAGCTAATACTTTATATTGTGCTAAATGACAGTGCTTTTTAAAGTTGGATGTGTTATGTTGTAAATAAGCTTAAAATACAAAGAATCAAGAGTTTTAGGAATCTGAAGGTCTTGGTACATTAATCTCAGGTCAGATACTGTTTTGTGAGAGAGTGCAGTAGTTTAATGGGTGTTTATCGATTTAAATTAGATTGTAACTTTGGAGACAGTAACTTGCAAACTTAAAACAGTCATATGATATTATGAATTACATCTTATGCACATTAAGAGATCTTAAAGCTAGGAAACCAAAGATAGAAAATATTGGTTCACATTTCAAACCACAATAAGTGTGAATATAGCCTCAATTTAATAAAAATGTATAATGCAACTTTCCTTGGGTTAAATGTCTTACAATTGCTCTTGGAATGGGCACTTGTTTTCCCATTATTGGCCACTTTAATTGACTTACACTCTAGTTTTCTCATTTAAAGATCACTTTATAGTATTGGGTGCTCTTCATCTGAGTGATATGTTCTGTTCCTGCCTGGTCCAACAACACAACAGTTTACATATTTCTGAACTTGATCTGAAAACTGATTTAAAAATCCATATGGACAATCCAATTTCTCTGAAAATATATACACACAAGTCTGCTCAGAGGTGGCTAAAATAAAATAAATTTCATTTTAGGAGACAGGAAGGAAGCTGAGACAAGAAAGTGAAAATTCTGAAGTAAATGGGTACTTGCTCTGACCAAGATCGAAACCTACCTCTCCCCAGAGAATATTAGAAGAGGGCATGGAAGACAAGCATTGAGAAAGTAGAATGTTTGTGCTCTTCTTTCTGGTGGACCGCATTAAATATTCAGCAAAAGCAGGGGATCAGTTTACATTACTTTTCTTGTTTCTCATGTATCGACTGACAGGTGCTGTAAACATACATAGACAAACATGGTCCTGAGCTCATGGTACTCCAGTGACCAAGGAAAGACAGGTTTTCATCTTCCAAAGTGATCACACTGAGAACTTAGCAGACACACGAGGCTCAGCTCGGTTTTGTTTTCCACAAAACTATAGGAGCTTGCCTATCAACTTTGATTCCCAAGAAAACCCATTCAGAGAGATGGTTTTGTTCCATCAACAAACTACTAAGGCACAGCAATCTTGTTTCGATTCTGAGGACTTGCCTGAAACCCTGACTAGTACTTTGGAAATAATAGCAGAGAGAACCCAAGAGGCATGCTCATCTTCTGAATGCCTTGTTTTGCTGGTGGTAAACCACCAGTTCACATCACCTTGATTTTACCGAGGGTAGAATCTCAGCAGTCAGGGATAAAGAACTGACCTTGACTTTGAGATCAGTATTTAAAACATTCACTCATTCATGTTTCTGAGATGTCATGGTAAACAAATTATGACTGTTTATACTGAAGACTAAGAGGCTTCTTTTCTACACTATAGGCAGCGATTTGGCTGAGATTGTTTCGTTCTGTGATACTATCACACACTACCTTTTTTCTCACTTGAATTGTACTTTTGGCTGTCATTTGCGCTTTTGAATAAAGGTTTACATTAGTGGAAGATATCATAATAGCATATCTCCTTTTCCTGAGTTGATATACAAATCAAAAAGAAAGGATAAGGCCAAGAGTCCCTTTGTCCTTGGAAAAGTATGCCATCTGCATTAAGCTTATGATATTCGGCTGGGAACAAAATTCTAGCATAAGGAAGTCATTAATACAACCCTCAAGTTACACTGTAAATTCAAAGTACTTTAAATGCCTTATAATAGTCAAAGCCAGTAAAATCGACCCTGTATATTTTTATTTCATCTCTGTTGGATCATATGATATTTAATAATTGGTTCTGGCACCTCGTTGCAAATTATTATAACTTTGAGATTCAACAGTCCTATTGAACATATGGGCAGCACAGCCTCAGAACATATATATGATACAGCCTCTCGAAAGGACCTTCTGTCTTGTTTTCCTTAGCTTGGAAGGGTCAGGTAAATTTTGTTGTGTCGTCATGTGCTAAAATTCCTCAATCTCTGTTTTGCGGGGTAAATGCTTAATGGAACTGATTTTTTTTTTTTTTTTCCCGCCGTAACTGTGAATACTTCCTTTGCAAAGCCAAAAGAGAAATTCATGCATCTGGGATGCAATTTTCTGGGCTCTTACTAAAGCAGTTATAAAGCTATTCCCGTATCAGTGCACAAGTATTCATCAACCCAGAATAGGTTCTATTACTTAGTGCCATATTGTATCCTGGTTTAGCTGCAAACTACAAGAGCTTCTGGAGTCAGGAGACCTTCCCATGCTATTAATGCTTATGATAATTCTTTACTACTCTTAGAAAAGATGGAAAATGGGCGATAAAGTGGAGTTGACCCCAAGAAACCTCTCATATAGTTAGACATGCTCCCTTCGGCATTTCCTTTTTCCAGCTTCACTCACAGTAACACCCTGAGACAATATTAGGAAAAGCTTTTCCACATCAACAGCCCATTAAAGTTATTTTCCACGTTCCTGCTGCTTTGCCTCTCTATCTAGCCCATGTGCCTTGATTTGCTCTTGTATTATTTCACATTAATTGCCATATTGTTTATTGCCATATTCAAACATACTATAATATGGGCACAGTGGCAATAATTACACAGTATGCTGTCCTTAAAAAGAGATGTCAAGGTGGACAGTAGTGGGTGGGGTAAACAGAAGGTTATGATTTATACCTTATGTTGACATAGTAGAACAGAGCTGGTTCAATTTCCCTTGATTTCACCATAATGCCTAATACTAAAATCTCTCTGTCATATAATTATTCATTACTAAGACCACTAAGCTAAAAAGTTCATGGAGGTGGTGGTGGGGGGCAATGGTTAAAGGAATTTTTCGAGTGCTGATTTTCTTCCTGCTACTGTAATATTACATTTTAAAAATTGACATATTGGTGGACAAGAAACACTGTATACTATATAACCCTAACTCAGTTTTAAAAATTACTAAATAACCTGTTTTCTTTAAGAATTATTTTGGACAAAGATACTTTTATACCTATGCTTGTGTGCATGGATGTTTGCTCTAAATATGCATCAAAGATGTTTTGAGGCTCTGGAATGTGATTCTCTCAATCCACTTTGTTGGAGTTACAACTATTCACTTCTTATTGAGCTATCCTACCCTCATTTACCACACTGAAATTGAGACTCTTTTTCACAATTAGGTTCTCCCTGGGTCACAGCAACACCCCAAATTGTCCTGGTGAGCAGCAGGTCAGAGTCATGTTTGATCCTCTCTGACAACCTCGAAGTGGAGATCCTTCGCAAATTGGCAGAGTTGAAGGTATCTCTTAACTAAACTGCCGATTTGCTTCAGAGCATGGTCTGCTTGCTTGGCATCACGTAAGCCAGTAGGTGGAGTGCTTGCTAACAGTAATTGAATATACAGAACTTGAACTTAAAATAAGTGGAAGCCACTTTTCTTGTTATAAACTGCTAAAACCATATTTACACTGAACTCTTTCTATGGCTATAATTAGTTGAAAATAATGTTACAAGGGCAGGATTGAGATGAAGGCAGGACTGCAGTTACAGGATAGAGCATAGAGAAACAAATTTTGCCCTGGAAGATCAAGATATCATATGGTCTAAACCTATGTAAAGGGACACTTTCTCAAACATTCAACTGAATTTGATTGGTAAATAGGCCTTAGTCCCTCTTTTTAAAATTCAGTGTTTATGCTATCCAAAGGATAAACTAGTTTTGATTAACTGTACACAGAAAGCTTGCACGATGGAGGATTAATTACGTACATGTGTTAATAATAGTCATAGTAAATTCAGCATCTTTGGAAAGAAAAGTTGCGAGAGAGATGCCTCCAAAATAAAGTGTAACTTTCCCATAAGAGTGTCTTGTTTTCCTTCAGAAGAAGGTTTTCAAATGTATTTAAAAGCTGCAGCTTGAGACTTGCTAACTACATCACTCTAAATCTATCTATATCACACCTAAAGATGTTAAAGCAACATTTAGAACTCCAAGGAGAAAACAAGCAACAGAATTTAGAAAGCAGGAACCACATGGAAATAAGAAAAATCTTCAGTCGTTTTTTAAGAATGTGAGTTATATGATGTGAAGTAGATGAAAATGCAAGAGTTTAAAAAAGAATCTCTTGTTCCATATCGGGAATACTTACGGATCTGATTCCATGGCACGCAAGTACTGAAGATCTCTATAGCTTAGAAATATCATTTCACTTAAAAGGGCTTCAGAGCAAGTAATTGCACAGGATGCAATGACAAACACTACTAAAATAGCGATCACCTCCCCTTTAACTTTTCATTATAAAAATGGTAAACGCTCTTAAATATAATTTGTTAGGACACTTGATTTTTTAAAAAGTTGTGACATCATCTTCTCAGTTCACACTAAAATTTGGACAGATTTGTGTTTTAGATATATTTTTTTACTTTGGTTTGGAAGTGAGGAATTGAGGACAAGTGAGGAATGGAGGGCTGTTAACTGAATTAATCAGCCAAGGCTTTATGTGGTAAATAACTCTCTGAAAATGCAATAGCTTTACTCAAACCAAGCAACTGCTTGCCTTTCACCGCCTTTCAAGCAATATCATTTGCAAAATTGAAACTCCTCAGGCCAAAAATAGGGGGCAGAGTTGGAAAGGATACTTACTGTTAATTTAAAGTAATAAAATATTATATATTCCATCTCTCATTTGACAGAAAAAACTGTTCATTTCCATGAAGAGTCTTAAATGGTGAAATTTGGCCAGTAGATCAAAGTGGTGAACTATGGCCAGAACATGATCTGGATCTCTTACCCAAGAAAGAGAACTTTTGGGAATTTATTTATTTTGCTTATTTTGATGTGGAGAAGTAATATGAATGTTGGCATAATCTAAATCCAAGGTGAATTGCATGATCATGGACTAGTTTATAGAAGAAGTATAAAGCAGTTCTGTTAACGAATGAATGTCTTTATCTAAATCTTTCACTATGTTCATTTATTTCTTTAAGTTCTACAAGTATTGTTGCATACTTAGCATATTTTTATCCCTCTTGGTTGGGAAAAACTGAGTTCACTTGCTTTTTCATCAGTTGTCATTCATTTTACTTTGTTTTGCTTGCTTTATTATGTTACCCCCCGCCGCCTTAGGTGTTGAGCCATGTCATTCTCAGCCCATGTTCATCCCTTGATGGTGAGTAGGCAGTAGACTTGACTGAGAAATAGAAAAGTGTTAGCCACTGATCTCACCAAGATTATATTCTCTCTTAATAGAAGCTGTTGATAGATCCAGAACAGCTCCACACTTAGGGTGCTGACTTGTAGAATGAAAGCCTCTGCACACAAGCACAGCAAAATATTTTGGTGAAACGTAATTATCAGAAATAGTGACACTAGGAAATTAGTTAACTACATTTCATCATGAAGCTTGAGTTACCCCTGCCTATTCTTGTTCCAGATCCATCTGAAATCAGCAATTCAGCTTAATGATGTCACACGTGCCAGGCTGTGGGCACTGAAGGGAAGACACAGGCCTGCTCAGCACTGCACTAGGCTCCTCTCCTCTCTGCGCACACACAGCCAGTCTGTCTCACTCACAGAGAAACTGTTCTCTTTGAAACATCATTCTATTATTGTCGTGGTTGTTCTTTAAAATTGGTCCTTAACTTTAGAGTGTGTTTTGGAAATCAGGTTTTCAAATTCTCCCAGCTCTTATTGGCCCATTTAAAATGTTGATAGTAATATGCCATGGAAGCAGCTCATCTGACTAAAGAGCTCAAAGCGTGTATATTTCCATTCACTTACTAGAGGATAACATTTTGTGAAATACAGATAGCCTACTTTAAAAAAAAAAAATCACAACAAAGAATCCAACCCCTCCCAACCTCTAATATTTTTCAAAGTGTGAATTGAAGAGGACTTAGAGACAGATGGGTCTGGATGATCGAGTTACCTGTTATAGCTGCACATCTGCCGGGGCAGTCAATCACTGTGATGGCTCTGACAGGTCGATGGAGCCTGAGCAGGAACGGCTAATGCAGACAGAGAACGGCTGGGGTAGGGCAGACCTCCTGCCTGTCTCCTGGGTTTGGCGGGTCTGAAAGCTGTACTTGAATTTGCTCTAGTTAAAATTCTGTCTATTGAGCAATGATATTAGATGAAAGATTTGGGCTCCTAATCTTTTTTTGAAGCCAACATATTGAACACATATGATTGGGAATGATTCGATTAGCACTTTCAAGCTGTCAGTCAATATTTGGTCGTATTTTGGGGGATGTGGTAGGGAGTGTGGGGTGAATAAGATTAGGAAAAGAGGAGGTGAGAGATAGTTTCAAAACCACATTTTCCCCTAAATGTGTCAAAAGGATGAAAGGCATTAAGCACTGGTTCTGAGATGTCTCTTTCTGTGAGCTCAGTATAATAAAAATTAGCATTGAATAGAACAAAGGCAATTCTAAGAGTGTCAAGAAGCAAAATTAACTACATTTATGGAGGCACGTTACTTCAATTTCTCTGTATATTTGATCTTTTCTCCCCCTTCAATCATAAAGTGAATCATATTTATTCACTCTAATAGATCCAAATATTTGGCAATATCATACAGTAGAAAATATGGAGCAAGTGATTCCAAGTTTCACAAACAATTGAAAAGATGTGTTTTAATTATGTGTAGCATTAATTGCAACATTTATTTGACAATAGAATCTCAAAATATCTAGATTCCATCTAATGACTAATTAATCAGTTATTAAAATTGTCTGATGGTAAGGCAGTACCAACCCGCCCTCCCCCAAATAAAAAAACTAAATCTCAAAGAAATACCTAAATGGTAGGTAATGGCAAGAGTTGTTAACACCTGTCATCATCTAGAAAGCAAGTTAAATTATGGTTATTTAAATTTATGTAATTATGCATGTACATGTATATATTTACTTTGTGTATATATGTATATTTTATATTTATGATTAGAATACATATATTTATGTATTTATGATTGAATAATATATTTCTTTGAGAAGTAAAAGAAAAATATTCCATAAGATAAGCATTATTATTACCCCACTGTAGAACTACAGTGAGCAAACATTGCTGAAAAAAGGGCAAAATGTTAATACATGCAGAACTGCTGTTAGTAGCGATTTTCTCCACAATGCCAAACTGATGGGGATTCGTGAAAGAGCCATTAAACAGATGCGTTGCTTTTCAATACATTCTTCAAGTATTTTTGCTCCCTCATCCACATTTTTAGTAAATGATGCTAAATGTTTTCAAAATATTACTATATTGGCTTTTTTTACTTGAATTTTTTAAGTGGACTCATATTTAGCAGCAGATGGTTTGAGACACCAGAGCTGAAATGGAGTTAGTTAGATATTTGGGTTCAGACTCCAACAAAAATCTCATATCTCAGCTTATGGGACAGGAGAGATAAAAGAAGTCACCATTTACTTAAAAAAAAAAAAAAATCAGAACAAAGTCAGAAATAGGAATTTTCCTAAATAATAGTTCTATCTTATGACAGAAATAAATTCAAACTTCAATTCTTGCTAATAAAATGTTGAGTACAAAGTTTTTAAAGCCTTTTTAAGATAGATGAGGTTTTCAGTTATATTTTTGTAGAAAGAAGTCTTTGTAGAAAATCACTGTCTGATAATAACTCTGATACTGATTGGCTGAAAAAATATCCTAAATATCAATGTATTCTATTAGATAAGCCAGAATTACATGCAAACTCTATGGTGAACATTATCTCAAAGAGGCTATACTATAATCAGTAAGCAGTATGCTTTTTCTGGGGAATAGAAAAAATAAAAAGTTTTGGATGTTTTGCTGCCAACAACCAGAGAATTATGAATTAACCATGGGCCTTTGCTAATCTTACCCCCTTTAAATATAATTTAATAAAATTTTATTGTATTTTACCCAAATATTATACATTACAATCCATCTATTCATCAACAGTACTGACAATATGGAAAGATTAAAAAATGAGTTTGGGAGTGTTTAGTTTAGGTCAGAACATTCTGGCAACTGGGACTCATGTTGCTCAGAATCACATTGCTCTTCAGGGAAATAAACATAAATGACTTACAGAAATAGAATTCTCTGACTAGAGCGAGGGCTGAGAGAAGGAGAGGAAAGATACAACAATTAAAAAAAAAAGAATTAAAATAAATGTCAACTGTTAAAATCTCTACAAAATCACAGTAGTGATATTTGGGATACATCCATAATATAGAAAACAGAATTAGGGATTTACAGGGCAAGGTCTAATCCGTTTAGGACCACTCATTTATACTAGGCAAACGTGGTCTTTTTAAAATGAGCTAATGCTCCATAAGGTCAAGGTTAAAGTAAAGCATGTAGAAATCTGCAGCTCTTCGGTCTCTAACAGATTTGAACCTATTTCTGGTCCACTTC